>NC_135628.1:34595000-35829687 GCF_053574225.1 Canis aureus | reverse complement strand
GGCATTTTATTTATGTTTATTATACTTTGATAAAATAATACATAAATCTCAACATTGTACCAGCTATAACTGGTATAACATTATTTTAAATTAAGAATAGAATTTAGATTATTTAAAAAATAGAACTGGTTCAATTTACAAAGGAAAAAAAAACCCTATGGAATACATAAAAATAAATTTAATATAATATGTGTAAAAATCATTACAGATTATCAAATATTATATCAAAGAAGATTTGAATAAATGAAATATGTATCCTGCTCACAAACGAGAAGACAGTTTCATAGATGTTGACTAAACTTTAAGTTAATAATCAAATTCAATGGAACAAAATTTCAAAGTCATTGATCTTGTCATTTCCCAAATTGACTGACTCCCACACACAATAAATTTCAAAATAGCCAAATTAATCTGAAAAATAAAATGAGAGAGTATTTGACCTAATTAATTAACTGTAAAAGTCTTAAATTAGTTCAAAGACAGGCAAACAGATCAAAGGAACAGCAGAGGGCATATAAACATACAGATATGGAAACTAAGAAACTAGCAAAACAAAAAAAAGTTAAACTACTTACTATCCGATGTGGTAGCTGACTTTTGATATAGTGATGAGATCCCATCTCACAAATTTTCCAAAAAACTGAATTACAGAATTTGTCTACTAAAAACCCCAATTAAAAATTAAACTTTAGGGCAGCCTGGATGGCTCAGTGGTTTAGCGCTGCCTTCAGCCCAGGCCGTGATCCTGGAGACCCCGGATCGAGTCCCATAACAGGCTCCCTGCATGGAGCCTGCTTCTCCCTCTGCCTGAGTCTCTACCTCACTCTCTCTCTGTCTCTCATGAATAAATAAATAAAATCTTTTAAAAAAATAAAAGTTAAAATTAAACTTTATAACTATTAGGATAAAATATAAAATAAAATATATGATTTCTATGAAGGGGAAGTATTTCTTAGGCAAGTCTCTCAAAGCAGAAGTTAATAAAAGAAATATATTTAACATATAAAAATCTAAATATTCTCTTTAATAAAAAAATCATAAAGACAAAAAAACCTGGGAGAAATTCAGTGACTGAAAAAATATAAGTAAACAATATATAAAGAATTTCTATGAGTATAAAATAAATTATAACAGAGAAATCAAATAGGGCTTATCAGCATCCAAACTGGCAAGGGAAAGTCAAACTTTCACTCTTCACAGATGACATAGTACTCTATGTAGAAAACCCAAAAGACTCCACCCAAAAAACGCTGGAACTGATACAGGATTCAGCAAAGACAAAGGATATAAAATCAATGCATTGAAGTCAGTTGCATTTCTATACACTAACAATGAGACAGAAGAAAGAGAAATCAGAGAATTGATTCCATTTACATTTGCACCAAAAATCATTAGATATCTAGAAATAAACCTAATCCAAAAGGTAAAGGATCCGTACTCTGAAAACTATAGAATACCCATGAAAGAAATTGAGGACGGCACCATGAAAAGAAAAAATGTTCCATCCTCATGGATTGGAAGAAAAATATAATTAAAATATCTATACTACCCAAAGCAATCTACACATTCAATGCAATCCCTATCAAAATACCATCAACATTTTTTACAGAGCTGGAACAAACAATCCTAAAATTGGTATGGAGCCAGAATAGACCCCAAATAGCCAAAAGAATGTTGAAAAAGAAAACTAGGGATCCCTTGGTGGCGCAGCGGTTTGGCGCCTGCCTTTGGCCCAGGGCCCGATCCTGGAGACCCGGGATCGAATCCCACATCGGGCTCCTAGTGCATGGAGCCTGCTTCTCCCTCTGCCTATGTCTCTGCTTCTCTCTCTCTCTCTGTGTGACTATCATAAATAAATTAAAACCTTTAAAAAATAAATAAATAAATAAATAAATAAATAAATAAATAAATAAATAATAAATAATAAAAAAAGAAAAAGAAAACTAAAGCTGGAGGCATCACAATTCTGGACTTCAAGCTGTATTAGGAAACTGTAATCATCAAGACACTATGGTACCACAAAAAAACAAACACAGATCAATGAAACAGAATAGAGAACCCAGAAATGAACCCTTGAACTAAGGTCAACCAGTCTTCCACAAAGCAAGAAAGAATATCCAATGGATAAAAAAAGACAGTCTCTTCAACAAATAGTGTTGGGAAAATGGGACAGCCACATGCAGAAGAATAAAACTAGACCACTTTCTTACACCATATACAAAAGTAAACTCAAAATGGATGAAAGACCTAAATGTGAGACAGGAATCCATCAAAATCTTAGAGGAGAACACAGGCAGCAACCTCTTTGACTTTGGCTGCAGAAACTTCTGCTAAACATGTCTCCAAAGGCAAGAGAAACAAAAGCAAAAATAAACTACTGGGACTTCATCAATATAAAAATATTTTGTACAGCAAAGGAAACAGTTGACAAAACTAAAAGGCAATCTGCAGAATGGGAGAAGATATTTGCAAATGTCTTATCAGATAAAAGGTTAGTATCCACAATTTATAAAGAATTTATAAAATTCAACACCCAAAAAACAAACATTCAGTCAGAAAATGGGCAGAAGACAAGAACAGATATTTCTTCAAAGAAGACATACGAGTGCCCAACAGATACATGAAAAAGTGCTCCACATCACCCGGCACCAGGGAAATACAAATCAAAACCACAATGAACTCTACTACCTCCCACCTGTCAGGATGGCTAAAATTAACAACTCAGGAAACAACAGATGTTGGTGAGGAGTAAGGGGAACCCTCTTATACTGTTGGTGGGAATGCAAACTGGTGTAGCCTCTCTGGAAAACAGTAGGGATGTTCCTCAAAAAGTTAAAAATAGAGCTCTCCTATGACCCAGCAATTGCTCTACTAGACATTTACCTGGAGTATACAAATATAGTGATTCTATGGGGCACATGAACCCCAATGTTTATATTGGCAATGTCCACAATGGCCAAAATACAGAAAAAGCCCCAGATGTCCATCAACAGATGACTGGATAAAGAAAATTATATATATATATATGTATATTTATTTATAAGACTTATAATATATATATTATAATATATTATATATATACTCATATTACCAAGGTATCAAAAAGAATTAAATCTTGCCATTTGTGATGACATGGATGGAACTAGAGAATATCATGCTAAGTGAAATAACAAGTCAGTTAGAGAAGGACAGATATCATATGACTTCACTCATGTAGAATTTAGAAACAAATGAACATAAAGGACGGGAAGGAAAAATAAAATAAGACAAAACAGAGAGGGAGACAAACCATAAGAGACTCTTCACCATAGGAAACAAACTGAGGGTTGCCAGAGGGGAGATGGATCAGGAGATGGGGTAGCTGGGTGACAGGCATTAAAGAGGGCATGTGATGTAATGAGCACTGGGTATTAAATCCAACTGATGAATCACTAAATTCTACCTCTGAAACTAACAATACACTATATATTAATTAAATATAATTTAAATAAGAAAAAATTTTAAAGGTCCTATCAAGTCAGTTCACAGAAGAAGAAATAAACTTCTTTTTTGAGATCATTTTGGCTGTGTGCATTATAGATTATAGACAAATGAGGTAGTAATTAGGAAAATAAATAGATGTCTATGGCAATAATCCAGGCGAGAGTCATTAGTGGTACAGATTAAGAGTATTGGTGGAAATTCTGATACATAATCAAATTCTGTGCATAATCTGCTGATTGTGCCCATGGGATTTACTGATGAATTACATACAAAGTGTGAAAAATGGAAGTGTCAAGGATAAGTGCAAGATTGCCAGCCTAAGGAGTTGGAAATATAAAGTTGTCATTTCCTGAGGTGGGAAGACTTTATAAGAAAAAGTTTTGTGAAGAAATAACAGGAATTCAATATTGAATCTGTTAAATCTGAGATGCCCACGAAATATCCAAATAGAATGTCTATGAGGCAGCTAATGTGTTCATCAGAATTTCAGGAGAGATTTTAGGATCAATAAATATATAAATTTGCAAATTTTCAGGGTATAGGTGGTTGAAGCCAAGAGAATAGCTAAATAACTGAGAATAAATAGAGAGGAGAGGAGAAGGCCACAGATTGAATCCTGAAGTACTCTAAATTTAAAACTGTGAAGATAAGCAAAAAAAGCCCAAGAGTAAAGAAGGGCAAAAAGAAGAGAAGTAAATAAAGCATTTAAGAGGAAGAGTGGGATTGAATAGATGTCAAAGGCTGCCATTGATTCAACTGAGGCAGGAACTGAGAATTTGCTATTTAGAGGTAGCATATATGTCTTTAAACAATGTGAAAGAAGATTTGGTGGAATGGTGAAGATTTAAGACAGAACAAGAAGAAAGAAAACAATTCTAGAAAATTATTTTCAGGAATTTTGTTGGAAATACATAATATCAGGAGAAAGAATTAGGATTAAAATAGTTTGTTGCTTATTTGTGTGTAGTTTTTCTTTTAAATGGTAGTAATAACAGCATGGGTATATCCTGGGGGATGTTTTCACAGAAGAACAGATTATGAAGATGGTGATGGTGGAGCAAATTGTGACATAAAGAGTAAATGAGTAAATGAGTAAATGAGTAAATATCTTTAAATATATTTTAATTAAAAACTTTCACAAATCAATAAGGAAAAGAGGGGTATCTCAGTAGAAAAATAAGCAAAGAGAATAGCCAATTTATAAATGCAAAAATGCAAATATTTACTAAAAGATTTTTAAATATCTTTAAAGATATTATTTTAAAGAAATTTAAAAATCTTTAAATGTAAGGATTTAAAAATGTAAAAATTACAATTAACACTTTATTTTAGAGATTAACATTTTATTTTAGAGATTTATTTTAGAGATTAAAATAATAATAACTATAATATGTAAGCATCTCTAATCTATCCAATTGAGAGGGAATAAAATTAGAACAATACCATTTGTTATGATCATTTGTCAGTATTGTCTACAGTGAAAATGCACAATCCCACATTTATAAATTTTCTAAGAGAAATCTCAGAAAATTTTGAAAAGATTTATTTCCAGAGATGCTAAAAAAGCTATTATCAGCAATACTTAACAACTGAGACAACCCAAATATCCATCAATAAAGGCTTGATCACATAAGTTATGACACAATTTTACTATGGAATAAAAATCAGTCACTAAAAATTACCTTATTGATATCCATTGATAAAGTAATGATCAGTAATATATTAAATAGTTGACAGTGGAGTATTATTTTATTTTTCTAAAATTGACTATGTGTAGAAAAAAAGATGAGATTCCCCCAAATGCAACTTTTTATTTCTGTATTACACAATTACAGGTTTTTTCACCATGCACATGTTCTATATCTATAGATCCTTAGTTTTTATACAAAGAATAAAATATTTTAATATTAGAATTATATAAGAAATGAAACAAATCTCTAACAACTTTCCATTAAAAAAATCTCTTAAAAAAGCAAAATAGGATATACACTATTAGAGACTCAACTTTCAAGTTCATAATGATGGAAATCATCGAAAATAACTGGTCCTTTGGAATTTACTTCAATTCTTTCACTGATAAGAACATATCAACCACCTCCATCTCAGGGAATAACACTATTATTTTTCTTCAGAAACGAGTCTATCTCATGAAAAAATCCAATCTCTCTTCATTACTTGCCCCTGAACAGGATGTCTATTTAGTCAATTTTCCAGAGCAAGAAAAACAAGAGTTCCATAGTTCACTCTAAATCTCAAAAACCCCAAACAATTATATCAAATAGATGAGGTCCAAAATTGAGACTTTTCAGGGAGTAGTAAAAGCCATTTTGCCTTGAAGGTGCCTCTGCTTTTAGAACTAAATGATGCAAACTTCCATAAAATTCTGTCACTGGAGATTTGTGAGAATCAGTCAGTGTCCCTTGGGGCTGATGATTGCTCAGTGTTTTCTGTATCATGGTGCCAGACTTGACTGTTAACACTTTTTGTTATTTTTATCTTCTATGACTAAACTGAAGCCTTGGAAATTGAGCCATTCAGTTTTCATTGCCTTAGGATAAGTAACAGTTAATGATTACAGAAAGGCAAACTATAGTAGACATATCCACAAAGAAGTCCTAAAAAAGCCTGAGATGACAAGTGACTATTGATCTTCATTGGGATGCTTGATTCTTGCCTGGTATAAAAGATATATTTGCCCTCCTTGTTGATCTTTACACAGAAGTCTTCTTAATTACTCCAAGAGTTTAAAAGACCATGGTTGTCTCTTAAGGACATTTTAAGGATCACTTTAAGGCAAAAACAACTATGTTGTTTAATACTTAAAATGTCTTTGAGTGGTACTACCTTCATAAAGTTTGAATTCCAGTTCTGATTTTTAATTTCTGGGACACATTATTTCACTAATATCAATCTCCTCCATAGTATCAAGTAGAATAACAAAATATAAATTTGTTGTTAACTATTATGTTGAAAAAAATGAAAGTAACAACTCTGCTTTTCTTTACACAGTCTTTTTAAAAATTACCCATTTCTTTCAATGAAATTGCAAAAGGAAAGAGAAATGCAACCACTATTCATAGGTTCCTCAAAAACCTTAGCTATTTTGTTTTATAGATATTATGAGCATATATACATATTCATATATATATTGCATATACATATACATGTTGAGTATATATGTTCAGCACAGGAACCATGGCATAATCTTGACTCTGATTCCTATTGTTAAGCCTCTTAATATCAACCTCATTTTCTCAAACATGGTCTCTAAAGCTTTTCTCAGTTCTATGAGAATTTTCCACAAGTTTTTTTCTAAGTAATTCTTTCTTTTTAACTAAATGTAAACAGAGCTCTTTTCTATTGCTTACAACCCAAAATCTTACTGATATAATTCAGTTGAAAGCCTTAGCAAAACTGTCATATAGCATATAATTTAGCAATGTTACTTATTATATTTATCACTATTTGGAGAGATTTTTTTCATAAAGGATTTGTAAATGCTGGAATCATTTAAATGTATTCTTTACATATTCCTCAGGAAAAGCATCATTGCAAAGCATCTAGAATAAAACATGTCTGTTTTGTTTAACATTTGTTCCCAAGTTGCTAGCAATGTGTTTTGTACATAGGGGTGCTCTATGAATATTTGTCTATGGATGAATCAATAAATGTCTCTCCGAATTAATGAATAAATTAATGAATCTGGAAGGATGCTCGTACTTTGCATGTTCTCTACTCTAGTCTTCCTGAGGATTATGCATAGACCACTCTACTAATACAGACAAAAATTGAATGAGATCATGTTATTTGAGCTACATTTTCAGTTAAGAAAATTGAGGCACTTGGGCAGCCTGGGTGGCTCAGCGGTTTAGCGCCACCTACAGCCCAGGGCGTGATCCTGGAGACCCAGGATGGAGTCTCAAGTCAGGATCCATACAGGAGCCTGTGCCTGTGTCTCTGCCTCTCTCTCTCTCTCTCTCTCTCTTTCTCTTTCTCTGTGTGTGTGTCTCTCATGAATAAATAAATAAAATCTCTAAAAAAAAATTGAAGCACAAAATGGTTAAGAATATTTCCCTAAATCATACAGTTAAAAAGTGACAGAGTTTTCATTAGATACCAGACAGCCTTATTCTAATACCTTCTCTGACAACATATGTATGTACTTCTCATTGGAGTTACTTGGAGAAACGAACATAAAGAAGGAAGAGACAAAAAGGGAGGAAAGAATGTAGAGAAGAAGAAATGACTATTGCTAACAAAACCACGTTTACAAAACCCTATTATTTTAACTCACCTAAAACAAAAAAATCTTACTTGGCTCACATACAAAAATATTATGTTGAAATAATTATACATTTAAGCATAAATTATGTAAACTAGCATTGTTCTGCCATGTATTGGTAATAAACTACCTCAAATCAGTGCTCATCTAAAACTAAAAGAAAACTTTCACTTTTACCATGATTACGTTTTGCTATATTTTAAACCACATGCAATGCCTTAGTTTCTCCCATAAAACTTATTATTTAATAGGAAAATGGTGCCTGCTAATGCTTCACTCACTCTCAAAGGCAAGAAACATCATTTACAATGATTAAAAATATTATTTATGAAAATATAATTTCAACATCCTATCTTTACCATAGATCCTATAGTAATCCTAGCAAGTAAAATATTGCAAGACAAAAGTGATTGATGATAAAGTCCATGGGACTAGCTGATAAACACTGAAACTATGATCACCCTGAAACGTTTCACTAACAGAGCATCAACAGTCCGACAAGACTATATTTTGGTTGTGAGCTAAAAGGCCCAAGCACAGTTGGAAGTGCTGGAAAAATTGCTTTAAGGCTCCATTTACTCATGCAGAACTAATGATGCATGAGAAAAAAATGAGTCCCAAGTTTAAGTAATTTTGGGTAATGGAGCAAAACATATTCCCCCACTGAAGATCCACATGGCACATTAGCAGTTTGAGGATTCTGATAAGTCATATAATAAAGCCATTGATTCAATTTTGTTTATTCCATGACTTTAAATTTTTAACCACAAACCTCGCAATTTTTATATTAAATATTTAAACTTTCGACACACTAATGTTCCTTGGAACACACAATAAAAAAAAATGCTTTAAGAATGACTATGCACACTGATAATCTGTGCTATAGGATACTAAGAACAAGATGGTGGTACAAGTAGCAGTTAAGTTTTTACACTCTTCAAATCTCCCCCATTAAATTTACAAAATAAAATAAGGAAGCAAAGCAAAAAAATTACAATGTTTCCCAAAACCCAAAAAGGTATCTCCATGAACTACAGTAGGTAAGTAGGTGTATTCTAACTATTGATAGTTTTGACATGAGTGGTGTCATCATAAAAATAGATAAAATGGAAAAATGTCTCAGAAGTGTAGGCTATATTTGATGATTTCACAAAAACAAACAAAAAAAGAGGTACTTCTAGAGAAACAAAATTAAAAACATGGTGTTGACCCACCCCTACTCCTGAAACTAGAAAAGTACTACAGTCAAATCCTGCACAATGTTATTATAAGAAGAAACAAAGGTAAAAAATTGCATCTCTACAGAAAAGAAAAGCACACTAGAAAGAAATACCCAAGAAAGTTGATTAATAAAAAAATTAATAATGTATATTTCAAAATAGACCAAAAGATTGAGAAAATGGAAAAACCTATGAAAGAACCACAGAAATCACCATAAGAAAATTGAAGCAAATATGTAAAATATTTGAAAAGAGAGGTTATGAAACTGAGGAAAAAATATTTTAAAATTAAACAAAGAGATTTTGAAATGAAGTGTAAAGAAAATTAAGTAGAAGAGCAAATGAATTAAGTGGGGGAGTTCCTTAAGAAAAGTAAATGGTAAGGATGAGATTTTTCAAAATTTAAGAGCAATAAAGAATGAGAAAAAAAAAACCTTCAGAGAAAGTGGCAGAGAACATAGGCAAAGAAGATAAAATATACACATAATAGGCGTTTCTTAAGAACTACAAGTTAATGGAACAGAACAAATACAAAAACTACAATTAAAGAGAACTTTACTAAAGAAAAAAGGAACTTTACACTACATATTGAATGAACAAACTGAATACCTAAAAAAAATCAAATGTAGGTGACCAAAACTGAGAAAATTTTAGTAAAACTATTGAACTTCTATGAAAAAAGAAAGAAAGAAAAAAGAAGAAAAAAAAAAAAAAAACCTACCAGCCAAAAAGAGCAAGTCATGGATAAAGAAATAATGAACAGATTATTATTAGAGTTTTTCTTGGTTTTATTTTTATTTTTCTAACAGCAACCTTTATTCCAAAGACATTGGAATAACATGTTTAAGTTACTTAGGACAAAAAGAGTAAGCAAAAGTATGTATATCCAGTTAAGGAGACCTTAAAATATAAAATTAAAGACATATTGCTCTCAATATGGAAAGGCCCTAGGAATGTTTTGTTAATCTATTTCTGAGGATTCTCCTAGATAATGAGCTTCATATATGAAGCTTCTGAAGGCTAAAGAGAAACTGATTTATGGACTTGTGATGATTCAATATATATATAATAGATATAATAATAATATATTATATATATTATATATAATATATATAATAGATAATATAATATTATCTAATATCTATTATAATTATTATCTAATATCTATTATAATATAATAATATGTAATGAATATATAATGTATAAATATAATGTGTATATGTATACATATATACACACACATATTACTGCAGAACTGACGTAAGTGATGAATAAAAATATAGAATATAATAGCTCTATGCTCTGATTACATAATTTGAAAAATGGGACAAAAAGGTGAGAGTATACAAAACTAGAATCAATTCACTGATTTAACTATAATTACAAGCATATTATGTAAAATAAGATGAAGAGGAAATAGTAGAGGGGAAGATATGGTTACTATCTAATTTCAATATTGTTCATTGAAGTAAACCTTTTCTTGCTAAGAAAAAGTGCAGGACTCAGGCTATTATAAAACACTAGAACAATACTAAATAATGTGAAAATAAGATGAAGTTAATTTTTTTAATGTGCATTTAAGTTGAACAGATGAAAACAAGTGAAAGGCACAGGAATACAAATTAGATTTATTAGAACATATTTTGATTTAAAGTTTAGTTTCGGTAACCTGCATTTTACATAATTTAAAACTCAAAACCCTAAAACTGTAAATGAAATAGAACAACTAAACTAATCATGTAACCATCCAGTTGGTGACATAACTACACAAAAATCATTTACTTCAAATTACTTTAATATGTTGTAGTTTGATTATACAACTCTAATGAAATGGAAACCTACAGATAAAAACAATAATCTTACTTTGTAAACTACTTTCAATAGTAATAATATTCTTACTACCTTTTTATTTTATTTTATTCTATTCTAAAGGGGTTTTTTTTGTGAGTATAAGGATAAAGCAAATGAATTTTAAGTTGATTGTTCTTTACAACTGGGATTTTCAGCTTGGAAAAAAGAAGAGATCTGAATAATGTGACATTGGGATAAAAATCCATATTATTTAATTTCATTTTGAAATGTCAATATGCACTCATATTATATCTTTTAAAACTATATATACACAGTTGATATCTCTCTTCCCAGGAAACACCTAAAAACAATGTACCAATCTAGCTCTAACTTTTTTTGGCAAGAGAAAACAGAAAGCATTAGAATTATTATTATTTTGTCATAATAAAAGCCTTCAAGATCAGGAGCCAAACAAAACAAGCCCCTATTATAGGCTGTGCTAAATTGAAACAAATTAAATATGTTTAATTCCATGAGTTCATAATGATGCAACAAAGAAAAGAAAAAAACATCCTTATTAAGTAATCTGGATGGTACTGGGGAATTAACTTATTATTTTGGAAATTAGTAAATGTATTTTATCTTTCCTGTGTGAACTGTCCTCCAGGCTTACCGAGGAGTAAATAATGAAATTTATAGATGATTTCAGTCAATATAATTAGTAAGAATGAAAGAGTATCACCATTATGGAACCCTTAATGATTTATTGGATATAGGCAATTATCATCACGAGTTTTTAATGTCATGAAAAAAGATATAGATAATATATACCTCCTCAAAACATAGTCTCACCAAAATCTTTCTTTTTCCTAACTTTTACCAACCCTTAGATCTAATTTTCAATTTACAGAAAATGCATAGAACAAAGAAAAATGTATAAGAATAACATGTGGATGAAAATTATGAAACTTCAAGGTCGGATATTACAGAAAAAAATATCCCTGAGTACTTCACAACAGCAAAGGATATAGGAAGAAAAGTTGATGCACGGGTAATTATGGATTGAAAGGGTCATGGAAAATATGGCAACCTAAAAATAAACAAATAAAAAAGAAAACACAGTAACCTAATCATGTCTTATTAAAAAAAAAAAAAAAAAATCTGATTCAGAGACTCCTGGGTGGCTCAGCTCAGCAGTTAAGCGCCTGCCTTTGGCCCTAGGCGTGATCCTGGAGTCCCAGGATCGAGTCCCACTTCGGGCTCCCTGCATGGAGCCTGCTTCTCCCTCTGCCTGTGTCTCTGCCTCTCTCTTCTGTCTCTCATGAATAAGCAAATAAAATCTTAAAAAAAAAAAATCTGATTCATATAAGCAAATTTTTAGAAAGAGAGAAAAGGAGAGGGAAGAGGATTGTAATACAATTAGAAATATTTGAACATTGAGTAGACATTCCATATTTAAAAATTATAACTAAATTATTTAGGTGCAATAATGATATCTTCATGTTAAAAACTTTTTATCTTAAACATAAGTACAGTTGATGAAGTTTTCTTTAAAATATTTGGAGGAGTGTAGCTATATATAAAACAAGTAATTATGAGTAGACAGTTATGGATGAAACATAATTGGTTGGTTAATGATAGACCACTTATAAAATGCCCTAGAATTGTTATATTATTATTACTACTTTTGGATGTGTTTGAATTTTGTCATGATAAAATATTTAAAGAAAAACGCAGGGCAGCCCCAGTGGCTCAGCGGTTTAGCACCGCCTTCAGCCCAGGGCATGATCCTGGAGACCCGGAATCAAGTCCCAAGTCGGGCTCCCTGAATGGAGCCTGCTTCTCTCTCTGCCTGTGTCTCTGCCTCTCTCTCTCCTCTCTGTGCTTCTCATGAATGAATAAATAAAATCTTTAAAAAATAAAAATGAAGAAAAATGCAGATATATATATGTATAGTTTTTAATGTTTAAACTATGTATAGATCTTTAAACATGCCCATATAATATACTTAAAATAAAATTATAGTTGTCTATGTAATGTTTTAAATAAACTCTCTCTCTCTCTCTCTCTCTCTCTCTATATATATATATATATATATATATGTGATTTTCTTTGAAATATTTTATTAGGAACATTGATGAAATTTAGTTTTATATGACTTATTTCTAATTTGGCCCTCTTTCTCTTTCAGATTATATTTATAATCTGTGAATCTATCTGGGTTGTAGTCCACAGGAAAGATCTTTTGTGCGTAGTATATGAATAAATCACCTTTCTAGAGCAAACTTTCAAAGTCAAACGTGAAACAGGAATAGAATCACTGATAGAATGAAGAACTAGGTGCACATTTTTTAGAATCACTAATTAAAAGGTGAACTTCATGCCTTCCTGGACTGAAATGGGTAACTTTACCTACATCCCTAGGCTTATAGTTTCTATAACAAAAGCATCATTGGTAAGAAGTTAATAGTGCACACATGCATACATACTATTCAAAAAAAAAAAACACACACAAAGTATGATTTTTTAAAATAAGATATTTTAAAAGAAGTGAGTTTTAAAATAGTTCATATGTGTTTCAAATTGTTTCCTATGAGCATTCTATGAATTAACACATTGACTTGGTAGCATTTCAAATACTTCTAGGAGTGATGAGCTGGACAGAAAAATGCGTGGACTCTTGAGTCAGATAAACAGGTTAAATATTGTCTCTGCCACATACCAGCTGTGCAGACTTAGAAATGTTATTTAATTTCTCTGAATCTCAATATCCTCTGCATACAAAGTGAAAGGAATAATATTATATATATTATATAAACACCTGGCACATAGTAAATAGTCACTAAGTAGTTAGTAGAAGTCCTTACATTGGAATTAGTATATTTGTGAAATAATTCTTCAATTGCCTATGGAAGGATCTCAAATGAAAATTTTCACTATTAAAAAATAATTTCTATTTACAGTCATTTGAGCACATGTTATCTCAAAACCATTTATAGAGAAAATGAATTAATTCACTCGATATATGAATAAAAATGGGCTTACACATTCATTTTTCACCTCTGGAAACTTCCATTCAAATCCTTGCTTTGGTCTTGAGTGAAAATGAATTTAATGGTCTGCCTCATCAACAGCCCCATTATCACAAAGCTGCCATGCAAGTCAGTATAATTTAGTACAATTGCCATTCTGTCAGTCTCTGCTCAAAATTAAGCCAGGATCAAAAATAGCAAATTGTCTTACAATTCTTCCCAGCACATTGACAGAACTGTATCCATAAGTCCTGTTGCCCATATTATTTTAGCTCTAAGTAATGGTCATAAAGATATTTTACTCATGATTAATATGTTCCAGAGCTATGATTTTCAAGTTTATCAGTACGTCATGATCAACTTCAACCTTTTAAGAAATATTTATGTCCAGACTCAAACCCAGCAATTCTGATTGTTGGCCTTGGATGGAAATCAGGAATGGGTATTAAAAAATAAATAAGTAAATGCCCAGGAGATTTTGTATGGTATAAAAGCTTAGTCTCTTGCTATTCAGAGTTGGTCCATGGACCAGAAACTCTGGCATTATCTGGGAACTTGCTAGAAATGCAGAAACACAGGTCTTTCACTGGTCTTGAAAAGAATCTGCATTTAACAAGATCACCAAGTGAATCATATGCACATTATAGTTTGCAAAGTACTATCCAAGTTTACTTTAATTCACTGAATTTTCACTTAAGCTATAATTTAGAGCTTTACAAAATATTCACAAATTAAACTTTAGAGTTGCATTAGTAGAATTTTTTTTAAATGGGGAATAAAAATAGTATTTCCACAGTTATAAATTCTCTTAAGCCTGAGAAAAGAAATTTAGGCATTTTGAGGTAAGGAAACTCATAGCATTTTAAGCATCATCATCAACATCATCATAAATGGGTATTCTAACTTTCCACAGGAGTACAAGAAATGTCATCTGAATTTTATCTTAGATTTATAATTGAGCATTTATATTAAGAGCAAGTAAAATTTCAGATTTTTTTTACAGATTGAAGTAATTTATATTCAGTTCCTAAAACAATATCCATCTATGCCTGTATATCTATAAATACATAGTATTCATTTCATGTTCATGAGTGATTGTACAGAAATTAACATAAGTTCATACACCTTTGAATCACTATCTTCCTGGAGAATAATCAACATAGGTTTTCAAAATCCTGAGTGGATTTATATAATATGAGAATTTATTTATTTATTTTTTAATATTTTATTTATTTATTCATGAGAGACACAGAGAGAGAGGCAGAGACACAAGCAGAGGGAGAAGCAGGCTCCATGCAGGGAGCCGGATGTGGGACTCAATCCAGGGACTCCAGGATTACACCCTGGGCTGAAGGCAGGCTCTCAACCGCTGAGCCACCCAGGGATCCTCCATAATATGAGCATTTAGCTGAAAGTTTTTTCTTTCATTCTTTTCATTCAACACAGTAATCTTTTAAAATATAAATCTGACCACAAAATTCCCCTTTATAAAGTTCTCCAAAGCATTCTTCCCCATTACAAATAAAACCAAAACCTAGCTTCTTTGTATGGCCTAAAAGCCCAGGCTACCTCTCTTATAATAGCTCTCCCCTGAACGCACTCACAGACTGGTCCACTTTCTATCCTAGGTCATATCAAGCTCACTTCCTACATGAAGACGATGGACCAATTTCTTCACTCTGCTGCAAGGCTCAGCCTTCTGGCTTTTAAGTGCTGGGCTTCTACGTAGTATCAAATTTCCACAAGAGACTCTTAATCATAGAAAACAAACAGGCTCGCTGGAGGGGAGGGGGTTGGGAGAATGCAGTAACTGAGTGATGGAATTAAGGAGAGCACATGATGTAGGGAGCACTGGGTATGATATAAGACTGATGAATCATTGAACTCTATCTCTGAAACTAATAATACATTAATGTTAATTAATTGAATTTAAATATAAAAGAGTAAAATAAAGCAAGAATATAAAAATAAATAAATAAATAATAAATAAATAAATAAACAAACAAATAAATAAATAAATAAATAAATAAATAAATAAATAAATAAATAAAGGAAATGACACGATATGTCAGATCTGGCTGCTTTGTAGAAAAATGTCTTCAGGAGATCAAGAGTGGAAGCAGGAACACTATTGCAATAATCCAGACTAGATCCAAAGTGGGCTGTCCAATATGGAAGGAAGCACGAGCCACCTGGTGAGCACTTGAAGTGTGGCTATTCTGAATTAACATATGCTTTAAGTGTAAAATACACGCTGAAGTTCAAAGACTTACTCCAAAAATAAAATATTGCATTGATGATTTAAAAAAAATTATCACACATTGAAATGATAATATTTTGACTATGTTGGATTACATAAAATATGTTATTAAGATATGGATAAATAAATACATTTATTTCAGAGATGCCTGCTCTAAACACCCAGCCCAAAATAGCTACTTAGTCACCTCCCACAGAGAATCCTCTATAGGACTTTCAATCTATTTTCTTATTTCTTAATTTATTTATTTCTGTTGTCCAAAGGATATAAGACTCATGAAAGAAGGGATACAATTTATCATTGTTATAAGAAATATTTTTAAATGGTATTATAAGATTACAAATCCCATAGAGAAGTGCAGAGGATAATCAGAAAGAGCTGGATGAGAGTGCATAAAAAAAATTTTTTTTAGATTTTATTTATTTATTGAGACAGAGAGAGAGAGAGAGAGAGAGAGAGGCAGAGACACAGGCAGAGGGAGAAGCAGGCTCCACGCAGGGAACACGACATGGACTCGATCCCAGATCTTCAGGATCACACCCGGGGCTGCAGGCGGCACCAAACCGCTGCGCCACCGGGGCTGCCGAGAGTGTACAAAATTTTAATTCTTAATATTAAAATATCCCATTTATTAAGCATCTACTATACCAGACTCTACACTGGGGTGTTGTATACACTATCTCTTACAGCAGCACTCAAACATAGGCAGATTTGTCATTTTATGGAGACGAAAATCATCATCATCTATTCACATAGATGAATATGTGACTCATGAAGATTATAAAATTTATCAACATTCCTTGACTAGTATATTAGAACCAGGATTTAAACAGAATAATCCATACCCAAAATATCCAACCCCACAATTCCTCCTATTAGATGAGTCAATTGTCCACACATAGGAATCTATATCTATAAAAGGATACTATATAAGAATCAGGTACTTTTAAATATAATATTCCCTATACCTTGATTCCATTAAGATTAGCTCTATGCTATCATAATTCTTATGCTCTACATCAGAGAAAAGTAGGAGATGTGCTAATATGTGTATGAAGCTTGAAATATAAAAAAATTATTTACTCATGTAGATTAAAACTTAGACATCACAGATAAGTCAGGAATTAATTAAGACTTTTCACCGTTAATTTCCTCCTTGCAAATTCTTCAAATCATTTTTAAGTGCTTAAATTTTTATCTTTTTAATTCCAGTTCGCATTTTTAGCACACATGTAGATTTATGAAAAAATTGTGAAGATGGCATGAAGAATTCATATATACCTCACACCCAGTTTCCACTATTAAAATCTTATATTATTATGGTGCTTTTGTTACAATTAATGAACCATTATCAATATATTATTACTAACTCAAGTCAATACGTCATTAAAATGTCCTTGGAGTTTACCTTATGATCTTTTTCTGTTTCAGGATCCTATCCATGATATTACATTTGTCATCATGTCTCCATAGGCTCCTTTTTGCTGTTTCTCAGACTCCCCTTGCTTTTCATGACCTTGATAGCTTTGAGGAGTAGGCATATTAAATAGGTATTTCATAGAATGTCCATAAATTTGGATTGTCTGGTATTTTTCTCATGATTACACTTGGGTTATGTGTCTTTAAGAGGAAGACTACAGAAATAAAGTGCCATTTTCACTACATCTTATCAAGAGAATATAACTGTCAATATTTCGCTTTGGATATCACTATTGATGTTAACCTTTATCACCTGACTGAGATTATATTTGTCAGAATTCTCCATTGAAAAGTTAATCTTTTCTAGTCCTTCACCACCTGACTGAGATTATATTTGTCAGAATTCTCCACTGGAAAGTTAATCTTTTCTAGTCCTTTCCATACTGTATTCTTTGGGAAAAAGTCAACATGTATAGCCTATGCTCCCCACGTAAATAGTCGGGAATTCTATCTTCTCCCACTTTGAGATAGGATTATACGTAGACAAATTATTTGGAGTTCTGATATGAAGAAATGTGTATATATGAACATTTGTATATATAATAATTTATGCAAATATGGATATATAATCATTTATGCAAATATGGAAACATTTTATTTTATACTTTGAGTAATAATCCAATATAACTTAGTTATATTTTTATATTAAAATTGCTCCAACTTCGGCCATTGGGAGCTCATTTAGTTAGCTCTTGAGACCCTTTGACATATCTCCACAATTGTGTGTTATAATTATGTTATCGTTGCTACTGTTTTTGAGCTCTTCCTTACTTTCTGGGACTATAGAATGCTCCAGGCTCATCTTATACATTTTTTGCCACAGTTTTAGATTCAGCCATTTCTGTAAGAATCCCTGGTTCTGTTATTGGAGAACAGTACCAGAAACCAAGACCTGGGGTCTAGATGTGCTGATTGCTGCTACAGTGCCTTTAGGCCCTTTTAGCTAAAGGAAGGAAAACATACATGCTCATACTTACCTGAATATATACAAACTCACTTACAAATACTTCTTGCTGTAACCATCTGTATCGACATTAAGCTAAACTTGAGTTTATGCCTATGTTTCTAGCTCTAATTCATGACCAAGTGGACCATTCTAGCCTCCTACTCTTGACTATCTGTAACTTCTTATGCCTCTAGTGAAAAACCTGGCTCGCAGCTTTCATTTAATTAATTGTTCAATTCTAGTATACATGTACAGTAGTATCAGAATTATTAACCTGTACCTTCATGGGAAATGACTTCATCATGTAGTGTACCTTGCCTATATACAGTTTCTTTTGCCTTTACTCTGGTATACTCCATCCATTACCAAAGGTACTCTCCCCAAACACACATCATAAATGATAATGTTTTGTACATTAACAATACAGTCAGATTGCTTTGTCACATTCTGCACTTCATTCTGGAAACCTCCAGTCTCCTAAATCTGCGTATATTAAAGTTCACTTTCTTCAATGTAAAGTTCTATGGGTTTTGAAAACACATAGTATCATGTATCAAACATCAGATATTATAATGAATAGTTTCACCACTCTCTACTTAGGAAATAATAAATGAAAAACAAAAATAAATAAATAATTCAAGAAGCAATGTTGTATATCTGGAGAGATTGCAGAAGTTACTGCCACTATCAAGACTTGAAGGAATGGGTGACGGGCCCTGAGGGGGGCACTTGACAGGATGAACACTGGGTGTTATTCTGTATGTTGGCAAATTGAACACCAATAAAAAATAAATTTATTATTTAAAAAAAAAAAAGACTTAAAGGACACAAGGCAATGCTTGGCTGGAGCCAGCAGATCCAATGGTGCCTAAAGTGTCACTGGCAAATAGGAATGATATTTGGAGGCTTTGGCATGCTTCTACAGGGGAATCACATTACAGATTCAGGATTTTGAAGGAAGGCCCTATTATCTTTTGTGAATAACTGTTCCCCTTTTGAAAACAGCTTTTGGCTTGGTATTAGGCCTTAGCTAAAACTGAATGCTTAGACATAGGCCATCAAGTTACCAGCAGTTGTCTGATCCACCAAGCTATAAATTTTGGCAGGCACAGCAGCAACTCACAGAAGTTATATATATGAGAGCAGGCTTGGGTGGGCCCTGAAAGCACAAATAATTTACATGAAGTGGTCCAAATGTCTGTTGTCTTCATTCCTGTTATACTATATTCTGTCTCACACAGCCTACACATACGGCTTCATGGGGAGTTCCAATAATCAGCTGATAGAAGAAAAGAAAACGTGTTTGGCTTACTGGTTTTAGGCAAATAGGTACCACCTGGAAGTGAACAACACCAGCATTACAATCCTCTGGGACATCCCTGAAAAACAGTGGTGAAGGGAAATCCTCTCAGTAGGCAGAACCTTGAGCAGTGCACGAGGTTGTTCATTGAATCATTTTACTCTTTAACAGGCATTACTGAGAACCCTAAATCCATAAAAAAAAAATTCTAAAAACAAAAAGATTAATCGTTCTTCAGAAAGTCCTTAAATTTTACTTACTCAGTTATTATATATGAGAATATTTTGAACTATATTATTATGTTGAGTTTTTGGAAAAGAAAATCAAAAGGTCAGAATGCAATTGTTTTCAAAAATGCTCAACCAGAGATTTGCCATGAACATAGTTAAGGTAATACTTTGTGTAGAATGCATTTTTAACCCTTTTTTTCCTAATAGCTTGTTACATAATCCTTAGGGGGCAAGTAATTTTTCCAAATAATGGTAATCACAATAGAGTTTAAAGAAATAGAAAGGTAAAGAAGAGAGGAGGCAGAAGAGGAGAAAGTAGTGAAAAAAAAAAAGAATATATGTGTGAATTTCAATGTTACAGGCATAGAATGAGGATGAAGTATTCAAAATTTACCATGAAATTTGCATTCCAGACTTCCTTTTTTAAAAAAATTTTGAAGGGTGTTGTATGCTCTCGATGTGTTGTGACAGAAAGTAGTGATATTTCATTGCTAATTATCCCCTTTAATATTACAAACACATTTGACAACAGTATAATGAAGGAATGCAGTGGTCCATACCTATCTTTGCTTTTTGTCAATGGTGAGTATAATGTTTTTCGTTAAATATTTTATTTATTTATTTATTTATTTATTTATTTATTTATTTATTTATTTATTTTATTTATTTTTTTATCTGAGAGAGAGAGCACAAGCAGGGGGAGGGCGAGGAGGGAGAGGGAGAAGTAGACTCCCTGCAGACAAGGAACCCAACACCATCCAGGGCTTGATCCCAGGAACTGGGATCATGACCGGAGCCAAAGGCTGATGCGTAACCGACTGAGCTACCCAGGCATCCTACTGGTATAATGTTTTAATCAACTGTAATGCAAAAATTTGCCCAGCCACTGGGAGAAAGTCAATTGTGTCCTTGCCATAGGCTCCAACAAAGTAACTTCCTTTTCAGTATTAGAAAGTCAGCCTTGTATAGAATACAGAATAATAACAATTATATATTTTTCTATAGATTTTAAAGATCTCTCACATAAAACATCTCATTTACTGCTTATAGTCACTTTTCAAGGAGAAATCATTAATATATTAAATAATTTGCCTAATTCACAATTTATATGCAATGGGGACTTTATCAGTGTCCTGAAAGAAAATTCTCTTACTGCTGAATCATCAAGAAATCCTAGAAGAAAAGTATGCCTGAAAATTAGAGAGCCAGTAGGCTCTTCCTTCCCTTTTGTATGACATAAAATGCCATTGATGTAATCAAATTAGCAGTCTCCCGGGAAGGTAAGTGCCTGTTTTCCATAGTTTCTCATGTTTATACACCTCCTTTCTAGTCAAAGATAGATACATTTTTTAAAATATTTCACTCTAACAAAGGAAAGAGATCATCTATACTATAAATATATAGTATAAAACAACATCATAAATACAATGTGTTTTATTTTGTTTTGTTTTGTTTTGCTTAGAAAAAGTAACTTGTTAAATTTCGGGATATCCAAATATCAGTTTGATTATATTTATGTTTAGTCCTAGAAAAAACCATAGCCATACAAAGAACAGCAAGATTATATTTTAATGACCGGAAAAGTTTTGAGGTTGGGTAACTTAAAAACTCAAATGGTATACAAGTATTATTATAAGGTCTATAGAGATATGGACTCTGTTTCTTTACAGAGGTAGCTGTTGCATAGGAAAGTAGCTTGACTCAGTGGTAGTTTCCAAGTGTAACTACAACGCAATTCAGTGTGTAACATTACTGTCATGGAATGGAAAGGCTCACTGACTGAATGAAAGCATTCAGATTACAGACATTAAATTAATTTAAGAACCAATAATAAAGCTTGGGTAAGTTAACACATTTTGGATAAGGTACAAGTGGATGGAAAACCATGCTATCTGAATCTTGGATACCCAAAGTTCATTATATTCCAGCTCTAGACCATATGAGCCATTCCCACTAATGGCTTAATATTTTAATTACATGTATTATATGCTACCTGTATTACATGTATTTATATTAATTATATATATTATATAACCATAGGTTTTAATTAGAAGGACCAGGATTGTGGTTAGACAAAAAATTTCAGAGACAAAAGTCCCCTGAACCAATGATATACACTTGTTCTATCAGAGTGATACGGGAACAAGGTTGCCTGGCTAATAGCTGTAGCTTAATAAACAGCCATGGATTGTTTTGTTTTGTTTTGTCTTTGTATGTGTGTGTATGTATATATATTTATAGAAAATGTAATAATACTGTATATTTATTACTTGGTAAGTCTTCATTTATAAGATTTTATTTTATTGAGAGAGAGGACCAGCAGGGAGAAGAGGGAGAAGCAGGTTTATGAGCAGGAAGCCTGATAAGAGGCTCTATCCCAGGACCTGGGATCAGGGCCCAAGCTGAAGGTAAACGTTTAACCAACTGAGCCACCCAGGCACCCCCATGAGTCTTAAATATATCTACTTTATTCCATCCCATTTTTAACCCACCATATCATATATTTATACCTAACAAATTTTGACTTTCATCCATCACTTTTTTTTCCAAAGCAGAATTGAATGGAATATTCAGAAATAATAACAAAATTCACACTGCAATAGCCCCAGACTTATCACTTTGGGTAACCCCAATAATATATTTCTTTAAGTAATCATTCTCCATTTTTAATTTCCAAAAGTGCCCACCTCAGCGGTGATAAATTAGCCTATCCCATAAAAGAAAGATTTTCTCATATAATAATATAAAACACAACACTATTGTACAAAATTTCACAGTTTAGTGATAAATTTGACTTATCACTTTGGTATCTGAGTACATGCATATCAGAGATGATCCAGTTTATGTTATGGACTTATCCATTACTCTTCTTAATGCTTAAGGCAACAAGGCATTTCTGGTAGAATTTTATAATATTTCTTCCATTTTGAGAGAATTTATGCAATTAGATACTAAGACAAGTAGTACATCTAAAGAAAAATAAAAATAAACTACAATCACAGTAACATACAGTTCATGTAATTTTTGGAAGAATATATACATTTTGTAATATTCTTACATTCATCATAAAAGATCAAGGGGTTACATCAGTAAGCTATTTGAAAAAAAACTGATGTCAATTTTATGATTTGTTGTTACTCTTCAGACTTACACTGACATTGTGTATTAGGTATTAACTTGTTACGTCAGTTAGAATATATTAACAATATGCTGAATTTATAAATGGACTTCTCTAACTTTACTTGTTATCAGTAAATCATTGGACAATAGGATGAGTTGGCACCAGTATATATTAATGCACTTGCTATGTGGGTGTATGTGTGTGTCTGTTCGTGCATCTAAACATGTAGATAAATGTTTATATTTAGTAAAGAACATTCTTTCTTAGTGCTTCATATATAGTATTTTCCCGTATAGTACAAGTCTTCCATTTTCTGTTCACTTTCACTAGCAAGCCAACAACCTTTAAAATGTGTGTTGTTATCAACCATGAGCACTGTCAGCTGCACCATCTTGTCTACATTAGAAGTTCTTGAAAGCCTAAAAATACACACTGCCAGAGCACTCATCTAAAGCTTTATTTGGAATATGCAAAATTAGTTTGTAGAAAAGAGGAAAAATTATATTTGTTCTGTCTAAGCTAGAATTGCATATGTATTTTATGGCTTAACTTTTATTTGGGGATTTTGATTTGTGTGTATGAGTATATGTCTCTCAAAGGGACCATATACTAATTTATTTTTATTTGCTTTAATTTTTTTATAGGACATGTATAAAATGGGATTTTTCCTGTGCACACTCCCAGGACCACCATGTCAGATAGCATTCATCACACTTAATTTTCATCATTTAATTCTTTATTCTCAATTTCAATGAAATTTTTGCCCTTTCTAGATTATTATGATTTTTAAATCATTACTGCTGATAGTACTATGTTTAAATATTTACTGATATGTAATCTGACCTCTTAGAAGCCATCTTTTTATAACCAAATTTTATTCTCCAATCTCAGTAGCATTTAGCATCCTTTCTTGGCTATTTTTCTCCTCCAGTCCAAATGCTCCATATCCCATTCACTAAATACAGAGGACAGATCTATCTTAACGAGAAGCTTTCAACCATAAACTTTAATAGTACTTTAAAGAGCCTCAAAATGAAATTTCTTCTTTAATTAAGAAGATGCTACTTTGTACATCATAATTGAAATACATCAAAAAGTTCCTTGTTAAAGCTTAAGATATATTATAAAGCTATTCTATAGCATGGCTGCAGGGCTTTTCTAATTGGAAGAATGACAGATCAAATTCTGGAGAAAGTTATACCCTTCAGAATGCTAGAGATGGAGCAATTTATTTAAATTACATACTCAAAACAATTAGGAAAACATATCAAACCATGTTATTTTGTTTTGTTTTGTTAAAATGCAACACATACTGAAATCAAACATCAACAATACATCATTTGCCTTTATGAGTAGGTGTAGATAGGTACATATCCGTAGAGAGAGAAATTTAATTTTTCAAACTTAATATCATAAGTTTATGTACCTTCAAACCCAACACTCTGGAAATGCTCTTGGAAGAAGGAATAAACTTTCAGAAATGAATCAAATTTTATCCTGGCAATTTGGCATGAGGGACTTATTCTAAATAAGTTTAGAGACTATTATCTTTATTAAAGTTCCAAATTATCAATTGTCTAATTTTCATAGATTTCTCAATTGAGCTGCCTTACTGCATTGATTAAAAAGTGTTTCTCAAACCAAAATATAGCAAACATATTTCTGTATTCAGTTCTCTCTACTACACCCTCAAGCTGTTGTTTCTGTTTATTACTGTCTTCTGTGTGTTCAACTGCTCCCTCTCAACTCTATCTACCTAATGGCATTTTAAACATGTCTAATATTTTGTCCATTTTCCAAAAAAAACAAGGGGGGCTGGAGAGATGAAGAATTTCCTTCTAACCAGTGTTCCCATCTTACCCAATTATTATCATATTCATTCTTCTCTTTCTCTATAACCATACTTGTAAAAAGAGTCGCCTTTTGAGACCAGTATTCACTTTCTTTGTTTGCTTGACCTTCATTCTCCAGCTCACTCCAGTTTGGCCACTGCTAAAATCACATCAAGTCCAGTTAACACATGTCAATCCTCGATTTATGTACTAGCCCTCTCAGTATTAGTTATCAGTCTTCATTTAATTGCTCATCATTACTTATCAATTTCTAGAGGGTATATTATGTGCCAGCCATTAAACTAGCTATAGGAGCTACTGCAGTGAATAAAAGTTACAAACACCATAACTCTTTGAGGGGTGGGGAGGAGACGGACAATGAAAAAAACCTAAATAAGTAGCATATTAGAAAGAAACAAATTAAAGCAGAGAAATAAAGATTTGCCTTTGGTGGATGGGTTTGGGTGAGAAATTCAAATTTAAATAACGATAAGAAAAGGTTTTCAATGGAAATATGATGAAGTTAGTGATAAAGTAAGCATTGAGTAAATGAGAGAAGAGTCTTCCATGATGGAAAGCAGCAATTTTTTAAAAGATTTTCTTTAAAAATCTTTCTTTATTTGACAGAGACAATGAGAGAGCACAAGTAGGCAGAGTGTCAGGCAGAGGGAGAGAGAGAAGTAGTCCCTCCGCTGAGCAGGGAGCCCAATGTGGGGCTGGATCCCAGGACCCCAGGCTCACCATCTGAGCTGAAGGCAGATGCTTAACCAACTGAGCCACCCAGGCACCCCAAGATCAGCAATTTTAATCCCTAACTAACATCACAGAGTGATGAACATTTTATCCTTTTGTATTGACACATATTTCTGGTTTTTCTAACTCTTGCCATTTCTGTTTTTTTGCTTACAGACTTCTTCTCTACCTAGCCTTTAAATGTTGGAATGCCTTTAAAATTATGCTTGGCATTCTTCTCTTCTTATTTCAAAATTATTTTATCTGAAACTATAGCATCAATGATCACCAACATAGATATCTAGTTAAAACCTATCCTTTGAGTTTATGACTTGCATATCAAACTGCCAACTTGACATTAAGCTCTGAATGTCCAAAGTATTTTAAACTCACTATTTCCAAAAAATCATTTACTAATGATTTTCTGCAAGAAATATGGTCTCCCTTCTTCTGTTCTCTAGTTTAGTGAATGACACTATCTTTCTTAAAGTTTCTCCAGCCAAAAACTTGGCAGTCATCATCAATAACTCATTCCTTTATCATACCACAGCCCATCAAACACCAGTTCTTTCAAATTAATATACTTAATATGTCTCTATTCAATATCATTCTCTCCATCTACATTTTCTCCTTTCAAGGAACCATCACCTTTCACCTTTTTTTTTTTTTTTTTTTTAACAAATTTCTTTTTTATTTATTTATTTATGATAGTCACAGAGAGAGAGAGAGGCAGAGACACAGGCAGAGGGAGAAGCAGGCTCCATGCACCGGGAGCCTGATGTGGGATTCGATCCCGGGTCTCCAGGATCGCGCCCTGGGCCAAAGGCAGGCGCCAAACCGCTGCGCCACCCAGGGATCCCCACCTTTCACCTTTGTTCTTCAAACAGTTCCCACCTTTGAAAAGATCACCTTGTAGACAAGTTAATCATAAAGTTCACTCTACTGTTTAAAACATTCAGTAGCTCCCCATGCACTTATGACAAAACCCAAGATGCTTAATATGAGATAAAAAGCATCACAGTCTGATCCCAGTAACCACTCTGGCCTCATTAATCACCATTTCCTTTTCCTTGTTTTGAGTTCATGACAAACTGACATTCTTTTAGTTCCTCAAATATGATGTGCTCCTATTCTAGGGCTTTTGTACCTGCTCTGCTCTTCCTTATATTGGAACTTTATCCTCAACCCCTTTACCAACTTAATCCATTTTTTCCAAGTTTTTATTTAAATTCTAGTTGGCAAACATATAGTGTAATAGTAGTTCCAGCTGAAGAATTTACTGACTCATCACTTAACATACAAGTGCTCATCACCAGTGCCCTACTTAATACCCATCATCTATTTAACCTACTCCTGCTCATCTCTCCCATCAGTGAGTAATACTAACTTAATCCATTTTTTTTCCTACACACCTTGTTCCAAAGCTGAATTCCCCACATTAGCCAATATCTATCAGAAAACCTTGGATTCTATATTAGATAATTCTGCAGACCATGTACTTTTCTTTTACAAATGTCATCAGTTTTATTTTTCATATTGTGTGCTACTGTTTGATGAGTGTCTATCTTCTCAACTCAACTGTGAACTCACAAAGGACTGAGACTATTTTAATTTTGTTTTATTGCCATGCCCTTAAAACATTACCTAGTAGTGAGTACACATTCATATATTTTTGGGATAATTTAATGGATGGAAAAGTAAATGAGTAAATGCATGTGAAATATCATTTGCCTTTGCTACAAGACTGTTTGGCAATGGTTGATTGTATTTTTTGTTTTGTAACTTATTAAACATGTTCCTTTAGGATAGAGTTATAACCTCACTAAATCATAGTGTGGTCTTCTGTAACTTGGGGATAATTAATAATAATTAATAATTATAATATAATAACCTCTGGTATTTTTTTATCTTATCTAAATTGCTTAAAGCAAAAACCCTAACTCCAAAATTCCACTTTTTTCTCAATTAACTCAGTGGTTAATTTTTTATAAAAAGGATAATTCCTTGGAGATTGGGGCAACGTTTGAACTGCAATCATATTGAACTGTTGTAGGTGTAAGTTTTCATTATAAAGTTTTAATTACTTCTTATACATGTGAGGTGATGAGGTCTCTTCAGTTCCTACAGTTTCTCCTTTCCAGAATTTTTTTTCTTTTTCCTCTAGGGGAAGAAATCAATTAATTAATGACTCTCCATCAATGCAATCAGAATTTAGCAGAACCTTGACTAAGAAACACTCATCTGAAATAAATGAGAAAGGGAAGGAGAAAATATGTCGCCAATAAAGATAATGTCCTCTTCACTAATCAAATCCCCTAAATATCAAAGGAAGTAAAATAAAATGAAAACTCTTACCATCTACAGAACCAGAACACATATATAGTTTCAAATAATGATATAAAAGAAAGAGCTGCTAAACTAAATCAGAGTAATGCATGAAGATAGATGTTGAGAAAGAAAACTGTTAGAACAGTGTTCTCTAAATATAGGTGTCCTACATCAGGGGCAAAATCCAGACACTTAGTTTAAACAATAAAAAGAAAGTACATGGGATATTGGCAGGACCTTTTGTTGATCAAGTTTGTCCCAATTAACAGGCAAAAATAAAGACACAAAGATTCACAAGAAGCTATATAATTCTGTCTGGCCTCCAGGAAGCAGTCTCATAGGAAAGAAAGAAAGACAAATATCCTACATTACGAGTAACACCACAGTTGACAATTTTTGTTGGTTGACAAAAGTCAAGGGTTAGACAGGGAAATGTATGTTTTAAAGATTTTTAACATAAACCAGGAAGAATTGCTGCAAGTATGGTAATCATCTGTGTCCACAACTTCACAGTAGCCTCCTTCAAAGAGCTTGTCCTGTAAGAACTCACAGGATTTCATAGTAAGTGTTAAGCAAACAAGAATTAGGATGTCCTTTATCTAAAGAACTGTAAGAAAAGAATGGGGGTGGGGAAGAAAAAATAGGCAAAAAAAAAAAAAAAAGTAGCAAGTAAAGAACATTCTCTAGCAAATTTGTCATAGACGTAAGTGTCTCTGGAGGGTAGAGAAACAAGGTCTCCTTCAAGTTTCTTGGACAGTCACAACTGCCCCTAGACCATGGCTGAGCAGGGCTAGAGCTGAATCACAGGCCATTACAGAGTCCACAGAGGAGACAAAGGTCTGTGGGCCTGTTACCCGAGGCAAAGAAAGTCATAACTCTTCCAAAGTCCCAGTGCAAATGATGCTGAAGGCAGAACCAAGGCTAAATAGACTATAACTGAATCCTTAGAGAGATAAGGCTGTGAGGTCTATGATGGTACCATAGTCAGTGAGCCTGTCACTTGTACAGAGACCTCTAATAAAAGCCCTTTTTGGTCTTGGGCTCCATTGGGGTTTTCGAAGCTCTTGTTAAGATCCCAAAGCTCCTACAAAGGCATTTTTATCTGTGGATGGCTGCCAAATTATTGTTTCTGTGGGGGAATACAGGCAGGAGACCTCCTATTATGCCACCTTGTGGCATCAAACTTCATTAAAATAAAAACTTCTGGTCTGCAAAGTTACCATTAAAAGAATAAAAGACAAACCACAGTCTGACAGAAAATATTTGCTATCTAAAACATAATATTTGATACCCAGAATATATAAAGTCCTCTTAAAACTTAATAGAAAAGTAACCCAGTTTAAAAAATGGACAAAAGATCTGAACAGACAGCTCATCAAAGAAGATACGTAGATGCAAATAAGCCTGTGAAATGATGTTCAATATCATATACATTAGAGAATTACATGTTAAAACAATGAGAAACCACTCTATGCTTATTATAATGATTAAATTTCAAAACACCAACAACACCAAATGTGGGAAAAGATGTATTTCAATAGGCACTCTTACTCATTGATGGTGCAAATGCATAAAAGTACAGCTATTTTGGAAGATAGTTTAGTAGTTTCCTCAGAGTTAAACATAGTATTACAATACAATTCAACAAGTGCACACCTGGTTAGTCACCCAAATTAATTAAAAACTAAAATCTTCACACAAATTGTCATATCTACATTATTAATAACTGCCTCCAGCTGAAAGCAACTAAGATATCCTTCAATGGCTTAATAGATAAACTTTGATATATCCATACAATGAAATATTATTCTGAAAAAAAAAGAAAGAAAGAAATGAGATATCAAACCACAAAAATGTATGGAGGAACTTTAAATGCATACTGGTAAGCAAAAGAAGTAAATGAAAAAAGATTACGCATTACATAATTCCGTACTATATGACACTCTGGAAAGTGTAAAATTATAGAGAGTGAAAAACTCAGTGTTCATCAGGACATTGGAAAAAGGAGGAAAGGCGAGATGAATGAGTGGTGCACAGGAATTTTTAAGTGTAGTGAAACTATATAATTATAAATTGATGTATATCGGACATTATCATTTTTTAAAACTGATACACCTGTACAATGCAGAGTGAAACTTAACGGAAACTACAGACTTAATTAAAAATAATGAATCAGGGCAGCCACGGTGGCTCAGCAGTTTAGCGCCAACATTGGCCCAGGGCGTGACACTGGAGCCCCGGATCAAGTCCCACATTAGGCTCCCTACATGGAGCCTACTTCTCCCTCTGCCTGTGTCTTTGCCTCTCTGTCTCTCTGCCTCCCTCTCTGTGTCTCTCTCTCTCTCACGAATAAATAAACAAAATCTTTAAAAAAATAATAATGAATCAATATTTTTTATCAGTTTTAACAATGTACCACACTAATGCAAGATGTTAATAATAGAGGAAACTATGTGTCAGGAGACATAGTGTATATGTGACTATTGTGTACTTCCTACCCACTTTTTCTGAAAACATAAAACTTCTCTAAAAAAAAAAATTTGTTTTTAAAAAGTGATAATACATCATGGCCAACTGGAATTTATCCCGAATTTAAAGTAGGGGCTTATTAAAAAAAAATCAATGCAACTCACCATATTAAACTAAAAAAACACACATTAGAGAAAAAATACATAATCATATCAGAAGAAGCAGAAAAAAACATTTCACAAAATTCAACATCTGTTACTTACTTAAAAAAATAGCAAACTATGAGAATCCCTGGGTGGCTCAGTGGTTTAGAGCCTGCCTTCCACCCAGGGCATGATCCTGAGGTCCCAGGATCGAGTCCCCCATCTGGCTCCCTGCATGGAGCTTGCCTCTCCCTCTGCCTGTGTTTCTGCCTCTCTGTCTCTGTCTCTGTCTCTGTCTCTGTCTCTCTCTGTGAATAAATAAATAAAATCTTAAAAAAATAGCAAACTAGAACACTTTCTCAATCTGATAAAAAGAATGAATATTATACTTTGTTTAAGACTGAATAATTTCTTATTAAAATCAGAACTAAGACAATAATGTCTACTCTTACTGCTTCTATCCAACATTGTAGGACACGCTGTAGTCTAGATAAGTCAATAAGGCAAGAAAGAGAAAAAGTTATTCAAATTGAAAAGAAAGATGTCAACTCTCTTTATCCCCAGATAATATGATTGTATGTAGAACCAGATGAATTCTACAAAATAACTAATGAGTGAAACTAATAAGTGAGTTTAGCAAGTATCAGGATGCAAAAATCAATGTAAAGCACAAAGTGTATTTTTATAGACTAGCAAGAAACACTGAAAATTGAAGTAAAAGATTTATATTATCAAAAAGTATGAAAATTTAGTAATTAATTTGGCAAAAGATGTGTGAGATCTTTACAAAACAGTTCAAAGAAAAATTAAAGAAGACCCAAATAAGGAGAATATGCCATATTCATGGGTCAGAATATTTAATGTTGATTAAGGTGTCAATTCTTCTCAAGTGATCTATAGAGTCAATGGAATCTCAATAAAAATCTTAGAGGCTTATTTTATTGAAATTGACAATTTGGGCATATAATTCATATGGAATGCAAATAACCTAGAACAAACTTTGAAAAAAGAACAAAGGTGGAGGACTAGTTATTTCAAGACTTTTTATAAAGCCACAGGAATGAAAACAGTTCAGCATTAACCTTAAGATAGACAATTAGAGGGATCCCTGGGTGGCACAGCGGTTTAGCGCCTGCCTTTGGCCCAGGGCACAATCCTGGAGACCCGGGATCAAATCCCACGTCAGGCTCCCGGTGCATGGAGCCTGCTTCTCCCTCTGCCTGTGTCTCTGCCTCTCTCTCTCTCTCTCTCTCTCTCTCTGTGTGACTATCATAAAAAATAAAATTAAAAAAAAAAGAAATCTTAAAAAAAAAAAAAAGATAGACAATTAGACCAATCAAACAGCATAAAGATCTCAGAAATAAACCTTAACTAAGTGAACTTATTTTTAACAAAAATGCCAAGGTATTCCAGTGGAGAAATGATAATCTTTTCAACAAATGGTACTGGAAAAAAATGGATATTTTATTTAAAAAAAAAAAGAAATTTGATTAATACCTTGCAAGAGAAGAGTTGAAGAATTTCCTTTTTCCTTTCTCACATAGAAGAAAAATAGACTAACAGAAATACAAAGATTAAGTCAAAATAGATTATAGAGTTATGTATAAAACCTAAAACTAAAGTTTCTAAAAGAAAACAGTAGCAAAACTTTGTTAACTTATAGAAAGATTGCATTTAGATAAAATATAAAAAATATATGTATAAAAGAAATTGGTAAGTTAGACTTCAATACAACTAGACATATGACCATACCAAGTCTTTGTAAGAATAAAGAGTATTGGAAGCTCTTGTACTCTGCTTGTGGGAATAGTAATTTGTGCAATCCCTTTGGAAAACAACTGGACAAGTTGTTTAACTTTAAAAAGTTAAGCATAGACCTACCATATAATCCAGTGTTTCAAATCCTAGGTATTTACACAAGAGAAATAAAATATATAGCTATACAAATAGTTTTATGCAAATGATCATAGAACTTTATTTGTAAGAACCATGAACTGGAAACAATGCAAATACTCATTAATAAATGAATGGATAAACACCTTGTGGTGTAACCATGTAATGAATATTTAAATGTTTGTTTAAAGAATGAAATATTGATAATTGCCATAATATGGATAAATACCAAAGTAACAATGCTGAGTCAAGGAACATAGACAAAAAATAGATATACTTTGTGATTTGGTGTATATGAAATCCTATAAATTGCGTATTAATCTATAGTAACAAAATGCAGAAGAGTGATTGCCTAGGGTGGGGTGAGATTTTGAGAGATGTGAAGGGAGGAGATAATAAAGGAGCAAGAGAAAATTTTTGCAGTGATAAATAATTTCATTATCTTGATTGTGATAGCAGGTTCACAGATAGATATGTAGATATCAAATTGTACTCTTTAAGTGTAGTTAATTGAAAACTTGTACATTCATAAAGCTTTTTTAATTTATAGATAATTTACATGACAATCAGGATTTAGGTAGATATCCCTTCTCCCAGGGCAACAGGTAAAATGACTATAAATATAAAGAGATAAATATGAGGTCCTTCCTTTAGACCTAAACTCGGTTTGTACAAGTGCTAAGTTTTGAAGGCTATTTAAAAACAAGTTTTAAAAAGGTAGTTATCAGTTTCCATTAATTGTCCTTTAGAAAGTTAAGGAAATTCCTTTAAACTCTCCTCTTGCTAATAACATTTTTAGGTAAAGAATATATATCGTATGTTAACAAATATCTTTTCAGCATCTTTTAGGATTATCAACTACAATATATTTATTCAGCAAATCACATTAGTGATTTTGAAATGTTAAAAAGATATGATTTTTTGAAAGATGAAGGCAGACAAAAAAGAAAGAATACATTCTTTATTATGGACACTGTAGAGGAGCAAAATTGGGTGAATCTAGGCAAGATAGATTACTTTCCTCTGTATTCTCTGAATGTTTTGAATGTGCATGGATAACCAATAGAAATAATTTATAGGGAAAACTGATATAAAAAGCATGAATCCAGTGTCTCAAATATTTGGAGTATTCTAAAGGCTAAGAATAATTTCACTAAACTATTCTATTTGTCAATCAACAAAATGGAGATTAATAAATTATATCTACTTTACAGGTAGTTATAGTATTAAATGAATTAATGCACACAAAATATTTGGAACAGCCTGGCAGATGGTAATCATCACTAATTCTACATAGTTAGTACCTAATGGATATATATATATATATATATACATCTTTAGGTTTTAAGAACATAGCATTTTAGATCCATTGTTTCTCTGTTTCTTTCTCTCTCTCTCTCTCACTCTCTCTCACACACGCACACACCCTCACAAACCCCAGCAATAAATATTTGACCATTACCACTTCACACAGAAAAAATGGATTATCAGAAATAACATTTTCCCGTTTTCCCATAGTATAGTATGAAGTCACTATTTATACATATGTAAGTAACTTTAAAGCCTAACCAAAAATCATAACATATTTTCCATCATTACTAAAGAAAAAAGAATCATATCTGAGTATTTGTAAATTAGTGAAAATGGAAACTCCACACATAAAACTTTAAGTGGTGGCAGAGCTAAGGAAAAAGAGAGAGAGACAGAGACAGAGATACACAAGGAGAATAAAAAAACAAGCAGTGAGCTCAAAATGTTAGAACTGAATAAACTAGCAACCAGAACACTCAAATATATAACATGCAAAGACAGATGATGAAATAATAAAGGTAAAGAAAATCCACATTTAAATCTGTTAATATTAAATATAGTCTTGGAGGTACAGGCAGTACAGTCTTCCAGTAACAGAATGAATAAATCACAGGGAAGAAAGGCACAGCGTAAGAAGTATAGTCAATGGTATTGTAATAGTCTTGTGTGGTAACAGATGGTAGCTACACTTGTGAACACAGGATAATGTATAGAATTGTTGAATCACTATGTTGTACACCTTAAACTAATGTAACATCATGTGTCAACTATACATAAAATAAAATAAAATATTTTTTTACTTTTAGCAAAAAAAAAAATCTTATACTATTTTAAGGTCAATAAAATATAATTGATAAGCAATTACAAAATCCAAAAAAAAACACTTAAACTAAGAAAATTAAAATGCATTTTTTAAAATAGAGATTTTTAAAATTATAAAAGAAATTAGCCTATTCTACTTATTAATTATTATAATGTTAATAAATCAAACATAATAAAAATTTGCATATCACAGAAAGAATAAAATAAGTAACCCACTACATAGTTTCAAATCAATTTCTCCTAAAGGAATTTCAATAATAAAAAATATCTTAGTTTTTAAGTGCGTTAAGCTCTAACTCTTGGTTTCAGCTCAAGTTGTGTTCTCATGATGATGAGATTAAGCCATGTGTCAGGTTCCATGCTCAGTTCGGAGTCAGTTTGGCATTTTCTCTCCCACTCCATCTGTCTCTCCCACTTGTGTGCTCGTTCTTTTTATCTCTTTCTCTAAAATAAATACATAAATCTTTTTAAAAATATCACTAGTAAAAACGAAATAATGAAATAGTTTTAAAATTTCCATTGTAGGGATCCCTGGGTGGCGCAGCGGTTTGGCGCCTGCCTTTGGCCCAGGGCGCGATCCTGGAGCCCTGGATCGAATCCCACGTCGGGCTCCCGGTGCATGGAGCCTGCTTCTCCCTCTGCCTGTGTCTCTGCTTCTCTCTCTCTCTCTCTCTCTCTCTCTGTGAGACTATCATAAATAAATAAAAATTTATAAAAAAATAAAATAAAATAAAATAAAATAAAATTTCCATTGTACTCCAAAAAGTGATACTATTTTAATTTTTAACTTAGTTTCAGTCATTTTTAAGAAACATTTTTGCTGATTGGACATAGCTTATATTCTACTACACAAAAGACTATTTTATACCCTGTGGAACATGGAATAAATCTTTAGAATCATCTATTCTTATGACCGTGTGACTGTAGTCTCATAGCTGCTCACCTCCTTTGACAGAAAACTCTGTCTCACTGTCCTCTCAGTCAGCAACAAATTAAAAGAAAGAATAAGGTGGTTTGAGGAGTAATTGGTAAATATGCAAAGTTGCTATTGCCCTCTATAACAGGAAAGCTACTTAACTCAAATTTGTCATAGTACTATTAAACCATGGTGTATTCGTTATTCTTCAAAACAACAAAATCCCCTTGTAATCAGGTTAGAGTTGAAAGAATGTGGATGAGTTCTAAATGTCAGGGTTTTTTTTAATGTAGTAGACTTGGCAAGGCTTACTATGTCTTCCATCACTAGATGTTGTCACGCATGTAAAAATATTTTCGTTTTCTTTTTTTTGTCTAATTTATCAGTTCACTCTTTTCTAATTAATTCACATTTAGAGCATCTGACTGATGACAGGAGACAAATTTCTAATTTATTCAGCTTGCTCATAGAGACAAGTATTTCAGAAAGAAAAAAAGAAAAGAAAAAAAAGAAAAAAGAAAGAAAGAAAAAAGAAAGAAGAAAGAAAGAAAGAAAAAGAAAGAAAGAAGAAAGAAAGAAAGAAAAAGAAAGAAGAAAGAAAGAAAGAAGAAGAAAGAAAGAAAGAAAGAAAGAAAGAAAGAAAGAAAGAAAGAGAAAGAAAGGAAGGAAGGAAGAAAGAAAGAGAGAGAGGGAAGGGATGTAAAGAAGAAGTAAAATAATTTTATATATAGATATTTAATGGTGTTCCACTATCAATTGCCATGTAACAATTAAAAATTAGTTACATAAAATGATTACAACTTATTGTGCTAACAAATTTCAGGGTTCAGGTGGTCAGAGTACTATAGAGATAGCTTATTTCAGCTCTGGTACCTCAGAAGATTCGAATGCATGGAGGTTAAGCGAATGGAGCCTAGAATCACCTAGAGATTTGTTCACTCATATAGTCCGAGACTTGAGCTGGGATATCAAAAAGGGAGGATTCACCTATGACTGCTGACCAGAGTACATCTTTATGGATTCTCAACATAGCTTAGGCTTCTCACACCATGGCAGCTAAAGAATTTCCAGAAAACAATTATTCCCCAAAAAGCAAAGAGAAGATGCATGGCCTTTCTGACCAAATCTCAGAAGTCACAAAGTGTCACTTCCACTGTATTACATTGTTCTAAGAAGTCACAAGCCCACACAGAATCACAGGGAGGACCATATACTGCAAGTCTCACTGGGAGTGAAGTAAAAAAAATTTGTTATGATTTTTTTAAAAACTGCAACAGTTAGTTTATTAGAATGCAGAAAATAAAAACTGTGTTTCTTGCCATATGCAACTAAAGAGAGAATAAGAAGAAAATAAAATTTACAAAGTCCATTCAAATTTTATTCATTTACTAATAATATTTATGATAGACCAGGAATTTTGCATGCCAATCACCACTATTCTGTCAAAGCCGCAGCTTTGTATCATCATTTCTCTTAGGAAGTCATCCATCATCCTCACACCCAAAATCTAGCTAAGTTGTCTTGCCTCTGTGTTGCCGTTGGCATCCTGTTCTAACCCTAGGTTCTGCAGTGATCAAGTGTATCTCCTGCACAATTCAAGCCCTTTAGCTAGTAGAGATGAGGATCACTCTATTTGTAGAAGAATCAGGATTAAAACTCAGACCTCAGTGGTATTTCCACCTTAATTTATTGCTTTCTATAGCTAAAGATCAATAAACATTTTGAGTTTTGACTTTACAGTATTTTAAATCACTTATTAAAAATAACTGTCAGGGCAGCCCGGGTGGCTCAGCGGTTTAGTGCCGCCTTCAGTCCAGGGCGTGATTCTGGAGACCCTGGATCGAGTCCCACATCGGGCTCCCTGCATGGAGTCCACTTCTCCCTCTGTCTGTGTCTCTGTGCCTCTCTCAGTCTCTCTCTCTCTCTGTGTCTCTTATGAATAAATAAAATCTTTAAAAAAATAAAAATTAAAATAACTGTCAAATAAGTATACCAAATGTAATATAATTTTTTTCTTTTTTTAAGATTTTTTCTTTATTATTAATTCATGAGAGAAACAGAGAGAGAGAGAGGCAGAGACACAGGCAGAGGGAGAAACAGGCTCCATGCCAGGAGCCTGATGTGGGACTCGATCCTGGGATTCCAGGATCACGCCCTGGGCCAAAGGCAGATGCTAAACTGCTGAGCTACCCAGGGATCCCCTATTTTTTTTTTCTTTTCTTTAATTGTGCTGTCTTGACCCAGTTTAAGGCCCTGGCTAGAGGCCAGTCAGGTCCTCTTCTTGAATGGAATATTATCCATCTTTAAAAATGAGGGAAATTCTGCCATTTGCAACAACTTGGATGACTCTGGGACATTATACTAAGTGAAATAAACCAGAGAGAGAAAAACAAATACTGTATGATCTCACTAACATATGAAATCTTAAAAAAAAAAATCAAAGTCATAGAATCAGAGAATAGAATGGTATTTGCCAGAATTTTGGAGGTTGGGAAAATGGGGGAGATAAGTTATACAATGAATAAGGGCAGGAAATCTAATGTATAGTATGGGGATTATAGTTAATAATATTGCACTGTACACTAGAAATTTGCTAAATGGTTCCTTACCATATACTATATATATATATATATATATATATATATATATATATATATATATCTTTCTCTTTATGAGCCCAAGAACAACTATACAAATATAGCCAGAACCATATCTCTTTATTCCAAAAAAGCTACATTTATTGGGTACCATTTATGTGCCAGTTATCATCAGAGATACTGGAGAGCAAGACATAAAGGAAGCATGGTCATGCTACCCATAGCTTACAGACAGCCTGAAATTTTTTATAAAATATAGTTCACCCAACCCTTGGTCATCTTATAAATACTATTCTCATCCACAAACAAAGAAAATATTATGAGGACTATAAACATGTTTCTATCATTGGGATGCCTAAGCAAAGCTGTTAGGAAGAAAAAGCTGAAAATCCAATGTCCAAAACACTATATTCATGATGAAAAAGGACACTTATAATTCCATTTTCTTTTTTTTTTTAAATTTATTTTTTATTGGTGTTCAATTTACTAACATACAGAATAACCCCCAGTGCCCATCACCCATTCACTCCCACCCCCCGCCCTCTTCCCCTTCTACCACCCCTAGTTCGTTTCCCAGAGTTAGCAGTCTTTACGTTCTGTCTCCCTTTCTGATATTTCCCACACATTTCTTCTCCCTTCCCTTATATTCCCTCTCACTGTTATTTATATTCCCCAAATGAATGAGAACAATTCCATTTTCTAATCTTCATTGGATTAAGCTGTACTTATTTTTCCAACCTGAAAGTATTGTTTTTTCTTACTTGTACATTACAAAGCATCCTATTTAAATCTATTCCTTTTTCCTAAAGCATCAAAATATTAAATCTTGAGAGGTGATTCAAAAAAGGCTGAAAACGATTGTTTTAGCAAATTATCAGATATCATTGTTCCTCTCAAGCATAATGTTAAAATATAATTTATATTTTTTAAATGATTTTTCTCCACCATTACAAGTGTTATCAATCTTTCTATGAATACCATTTGATTTACTCAATCTAGTATGAATTTATATTATGTTCACATAAACAATATATAAATCAACACATAACAAGAGAATCAGCTGGTTTTCTTAAAGCAAAAAAAAGAAGAAAAGAAAAAGAATATGAGTACTCTCATCTCTTCTTTTGATAAAGAAAATACTTAAAATATTCCTCATGGTATTCAGTTGCCAAGTCATCTGTTATGTCATAGCACATTACATCCAATGATTATGACAACAACAACAACAAAAAGTTAGCAGAGACACATACATAGAAATATGGAACTCTGAGAAAAATGAATTTAAATCTGTTTTGGGGGAAGTCATGCAGAAAGAAGGGGAAAAAGCATGCTGCTTTCACCATTGATTTTAAGCAGCTGCTGCCTGAGTGATTACAGCATAGCCATTTCTTGAGCTGCTGATGAAAATTTCCATATGCAAATTAGGTGGTTGCAAATTTTTTCATTACTTTTACTGTATTTTGTAACCTCAAACTCAGGTTTTCTGATTGTCTGCACTATGAGATTAGCCAAATGATTAAGTTTTATGGGATGTATAGTTCAGAAACAAAGAGGCCAAGGATTTACTGAGTGACTTAATGAAAAGCAAGGTGAGGTCCAAAGCACCCCTTCTTAAATTGGGCTCAAAAGTACTTCAAAGAAACAGAAAGGAGGGAGGAAGGTCTGTACCCACAAGCCAGTTGGGTCTCATTTAAAATAACTATGCCTATTAATATCTTGAAAATGTTCCAAATTGTGATTCTAATAAACCCCTAATTTGGTTTTATATTTTCCTCAGAAATGCAAAAGTGCTTTTGTTGAAAGACAGAGCCCCCTTTTTTTTTTTTAATTTTTATTTATTTATGATAGTCACAGAGAGAGGCAGAGACATAGGCAGAGGGAGAAGCAGGCTCCATGCACAGGGAGCCCCATGTGGGATTCGATCCCGGGTCTCCAGGATCGCGCCCTGGGCCAAAGGCAGGCGCCAAACCGCTGCGCCACCCAGGGCCCTTTAAACTTTATGAAGGAATGAAAATCAACTCAGTAGGACTTAAGAAAAACTGAGCCCTTCTCCACTTCTATCCATTATTTCTTGCATTCAATCATTCATTCATTCATTCAAACATTATTTCTTTTGGGGAGAACTTGAAGAATTGTAGTCACTCATTAATTAGTTATTAAACTAATAAATCAGTGAGAGGTAAATGCTTCAATGATACACCTCTAGGGAGTCATTTTTTTAAGCTTCATTGAAGTCGTAAAATATCTTTAATAAAATTATTCTGCTAAATCTAATACATAAAAATCCAAATTTTAATAAGAATGAATTAATGATGACTATTTACATTAGAAAAGAATTATTAATTGTACAAAGTGATTCACTATAGAAATCATTTAATTGGTGGACTGCTATTTTATGCTAAAATAGTAAGAATCTATATAAAATGAAAAAATGTAATATTTCTTTGTGGTAGAGTTGCTTAGCTTTTCTCTCAGAAGACCTTATTTTGTGAGATTAATACTTATCTGGGGTGGGCAACGAATTTTACCCCTTGTGTCAGCCTATTTGAATAACTGTTTTTAAAAGCGTTCATCTTCTGAGGTCTTTGTAGAATGAGGTATGAATGACTAGAAGGCAGAACTGGATTACTACAAACAATAGAAGAGATTAGAGAGGTTTTGGGAGATAATATAGAAAATGAAAGAGAGTCAAGAGTGAAAAGGAAATGATGAACAGAGAACCAAATGGGGATTTGATGCAATGAAACTAGGTGGCCTGTCAGGACTTTTAGGTCTTGTTTTGTGGGAAGGCTGGGAATTCTGAGAAATACCACTAAGATCTGAGTCTGCCCTCAAAGTGGATACAAATGAGAACAGATGATTCCCAAGGGGACTCAATGTGAAATGCAAACATAAAGTATAATTTATACTCTAATCAATTCATGAAATATTATTAAACACCTACCAATGGCAGACAGAGGAAGATATGATGTCTAAATGGTATCTCTTAATCACATGGGGGTCTCCAGATGTGGAGTGATGATCAGATGGAAACCAGTGGCATCAGAGATGAAAGAATTCACCTGAGGTAGAACTAAGGAGATAGAAGTTTATTGAATATACCACATGGGAACCACAGGTAGGTAAGCAGAGAAGACGCTGTCTGCAGAGGCAGTGGGTAGGGGCTGTTCTTAAAAGGCGAGGTAAGAAGGCATGGTTGAAGCATGAAATCTTCCCTTTTCAGTAACTGTGCCTTGTTGTAAGTAGCCCTTGGGTTTTTCGTAAAATATCAGGGCCTATGGATATTTTCAGGGCCTATGGATATTTTGAAGTGGGTTGTCCAATGGGCCTGTCTATATTCAGTCAAGGGGTTGCTGTGGGCCCTTCCTACATTCTATCACTCAAACTTGTTTGCCTAAAAGTGGCCTCTACAGAAGATTCTAAAAATTCACAGGTGAATAGGAATAGAGTCCTTGCCTTTGTACTAATGATAGACATAAATATAATCATAAATTGACCTAGTTTTGACAATATACAAACATATCACACAAAGTTCTGGAAAAGCTACTTAGAAGCAATTCAGATTTTCAAAGTTGATCAGGAAAATGTCATTAAAAGGTAAAGTTGGAGACAGTTAATTAGGTTCTAACAGAATTTCTGGAGGCCAGGAAGGAGGATATCATGGGTATCTATGGGGAATGTCAGAGGCCTATCCTAGCAATGCTCAGAAACAAAACCACAATAAGCTGGATTAAAGCAGACAGGCCCAAGATGGCTGACATAGCAGACCAGGAACCTCTGACCAAATAAGGAAGAAAAGGTGTGAAACTCACTTTCCTAAAAATCCCACCCTAAGTAATGAATATTCCACCCTCTTGTTAAAATAGCTGTCAATAAAAGATGGAGACCCAAACCCCCTGGGAACGTGCAACTCTCTCTCCTCTCTCTCTCTCTCTCTCTCTCCTATGTGTGTGTGCTCTTGTGTTCTCTTTCTCTCACTCTGTCAGCTGCTCTCACATCTCAAGAGTGTACTTTTGCTTTAATAAACTTTCCTGCTGTGTCACTCATCCTCTCATCCTCTGTGTTGTGTCTGTCCTTGAATTCTTTCCCTTGAGGAGACCAAGAGCCTTCAGCGACATCTTTGGGATGGGCTATGCTGATGCCTCTGGGCTGGGGGTCTCCCGATTTCACTCACCAATAATAAGATTAAGTTCAGCCATAGTAAAAGAAGAATAGAGTAGACATATTTAAGAAAAAGAGAAATGGACAGGATACATATAGGAAGATTTCAAGAAGTGAGAAAAACATACCCTAAAGAATAAGGGCATGGGAGACTCCATATAGTTAGAGAATACAAGTGGTTATACAAGCTTGAAGCACAGGATATAAGCATCAAAATGGGAGATGAGATCAAGTCAAACAGGAATAGAGTGAACAAGTTTTATGCAATGTGCTAGAAAATCCGAATTTCAGTTCACGAACACACACAATAATAGAATAACATGAGTTCTGGGTCATGGGCTGAACTCATGACTACATGTAAGGGAAAAGAGTTTTAACAAATACCCCCACACAATAAATAAGTGGAAAAGAAAGAAGTGTCTGATTCCTCCCACATTTACAACTCAGTAGTTTGTATTTAAATTAAGCTTCTTTCTTGGAATTAGAAGAGTTGCTAGTTATTCATCAAACACAGTCCACTTATATCCACATGTTCAGAACTTAACATATAGTTGTTGTCAGGGAGCAATAATTCCCATCCCCTTCAAGGTCCTTCCAGCTGAACTAAGAATCAAATTGACATGAGACAGATGAACAGAAGAAAATCAAATTTAATAGCACACATATGTGAATCCATGCAGACATGGCAATTCCAAAGACAGTCAGGCAAAATGAGTTATATATGTCACCCTGAACTAAGGAGAAGAGGATAGAGGTCTGAGATTTCAGAGGAAAGGAATTCAATTTATGGGAAGATGAAAAAAGCATAAATTAATGAGAAAAAGAGAGGACCCTAATCAAAGTGGCCTTGCTAGGTTCTTCCTTGTCGACCACACGTAGTTCATACCATAATATGTAATGGTAATAGCTCTTTTCCTGGAGCAGGTCTTCTACCTAAATTCTTTTAGGCAGTTGTCAGAGAGGTAGACTTGTTTTCCTGAGTCTGCTGGGTTTTGATTGCTTTTAACCTCAAAATAGTCTTTATACTAATGTGGCCCATCTTGGGGTGAATTGCCTTTGGTTCTCAATAGTATCTCCATACACATCCATAGCATGATGGTTGCATTAGTAAAGGAACAGAGTATAATGGTTCAGAGTACTGGTTATTATGTTCTGCTGAATAGGAAGTGACCCTGAGGTACATGAATACAGCTTATTCTTTACTTCTCTTTTGGAAAATCATTTGTTTGCTTATTTTTATCTTTAAGGACCTAGTTTAGGATGTTTATTTTTAGATTTTTTTTTCTTTTACTATGGTCTTAATGATCAGGCACAGTTAAACAGAAAATTATTCTTATACTTGTTAAAACAGTGATGATGGTTATATTCAAAACTACTGCAACAGAAGTATTGCATTAGGAGAGAGAGAGAGATCAGACTCAACTCCAAATACAACCAAGACAAGTGGGAATTTATAGCCGAGGAGCAGACTAAGGGATTAGTCAATGGAAAATTACTAAGAGGAGACATGAAGGATAGGGACATTCATACTAGCATGACCTATATCAGGATTCTTGCTAAAGACAGGCCAAAAACTTACATATCAAAAGCAGGGGGTAAGGAACTTGACCAGATATCATGGATGATCAGATATGAATGGTGGAGGAATTTTCCTTAAACTGACTTAACAAAACTCTAGCTAAAACTGGGCTATGTGGACCTGGGAAAGACAGGATGGACTTTGAAGGTTAAGGTCAAGACCCAGTCAAGAAGAGGACACAGAAGAGCCTGACTAAAGTTTGGTCAAGGAGAGTCTTTGTCAGCACACTATGAAAAGAAAAAAGAAAGGAAAGGAGAGGAGAGGAGAGGAGAGGAGAGGAGAGGAGAGGAGAGGAGAGGAGAGGAGAGGAGAGGAGAGGAAAGGAGAGGAAAGGAGAGGAAAGGAGAGGAAAGGAGAGGAAAGGAGAGGAAAGGAGAGGAAAGGAGAGGAAAGGAGAAAGGGAAAGGAAAGGAAAAGAAAAGAAAAAAGGAAAGGAAAAGGAAAAGGAAAAGAAAAAGAAAAAAAGAAAAAAAACAAAAGGGAAAGGAAAGGGAAGGGAAGAGAAGAGAAGAGAAGAGAGAGAAGAGAAGAGAAGAGAAGAGAAGAGAAGAGAAGAGAAGAGAAGAGAAGAGAAGAAAAAAGAAAAAGAAAAGGAAAAGGAAAGGAAAAGAAAAAAGGAAAGGAAAGAAAAAAAGAAAAGAGGGATTGGGGTGAACTAGTGCAAGCTTTGTTCTGTCTACATAACTGGATAAGACACTTCAGGAAAAAAAGGATGGAATTCATAAATCTGCTAAAGTACATGCATCCACTAGGAATTGAAAAGCTTCTATACATAACACATCTTTTCTCTCCTGTGTGTACTATTTGTGATCAAGCAAAAAAGGCATAGGACACTTCAACCTTTATGCTAAAACTATATAAACATTTTCCCCCTTTTCTTCTATACAGATTGTTTTCTCTGTTTTTTGTTATTTCTAAATGCTATTTTCCAGTTAACATGAAACAATATACAGCAAAGATAAAAAAAAATTCTTTTGAAGGGCCAATTTAGTTTCTTTGCATGTTTGGTGATCTACTCAAGTTCAACTTATTAATACATCCTACAGGGAATACACTTTCTTGTCTGGAGTCTGTAGACCACCTTTAAGAAAAAGAAGTATTTAATAATCTCTAAAAGCAAAAATGTATCAGTTCTGTGCTTATAATACAATTTTTAAAAATTTTATTTATTTATTCATGAGAGACAGAGAGAGAGGCAGAGACACAGTCAGGGGGAGAAGCAGACTTCCTATGGGGATCCTGATGCAGAACTCGATCCCAGGACTCTGGGATCATAATCTTAGCCAAAGGCAGAGGCTCAACCACTGAGTCAACCAAGCATCCCTGCTTATAACACAAATTTAAACAAAACCTGCAAAAGGCACAGAGCAGTGAAAAGTCCACATGCATGTTGTTAGATACGATTTGTGTGTTCCTCCATTCTCTGCAAAAATTGTATTTTTTTTCTTAAGTTTAACTGGACATTTTTTTCCAGATTAGCTTGTAAAGGTCTTTAAACCAATCCCAGAGAGCTGTACTGAACAAATAATTAACAGAACACATAATCAGAGCCATAGGTACTTTGGAGCCACTATTAATATAAAAATAGTCTTTTAAGTAAATACTAAGTCGCAAAAAAACATTTTTACATGTAATGAGGGATTATTGTGATACACTGGAACAAAAATATTAAATGATCAACATATATCAAGCACAGTCAGAATGTTACATATTTCGCATGTTAGAATTGAGAGGAAAATGAGTAATAAACTAGGTATCCAGTGTAATAATTTAAATAATTATAATAATACAAAGAACCAAAGTATATAATAAGGAATAATAATAATAAGCACATAATAGACATAAAAGTACAGAGGCTTTTGTCAAACTTCCCTGTGATATCTTCACATTGCATCAAATAGAAGATCTCACCTTTATGTTTATCAAAGTAATCCAATTCTGGACAAAATCATAACTGACTATAGTATTCATTGAAATTATCAAATCATTAATTTTTGAAATATATTCTCTTTCCTTAGTTCCTATGATATAATATTCTCCTCACTTTTCTCCTCTATCTAGAGGCTTCTTGTCAGTCTCTTTTATCAGATTATCTTCTTTGGTTTTATTTATTTTTAAGATTTTATTTTTTTATTCATGAGAGACACAGAGAGAGACAGAGGCAGAGACAGAGGCGGAGGGAGAAGCAGGATCCATGCAGGGACCCTGATGTGGGACTCAATCCAGGGACTCCGGGATCACACCCTGACTGGAAGGCAGATGATCAACTGTTGAGCCATCCAGGCATCCCTCTTCTTTGGTTTTAAATATTGAAATTCCTCAAGTCCTTGTACGAGGCCCTTTTTGGGTTCAATATTCAGTTCATAGAAAATAATCCACTAAGTCATGCTTCAGTATCTTTCTAAAATCCTATCAATTGGGATCCCTGGATGGGTCAGCAGTTTAGCGCCTGCCTTTGGCCCAGGGCACGATCCTGGAAGTCCCAGGATTGAGTCCCACATCGGGCTCCCGGGATGGAGCCTCTCCCTCTGCCTGTGTCTCTGCCTCTCTCTCTATGTCTATCATAAATAAATAAAAAAATCTTTTAAAAAAATCCTATGAATTGCTATTGTATTCTTCAGGGACACTTCTTGCATATGCCCACTATATTCCACTGTCTGTTCAATATCTCCACGAGGATCTCACATAGTCCTCATAAACCAATGGGGCCAAAATTTACCCTATCTCTTTTCCAACAGGTGTCCAAATATGGTTCCTTATCTCTACAGAGCTTACTAATAATTCCATGCAGTTTTCCAGAAGATCTCATGTCACTCTGACTACCACCCTCTCATTCAACCTTGTTGGAAAATCCATCATAAAAGCATTTGGTTTTACTTTCTGAATATATTTTGATTTTATCTAATTATTTTAATTTCCTCAAGCAGTTTAGACCAAATCACTATTCTCTTTCACCTGAACCCTGCCATTGCCTTTTGACTGACTTGTCTCTATCAATTTTTTCCTCTTCCAGGTAATTCTTCATGCCATAACCCAGAGTGAGACCAGTCTTCTCTAATACTGTCACAGTACTTTTAGGAGAAATGTCAACAATCTTAACTTGATCTGCCTAGTTCTGTGTGGTCCACCTCCAGCCATCCTCTACTATTTTGTCTCAAACTCTCTATGCCTGAGCTTTCTGTTGTAGCCACTCGGGCCTATAATCTGTCTGTGCTTTGAACAACCCAAATCCTCTTCCTTTGCATCTCCTCAGTTAGGTTTCTTCCCGTGGTACTATCAGGAAGTTTTTAAAGTTTGGGGTTTTGCGTTTAGGTATATGATCCATTTTTAGTTAATTTTTTGTAAAACGCTAATTTTACCAAAAAAAATAGAAAACAGACCCTCCCAATAGATAATTAGCAAAAATATGAACTGTGTTAATAAAGAGGAATTAGACCTATCAATATATTGAAAGATATTCAATCTAATAAAACATACATACATACATAAAAGCAGATAATACTTTTACCTATGAAATTATTATTAATGTTGGAGAAATCAGAAAGTCTAATGTTGATGGACATATGATGAAAGGGGCACTTTAATACTACTATTATTTGGAAAGTCATTTTTTATTATCAAAATTCTTAAAACACATGCTCCCTTTTTATTCAGCAATTCCAGTTCTGAAAATCCTTCTTGAATTATTTTATATACTGAAATAGGTATATGCCTGAGTTTGTTTTCCAAAATGGCATTTAAAATAATAAACTTTGAAATAATTTAGATAGTAATGGGGAAGTGCCTTTTTAAATTATCACATATTCTAATAAAGAAGTAACTCATATCCATATAATATACTTTTTAAAAGATATATAAAAATGTAGTCTTTATTTGTAGAAAATAGTTTGAAGAAATTCCTACATTTAATCAGAATGCAGAAGCAGAATGGAAAAGTGTTTTAATTATATGATTTAAGCCATCCTCACTAAAATCATATCACCAACCAACCATATGATCATCTTTATGCCATATATTTTTTAAGTACCCCAAATTGTTACTGTTTGCACTGAATAAGAAATTAGATGTAGTTTTATTTTTATTTATGCAAATTCCAGAGAGAATGAGATGCATTCCCTCTCCTTCTTGTAGAAAACAATGTATTCTGGATAATCATGTACTTGAATGTAGTGTGTGGCAAGTATTTCTTAGATTCCACCCAAGTGGTTTTTTAGGTACCAAAAATATAAGAGGGCATTACTTTACTTTAATTGGTATCAATTAGAAAGTGGTCTCACAAGAGAAGATAATGTTAATTTCAATTCAGTAATGAAAGATCTAGGGACATATATCATTATTTATATACAATAATATTCATAGCTAAAATATGTTGAGGCTATTGTGCTAAGTTCTTTACATACACTTCTTCATTCAATCTGCCCACAACCACAAGAGATAGATATTATTATAATTTCCTCTTTATCAATGAGAATACTATGCCAGGGCAGCCCGAGTGGCTCAGCGGTTTAGCGCCGCCTTCAGCCCAGGGCCTGATCCTGGAGACCTGGGATGGAGTCCCACGTCAGGCTCCCTGCATGGAGCCTGCTTCTCTGTCTGCCTCTCTCTCTCTCTGCCTCTCTCTCTCTCTCTCTCTCTTTCTCTCATTCTGTGTCCCATGAATAAATAAATAAAATCTTTTAAAAAAAGAGAGAGAGAATACTATGCCATGCAGAAATAAAGTAACTTTGCAAGGTCATAAAATCGTTTACTGAAATAAATATCTATGATACATAGAAGGTATTCAGCTTTCAGAACTCATACTTCTATAAATGTTCTAGTGTATATTTCTTCATAAATGACATACTAACAGTTATCAGCATCCACTTTAATCAGATGAATATTCTCAGATTTATTCCTGCATTGAGTGCCAAAACTGGGACTGCCAACAATTTTTCTGACTCTTGGTCCCATACTTTACTCACTATGCTCTGACGAGCTATATAAACTCTCTTGCAGACTAAGACAAATCCTATGTTGCACAGCTGGTACTGAAAAATGTCACTGTTGATTAGATATTTTTAGTCATTTAATTTTGCTCTATAAGCTAGATTTCAGTTCTTCTTCATAACTGACACATATTGTTCCTGTCTTTTTCTTCTGTCCACATTTTTCTTTAGGGCATTCATTATAAGAAACATGACATGTTATTTTTAATAATACATAACCTGCAGAAGGAAACCAATAAGAATAAAAGTAGAGTCTTATCCAGGAAAAATATTGTTTTGGTTAACTTACCTTAAATTAATTTTGCAAAATGTTTGCTACAGGATTAAAACAAAACAAAGTCCTAAATCTGAAGACTAAGTAGCAGTTTAGAATAAAAGCATTATAACTTAATAGATCCATATAGGAAAATGTGAAGAAATTCCAAAATCTTACAAGAAGATATTCTGTTTTTTCAACAGATACCTGGGTACTCACTATGGGTCAAAATCATAGCTAAGAATTTCACTTGTGGGAATATATGATGCTTTGGGTAAAAAGAGGACACAATTTGGATTTTTTTCAGAAAATCGAAATGTGTAGTACTTTTTTCACAAATTAGAGCTTGTCTTATCCTCAAAGTATAGTTTTATAAGTGTGTATGGATTTTCATATAAATTTTATTAAAAAGAAAAAAATGCGATTTCAGTTTCATAATCCTAAATTCAATATGTATCACACTATAAAAAAGAGGATACTTTTATGTAGATATGATTAAAGAACTCAAAATAAACTAAATTAGGGATCCCTGGGTGGCGCAGCGGTTTGGCGCCTGCCTTTGGCCCAGGGCGCGATCCTGGAGACCCGGGATCGAATCCCACATCGGGCTCCCAGTGCATGGAGCCTGCTTCTCCCTCTGCCTGTGTCTCTGCCTCTCTCTCTCTGTGACTATCATAAATAAATAAAAGTTAAAAAAAAATAAAAATAAAAAAATAAATAAATAAATAAATAAATAAACTAAATTAAATTTTTATTATCTTGATTTGAATCTCACTTTTTTATACAGCATATATTTCAAATGAATTATTTGGTCAAAAATAATTAACAATATCCTGTAAATTTTCATAATATATTTATAACTTCCTGAATTACTACTCTTGACTAGTCTTTTTCACATATAACCTTAAGATATTTTTAAGATTATAAAAAACTATAAATGAGTAAAAAAATGTAAACCTTCAATATGAAAAAAAATATCTTGATATCAGAATAAAGTGACTTTATGTACTATCATATATGTATGTGTATTTATTTCCTTCTTTTTAAGATTTTATTTTTAATAATCTTACACCAATCATGGGGCTTGAACCCACAACCTGAGATCAAGGGTCACAAGCTCCAGGGACTGAGCTGGCCACATGCTCCTATTTCTATAAATCACAAGTATATAGATAAATATCCTTTTGATACATGAGAGACACTATCTAAGGGTTTACATTTATTAGCTATTTTAATTTTCACAATATCACAAAAACTCCATGAGTTAAAAAATATTAATTGCCACATTTTGCAAATACATATATGGAATTATTGATTTTTAAAAGGGAGGATGAGAGGTCCTTGAAATGGTGGTCCACAGAGTCAGACAGCCTGACTTCAAATACCATTACCAGCTGAGTGACTTTGAGCAAATTACCTAATTTCTTTAACCCTCACTTTCTTCATATATAAAATGGAAATAATAACAGTATGTACTTTACAGACACAATGAGGGTTAAGTTCAATAAATTAAAAATGCTTAAAAGATGATATGTAACAGTAAAGATTCCATAAATATCAGTAAATATTATGCTATTTTGTTCTGCAATATTACCCCTTTCTATGTGAATATACCTAAAACCATAATTTTTTTTGCAGGAGATGCATAGTATTCTGCTTATATTTTACTGATCCCCTTTTGTTGTTATTGTGTTGTTCTAAGAAGATTTTGATAACTGAAATCTCAACTTAGAAAGGCCCTGGAATCTATAGATGAGAGCCATCAATCATCTTCTTTTAGTTCAAATCACAATTTACTTTAAATACTTCAATGTATTATACTGATATACTGACCAGGTAGAAATGGACAAAAATGCTTATTATGCATTATAAAATAAAAGGAATTTTTGTTGCATCTTTCTGATTTTTAAAATGTGGTTTGTAATTCTTGATTTTCATCTGATATTTCTGTCTTCATGATAATTATGAGGATAAAATAAATGACAGTGCTCATTTCAGCTGCTGGACTTCCAGTGTGGAGCAGAGGATGGTGTGGGGCTATATATGTTCTAACTTTTCTCAGTGAAGTGTTTGAATTTTGTTTTCATTTATATGTAGTGTGTATCTTATCACAGACAGCATTGGCTCTTCTACCTCCCACCTGTACCAAAATTCACCTACGTCAAGTTAAGTAGGTGCAAAGCCTATCCTTTTAAATCACGCTGAAAACCAAGCTAGATCCCATGGTCATTTCTCTTTAACACAAGTAATTATATACTTCCATTGTTCTCTAATGTGGGACCCGGGGCAGTTCAGTGTGAAAATGAGCCTCATTAATCCCATTTTTGCAGTTGGGTCCAAAAACTGTGAGATGGCAACATTTTTTTCCCCACTGTTAACTAAAGCAAATGCTACAGAGACTCTGATCTATTTCACCATTTAAGAGATCTACTATTGCCAAAATAAATGGATTAGGGACACATTCATCAATTGTATTCAGCACCACCACCTAATAGTGCTCCAGACCAAAGTCAAATGGATTCGTATTCCCTCTGGCGGGGTAGCAGAACAATCTTCAAAAATTAGAAGTGTTTCTACTTAGTCCTTATTTTAGTCTTATTCCACACTACACTGAACATTAAGTGCTTCAGAATAAAGTCCTCTGAATTACTCTTGCCAGAGAAATATTTAATGATATTACACAGGAATTGTTAAATTTGATTCATGTTATTTCACTGCAATTTACATATCAGTATTGACCAGTAGAAATATATGAGCCACATAATGTAATTTTACACTTCTTAGAGAACTTATTAAAAAAAAGTAAAAGGAAAGGGGTGAAATTAATTTTAATAAACCTTTTATTTAACCTAATGTGTCCAAAATATTAATATTCCAAAATATAATTAGTAAAAGAACTGTTAAGGAAATATTTTACATTATTTTTCTTAGTATTCTAAGTCTTTGAAATGTGAGGTTTATTTTTCACTTATAGCTCCTATAAATTCAGACCATATTTCAAATATTAAAAAGCCACACATGGCTAGTGGTTGCCATGTTAAACAATACATATTTCTATATCTGTACTTGTATCTATCTGTATCTATATCTCTACATCTATCTATCTGTCTATCCACCTATCTATCTCAATTTAAGTCCTCTCTGGAATAGGATAAAACAAACATTTCGAGTAAAAAGAAAAAAAAGTAGCCAACATTTTTGGCATGTAATAGTTTGCTAAATAATTTAATGCACATACTTGTATTTGATTTGAAAATGAGCACCATTGTTTTCCTGCCATATCATAGCAATTCCTAGGATAGAATGAGTGATATATGTGTAAGAGAAAATTAAAGTTTACTTAGAGCTAAACTGACAGTAGCTATTTCTACAACTGAAGATGAGTTACATAATACGTAATCTATAGAATTGGAAGGTAAATACAGCTTTATACCAGCCTCATCCCTTAGAAAGACCTATGAGGGAGACAAAAAAAATGAAATTCGGGGACACCTGGGTGCTCAGTGGTTGAGCACCTGCTTTTGGCTCAGATTATGATCTTGGGGTCCTGGGATCAAGTTCTGCATCAGGATTCCCCCCTCCCCCCATCCAGGGAGCCTGCTTCTCCCTCTGTCTATGTCTCTGCCTGTCTCTCTTTGTCTTTCTTGAATAAATAAAATCTTTTAAAAAAATGAAATCCAAGTAGACGTTAAGCCCTGTTCAGGAGAGCATAGAAAAGAGTTCTGGGAAGCCGCCATCTTTCAGTAATTTGCCAAAATGTCCAACACAAAAAGAAAGAGGAGAGGTACCCGCTATATGTTCTCTAGGCCTTTTAGAAAACATGGAATTGTTCCTTTGGCTACATACATGTGAATCTATAAAAAAGGTGATATTGTGGACATCAAAGGAATGGGCACTGTTCAAAAAGGAATGTCCCACAAATGTTACCATGCAAGACTGCAAGACTCTACAATGTTACTCAGCATGCTATTGGCATTGTTGTAAACAAACAAGTTAAGGGCAAGATTCTTGCCAAGAGAATTAATGTCCGCATTGAGCATATTAAACACCCAAAGAGCTGAGATAGCTTCCTGAAGCGTGTGAAGGAAAATGATCAGAAAAAGAAGGAAGCCAAAGAGAAAGGTACTTGTGTCCAACTGAAGTGCCAGCCTGTCCCACCCAGGGAAGCAAACTTTGTGAGAACCAATGGAAAGGAGCCTGAACTGCTGGAACCATTCCCTATGAATTAATGGTATGATAAATGTAAAGAAAATAAAAGACCTCAGGACTGTAAAAAAAAAAAAGAGAAGAAGAAAGAAAAAAGAAAGAAAGAAGAAAGGAAGGGAGGGAGGGAGGAAGGAAGGAAGGAAGGAAGGAAGGAAGGAAGGAAGGAAGGAAGGAAGGAAGGAAGGAAAGAAAGAGTTCTGGATTATGCCCACAGACCCAGCTCTGACTCTCTAACTCTGGAGACTGGAGTTGAAGAGGACTGCCTTGGTCTACATCAGAATGCATGTTAGTTTGCTTACTTAAGGGTGAGTGTGAGAAAACTCTCATTGCACGGTTGAAGGGGCAGCTATAGACATGGCCAGAGTGTAAAGCTGATTTTGGCAAAAATATTTGAAAAGATTCTCAAAAACAGACTTTTTAGCTTTCTGTCCCTTGCCTTGTTAATAAAAATAACTTCTCTCACTATTTTTCACAAGAAATAAGTCCAAATATGTTTCATTTTTCAAATCCTTACCTCATATTATAATGTCTCTGTTCACTACTTGCCATATGTCTTCCTACTTTTATCCTCACCCATTTTTCTGGTCTTGTTTTTGAAGCTTTTACCTTAGTGAGAGAGAACTGTAGTGTGGACATCAAAGTGTCCAGCAAATGACTGTACTGTTAAAATATTAAAATTACAACCTATTGTTATGAATTGCTATAAGTTTTATTTGAAGTGTTTTAAGGTTCAAACCTGAGAGCAATTATTTATCTAGACACAAATAAATATTTTCCTAAGATAAAGCAGTAAGAGTATGGTCGCCATCACCTTGTAACTTTTTACTAAGTATGAGGCTTGGTTTTAGAAGTTAGGACAGCAGCTCAACTCTGAGGCTATTGTCTCATAAAAGCCTCACTGGTGCCTCTTCATCCCTTTCCTTTATTTATTTTTAAGTCTGGGAGGGAGAGAAAGAGAGAGAGACAGGAAGGAAGGAAGAAAAGTAGGAGGGAGGGAAGGAAGGAAGGAAGGAAGGAAGGAAGGAAGGAAGGAAGGAAGGAAGGAAGGAAGAAATGAAGGCAGGAAGGAAGAAAGAAAGAAAGAAAGAAAGAAAGAAAGAAAGAAAGAAAGAAAGAAAGAAAGAAAGAAAGAAAGAAAGAAAGAAAGAAAGGAAGAAAGGAAGGAAAGGAAATTTAAAAACCTGCTATTTGCTATTTCTCTAGGCTGGGTTACCTGATCCCACTTTCCCTGTGATGACCTAGCAACCAAGCATAAGACAGATCCTTAAAAGCAGCTAAGGGTGATAAATCTATAAAGAAAAGGTAGATTTTAAGCATGATCTTGCTGGGTGTTACAGCACATTAGAGCTGACTGGAATTTGAGATTTCTTCCTAGAATCTTATTTTGGAAGGTACTGCAGCATGTAAGATTCTCTTTGGTTATTGATCCACCTCTTGAGAAAGCATGCTAATTATAGCAAAAACACAGCTGTTGGTAAAGAAACACAAACTGGCTCTGTGGGATTAAGAGATAATTTAGGTTAAAGCCTAAAGTGGAGGCTTACACTTTCCGGGAGAGACACATGGCAATCTCTTGGGGGAATAGAAGACTATTACTAAATCATCCAACGAAGGGAGATCCTTTCTAGGTATTGGGTAGTGTGAATCTTAAATACTAATCAACTTTGCTTTAGATTGAACAGGCATGGCATTCTCTGTCAAGCCGCAAACCCTAGCCTTTGTGTGTGTGTGTGTGTGTATGTATGTGTATGTATACATGTGTAAGTTTGTGTGTGTGTGTGCGTGTGTGTGTGTATACTCTAGACAGGTAGGAGCGTGGCATTGCTAACTTCTGAAGTTGTCAAAAATCCACTTTTTACTCTAAGTCACTAAATCAATGGTTCTAAGCTTCAGGCCTCTTTGAAATGTTGCTGAGCAAACTGTTCTCTGACTTTTTTAGTAGCTTCCTTCGTAGATGCCACTAACTCTCCACCTAGATGCTCTTCAACCCATATCTAACACTTGCCACCTCCCAGAAAATTGCAGATGTCCTTTCTTCTTTTGTCATTGTCCTCTCTTCCTCAGCCATGGGTTTATTGACTTTTTAATGTAATCTTTTATTTTTATTTTAGTTGGAAATAAAGAGGACACAAAGCAAATGCGTGAGTCTGGTCTTCCATCATGAACTAGATGACACATAAGTCATGTAGCTTTATCTTTTCTTTACAAGTCAGTAATTAATTAGTGTACAGTTGTGTTAGCTGAAAATGTGGGAAGGGATAAGAAGTAATCTCATGGGAGATTCCTTTATTCATTCAGCAAATATTGAGCATCTTACAGATCCTGGTTGAGAAAAGGAATCCAGAGTAAAAGAGAATCAGAAGAAAGCCATGTCAGATTTGCCAAGGGACACATTTTCTGGAATTGCTAATGGTCAAAGGCATTCATTGCTATGAGGTACAAAAATAAGAGAAGGACTGATGCTGTCCTAGTGTTTTGATCTCATCAGGCTGTGTGGGTCCACACTTGTCCACATTTGCATCCTCTACATCTTCCCTGTCAACTCAAATTCAAGCTTTCTCAATACAATGCCAGAGCTCTAGTTTTGGTTTAAAAAAAAAAAAAAAGACATACTAAATGAATTCAAATTACAAGTATTTCCCTACAACTGTGTGTGCAAACACTCCAAATCTTTATTTCACTTTTCTAGTTTTACCTCTTTTAAAGTGCTGGAACTATCAAATATCTCTCTGGCTCTTTCGATGAGTCAACAACAAAATGCTGTTTAAACACTGATTTCACTGTATGATAGCACATAAAGATATGAATGACAGTCTTTTAAATAAGATTTTATGCTGATACAGTGAAAATATCTGTGATACTTTAATCATTTTATACAATTTTTGGGGATGGTTGCATGCCTTTTGCTGATCTCTGAACCTCAGTGCTTTCGAAGTACAAAGTAATGAACTAAAAAGAAGTTACACTAATGTTATTTAAGCTTCCACTGAACTGGACATAATAGAATATAATTTTCTTCCAAGTCTCAATTATAACCCCCCAGAATATCCCCAATAATCAGCTCAAGCTAAGATAAGGAAACGCTAAGAACATTTATCTCATAAATTTGAGCTTCAAAGGGTTATCCTGAACCCTTTCACTGTCACAGAAGTATCTAAGCAAAGGTCAGGCTCTCATTAAAGCTTATCTGAAGCCAGAGTTATATGTTATGGTTTATTGCCTCAAGTACCAATTAATACAGAATTAAAGAAATGAAAAACCAGTGATTCATACCTTTGCAGGCCAACCTTCATACTTCAGCATAAAACTAAAATATTAATTGTCATTTTAGTCATGTAATATTTTATTAGGCACTTAACTCTGTAGGTTTTATCAAAAGATATATAACATTCATTTTTAACAAAATGCAGAGGAGATTTGGGGAACATTTACTCAAAAGCTAATAAAGTAAAATCTTAGAGGTATTTTCTAACCAGTGACTTAAACGTGGACATAAATTATTAATGAGGTTGAAATGCTTAATAATAGGGGACTGGAAGGAGGCTATAAAGAATTGCTGAAATATCACCATGATATCAAGGGCGAGTGTCTTCTTAGGAGGCATCCAGAAAACAATAAAAAGCATAATTGCACACTGTAGCATGAACAAATTTTGCCTGCAAGGGTGTTGTTGATGGTTTGCAATGTGGAAGAAAGGTTGGTTAAAGACCATGGCAAAGTGTATGGAGGCATTCTCTCATTACTGTGATTTTATGCAACCTGGAAACATTCTCACCCTTCTGGTAGATAAATGCTGACCTGGTATGGTTAAAAACCTCCAAATACTCGCAGGCATATTTTACATGTATATCAGCTTCATGATCAGCATATACTCCATACTACCAGGTGCCCGGGGCCAGAACCCGCCAGCAGGCTAAACGCCTTCTACCTTTGCTCCTGGAGATCCCTATATTCTGCCTCTGATCTGCACGATTGTCTGTCACAGTAGCAACCTCCAGAAAATGGAAGCTGTCCCTCCAAATATTTAACATCCCTGCAGCCACTGAGTCTGCAGATGAACTCAGGAGTAAAAGAAAAAGAAAAAAATTCTCTGTAAGCAGCAAGCAAACAAGGTTTTAGGAAGAAAATTATTCTTGATAAATTGAGTCTCCTTGGGATATGCATAGATAAAGATGGCTTTTATATTATAATTGTTATTTAAGAGACAGCTGAAGTCGGTCGTAAGCCTCTTAGGGCTTTTTGTGACTGAGACACTCGTGCCCAGTTTTGGAAATCCAGCTTTGTAAAGACCTTCACGTTGGCACTAGCTTAAAATCTAGCATACTTTGTCTGTTTTAATAAGGGATACGCCGCTAGAAGTTGATGTCTTCTGTCTATTGCCTGATACAAAGGAAACATTTGGCCACAATAATTTGCTCTTGTGTGACTGCACTGCTCCCTTGCTTCTTAGTCTAAGTCCTCCCTTTCCATCATCCTTGTCGCAGGTCAGCACAATGAACGCACCTAGGGCTCAAGTGAGGGAAATAAGGTTACCCAGAATGTATCTAATATCTCTTCAGTAGGAATTAACAAACTCACTTCCTTAGTGTTCAAAGTACATATTTTGTCTGAACACATAAGGGCACACCCTGTTATCAATTTCATGTATTCTATAAAGATCAAATATTTTACTTATATTATATATGTATGTAAATTCTCTAAATTATCTGAGAATATAAAGTCTCTCTACTTTGTTGTTGTTGTTTTTTTTAAAGATTTTACATATTTGAGAGCGAGACAGAGATGTAAAATTGGGGGCAGGAGGCAGAAGGAGAAGCAGACCCTCCCACTGAACAGGGAACCTGACTTGGGGATCAATCCCAGGACTCTCTCGAGACCACAACCTGAGCCCAAGGCAGAAGCCCAATTGACTGAGCCACCCAGATGCCCCTAAGTCCCTCTTATTTGAAATAGAAAAGTTGATTTGTGCCAACTGACTTCTTCAAATTGCAGATAAGGAGAAACAGCACTGTAGCTTAAGCAAAAAAATAAACAAATAAATAAATAAAATTTAAAAAAAAAGAAAGAAAAGAAAGAAAGCATGGTATAAATGTAAATAATGTAAAGAACATCACACTTCTATCCAAAGGTCTGGTATTCAAGTTCTACCTTCTACACTTAGCAGTTTTAGGTTCAGTAATCTTACTTTCTTCTTTTTTTTTTCTCATTGTAGAATAGGAATAAGAGTGCCTGCCACATAACAAATATTGTTAGAATTAAGTTGAGGCTTTTAAAAAGCTAAAGAATGATACCGATGCTGATGCTGATGATGGGATGCTGAGTTGTTCTATCAAGTCATTGTCTGAACAGATTTTGGCTGAAAATGTCTTGTTGTTGTCATTGCTATCATTGTTCTAGGCTCCCTCCCTCTGCCTAATTTCCTTAGCAGAAACAACATTTTTCAGGCCCAAAACTGATACGTTTGATTGGATTAATCTAAAAACTAAAAATACTGCCACCAATGCTTCCTTGTACATTGGGCTATGCTAATTTCTAGGATTCTATTCTCATCTCCAATTTCCAATTTGAAAATTCTTGCTTTCTAACCACAACTTTCTATACTTCATCCCCATTCTCACTTTCACTCCCAAAACACTTACTGTTAGGCATTAAAAACAAACAAACAAAACAACAATAATCCTTGGGTTTTCAAGTATACCATCCCCTGGTACCATTCTCTGGATTCACATTCACTTGAACCTATTGAAAACACTACCTCACTCCCTGGACCTGCCACAATCTCCTCAGCTAGTCTCTCTTTCTATGGTGATCAGTTTCCCAATTTGTCCTATTCATGTTACCAAGCATGGCTGCAGAAACTACTCAAAGGTGCTGACTGTCTCTGCTACAAATCTAGGCTCTCCAGACTCCTTTGTTTCTTTAGTTTGACAGTGATCTATAGGTTCATTTCTAAAAGCCACCACACACATTCTGTGTGAAGGTTATTCCAAACCTTTACCATTCTCTTCCACTCTCTTTGATCAGTACCAATCTACTGCCTCGAGCAAATGATCTAGCTTTTATTACATCATGAACATGGAGGAAACAAATAGAAATATTCTCCAATTTCCTGCCTTCCCACCTCAATTAAGGATCTCAGATTATTTTCTCCTGCCTTAGAAGCAAAGAAACCACCCACTTTGTGGTAGAGGCCTCTCAGCCACACTCATTATGACAACTCTTTCCTCACCCTCTAGCTTCTTGGTCTGTCAAAATTTCCTGTTCGTGTGTCTGTCTTTTCATTGGCTCTCTCATCTCATTAAAAAAAAAAAATCTGTTCAAACAAATGTTAGCTCAAGCTCACCTCCCATAAACTTACTGACTCCTCCCTATTTTTTTTCATTAGTATCCTGAAAGAGAAGGTGTTGAATGTGTTATAACTGAAAATTTTGAGGTGTCTGTAGAGATTGTTTCAGTTTCCATGTTGCTCTATTACCTCCCTAGTCTCTTATTTCTCTTAGGACTTTATATATATATATATAAATTGAAACTATATATATATAGTAATTGAAACTATGGGAAAGGATGAGTAAGCCTTAAGAGAAATGATACACACACACACACACACACACACACACACACACGTATAAACACATGCAAGCTTTAATTTCTTAATAGTATTGATATCAGTTACAACTTTCTACCTGGTATCTTTATCAGGATTTCTGCAAGCATCTCAAATTCAGAATGTTACAGTATAAAATTTTGGATACTCTCTCTCTCTCTTTTTTTTTTTTCTCTGTTCTAAATTAGGTTTCCTTCTTTTTCATCTGAACCTTTGTTTATTTTTTAAAAAGATTCTATTTATTTATTCATGAGAGACACTGAGAGAGAAGCAGAGACCTAGGCAGAGGGAGAAGCAGAGCCTGATGTGGTACTCGATCCCAGGACCCCGGGATCATGCCCTGAGCCAAAGGCAGACACTCAACCACTGAGTCATGTAGGCATCCTGTACTCCTAAAGATACTTCAAGATCCAACTCTAATATCACTTCTTCAGTAATCAATTAATTTATCCATTATTATACATAATTACTCAACTCATACTGAATTCCTCAGGTGGAACATGAGCTGTTACTGAATACTGGAAAAATAGTAATGAATCAAATGGATACATTTCCTTGGCCTCATGGAACTTTATTGAAGTCTACCTTGACCTTCCTGTTATGAATAAATCCCTCCCTTTTTAGGGTCATCATGAAGTGTTGTATAGTCTAATATTATAACTAATTATAACATTTTTAAAAATTTACAACATTATTTTTATGCCTTCCTTGGATCAGTTGAATTCCTTGAGGACAAGAACTGGTTTTGCATAGGTGTGTCTGAATAGATACATGATATTGTTGCTTTTATTTTTACTCTAGCACATGAATCTTATTTCTTTAATGTTCATTGTTGCTGTGTAAAGTCAGTGTGGAATCCAGGGGGCCATGTTATAATTATGGACCTGAAAGTTTAAGAGTACTTGCTCTGAAAAGTTGTGTTTGCATAGATAGGTTTCCTTGCAAAGAATTATCTTTTTCAGAAGTTGATAAACCTATTTCATCATTCTTCTTAATATATAAGAACTGAAAAAAAAAAAAAGAACTGAAAAAGAAGAAACTAAGAGTCAGATGAGTTTCTTTACCTTAAGGTTACTAAATTACAAGTTTTTGGTCAAAATGTGTGGACATCAAATTATACATTGTTCAATTAACCAGTTTCTTAAAAATTTCTTAACATTTTTACTTTCTTTTGGGCACAATTTGAGAAAAAAAAATAGAAGTGCATTTAGTTTAACTCAAGAGTACAATTAAAAGAATTAGCTTTGGGCTGTGGAGACACAACCACCAACATGAAATCGCCTCAGAGCTCAATATTAAAGAGAAAGTTCTTACTGGGGGCATATGGGACATTGGGATTTGGAATGAAGAGGCATAGAAAATACAATGAAAAATCGTGATAAATATTGAAGAAAATATCTATCAGGTTGCTTATTTTACTGAAAGATGCCAAGTCCATCTATAACTTAAATTTCCCATCTTTGATATGATAGATACAGCTCACTCAGGTACCAGCAACATTTTAATATATTATTTAGTGCTGGTTAATAAAATATTAATTAAATATTTTAGTGATTTTAATAATTCTTCTCTACTTTCTACTTTTTTCTGTGGGAAGTAAATAAAAGTAGGACTACTTTGCAACGGCTTTATAGAAACTTTCTTCAAATTGTCAACACCAAATCATAATATTTTTCAAATAAAAATATAGTGAAATTCTAGATTATTAAAATTTTAAATGTTCGAATTATAGCCATCACCTTTCATTTGAATAAATATTCATGTTTTATGATTAAATGATTGTATGAAATAGAGAACAGAGATAAATGTAACTACATAAGCTGTTTATATGACCATGGTGGTATAAATATATATTTAATAGTCTGTATAGAAGAAAAATGGAAAACTGACTGATTTTAAAATAGGATGATTAATATCATTAAAAAAAATCTTGTATTGGGGCACCTGGGTGGCTTAGTGGTTGAACATCTGCCTTTGGCTCAGGTCATGATTCCGGGGTTCTGGGATCAAGTACCGCATTGGGCTCCCTACAGGGAGCCTTCTTCTCTCTCTACCTATGTCTCTGCTTCTCTCTCTCTGTCTCTCATGAATAAATAAATGAAATCTTAAAAAAAAAGTCTTATATTAGATGAGTGCCCTTTACTTTGTAATATTTAATCCCCCAAGTCACAGCAAGACAGAATTTGAATGGTAGTGTGTAATCCTGAGGCAGAAGCTACTTTTAGCTTAGACTGTAATTATGACTGGTGGATCTGTCCCAGCCTTCTTTGTTGAATCCTAAATTAGAACTGTTTTTTTCTGTCCACATAAAAAGAGGAGGAAGAGAAAGATAAAAGTAAGAAGGAGAAGAAATGAGAGAGAGAGGAGGAGAAGGCCAAATGTTTATTTCATATAGTGGTCCTCCAAGAATTTATAGCATCTGAATCTTTCTCTAATTTTCTTTACCTTCTTTTCACATTCTAAGTTTCCTCATGTTCTCTTAAAGCTATCCAACAGTCCATATTCCCCTTAAAGTATGATGCTTATAACTAAACAAAAGATTTAAGGAATGAAGCTATCTCTTTCAACTTTTAAGTCTTCTTTATTCTCTCCCCTTTTATTAATGTTGGGATTTCTCAAGTTACTACCCTTTGTCTCTTGTCTTCTCTTCTCATAATACTTTCTCTTCCTGGGGAATTATACACATTTTCTAGATTACATTTGTGCTGATCACTCTGCAATTAAATCAATTGCATTGATATTGCTCATCTGCTGAACACTTTGATTTCAGGTCTGTCATTTCAAATGCTAACTGTAAATTGAACACACGGTACATCTTTCCAAATATATTCTCTTCCTTTGCTCTGGTTTCTCATGATGAAAATGTAATCAACATTTTAAGCTCTTCTTACTTTGAATCATCAAGTGCAATGGGTCAATAGTTTCTATCTGTTGCTATCTGGCTTTATGATTTATTTATCCTCGTTCTAGGTTGGACCCTCCTAACTGGCTTCCATGCCCCCACTACAAATTTCATGTTGCTTCAGTCATTATTCTAAAACTATTTTGATAATCTCACAGTCTTCTTCAAAGTAGATTTTCCAATTTACAGTAAAGTTAGCATGACTTTAATTTCTTTACATAACATTCAGCCACATACTATGGTGCCAACTTTGTTTTACTCTACATAAGAACACAGCTTATGTTATTTATTGTTATTTAGATAACAATAATAATGATAGCAGCTGCCATTTATTGGATATGAGGTATAAAATGAGTATATTTCATAGATAGCATCTCAGTTCAATCCTCATATTAAACCTGTTATATAAATTTTATAGTAGATATATTTTATAGTTGGGGCTTGGAGAAGCTAACAAATGCTCCCATGGTTGAGTGGAAATGACAGGATATGAACCTGAAAGATTCTGAAATCTATAACAACTTTCTTTTCCTTATGTAATGTTGACCCTCAGAATGCATTTTAACCACCAAGTATACTACACTCTAATTCAGATTTCACTGTTATTCAGTAAATGACTCATGCTCACTGTTTCAGAGCTATCTTGCTATCCTCTCCATGCATCTATAATTCAGTTTTTCTAGAGTATAGTGTAAGCTTTAATAACTCAGTCCCTATGCTCATGATTTCTCTTAATGGAAATTCTGCCTACCTTCCCAGGCTTAGATCAAATGCCAGTTCCTCATAAAGCCATCTAAAATTAAACTAGTTGAAATTAATGTTTTTTTTTTCTGTGGTTATTCATTGCATAACATTTGTAACCCTATTACTGAACTAAATATATTTAACTTCAATACACTACCCGTTCCAAGCTTAGCAGAGAACCTATCTTCTTTATCTTTCTAGCATCTGGCAGATATTCACTGATATAGTACATGCTCAACAAATGCATGTAGAACAGATGCTTAAAAATTATATTTAGAATCAAATAAACTCTAGGAAAAGCATATCTAAGATAGAAACATTAAGGTAATAAAGCCTTGCCTTTTTATTATGTAACATAGAGTGCAGATTGATGACCCCAAATAGAATACTTACTTTAGCAATCTGACATTTCTTTTGAAAGCAACCATAATCTTTTATTCTGTCCAAGAGCTCATCATCTCTATTTACTAATTCATTTCCTTGGTGTCAAAGGAGAGCAATCTGAAGCATTTGTGCCTTTCTTCTTCCTTCTCCTCTCCAAGGCCTTGATAATTCTAAAGTAACAAGTGGAAAATAGCTAATCAGGATGGCAAATTTCACTAATTCAGTTATGGGGAAACATGTTGCTAATGCCTTATAGCTCACATTCCTTTGGAGTCCTTCTATTTAAATAGTCATAAGAGATGAGCAAAACTTTTAAAATATTGGCGACTCAGACCAATTTGGCTTCACTATGCAGAACAGACATATTTGAAAACCAATTCCACGAACTTTGGGGAAAAAATAAGTATGAAAACCTCAAATGTCAAAATTTGTTGATAGATTTATCAACCTTATATGCCATATTTTTCTTAAATGTCTTCTTTTGCTTCGAAGAGTAAGATTGCAACAAAGTATACATTTATACAGTTTTCCTAAACGTAAAATGTTCAAAAATTCAAAGTCACACCTTAGCAATAAATGACACATCATGCTGACAAATATTGTCATATAAGGAAGCATTCTTTTTTCCATCAAGTTTGACTAATTGTTGTTCATTATTTTATTATCCTCTGAAATAGCCTAAAATCTTTTTCTTTCAATGGGAAGTAAGAGGGCAATTTTAAAATGTAATAATGGAGTTCCTGCCATTTCTTTTCCTCCACAGGAAGAAAACCATGCCAAATCCTGTTCTCCTGAAAATACTGCCATGAAGGGCTGGCAAACCAGAGCTCTCTCAGAAACAGAAATGCAGCTGCAAGTATTATGTTTGACCAAGCCGTTCTTTTGGTTGCTCTTTCCTACTTTCTTTTCCTTCTTCTGAATAGTGCTGGTAAATTAGCATGGGGAGATCACGTGCTGGATTTTGGGCATGTGCCTTCAGGGCTTGGAGCCCTAGCCTTCAGGAGTCCTGCTGAGTGGGCCATTAAACAAATGACAAAGAAAGAAGAAAAAAGTCCTCCTTAGCATAAATATCCAATGATTGATGATAGCTTCTTTATTTATTCCTGCCCAGAGTGCTTGCAAGTCGACTCAAAGAGTCAAATGCTAGCTTTAATACAAATCCCCAGGAAAACATTTCATATTTCACACAACAGAGTCAATTCTCTGAAGTATATGTTCTTTTCCCTTATGCAGAAAGCAATAGCATTGTGCCCCGTCCCCTGGCATTGCCCTTTGCTTCTTTTGATGCTTGTGTTGATTTCAGCTATTAAGCCACACACCCCACCATTATTTTCTAAATAGTTTAATAGATTGAACAAGTGACATGATTAAGCAATATAAGTAAGAGATATATCTGTCCAGAATTCAGTGACAGAATTTTAGAAGGGTTTTTTTTTCCCCTTTTTGATAAAGAATGGGGATGGCCACTCAATATGCACGGGACATCTTCCTTCCTCCAAATAACAAGGGCCTCTCCAGCAAGCAGTAGTCTACACCTCTACATGGCATAGAGGTCTTCCTCCTGCCCCCGCCCCCAATGTAGTCAGCAGAATTGTGTTCCTGTTCCCCTTCTTCTGTAATTCCCAGCACATTCGGTGGATTACATACTGTTTATGCATCATGCAGCCTCCCTGAGCCCTGTTTCTTTACAGTACTTACTCCTGCTGCTAAAAGGAAAATAGGCTCTGACAATCCTCTTTGGCTGCCAAAGCTGCTGCCTCTGAATGAACACATCCTGCTTCCAGGAGTCAAGCTGATCCCTGTGATCCCTGAATCCTACAGGAGTTCAAAAGAATTCTGTGCGCCTCAAAGGGCAAAAATTGCTATTCGTTTAGGATTTACAGTGGAACCAGTGCTTCCTCACTAAGAGCTGATGCTATCCTGCCTCCTGATTCTGCCGCTGCTGCTGAACCAGCTCAAACTGCAGATGAACCGGAAGGCCCCAATCTGCCTGCGACTCTGGATCTCCTCCTGCATGACACAGTTCAGTTCAGACACAATAATGAGACCATTGAATTTCCCTCTGCAGCTGGGAGCTGGCTGTAAATGCTAAAGTTAAGTTGTTGAAATGACTGTGTCAGGGGACTTGCAAATGAATATACTGTCATTCCAACGTAACCCAATTTACCCTGTGTTCATAGTGAATAGTTTTAGACACTTAGTTTAAAGCCCTACTATGATGTTTGGCAAAAACATCTTTAGAATACACACTCCCAGGGGAAAATTGACAACTCAGATGACAGCTTAGGAAGGGATAAAAGAATCAGAATGCTATAGTACATTTTATGACACTTTTCATAACTGGATTTAAAGATGTTTAAAAGTGAATAATTTCACAATATCCACGAGAGAGAGGTAGCAAATATTCTTTGAGTTAAGAAATAATAGTGAGGTAATTTTTGCAATGTTTTATCACTCTATAATTCTCTTATCAAATACAAACAAAGACAATATCCCACTCTGTAAATGATAAACGAAAATCCATTCTTATAAAGTTTATAAATCAGTTTGAACAAACAGGCACCATTCTGAGACCTTAGACCTTCACCAAAGTGAATGCAGTGTATTTGCTGTATTGCACTTAAAAATATCTCAAATAGGTTTGAAGATTTGAAGACCCCTTTAAAATTATTCAACATATATTCTGATCTATTAAAAATTATCAGGAATATATATCTTGAGATTAGTATTCAAAAAGGCTTCTAGAAAAATTTTATAAAATTTTTCTAGAAATAGACTCTCAGTGGCCTTATACGTTTTAATTATAGTAAAAGTTTATTTGTATAAAGGTTTTTTGAGAAATGATGCAGTATTGGCAATTGATTTTGTCTTCTCCTAGTTTATATATGAGATCTAGTTTGTCTGATGATATAAATATGTGGGTAGCTTTTAAAAATGAGATTATTGGGCAGCGCTGGTGGTTCAGCGGTTTAGCACCGCCTTCAGCCCGGGGTGTGATCCTGGAGACCCAGGATCCAGTCCCATGTCAGGCTCCCTGCATGGAGCCTGCTTCTCCCTCTGCCTGTGTCTCTGCCTCTCTCTCTCTCTGTGTCTGTCATGAATAAATAAATAAAATATTTTTTAAAAATAAAATAAATAAAAATGAGATTATTAACTAGGATTTTATCACATGGGTAAAAAATTTTAAAGTAGGGATTGAATTTTTTCTCCCTAAAAATGTGAGGTCTTGAAGACTAGTAAATACTTATATATTCGGAGGGACAATATGAAAAAAGGTTAATCACTTGCTTCAATTCCTACAGCCTCCATTTCTTCCCATCAACCCTGCATAATTTGAGCAGGCTTGGTGGACATACAGCTCATCCCTCCTTTACTCTTTATCAAATGAAGCAGCTTGAAGGTTGGGGGCTGGAACCATCTGAAAGTTTGTTCACTCACATTTATGGTGATTGATACTGGCTGTTCACTAAGAATCTTCATGGGTTTTGGCTACTTCCTCATGGTATGGTGGTCAGATTCCAAGGATGAGAGTCCTGAGAATGTGAGAACAAGGTAGAAGACATGTCACCTTTTATGATTTAACTTTGAAGTCATGTAGCATCAATTCCAGTCATTTTATTCGTCAAGGTAGTCAGAAAGACTCAAGTTCAAGTGATGGTAGACTCTATCTTCTAACGGAGAGCTTCAAACTTCTAGAAGAAAAAACTTCTTTTTTTGTGGTAACAAAAAAAGTTGCGGCCATTTTTAGAAAATGCCAATATTCAATATTATACAAGAGTATCTTTAGTGGAGTGGTATTAAAAACCAAACAAATATACTCAATCTTTATATTGGTCTTTTTTTATTTAATGATGAATGTATTCTTGTATTCTTGCATTCTGCATGCTATATTCTCTGTTTCCTGTCAGTGGTAACAAACAAACAAAAAGCTCTGGGCAGTCTACAAGCCAGGCTGCTTTCTAGCACTTGGAGTTTTTATATGATTTCTAGACTACCCAAAGTCTTTGTTTTTCCTTTGTCTCTCTGTGGCTTACTTTATTATTCTATTGAACTAGAGATTAGGTAAAGGGTGAGATAAAAATCAAAACATGTTGAAATGTATTTGATTACTTGAGACCTTTCTGACTCTGGTTATAAACAGTAATCCAGAATTGGGTTCATAAGAAAAATTTTGAAGGGGTGCCTGGATGGCTCAGTGGGTTAAGCAGCTGCCTTCAACTCAGGTCATGAGCTTGGGGTCCTGGGATGGAGCTCCATGGCCATCTCCTTGCTCAGCAGGGAGTCTGCTTCTCCCTTTCCCGCTGCCTCTCCACACCCATACCCCACTTATACTTTCTCTTTCTCAAACAAACAAATGAATAAAGTATTTAAAAAAAGAAAAAGAAAAGCTTTGAATAAGAGATTTTTAATTCTTGGGCAGAGTTGGTGGTAGTTGATAGAGAATGAGAAGGAATATTGATAAATTCTTTTTTTTAATTAAGAAATTTGACTTTTTCTCCCCTTTGAAATAGAGCTAATTACAAATCAGAATCCATTTAATTCATATCAAGTGACCATAGCTGGCATTTTTTGAGATCAGATGGGTCTACAGTGACCTGTGCCCTCAGATGGTTTCTCACACAGAGGAACCTGAGCAGTATGAGATGTCACAGTTATTTTCACTCTGACAGCTACTTAAACATCTATTTAAATGACTTCAGTCTTTTACTTGATCAAAGACTGTTTAGCCTGTGCCACAAGAAGCTGTTGTTTGCAGCATAAAGAAAATTACTATGAGAAAGCAAGTTAAAAAGAAACATTAAAAAGGTAAAATTTCTGCAGATTTGCCTCAGGGTCATCTTAATCAGATCATAAATTGTGTTTTGTAGTTAAGTTCTCCTATGGCACATCAAATTGTTATATTTCATAAATAAAGAGGGATAAACAGAGTTATGATATCCAATCTGGGTTTTTCCTTTATAAAATTTAAGACTGTACAATGTGTGATCTGAATTCTTACAAAGAATTAAAGCTTTCTCATGTCTTGCTTAGAAAAAAAACATTTAAAAATACGAGAAATATAAAAACCATTTTAGAGCAAAACATTAGAATTCTAAAAATAAGACTTTGATATCTGCATATATTTTATCTTGTGCAAGGAGTGTAATCTCAGTCTATATTTAATCCCCAAACTCAACTGAGATAAAATGTAATTTTTAGTGTCTATGTTTATAAATCAGACATTTTCTTATAATTATTAAATATATAAACCAATTTATATTCGTAGCCCAATAGGAGAAAAATTAAAATTATCTTTATATATGTTTACTATGAAAAATGGAATTAAAATTTATTTATATTTACTTAAAACCAAACATCTCGTTTGCAATTATTTCTCAACTTCACTATCATATATATCATATATATCATATATATCATATATATCATATATCATATATATCATATATATATGAGAAAAATTAAAATTATCTTTATATATGTTTACTATGAAAAATGGAATTAAAATTTATTTATATTTACTTAAAACCAAACATCTCGTTTGCAATTATTTCTCAACTTCACTATCATGTATATCATATATATCATATATATCATATATATATCATATATATCATATATATGATATCATATATATCATATATATCATATATCATATATAAAAATCTTTCTTCATTTTAAAAAATAGTTCACAGAATTATCTGTAGTTAAATTATTTTTCCCCCCAAAAAATTGTTTGGGAATTACTTGAGAACTAATATTAGAAATCATTTGATTTTAAAAAGTACTGTTTTTGCAAATGCATTGATATGTTAATTAAGTAAACTTTCACAAGCCACATAAGTAAAAAAATATTCCTGTCTCTGTCAGTTCTAATTTAAAAGATCAACCCTTTACCTTTCAGTTCAATTTGCTCAGGAATTCTGGAAAGTCAGTCATATCAGACAACTAACTGTTTTTCATCAGAGGCAGTATTATCCATAGGAGACATTTGGAGATGTCTGTTGTTTATTTCATTTTGGTAGGCACAAAATGTGGAAGGCATTACTGGCATTTAGTTGGGGCAGGGTTTACATATATCCAGGGAGGTTACCTCTCCTTAACAAAAATGCATTTTCCAGATGCCATCTGATTTTCTAAGTGCCCCCCAGAAAACAGACATACATAGCAGAGAAATGTCTGTTTATACTTAGTGGATCCCAAGACCTTGCTAACAGGCTGTCACATCTGTACAAAGGAACTTTACACAGTTTTAATTACATTATGCAATGTATACATATAAAAAATTGATTGGATAGTTTGTTTTGTGGGAAACTACCAGGAATTTTTTACCATGTCAACCATATCAGAAAATCATGTTGAGTGTGATGCTCTTTTTGCCATTAGAGTCATCAAAGATATGCCATTGGGTAAATCTAAATTTGCAGGCTTCCTGTTCATAGTAAATCTCATTAGAGGTGTATCTCTGACTATTTTATTACATCTTTTAATGTAATCATGATCAAGCATTTATTTTATACTCCTTTATTCTTCTTCATTAGTATTGAGGGCAGTGTATATTTTAATTGCGTGTATAGGTAGATTACATTAGCTTTAAATTTCATTTCATTTTTGGAAAGCAGATATTGTAGAACATTTACGATAAGAGAAGACACTGGATGTAATCAAAGTTCAAAACCATTGCTCTTAATGCACCATCCCAGACCTGTCTAGGAATAGATTCTTGTCCCACAGAGGCCTCCCAATATTAGCCCAACATAGGCAGTAGACTTCAAGATTAAGGATTTAGTAAAGCCAGACCTTTATGTAAGGTATTCAAACTCAATGCCTAGAGGGCCAGGTAGTTAATATAAATGAAGTTGGTCAGCTACAAAACAATAAGGAATGGAGGGGATGATGACAAATTTAATAAAGAAGGTAAAGAATTTTTGTAAGGAAGGCAAGAACTACTTAGTCCCAGACAACTCCAGCTCCTTGCTCAAAGCAAAGATAACATTGCTTTGAAGGAATGAGAATCCAGTGTTGCCATCAGTTACTTTTTAAAATTTTTTTATTTAAATTAAACTAATTAACATATAATGTATTATTGGTTTCAGAGATAGAGGTCAGTGATTCATCAGTCTTACATATTACTCAGTGCTTATTACATCATGTGGCCTTCTTAATGCCCATCACCCAGTTATCTCATCCCCCCACCCACCCCCTCCAGCGACCCTGTTTGTTTCCTATAATTAAGAATCTCTTGTGGTTTGTCTCCCTCTCTGATTTTGTCTTGTTTTATTTTTTTCTCTCTTCCTCTATGATCCTCTGTTTTGTTTCTTCAATTCCACATGAGTGAGGTTACATGATAATCAGTTACTTTTAAAATCATAGCAAAACAAGGTGTTTTACAGGCTTTAATGTACTGTGCTCTTAAAACTCTTTTCAATTCATGTCCATCACAGCTTTCGAGAATTAATTGACTTGTAGATAGTCTATACAAATGAACTATCCCAAACAATTATTGTCTTATCATTCAAAATGTTACTTTATATGATTTCCTTTTTGTAATTTGAATATGTGCACTATATGTATTTGAACTATAGTTAAAATAAAATGAACTTAATGTAAGATAAGAGGATATATATTTTCAACTTCTTTGTTCATTTTTTTCCACTTTCCTTCTAGAAATTGTTTCTGTCAATTTTAATTTTCATTGAGTTGAGTGCAAAAGGGATGTAAGGAGACAGTTACCTCCAACTGCAAATAGCAATAGAAGATTAGTAATGTTTTCAGCAGTTCCAAGTTTCACCGAACCTGCCTTGCATGGTATGAGGCCAACTAAAATACGCATTTCTGAAAAAGCAGTAAGACACATCATGGTATTTTAAGTTTAGAAACTGAAAACTAAGAAAAGATTCTAAAATTGCAGTATAAAGGATGTACAAAGGAATGGTCAAAAATAAGAACTTAAGAATCCACCTAGCACAAAGATGTGAGGCAAGAATAGTTTTTATAAAAGTAGTAATGTTAATTCAATATAAATCAAATATCACAAGCGCATTTTCACTTTGTAAATGACACATATTAGCAAGGCCACCACAACTATTTCTCAGTGCTCTCAGGTCTTCAGCAGTTTTGAGCAAATCATTAATAACTTCAAAGCTTCTCTTCTTGCTTTAGAGATCATTGTCATTATGCAATTAAAAGCAGAGCAAAACATAACAGTGAAGTTACCAAAGAACCAAAGGGCATTAAACATGTAATCCTTAAGACAAATGTAGAGATGATATGAAATAAGGTGAGAAGAACCTCTTTGAACAAAGAAATAAGGCTATGCACCTCAGATCCAATAGATTACATATATTTAAAGAAAAATCAAACACGGTCTGTCAACTTCTCTTAACTTCCTCAGACCTTAGTACATCTTGACTTCAAATTAGTTAAAGAAACTCTGGTAATTGCACACATATTCTCTCTAGAGGAATTGTCAGAACACTGTAGAAAATACCATAGCCCTTTCACAGCAGAACTGAGGATTTGTTTTAGCCAAATGGAATAGTCTGTTTGAGGAAAACTTAGCTAAGTGTTTATATTAAAATACCTTTACCTCTATGCTAGGAAAGCCTCCTGGCAGAGTTGAGTGTATAATAATAACCAAAAAACTATTTTGTCTCAGAAATAAGTTAACTAACCACAGTTTAGTTGATTTTAGATTTTTAGTGTCCTCAAATATGAAAATGTATTTTTAGACAAAACACAATGTCTCCCTTCTATAAAAATGTCAGACTAGATAAAATACTTCAGGGTACACTGGTGGGAAAAATGACTACATATAGCATTTCTGCTATACAAATGAAAACAAACCCTTGATGCTGTTTTTGATGGCCTGCAACAAATACCTCCTGTAGAAATATACAAAATGATGTTTTCTGAGTAAAGACATAGCAATAGAAAATATGATCCACATTACTATAGTTATGTGTAGGGTAGATCATTTCAGATAAAATCATTATAGACATCAACAGAATGAGACTACTTTGATCACTGATTGTATGATGGGTATTCCAGTAGGATTGCAAACAAATCCCAAACATAAAAAAAAAAAAAAAAGAATGACAAAAATGGATTGGTTGAGCAGAAATAGTCTTGCAAGAGGCCTAAGTATATAATAATAATCATCCTCTTCAGTAATACCGAAAACTGTTTTTGCTGATGTGCCTTTTAGAACGTGTATGTATGTATGAATGCAAATATATATGTGTAAGTAGACATATATACATTCCTGTAGTAATATATGGAAAATAAATTATATTTATAATTTAACAAAGTTGCCTCTGTTTTAAATTCAAACTAGACATAAATTTAGAAATGTATTCTTGTGTACACTTTAAACAGTACCTAAAAGTGATAAAGCTGATGCTTCCCAACAATATTGTCATAAAAGTAAATTAATTTAATTAGGCTTTTATTTAAAAGGCTTTATTTCATAAATCCTGGTATACTTAAGATATTTAAAAGGCTATCCTGCACTCTTATTCAAACCAATACATTATGTCTAAAACAATACCAACATAGCCACACATTATGTTTGCTCTTTCAAAATACACTTACCCTACTTTCATAACAAATGTAATATTCATATAAGAAAGGTTATATCTTTTTCTTAAAAATAAATGCTTTTTTTGTTACACATAAAACTTCTAGAAGATTTAGAGCTTAGTTGGAAACTTAACTTCAAACATTAATAGAAAAAAGCATAAAGCCAAATGTTTTCTTAGTTGCAAACCAAATTAAAATATTTTCATTTGGATTTACCATAAATTACTCAAGATCTATAAAACAAAGGTAGCTGGGGAAGCCTTTTTTTTTTTTTTTTTTTTTTTTTTTAAACTACAGACATCTGGGAAAACATTTGAGATACTCAATAAACCCAAAATATGGCCAAGTTCATCCATCCCTAAAAGTAATTAAGAGATAGTTTTAATCCCTTTATTTGAATTAATATCCTCTTGAGCTTGAGTTATATTTCCCTTTTCCAAAAAATAATTTATAAAGGTCCTCATGACTGCAAATGAAACATATATAATTGTATTTTTTCTTCCTTATTTACTTCTCATCATTAGCAGGGACAATTTTGGATTCCAATTCTGAGGGCATCCAGTTGTTGGTCTAGCAAGCCTTATACTACTGTCAGCCGCTCAGTCTAGCAGAACATTGATTTTTGAACAGGGAGTCTTGAAGAAAATAATCCAATATTCTATTAGACAATGAATACTGGCAGTCAGATGGGTAGAAAGGAGTCCTTCATTCCATTTCAATGTATATTTATGAGAAAAAATAGCTTTTTTATTCCCTGTTAGAATGTTTGCCTGTGGAAGTGTTTGAGGGATGAATCATCAGGGGAGTCTTATAAGGGAGAGAAGTAGAAAAGAGAAATCAAAGGAGATAAGTGGCATAAAAGAAGAAATGGTTAAGTGCATTGAAGTTTTGTTTTTAATTTAAAAATTCTCAGTTGATTCAGTAACAGTCTGTCCTCAACAGTTCAGCTAGTCAATGTTTGAAGCTTGTCACAACTCCATGAACACTCTGACTCCTCAAAACAGGCAAGTTAATTCAAAAGAACATGTTTTTCTAATATATCCTTCGTGTCACTAAAAAAAAGGAATCTTAAAGGAATAATGTTCACCTATTCCCCAGAATCTTCACATTATTTCAACTTAAACCTAGGAAATGCAGAAGGAAAGTGATCAGGTGAAAATTTGTCAAAGAATAAAGTAGATTTATAAAAGGAATGGACTTTTTAATCCAAAATATGTAGGCTATTTAAGTTCTTAAAAACAAAATTAAACTGAGTAACTTTTAAAGATCTTATTAGCTTTATTCAATGATTCATGCCTTGGACAGCCTCCAATGCAGCAGACAAAAAGGAGCTCTAAGATGCTATACAAAATCAGAGTTTTACAGGCAGAAGTGAAAGGAGCAGAGAAGTTATACCAGGCAAAAAAAGTCAGTTGTTTACTGCAAGGATCTTTTCCTTTAGAAGATGAGATGGATCTATCAGACAGATTACCTTGCTAGAACTGATCCGATGTTTTTTTTTGTTGTTGTTGTTTGTTTGTTTGTTTTTTTCCCCAAAGGTTTATTTATGTTTTTGGGAGAGAGAGCACACACAAGTAGTAAGAGGGGCAGAAGGAGAGGGAAAGACACAATTCTAAGCAGACTCCTCGCTCAACAAGAAGCCTGACATGGACTGGATCCCCAAACCCTGAGATTAGGATCTGAATGGAAACCAAGAACCAGAGGCTTAGCTGACTGAGCCACCCAGGTGCCCCTGATCAGGTGATTCTTGGGGGAGATTTCTGGGAAAGCCAAAACTGTCATTAAGTTAAATCTCAGTGTGGTGACAACCAACTGGGTTTGGGCCTATTGTCTTGTTTTTAACAATGCAAGTGCAGTTGGCAAGCATGAATGATATGATAAGCAAGGAATGAGCTAAGGCTATGCTATATAAGACATCTATGAAGTCTAATTTAATAAGCTGAGGTATTTAGTGACAAAACAATTTATCTACATATGCAACATTTCTTTGGAACTGGAATCTTCTCTTTTTCTTAGCTCTTGAAAAACTCAGATTGTGGAGAAAGATGTGGAAGAGGTCACCCTCTGTCGCCCTATTGGTCAGAAATCTAGACAACCACTTTTATTAATAATCCTCCCATTTTTGCTGGAAAACTGTGAAAAATGCAAGCTTAACCATGACACAGCCCTCTAGTATCTTCTGTGTTACTGATAGGGATAAATCTCCCAAAAAAATGAGATATTTCAATTATGCTTATAAATTGATTTACCTTTATGTTTGAAATGATGAATATCTGTAGTCAGCCGGTCATCTTCAGATCTACTGTTCATCACTCAGTGTTTCTATCAGCAAGCTCAACATTAATAAGTGCAAGTGGTTTTTTTGATATTTTAAGTATTTGTTTGAGAGAGACAGCGAGAGAGATAGAGAGCATGAGTGGGGAGGAGACGGGCAGAGGGAGAGGGAGAAGCAGACTCCCGTCTGAGCACAGAGCCCTTCACTGACCTTGATCCCAAGACCTCGAGATCATGACCTGAACCAAAGTCAGGTACTTAACTGACTTGACCACCCAAGCACCTCTGCAAGACTTTTTAATATCTAACACTAAAAAATTATTTTAAATGATCGAGGAATGAAACATAATGTAAGAAAAAGCATCACTTCATTTCTTTAGACTTTGGCTTCCTATTTCGCAAAATTATAGTATTGGTTTACAAACCCTAAAGGCACTCCTGGATTTACTAGGCTATGCAGAGAGGCAAATCCTTTTGTCCAACACACATTGTTTAACACTTGCTAATGCCCCACACAGAGATAGCCAATGTCTATGTAGTGGTTAGAGTGCAGGTTCAAGAGTTAACTCAATTAGGTTCAATAGGCAAGGTTCCAATCTGATATTGGCTATGGACTTTGAAGAAATTATTTAATCATTTTAAGTTTCAGTTCCTCATCTACAAAATTCGGAAAATAATGGTACCTACCCTGAGGACTGATATAGAGGTGGGCACTCACCTTCTCAGCCCTATGTGTATTAATAATCATATCATTTCTAGTTAACAATATGCCTATTCTTTTCTTTTTTAAATATTTTTATTTATTTATTCTTGAGAGAGACAGAGAGAGAGTCAGAGACACAGGCAGAGGGAGAAGGCAGGCTCCACCGTGGGAGCCTGACTAAAACTCCATCCCGCCACTCCAGAATCACGCCCCGGGTGGAAGGCAGGCGCTAAACCACTGAGCCACCCGGGCTGCCCAACAATATGCCTATTGTTAAGCTTTCTGAATATTAATTCTTAGAATAATTTTGGTATTTCTTGACAAATATTTGTTTTTAATAACCTGTAATAGTGGCAATATGGACATACTGATTTCTTTACTATTTTATATGTCAGAAGAAAGAAGTAAAGTATGATTTCTGTGCTTGCTTGAGCAACTTCAATTCTGAATATAATTCTAGTATCCTTTACATTGGATAATTATTAAAATATTGCAAATAATAATTTTATAAATGGGCTCAATATATTATTTGAAAGAAAATCAAGACTTTTTTTGAATCATTACTGAAGGAGTGGGGTTTATTATAGGAATCCTAATTCAGGATTTGGCTTTAAATACTATTCATTGTTCCTTACTCTGATAAAACTGGTTAAGTATAGACACATTTTCCCTTTTCAAAGGAACACTTAGAGGACACTAAAGAAAGGTGTTAAAAACCATTAGCACACGAGTGAGGGCTCTTTACATATACTTAATAAATTAAAATTAAATTAAAACGGACTTAATATTTTGCCTCAAACTAAGGCTTATAACTTGTTGAATTGTAAGAAACTCAAAACCTATTACCAAGAAAAAGATGAAAAGTAAAATAAGTATTTATCTGTAGAAATCCTCGGAATATAGTCTCAGATCATATTGAGAATTTCTTTTTCAGGGGATCCCTGGATGGCTCAGCAGTTTAGCACCGCCTTCAGCCCAGGGCGTGAACCTGGAGTCTGGGGATCAAGTCCCATGTTGGGCTCCCTGCATGGAGCCTGCCTCTCTCTCTGCCTATGTTTCTGCCTCTCTCTGTGTGTGTCTGTCATGAATAAATAAATAAAATCTTAAAAAAAAAAAAAAGAATTTCCTTTTCAACACCAGGGTGTGACCAGGAAGACACAGAATATCCATAACAAAGAATTGTGACAGTACAGATTTTGACTGGCATCCAGACCTGGAGAAGTGACATCATTTAACAAAAATAGTAGGAACTCAGGTTATACAGACTTTAACTCATGGTTACAGATATGTATCAATGGGTAGATATCACTTCAGATCTCCCTTTGCAATTTAATATGTTCTTCCTACTCCAGCTATCTTAGAATTTGCTACCAGGCTACTTCCAAATGCTGCTCTCCAACAGGTGCAGGTTCTTATCACAGAGTGAACTCATTTGCACCTGCTTAGGGTTCTGCATGGAGTACAGTAACTGTGTCAGTAGTGCTTTTGCTTATCCAATTTACATTTCAAAGTGACTAAATTGTTTTGAAAATGTATCCCAGTGTGGAGTCTTTTGCAATCTTGGCTTGATGTTTAAAATGCCTGGTATCTATAGAAAAAGCCTACATGTTCTTGACATTCAATAAAGCACAAAGGAAAAATAAAATTGCTCCCCCAAAGGGCAAATTTACAAGTGCTTCCTTCTGCAGTTACATATGGCTTATATTACCATTAATATTTAGAATAAGATGGAGTTAAATGTTAGATGTTGAAGGGTTTTTAGATGACATCTATGTCATTGCATCCTCATTTCATAAATGAAAACACTGCATTTCAGAGAGCTTATGACATTAGTGAAGTAATATAGTCTGGAGTTGGGTATGTCACAGCCGATCCCTGACTGTCACTTAAGCTAAGGAGTGCTAAGCTTCAGTTTCATGATCTGCTAAAGATTAAAGAAAATAAATGATCAGTTATGAATAAACTAAGTAAGGAAACCTAGTATAAAGGAGCTGAGTAATAGCAATGGCAGACCACTGAGAAGATATGAGAGGATGCTTATAGGCCTAACAGAAGGAAGTGTGGATACTCAACATGAAATATTTTAATATCTATTCCCAGTCTGTCAGCCTGACCTTTTACAGACCATGCAAATGGTGCTGGATGTTTTTGTTTGACTCTCCAGTTCATTGCTCTCCCTTCTCTACCCTGTGTCCTAGGGTGCTGGCTGGCCAGCATGGTCTCCATCAACATGTTCCTATGTCTTCTAGTAGCCTGTTGGATCCCCTTGTCATCTCAAGCCAAGGCTGGCAACAGATAGGCTCTACCATCTGCTCTCTAGCCCTCCCTTACCCACACCTTTGCAAATAGTCTCTTTCAGTAAATAAACCTTCCTTGAATTATCCAATTGCAAGAGTCTGTGTAATTCTGGCTGCAAGGCTGACTGATACAGTACCTGATAACAGAGCCCCACTGCAGCTTCCTGGAGGTATCAAATAGTGCAAATGACATGATTCCAATTTGTCTCTCTGCTTTTTATTCAGACAAACTGCTGTGGGATACAACTGTTCTGGTTATACTTTTGAACCGAGTTCTTGGAACAGCTTTGTGACTTGGACTAAGCTATAGAGTCACAGCACCCTACATATTAGGTTTCTAGGGTACAGGGGCAGCCAGAACCTGCCTGGAGACACACAGGGCCAGTTTTGAGAAAGCCTGAGGGCTTTTGAAAAAAATTATTCTAAGAATAAATGAAATAAATGAAGTATTTATTTAGTGCTAATATGATATTCTTAAGAGTTTCTGTTAAAAGCCCTAATTTCCTTTATTCTGATCTATTATATTAGAGAATATACATCATCTTAGGTTCAATAAAACACATGTCAGTTTCTAATTATATCCATAAATTCAAGGTCAAAAAATGTGGATTGGATAGAATGGCTGATTCAATATCTATGGCCCCACAATGTCAATCAATAGGTTGATCTAAACACGGAGAATTGTTTCTAGAATATTTCCAGTTCTCCATGCTGTTCAGAGACATAAAAAATGATATCAAATTTATGTTATATAAACTTTTAGAAGATAATGTTGAGGGGGATAGTTAGTATATGCAAATTAAGACTAAGTTTACCTACAATGTGAAAAAGGCTAAAATTCAGAAGATGTAATCTAGTAAAAATAATGACAAACTCTTTAATTTCAGGTTCAGAAAAATAATAAAATTTTGCAAGTACAATGTCATCTTAGACTTAATTTAGTTGCAGTTTATGTGAAAAACATTATAGTAGCTTTAGTTGGCCACAAGTTCAAAATGATGATTTGACTAAAAAGTACAATGTCTACCTGCTCAGATCTTCACTGGAATTGCATGTTCATTTCTCAGTGCAATATTTTTAGAGGAAGATTTGAAGACCAGAGAACATCAAGATAGTAAAGGAAATATCATCTTGAGAGAATGGTTGAAAGTGCTTTGTATTGTCAAAACAAAGTCACACTATAAAAACTCATTAACAAAATCTTGATTTGAAGGCTGGTCTATTGGGAGACAAAGGAAAGCTATTCTGTGTTGCACCAATGAACCAAAAGCAATGGACAGAAGTATAAAGAGTCTGATTTCAGCTTAGTGTACTAACCACAACAACTACAGCTGCCAGACAACATGTAAGTTCAACTCATAGAATACTGATTGCACGAATTCACATCACAGAAGAAGAAATCCATGATCTGGAAGAGAAGAAACTAAGTGTTGGAAGTTCTGAACCTCTTGTGGGCTAGACTTATTAAAGAAGAATACAAATTTGTGCTCAATTATAAACTATATGCTTGTGCTCCAGGGTGAGATTTGAGATCTGTGTGTGTGTGTACATATTTTTTTTTCATACCAGGCTAGCTTATTATGAAAAATGTGTACAATTAAGATCAATACAACTCTATTTATTCATAATTTTGTGGGAAAAATGTTATAAAACAATTTCAATAAGATGTTTCCTAAAAACAGCATATGTCTTTATTTAACAGAATCCCACAATGAGTCTGACCCTGAAGTCCCTTTGCTCCTAATACATCCAGCCTTTAAAGCCCCTCCACTTTTACCTGTTTCAATTATGCTAGCATTTTCTCCTAGATCCCATGAATTGGTAGGTTCCTGGCTAGTGAAAGATTTCTATCTATTCACTTATTCAAACAACAGACAGACACCTGAGGCAAACAGAAAATTCAGACTAATATTATACTAGGGATATAATTTAAGCCAATATTTAAATTCTTCATTTATATAGTTTTACTAATCTTCTTCTTTGCAAAGATAAGCAAAGCTATTGAATTGATTGGAAATAAATATCTGGAAATACAATATACTTTGTCTGACTACCTATATATCTCTTTTTAAAAATAATAATATTTTTAATCCTCCCCTGCCTTAGCTGGATTCTAATTTAGGAATATCATTCAATAATTGACTAAAGTTGTAAAAGAAAATATGGAGCAGATGCTGTGATAGTGCGTTAGGATTCTCCATTAAGTTCATTTTGATAGGATAAAAAGGTGGTTTATAACTTTATGAGGGTTTAAACCCTTTGAAAAATCTCAAAATCTTTGATTCTTTGGAGAAATATACATACTCAGATACAGACAAAAATGAGCAGCATGGTTTGCTCACTGTCCAACTGCTCACACAATTTTCCAACTTTAGAAAACTAAATCCAATCAAATTTACTTAAACAGAGAAACACACCGGAGTAAGTATTTTAAACCACTGGAGAAAGTATATTTCATTAGAAACTTGTGCAAATTTAAATCTACTAAATTGGTATAGTAAAAAGCACTGATATTTTCCAAAATAATTCTATACAAGCCATACAGTTTTATTCTGCCATATATGCAAGATGAAAGAGCAATGCTCCTTTTAGGAAAGGAATAAGTAAGGTTATACATAGATATGTGTGCTCACCTAGCATCCTTCTTACAACGTAACTCATGGAAGTAGGAAGATTTGGGCCAGGATCCCTGGGTGGTGCAGCGGTTTAGCGCCTGCCTTTGGCCCAGTGCGCGATCCTGGAGACCCGGGATCGAATCCCCACATCAGGCTCCCGGTGCATGGAGCCTGCTTCTCCCTCTGCCTGTGTCTCTGCCTCTCTCTCTCTCTCTCTCTCTGTGTGACTCTCATAAATAAATAAAAATTAAAAAAGGAAGATTTGGGCCTTATGAAAAGTCCTAAACAAAGTACTTTTTCCTCCAGAAATAATCATGAGTATTGCAGAATGTCAAGATTCACTCTTTGACATTCTCTGTTCTGTTCCCTTCACTCTCCCAAGGACAATTCCATCTTTGCTCCTCTGAGGGAAATAAATATTAGGGGGAAGGAGGAAACTATTAGTTTAACTACAGAGCCAATGACACTATCTGGTGGCTAACCCCTCGAATATCAGAGTAAGGGAGAATGCAAAGAGATTAATAAAAATGGGAACGATGACTGTGTAGGTACTGTCTTCTAAAGCAACTGAGCTAATGAGTCACAAATTTTATAAACTTACATGTAGTCTTTCCAAACCCAGTATAAGCATTCAAATTCATCCTAGAACATTTTATAACCAAGGACCCATTTTATGGTAGCAAAAGTCTCTTAACACACTTGCAAATTGAGCAGTTAAAAAATTGGCATCTTTTATATAGATAATTGGGAATTCACAAAGAGTGAAGCAGATATTGAGAATGTTTTGGTGAACAGAGATAAGTGAGCAACGCGCTACATTAATTTTTAAGACTCTGCATATTAATTTCTTCAAACAATTGCATCTCTTATGCTTGCCTAAGTTTTGAACACATTTTGATAAATCATATTTATTTAATAATATTTGATCATGCAAAATTAAACACGGTTAGCTTTTCCTTGTAATAGAATAATGCTCACTTAAGACTTCTTTTTGCCTTAAGACAGTTTCAAAGACCATGAGGCCTAGATTCCTGAACACCTATTTAAAATCTACAAACATTAGAGCAATCTCCTAAATATTGCTGAATCAAGTTACTTTCTCAATTTGAAACTCTAGTGATCCATTCTGAGATACTCTGTTACGACTTCAATGATCTGAACAAAAATAATAGTCACCAAATCACACTCTTGGTTACACAGTACCCATTTAAAAAATGAAAAATCAGGTTTACTGTGGGTGATTTAAGACAGTTGACAGTCTTTAAAATAAAAAATAAAATAAAACAGAGAAACAACATCTTAATATTCATTTTCTTCTAATTTGCATAAGTTATTTAAATTCTTTATGGTTGCTCATTACTTGTCTTGTTCTCTACCTTCTTTGCCTTTCATTTTCCTATAGTCAACATCCAGTCTTATAAAACTGCTTGTCATTTTCTAAAAAGTGCTATACTATTTTGTTCCTTGATGCCTTTGCATATGCTTCTGCTTCTAAATGCAACAATTTTTCCTCAGAATTCTTCTGTATAAATCATCTTTCAGGGCCATAACCAAGGATTTTTCATGGAAATATTTTGTGACTCCCCAAAGTCATAAATGTCTTCAGGTTGTTTTTTGTATGACTCTGTCAGTATTTATTGCACTGTGCTGAGATCATGGATTTTGTTATTTTTATCTTCTAGTTAGATATGAGCTCCTCTAGCAAAAGGACTTTGCTCTGTTCATCTAAATTTGACTATCATAGATCTGCAATAGAGGTTGTAGAACTGAGTAAATGAGTGAATCAACAAATGAAGAAATAGAGCCACAAACATCAGTGATTCTGTTTGCACTGCCATATGATTTAACCAAACTCCAAAAGGCATACATAGTAAACTAAATAGGAAATCTCTAAGCAAGAAATCAAATCAATCAATTCAATTAGTTAATAATTATTGCCATTACATTACAGATCAATTGCTTCAGTTATTCTAATGGCCCAATCAGTTTCATCACTGAGTTACTTTATATTCAAACCCCTATTCTGAAGTCAACATTAGCCAAGAAACTTGGAGTTTGCTCTCGAAAGCTGAAATTACCACTGAAAAAGGCACAGACTAACAAAATTATTTCAAAAAATCATTAGAAAGGTGGCACAGCAGTTACTTCTTCTCAGCAGTAAGATGCGATATAAAGATGTAGGTTTTGGAGTCAGACAGATACGGCTTCAGTTCCTGAAAACTTTACCTTCTAAATGTGGGATCTTGAATAAGATACCTTTCTTAGTCTTCTGCTTATTCATTTATTTTTATTTTAAAAAGTTGAATACTAACTTGTACCTCATGAATTGGGGTGGAGGAAGGGCAGGAGACTGCTGAGATAACATGAAAAATACCTAGTTCCATGTTTGATCCATAGCAATTAATAAATATTAGTTTAATCTTTTTACCACTTTTTGTTTACTAATGCTCCTACTTTGCTTGCCTTTGAAAATCTACTCATTGCTGGAGCAGTTTGATGGAGAATCACAGATGCCACCCAAACTACTTCTACACTTGGAACGTAGCAGAAGTTAAACTGGTATAAGTGTAATGAGCATAATAATTACAGTTGACAACAACATGGTATTTCAAGGCACCAATTACTACCCCCCCATAGTAGTAGTCGAAGATCTGTGTATAATTTTGACTCCCCTCAAACTCAACATCTAATAGCATACTGTCCACCAGAAGCCTTAACAATAGCATAAATAATTGATTAACACATGTTTTATATGTCATATGCATTACATACTATATTCGTAAAGAAAAGTTATTAAGAAAATCATAAAGAAAAGAAAAAAACATTTACAGGATTGAACTGTACTTACTGACCAAAATCCATGTATAAGTGGACCTGTGTAGTTCAAACCCATATTGTTCAAAAGTAAACTGTATTTTCTTTCCTCCCTCTATCTCTCCCTCTCTCTTTTCCTATTTTCCTTCTTTCTTCTCTTTTTCCTCTTCCTGCTATTTTTTCCTTCTTTCTATGACTCTGAGCAAATCTAGGAAATACAAAGACATCTTAAAATTAAAACTTCATCTTTATGAAAATGTTAGAGTATCTTTTCTCATTTCATCTAAAATAGTCAATCATCTCTAATCTTTATTTCTAAATAAATTATTCTCCAGATTCAAAGTGCTTAAAACTCATCACAAGCTTATAAAATACTTTGTATTCTCTACATCAAAAACATACTTAAGGTACTTAAATGTACTTTATAAGTCTGTTGTTTTTCACCTTAGTAAAAAAAAAATTTATTAACTCATTTGTTTAATTTCGTATAAACAAAACAACCAATTGATTGATGAATCTTTCACTTTTCAGCTCATTGTTTGAACATTAGGTAGGTAGATACAAATTAAATTATGCCACTGAAGCAGGCATGATAGGGAGGCATTTTCTAGTACTGGCAGGGATTATAGCTACTAAAATAGACTTTTAAGGTATCAGACAACTATTTGGTGGAGAATGGTTAATAAACACTAATTAAGTCAGCTACAAAGAACCCTTGGGGGAAGATCAATATCATTAAGTGTTTAAACTGGCTTTTCACATTTACCGAATCCATGTGCAATTGGGCAAGCTGTAATTCCTCCTTTGCTTTCCTACTTTCTCCTCCCCTTTCATCTAAACTGAAAGTTGGCTTGCAGTTTACATTTCTAATCATCTCTTACTCTCTAAAGGAACTTAAGTTGCCTCATATATATTGTGTATTTCATAATCTTGTCCAACTCTGAGTTAATAAATGTGGTCAATATGTGAAGCTGATGAATCTGCTGAGATTAAGAATGAATACTGAGGCACCTTTAGTGGCTCAGTCCATTAAGCTGCTGTCTTTGGCTAGGGATGTGATCTCAAGGTCCTGGGATAGAGCCCTACATCAGGCTTCCTACTTAGCAGAGAGTCTGCTTCTCCCTGTGTCTTTCCCCCGGTTTGTTCCCTCTCTCTCAAATAAATAAATAAATATATATATATATATTTTAAAGAATGAACATTAACAAAACAAAGCAAAAATATATTCCTACTTGCTTCCTCCAAGGTAGAGTTCCAGGGTAAAACTCCAAGGTAAAATTGTATTGGATTAACAGGGAAAGTGGGAACAGTCTTGATGTTAGCACTAACTACCATAATAATGATCTAATTAATTATTATTAACTGGCCACAAACAGAAATCACCAGATCTGAAGTCTATTGTGAATACAAGCTGCCCTCAATTAATTATTGGTTACTTGAGGTGTCCTCTAGAGTAATAATCATAATCATAATCATAACCATAATCATAATAAAATATGCTTGGGGCACACTATGTATACTAAGTTCTTTATTTTTCATTCTTGTAGCCATAATTTGAGTTGGCATTATTATGATCCCTATTTTACAATAGGGATCTCCATTGTACAATGAATCATCCAAAGCTCATGTAAGTTAGATAATTACCAAAAATTCCATTGCTACTAGATGTTAAAGTTGGGATCTGAACTCAGACAACATGGTTCTATAGTCCATGTGCTATCTAAGACAACTTTCCATTTTGTTCAAGGCACCAAATTCTAATTTCACTGAAGCTGGGTCCAGGACTGCAGTCCTGGTAGGGAACCTATCAACAGCACCTTAAGCAATCACTGACAGTCAGTAATGGAATTAGATGTATAGGCAAAATTCAGCAAAAAAAAAAAATATATATATATATATGTATATATATATATTTTTTTTTTTTTTCAGAATAAAGGCTAGAAACACTAGACAAAAGAAAAAAGGCAAAGTGATCAGAAAGGACACACTTGGAGGCTAGGATCTCAGAAATCTCTGCAAGAACATCTACCATTTCCTGATATATTGATATTCTAGATTTATTCTTCTCTCGCCAGGCCACCTGTAGCAGTATCTCCAAAGGATAGTTTTCAGCAACATACTAGTACTACACATAAGTTTTTTTTTTTTTAATGCTTATGTGCCAGGCCCTGAAAAAAGGGCTTTAGGCACATTATTTCATTTATTCTTTGCAGCCTTATACAGAGATATTATTTGACTTATGTTAAAGTCAAATACACTGAAACTTAGGAGGTTAACTACATTTTTGAAAGTACAAATTAAGGAACGAAGTGATAAAAAATACAAATTTCACTGAAAAGTTATTTTTATAGCCATTAGACTAGTAAGAGTAGAAAGATGTATAATTTCAAGTGTTGTGGATAGGAAACACATGATACACTTTCATACACTGCTAATGGGAGTATAGACTGGGGCATTTATCTTGCAAATCATTCTGGAGGTAATTAAATTACCCATTAAATTACCAATTCTCATTTCAGATGTGTATCTGAAGATACATGCCATAAAATTCTACAAGAATACAAGAATGTTCATTACATCATTGTTTGTGATAGTAGGGAGTTACAGGTGTCCATTACAAAAGTGCCAAAAAGCAAAATTGTTGTAGAAGACCAACATGAGCTGTCATGCAACAGATGGAAGCAAATGTATGTGTGCATATGTGTCAGCATGGCTAGAACTTAAAACATTATCTAGAATGGATAAAGTATTTGTAAATCATATATCTCATAAGGAATTTGTATCCTCTATACAAGAAAACTTACAAATCAGTAATAATAAGACAAATAACATAAATAAAAATGAGCTAAGGATATGAATAGATACTTCTCTGAAGATATACAAGTGTCAATGAGTCCATAAAAAGAAGCTCAACATCATTATTCATTAAGGAAATGTAAATCAAAATCATAATTAAATACCACTACACATCTACTATAATGTATATAATAAAAAAGACAAAAAAACAGTGTTGGTAAAGATGTAAAGAAATTGAAACACTCATACATCATTGATGGGATTGTAAAATGGTGCAGCAATTTTGGAAAACATTGGGATTTCCTTAAAATGTTAAATATAGAGTTGTCATGTGATCCAGAAATTCTACCCCTACATATATACCCAAGATCATTGAAAATATATGTTTATATAAATCCAAACATTTACAGCAGGATTGCTTACAATAGCCAAAACTAAAAACAACCCAAATGCCCATCAACAGATGAATAGGTAAGCAAAATGTGGTATATTCATACAATGAAATATTACGTACTTTTCAAAAAATGAAGTACTGATACACACTACTAAAACATGGGTAAACCTTGAAAACATTATGCTATGTGAAGGCCAGTCAAAAAGACCACATATTATGTGATCCTATTTATATAAAATGTTCAGATTAGGAGAATCTACAAACACGGAAAGTAGACTAATGGCTTTGTAAGAGTAGAGAGATGAGTCGAGAGACTGGGGAGTGCTACTAAATGAGTACAAGATTTCTTTTAAGGACAGGAAAATGTTCTAAAATTGTTCCTGGAGATAGTTCCACAATCTTATGCATATACTAAAAACTACTGGATTGTACATTTTAGATGAGTGAATTGTATGGTAGGTGATTATAAATAAAAATTTCTTCAATATGCTATTAAAATAAAATAAAACATAGTACTGAATATTGTAAGCAAAATGGCAAAGTGAGCAGCTCCAAGCTCCCATCACCTGCCAAACATCCAAAGAAAGCACAAATTTTCAGAACTAACTTTCAGAACCCTGGAAAAGGTTTACAGCAACCAAATAAATGCTGAGTTAAGAAAAAAAAAAAAAAGCAATTTAAAATGGTTAGAAAGTTTTGTGGAATTTTTAAAGGATTTTATTTGTTTATTTGAGATAGAGCATGAGTAGGGGGAGGGGAAGAGGAAGAGAGAGAGGAACAAGCAGACTCCCCACTGAGTAAGGAGCCTGACATAAAGTTCGATCCAAGGACCCTGAGATCATGACCAGAGCTGGTCAGATGTTTAACCAATTAAGCCACCCAGGGGCCACTGTAGAATTTTTATTTGCCCTTGTCCTAACCACTCCTTGATAGCCAGTATTCTCAGAGTAGATCCCTGATTCCTAGTTTTGAATACAGAAGTCATCTTATCTGCAAATAATTGCATAGATCTGTTCTCATCTGAATGGGGGTCCCTGACTCACTTAAGGCACTGTCTCTGTTTTCCCTAATTTGGAACTCCCCCTGTCCAGAAAAGCGGTAACAATTGGGGCAAAATATTAGGATTTAGTCATAAAATAGACCATGTAAGGCCTGGGAGAAATAAAGAAATAAGCACATACAAAGAAACTAGAGAGTATGTCCCATTCACATTTGACAGAAAGTACCCTTGCAGAAGTCCAGACATTAGAATTACAAGATAAGCTTTAAAACAATTGTCTTAGGGCAGAGAACGGGCCTATTTCTCTTCCTATCCTCAGGCCCTGACATCTATGACATCAGGAGGCAGTCAATAAATATTTATTGAATGAATGGATGAATAAAGGCATGTTTTGCTCCACTAAATAAATAATTAAATAAATAAATAAATAAATATTCTTTTTTTTTTTTTTTTAAAGATTTATTTATTTATTTATGATAGAGAGAGAGAGAGAAGCAGAGACACAGGCAGAGGGAGAAGCAGGCTCCATCCCGGGAGCCTGACGTGGGATTCGATCCTGGGTCTCCAGGATTGCGCTCTGGGCCAAAGGCAGGCGCTAAACCGCTGCGCCACCCAGGGATCCCCAATTTTCTTAAATATGTTCAAAGAGCTAAAGGAAATCATGGACAAAGAATTAAAGGAAATCAGGAAAACAATGTATAAACAAAATAATAATATGAACGGAGAGATCAAAATTATAAAAAGAACCAAGCAAATTCTGGAGCTGAAAAGTACAACTAAATTTATTTCACCAGAGAAAATGAACAGGCAGATTTGAGCAGGCCAGAGACAGAATCAGGAAACATGAGGATAAGACAATTGATACTTTCCAGTCTGTGGAGTATAAAAAAGAAAGAGCCTAAGAGATCTGTGGGACACTGTCAAGTGGACCAGCATCTGCTGTCTTGGAGTCCCGGAAGAAGAGAGAAGGGTCAGAAAGCATATTTGAGTAGTAACATCTGAAAGCCTCCCACCCAAACTGAGATATACATTCATCCCCCTTCAAAGTGAATTCAAAGTCCATTTGAATTATTTATATAAAAATATACACTTTTAAATCTCTGATTTCGTCATCTCCAAGGTCATCTCCATGACCTTCACTCTTAATCCACCTCAGCTACCTATTCCTACAGCCTCATGACAGCCTTGCACATCAATCAGAACTGCTCTTTCTCTGAAACAAGAAATTCAAAGGTCATTTTTTAAAGATTTGATTTACTCATGAGATACACACACACACACACACACACACACACAGAGAGAGAGAGAGAGAGAGAGAGAGAGAGAGAGGCAAAGGGAGAAGCAGGCTCCATGCAGGGAGCCAGATGTGGAACTTGATCCCAGGTCTCCAGGATCATGCTCTGGGCTGAAGGCAGGTGCTAAACCGCTGAACCACCCGGGCTGCCCAAGAAATTCAATAACCAACTTGCACTACACAAGCCCAGCTCCTTAGTTACTCTCATTACACTTCTTTTTCGGCAGCATCAAGACCTTCAGCCTTGTGATTCTCCCAAGTTCTTGACTCCTCAATCTTTCTTATCTTTCCCTCTTTCCTAATCCAGTTTTGGTTTTATATTGTACCTTTTCAAATCTATTGATTCTTTCCCATAACATCTTTTCATAACATCCAGTTTGCCAAACCTTTTCTTATGTCTGTACCTTGGCCACTGTTGGCTCTACTTATATGTATAGTAGTATATTTATTTACTACTTTGAGATCTAGAAATGTGTGTCCTTCCTCTTCAGAAAATCAATTCTTCTATATTTCCCTAGTAAGTTTATTTTCTATTCTTCATAGTACCATGTCTTCCTCAGAATTTCTTCCTTCTTTACAAACCTGTAACAGTGCCACCTCCCTTGTTACTCTTGATAGACAATCTCAACTAACCTATTAATTATCCCCTCCATGTTTTTATCTGTCATGTGATTATCATCTTTCTTATCAACATCTTATCATACTCAAATATTTTACAAACTCAATAAATCTCCCTGAAGCCCATATCCAAGTGTCCCTGCCTCAAATATCAACCCATCCCCCATTTTACAAGTGCGAGCTTCTTCAGTGGATTACCCTAAGCTTTCCTTATATCCTAACTTCCTAAAATCTTCTTAATGCAATAAAAATATTTTTCCTTCCTAACACCCCAAAGCTGACCAATGTGATCACTGAATTACAAGTGGCTGAATTCAACAGACAGTCTGCACATATTATGCTACTTAGTTGTCTTTAGTATTTGCACTATTTACTACCCTCACTTTGAAATACTCTTTTCTTTTGGCCTCCATGGTACCCAATGTCCTTGACATTCTCAAAAACATTTGTTGGCTTTTCTTTCCAACACTTTAAGGGTAATTTTCTATATACTTCCTTTATTTCACTCACTCAGTGCTTCTCAAATATTTTGGGGTTTGGGGTAAAAGTCACATCTCAGTAGTGAACTTTAAGAGCAATAGATCTCCATCTTCTGCATCAATAGCCATGTCAAAGATACCTGGTTCCATCACTGGTAGGAGTGACAACACTTAAGACCAACAAAAGATTTTTGTTAACATAGCTATTGGTAGTTGGAGGAATAATGAATAGAGGAGTGGTTTTGAAATCTAGGCTCAACAAACATAAAAGATGTTTTCATTCACTATCAGATAACAATTTGTGGATCAGTGGAAGAACCCATGGAAACTAATAGCAATATTTGTAGAAGGAGGCTTCTACTTGTAAATCATATTTGGATTATTTTTACAAGAGTTGGTTAAGGCTAGGACATATTGATGGAACATGAAATTAAATAAGTACAATATCTAATAAAAAGAAAAGTAGTTTCATGCAGTTGACATTAAGTAAAGAGAAATAAATTTCAAGGTGAATCTCAGTCATTCCCCACTATAATAATTCCAAACAAAAGAATTAGTTCTGTTTTTATTTTATTATTTTTATCTTATTTTATTATTTTTTAATTTTTTACTTTGATTCCAGTTAGTTAACTTACAGTGCTATATTATTTTCAAGTGTACAATATAGTGATTAAACAATTCCATACATCTCCCAGTGCTCATCATAACAAGTGCACTCCTTAACCCCATCACCTATTTCACCCATCTCCCTACTTCCTTTCCTTTTGCTAACCATCAGTTTGTTCTCTAAAATTAAGTCAATTTATTAGTTTCTCTCTCTCTATCTCTCATTTTTTTCCCTTTGCTCATTTGTTTTGTTTCTTGAATTCCACATAGAAGTGAAATCATATGGTATTTGCTTTCTCTGACTTATTTTTCTTAGCATTATACTCTAGCTCCATCCATGTCATTGCAAATGGCAAGATTTCATTATTTTTATGGCTGAGTAATATTCTATATGTATTCTATATGTATATAATATTCCATATTATATATCCTATATATTAAAATAGGTATATATTATATATAATATATATATCATATATACATTAATATATAGGATATATAATATGGAATATTTTATATATGGATGTGGATAAATATCTTCTTTATCCATTCATCAGTTGATGGACACTTGGTCTGCTTCCATATCTTGGCTATTGTAAACAATGCTGCAATAAACAAGGGTGCATGTATCCCTTTGAATTAGTGCTTTTTTTTTTAATTCTTTGGGCAAATAGCTAGTAGTGCAATTATTAGATGATAAGATGTTTTATTTTTAACTTTTTAAGAAACTTCCAAACTATTTTCCATAGCAGCTGCACCAGCTTGCATTCCCATGAATAGTGCACAGGTGTTCCTTTTTCTCCACATCTTCACCAACACTGGTTTTTTGTTGTTTGTTTGGTTGGTTTGGTTTGGTTTGATTTTTTAGGGGAAGACAGGGGTACAGGGCAAGGAGAGAATACATAGGCTCCATACCCAGTGTGGAGCCTAATGCATGATTCCACATGGGCCTCAATCTCACCTCAAGATCATGATCTAAGACAAAATCAAGAGTCAGATGTTTAACTGACTCAACCACCCAGGCTCCCCTTACATCTGTTGCTTTTAGTGTTGTTGATTTTGTCATTCTGACAGGTGTGACGTGATATGTAATTATAATTTTGATTTGCATTTTCCTGATGTAAGTGATGATGAACATCTTTTCATGTATCTATTGGCCATCTGAAGATCTTCGTTGGAGAAATGTCTGTTCATGTCTTCTGCTCATTTTTAAATTGGATTATTTGGTTTTTGAATATTGAGTTTCATAAATTCTTTATATATTTTGAATACTACCCCTTAATCTGATATGTCATTTGCAAATATCTTTTCTTATTCTGTAGATTGCCTTTTAGCTTTGTTGATTGTTTCCTTTGCTGTGCTGAAACTTTCTATTTTGATGTAGTCCTAATAGTTTATTTTTGCTTTTGTTTTCTTAGCCTCAGGAGACATATCTAAGAAAAAATTGCATGGCTGATGTTAGAATAATTACTGCCTGTGTTCTCCTGTAGGATTTTTAGGGTTTTACTTTTCACATTTAGGCCTTTAATCCATTTTCAATTTATTTTTGTGTATAATTTAATAAAGTGATCCAGTTTCATTCTCTTACATGTTGCTATCCATTTTTCACAGCACAATGTGTTGGAGAAACTATCCTTTTCCCATTGGGTAGTTTTTCCTGCCTTGTCAAAGATTAATTAATCACATAGAATTAGTTCTGTTTTTAAAGGAGATACTGTGTATTTACCCTTTCAGCTCTATCCTATAAAGAATTATTCACTCTTCCTACTTCTCTCATAAACTCAGGTTGCAGAGTCTTCTCACATGAGTTTCAATTAATTTATTAAGGTAGCAATTTTCTTCTAATTTTTTTATTTAGATAAAATTTTCCTCTAACTAAAGAAAAAATTATATCAATAAAACATTTTTCCAGGTGAAATCATCATAGATTTAGTATTTATGCATTAGGAAGAACATCAATTTAATTAAAAAAAATAGAATTTTTTGAAAAAATAATCATGTTAACCTGCAGTTGGAGAATTTATTAGAAAATGATTAATCTTTCTGTGGTGTGTCTATTGTCATATTAAATATCTGTTCAAATCAATGAACTGCATCCACAATAGTTTAAAAATTTTATAAGTAGGTACCAAGACTCTCCAAAAGTTATCCCAACTTTGAAAAACTAAGAGCTTTTCCCCTAAGGTCAGGAAGACAGCAGGGATGTACAGTACACTATGACCACTGCTGTTCAACACAGTACTAGGAGTCCTACCCTCAGCAATCAGACAACAAAAAGAAATAAAAGGCATCCAAATCAGCAAAGAAGTCAAACTTTCACTCTTTGCAGATGACATGATATTCTATATAGAAAACCCAAAAGACTCCACCCCAAAATTGCTAGAACTGATACAGGATTTCAGCAAGGTGGCAGGATATAAAATCAATACACAGAAATCAGTTGCACTGCTATACACTAACAATGAGACAGAAGAAAGAGAAATTAAGGAGTCAATACTATTTACAAAGGCACCCAAAACCATAAGATACCTAGGAATAAACTTAACCAAGGAAGCAAAAAACCTATACTCAGAAAACTATAGAGCACTCATCAAAGAAACTGAGGAAGATACAAAGAAATGGAAAAAGTTTCCATGTTCATGGATTGAAAGAATATTGTTAAAATATCTATGCTACCTAGAGCAATCTATACATTCCATGCAATCCCTATCAAAATACCATCAACTTATTTCATAGAATTGAAACATATAATCCTAAAATTTGTATGGAACCAAAAAAGACCCCAAAAAGCCAAAGGAATGTTGAAAAAGAAAACAAAAATTAGTAGCATCACAATTCTGGACTTCAAGCCCTATTACAAAGCTGAAATCATCAAGACAGTATGGCACTCACACAAAAATAGACACAGAGATCAATGGAACAGCATAGAGAACTCAGAAGTAGACTCTCAACTCCATGGCCAGCTAATCTTTGACAAAGCAGGAAAGAATATCTCATGGAGAAAAAGGCAGTCTCTTCAACAAAAGGCAGTCTCTTTGTCCTATTGGGAAAATAGGACAGCCACATGCAGAAGAATGAAACTGGACCATTTCCTCACACCATACACAAAAATAGACTCAAAATGGATGGAAGACCTCAACGTGAGATCCATCAGAATCCTAGAGGAAAACATAGGCAGCAACCTCTTTAACCTTGACTGTAGCAAATTTTTGCTAGACTCATCTCCAAAGGCAAAAATGAATTATTGGGACCTCATCAAGATAAAAGGCTTTCATACAGCAAAGGAAATAGTCAACAAAACCAAAAGACAATTGACAGAATGGGAGAAGATATTTGCAATTGTCTTATCAGATAAAGGGCTAGTATCCAAAATGTATAAAGAACTTATCAAACTCAACATCCAAAGAACAAATAATCCAATCAAGAAATGGCCAGAAGATATGAACAGACATTTCTCTATAGGAGACATACAAGTGGCCAACAGACACATGAAAAAATGCTCCACATTATTTGGCATCAGGGAAATACCAATCAAAACCACAATGAGATACCACCTCACACTAGTCAGGTTGGCTAAAATTAACAACTCAGGAAACACCAAATGTTGATGAGGATGCAGAGAAAGGGGAAACCTCTTGCACTGTTGGTGAGAATGCAACCTGGTACAGCCACTCTGGAAAACAGTATAAAGGTTCCTCAGAAAGTTAAAAATAGAGCTACCCTATGATCCAACGATTGCATTACTGGGTATTTACCCCAAAGATACAAATGTAGTGATTCAATGGGGCACATGCATCCCAATGTTTACAGCAGCAATGCTCACAATGGCCAAACTGTGGAAAGAGCCCAGATGTCCATCAACAGATGAATGGATAAAGAAGATGCAGTATATATATATATATGTATGAATTATTGCAGTATATATATATATATATATATATGAATTATTGGGACCTCATATATATAATGGAATATTACTCAGCCATCAAAAATGAAATCTTGCCATTTATATATGAATGGCATTTATATATTCAATATATATGAATTATTGGGACCTCATATATATAATGGAATATTACTCAGCCATCAAAAACGAAATCTTGCCATTTGTAGTAACATTGATAGAACTAGAGAACATTATGCTAAGCAAAATAAGTGAATCAGAGAAAGATAATTATCATATCATCTCACTCATGTGTGGAATTTAAGAAACAAAACAAAGGATCATAGAGGAAGAGAGAAAAAAATAAAGCAGGACAAAATCAAAGAGGGAGACAAGACATAAGAGACTCTTAATCTTAGGAAACAAACTGAGGGTCACTGGAGGGCAGGAGGGTGGAGTAACTGGATGATGAACATTAAGGAGGGCATATGACGTAATATGTACTGAGTGTTGGGATGCCTGAGTGGCTTAGCAGTTGAGTGGCTTCAGCTCAGGGCATGATCCCAGGGCCCTAGGATCGAGTCCCACATTGGGCTCCCCACAGGGAGCCTGCTTCTCCCTCTGCCTATGTCTCTGCCTCTCTGTGTGTCTGTCTCTCATAAATAAATAAATAAAATCTTAAAAAAAAAAAGCAGTGAGTATTATATAAGACTGATAAATCTCTGACCCCTAGCTCTCAAACCAATAATACATTATAAGTTAATTAATTTAATTTAAATAATTTTTTTTAAGTTACACCAACCTTTACTTCCAGGCTTGTCCCTCATAAAATTTATTGACTGAACAAACAAAAAGAAACTTGCTTTCCAAATAGGCAAATAGATTCATTATCATCTAAACACATATCATTTCCTCATCTCCTCATTTATTTTTTAAATACCTTGTAATTTTATTTATTGCACTGTATCTCCATCTCAGAAGGCCTTTCTCTTACTTACCTATTTAAATGCTACTTACACTCAAAACCTTGACTAAACATATTCTCTTTAAAAGTTTTTTACTGAGCACTCTCAAGCCCATTGTGATCTTTCTTCCTAGACTACCTTGCACAAAAAAATGATTGTTTTAAATAATATAATATTCAAAATGTGCTATACCAAAGCATGTATGTTTTGCAAGTGTTTATATTTGAAGGATATGACCATTATAATTATTGCCATTTTGACTATTCCCAAAACAGTACATGCTGGTCTTTACTGTTATTTAACCTCTCATGTTTTCCAATGTCCCCCCAAAGAGGTTATCATCTAGGTACCATACCTCAACCGCTTCACATTGAATACAGCTACAAACACACCATGTTCAATGATAATTTAAGAAATAAAAATTGAAGAAAAACGAAGGAAGAAGGGAGAAAAAGAAGGAGGGAAAAGCAGAAGCAAAAAATTTACAAAACACGGGGCAAGTAAAGTGGCTCTCATTGATCACTAACCTCCAAGTCACTTTATAAACACATTTTCAAAACAGCCTGCAGATTTAGGTTGGTGAATTAATGTTTGTAAAGTTGCTTAAATATTATACAATGCTATACAGATATAAGCATTAAAAACTAATCTAAATCTGATATCAGAATAGCTTCTGCTCTCAATACTGTTGAATTGAATTGTCTTTTGAATTTGTCCCACACCACTCTGTCCCTTAGTAAATTTAGTGAAAATTGTGCAATACTTGTGGGATTTAGAATGGTTCAGAGTGAATTATAATGAAATTCCGTGAGGAGTCAGTCATCCTATTACTATGAAATACTTGTTTTCTTTCCAGGGAGACAAAAGTCCTTAACTATAGACAAGAGATTTGCTATATAGCCAGGACATTAAAAACTCACTTCAAATCTTCTTACCACTTTAAATATATATTTGAGAAAGCAAGCTATGATTCCTAAAGAGGTTGATTTTTAGGTCATTTAAAAGTCCCCATTACAGGTTCCACAATAGGTATTTTAGTATACACAAACATGTATTTACACAGAACATAAAATCCTTCATGCAAATGTGCTTTTAAATCTAGCATAGGGGTGATTGGATGGCTCAGTCTATTAAACATCTACCTTCAGCTCAGGTCATGATCTTAGGGCCCTGGGATGACATTGAGCTCCTCACTCAGTGGGGAGCCTGCTTCTCTCTCTCCTTCTGTCCCTGCCCTTGCTCATGAGCTCTCTCACAGTCTCTCTCTCAAATAAATAAATAAAATCTTAAAAGTCTAGTATAAATCTCTGTATATTTGAGCAAATTTCTGTTGCCAGTTGTGTTTACTATAAAATAAATCACAGGGATCCCTGGATGGCGCAGCGGTTTGGCGCCTGCCTTTGGCCCAGGGCGCGATCCTGGAGGCCCGGGATCGAATCCCGCATTGGGCTCCCGGTGCATGGAGCCTGCTTCTCCCTCTGCCTGTGTCTCTGCCTCTCTCTCTCTCTCTCTGTGACTATCATAAATAAATTAAATTAAATTTAAAAAAATAAATCACAGAGTTGCTATTACACCTTAGAATTGTTTTAAATAATGTATGGGACAAGAAAAAGAAAATGAAAAAAATAATTTAATTGCCAGAGAGATTCAATTAGTTAAATGGGGACACTTTTAAATAAAAGAAAGTTTATATGTCTTCATGTTTACATATTAATGTAATTTTACATCCATATGTAAAATGTTAAATTCCCTTCTATTACCTTTTGCGTGTCCTTAAAATACTATCCAGTTGAAGTTCTTCTTGTCTGCATTTCCTAGCTGATGGTTTTTCTATTTGAAATATTTTAAATTTATTTTTAGAGGGCACTTAAAGTTAAATATTGTAGCAAAGGTACTAGTTTGAAAGTACTCTTTGCAATAATGATTCTAAAATACAGTAGCTTAAAAATACAAAGTCAACAGAATAGTTTCAGCAGAGTTTTGGGCAAGATATTCTAAAAAGTCTTCCTGTCACAAAACAAGTTCTCATGAAATGAGACTGTCAGTGATTCCCTGTGTTCAAATTTCACCTCTTTAAAAACACACACTCATATTGGATTAGGGCCCACCCTGATGGCCTAATCGCAATTTGGTCATCCAATTTGGTCATCCCAAAAGACCCTATTTCCAACTAAGGTCATATTCATAGGTTCTGGATGTAAATTAATGTAATTTTATGAAACAATCTGGCAGAGATTAATTAGAATATCTCACAGATATACATGGGTATATATTAAAACTTAATTAAGATTTTTATAAATAGCTTATATTTATTCATGTGATAACAGACTCCGCTTCAAGATAGAATTCTGAATGGAAAAACACAAATTAAAATGGAAAAAAATGAATCACATTTTCACTTTGCAAAGCTGTGATATATATTTTCCTTTTTATCTGTTTTACTTTGTCATTAAAGTCACATAGATTCACAAGAGATGTCAAACTAATTGAGATATCTCTCAACTTGGTGTAGAAAAAGGTCACACTTAATCAAAGCAGATCAACTTATTCACCAAGTCTTGGTCTTGGCCATAATGTAGCATCACAGACTTCATACTGAATTTATCTTGTGTATTCATCTGTTAAAAGTTAATTAAACTCTGTTTATTTAAAGGTAACACAATTTGCAAATACAACATGCCATAAGGCTGAAAGAGGAAAACCTTCCACACATATCCATGTATATGCTCAAATTCTGAAACAATAAACAGCTTTTGTAGTCTTTAGATAGATGTCTAATATTCACATTTGAAAAAAAAATGCTATTTTTATTATGAGTAAATAGAATGGCCAATTAAAATAGAAAAAAATAGAAAATAAAATTTGTTAATATAGTGAAATAAATCTGTTAACATCTTTATGTAAAAGAAGGACTCAAACTGATTGGTATAGAATTTCCTCAAATATTACAGTCCAGATAAAATTAGTCAAAATAGCAGGTACAAAACAAGTAGGCTCTACCTTTATTAACTCCATGAAAATCTGACCCCTTCTTTAAAGTTCGAGAAATTCCTTGGGGATGTCTCCCATGCTCTTCTGAATAGGATTATGTAACCAATTACATGCTCATTTTCCTCCAGTTTTGTTTCCTGTTTGATGTTGGGTAACAATTTTATTTATTATAAAGAAACTGAATTAATCAGAATCATGCCAAGAATATAAAAACTAAGTGTTCAAAGCAAAACATAATATAAGGAATTGGACAGAGTTGATGGATGTAATAAGCCAAACAAAATGGTGAGATAAAAGAAAGATTTGCCACAGCAGGAAGCTGCTGTGAACCCTAGGCTGAATGGACAAAGAAGAAAGGTGGTATAGACAGATCCCACAGGCCATGATCACCCAGCTAGAAAGACTATGGCTGTCTGGAGTTAGTGCCATGGAGAGGACACACCTGTTGCCAGAGACACCACGTAGTTTTCCCTTTTCTTCATTATTTTAAATATTCTGCTGCCTATTAACTGAAAGCCAATGGATGTGAAAAGCATGTATCAACTAAGGTCAAGCTTGGAAAAAAGAAATATTTCAGATTTGTTGAAACAGAAAGGTCGTGTTACAGAGAATTTGTTACACCACTGATAGAACTAAAAGCTATCATTTAGGGGGTAAAACAAAATCAGGAAGTCTCTACCATTCCTAGAGAAGGCCACCATCTGTACTACCAGATCGCAGGGGCATCTGGCAGGAGTTAGAACTGCAGGAAGCACTGCTCAGTGGTATGTGGGACAATGGAGACAATCAGTCTTTAGTAACTTAGAGACGGGGGACATCTTTGCTTTCCCTCCATTTCCTCTTAAACAGAGCTGATATTATGTAGATTCTGAAGCTGCCTGTGGTTTGCTCCTATCTACTGATATTTGTAGAATCATGAGAATCACCTGTGACCCACTTTTGTTGTATAGCTTATCCATGGATCCCTGGTTTTGATCTTAAGAGCTCTGTTTTTATGAGGAGATTCATAGAAACTTACCAGCTGTGTGGTTATCTATCTATCTACCTATCTATCCACATATATCCACAACTATTCTATTGCCTTCCTCTTTCCTATCTTTTTTCATTCATTCTTTCTTTTTCATTCCCCTTTTTACGTCTCAAATCACTTTAAATGTATTTATTTATGGTCTTGAAAGCAGTTTCACCATGTGATATATCCCTATTCCTGTTGTCTAATTTTTGTATTAGTAGATCTGCTGACTCCTCTTTATTGTGGGGCTTTCCTTGTGGTTTTAATAATTTAATCTGTGTGCTCACACATTAATGTCTGCAAACTATGAAACTATTGGTAACCCCTGAAAACTAGTCACTTTAGAGCAGGTTAGTGTTTTCTCAGGTTTATCAGAAATTTGGAACAACCTTTCATGGTTATCTTTTGACTTGTGGTCCCTAGACCATATAGCTACTACAGAGTCAACCTCCACCTCTTTTATGTTGAAAGACCAACCTTTTCATGAATTCTCAGGAACTTATTTTTTAAACTTATGCTGAGTTCAAAGATAAAAACATTTCCTTGTTTTTTACCTGTGTTTATTGACCTATAAACTCAAGTTTATGTAGGGATACCACTATTAACTCCTTCCTCCCTCAAGATCTTGGCCTTATTTTCTTCCCTTTTAATGATACTAAATCCCAACCATTGCTTCAAGGCCTTACTTTAAATCTTTTTTTTTTTTTAAATGGATCTTTGTGACCTGTAGGGATTTTTTATTTACAGTATTTTGAGCTTTCCCTTTCTAAGGCTATTTGCTACACTTTTGGAGGGTATTTCTTAAACAACAGAATTTTCAGTTTGACAGGAACAACTATCTCCAATCTATGGCACTTGCACAACTGGAACTAAAGAAAGACTTTCCAAAAACAGATTTCCATTTCCAGATCCTTATTCTTCACTGCTCTCCTAAAATGTATCTACCTGATTGCACTTTCACTGTTCTCAGTTGCCATCATTCTTTTTGAAATTATCCTCTTCCTATGTTAATATAAAGGTCTAAGTCCCATTGCTCCCTTATCTTGTAAGGTTCATTTCCATGGATACAGACATCCCAGCCTGCCAAATAAAGGGGCAATTTGGGTCTTTGTTGAGAAAATCAATGGCTCAAAGGATAACAAATAGTTCAGCAATTTCAGTGCTTTCCAATTTTTGCTTAGTGCAACAAAATTAGAATGGAACCAAACTGACTTTTATTAGTTCGTAAAAAATAATGTCTATTGGCAAGTCACAACGTGACTTTTGGCATGAAATCCAAACAATGTTCAAAGAATGAAACAACATTGCTATAAAAATCCCTTTCTTTTTCCACACTACTTTTTGTGACTGTGATTTCTCAATGATTCCTTTTACAAACACCCACACACACACAAACAAAAAGCAGGAAAAGAGTTACTACTAAACCTAGCTTCTCTCTGAAATGTCCATCAAAATATGTATAAGCTAATTGTGAAAACACTTAATCATACCAATAAGAAATGCATTTTACCATAAAATTTTACATTTTAAGATTGTTTTCAAAATTGGCAATATATTTATTTTTTGATAAATTGTATACTAGTAATAATTGGAATGATAATTTAATCCAGAAGAAAAATTTCAATGATTTGAGTATTATACTTCCCAGAAATTTAAAATAAATTATATATTTGCTTTTGTAATTTATGAAAAGAAATATAAATGTATATATGCACAGTTATTGCAGTATACTATACTAATTACAAAATACATTGAAACATAAAATATATTAGGGTAACTTTCTACAGGGAAGTGGAAAAAATATGAGTTTTAAGTGAAAAAGTAACCAGTTAAAATTTTTAATTATAAAAAAAGAATATTAATGCCTTGATATAATTTTTTAGGTGGTTATGGTGGATATTAAATTAACACAATATTTAGAGGAATCTAAATACATTGAATACATTTTTTAAAGTGATAAAATTTCATTTAGCATACCTATACTCTAAACAGACTTGAAATTACATTATTTGTAGAAATTTAAATTTCAACAAAGTATGCTAAAATTAAGATAACAACAATGTGTAAAGGTGTGCACCATTGTCCAAAATTATTTTCTAGAAAAGTGTGCAAAATGTTAGAAGATCACTAATCTAATCTGCAACATTGATGGCTATAGAAATTCTACTTAAATTGAATGCATCTTTATAAAAATATTTTTCAAAATTGCATATCATATCAGTGATTCAGCTGGATAGCCTGATATATCTTGTTTTCAGAAGCCTCCTACATTTCTAAAGGCTTATTTATAGAAGTTCCTTTTACCCAATGTATTATGTCTGGATGTCAAGAAAAAATTACAAGGCTTACCAAAAGTCAAAAAGCTCAATTTGAAGAGACAGAGCAACCACTGGAAACAGACATGGCAGGGATGTTGGAACTATCAGACTGGGAATTTAATAAACTATGACTAATATGCTAAGAGCTACAAGAACAGATGGGCAATTAAAGCAGAGAGATGGAAATCCTAAAAAAGAACCAAAAAAAATGCTAAAGATAAAAAATATTGTAACAAAAATGATGAATGTCTTTTATAGGCTTATTAGTAGACTGGACAAGACTGAAGAAGGAATCATTGAGGTAAAAGATATAACAAGACAATCCATAAGAACAAAAAAGCAAAGAGAATAGAGACTGAAGGTAAAAGGACAGAACATTGAAGGGCTGTGGAACAATTAAAAAAGACAAAGCATAGGTGTAATGGGATACCAGAAATAGAAGGAAGAAACAGAAGAAATATTTGAAACAATAATGGCTGAGAATTTCCCCCAAATTAACATCAGAAAACAACCACAGATCTGAAAATACAGAGAACACCAAGCAGGATAAAATTATAAACAAACAACTAAGAAACAATTAAAAAACTACACCTAGGCATATAATTTCAAACTACTGAAAATAAAAAATGAAAAACTCCTGAAAGAAGCCAGAGGTGGGGAAAAACATACCTATAGAGAAATAAAGAGAAGAATGGCATCTGATTTCTCCTGAGAAGTCATACAAAAAAGAAGAGAGTAGAGTGAATATTTAAAGTGTTAGTGGGGAGAAAAACCCACCAATCTACAATTCTTTACTCTGTGAAATTAGCCTTTGAAAATGAAGAAATAAAGACTATCTCAGACAAAATAAACAAAGAGAATTTGTTAAAAAAAAAAAAAAGACCTACTTTTCAAGAAATATTAAAAGAATTTCTATAGAGAAATAGTTTAAGTTAGAAATTTGGATCTCCGCAGAGAAAGAATACTGAAGAAGGAATAACTGAAGGAAAGTATGTGATTCAGAAGCTAGAGGATCCAAACAGAAGAAAGTAAAGTGAATTTGCAGGATGACAAGAGATAAAAAATCTCAGAATCATATACACAGAACGAATTCTGGAGCAACCAGTCAAGATTAGACTGGGAAGAATGACTTCAGGAAGGGTGTCTCTAAACAGAAAAATGGAAATAAAAGATTACTTGAGGCAAACAAATCCTAGAAACAAATCCTAGGACTGATGGTGGAGAAATAGTGACAAGTGCATAGAAAATGTCACAAGCTATTTAAAGTTTCCTGTGTTTCAATGAATTGAATGATATCCCTGAGTTCAAATTATACAACATTGTAAAAAACTTAACAAGCAGAAAATTGTGCAATACTTGAATGAAATATATGGTTATGTCTTCATTAATTTAGATAACATGAGAGATGAAAATCGGGGAAGTAAGTATAATGAGAAAAATGAAGACATTTAAGTGCACACTGTTGTGGCATACTTAGTGTTTAAAGGTGATGAAGTTTTGTGAGAAATGGAAAGAGATCCAAAATCTACTTAATAGTCCATCTTTGTAGAATACCTCTAAATACATATGTAAAGTCTTTAATTTTAGTATTTGTAAAATTTTAAAGTTAGGGAAGGTATCATTTTGGAAAGCAGTCTTCTATAGTCCCTGCTCCCACACACCCTGATTAAATGTCCAGACTCAAAAGGCCATGATTGTTCGTTCACCAGTGCTACTTCTCAGAATCGTTAATGAGTTTACTTTTTTTTTTCTGATGAGTGAGATGATGTACCACAGGAACGCATCAAGTAATCATGAACTGTGCCTGTTTACCCTATGGAAAATAATAGGCTTGCTTACTGCTTGCTAGATAAATGGCAGGTTTCCTAAATTTAGAAATCATCTCCTATGGTTTGCCCTCTGCATGAGCAGGCTCTACATGACTCTTTATGCTACTCTATAAGATTTGGTTTCTGAGAAAACAGTGCAATGATGTTACTCTGCCTAACACTTATTACTATGAGTAATAGATTGTCTTCTTTTTTTAAGATTTTATTTATTTATTTATTCATGAGAGAGAGAGAGACAGAGACATAAGCAGAGGGAGAAGCAAGCTCCATCCAAGGAGCCCGATGCAGGACTTGATCCTTGATCCCAGGTCTCCAGGATCACACCCTGAGCCCAAGGCAGGCGCTAAATCACTGAGCCACCCAGGGACCCCCTGTCTTTTGTCTATGGCCCAAGAAATTGTCTTCAGTCAATATCCATGGAACAATATTAACTCATAACTTATTAATTCATGTGATTATTTTAGTAGACACTTTCCTCCTTCTCGTTTCCTCCATATTGTCAAACTCATTTAAATAGTATTAAATTCCAACAGTAACATGTAGCAAACTATAGAATCTCTTAAAAATGTGTTGGATTCTATCACATCATTTGTGATCATATGTGATTCAGAAATTGTTGGAGATTATTAAAACACTGGAAGTTGGGTCAGAGATTACCCAGATAAGCAATTGACAATTGGATTGATTTTAATATCTGACTTGCTTTTTAATTTAAAATATATTTAGTGGATGGTTAAGGTTAGAAATATTCTTCCAAAGAAACTTAAAGTAAATTCACATACTATTTTTCTTTAACTTCAGAAGCAGATGCAGTTAGTCATTGATATATAAACATTCAATATTTTAAAACAATTTAGAATGGATGAGATCATTTTTGTTCAAAGATAATCTCCAAAGAGTTAATGGCAAAAAATGTCTTAAAATGAAAAATTCAGAAAAAAAAATAATTTAACAGATAGTCAAGCCTATTTCTCCTACCTTATCAAAGGAAGCAAGTAAACTTAATATTTATTACCAGTAAACATATGCTATTTTACTGTGATATACCATAATTACAACACAATGAAAAACATTTAAAATTGTTTCATTAAACATGAAAAGGACAACAGTATAGAGGTTTAGATGAAGTGAAGAACAGAATATTCTCTGTTGGAAAGAATATTCTCTATTACAAGTTTCATAGATGAGGACCTTATGGGTAAAGGCAAGAGTAAATTTCAGAATTTCCATGGGAATTAAGGACATCAAGGCACTAGTAGCCTGGATTTTGGACAGTCACTATATGGACACTTTTGTCATCTTGCACTATTGTGAGATTGCAGACCAAACTCCAAAGCCTTAGTAAATGAAGAAAAAAAAAACTGATAAGAATGAGAGAGAGATGAGGATGGCAGAGCATAAATCAACCATATGGCATGAATCTCAAATGAGCAGAGATCTTTATTCAAGAGTCAAAAGGAAATAAGTTGTCTAGAAAATGGTATCTTCAGAGAAATCCAAATTTTGATCAAAATCATGGATCCTAACTAGAGTTTCATCAATGGGATAAAACTGTGTGGGTGTTTGTGACCCATAAAATAAGAGTTCCAGGAAGCACAATGGAAGGGAAGAACCATAGCCAAAGTCAGATTCAGAGTCCAGGGGCATATAAAGATGAAAATTAATGAGCAGATTTTAACCTCATAGACCTATATTTTAAATTGTAAGGTAAGATAGAATGGGATTAGCAGGTTTAAGATCAATGGAAGGAATTGGGGAGAGCATTCTCTCAGGTCTCTTTTAGGACTATATTTTATATTTTCCTTTGAAAGTGTAGACTTCTTATATTAATATGAACATTTGAGTCTAACTACATTTTCTTCATTCACACTGAATTTTAAAAAGTACATTGATTATAACTGCAAATAATGAAATTGTTTTCAAACATTTTTTTAAAGTAGGAATATGGACAGGCTGAGAAAGAAGATACTTTTTTCTTCATACTATTTTAATGCTTCTCATTTCTCAAAGAGAACCCTCAGGCAGTCTTGTATCTGTTATAGAGACATTAAAAAAATACAAAACTCTGTTCCTATAAGACATTTGCACATTTTAGAAAAGAGTCTTTTCTGAATTTCATTAGTATCATCAATGAAAAGGAGGACAGAAAAGATATAGTGATTAATGCATATTAAATACATCATATTTTATTTCATTCTGTACTTAGAGACAGGAAGATTAAGCTAAACATTTCTACTTTTATTTCTCTTGCTTCATATATGATATAATAAGTGAAACTTATGGATATAATGTTTTGGTTAAAAGAGACTTTTTCATGCTACTAAGCTCATAGGAAATAACACCAATAAGTTTAAAATATAATTCTAACTCTTCAAATTTATCATTTACTTTATTTTACATGATTCTTACCTCTATACTTAGTAAGTTGAATAAAAAATAATTCATGGTGTTTTTTGCATATTTTTTTTATGCTTCCTTAAAAAATATTGAAACTGCTTCAGAAATGTATCCCTCATGTGCTTACCTATCTTTACCTTTGTACCTGCAGCGAGAACATTTAAAACTCCTAAGCAAGCCAGAGCTGGAATAACCAAATTGTGGGCCATCATGTATTAATCAGGGCTATTTTCACAATGGTTGTGGGCACTTTGTTTAGAAAGGAATGATTATTTCAACTTCTAAGTTAAAGCACAAGGTCAAAATAGAAAGTGAACAGAAATTATTTTCAGGCTTTCTCTCTTATAATAATATACATGGATCATCAGCCCATATCTAAACTAAACATTAAAGGATTTACCAATTACCTTGCTTAACTGAAAACTTTTTGCTCTGCTAGAGGCAACATATTGCTGCTCTCTTCATTTCTTCTTTCTCTCTTCCTTCTTTCCCTCCTTTTTTCTTTTTACCTTCCTTTATATATTTTTCTTTTTTTTTTTTTTTAAAGCAGGGGTGCATTTGTGTTCAATGCAAGAAGGACATTTTAGCAGGAGGGTGAAGCCTGTCATTTGTATGATGGAGAGGATAAAATATTAAGGGTTTAGGTCTTCCACCCTAATCATAGAAGGTTGACTTCTATATAGTCCATATATTATAAAAAATATTTAAAATGACTGTGTTGAAGCAGTCTTTAGGTTTTCTAAGTTAAATTTAATTCTTACTATCTTATTAGCAAAAATCAATTTCATAGGAGAAAATAGGCTTTAAAGAAATCAGTCAGTTTAGGAGGTTTTGTTAGACTGAGTGAGGAAATGTACTACAAAAATTACTACAGTGGGAAGTCCCAGTATACCATTAGAAACATTGAACTACAGTTATCATTTCAGTAGCTCTGAGAGTCTACAAAGAAAAGGCTAAAATGATCTTGACCTTCTTTGCAAACAATATGAGGATTTTCACTTAAAAATTAAAATTTAATTCAATCAAAATGCTGAGTGTCTATTGTACATCATTTTCTATGTCAGAAATACTGTATCTAAATGATAAATAAGATGCAATCCATCAGGAATCTTTTTTGAGTTTTGGGTTGTGAGATTGGTGATCTATTCATTTTATTTTCCCCAGTGGATCTTCCAGTGTAGACAATTTCCAGAATGACTTTTGAGATGTTAGAGAAAAAAATGTAAGACAAAGTCTACTTTTGCCTGTGATGGATTAATTTGCTGAGAGAATTTAGTAAAATTTCATAATATGCAAAATGAATTGCTTTGAAGTTATGGGAGAGCTACTAAAACACCAAATTTGACATACCAAGATCTCTTAGACCTGGAAATACATTCAAGTTAATCTAGCAGTTTGAGAACTGTTTTTGCCTTGTGGCATTTGAAGACTCATAAGGGAAAGAGAGGCTATGCACCAAATAGAAATTTACAGGTAAGTAGAAGAAAAGATAAACCAAGCACATAGCCCTATCAAATTCAGGAGAGATAAAAACTAGAGGTTAGGGCTCACCAAAACTGAGACTCCCTAAGAAACTCTAGGGCTCAGTGTAAATAGATAAGGCTTCAAAAGTTTTGAAACTCAGCTTGAATCTGCTCACTTTCTGATTAAATTAAGGAGATACATTTTTCTCTACCTGTCAGAAATAAATGTTAATCTCTCAATGAAGAACACATTGTCCAGAGATAAACTACTTTTCCCAAATTGTAACTATATTCAATAAAAAATTGCTAGCCATATGAAGAGACAGGATCAAAAGAAAAACATGATAAAAACAGATCTATTGTTCCTCAAAAAATTGGAGATATAAGAAATCAGTCTGAAAATAACTGTTATTGATAAGTTGAAGAAAAGAGATGAGGAAATGGAAAAAAAATGAAACGAAAATTTAGAAAAATAGAATCATATGGAAATCTAGTCCTAAAATACATAGCAACTAAAATGAAGAACAGAATAGACAGATTTAACATACAATTAGACAAAGCAAAAGCAATTAGACAAAGCAAAAATAAATAGATAAGAATAGTAGGAAATATGAGGCTGACACAAAAACAAAAAGAATTGAAAATACATAAAAGTATAACATAGATAAGATGGCAAGTTACATATATATATATATTTACAGTTCTGAAATAGATTACAGGGTAGTGGCAGAAATAATTTTTAAAGAGATAATAGCTAAGAATTTTCTGAATTAGACATCCAGCCATAGTCGAGAAAGCATTATCAACCCAAAGCAACTTCAAAACAAACTATGCTAGACATAAAATAGCAAAATTGTTGAAAATTGAAAACAAAGAGTAAGTCTTAAATACTGTCAGACAATAAAGACATACTCTCTTCAAAGTAGCAAAAACAGGATCTAACCCAATTTTTCAACAGAAATGATGGAAGCGGAGAGAGGAGGGGCAAGACGGTGGAAGAGTAGGGTCCCCAAGTCACCTGTCCCCACCAAAGTACCTAGATAACCTACAAATCATCCTGAAAATCTACGAATTCGGCCTGAGATTTAAAGAGAGACCAGCTGGAACGCTACAGTGAGAAGAGTTCGCGCTTCTATCAAGGTAGGAAGACGGGGAAAAAGAATTAAAGAAACAAAAGGCCTCCAAGGGGGAGGGGCCCCGCGAGGAGCCGGGCTGAGGCCGGGGCGAGTGTCCCCAGGACAGGAGAGCCCCGTCCCGGAGACGCAGGAGCTGCACCGACCTTCCCGGGCGGAAAGGGGCTCGCAGGGAGGTGGAGCAGGACTCAGGAGGGCGGGGATGCCCTCAGGCTCCCCGGGACAGTAGCAGACACCTGCGCCCCGGGAGATGCGCCGAGCTCCCCAAGGGCTGCAGCGCGCACGGGGGACCCGAAGCAGATCGGGGGGGCTCGGGCGGAGGAAGAGGCTCCGTGCGGAGGGGGCTGCCCGGTTCCAGGAGCAGCTCGGGGGGTCTCGGGGGCGGCTTCCCGGGGGCTGCGGGGCGGGAGCGCGAATCCAACAGCACAGGCTCCGGAGCACAGGGCGCCGGGACACAGCCCAGGATCCGGCCTCCCCCGGGACAGGCAGAGGCCGGGAGGGCCCAGGACAGCGAGGACGCTCCTGCCCCAGCTGAGCAGATCAGCGGCTCCGCCCCGGAGCCTCCAGGCCCTGCAGACGGAGAGCTCCGGGGTTCCTGCGGGGGCTGACTCCAGGGCTGCAGAGCTGGCCCCGCCACTGGGGCTGTTCCTCCTGGGGCCTCACGGGATAAACAACCCCCACTGAGCCCTGCACCAGGCAGGGGGCAGAGCAGCTCCCCCAAGTGCTAACACCTGAAACTCAGCACAACAGGCCCCTCCCCCAGAAGACCAGCTGGACGGACAAGTTTTTTTTTTGAACTTGGCCATAGTAACTTCTTGCAAGATACATCCACGAAGAAGGCAAAAGAAACAAAAGCAAAAATGAACTATTGGGACTTCATCAAGATAAGAAGCTTTTGCACAGCAAAGGATACTGTCAACAAAACTCAAAGACAACCTACAGAATGGGAGAAGATAGTTGCAAATGACCTATCAGATAAAGGGCTAGGATCCAAGATCTATAAAGAACTTCTTAAACTCAACACCAAAGAAACAAACAATCCAATCATGAAATGGACAAAAGAAATGAACAGAAATCTCACAGAGGAAGACATAGACATGGCCAACATGCACATGAGGAAATGCTCTGCATCACTTGCCATCAGGGAAATACAAATCAAAACCACAATGAGATACCAACTCACACCAGTGAGAATGGGGAAAATTAACAAGGCAGGAAACCACAAATGTTGGAGAGGATGTGGAGAAAAAGGAACCCTCTTACACTGTTGGTGGGAATGTGAACTGGTGCAGCCACTCTGGAAAACTGTGTGGAGGTTCCTCAAAGAGTTAAAAATAGATCTGCCCTACGACCCAGCAATTGCACTGCTGGGGATTTACCCCAAAGATTCAGATGCAATGAAACGCCGGGACACCTGCACCCCGATGTTTCTAGCAGCAATGTCCACAATAGCCAAACTGTGGAAGGAGCCTCGGTGTCCATCGAAAGATGAATGGATAAAGAAGATGTGGTTTATGTATACAATGGGATATTACTCAGCCAGTAGAAACGACAAATACCCACCATTTGCTTCCACGTGGATGGAACTGAAGGGTATTATGCTGAGTGAAGTAAGTCAATCGGAGAAGGACAAACAGTGTATGTTCTCATTCATTTGGGGAATATAAATAATAGTAAAAGGGAATATAAGGGAAGGGAGAAGAAATGCGTGGGAAATATCAGAAAGGGAGACAGAACATAAAGACTCCTAACTCTAAGCGAACTAGGGGTGGTGGAAGGGGAGGAGGGCAGAGGGTGGGGGTGAGTGGGTGACGGGTACTGAGGGGGACACTTGAATGGATGAGCACTGGGTGTTATTCTGTATGTTGGTAAATTGAACACCAATAAACAATTATTTTATTAAAAAAAAAAGAAATGATGGAAGCTAAAAGACAATTGAATGGTATCTTCAGATTGCTGAAAGATAAAACCAGCCAACTGGGAATTTCATTTCCGTTGAAGAAATTCTTTAAAGAGTAAGGTGAAAAGAAACATTTACAAAAACAAAAACAGGGGCACCCCGGGTGGCTCGGCGGTTTAGCACCTGCCTTCAGCCCAGAGCCTGATCCTCGAGACCTGGGATCATGTCCCATGTCCAGCTCCCTGCATGGAGCCTGCTTCGTGCTTCCCCCTCTGCCTGTCTCTCTCTCTCTCTCTCTCTCTCTCTCTCTCTGTGTATGTGTGTGTGTCTCATGAATAAATAAATAAAGTCTTAAAATAAAATAAAAACAAAAACAGAAATCTTCACCGGCAGACATTCACTAATAAGAGACTAAGGTGAGTTCTTAAAATGATTATTGATAGTCATAACAATGCAAGAATGAATAAAAAGTAGAGGAAAGGATAAATATATGGGCAATCTCAGTAATAGTCTATACTACAAAATAATAATGATATATTATGAGGGATACAATATATGTTTAAATAAAATAAATGACAATAATAACACAAAAGATTGGAGGAAGTAAATAAAATTAAAGTAGTCTAATGTACTCGTATTGTCAAAGGGATATTTATTTATAATTTACTGTAATCACAAAGAATGTGTATTGTAATCTCTCACATAACAACCTAAAGAATAATTGAGTGATATACAAATAATAGAAACCCGATAATTCTAGCATCCCTGCCAAGTCAGATTCTGATGCCTGCTGTCTCTTTAAATTGTGTGGGTTTTTTTTTGTTGTTGTTGTTGTTGTTTTTTTTTTTTTTTTTTTTGCCTTTTGGTATGCCTTATCATTTTTTCATAATATTCAGACATGACAGTATAGGCAAAAATAACTGTTGTAATGTGGTAATAAAGTGTCAGGGGAGGGGAATTATTCTGTAATCTTAAAGTATATCTGTCTTTTAGTGAGTCTATGCCTCTGAACTGTGAACTTCACTAATGTCCTCAGTTTTTTTCTCCCCGGGTAGGTGGACTTAGGAAGCCTAGGATGGGCTGTCCTTTGGCATTTCCATTCTCTCACTGAAGGTTAGACCCAACTGGAGCTGGAGGTTTCCCTTTCTCTAGGTCAGTTAGGTTCCTATCATTCCTCAGCAGATTATGGTCTTGTGAACTTCTTTCATCTGAGGTCCTGTTAAGAAGAGTGTCCCTGGCATGTTTCAAAATGGTATCTCTCCCTCTCTCCCTGCTGGAAGTGAGAGAGGATTTTTCTCTGGTATTTACTGTGAAAACCCACTTGAGCTCTCCAAGGTAAATCACATAAAATTGTAGGTACTCCTCTATGTCTGGGTCCCTGTGTAGTTTGTAATTCAAGTTGTCCACACGAAGCCCCCAGCAATTCACAAATAATGGTTCAGGTTTTTCTACCTATTACCAGTTCTCCCTGCAGCTTCCACTCCTGAGTCTCTCTTCCAGTTAGCTGTAACTCCCCAGATATGCCTCTGTCATCCTGATCTTGGGACCAGTGATTTGCCTGTGCCCTCCTGTTCCATGTGGATCCAGGAAGAACTGTTGCTTTTGCAATCTATTAAACCTTTCACTTGTTGAGATGCAGTGGTGACTTCTGGGCTCTTTAGATGAGGAACTGGAAACAGGAAGTCTGTTGGAAACTTTTAATTTTTCTTAAGGTACACATGAATACATGGATTAGTGTATTATATTTTTCATTTTGTATACCTTAAATATTACATTTAAAATATTAAAAAGAAGGATGTCTGCAATAACAATAAGGACTTGAGAATTATAGAAGAAATTAGAATATCTTGCTTTAAGGTTATTTTATCAGAAAGTGTTTCAGTGGAAGGAAATAAATCTCAAGGGGCATGTAGGCTTTGTGGTTTCTGAAAAGATTCTAAGGGGCATGTTAAAAAACCCTGTAAGTAAATGCATTGACTGGTTATAATTTTATCTCTAAAATTCATTTCAAATGATGGGAAGCTACTATATATGAGAACATTTATAACTTAGGTTAACAACTAAGCAACTGTTCTGCTCCAAGAAACTTTGATTTGTTTGTTGCATCACTGTTGCATCTCTTCTAATGTACTTTCTTTAGTATTAAAACCCTGTGGTGTTCAATTTGTCTTCCCTAGGAGGCCATGACCCTGTTGACTATATGATATTGGCATATTCAGTATACATCTTAAGCTGTAGTCTAATGCCCCTTCAACAGAGCTGCAAAATGTACCTATAGTTTTAACCACTTCAAGAGCTACAGAAAAAAATAAAATTAATTTTAAAAATAATTAATTTCCTCATTACAAAAGACCTGCATGTTCATTACAAAATAATTGAAAAATAAATTAAAAATAGTAAAAAAAAAAAAAAAAAAAGGAGAAAGCACTTAAATTGCTTTTACTTACAACTAGCCAGAGCTAAAATTTTAGTGTCATCCCCTTTTTTTCAGTACATAAGCTTCTCCATAATGGTAATCTTTTGGTCTTCAAAAATATATTTAACAACTTAATTTTTTAATAATTATATAAGTGGCATATATATTGTAGAATATCAACAAAATATAAAATGTTATGAAGAAAAAATGTAGGTCCCCTTTGCACAGATACCTGCCTGCCATGCCAATATCTATCCTCCCCCTCTTTACTATGGTTCTACTCAAATAGTGTGGCTCTTTCCCCCAATTACCTGCCTTTGATATTCTTAATTAGAGAAGATGTGAAAACTACACCCATCCAGCCATCCAGCCATCCATTCTTATTTGCTGACAAAATGTTGAAGTGATTTCTATTAATTTTGATGACAATTAAATGAAACTAAACATATAATTGGTTGGCCATAAGTGATTTCCTCTTTGAAAATAGAGGGAGCCTGCCAGTATCAGAATGTTTACAAGGTATTTCATTCCTCTAATATCACTGAATCCACAAATATAAAAATGACATAAACCAGAAAAAAGTTTATAGGTAAGTGTTTATTGTGCTGAAGCTAGACTTTGAAACATATAGAAAGAGAAGGATGATAGAGGAGAACTCCACTTTCAGGAAGAAAAACTCTTACTCTCTGACCCTTCCACTAGCCAGATGCAATTTTAAACAAGGAGCTCTTTTTTTAACTATCTTTTCAATTTTCCTTTGTTATATAAGGAATAAAGCCAGATGGAAGACAGTGCAGGCATTTTCTGATTGCTTTTTGGTTTTCCATTAAGCTTCTTAGCACAGATTAGATAGATAAAAGGATATGGAGTGAATTTTTTCTTGTTGCCCCAGAATTATCAGTGCGGCTCAGAGAAAAAAACAACAGTACTTCACAAACCACTGATAAGTGCTAAAAATTGAGACCAGGAACATTTATCATAGTTTATTAAGAGGTAGGGGAACCCTTATACCCCCACTACAACTTTCTTGACTCTTTAACAGGAGGCTGAGAGGGAGAGTCTGCAGGGTTTCTCTAAACAACATATCAGTAAGCTCATTACCTTGTTGATGAGAGAGAGGGAGAAGGAGAGTGCTTCTTTTCTATCTCAAGACAACTGAGTATAGAGGGAAGAAAATGACTTGTAGAGCAAAAATCTTAGTGGTGCCTGAAGTAAGGGGGAAACTCTTTCCACTCCCGACCTGGATGTCTGCTTAGGCATCCAAAGGCTATACCTGTCTAAGCAGGGGAGAAAAGTGAAGGGAGGTAATGGAGAGAGAGAGAAAGAGTGATGGGGGAGCTGTCCCATGCCCTGGAACAGAACACGTGTTTCCCTTCACAAGTCAAGTAAACATCACAAAAGCATGGACTATCTTGCTGTTATTCCTTCTAAAAGTGGGAGGAGCTCAGTGAGAGCCTATGTGAGGAGGGCAGAAGATGAGTAGACCATTAGAAGGCGTTGAGTGAGAATGGGTCCTTCTACAATAGAGAGGTATTTAGTGAAGAGATTCCACAGGATCCCAGAGTTTTCTTCTGAGAACCATCCTTTGGACACCTTCCAGAAAGAAGGCATCAGGATTTCATCAGGGTAAGTCCAAGGAACAAGGAGGGAGTAGTGCAGTTGTGACCCATCCTTCTTCTCCTTCCCAGTTCATCTATACAGAAGAACCCATGCTTCAGCGGAAAGGGGGAAAGACCCTGCTTTTGCTACAGAGAAAGAAATAGATGATTCTGCAACCATGATTACAATTTAAATTATCAAGTATGCTACATCTTAATGACCAAAGTTTCTGGACTGTTTTTAAAAATCTGCCTTAATTCTATTACAGGACAGGAAAGGAAAATATATCAAAGCTCTGGTGAAAGTGATGACTGTAGAAAAAAAATAATGATTTCAGGTTTATATTTCACTGATTTGAGACTCCTTAAAAAGCTGTTATAGATATGAAATAGGGACAAAACCAAGGAAAATGTCTCTTAGCATTTTTTTTTTTTTACTACTGAAACCCCTAGAGCAAAGGATTAAAATAATGTACTACTTTTTTGCCTTAGCTTAACTAGTTTGAGTATAGGGTACTTCAAACAACTTCCAATAAAGCAGCTTGACAGTTATTTGAAAAGTTGGCAGAAAAGAAAGAAACTGAGTGAAGGAGACAGGAAGAAAAGCAAACAAACAAACACAGGCGCTATTAAAACAAAACAAAAAACACCCAGCCAACCTGTTTTCCCTTCCTTTGCACATCTACCTTTCTACCAACTCTGATTTCATTAGCAATTTCATGTTTAGCATGTTGGTTACAGTAGCTAAGTGTTAATTGGCTATTTGGCATGTTATGCCAAGATGAACCTGATTAATTAAAAGAGGAAGCACTATCCTTTGAGCAACATGACTAGGGCACTGATGTTGATGCCTCAGGTTGAGTGTATAATGAGACTTGTAGCTTCAGGCAAAGGGATGCTGCATGCTTCCAGTCTCTGGCATCGCACCGAATTAAGTATTAGCTGTGTAGTGGACCCCTGCTTATCAGCAACCTTGCTATTACTCTCCCGACCCTGATGTGCATAAGCAATATTTTCATCCTCTTCCCAAGAGATTTATCTGGCTGTTGAAGTAGAAAATGAATATTTTACAGTTCACTTGTCTGATCAATTACCTACAAGCTGCTGCAGTATTTTATAGCCAGTGGGAGAGCTATGTAGGTGATGATAGAGAAATCTGGAGGGAATCTCTCAGCCAACTACACAAAAGGGAGTAAAACCGTGAATGAGCCATCAGTAACAGTTCTTTGTTCATACCAATCTAGCCAGAAATTACAGTGTAACCAATTAATGTACTTAAATGATAATCAGCAGAATGTGAATTCTAGAGGTGAGGAAACTTGACTGCTTGATTAGAGGATAATGAAGTGCAGAATGGTTCAAAGCCAAGCCTTCTCAAGGCAACAACTGCCTTAGTCCTGCCATTTTTGTCTTCAGTAATTGGATGAAAATCTTTTTTTCAGTGACACTTTGGAAATTTAAAAAAAAAAAAGGTAAGTAAAACGTGCATATCTGAAAAAATGTTATGTTCCCAATCTTAAAGAAGGAATATTATCATTGTGAACTTTTGAGGAAACTTGAAAAATTTTAAGAATATCTTGAATCATTTTTATAATTTAATATTATTTTGCATGATCTTTACTGAACAGTTTAAAATGACTTTTTCAAAATAACTTATTTCAGCCTCTCAAAAAATATTCTAAAAGACTCTCACATGTATTAAAGTTAGCTTTCCTGGTTAAAAATATTTAAAAATCATATTATTGGAATGATATTTATTTTTTAACATAAATTTGTCTCAAGCTTTATAAACATATAGCTTAAATATTATGCAAGATATGAAATAAAAGAATGCCTGGAATCCACCATCTGGTTAACAAACTCCACTATTCTCTTCAAAATATAAAACTGACCTTGATGGACTGAAAATTATGTACTGCCTGGTAACTTAAAAAAAAAAAAGAAAAAGATCTGAGGTTTCATTTTGTTTAACAGAGATAAATTTGAGTAGATTTAATTTAGTTACAGAGATAAGAAAAGGCATTTTCAATGACTAAATGAAAAGAATATTAAAGAAACAAGTATCCTAAATACACATTAATTTGAAAGTGATTTATTAATATTTGAAAGTGATTTATTAACATTTGAAAAAGTTATTCCTTAAAATTTTCATAATGAAAATTTTCTTGACCCACCCAATAAAATATTCCATTAGACAATAACTTTAAATTGAAAAATTAAAAATATAAGGTTTATATCCAATAGACTACAGTATATGGGGAAATGATATGAATATATAATGTATTCAAGAATTGGCATTTTTTTCCCTCATCCTATCAGTTTCCTTTTTTTTTTTGTTTTGTTTTGTTTTGTTTTTCTCTATTGTAGCTATTGAAAAAGAAGACAAATCTATATGAAGGAATAGATATTTTAACATCTATTTGATATATTAAAAGTGATCTTGGACTAAGTATTTAAAACTTAAAATGAATTTTGTAGTACAATTTTAAATGGATTGTACTACAATCTTCTTGCATTATGTAAGGCTCAGAATATATTTTTTTAGGATATGAAAATTCACTTACAAAGAACTTTCAAGTAGTAAGATTAACCTGTACCACAGATTGCAATGTGTTTAAAAACAATATGAACTGATAAAAGATATGTGAAAAATAAATAGCACATCTAAAGCCCTTGATATAATGAACCTAACTCAAAAGTATTTGAGCAACTACAAAAATTACGGAGATTTTTATTTCATTGCACAATATCAAAATGATTCTATCAGTTAGCTGATGCATTTTGGTCTTATTTCTAATCTACCTATTCATTTAGTGCTTTTGGCAAAAAACAAAAAGAAGGTCCATCAATCTTTGCTTTATTGATTTTATAACTAGGTCATTTTACCTCATTAGCTTTTGCTGCCTTTTGAGTTATTTTTTTTTTCTGCATATTTCAAGTCCTTCCATTTCCTCTTTATTTTTTTCTGTTTTATTTTTCTCTCCTCAATAATAGAAGGATGATCAATTTATTGTAGAATACCTACTGCTTCTCCTATAGGAGTAAATAAGGACAACATGAAGCCCTTAGACTTTTTTAAGACTGTTCTGGCATTTAGTTAACAGTAAAATACATTATAAAATTAGTATCTGGTAGGTTATGTTTCTCAGATATCAAGTCATATGTTATTAGATATATGTACTTTCTTAAAATACATCTCTCTCATTAAGTGATATTTGAAAGGCAAATTCATGGTTAATAATCCAAGGATAAAAGAGCCAATGAATGAAAAATATTCAGAAAATTGCCTGGCACATAATAAACATTCATAAAGTTTAGCAGTTAAGGAGAAGATTGAACACACTTTCAACTTCAAAAGGATATTTTATGTTATACAATCTTAATTTGAAATAACCACTAACTAATGTTCCTGGGGGAAAATTGACTTTTTTTGTGATTGGCCACTACAGAGTATGTGGAGCCCATTTTTCACCTGTTGATCCTGCTGTCAAAATGGCCTTTGCTTCTGGCTCTTCCTCCCACTGATGGCCTCTTTGCATTGACAGCCCAAAGAAGAGTCACCCAAAACCCAGGCCAACATAATAAAGCAGAACCTTTGAAGATACAATTCAGAAATGTGTAGTTTAAAATAAGCATACAGCCGATTCTTTTACGTGACTCTGACCACAGAAACATACCTTTTCTATTTTGTTTACTTTTTTTCTCTCACCCCCAAATCACCTTCCTGCTACCAGTTTTCTCTTCCATCAAAAATTAGCGATAGATTGAGGAAATTATTACTTTCTCTAGAAAAAAATTACTTTTATATGCATTACTTTAATAGTGAAATAAAAGTTTCTATTTCCATATAAAGGAATTTTAGACATAGGCAAAAATGAGTGTTTAAGCCATCTCATTACAGCAAATTGTCTGATTTGTTAAACAAGTCCAACCCTGGGGTCCAATGGCCAGGCTGATACAACGACCATAAACAATACCTACTTTTTCATCTTCATGGAGTTGGACTGGTTCGCAAAAAGGGAACAGCGGAGTCTAGACTGTATCTAAACAACAGGACATAACATAAGAATTGAAAGATCAGGTTCACATTTTTAGTTCGGTTTCTAACATAGGATATATCTGAATAAAGTTTTTGCATACAACCCCTCGAATATATATTAAGAAAATCTCTAGTCTATGAAAAGAATATTTCTGTAGATTTCATAAAAGATTTATTGAAAGTAATAATTTCTAGCACATTCACATCCCAAACAGTTCTGTATTATCGCTTTATTTTTTACTCTGGTGAGCTAGTATAATTCTTTAAGAAATTTTTAACGTTTTCCTTTTTGCCTTGGTTGATAGGATGCATGGAATGATATGTTTTCTATTAACAATCTTATTCCTAAACTTATATTTTTGGGCAAAATTACCTAACTGATTTTTTCTTTCTTATTTTTCCCCTCTAATTGAAAAGTACAATGCTTTTAATATACTAGCTTTTTGTAAACAGAGAAATAGGAATAACAATAAGTGGTTAGATAGTCAAAGGAAACATCATTTTTTTCTTCTTCAAAACGGTGGTGAAAAAGCTGATGAATTATTTTTAAAACAACTTCAGATGGGACGCCTGGGTTGTTGAGCATCAACTGAGGCTCAGCAGTTGAGCATCCGCTCAGGGCCTGTTCATGGAGTCTCAGAATTGAGTCCTGCATTGCGGTCCCTGCACGGAGCCTGCTTCTCCCTCTGCCTGTGTCTCTGCCTCTCTCTCTCTGTGTTTCTCATGAATAAATAAATAAGTAAAATATTTATAAATCAATCAATCAATCAATCAACTTCAGAAAAGGAAGCACTGTATAAATCCAAAATCATTTAGATATGAGAAAGATAATATGAATTTTCCAATAGTTTTTGCTTATTGCAAAACTATTGGTGAATGAAAATTCACCAACACAAAAAGGAGACTTATTTATTACAAATTAAAACAACATTAAGAAATCATAATTACATTTTTACTGTATGACTGCAGTGTCCCATATAATTTAACTCTTTAGAACAATTTTTAGAAACTAACACCAGCAGAACAACCGATAATAATACCACCATGCATGTAAAAATTTGAAATGAGAAAAGCATTTTTAAAAAGAATCCGGTCTCTTTTTAACCAAGAAAGCAAAAAAAAAAAAAAAAAAAAAAATCATTTTTCTGCTAGTTGTAAATAAGAAAAAATAATACTTTTAAAGGTAGGGAAAGCAAAGGAAGCCTTAAGGGAAGCAAAAGAGCTTTCACTAAGATGTTATGATTATTGTTTCCACATATTTTTATGGGAAATCAGATCCTGCTTTCAGTCTGATGAACTTGGGTACAAAAAAAGCCTGCACAAATAGATGGGATTTTAAGATTATGGTTTTATGGTTCAAGGATTTTTTTTGAAGATTTAGTTATTATGTTTAGAGAGAGAGAAGGAGAGAGAGCCGGAGGGAGGAGTAGAGGAAGAGGGTGAGATAGAAATCCAAGCTGACTCCATGATAAGCACAGAGCCCAACACGGGGCTCGATCTCACAATATTGAGATCTCTACCTGAGCTGAAACCAAGAGTTGGCTCCTTAACTGACTGTACCACTCAGATGTCCCAGGGTGTATTTATTCGTTTGCTTGTTTTTTCTGATTTTACAATAGAGCCCATTGTGTTATGAGGCAAATAGCATTTCTGAGACAAAGTGCCACTAAGTCTCTACTTCACCTTTGTAGCTACAACAGCTCAACTGAGTTCTGGAAAAGCACAAAAAGAGAAATTTCCACAAATGAAAATCATATATATATATACATAAAAGAGAGAGAGAAGATATAAGATGTATTGCACAAACACCTACATAAAGAATATGTATAACATGTATACACAAATACCTACAGATATGCTGTTAAATGTTTGGAATGTGAGCGCTCTTTTCTTTATAAGGCAGGACCACTGCTGTATCATTTCTCCAGATTTATGTATTTTGCATAGAAAGAAAATTTTGCTCACTGAAAAGGTGATAATAGCCTGCATTATTCATTACTGGAATCACTAATTTTTTTTCCTGTAATTTAGAAAATGAGGAGCAATGCTATCTTTAAATGACTTTGTATGGTCTCCTCTAACTCCACAGATCTGTGACTAGTTCAAATATAATTTGTTTTTATTTATTCATAGAATATATTCAAGATAAAACTAAATATGGATGATATCCTTTATTAGGAAAAAATGTTACTGCCTTTTTTTTTGTTATTGCCTTTTTTTATAGATGCAAGATCTGCACAAAACAAATGCTGACATTTTAAAAAAAGATTTATTTATTTATTCAAAAGAGAGAGAGCGAGATCACTCATGCACAAGTGGGGGGAGGGACAAGGGAGAGAACCTCTCAAAGATTCAAAAATCTCTCAAAGAGCTCAAAGCTCTTTCCTCAGGGGGATCCATCTCACAACCCACAAGATCATGACCTGCTCTGAAATCACAAGCCAAAGGCTCAACCAACTGACCCACCCGGGTACCCCAAGAAATGTTGACAGTTAAATATCTAAAGTGAAAATCTTATTTTATCCAATCAAATGCTAAATAAACAAATAAAGAAATAGTTTTTATCCATAGATTCCAAGATTATCCAATCTTGCAGAAAATAATTTGCTAAATTTTCAGGACCTCAGCAATTGAATCCTAGAAACTAAAACTTAGAGAAATAAAAATTGTAAACTATCTCATTGTAATTGTCCTGAACAATGAAAAATCACCTCTTGATGATATTTGTGTGTGTGTGGCTGTCAGTCAGACATCAAAGCCATTTTAATGAAATTCAAGTTTAAAAATATGTGAAACTAGTCATTTTATAAATATTTTTATTCCACCTTAATTTTTTAATTAAACATTTTATTTCAAGATTATTGTAGGTTCATATTGCAGTTGTAAGAAAAAATATGGAATATTATAATAATACATTGTACTCTTTACCTAGTTTTCCCCCATGGTAATAGCTTACAAAACTATAATATAGTATCATGTCAAGGATGTTGACATTAAGAATCAATACAGAATACTTCCATCAAAACAAAGATTCTGGACAGCTCTGGTGGCTCAGTGGTTTAGCACAGCCTACAGCCCAGGGCATGATCCTGGAGACCCGGGATCAAGTCCCACATTGGGCTCCCTGCATGGAGCTTGCTTATCCCTCTGCCTGGGTCTCTGCCTCTCTCTCTCTCTCTCTCTCTCTCTCTCTCTCTCTCTCTCTGTGTATCTCTCATGGATAAATAAATAAAATCTTTAAAAAAGAAAAAAGCTTTAACAAAAACAAAACAAAGATTCCTCAGGGTGCATTTTTTTTTCTTTTGCAAGTTTTTATTTAAATTCCAGTGATCTAACACCAATGTAATATTAGTTTCAAGTGTAGAATTTAGTGATTCATCATTTATCATGGTACATGGTATCATGTCATTCTTTATCATAAAGACATATCCATTTCCTTTTAATCCACATCCTTTCTTTAATTTATAGGCAACAGCTAATCTATTCTCTATTTCTAGAATTTTGTCATTTCAAGAAAATTGCACAAATAGCATCATATCAGTATGTATCATTTTGAAGATTGCCTTTTTTCATTTGGCTTAATCTCCTGAAGATGTATCCATGTTGTTGCTTTATATCAGTTTTTTGCTCCTTTTTACTGATGGTAAGTATTCCATAATATGAATGTACCACAATTTGTTTAACCATGAACCCACTGAAAGATATTTGTATTATGTCTAGATTTGGGATATTACAAATAAAGATGGTATAAACATGTATATACAAGTTGTAGGACCATAACAGATTGTTGTGTTAAATACTTCCTCTACATATATTTATCATATCAGTGTTATAATTTTTTCTTCTACCATGAAACATAATTTATAAAACTTAAGAGAAAATCTATTATATTTATCCATATTTTTTCTTACAGTATTCTTTTTTCCCTCATGATGTTTCAAGATACCATCGTTTATCCTTTCTTTTCTTACAGAATATTTTTAGCCATTCATTTAGAGTAATTCTGCGGGTGAAAACTTTTCATTTTCCTTTGTCTGATAATGTCTTGAAGTCTCCTTCATTCCAGAAGGATGCTTTTCTGGATATAGGATTCTGTATTGACAATTCTTTTCTTTTAGCTCCCAAAAAAAGACAACACTTCCTTCTAGCATCCATCACTTCTGATGAGAAATCTGATGATTGGCACTGTTCGTCCCCATAGGTAAGATATTATTTGGTTTTTCTTCATTGCTTCTATTTCTTTGCTTAGATTTTCTATTTCTTTACTGAGACTTTTTTCCCAAGCATATTCATAATTGGTTACTGATAAAAAATACTTTTAGGATAGATGCTTTAAAATCATTGCCAGCTGATTATAATAGCACTGTCATTTTGGTGTTGGCATTTATTGATTGTCCTTTTTTATTCAGTTTGAAATTTTCCTGGTTCCTGATATCATGAGTAGTTTTCTTAAGATTATTTATTTATTTATTTACTTGCTTGCTTACTTACTTACTACTTATGGGAATGAGACAGAGAGAGTGAGACGAGGAGCAGAGGGAGAAGGAAAGGGAAAGAATCCCTCGCAGACTGCACACTGACCAGAGAGCCCAACGTGGGGCTCAATCTCAGGACCCTGAGATCATGACCTGAGCCAAAAATCAAGAGTTGGACACTCAACAGACTGAGCCACCCAGGCGCCCCTGGTGAGTAATTTTTTAACTAAAACCTAGCCATTTGCGAAGTCATGTTATAAAACTCTGGACCTTATTTGACCTTCTATTTTCTGACTCCTTTTGACACTGCTCCAGCAGAGTAAGGGAAGGAGAGCTACATCTCATTATTGCCAGGTGGAAGTAGAAGTTGATATTCCCCACTCAGTTTCTATTGGTACCTAGGAGTGGGTCCTCATTACCGCTGAATGGAGTGGGAGTTTCAGATCCTCACTAAAAATAACTGATATCTCTCCTTGGCTGTGAGGTGTAGGAGTGTCTCTTTACTGCTTCTCATGATGCCTCCCCCAACCTCATCACCTCCAGACACTGTTGAAAGTCCCAACTCTGTCTTAGGCATCCTCTGACACCACACAAGCATGGAGGAGGAGGAGTGCACGTGTTACTGCTGGGTGGAAGTGGATATCCAGGGTTCCCCTGTCATCACTGACACTACAGGGGTCCTGGATGTTAGCACTCAAAGGAGATGAATGTTTCAGCTCCTTACATGTCTTATTCTGGCACCACTTTGGTCAGAGATAGGGGAAGAGAGCAAGTCTCATTGTGTCCTGATGATGGAGAAAGCTCAGGCCTCCCACTGGTCCTTTGCTGATGTGGGGTGGGGTCAGGTTATAGTGTGTTATGTGAGGTGTAACTCATGTGGAATGGTTACTGCTTAAAATTTTTCTATCTTGTTAGATTTCACTTTCCTTATTCTTTGGCTTAATAGGCTGGAAGGGATCAGGGGTACTTTTTAGTCCATGTCAATTGGTTTATCCAGGTTGTTGGCTTTTTCAGTTCTATGTTTAAGATATATAAGGTAAAAAGAAACTCACTGTGTGATTCTTTTGATTCTGAAGTTCTTAATCAGTAAGCTTACCCTCTTCACATGTCAGAATTTTCTTGTATTTATTTTATATATAAAGTCCAGGGCTTATATTTAAACTTGCCAGGAGAAAGGGAGGATAGCATTTCTACTCCATCTTGCTTGAAGTAGAAGCTCAAGACTCCTGATTCTGAGTGTGATCTGAGATTATTGGCATGAAACTTAGTTGCAAAACCACTTTTTGTCTTATGCCTCTGACTTATTTTCTTCTGAGAGTCCTTCAGCATCACAATTTTCTTCCCATAGACTTTCTCATTAGAAAGAGAACATGTCATGTTGGGTTAAGTAAAAGTTATATACTCTTCCATATTCTAAGGCTTATAATGGCCAAAGGGTACTTGGTGGTTGGCTTCCCTATGATATTACAAAAGTTAAATATACTATCCTGCAGCCATAATTCTTCTCTTAGTCATCTATTAATCCATGATCCATACATTTATGAAATTTTTTACCCATATATTTCTGATTGGCGACATTGTCTTAACACAATAAAGTTATTAATAGTAGCAATTATACTACCACTGCTAATAAATGACCACTTTGTGCTAGACATTATACTATGTGGAAAGCATAATGAATGCATATTTTAAATTAATTTACACTTCAGTGGAGGAGACTAAATGCAAACAAGTAACTATAACACTGGAGTACACAAAATATAACTGAACATTGTCTTAAACGAATTAGAGGAATAATATTTCACATATAACATAAAATTTGGAAGTAAGCATCTCAAGGAACCCAGATTCCTTATGTCTTTTTATCCTGTTGCTTTAACAGATGATCTTGTTTCATAGTCAAAAGGGGAAAGCCAAAGGACAAATGAAGGTCCTAGAAATCCCATCAATGACTTCCACTTGTATCTCATCTATTCTGGGCCACTCCTAATTATAAAGGATTCTGAGATCAATGTATTTTTTTCTTCTTAAGATATGCATATGGCTATTGTAGAAAAAGCAGAGCCCTGTGACTAAGGAAAAAGAAAATAAATATTATTATAGGAGTAGGTAAGATTGTTATTGGAGATAAAAATTGGAGGGAACCTTACATTCCTTACTTTTCCTTTTCCTTACAGCATAATTTTGATGAGGTAGTGAAGCATAATTGGGAGTAAAGGTGTTTTTTCTAGAGGGAATGGCATATTCTAAGTTTCAAGCAGTTCTTGGGAAATGATAAGTATTCCTACAAAAACGTGTGAGGGAAGAGAAAATGACCATAAATATAAATAAAACCTTATTCTGGAGTTTGATTGTTGTGGACTTGATATAAAAAGAAAGTAGAATTTATTTTATAGGGATGAAAAAGTCTCTAAAAAGTTTTTTATAGGTGAGTGATATCGGGTCTGTGTTTTAGAAAGAGAAATGTAGTGATAGATCAGAAAATGAATTAGAGAAAGAACTTAATCAGTCCATCCTAATCTATCATTGGAAACTGAAGAAATCAATCTTTTATTTATGAGAGAGAAATAGAGAGAGAGAGTGAAAGCAGGGGTTGGAACAGAAAAGGAAGGAGAGGGAGGGGGAAAGAATCTCAAGCAGACTCCCCACCAAGTGCAGAGCCCATCGAGGGCTCAATCTCCATCTCATAACCTTGAGATCATGACCTGAACCAAAACCAAGAGTTGGAAGCTTAACCAACTGAGCCACACAGGTGCCCCTGATGCTTGATTATTTAGAAATAGTCTTCCCTAGGCTTCTGCAACTCTGTCACACCCTTCTTAAAGAGAAGTCACAGTGACATACAATATTCCAAGTCAGGCTTGCTGGTTTTTTGTTTGTTTGTTTGTTTTTTAAATGTAGACTACTGCTTTCTGATTTGGTTCTTACTCTTGCTAATGCTACTAAGCATTTTGTGTGATATTGTCTCTGATTCTACATTGAGCCTGTTAGAATATGTTGGATCTCTGAAAAATGTAGAGTTGATAAAAGGTTTTCTTTTTCTCAGTCCACAATATTTGATATTTCATTTGTCTGCAAGGTTGATCAGATTGTATCACCAGCAGTTCACGTATTATTTTGGTTTTTTTACTATATTCAGATCATTGTGTATAATAAAAGTTTCAAAGTTTTGATCTAGCTTCAAATATTGTACAAATTTATGATTGCATTTTTAAGAGACAGGGAGAAAGAGAGAGAGGGGTTAGGAAGGGGCACAGGAAGAGGGAGAGAGAGAATCTTAAGCAGGCTCCACACCCAGCATGGAGCTTGACCCGGGGCTTGATCTCAGGACTCTGAGATCATGACCTGAGCTAAAATCAAGAGTTGTACACTTAACCAACTGAGCTACTCAGGAGCCCCATCATTTTCATTTTAAAACATGTTTAAATATTTGAAAACATTATGAGTAAACTACACTCACAAATGTGGGCTTTAGGATCTGTTAACACATTGACTATTATTAACTTTTGTTGGCAGTTCAACTCATTTTTGTAAAACCCAGATAAAATTTTATTGCCATCCTTGAGCATATATTTATTTTTCCTGCGTACTATTAAGAAGTTTGTAGCTTTGCCCATATAATTCTTTTTATTTGGTCTGCATGACTCTTTTCTGCAAGCTTGTGTTATTTTATGGCAGACATGAAATGGACTTAATTAAATGCTAGGCAAATTCCATGCATACTCTTGAGAATTATATAGTAACAAGTGAACATATAATTTATTCTGTCCTAATAATGCTGCATTATATATTATAAATAGTTTTGGGGGTTATTGTACTTCTAGAATATATAAATTTTATATTTTTGATAAACATTCTGTCTAAATTTATGTTTACAAATGTTTGTTTTTCAAGCGTGGCATACAATTATTTTTTAAAGTTGATTCTGTCATATTTTAAAAACAAGAAATTTAAAAATAAAATTTCATTGTGACCAATGACTCTGACATGATTAAGCAGACTTAAGAACCAAGGACAATTTTTACTCTATCCTCACAGAGTATTTCTTCTACTGTATCAACAATTGTGATGTTTAGTAGCCTCAAAATTTTCATGTGAATTCACTCAAGCACAAGAAATTTGTTTTTTATGTTTTACATAAATGTAGATAAATACTGCCCAAATTCGAAGAACTTTATGTTATCACTTCTACACAATAGTGTTGTGGTCCCTACAATGTTACATATAATTTTGAAACATAAAATAAAGGTTGAAAAGGTGCACCTGGGTAGCTCAGTCACTTAGGGGTCTGACTCTTGATTTCAGCTCAGGCCATAATCTCAGGATCATGATATCAAGCTCCATATCAAGCTCTGCACTGGCCATGGTGTTTGCTTTTGATTCTTTCTCTCCCTCTGCCTCTGCCCCTGCTTGTAGTTTCTCTCTTCTCATCTGTCTCTCACTCTCAAAAAAAAAAAAAAAAAAAAAAAGAATGTAAACAATTCAAGCTTCTGCTTCCTTTATGCTTATTGTGAACAGCTTAGCTTTGCTAAAACAGACTTATGTAACAGATAGGGTGAGTTAAACTCATCACATTCGAAAAAGAGGCAGATACAATTAGGAAAAAAGATATTTAAATCCTAGATGTCTAACATTACAACAAATACATGCTAGGGATTGACTGAGAGGGAAACAGAATTAGTGCCATTGTCAGATAACCCAAAGCAGAAACGATTCCTAGAATGATCATCCAACAAGACTGATACTTTTTTCCAAAATCTGAAATTAAGTGTATCTCTGTTAAGCCAGATAACATTTGGGATAGTAGCCTACATTCCTTTTCCTTTCTGTTTCTGTTTCAGATTTTTCTTTTTTCCCATCAGCCCTGTGCTAACTATGGAAGTGGATGATGATAGAAAAAGATAAAAAGGCTGTTTGGTCCACATTAGTGGACCATTCCTCCCCTGCCATTCCCAGCTTCAACTATATTGGTCTTCTTGCTATTCCTAAAACTATCCAAGTCCAGCCTACTCCAAGGCCATTGCACTTACTATTTTTTTCTTCCCAAATTCTTTATTTTATTCATGCATTCTATTACTGCTTTTTCAAAAATCTTGTCTCATGTATCCCATTATAGTGCTTTATCTTCATAGAAATTCACATTATAAGAGGACATGATTAATATTTATTTGTTAAATTGCTATTTTCTGCCCCCCCCCCAAGAATGTTAGTTTCATGAGGGCAGAGACTGTCACTTTGCTTACTGCTAAAATACCAGAGAAGTGTGGTTGGCATTTAGTAGGTATGTAAGTACTTTGTTTTGTTTTGTTTTGTTTTTGAGATTTTATTTATTTTTATGAGAGAGAGAATAAGCAGGGGTAGGTGATGGGTAGAAGGAGATGGATAAGTAGACTCCCTGTTAAGCAGAGAGCCCGACTTTGAGATCATGAGCTGAAGCTGAAGGCAGATGCTTAACCAACTGAGCCACCCAGGCACCCCAGTATGTAAATTCTTATTAACTAAATATTTCAGAAACTGTAGCCTTATAAAACTTGGGATATTTGAGTTTTGTGGGGTTTTTTCCCTTAAGAGGCAGACAGAAAAGAATAAGGCATTCTTATCCCTAGAGTTTAAAAAAAAATGAAGAAGGAATGATGGGAGCAGGGAGTTAGTGAAGACAGGAGACCTGAGCCCTAAGACCCATAGTGAGTGCCAATGAGACCGGACGACTCCTGAGAAGGGATGTCTTTTGAGAGCTGTATCTTGGTATGCAAGAGTATAGATTCCCATGTGCAGATTCCCAAACCCTAACCCTCTATGCTCTAGCAAGTTTGTAGGTAGCAGAAGTACACACAGGATTTGAAAAGGGAAGTGGACTATTTCAGCAGTCACTAACAGAGCTCAAAGATCGAGGACAAGGGGTCGCAGATCTAAAACTCGCTGAAAAACTTAAGACACTTCTGAAGATATGAAGAAACACTCAACTGGTTAAGCTACTTCCACTCCAGTAAATGGGAGCTAGGAGTACAAATTGTTAGATTAAATATTTATATTCCCGTGCACTTGAATTTATCGGCTGAGATTCATAACTGCCTTATTCACAGTTCAATTGAATGAGAATACACGTATTTCTGATTTCCATTTTCTTGTTTTATACTGTATGTGCAGGTGCAGGTGAGGAGGATGCATTAATTTAAACACTTGACACTTAGACAACAGGAGAATTTTTTGTCTAGTGTTTGGATCAGTTTTTAACAACCATAAAGGATGTTGGCAAAAATGTAGTGACATCTGTACTGACAGTGTGAAAGTACTGAGGTCAACAACTGCCGAGATGGCAAGTAGGAATCTTTTGCCCAAATGTGTTCAAGTCAGCACCACATGTTGCAAAGAAATTATAGAAGCCAGCATCTTTCAAAAACAGTTTTGAGAAATGTCACAAAATTGTCAAATGTATTAACAATCTTATTAAATAGCAGACTTTTTCAGAAATATTTCCAGCAGGTGGGGGTTTAAGTATGTCATATGAGACAAAGGCATTATTTTTGCTGATGAAAACAATCCATTTGCTTAATATCTCATACACCTCATCTCTCCCAAACATGTTTGTATAATTCGTGTGGAATAGGTTAGATATTTTTATTTTTTCAATAAGCTCATTTTGGCAGTGGGGGATTGGAATGTTAAAGCACATTTTTGCAGATAAAATGTTAGTGAATGGATTCTGACAGAGTGCCTTGATTTAAGAGAATATTGGAGACATATTAATTAAATGCCAGTGACCTGAGATTTAATTTTTAAAATCACTCAATTTTTTTAATGTTTTAAGATATATTTGAAAAATTATTTTTCACCAAAAAAAGTTCCAACCTAGCTGAGGAGACTATTCTTCTATTCATTCTAAATGTTTCACTGATCAGAAAATGTAAGAAGTTATTAGAGGTTGCTATTGATTGAACTGTGAAAAAAAAAAAATCTGCTATCCAGGATTCTGCTACATTTTAAATGAAAAACATCCTGTGAATAGAACGCTGGCTGCTATTACCACAGCTGTCTATCTAGGTATATTTGGATTTTTCTTTGTTCAATTAACCAAAACAAAATTACTAGATAAAATGGACATTAAGACTCATTTGTGCTTAATTTTTTTTTAAATGCAACATCTCCTAATCCAAATTTTTGGCTACTTCCCAAGATACTTTGTGGTTTCCCAAATATCTACATTTTTGATGACTTCATTTTATCTAAATAGTATAAAACCATACTTAGTGTATAGTGTTAGTATGTCACTTTTATTTCCTTTATTTTCTAGGGTTTCGTGTGAGATTTTAATGGTATGTTTCTGCTGCTAAAATAGTTTGAAAATCACTGTATATTTTTCATTTTGTCAGCTCACTTTTAGAATTTTATTCTTTAGATATTGTGATTGACTTTGAGCACTGGTGGTGAGAAAAATATAGGATATGGACACTGTTGTTTCTGGAACTTACAGTCTCACAGGGTAGACTATTCCACACATATTACTGTGAAATTACAACTGTCATAAGCTCTATAAAGAAAATGCACATGTCACATGACAGACTGTGATGGGGATTTTTAAATTAAGTCAGAAAGTCAAAGAAGGCTTGTTATAGGAAGCTTTGTCCCAGTGGAGGTCTAAGGGAGTAACTTAAACTGGGCAGGGAACCCCTTATAGAATGAAGAGCATGTGCAGAAGGGATGTGTGGCTGCAAAGCCGTGATCAATGAAGTGGGACAGGAAGCAAAAGTTGAGATGAGAAGCAGCCAGGGTTCAAGTGAAAGAGTTTGTTCTTCATCCCAAGACCAATGAGTAGCCACTGAAGTCATTTCAGTAGGAAGTGATCTGATCATATATGAACTTCAAAGAAGTCACTCTGGCTTTATGAAGAGAATAAATTAGAGAAAGGGGAGAGAGAATGATGGAAGACAAAGGTAATATGCCATTGGAGTATACCTAATGAGAGAAGCTCAGGGTATGAAGATTTGAGAGAAGATAGTAGGCAGACTTGAGAATTTTTTTCAAGTGGTAAATAACAACAAACTAATCTTATGTATATAAAGAATTATTTGGGTTTGTTTATTGCTTGGGTTTTTAATTTGATTAACAGCATGGATGGTGATGCCATCCAACATCATCCTAGGCCTCTGTTTCTTCTGGTATAAAATGTAAGGGTTGATTGCTAATGTCTGCAGGTCTAACACTACATGGTGGGCTAGCCAATTTGTGAAGATCTCAATAAAATCAACTTACCAATAATGTCCCATCAAAATCATCTTTCCTTAAGTGATGCATCATAGCCAATCTGACTCATATGAAAGAAACTAAAATAAAATAGGATTTCTATTTAATAATGTAAAGGTTAAAGTTAAAATGGATTTTTACAGAGTTTATTTTCAGAAAAATGAAATAATTTTTATCTCTCATTTTAAAGTGTCTCTGAGCTGTTGCCTTGTACTATTTTCAGCCATTTAATGCACTGCCTTCTTTGAGAAGTATGGAATCAGTCAGTTCCAGAAACACACCTGAGGCAAAAACAACCTCTAAAAGCTCCTAAACTTATTCATTTTGCTCCAGCAACCCTTTGAAGAGCTTAAAATTCTTAATCAATATTTGCTTGAGGTTTTGAGAATGATGACATTTGCATAGTTACAGTATAGACTTTATACTGTATGCTTTACCTGTTGAATATACCTGTACTCAGCCATGTTTGCCTTTACAGTAATTATCATGTTGACCGTGGAAAATGAGAAAGTAAGCCTTGGTGAAAGGCATATTATCAGCTTCCCTACTGGAGATTGCAGACACAGCATGAAAATAAAGCTGACAAAAAAAAAACAAAAAAAAAACAAACAAAAAAAAAAAAAAAGAAAATAAAGCTGACATAGTTATAATCTCTTTAACACCTTCTAAAAATGTACTTTCATTCTAATTTCTAAACTCCTACCTCTCCTTAAATGATATTTAGAAATACAAAAACATGGCCAAAAAGGAACACTAGTGGCATATATTTGTTTTTCAATCTGCTTAGCTGTCCATACACTTAAGATTATATTTAATTACTTCTGAAAATATTTATTGTCTCATTTCATAAATCTTTATGTTAAACTATACACTCTATTTTAAGTAATATACATAGAGATGAATATTCTGACCAAATCTTTCTTGTGTGGAGAGGCCCTGGCATTAACCAATCAGTAACCTGCTATTCAACATGAATTTAGGATAGAAGATTTCCTCTTTGTGATGAATTTTGTATTTTCCTAGTTAAGGGGGGGCAGTTTGCCTGCCTTTAAATAAATGTGGTCATGTAACTTGTTAAACATGCCTTTCCGAGTTCTTTCTAAAGAAGCAGGACAGTATAGACAGGAAACACTAGGCAAAGAGTCAAATAACATCTTTTTACTGCAAGTTGTGTAAGCTCCCCAAGTTTCAGTGTCCTCATAAATAAAATAGGTATAATATTTTTCCTGCTTACCTTATAAAATGATTTTGAGAATCAAATAAGATAATAATATAAAATCACCAAAAAGTGTAAAGTGCCACAGTAGTGAGATACATCATCTTTTTTAATAAGGAAGCCTTTTATTATATAAAAAATGCAAGCTTATTGGTTTTATTATTACACACTTATGAAATTATTGATGATTATTACATTAGCTTCTTATGACTGCTGTAACAAACTACCACAAACTTGGCAGTGTAAAAAGATCACAAACTGATTCTCTAATAGTTCTGGAGGCTGAATAGTTCTGGAGCTTCACTGGGCTGGTTCCTTCTAGAGGCTTTAGAAGTTCCTTTCCCTTCCCTTTTCTGCTTTTGGAGGCCATCTGTGCTCTAGCCAATGACCCCTTCTTTACATCACTCCAACCTCTTGTTCTGTCATCAAGTTCCCTTTCTTCTTCTCTAGTCAAATCTTCTGCTTCCTGCTTCTAGGGACCTTTCTGATTATGTTTAGGGTTCATCATGATAATCAATAATAATATCCTCATCACAAGAGCCTTATTTTAATCACATCTGAAAAGTCCCTTTTGCCTCTAATATCTTATTTGCAGGTTTCCAAGGAATAGGGTGTGGATGTATTTGGGGCCATTATTCAGGATACTCCAATTATTAATAGATTATCATGGTAGCCAGAAACCAGCAAGAATAGGGAGTCAGGTGAATGCAGCTAGTTATTGTTCATGGGAACATTTGCCTGAAGTTCATTGCCCTAGGGCAGTAAGAGGCTCCCAACCTGAGGACAGAAAAATCCCTAGAACCTACTCAATATAAAAATTCATTGCTCCACTCATCAGTAGACATTAAAATGATCAATACTGCAATGCAGGCAGTCCTAAAATGTTTTCACATGTAAATGGGCTTCTTGTTAGGAAGGCCAAGAGTGGCTGAGTCCCCACAGGGGAGGGGAGGGCCAAATCACTGGAGGCAACTGTAGAATGAAGCTCCGCACTCCCAGCCCCACTTTATAACTCCAAGAGTGTTGTCTGCTTTAGGTATTAGACTTCCAATATGCTTTTAGTTTAATGAAGGGCAATGGAAATGCAATAATATTAATAGTAGTAGTAATTACTTGAAACGGCTATTCTGAAACACTATGATTCTGTTCAGCAATACCTTAACAAGCTATGAGTGAGGAACTTCTTTTCATATGTAAACATTAATGGTTATAGGACACCCTTAAAGGGACTATACACTGACCCACATATAATCATTCTAATACTTCTTTTCTTTAAAAGCACTACCTAGTCAGAGAGATTTGAGGTTTTGTTTTTGGTGTTTCGTAATTTTTTTTTTTTTTTAAGATTTATTTAGTTCAGAGAGAGAGAGCCTGCACACACACAGGCAAGTAGGGAGAGGGTCAGAGAGAAAGGGAGAAAAAAATCTCAGACTCTGCACAGAGCCTAGTATCCCACACAGGACTCCAGCCATCCCACCACCCTGAGATCACGACCTGAGTTGAAATCAATAGTCAGTCACTTAATCAACTGAGCCACCTAGGCTCCCCTTGCTTTTTTTTTTTTTTTTTTAAATTTCACTGTTCCCTAGTAATCAGTTATGATAATGGGTCTTATTAAAATTCAAAGGTAAACAGAAGTGATGAACAAGTTACAGTTCTTTTCAATGGCTTAATTTCTAAATGAATTCTTACATGCTTAGGCCTATGCTGGCAAAGCAATAGTAACCTAAGTGGCTTAAAAGTAAATTAGCATCTTTCTCATCCTGCCCACCATTCACTTAAATTCTTAATCACAAACAAACAAACAAAAAAATTCTTAATCACAGCCAAAATTCGATGGAATTATAGGTAAAACAATAATCACAGGGCAGTTTTTCAATTTGTATACAAACTACATTGTTTTTAAAATTTATCTCAGAAGTTCATGAAATCCTAATATATGAATTAGAAATAGCTAAGTCAAGTTCATAAAATTCAAATGCTTGCCTTTAACTTTTCTCTATATTGGCTATATAAATGTGTGATTATTTGCTAAAAAAAAAAAAATCAACAGTTGCTCATAGACTAAGAAATCTAACCTTTGCAATTTCTGTTTTGGAAAAAAAATATAAACTCCGGACTATGCATGACAAATAGGCCAAAAGCCAAGAAACATATAACATATGTTTTATGTTCAACATAATATATAGATTGACAGCTTTTATTCTTTCTGGGTTTTTCTCTGTTCTCTACAAATGAATCCCATTTCTGACTTTCACTGCTCATCACTTCTGAGCCTTCTTAACACGATTTCAACCTGAGACCGTTTCCCCTCAACTTACACATTTTCCTGTCTTTAGCAATATTTTATGATTCTCCCAGGCTTCAAAGCTATGAAAATGAGTCATTTCTAACTTTTACCTGTTCTTCATGCAAAGGTGCTGGTAGACTTCAAACACCCCTCCTTTTTTTTTTAAAAACATACTGAGATTTTTATTTTATTTTCAATTAGTGATGCCATCACTCTGGACAGAACCCTTATCACTCCTTACTTTGGCTTTTTCAATGCTCAGTTAATGTAAATGCTCAGGCTTAACTCACCTTGCCAGCCAATTATCATACAAATTCTCTTTAAATATTGATCTTGTCATCTTACTCTTAAAAATGCTTCATGGTTGTTCCCCAACTCCATCACCATGTTTTTGAGTCCTTTGGTTTTGAACCTCAATGCATTGCTACTCCCATAGCTCATACTTACTCAGACACAGGGAATTTTAATTTTCCATGGCCCTAAATCCATGTCTCTATTTGTGTTGCTTTATTTTGTTGTGATGTCATTCTCCTTTTAAAATTACAAGGAATTCAGATTCTATATAGTCTTCCTTAATGTTTGGAGTATTTTACACAGCATGAAACACCAACCTGGCGGTCAAGACTGAAGCAGTACTTGAGTATGGCTTACTTGGAGTACTCTATGTGACAGGTGGCTGATTCTTCACAACTACCCAGGCTTTGCATAGAAATCAGATAAGTTAGTAGATGATGTCATTGTGCTAATTTTGCTGATGATAATCACTCAGTTTCAGAATGAGATTTTTGCCTGAGTTTTGAAACTATATATATGTATTTCTTCATTTTCATTACTAAAAATAACTTAAATACAGCCAACAGATTTAGGCAAACACTTGTTTTCATAGCATTTCTAAGTCATCATTTGAAAAGATCAAGTTCATTATATATTTTTAACATTTTTATAAGTTAAATAAATTTATAAAATGTATTAGACTACTAAAAATGTATGGTGCAAAATCTTACCAATTTCAAGAAAATGTTTAAAAATTAGAATAGGTTTATTAACTTGCTTCAAAATTTCAGAACTATCAATAAAAGATTATAAATGTGAGACTATTGGAGTCTAGGTTATGAGTTTTAAGCTGTGAGATGTTTAGCTATAAAGACCATAGGTTTTAATATTTCAAATGTTCCTCAAAAATTTCCTAAAGGAATCAAGTTGCCTTCTTGAAGACACCTTATATAAATATAGGCACTACAGTTACAGAATGAACATTTATCCCCTCTATAACCAATGCCCTATCATTAAAGTCAGTAAAACTGAGATTGTTTTGAAGAATGCAAGTAGTTATACTTGGAATTTACAAAATTGCTTTCAAACTGCACTCCTTCCTTCTCTAAATTAACTCTTCTGATGGATTTTTTTTTTTCTGGCATCTTTTTCTGCTTCCTTAAGCTATAATTAGTCATTGAAAATTGTCTTAGTGCATGCCTGGAAGACATTATAAACCCCTGTCATAGTTCTTCCTCCTTGTTAAGAAAGGTCTCTTTCTGAATGATATAATCTCAGTAACCTAATGACCAGAAAGCGATTTTGGAACATCATGACCACTATTCCTCTTTACAAGGCTGTAGCAGTAACACAGATACAAAATTATTTGCACTGTGTCCTTTTAAAGATAGTGGTGAAGCAGAAGTACAGCTAGTAAATCCAGAACAAAAACTCACCTAATTGTGTACATTTTGGTGAACAGAAAAAAATAATCCTATTTTAATAAGCATTTTGTGTCTGCATACAGTTACAAAACTAATAAACTATAAAGGTTGATAAAATTGAAACCAGTCATTTGAAATGTATTTGCAGTTACATCGACACTCATTTCCAGTTTCAGGCTAAAGCAACATTCAAATGTTAGATATTTTATATCTGCAATTTTGAGAGGAAATGCTGAATCGGTTTAAAGTAGCTTCAAAGATGTAGATACTCATGTGGGAATTAATTGGCATGAACGAGAAGGAAAATTGCTGAAATGATTTACATTTACCTGTTTATAAAATCCCCTGGGTTTCACACTAAACATTATGTAGGGCTTAGTTGTAACTTTGAGCATTTTTTCCCATTAATCACAACTAAAACACAGAAGTTCTGACAATAACAAATATGGAATGTATCCCATTTTCTCTGTGTAGTTGTGATGAGGAAAGCAATATAAAGTAAAGAACGTAAAGTCAGTGAGTCTCCATATAAAGAGAATAAATCAGAAGTAGGACAATTTTCTTCAGCAGTCCAAACTCATAAAATCAGATTTTCTGTGTCCTAATTTGGGAAACAGATTTTACTATAGGTGAATGCTTCAGTCTTTGCTTTCAAACATGATACCCTTTAGTTTGTAATTGCTGAGTATCCTACAATTGCTAACTCTTGTTGAGCCTCCCACCAGACCATACCTAATAAGAGCTGATTAACATGTAATATATATCCTCCACTAGAAATCAGACTCTTCATTTGATTTTTTGCTCTCACCCTGATGTGTATCAGAGTACTTTGCAATAAATTATTACTAAATAAAAAGAAAGTTATAATAAACAAGAATTATAGCCTTCCCAAATAATCTTTCTAAAATTTTCAAACTGATCTTAATCTTTCTCTCTTAGCAAACCACCAATGTATAATGAATCGTATTTTAAGTTTTAAAGAAAACGAATTAAACAGAATAACCAAGATATGTGTTCCTAATAGCTAATGAAACAATAAGAGGAGACTTTAAATAAAAAAAGACACAGAACACATAGGAGATAAACCACATGTAAATGACAACTAATAAGAATAAATAATAAAACAAATAAATTATGCCTTATGAATTTAAGAATATAAAATGTACATATTTTATTCTTTCCTATGGTATTTTGTGCTATTTTTCTCTCTTATGTTCAGGTTTGTGTGAGTCTAGATCTGCAAATACTGTCACCAATATTGCTTTCGCCAGTCTCTCTACTCATGTCATAGTTTGATGAAGTTCATTTTCTAGTAGATTGCTGAGTAAGGGCTCATGGTTAAAGAATTTTCTGAGTTTCTAAATGACTAAAATAATTCTCCATACCGTTGGTATTTTAAGGACAGCTTATCTAGTGATAGTCTCTTGTTTCACAATTTCTTTGATGGGTTTTTCCTTGCTTTGCATGCTGCTTTTGCCAGAATTATGCCAATTTAATTCTCTTACCCTTGTATGTTATTTGATCTCATTTGTCTGAAAACTTTGAGGATTTTCTAAATCTTTAAGCTCTATAGTGTTTAATAGGATATGTCTCAGAGTTGATCATTTCAGTTCTTCCATTTCTAAAAATGTATTCTGCATGTATATTCATATGGTGAGCAGAACTTTTTATACAGAGCTAATCTTGTAAGCAATACTTGTGTTAGCACAAGATTGGAAACAACATAAATGTCAACCAATACTTGACTGGTTAAATAAATTATTATACATCCATAGAGTGGAATAATCTATACCTATTTTAAAAAATGACAGGCTTTTATGTTCTGAGGCAAAACTGTATCCACAATTTATCCTATTCACCTTATTCCAATCTGACTTCTATTCCCTTAGCTCCACTGAAACGGCTCTTGTCAAAGTTACCAAAGATTTTCATGTTGCCAAAATCAATGGATCCTTTTCTGTCTTTATCTTACCCTACCTATAAATGATTTATCTCTCAATTAGCCACTGCTGCTTTCTTCAACATTTTCTCCTTGAGATTTTGTGATACATGCTGGCATTTCTTTTCTCCATACCTTATCATTTCTTCTCATTCTTCTTTATAGGTTTCTCATCCACTCAACTTGTAAATATTGGCGTACCTCAGAACTCAGTCCTGCTTCCCCCAATTGTCCCCATAAGCACTCCTCCCTAGAGATCAAAATCATTAAACAGAATTGAAATCACAAGTACACATGTCACTCTCAAGCCCAGAATTCTTCCTTAACATTCCATTGCACATGTTATAAAATCCAAAGGCCTTACAAAACCTAGAGGATGTAAATACCTCGGAGCCAGGCTGTCGCTCCATCCTCATCTCCTTTATTCCTTCCCGACACCACCATCCACAATGATCCAGAAACACTGCCTTATAACATTTCCTGAGACACATCGTACTCTAACATCAGAAATTTATACCTGTTATTATCTTTTCCTGAAATGCTCTTTCCATGGCCTCTCAGTGGCACTTTTTATACATCAGAATTGAGTTTAAATGTCACCTCATGAGAAAAAACTTCGCTACCACACACTAAAGGATTGCTTTAGCCTCCAGTGTGGGATATGTGTACATTAGGGGGAGGACAAAATAGATGATCCATTGGGCTACAGGGAAAAAATACTACATTGTTGATTTGTATTTATTTTTACTACATCATTTCAATTATCTACAGTGTGTATATTTTACAATATTTATATTACAAAATAATTGTATACATTCATACATGTACATGCAATTATGTATACATTTAAACAAATATGCTTCTACAAGCGGTGTACAGAATTTTTAGTTACTACGTGTACTTGGTAATGTATGTTAAAAACCACTACTCTTGAGGCGCCTGGCTGGCTCAGTCGGAAGAACACGTGACTCTTGATCTCGAGGTTGTGAGTCCACACTGGGCATAGAGATTACTTAAATAAATAAAACTTTAAAAATATTCTTTAGGGGATCCCTGGGTGGCTCTGTGGTTTGGTGCCTGCCTTCAGCCCAGGGCGTGATCCTGGAATCCAGATATCGAGTCCCACATTAGGCTCCTTGCATGGAGCCTGCTTCTCCCTCTGCCTGTGTCTCTGCCTCTCTCTCTCTCTCCTCTCTCTCTGTGTGTGTTTCTCATGAACAAATAAAATCTTTTTTAAAAAATAAAAATAATTTTTCTTAAAAAAATCCCTATTTATATCCTTTGCGACTTGATTATGAGCTATAGTTATTTGAGTGCATTTATCTGTTTTATTTCCCAACTAGAAAACTCTGTAACAGCCGAAATCATAATAGTCATGTTCACTATTGTACCTCAATATGTAGTACTATTTGAGTGACTAAATAAATGAATGGAGGGGTGCCTCCGTGGCTCAGAGGTTGAGCATCTGCCTTTAGCTCAGGGTGTGATCCCAGGGTCCCAGGATCAAGTCCCACATCCGGCTCCCTGCTTGGAGCCTGCTTATCCCTCTGCCTCTGTCTCTGCCTCTCTCTCTCTCTCTGTGTCTCTCATCAATAAATAAATAAAATCTTTTTAAAAAATGAATTGAATGTATATATATTTATAAATATATATATATTATTTATTTATATGATATGGTTTAGTATCAACATAAACCTGTATAAAATCAGGTGATGTTATATAACATCACCTGTAATAAAATATTATGCAATTATATATGTAATATAATTTTTACATTAGCAATAAAGGCTTTAAAATTATGAGCTTTAACACAAAGTTTACAATGCCTATAAGATGAAAAAAAATTAAACTTTTATTTAATTTATTTTATTTAGAGACCTAACCGAAACCTTGAATAGATATAGAGAGATACTGTTTTGCTAGCTAATATAACTTGAAAATTACAAAGTGTCTTTTTTTTTTATGAGTATGTGAGTTTGGGGCAATTACTATTAGAATCCTATTTTTTTCTCCAAACTAAACAAAATAATTCTGAACTTTACTGGAAAAGTAGTATTAAAAAACTGCTAAGAAAATTTTAGAAAAGATAGTAGTAAATATGATATTTGGTAAATGAGTAGATAAGAGTTCAATTCAGATTCATATGTAATTCAGTAAAAGTTCCAACATATCTACCCATTTAGATTAATTCCAAGTGGAAAGAGATCATCAGTTAATAGTGCAGATGGAATGGAAATTGACTACTGCATATACTACTGCATGCTAAATATTATCACACATTTTTCCATCATTGTGATTTAAAAATGTAATAGATTTGATCTTCAAAGGGTCTTGATTTATATGTATCAAGAAAGTAAATACTAATATAGTTTCTAACATTGTTTGAATGAGTGAATTTCAACTGGTAAAGACTTATGAAACAGTATCAAAATTTCTGGATGGGAGTAGGCACATACTTCAACAGCATATTTATAGTTATATTTTCATATTTGAAAATGGAAGTAAACTATTGTTTTTAGAAAATAAACCACAGAAAGTAAGCCCAAATCTTCTTTGCTGCTGGAAATATATTGAAGATGGCTCATTTCTTGTCATCTTACACTCCAACCCAGGGTCAGGGAGAAATATGAAGATATATATGGGTATAGATATAGATATATGGAGATAGAGAGAGATAAATGTAGATAAATATGAAAAGATAGACATATATATATCAAAAGGAAACTTGTGATAAATAATTCTCTCATAATGGGAAAGAAAGTGTTGAGATTTTTTAAGCATCTTACTTACCTTTTCAAATGTTAGCTTGTGATTAATATATCAAAGCAAACTGCATTGAAGATTTTAAGACAGATAAAGATACTGGAGAGGTGTTATATATACAGCCCACAGATAGACTACACTTTTAAGAATCTCTGTTATACATCTCCCTTCTCCAAAGTCTTTCCTGCCCATTCTGCTATCATGATATACGTGAGTGTGTGTGTGTGTGTATGTCCCAAATATATGTATATATTTCTCTATATGTATATATTTAAACTCCTATTTCTCCCAGACCCTGAACTACAGTGAAGGTTCTCTTGTGTATCATCCAGCCACAATGGCTTGTCTCAATCTCTCTCACTGGATTCCATTCCCCCATCCCATTAACTTCCAATTTTATGCAGAGTAATTTACTTCATTTTAACCTCTAATCTCAAACTTGTACATCCAAATCATCAAAGTGGTCAGTTTAAACAAGTCTTCAAATTGTTAGGAGACATTCTCTTGAGACTATGAAGTGACTGATACAAAATATGCACTTGTTCTTCTCTTTCTCTCTCTCTCTCTCTCTCTCTCTCTCTCTCTCTCGAGCCCATTTCCTGAGCATGTACTTGTGCAGTTACACAGGTCTCTACTCCAAAGGGTCCCCTACTTGGTTTAGTGCTCTGCTTCCATCTTCTTGAAATTCTTAATAACTATTGAAAAAGAGGTCCTGCATTTTTATTTTGCACTGGGTTCTGCAAATTGTGTAGCCCACTTTGATCTCCCTGTTGTCTCTCTCTGTCTCTGCCTCTCTCTCTCTCTCTCTCTCACACACACACACACACACTTTCAAAGGGGGTTTGACAGACTAAATACTCATAGGTATAAGTCTGTAAAACTGAAACAATAGTGTTACACCAAGAGGAATGCACGCATTATACAGAATGATCTTTCATGGAGAGATGCTGAATTCATATTCATATTTAATCATGTTTTAGATCCCAGTAAAGCTTGGTATTTGGAAGATGAGATTTTAAAAAGAACAATAGAACCAGAAATGTTTAACAAGACCAGAAGTCTTAATGTCATTTTTATATCTATAACAAAGCCAAATTGTATCAGTCTTTAGGATTTTGAGGGAAATTCCAGTAGGAATTAATAAATGTTCAGAGAGTTTGAATTCCTTTACTAAATAAGAGATTAAGATTGATTTTACATCTGGAATCCAGAAATGATTTCTTCTCCCTTCATCACTTGTAATTTCATATCATCATATCTCATGTGAACTAACTCTATATGGAATTGAAAGTAATGCTATAAAGTATGCAAACTTTAGAGAATCTGAGTCATCTTTTATTGTGCTTGATTTCTAGCTAGTCTTTCATTTTCATATTGTTGCTAAGTGCTTTTCCATCTAATTGCATAGGGACTGATTTGTTTAGCAACCTCTGTTTAGAATTGGGCTTTTTTCTCTCCACTGTGGACACCATTCTGACATTGTTTTCTTGCTTCCATTGTTTCCTAAAGCATATTTCATCATTCAATTTTCCTCTCTTCACCCCTCCCAGATGTGAGTGATATTACCCTTTGGCCATAAATATATGCCTCTAACAGCTGCTTTGAAATATTCATTGCAAAAGACAAAAATAGAACCCAAACATTTATGTTACTAACGCAAGCCCACTTTCCTTTTGGGGCTTTTGATGATAAAAAAGCATGGGACATAGATCATGAAAAGAAAGTAGGTCTCTAGAATTTACAGTGGCCTCAGTGGGCTCAGGAGACAATTATTGGAGTTTGGGTCTATTGAAAGAGAAAGAATTTGAGTTCAAACTTTCCCGTGTAAGAGAACTTCAGCAGACTGGTCATGGCATTCTGTAAAAAATTTCCTTTGAGGCATCACCTGAATGATAAAATTTGAAGAACAAAATTATAAGAAAACAAGCAGAAAGCAGCTGCTGAAATATTAAAAATGTAAGTAGATATTTTAGCAGTCTTGTAGTACAGGAAAGATGAAAACTGGAGTTTAGGACCACTACAAGAGGGCCTTATAAAAGCCCCAGGCTTTCAGTTGAGACTTATTAAGGGGCAACAGCTATGGAATAGAAGCAAACCAGAGGTAGATCATCCTCAACTGAAACAAAGCCATCAGCACATCCTTTCTTGGCCTGCAAGAAGGAAGGTAACACCATCCAGAGTCTCAACACTTTTTCTTTTACAACATCTGGCATTCAGTCAGAAATTTCCAGACATGCTAGAAAAATAGGATCAAATGACTGAGAAATCTGAGAGTAAAAAAAGTAAAAGTAGACCGACAGAAATTTTAGATATTTGAGTTATCAGGAGTTGATTTTAAGACAACTATCTTAATATATTACAAAAATAAATGTATAGATGGAATATTTTCACCAAAGAATTGGAATTTAATTTTAAAATCAAGTAGAGGGACACTTGCGTGGCTCAGTGGTTGAGGCTTTGCTTTTGACTCAGGGTGTGATCCCCGAGTCCCAAGATGGAGTCCCACATCGGGCTCCTTGCATGAAGCCCGCTTCTCCCTCTGCCTATGTCTCTGCTTCTCTCTCTCTCTTCTCTCTTTCTCTCTCTCTCTCCCTCTCTGTCTCTCATGAATAAATAAATAAATTCTAAAAAAATAAAAAAATAAAAATAAAATCAAGTAGAAATCAGGACCTTACAAAAACCCTGAAATTTAAATATAGAGGAATTTAACAATAGATTAATCACAGTAGGGGAAAGAAAATATATATCTACAGCATTGTATACATATACACATACAAATGCCTACTTCAAGCAAGTAAAAAATGTGTAAAAAAAAATAAGATATCTATGGAACCTAGATAAGTAAACCTTGCATATCTCACTGGAGTCCAAGGAGAAGGGACAGAGAGAAAAATAGAAGTATGAGAAGAAATACTGGCTGAGAATTTCCCCAAACTGATGGAAAACATCAAGCCATTTGACATGTTCTGAAAGCTCTATGAATCACAGCCTGGCTAAATACAAAATTATACCTAGGTACAACATGCAAAACTGCTAAAATATAAGACAAAAAGAAAACTTTAAAGCATATAAATAAAAAAGACACATTAGTTTCAAAGGGGTAATAACAAGACTGAAAGCTGACTTCTGAAACAAAACAATGGGAGACAGAGAGCATTTACATGATGAATGGAACTTAGGGAAAATTAATTGATACTTAAGGAAAAAATATTCTTCATAAACGAAGGCGTTTGTCCTTTTGGACAAAGATTCAAAGAAGTTAAATCCATAGTTCTTGTTCTGAATGAAAGAAATGTAAAAGATAAGTCTTCAAAAAAAAAACAAAAAAAGAAAAGTATCCATGTTTAAAGTATAATAATCTAGCAAGAACAAAAAGCACTGGAAAGGGGAAAAGTTATTCTATATAAAAAACAAATATTAAATGCTAAAACAATAATGATATTTCACATATGCAGTTCAAAATATACGTAGGATTAACATTTGCAGAATTAATAGTGTGAAAGTTGAGATGCAAATTTTTAAAGTACTTTAATCAAAAATTGTAAAAGTAATAAAGATATATTTTAATCACTAAAAGATGCTTATTGTAATATATGGGGTAGGCATTTAAAGAATTAAAATAATAAGAAATAATATGTTCTTTAAAAAACTAAATAATGACATGTGGAACAAAGAATGGATGGGATATAGGATATAAATGATATTTATATGACAAACCCAAATATGTAAGTAACTAAATGTTTTATATACATTAAATACTCTAATTTGTTGACAAAGATTTTTATACTGAATAGATAAAGATACAACTATTTCTGTTCAGTAACATATAATACATATGAATATAAATATATATATTCATATATGTTTAGATATAGAAAGGATGAAAACACAAGGATATTAAAAGATATTCTCAGGCCATCTGGGTGGCTCAGTCTGTTAAGCCTCTGACTCTTGATTTCAGTTCAGGTGAGAGTGAGATCCAAATGGGGCTCTGCACTTGACACGGATTCTGCTTGAGATTCTCTCCCTTTCTGACTGCCTTTCCCTCTGCTCTCTCTTTCAAAATAAATAAATGAAGTCTTAAAAAAATAAATGAAATTAAATTAAATGAAATAAAATATATCCTAAAACAGCTATAAGCAGACAGGGTACACCATAAGAAAAAAATTACAAAAAATAAAAGGGAGTTTGTAATAATAATCAATTACATTCTTATGTAATATCCTCAAACATATCCTCAAAATACAAAACAAAATAAAAATTTCTGAAATAAAAATGAAATTCACAAATCCAAATAAAGAACAGAAGACTAATATGTTTCTTTTAGTGACTTACATAAACAGGAAAAAAATATACCAGAATAAGCACACAAGAAAACTACACCTGACATAAGGCATACCCAACAACTACAGATGACTGTTCTTCTTGAGCACATTATTTTCAAGTAACAGTTACCAAAATGGATCATACATTAGGCCATAAAGTAGTGCTTAATAAAGTTAAAAATATTAAAAACATACAAAGGAAATTCTTTCATCACAGTGGAATTAATCAAGAAATCGGTATTAAAAAGTAACTTTAAGCAACTGAACGTTTGGGACCCTGGGTGACTCAGTGGTTGAGCATCTGCCTTTGGTCCAGGGCATCCTGGAGTCCTGGGATGGAGTTCCACATCGGGCTCCCTGAATGGAGCCTGCTTCTCCCTCTGCCTGTGTCCCTGCCTCTCTCTCTCTCTCTCTCTCTCTCTCTCTCATGAATAAATACAATCTTAAAAAAAAAGAAAAGAAACAACGTTTGGCAGTCAACACATCACATTTCAAATAACCAGTGGAACAAAGGAGAAATCACAATGTCAATAAGAAATATTTTGAACTGATTAATGCTGAATTTCTGACACATAAAACTGGTGTGATACACTCAAATCTATAATCAGAACAGATAAAGCTGTGCTCTAAATGAAATTGAATTGAATTGAATTGAATTGAATTGAATTGAATTGAAAAAAAAAAAAAAACTGAAAATTCATGACCTTAACTTCAATCTCAAGAAGAAACAAAAAGAAGAGCAAATTAAGCCCAAAAAATTTTAAAAGAGGAAAATAATGAAACAGAAAAATAAAGAAATTCAAGATAGCCAATGAAACAATAATATTAATAAATCCCTTCCAAGACAGGGAGACAGAGACAGAGAGTCAAAGAGGCAGAGAGATAAAGGGGGGGGGGGATAGGAGGAGGAGAAAAAAAATTGTTTTTTAAGGAGCTTTCTTCATAGGTATGTGCTGGACAGTATCTAGTTGAATACTTGAGTAGGATTCTCCTCACCTGTTATTTCTGTATGCAGCTCTCTTCTATCTGATAATATTTCCTGAAAATTCTATCTCCTCTGGTCTCCATAAACTCTCAGCTCATTTCCTCAATTCCAGGAAACCTTGTCTGGAAACTCTTACAAAGGCTTATCATATGGCCTCACTTCATTTGTTCCCTCTTTCCCCAAAATCACTTTCTTTCATTGCCTAATGCCCACTATCATAAATACAGTTGCTTTTCTTATAATTTCCCCATTCTTGGTTGCTTGGGGAGGGAAGAGTAAATCCAGTATCTGTAATTCCATTTTACTATAAGCTAAAGTACCAAAAAATATTCAAAAGCAATTGTAGTGAGTTTTAAAGGAAAAATACCAAAATACATTAACTTCTAGCTAGTAGAATCAAAACCATGTCTAACATGTAGTGGAAAAAAAATCTTTCAAACTAAGAGGAAAAAAAATCAATCTACTACTATCCTCTTAAGTAATTATGTTTTCTTGTCAAGGCAGCTGTGAAAACCATCTGTGCATATGCCCAAGATTTTCAGCTATGTAATATTTTAGTTATGTAAATACACAGTTATATAATACCTGTCTAATCCCCTGATCTTTTTGAAGGCAGATCTAAGTAGTGACTGAGCCTGGAAGGTACTCTGGTGTAATGAGCTACTTCCCAGCCATGGGTAATGAAATCCTTTCCTGATGGACATACAGATGACATGCCCTTTGTAGACACGTCAAAATCTGTGAAAGAAAATGCCCGGTCTCCACCAACTTGCATCATAGAAAAGTCCAAATATATTTTCTTGGAATGTGTTGTTTGCTGATTTGATAAAGAGGAGAGTTGAGACCATGTTTCCTTTTTGATAGTCTTATAATTGGTAATAGTGATGCCATTGTTCAAGTTTAAATTCTTGAGACTTCTCAAAAAATGGGATCACTATTTTGCCTTCCAGCTACCCCTAGATTTGAGATTATGTAATTATGAAAAAGAATATTCAAACTGAAATTGTAATCCTACTCTATGATAAAACATCAATTTATTCAGATGTCTTGCTTTAAACAATAGTTTTGGCAATGCAGACCAGTTTTACCAGAGTTGAAATAACTAAGGAGAGAAAATAAAAATGAACTAGATTCTTAAAGCATAAAAACAAAAGGCAAGAGATGATAACTTGTTATTCACAGAAAATAAATTGATACTCTAAATTCCTTTTGTTTTATTGTAAAAAATCAATTTAAAATTTATTATTCCACATATCCTTCCTTAAATATAGCATATTTTGCTAAAGAAAATTTATCTTTTCTTTAATGATTGTGTTAGATTAGCTTCTTCAAAAGCAGATTTTGAAACTAAGACTTGAATGTGAGTAGTTCAAGATATGATTCTAATAATCATTGGTGGGATAATGGAAAAGTGAGACAGAAAAAGGAAGAGAATCAGTCAGTATAGGGTGTGCAAATGAGCCAATATCTACTGTAAACAACAGGGGTTTAATTCTGCTGGAGACTTAAAAATTGATAGTAAGATTAAAGTTCTAAAAGTACATAAAAGTACTGAAGGATTGCCATTTGGAACAACATGGATGGACCTAGAGGGCATTATGCTAAATGGAATAAGTCAGACATAGAAAGACAAATACTATATAGTTTTACTTATACGTGGAATCTAAAACAAAGCAAAACAAAACAAATGAATAAACAAATAAAAAGTAGAACAGACCCATAAATACAGATAACAAACTAGTGGATGCCAGAAGGGAAGGGGGTAGGGGAATGGGCAAAATAGGTGAAGAAACATGCATCCAGTTATGGAATGAATAAGTCATGGGTAAAAGGCATAGCATAGGGAAATTAGTCAATGGTATTGTAAGATGCTTGTCTGGTCACAGATGGTAGCTACATTTGCTGTAAACATAGCATGACATAGATTTGTGGAATCACTGAATCATTATGTTATACACCTGAAACTAATGTAACATTGTGCGTCAACTATACTCCAATTTAAATATATACGTACTGAAGAAAATAACTGTAACATTCGCTATAAAGATTGAGGATATTTTTTATTACTCAGTTTCTTTATTTTTTTTCTCAGTTTCTTTATTCTTTAACAATAATTATCCAATACATCAGCTGATTTAGATACTTCAGTAAGGTTAATTCTCTAGTGAACACAGACCATAGTTTGAAAGTTTCTGTATTTTTAGGAATGTATATATTGGTGAAAAGGGGTTGTATGAATGCATTTTTTATTTTTTTGTTTTCAGATATTTAGTCTCTCGGGAAAGAAAGTGGCACAAACTGTTATTTCAGGGTTCTGATAACTTTGACTTTTGTTTTAAGAGCACTTTGGCTCTATTATACTTGGTATCCTAAACTTTTATTCAAAACCTGCTTTCATTTGCAATAAATTGTGAACAAACATTGCCCTCTTATTTAATGTTCCGTATGGAAGATTTTAGCATATGGTGAGATATACAACTTATCTCTTTAGTAATTAATATATTTACTCCTTTCTGTCATCTTGCTTTATTTTGAGTCCTGACTTCCAGAATTCTCAGAGTTAAATTTTAGTTATAGCAACAATGCTAATCCTAGTGGCTGTGTATTTATATCCTCCTCTTTCTTTCTGCTTTAGTTTTTTTAAAGGAAACTTTCAGTGCTCTGTGTACTTTAACACAGTAATTTACCAATGTTTAAATAGAGTATTTTGTGACCTATGCTAGAAGAAATGTTTCTAAGCCAAATGTTTCTTCTGTGTAATGGGGGGAAAAAAGACCATTTCCTACAAGTGAGCTCTTCTCAGTTTACTGAAAGTAGTGAGATAATGAATCTTTGGTAATTTTCCATTCAGCCTAGGACTAACAGTTAAAGGTAGAAATGGTAACCACAAAGAAGCAGGAGCCAACAGAGGATGAACACAGTTTACAGACTTACTTCATGTGCCTCATGGAAGATTTACCCCATGACTCAGCAATCTGCATTCTTTCTCCCAAGGAGTACATAATTGAAGGGAAAAAATAATTAGCATTCCCTTTTCACAGCAATTTTAGGGTTTTGTTATTGTTTATTCTGCTGGCAACCTCCTTGGTGAAATGAACTGTGTACCTTCTTCCCAAGCCATTATGGCAATATTACTCAGAGCCAAGATATAGACCCAAGCGAAACCTACCAAACCACTCACTGAGCAATGAATGAAGTTAAGATTCAAGACCAACATTTGTGATTTCAACAGAGACAGAGAAATCAGGATATAAGAGAATGAAAAATACTACATACCTTAAATTGGTCAGAACACTGTCTGCTTGAAGGAGTGGTCCAGGCAACATGAGAAACATAGGGAGCCCTCCATTACTGGTCTTTTAGTGCCCTTAATTACACTTAACCTCATGTAAGAATTGTTTACATGTAAGTCTGATTCTTTCACTGGACTGTGAGCCCCTACTGGGCAGGCGCTACATCTTACTCAGCTGAATAACAACCATTAGGCATTTTGTCCTAAATACAGTAACTTGGTCCCTTGAGCATTTAACTCAATTGTGCTGAAGCAAAGGTCGGGAAAATTAGCCTTCACAGATGTAAGAGAAATATTGCCATTCAAATCACAGCTGCATACATGACTTCAATAAAACATGCTTACTTCTTCTAAAAGAAAGAATAAGAAAAGACTATTATGCTGTTACTGTAATTATTTCACCAGGAAACTGATAACTCAAAAGAGCCTGTTTATGGCTATGCTGAGGAGTTCTACATATCAAATTAAGTCATTTTTCAATGAGATCATTACTGTAGACAACTGTATGACTGTCGGCATGTAACTTAAGAGTTTCAAGCCCTTTGACATGTCAACTTAAATAGCAACAACAAAAAAATACACTGGAAGAGCTTAAGCTGAATATTCACCATTACTTCCCACCCACATGGGTAAGAATCACAAACACTCTGATCTACACCATCTGCATCATATCTATGATTTCTCTTAAATAGTAGAGTTTTCCTGCATAAGCTCAAAGTAAAAACACCGTAGAGACATCTACCAGGAAAGAACTGTACCAGGTGTTTCTAAATGTTTTGAAGAGCTAAATATGACATAGTAGGGAATTCAAAGAATTACAGAATGAATAGAATGAGGCTAAAATACAATCAATCATATACTATTGGTAATCTCATCAAATTTTTTTGCTGAATAAAAAGCTGAGGCTTTACCTGAATGCTTATATGACATAATAAATATTACATTCCTAGTACATGTTCCTTCCTTTGTAGAACAAGTAAGGTAAACTTGAATGACATTTTTTAATGTCTTAAAACCTGATATTCTAAGCTTTAAATGTATCCCACTGACATTAAGAATTAAATCTTTTATGATTATGTAATTATTACATTAAATTTTATATAATTTACTCTACATTTATAGATAGTTATATAATTATAAATATTTATTAAGATTTGTTATGTAAATCTCATATAATTATATAACATATGATTATAAAATAAATATATAATTATAGTATGTGCTTGTTTTGAGGATGTTAAAATAACTTGGCTCAGAAAAACAACAAAAAACTAACTTGCTTAAAGGACATACATGCTTTTGTTTATTATTGAGGTACAATTCACTTGTAACATTATAGTAGTTTCTGGGATAAAACATAATAATTTGTTATTGTATATACTGCAAAATGATCACCACAATAAGTCTAGTTGCCATTGTCACTATATGTAGTTACAAAGTTTTTTTTCTCTTGTGCTGAAAACTTCCAATATATACTCTCCTAGCAACTTTAAAATATGCAAGGCTGTGTTATTAACTATTGTCACCATGATGTATATTATACAAGCTTTAAAACAGAGAAAAGGACCTGAAATTATTTTTGAAATGGAAAGAAGTATATTTCCACCTGACAAATTAGACTTTCCAATATCATAATCAGTCAATATTATGATGTTTAAGATTCAACCTACTGACAAAAAGATAATTAAAGCTAAAATTAACTAAAGAATGCTATTTAAAATTAAAGTAAATACAAGGTCCCTCTTCTTGTGTCAGGCTAAACCTGCCACAGTGCTCTAAATCCCATCTTCCCCTCAAATCTCAAGGAATTGCTTTGTAAGTCATTCCTTTTGTCTTCTATCTCCTCTTTTCCACTGAATCATTTCCCCAGTATCATCATGACTAAGCTTCCACCTTATGACCCCATCCATTAACCCTAGGAAAGAAAAATTAATTACACTTGCACCATGCCCTCTTGGGTTTACCATCTAATGGAGAAAATAAAAGTTAACCAAATAATCACAAAAATTAATACATAATTAAAATCTCCCTAATTGCCAAATCCATGGAATTATTTTCAATGTGGCTCTATCTTATCAGTAGCATTTGGGATAGTCCACCACCTTCTTCTTAAAATTCCCCCATTTTGTTACTTTCTGTCATAGTCCTTCATGTATCCTTAGCCTTTCTCTCTACCTTCTTTGTAATTGCATTCACTGGCCTTTGTTTAGACCTTCAATGTAAGTGATTTTCCATGGTTATCCTTTTTTGTTCCCTATCTTGTATCACTTTCCAATCCTTGTTAGCTTCACAATTGCTTCTTTTAAAGCTACATATACCTTTCCAAATGATAGATCCATGGGTCACAATTCATAGTATATCCTAACTGACATATGCATCACTTGCTTTATTGATTGCTTCTCCCATACATTGTCCTTACTCCACCCACTTGTCCATTCTCAGTCTTTTGAAGTGCCATTGTCTTACAGTTCTTCCCTCATCTTCCTGATCATTACTATTCAATTTCTCTTTCTCCATCTTTATTATTCCTTCTCTATCAATTCTCTTAAATTCCCAGGATTCTGTTTTCAGTATTTCTTTAATCTCACTTTATTTGTTCTTTCTAGATAATTCCTCTTTCCTATAGCTTTAGCTATAAGCTTATGAATTCCAAGTCTTTATACATAAATCAGGTAATCACTAAAACTACAGACAGCTATTTCACTTGTGAACTAGATATTATATCACATCCCAAACATTTTTTTTCACATCTCAAACTTAATCCTACCAGAATAGAATCATGCTATGGCTTCATGGGGATGCAATTTTATAATTAAAATAATTATTTCACTGTGTTGAGATTACTGGTTTGCTGACTCTCCCAGTATAGACTATGAACTCTTTAAAGGCAAGGACTTTGTGTATCTATCTTATTTAAAGTCTAATATATCACTTGGCTCTTAGTAAGTTCTCAAAAATATGTAATGATGTAATGAATAATGTAAATCCATTGAAGGCACAGCTTTATTTCTGACATATGAAACCATGTTGTACTAGAGATATAAATGAGGCATGAAGTAGAAAGATTAAATAGATCTACAGAGATGAAAATTAGAGATCTTCCTTTATCCTTCCATTATTGTCAAGTTGACCCAAACGGGTTAAAGTATTCTAAAATTATTAGTTTCTTGTGTGGAAGAAGTATTCAATTCTCTTAGTTTTCAATAGAATGGAGCAAAATCCCTAAGGAAACATTACTGTCCTTTTTAATTACATTTTATGTAATTGGCCCTCTGGATGTGAGAAATGGGCATCCAGCCCTCCCTTTTCACCACAACATCCCAAGGATTTCTAAATTCAGATAGGGTGAAATGGAAAAATTTAAGTTCTATTTGAATTTAGATTCAAAAATAAAAGCATCAACATCTTTTTTCTTAAAAAAAATACATAAAAATAATTGTAGAGTTTTTGAGAAAAGATGTAGAATAAGTCAAGTGAGATCAAACTGAATATCTAAACCTCCATAACAACTGTTTAAGACTGGCTTTGATCTCTCTCTCTCCCTCTCTTCCTCTCATCAGTTCAATATAGAGATGATCAATATGGTTGCCTTTAATTTTACAAAAATATCTCAAAATGTTCTGAAAAATATATAGCTTCTAAAAAATATATAGCTTCATTCTTTTATGAACAACAAAGAAAACAACTACCCTAAAAATATTTAGCAAGAATTCATTAAGTAGCTCAGGCTTCAAGCCTGAAAAGTGTTCACACCTTCTTAATGAAAAGGAATAAAACAGTGGTGGGAAAGAATATAAGACTTAAAACTAAGGAAAGAAGAAAATAAATTACTTTAAAAATATAAATGTATAAAATAATAACTGAGAATTATTTTTTAAATTAAAGCAGTTAATTTATTTACCTATGCTGAAGATTATTTTCATTCTCTTCTTGCCTTTCTTGCTAACAGGACATAATTCTATTATACCCTAGCAACATCAATGCTACTTTCAGTTGACATAAAATCCATACCTATTGGAACTTTGTGAGCACCAGACACAAGTTTCTGTGGACAATATCTTGAAATATGTGTAGGAAATGATGACTCTCACACAAAGGAGTTGCTAGATTCTTTCAACAGGCATCGATCTCACAGGCAGTTTTCAATGTGGTATTTTAGGTGATTGAAATATTTATGTGTCCTGTTACAAATCATTTCCCAACTGGGGATATAACACTTTCGGATAAACTATTGTTCTATTTTTTCCAGTCTATGTTATCTTCAAAGAACCGTTGTGGAAATAGATATTTTTTTTCAATATCAATCAAATCAGGATAAAGAGAAGCAAAATTAGCTTAGGATAAAAATGCCTTGAAAAGACATATTTTCTCAAGCTGTGCAAAATTCTAAGACACAATCAACAAAAAGACAATGCTTTGCACTTATATATTGCTTTTTACGAAAGGCTTTCAGAACATTTTTAAAACACAATCATTAAGCCATATCTATAAATACAGAAACAAATACATATAAAAATTGTAAAGTAGTCAGGAGTTTGAAAATATCAGCAAATACCAAAAAAAGAAAAAACAAACAAACAAACAAAAAACCCACATCAGTCCTTATGACAATCAAAATCTCCTCAACTTCATCAATTATGGTAGAACCTTCACTCTAGACCTCTATACAAAATTTTCAAAGCTCTATTACTTCGATCCCACATATTTTTATGTCTTGATTGCCTCAGGAAGCTCACAGTATAATTAAGGAGTGACAACTTCCTAAGCATATCAACAATGATGGGAAGAAAAAGAAGTAAGTATTGAGGTATGAACATGGCAAGCTTTAATAATGTAGAGCAGAAGAGTGAGCAGATGGCTATAGTTTGTGGACATCTGTTGAGAACTGGATACTTATTAGAAGGCAATGAATTATGGAATGGTTTAAAGTTTCAACCTGGAAGATTATTCTAGCAAACGTGCTTAGAATGACTTAGAATAGTTGCAGGTTAAATAAAAATATCATCATCATCATCATCATCATTAGAGCATTTCATATGCAATGTCTCATTTCTTCCTTTCAACATCTCAATTTTGCTTGTCAAAAAATTAAAACAGTTTAATGTCCCATTCAAGTACAAATTAAGGTGTCAATGACAAGATTAGCTCAAATATCCTCTTCCTTAGACTTGTATTTTTTAAACTTCCAGAGCAGAGTCAAATTAGCTTAGAGTCAAAATCAATTTGAGGGCAAATAAATAAATTATTTTGGAAGTATACATAAACTGGTTAGATGTTTGCTAAACTTACAGTTACAGAAATGGTAGTGCTTTTTGCATGTGTCAAATGAAACATCCAAACCAATATGCAAAGAATCCCAATGGACTACTCATACAGTTAGGCTAATTAATTTCAAGTTGCTTCCATAGGATTTTAATGTGCAGGGTGTTGCTATTCTTATTATTTTATTTAAAAATATATAAGAAGATCCAAGTTTTAAACAGAACATGTTTTGTCCTTCAAAATTCTGCTTATGATTCACATCTCCTATCATATATCAGAAAATGGATGATAGACATAAATGCAATACCTAAAACTATAAAGCTCCTTAAAATAACCTAAGAAAATGCTTTTGTGATTTTTGTTTAGGCAAAATTTTCATTGAAAGGGACATAAAAATGCTAATAATAAAAATAATAATGATAGCTCATCAAAATTAAAATGTCTGCTCTTCCAAAGTTGCTGTTAAGAACTTAAAAGAAAAACCCTGATTGGAAGAAAGTATCTGCAAAATATATATGACAATGACTATGACTGATAATATATAACAAACTCTCAAAATTCAAAAAAACAAAACAACCCAATAAAAAATGGGTAAAAAACTTAAATAAAAACATTACCAAAAAAAGACAAATGAATTGTAATGAAGTACATAAAAAGATAAATGATATTCTTAGTTATTAAAACTAAGTGAGATACCACTGCATGCCGATTAGAATAGAGAAAAAAATATATTTGACAATGCCAAGTGCTGACAAGGAGTTGAAACTACTACATTTCTGGTGGGAATATAACATAGTACAGTCTCTCTGGAAAATAGTTTGTCAGTTCTCATAAATTTAAATACACATTTACTGTGTGACTCAATATTCTCACACCTAGGTCTTTACTCAAGAAAAGTGAAATCATAGCCACCCCCCAAAAAAAACTTTATGTGAATCCCTTCACCAGCTTTATTCATAACCACCAAAAACTGGAAACAACCAAAATTTCCATCAACTACTGAATGGATAAACATATTGTGGTACATTCATCCAATGAAATTACTGAGCAAGGACAGGCACAATACAAACATTATGCTAAGTGAGACACCCCAGTTCCAAAGATCTACAAACTGCATGACTCTATTTAAATGACATTCTGTAAAAGATAATCTAAAGGACAGAAATCCGATCACTAATTGTCCACTGATGAAGTGAGGAAAAGAGATTGACTCCAAAGGGATGCAAGTAACAGGGCGATGGACAGCTTATATATCTTCCTTGTGGTGGTGGTTACATGACTGTATATATTTGTCAAAACTGAGAACTGTTCATTTTAAGAAGATAGATTATAACTTTATAAATCTGATATTCAAAGTAGGCAAATGGGATTTCGGGATTAGGCTGCTAAATATCCCCATGTCTAAAATGGCTTCCAAAGAACAATGACCGTGGTATTTATACCTTATGTATCTCTTCCCATTTTGAATCTGGGCTGCCTCTTAACAAAGAAAATGAGGCTATGCCAGACCAAGGGAGTGCTTAGGACTGCATCCTCAGCTGTCATTATGTAAAACAAAGAACTACCCAGTCAATCCACAATCATAAGACATAACAAATTGGTACTGCTTAAAGCTCACTTCCCATTGAAATTTCCCAAACTAGCCATCCTTTCCATTTGCAACAGTATATCACTAGTGCTTGAATAAAATATATAGGTTATGCCAATGACAGCTAACATTTATTGAGTGCCAGGCACTGCTCCAATTCATTATATGTACTAACTCTCTTAACTCTCAGAGTAACTATTTGAGGTAGGGTTCATAACTAGCCTTTCAAACTGGTGTGACATAGAGGCAAGATAGCATGGTGTTTAAGGCATGGGCTTAGTAACCATACTATTTGAATCTAAATCACATCTCTGCCACTTACTAGCCCTACGGCATTGAACAAGTCATCGCCTCAGGTTTATTATCCCTAAAATTGAGATAATTGAAGAATTGCCTCCTAGATTTGTTGTAAGGGTTAATTGATTTAATATATAAATATTACATAAGGGAAACATCCTAATTATTATTGCTATGGTATTTTTCCTATATTCAGTATGGTGTAATAAAAAATCACAAGGGGGATCCCTGGGTGGCTCAGTGGTTTAGCACCTGCCTTCGGCCCAGGGCATGATCCTGGAGTCCCGGGATCGAGTCCCGCATCTGGCTCCCTGCATGGAGCCTGCTTCTCCCTCTGCCTGTGTCTCTGCCTCTCTCTGTCTCTGTATCTTTCATGAATAAATAAATAAAATCTTTTTAAAATAAATAAATAAAAAATCACAGGGCTTGGAATAAGAACATCTAAGTTTGAATTCTCATTTCAATATTTCTCATTTGTTACAGTTTGTGCAGTCACCAAAATTGTGCAGTTCTCAATGTTATCACCGATAAAATGGGACTAAAGAAATACTAGTACCATTTTGACATAATTGCTTTGGTGTGATAATTTTGTGAAAGAGCTGTTTTAATTTTAGAGCCTTATAAATAATTAATGGACATTTCTATTTCAAGGTTTTTTTTTCAACATTTACATATCATATCCTACTATTAAATGTAGATTCCTTCCATATCAGGAGCTATAACATTTACAGTTTTTACAGCACAGTGTTCTGCATACTGTCATCTGACTGTCATTAAATTTCTTCTGTTTATTCTCACTCCAAGATTTATGAATAGGACCTGTTTAAGCACTGTCACTCTGAATAAGGCTGTTACAGAAAGCAATGTAAATTGATAGAAGTAAATATCCTCATTGGTAAAGTGGAATGAAAATGCCTTCCTTAGCATAGCTGAAATGAGCATTACTGAAAATCTATATTTATGCCTAATACAATGCTTAGTATATGATAGATACTCAATAAAACATTAGTGCTTATCCTATCTTAGCTAAACTTTGAAATGATCTTTTCATCTCACAAAAGCAGATAAAATATAGTTCGTATCAGTTATTAACACTCCTCTAAAAATAATTTCCTTTGCCACATTTACCTGTTGTAATATTACTGTTTGTCATGTTATAACTTTACTCTCAAAGATTATACTCACTACCAGCATAATCCTTTGGGAGTTTTTCTTGGCAGATGCATGGAAATAATATGTTTTCCTTCTGTTTTGCCACTCTATGTCCTCCCTTCCTATTCCACTGTTACAATGAAAGGCTGAGAAGACCATTTCTATGCCAGGGATTTGCTGTACCCAAGGATCAGGTAAGCCACTGTTCAAGACAAATGACAGTTCTGATGGTGACTCACAGAACCATATTGTAATGGAAAGAGTTTACCCAGGGGTATTTTATTGGACAACCATCATGAAAGCAAAATGTTGATAAATTGAAAGGTGTGTCCATTCAGGAAACAGTCCAGAAAATTGTGTTACACACCAGCATTATGGGTCCTGTTAAAATTCAGTTTCCCAGTTAATGATTTTCATGATCCTACATTTTAGCTAGTAAGCATGTCAGAAGACTACCCTCTCATATGTAATTCTACTGACTTTTCTTCTTATTGCATTATCTTGTCGTCAGGGATCTCACAAATATCAACATAGAAAGCTGCTATTTTAATAACATACAATACATTTTGAATACAATAAGCCTGTGAAAATCACACTTTAGTCTGTAGTTTCATTGAAGCTTACAGTACATAATGCTACAGTAATTCTCCAAGGTACTTTTCAAAGATTGCCAAGAATAAATGCATTTTATCTATTGTTAACCATTCTACAAGCAGCAAGATCCTAGAGTGTGATACTGGTTTTCATTGTTGCTCAAACCAACAGTATCCCACATGCATATGATAAAACATCAGGAAAACAATAAGAAGTCTTTCAACAAATTATAACTAAACACAAATGCTACTGAGCCAGCTTTATGCATGAGGTGATTTGTTATTTTAACATAATAGAACCAAATGCGGAATTTTGACTAGATGAATACCAATAATGTTTATTTGAGGGAAAACGGTAAATTTTCTGGATTGCAAAGATAAAGTGGAATTCCCATTGTAGTTATCACTTCAGTTTCATTTATTCCTCTATGGATCCTAGCAAAAGTAGATACACATAGTCTTACCTTAAGAAAGCAGAATACTTTTGAGAGGAGGGAGAAAAGACATATCATTTATATTAAATTAATTAATTAAAATTCCTATCGATGTGTTTAAATTTAAATAATTAGTACCAAAGAATTATCATGCAACTTTGTAAAGGCATTTACTGTACCTTAATACAATTTTTATAGAGCCTATACCTAAAACTTTTTAACTGATAAAACTTGAGATTTTTGTCTGTTTATTTTGTCTTAAGAGTAAATAAATATCTGATTCCAAAGGTAGCATCCACTTTGCTAATTGTGCAGATATTTTTTGGAAGCAAAATCAACATCTAAAAGTGTCTACCACAGCAACAATGTAACCACTACTCTGAAAAGTGATAAATAATTCTAGGTCTCTGAAAATCATGTTAATGTGGAGAAAGAGTATGGTAATCCATATGGTATTATTGTCACTCCTACAGCTAGCTCAAAGATCATCAACACATGCTATAAGAGATTTGTTGAACAATGCTGGCCAAATTCACAAATGAGCCACATTTACAGATTGAATGGGCGTGAAAATCTGAAGTACAGTCAGGCAATGACATACATCATTTAGTCATTTGAAATATTCCTCGTTCAAAGTCAAAAGTGGTCTAATGAAGCCAAAGAGTAAGGTACCATCTGGCTCTATAGTTGGAGTATCTTCTGGAAAGAATTTGAAAATTGAAATAAAGTGAGACACATAGAAAAAATATGGTCCAGAAGAATGAAACTTAAATGATGCATGTTTTTAAATGATTATAAATAAAATATATTTAGTCAGCTTCTGTTTAAATCTCTTGGCCCTTGAAGTAGAATTCTATTTGAATAATCAATCAGGTGATTTGGATAAACCCACACTAACCTATGATATAATAATATTAATAGAATAAATAATATGAATGTGATATCAATACTTATTATTTAATATATATGTATTTCATATATACATATGTATTTATAGTATCTAGTGAAATACTAAGACCAAGAAAAATAATGCTAAGAAATTTAGAACAAACTAAAAACACCATACGGATAAGCAAATTTGTTCTCTTCTTTTCCCCCAATAAAGTTGTCACTATAGTTCAAATACTCTATTAATAAATCTCAAAAAAAATGCCAAATGTTTTGTACAATGTAATTTTGTTTCAGAGACTATTGTACCACAAATTGGAGCATGGTATTTTTTAATTGGGCAGAGTTGCCATGACAACATACTCTGTGGTCACAGTTTGAACCATACTAACAAACTTCTCATCACTTTCTAATATTATTTTGAGGAAGTTATAAACAACAGGAAATGAAACATAACAAAATGCATTACCTGAATTAGAGTCGCACTATCACACAAATGGTAGTATTTTTGTTGCAAAACAGTGCACGTGTTAATATAAAATATGTTTTTGCCTGTAAAACTATCTGCTCTATTTTGCCCTAATGAAACACAGCTACTTTGTACTACTTCTTTCGAATTTACCCTGAAGTGTGCAGATATATCATCTAACTTACAGAAGAAATGTTACAGCAGTACTGGGAAATCATAAAATATAATTGCTAATCTTCACTTCTTTTAAAAGAATCTTTTGCTTAATACTGATTGAAAGGAATTCTCAAAGGGTACTAAATTTCATCGAATATTGCAAAAGGTAACCATTTATTTTCATTCTGAATATAGTCAAGATTTCCAGTGAGTGGTGTTGTCATTTTGTAAAAGCTTACTTTAGATGGCTGTTTATTGCATTGTCAATTAAATTTCTGCCCTTCAATCCCTAAATCTCATTACCTCATTTATAGAAAGAAATAAAATCCAAACAAACAATTAGAGTTGGGAAGCAGATCAGTAGATTATTGCTGCATCAGAGGAATATACTCCCCCAAACAACAATCATTCATACTTCTGAGATTTGCTTGAGCACATATTCAAGATTGGCCTTTTCAATATTAATGACACATCTGGGAAAACTTAGTTTTTATGATAGCTTTCTTCCATTTCTTGGGGAAAAAAAAAGTTATATAGACAGGTAGATATAAATATAGATGTGTGTGTGTGTGTGTTTCTATACAGAAGGAAAGGAGAGAGAGCATGTACATAATATGAGCCCCACTGGGCCTTTTTAAGCAGAAATAGGTATTGAAATACTTTAGACTCTTAGGATATGATATATAATATCAAAACATTCACTTGTAATTGGGAGATCTAACCCTCAGGGTATATTAAAAAGCACTAGTATGTACTTACTAAACAAGAAAATGATGAGAAATTATTATCTAGGGATAAACTAAGTACATTATAAGTATTATGAGCAGGAAGAAGAAAAAAGCATTGCAGAGAGCAGACTAGAAAATATGTAAAACCTAAATATGGTTTGAAAACCTTGACTCTTCTAATAAGATAAATGAAGAGAGTTTGTATCTTTGGATTCCAAAAGCTGCCTCAGAGAAAGTAAATTCTGACTGGACAAATCTAAACAACTATGTCAAAACTATTTGCTGTGAAAACAGTTACTAACCCAGAGTGTTAAGACTAGATATACAAAAAAGAAAGACAAAATGTTAGGTTTTTCCCAAATGAACGTGGGAGAAATTAAAAACGACAGAGCCAGGTTGTAGGTTCAAGAATGCTTTAATGGGGAGCGCTCCCGGGCGAGGTTCCGTGACTTGGAGGGGCTTGAGTCAGGGAAGTCGCGCCCAGGCAAACCGCAGGAGGGGTCTATAAAGAGTTTTCAGTGGGTAGATGGGGGCAGGGTGGCATTTCAGTTGGGGCAAGGGTTACAGGTCTTTGTGTGCTACGTTAGGGTAGGGTGGCAAGGTGGCCTTATTGGGAGGTTGCTGGCCTGGGGTCAGCCGTTTTGAGGTCCCCAGTCTCACCAGCCCAACACAAAATTCTAGCAAAGTTGTGTCTGGAGATATTTACACATTACATGGTCTATGGAACACTTACATATTTTCACATCCATTAAAAACTGTTAGTTCATGATTGACATTTGAAAATACGGCTTCAAAAGAGAAATTTCCCAAAACTGGATTCACAACTTAGAGAAATTCCACTATCTCAACTACTGGCCAGAGGCTAACACCATATTGATTCATTAGTTGCTATTTAATAAATATATTTGGGGCACATACTATGCATTCTATTCTAACCATAGGAATCAAAATGATGTCTTCATTTTTTAAAAAAGATTTTATTTATTTATGCATAAGAGACACAGAGAGAGAGAGAGAGAGAGAGAGAGGCAGAGACACAGGCAGAGGGAGCAGGCTCCATGTAGAGAGCCTAATGTGGGACTCGATCCCGGGTTTTCAGGATCACACCCTGGGCTGAAGGTGGTGTAAAACTGCTGAGCCACTGGGGTTGCCCTGGTGTTCATTCTGATGCATTCTCTGCCTTCAAAGACTTTGAAGTTTGAGGAAAATAGGTAAATCCATAAAATTCATTAGTGATGTTCTATAACAATTAGTCTCTGGAACCAATGCAAAGATAAGACAACATACTTCAGAGTCAGGAAAAGGTTATTGTGATGAAAAGACTCTTAGGCTAAGATATGCAAAATGAGGAAGAAAGACAGGCAATATGTCAATGGAAAAGAAGCATTGTAAATGTAGTCAGAGAGGTTATTCATAAATTATATTTTCTCTATCATTGAGAAGGTATGATAGCATTTTGAGAAGTCACATAACCAGAATTGACTTTGAAATTCAAGGTTACAGAGCTTTTTGAAGTTTTAGGAGATGAATTTTTCTGGCATTTACTTACCTGATACATAAAAAAAAATGAAATCCAATGCTACATATTATGTTAAATAACCTCATAAATACATTTGGTATGTCTTCCCATATTCATCTCTATTGTTTCTTTTGGTGATTTACCACAATTCTATTCTTGTCAGAGGCATTTAAGGGAAAACAAATTTGCAACCTAAATCTTAACTTTGTAATAGTGTATGTGGTAATAAATATCAAAATTGCAGTTTTGCTATATTTCCCTGGTAGAATTTTAGGCTTACTGGTAAAATAAGTGATTATTTCTACTGAGCATTTTACAAAACTGTAAGGTATATGCATTAAAGTATAAACATCATAAAAATACAGATTAATTCATTTTCATTAACACACTAATGTAATTATCACTCAGATCAGGAAATAGAATATTCCCAGCATCATAGAAGCCTTTCATAAATCCTTCCATCCATTACTCACCTCGTCCTCCGCAAAGTAACCAAATAAGTTGAGATGCATTCCAGTTGCTCTACCTTCTCACCAGCTCTTGTAATCATCAATCTTTTTAATTCTGACAATCTGGTAAGTATGTGATGGTATCTTATATTCATTTGTGTTTGTATTCTTCTTATCTATTAAGTTGTTTATCTTTTTGTGCAGATTTATTCATATTCCGAGATTAGAAAGTTTATATGTGAGGTACATATTAATATATTACGGCTTAAATTTACCATCTTATAATTTGCTTTGTATTTGTCCTAGCTAATTCTAGGAATTAAAAGAATTTCTAATTCTTTCTTTTCCTTCCTTTCCTTCCTTTCCTCTCCTTCCTTCCTTCCTTCCTTCCTTCCTTCCTTCCTTCCTCCCTTCCTTCCATCCTTCTTATTTCTTTCCTTCCTTCCTTTTTGATGGGGCACAGGTAGGGGAGTGATGGATCATGTATTTTCTCTCCCTAATCTTTGTATCCCTGATCTCTTACACTATTTTGTATTCTTCATTATTATCCCTCTACATAATTCATTCAGAATGTTTTCTAATAACCCTAAATTCCAATTTATTAACTCTCTTTTAAATCTTCTAGCTATTGAGTGCTGAATTTCAATTATGTTTTCATTTCTATAGTGTATGACCTTGGGTAAATAAAGGTACCTTTAAGAGTATACACAAAACTAAGTATATGGTGAGTTGGATATGGAAAAAAGAACCTCAAAGTCTATGTGGTTTCAGTTCACTGTTACCTTCAGATTATAGAAAACTAGAATTCCTCCACCTTATATGCAGATCTTTCTGAAGCTTACTAATTTTGTCATATAGTCAAAAAATGTAAACACTTTTTATAGTGGACACTATAAATGTCTATCCAACATTCAAACATTCATTCCTCATAATTTGGTTAGAGCCTACATTTTGTTTAAGAATGCACTCTTCCCTCTTGTGATGGCAATTCTAGAAAGCTGATTACAATCCCAAATACTGGGTGATGGGTTAAAACAGTTCAAACAGGGGATCCCTGGGTGGCTCAGTGGTTTAGCTCCTGCCTTTGGCTCAGGGGATGATCCTGGATTCCTGGGATCAAGTTCCACATTGGGCTCTCTGCACAGAGCCTGCTTCTCCCTCTGCCTGTGTTTCTGCATCTCTCTCTGTGAGTCTCTCATGAATAAATAAATAAATAAATAAATAAATAAATAAATAAATAAATACAATCTTAAAAAAAGCGTTCAAACATGATCATGGCATTTTCCTAATTGTTATTGAAATGAAATCATGAACATGACCTAAATTACTCAGAAGGAAGGGAACAGTTATTACTTCAGGAATAAGTGAAAGATTTTCTCTTCTCTTTAGGCATGAAGAAGGAAAAACATAACACCATCCACCACCATACTTAGGAACTTGAAGGAGGAAAGTACAAGAAGGCTGAAACAAAGAGAATAATAAACATGTGAGAATAGCAGAAAAAATCAAATTACATTATTCCAGTTCAAAAGCCTGTCCATCTCTAAATTTTCTGTTATTAAATAATGTATTTCCTAATTGTTTTAGCAGCTTTGATATCAAGTTTTCAGTTACTGGCAGTGGAAAATATCTTAAGAGATACTCCATTCTAGCAACTACCAGAGTATATCTAAATACTGACAGTAGTATGTGCATTAAGCTCTCTCTACAAATCCATTTTATATATATAATATATATATTACTTATTTATTATTTATATTAATAAATAAATGATATATTTATTATATATGATAATATACTAGAAATATATACCTTTTCTGAAAGTGTTTTTAAAATTACCATAAATTTTTCATAGTAGCATGAACTGTTTTATTCAAGAGGCATTTAATTCTCAAATCCAATAACTGTCATGGCTTTTATGAAATAACTTATCAAAAAAAGTGATTTCTACTCCCTAAAACTTGTTAACTCAATTTTAGCTTTCAGAATAAAAAACTAACTTTGAAAACAATCAATGTAGATTCCATTGATTCAGCTAACAGTTTAGAGTATCTGCTTTATGTGGTTTCCTACCTAGTAGAGATAAATGAGATACAGCTTTGCTCTCAAAGATCTCAAAGTCTAGTAAGAAATACAACTATGTAAACAGGCAATGTCAAAACTGTATTACAAGCATATTACAAAGCTTAGAAGTGTTGACATGTGAAGAAATTTGTAGATTCTTTTTTGAATTTCAGGAAATTTGTCACAGAGAATAAGATTTTTCATTTGTTTCTCAAAGTATTATTTTTGCTAGGTATATGTGAAGGTAGAAAATTTTAGGTAAAATAAACATCTATTAAAGCTTAGAATTTTAAAACAAAAAAAAATAGCTAAAAGCCTAAATAGAAGAGATATTCTTTTTTTTTTTTTTTTTTTTTTTTTTTTTTTTTTAAATTTTATTTATTTTTGATAGTCACAGAGAGAGAGGCAGAGACATAGGCAGTGGGAGAAGCAGGCTCCATGCACCGGGAGCCCGATGTGGGATTTGATCCCGGGTCTCCAGGATCGCGCCCTGGGCCAAAGGCAGGCGCCAAACAGCTGCGCCACCCAGGGATCCCTAGAAGAGATATTCTGATGATAGGACTGAAAGGGCTTAGTGACACACTGAATTCATGTCCTATTTCTTGAATCTATTAATTACAAAAATTATGACGTCCATTTCCCCAAACACAGACCTAAGCGTTTTTCCTAAATTGTCAGTCAGTACTTAATATCTCAAATTCTTGCTATGTCAAATTCAATCCAAATCTGCATAAAAATGGTGGGAAGAATGAAGTAAAAGATCTTATAATATTTTACCTTTTAAAATTTTATCAACCGGGATCCCTGGGTGGCTCAGGGGTTTAGTGCCTGCCTTCCGCTCAGGGCGTGATCCTGGAGTCCCAGGATCGAGTCCCACATCAGGCTCCCTGTATGGAGCCTGCTTCTCCCTCTGCCTCTGCCTGTGCCTCTGCCTCTCTCTCTCTCTGTGTCTCTCATAAATAAATAAATAAAATATTAAATAAATACATAAAATTTTATCAACCAATAATTTCTCTTTGAAGCTAAATTTATCCTTTTACCTGTGAAAAATTCAAGGAACATGTGATATTTTATTTTATCAAAATCTAATTGCCAATTTAGGATTAGAAAAAGAAAGATTAAAGAAGAACTCTTATTGCAGAATCTGCTTCTCAGTTGCCCTGCATTTATTCAATTGTCCTTTCATGGTGTGTATCCAAATGCTGCCTCCCCAGGAGGTACATAGTAATTTGGCTTGCCCCATACTATACTGGATGCATTCTTTTTAAATTTTTATTACTTTATTCACCCTGGCATACTTGTCCCAACTTCCTTAATGATCTTCCTGTAAATTTTCCTTATTCCATGAATAAAATTGATGTTTTGAAGAGATGATTATTTCCTAGGATTCAGAATCACAAGCCCTGTAATTGTAGTTATTGGTAATTGTATTTCTGTATTTTATATGGCTATGATATTATACTCATTTAAATGTGTTTAAAGAAATATGCTTAGAAGTTCAGATCCCAGCTGTGGAGGAATTTTTCCTGATTGCTTCTTTATAGTTTAAAAAGTATTACAGGGACGTCTGGGTGGCTCAGTGGTTGAGCGTCGGCCTTCGTCTCAGGGCATGATCTCGGGATCCGGAATCATCAAGTCCCACATCCCACAGGCTCCCTGCAAGGAGCCTGCTTTTCCCTCTGCCTGTGTCTCTGCCTCTCTTTCTCTGTGTCTTTCATGAATAAATAAACAAATCTTAAAAAAAAATAAAAAGTGTTACATATTTTAATGAAGTAAAATCAATGCCATCGAAAGTAAACAAGGAAATACAAATATTTGAACAAACATAACCTTTCTTGTTGACAAGATTTTCCCTTCCAGGAAAAAGTTAAGTTTGTAGAATGCTAAAAAAGCATATAAGGGGAGAGGACAGAAGCAACTTGAAAGGTTTTCATAAGGACTTTGAGATGCTATTACATAAGATGTTATTACATATCACCATATGATAGAGGTGCCTTGAATCAACTGTAAGAATCTGATCTTGAGAAAAGAAAATGAATAGGAGGAATAAAGTAATCAACTTTTGTTTTGTTTTGTTTTCATTTTGAAGAGAAAAGATTAGTTACACCAGGAAAACTATTGGGAAGATATTGTTCAGCATATTTATAAAAGTTTGTTTGAGAGAAATATATAGGTATGAAAGTGATGAGCATTACTTCTACTGGCAGTAGTACAAGGCAGTGGCCTGGAACAAGCCCAAGGTCCTCTTGAAACCAATCCTCCACCTGTATACCCAGCTCCCAATTGTAGGCTCCCACATTTGACAACCTTTGCTCCACATTTTCCAGGGTCTGAGGGGCCATTCCAAGGCTTAAGCACTTCATGACAAAAACAGAAATTCTATAGTAAGAGTAGAAAAGTATAAAACATTTGAATAAGATAATTTTTATTCCCAAACCTGGTATTCAAAAGCTCTAAATTTCTAACTAAATTAAGATGTTAGATGTGTTTCCTTCTACTCTTAAAGCAATTCAATGTAATCAAAAGAGTAACTTCATTCTTAGGCTTGGTAAAAGGAATAAAAAGGCAAAAGGTATGGGATTTATATTAAAATTTTATAAGCCCGACTATGAATATCATGAGGCTGGAAGTTGTATCTCTTGCTCACTGAGTTATCCCAAGAGAGCCTGGCACAAAGTGGATGTGCTATAAATATTTGTTGGATGAATGGAACATTAATATTTTCTTTAAGTAGGCAAAATTCTATTTAAATAGTTCTGCTCAATTCAAAGCAAATATTTCTAATTTTAGTGGAACTTATAATACTTATTTTTGTTTTATTTTAATATACCTTAGAATAATAAGGTACAGTGCTCAACGAACCTGATACAATGCTGTGTTGTGTCCACCCCTTATTTCAGCCCAATTCTGTTAAGTAGATATTTTGACATTTTAGAACAGGCAGACAGACATAAAGAGCAGAGAGAAAAAAGTTAATGTGCCCACGGTGAGACAACTAGAAATTTACAAAGTCATAATTTGAACATGTCTCTCTGACATCTAAATTTAGAGTGTCAATGCCTGTGGTAGATGGATAGGAATACCAGATAAAATATTGACTGACTAGAAACCAACCTGGATATATAGCCTTTTGTTTTAAAAAGGACAAAACCATGGTGTGTGGTTGTCTAGTACTGCATTTATTAGAGATTAAATTAAAACACTGATAAATTTCTCTTCATTGTATTTTTTCCTTCCTTTTCTACAGTAGAGTGTTGGAATTATTAGGTGAGGTTTCCTCATCAACTGTTTGGAAGTATTTAAAGAATATGTAGTGACAGGTAAGACAGGATGCTGTCACAGTTTAAGAACTCCAATTAAAAAAAAAAAAGAACTCCAATTTATCTGGTAATAGAGAAAGGAGAATTATATGCATTTCTATTAATATTTCTCACAGAAAATGATGATAATCTGTGAAGCAAGGAATGCAGTATATATTTCATAATTCAAGGTGAGAGAGGATTTACTTTTTTGGATCTTGCCTCTGACCAAAGTCCTTCTAGTTGCAATGACTTCATTAGTCTGTGTGGCAGATGTATAGTTTTCTCTCTTTGCATTCAGAAGCTCTGCTTGTCAGCTTTTCTTCACTAGTTCACAAACAATAATGCTTGATAATAAAGGCATAAGAAGTGTTTGTTTTCTGGCATTTCTGAAATGAGTACCTTGGATAATACCTTTTTTCTCATACTCAGAATAAACCAAAATACAGAAATAAGCTGCCCCAAGAGGTAGCAGCATTTCAAAAGGCCTTTTTAGGATTGAGTAACCTGTGGTTGATGAAATGGAAGTATACTTTGAATGCCACCATTTATTTCTTAAAAGGATTCTGTTAAGAGTCAACAAAAGTGAGGCTGAATAACTTCATTTTAAATTATAACCACTGTTCCTTCATCAAAAAAAGAAACTCACTGCCCAAAGGAGAGTGAGAAAATCTAGCTATTATGGGAAAGAAAATGTAACAATTGTTACCCAAAACTTGTTTGGTCAGGTTAAAGGACTAATTCAAAACAAAAGTGTTCTTGTAGCGTGTGGAGTTCGGTTCCTTTGACAAGGCTATGGATTGCAGGCCATCACTGCCAGAGGAGAAGCAAAGTGAGATCCTGGCAGTTTCTGTACAAGTTAGACTAATTTGAAACCTGAGGGTCTGAGTCATTTGAGGAAGAATCACTTTTCTCTGTGAACAAGTGGCAATGCCTATCATGTCTTTTCTCTCTGGTGCTTGTTCTCTCTCTCTCTCTCTCTCTGTCTCTTCTCTGCTCCCTTCTTTCCTCCCTCTTTCATCCCTGCTCAGCAGTGCCTAGCTCTCTTCCCACCCAGGTTCCACACAGGAGTGCAGAATTTTCTAGGAAAAAGAAAGGGAGTCTGAGGCTCAAGGAAGGTGCCAACAGCAGGAACCTTGCCACCTGTAGGGTTTTTTTTTTTTTTTTTATTCTTCAGTGAAGTGAGAACCTGCTTTTGATTTTACCTACTAGCTGGAGAGCAAAAATGGCCCACATATCACTCATGCAAGATTGAGCTCATTTCACTTTAGTATCTTTTCCTGGAAGTTTTGTTTTGTTTTTTTTTGTTTTTTTCTTCTGGAGTTCAGGTGAATGGACACAATGCCATCCCGATTGCCAACGTTTTGACCACTTCTTACTTTACTACTAAAGCTAGGAATTGCATCCTGGCCACCTCACCTATGTTCCATTTCACAGAGGGCAAGCACAATGTATTTGGGGATGTGAAATTTACATTACATGAGTAAAACAGATGGATATAAGAATTAGGGAATGGGAAGCTCTAGTCACTTGGACAGTGCATGTTCCATGAACAAATTGTCCAATACAATTTTTACAGAACAGAGAAATATTCATGCTCTGCAGCAATTTAAAAATCCTGCTTTATCTCTAAGTTTAAGCTGTAAATACTTATTTGATCAATATTTCTTTCTTTCTCTCTCTCTTTTTTTTTTAAGTAGGCTCCATGCTGGGCATGGAGCCCAATGCAGGGCTTGAACTCATGACCTGACATCAAGACCTGAGTTGAGATCGAATTGGATGCTTAACCAACAGAGCCATCCAAGCACCCCAACCAATATTTCTTAATTTGAATTTCTTAGAAAACAAACTAATTGGTCAATATTGCATTATGACAAGGAAGCCTTTGAGGCATTCTTATGCCTTGTGCCTGTTCTTGCCCAGTCAATTAGCACAGAAGCATTAGGGTTACATGCTACTTAAAATACTAACTTAATCACTATACATTCATTGATTAAGGAATATTTCTTCTAACAGGGCTATGAGAGAGTCAAGCATTCTAACAGTTGACCTCTCTAGTAGAATGGCATTTCCTATGGGTATCACATTTAATTTTCACATTATTATTATAAAATGGATATCATTTTAATCCCCATTTTCAAGAATAGAAAAATCTAGCTTGGAGAGGTTAAGAAACTCCCACAGATTATTGATCCAGTAAATGTAGAGCCAGGATTTCATCCAGACCAGTCTGAAAGCAGAAGAAAGAGGCTGTTGACAGAAAACCAGGTCTCCTGGAAAGAGCTGCATTGTCAGAGGGTCTGGATTATCTTTAGAGCTCAAGGGAGATTCAACACAGTCTTCAATTCCAATACTCACTAACTTTATATTTTCTTTGTTCAATTCTGGTTCAAGATTTTTTTTTAAATTCTAAACGCATTACTAAAATAATCCTTTCTAAAATCAAGGGATAGAAGCTTACATACAAAAACTGGTTATTTTCTTATCTGTCTAGGTAATTTCCATGAATATTTATCACTAGCTTTAGAGCAATCCAATTCCTCCTTCATAATAGTTGTGCATACCAAATTTTGTTTTGACCAAAGAATAAAATCTATCGCATCTCTACTTCTAATCAAAGTTGCTCATTTCTAACATGCTGACTAGTGATATTCTCTTTGAAATAAGGGTCTTAATTGACAGGAAATGTAATTTTTTTCTTAATGACAACAATACACATTTTTAATATGTACTTTTGCTTTCACTTATACAGGTTAGTTGATCCAGTTCTAGCAGTACAAATTTCATGTACAAGTTTTATACATTTTTTACCTTCTTAATCTCATCAGCCAAAGTTCATTCTTATTCTCTCCCCCCTCTCTGTTTAAATATGATCTCAAACCCCTAGAGCAGCATTTTGCACTGGGAGATACAAAAACTCCTGGTAGCAAAAATATAGGAATTTGATGTGATAACAAAGCGCTTTAGGGAAGCATGTGGTATTAAAATCCAATCCAGCTTCATTGTTTATTTATGAGAATGGGATGGTGGTTTTACAACAAGTTCTCAAAGGATATGCAGAGCATTATTTTTTCTATAATAATAATTTAGTGGGCACAATTAAATAAAATATCTTAAAATATTGTAATCAAGTTTTTGTGCAAAAATCTTTTTTGAATCTAGATGGGGCTGTATGTTAATGATCTACTGTTATGTAACAAATTATCACAAACTTAAAAGATTAAAGCAATACACATTCATTATCTAGAAGTTTCTCTGGGTCAAGAATCCAGGACTTGGTTAGTGGATCCTTTGCTTAGGGTCTCACAATGGTGCAATAAAGGTGCCTACTGGGCTCTGTTCTTAGTTGGAAGTTCTAACTAGAAAAGTACCAGCTTTCAAGATCACTTAGATGTGTAGCAGAATGTATTATTTTGTGGATGAAGAGCCTAGGCTTCTTGTTAGCAGTCACCTACAAGTTGTCCTCTATTTTTTGCCATGTGGTCCTGCCAACATGTCTGTTTACTTCTTCTAGTGAAGTAAGAGTGTGTTGAGTGAGTCAGTTAACAAAAAATATTTTCTCAGAATTTTTAACATAATAGTAACCCAGTGATTTCCCTAAACTATGAATTTTCTTTGGAGTACCAACAATAGCGGCAGCAATATAATACGTTTTCAAAACACATTAACAAACTAAAGATATTTCCAGCACTCTAAAATTTATTTTTTTAAGATTTTATTTATTTATTCATTAGGGATATACAGAGTGAGAGGCAGAGACATAGGTAGAGAAAGAAGCAGTTTTTCCACAGGGAACCTTATGTAGGACTCGATCCCAGGACACTGGATCATAACCTGAGCCAAAGGCAGATGCTCAACCACTGAGCCACTCAGGTGCCCCACTAGCACTCTAAATCTTAGAAATTTGGGAAACTTCTCTTTTAGTCATTAACTTACTGTATTAAAAACCACAGGTTATATTCATAATCTGGATACCAAAAATAAGTACTTTAGAATGTTAAAGGGATCATTGTTAGCATACAAAGAAATGTTTCAAAGAATAAGGTAAGGAAAAAGAAGTTTAAAAATTTCACCAGGCAATATCCTCGTGAAAAGAAAAGCCAGCACCAGGGAGAATCAAAGATTTTTCTACATCAAAAGAGGCCAAACAAGGTGTCTTCCTTTTTATTAAACCATGTGATAATATGTAACATGAAGTTCATAATTTTGTCAACCACTGACCTTTTTTCTTCTAACACCAAGCTTACAAATGCTTTAAAGAATACTTTTACCCTTAAAGGTGAATCCAATTGATTATTACTATTTCAAAGGAACTGCTTCAAGCAATCTTTTAGGTTCACAACTTTAAAAAAGTCAAAGATCTTTGACTACTTTCCTGATTTAAGTATCATTTTCACTATATAATTTTATCCATCCTTTAAAATTTTTTTTATTTTATGATAACTAAGTCAAAAAAGTGACAGATACTCCCCACCCCCTGCAAATTTAAAATTTCCTATCTTCTTATCAGACTCATCTGATCATTTCAAGGATCATCCTTTATTTTTTTTAAAGATTTTATTTATTTATTCATGAGAGACACAGAGAGAAGGGCAAAGACATAGGCAGAAGGAGAAGGAGGCTCCCTGCAGGGAGCCCTATGCGAAACTCAATCCCACGACCCTGGGATCATGCCTTGAGCTGAAGGCAGAGGCTCAACTGCTGAGCCACCCAGGTGTCCCTCAAGGGTCATCCTTTAAAATCTTTCCCATTTCCTCTCTAGTTCCCAGAATGTCTATTTACAGACATTACAAGATAAAAAGCTAAACGTCTTTGAAATAATAATTTTTAAAATTAAGCTCTCTCAGTTTTGAATATGTAAACAGAGCTTATATACATCAGTTTCATTACAGAGACTTGTACTGTGTTGGAAAAAGGGGTATACTACATATTTCAAAACATCCAATATAGATTAGTAGACTTGGAAGTGTACACAGCTTTTGGAAATTAGGTCAAGATGTAGAAGGGACAGGAAGAGAGAATTGAGGATGAGATAAACCAGCTTAGCTTTCATCCCAGTTCTTAGATTGCAGTGAAATCTTCATTTATTAAAGTATTCAGTTTTGTCCAGGACAGCAAAGCAAGGGAAATGCTCTGTGACTATCAGTGCAGCTATTAAAGATGACTGGGGGGCACCTGAGGGGCTCAGTGGTTGAGAATCTGCTTTCGGCTTGTTATGATCTCTAGACACTGGGATAGAGTCCCACATCAGATTCCCTGAGGGGAGCCTGCTTCTCCCTCTGCCTATGCCTCTGCCTCTCTCTCTGTGTCTCTCATGAATAAATAAAGAAAATCTTTAAAAGAGAAAAAAAAAAAGAATGATTGGGATATTCTCCTCGTGATAATAACCAAAGTAGGAATTATCATTGTTCTCTTTTAATTTAGATTCAGTTGAACAGATTTATTAATCACAGTGAGAATTATTTTAGCTACTGTCTAGTTTTTCTATATCTAACATGTACCCATACATGTTATTTTACTATATACAACCTATTCAAACCTATAGTGAAGCATCTATGTAGCAGTAAGTGATATGTTGGTCACTTGGTTAAGTTAATGTTTTAACTTTTGTTAGAACAATAAAAGTACCTGAGTGATGAGCTTCACTGGCTCACTTATTTGGGACAGCTGTTTTCAAGCATTTCGGTTTCAAATCTATTACTATGAAAGACAATAAAGAGATATTTGTTTAAATGTGGGTCATCACTTTAGATATTTATCAAATTAGAAGTTAAGGGATAATTTTGGATTTATTTATTGATTTTAATCACCAATAGTAAACTTTACATAGTAGCATAAATAATATAGTTGGAGCCCTTAGGGAGAATAATGTTATTATTTTACATTTTTGCAAATATCTTTAATATGTGGTATAACAGTGAATTCTGTTTCTGCACTCAAACTAATGCAATTATCATACTTCATGTAGCCTTTAAAAACTTCACTGTATATTCATGAAAGAATGATAGTAAAGAAGCCAGATGATATCTTAGTGCTATTTATAACCTCAAAGACCTCTTAAAAGGCTCTTAGGGCCCACCAGGGATTTCTATTCCACACTTTGAAAACTTCTGTTCTAGAATGATAAAGATAAAACATAACTTTTGTTCAGAAGAGGAATAGGTAAGACATTACCTAAGCATCTCAACAAAAGTAGTAGACATGCCCCAACTCTGCCCCCACAACACATTCATACATAAAGCCACAGATTAAACACCAACCGCACTCTTTATATCATGTATTTTAATGAATACAAAAGTATGGAAAGAAAGAATAGTTTCCAATTATATCTTATAAGGAAAACAAAAACATTTGTGTAAGATTTTTGAAGGAGATAACTCTATTTCTTTTTTTTTTAAATTTTTATTTATGATAGTCACAGAGAGAGAGAGAGAGAGAGAGAGGCAGAGACACAGGCAGAGGGAGAAGCAGTCTCCATGCACCGGGAGCCCGACGTGGGATTCGATTCCGGGTCTCCAGGATCGCGCCCTGGGCCAAAGGCAGGCGCCAAACCGCTGTGCCACCCAGGGATCCCATTCTCTATTTCTTTTTTAAAGACTGTATTTATTTATTGAGAGACACAGAGAAGCAGAGGGAGAAGCAGGCTCCCTGCAGGGAGCCCAATGTGCAATTCAATAGGGACTTGATCTGGGACCTTGAGATCAAGACCTGAGCCAAAGGCAGACACTGACCACTAACCCACCCAGATGCCCCTCTTTCTATCTTTAAATTTAACAAATTCCTTTACTAAACAAAACCAAATATCTTATTGCACTAGGAAATAGGTATTTAATTTTTCACGTGAGAAAGTAGAAAATACATAAATTGTAAAAATATTAAAAAGTTATGAACAATTTTCAAAATAGTTGAAAATAGCTCTTTGTGTTAAAATTATCATAATAATTCTTAGTGGGAGGTCCATTTTGATGTGACAAAACCATTTTACTTAAATTTCTTACTAATCTAGTTTTTTTTTTCCAATTTAAGAACTAATTTAGGGGAACAGGACTGTTGACTTTAGTTAAAATCATCCCATTTCATTTGCCAGAGCACCCTTTGGCATGAGCAACAAAAGGTAACAAAGGTTGCCTATATTTAAGAAAGAAACAGATAAGAAACAATGACAAAGATATCTGTTTTTTCTTAACATAAAGAAGTAATTATATTTTTTTGTTGGTGGTCACACATAAAAGATACAATCCTTAACAGATTGGTGTATAAATGCTCTCTAATTGAGTTTCATTTCACTTCAAGAAATATAGAGTTCAATGATAGAAAAAGATATGATAGGCATACAAATTGAAAAAGAGTTAAAATATTTACTTAGCCTTAATATTCCAGAACCTTAAAGGCTAAAATTATGATTACCAGCGCATAAGAGTATCAGGTTTAAAAAAGCTACTTTTTCACAAATATTGATTAATCTCAATGTAGAGAGAGGTCTCCATCTCTTATTCTCCTGAAAGTATCTTTATAACATTTTATTATAGTATTATTTAATTGCAATCACTTATTTACATGTCTGGAAGTTCAACCAGATCTGGGACTATTTTTATTCATTTTTGCAATACAACAATCTAGAAGAATGATTGGTGTGGAATTAATTATCAATAACTATTTTATAAATAAATGAATAAGTACATTCACATTTTCCTGAAGAGGGAGTACTTTCCCTAAACTCATCCACCTAGCAGGTAAAGAAAATAAAATTTTCAACCCCTGTAACAGGATCCTTTGTTGCTTTGTCTCTATCAGACTCTACCAACAACCAGACATTTATTTTTGGAAAAGTCACTGTCCATTTTGGCTATTTATTTTTCGTCTTTAAAACCATATGATAGATAGCCAATAGACACATGCAAAGATTGTCACCACTAGTCATTAGGGAAATGCAAATAAAAACCATGATAACACCTCACACCAGTCAGAATGACTAGTATCAAAAAGACAATAACAAACATTGTCAAGAATGTGAGGAAGAGGGAACCCTCGTGCACTGTTGGTGGTAATGTAAATTAGTGCAGCCACCAGAAAACAGTATGGAGATTCCTCAAAATATAAAAATATTAGAATCCAGTAATTCCACTTCTGGGTATTTATCTGAAGAAAATGAAAACACTAATTTGACAAGCCATATGCGCCCAATATGTTTATTATAGCATTTTACAATGGTGGAGATATGGAAGAAATTGAAGTGTCATTGACAGATGAACCAATAAAGAAGATGTGGTATGTATACACAATTAAATACTATAGGCTTAAAAACTAATGAAGTCTTGCCATTTGCAACAGTATAGATTGACCTAGGGGGTATTATGCGAAGTTAAATAGGTCAGATAGAGAAAGATAAATACCAGATTTCACTTATATGTGGCAATCAAAAAAACAAAACAGAAACAGATTTATAAACAGTAGGGAACAAACTGGTGTTTGCCAAAGGGGAGGAGAGTAGGGGGATAGGAGAAGAAATAGGTGAAGGAGATTAAAAGGTACAAATTTCCAATTATAAAATAAGTCACAAGGAGGAAGAGAACAGCATAAGAAATACAGTCAAGGATATTGTAATAATGTTGTATGGTGACTACCTTTATCAAGGTAAGCATTTCATAATGTATATAATTGTCAGATTACAAAGTTTTACACCTGAAACTAATATAATATTTATCTCAACTACCCTTCAACTAGAAAAATAGAAACTATTAAAAATAACATAGTAAGTGGTAAACTGTCTGGTTTGTAAGTCCTCTTCTAGTTCTAACATTTTGATTTTAATATTTATCCTGTTCTCAATTGGATGTATAGTACTGTATCTGTTACAAGAGGTCATGGAAAGTGGTGGTTTTAGCCATGTAGGATTTTCACCAAATTTATAATATATATCACTATGGAAACAACAACAATAACAAAAAAGATAAAAATACAAAATAATCTGACTACAAATGGGTAGTTATTTAAGTGATAATTAGTATCAGAATGTCCCATTTTATCCAATGGCTTGATTACTGTCACTTACTGGTGATTAACTTTCAGGTTATATAAAAACTAAAATTCTTGAAATTTTAGATTAACCAACAATGTCATATAGTAACACTATATTTCTCTCCTTTCCTGCTTTGTTTGGATTGTCCTCTATATATTCTGAAGCTATTTACCCAGGCAATTATCTCCTCTAAACATTTCCTCTGTTTGTAGAGCATTGAAACATTTCCACAATTTCAAAAAATCAATTCAATAAGCATTTTCTTGCTATTCAAAATGTGCACTATTCCATATGAAAAAGGATAGGTATTCATAAAATTAAGCAGGGAAATCGCTACTAACACAAGCAGTCATGTGGTCTGGTATTCATTCCTTTTAAAAGCAATGCTTTAAGTTTCAAGGAAGAGAGGAAATCAGTCATGCTTGGACAAAACACATGGAATTCCAAAACTCATGGAATTTCCATTACTTCAGAGACTTTTTATTGATCTATTTTAGGAAAATATCTTGAAAAAGCTGTTTAGAGGAGTGGTTAAGAACTTGGGTTGTGGAACCAGACAGCCTGAGCTCAAGTCTCAGCTCTGCCATTACTAGCCTGGCTTTAGTTATTTACTTGATTTTCCCCCACTATAGTTTCTCCGTATTTAAAATGGGGTTTAATAATATTACCTATCTCACAGTCTTGTTTTAAGAATTAACGTTAATAATAGTACAGGGTTTATACAAGGTCTAGGGGTATAGTTGGCACAATCTGAATACTTTTTTTTTTTTTTTAATTTTTATTTATTTATGATAGTCACAGAGAGAGAGAGAGAGAGGCAGAGACACAGGCAGAGGGAGAAGCAGGCTCCATGCACCGGGAGCCCAACGTGGGATTCGATCCCGGGTCTCCAGGATCGCGCCCTGGGCCAAAGGCAGGCGCTAAACCACTGCGCCACCCAGGGATCCCACAATCTGAATACTTGATTCATAAGTAAATCTGATTATAATGGCTTTCTATTAATAACATGTGTATATCACAAAAAAATGTCATTCTTTAACAGAAACTAAAGAGACTATGTAAAGTAGAGAGTATAATGGCCAAGCAGCCAAGCCAATGGGGGATGATGAAATCTACACAGGAAAAAACAATGAGGCAAAAAAAGGAAGATGGGGAAAATGAACCATTTTTGTACCCCTTATACAGTTAATATCCAAAACATGTAAGCAAATCATCTGGCTTTCTATAATACATAATAGCAGCAATGGATGTTTGCAACTTGTTTTAAATTATAAAATTTTAAACTGCTCTAAGAAGATCTAAAGGATTCTTTTTGAAAAGGAAAAGAAATGAGCTTTTCTATGTTCCAAATGAAATATCAAATAAAATGTTGAAAAGGTTTCCTATCAAAAAAGTGCTTTGTGCCGCATTTTATACCTGGGCAAGAAAATAGAGAAGCATCTTCGTGGTTGGACCACTAAGAAATTAAGGTTTGCATTGAGATAGGATAATTTTATATCAAAGTACAAAACGGCAAGCTCGGCCAGTTTGCTACCTACTATAATTACTTTTAGAAGAACCCACTAAAAGAACATTTTGATAAACACAGTTCTAGCAAAAGACCATAAACATAGACAAAGTATTTAAAAAGAAAACGGAGGGGGTGATACTGAACAAGGAAGAATAATCATGGGTTCTACAAGCAAGTGAGGTAGAAAATGGATCAAAGAGGGAGAAGATAAGTCCTGGGAAGTCTGAGAAAAAGAAAGGTTTCAAATTCTGAAAGAAAAATAAAGGAAAGAAGGAATAAAAGGACATTAAGATATCAAAGCTTACCATATATAGCAGGGAGAGGTTGGGAGAAGGGAGTTATATATATATCACAGAGATGAGATATGTATGCACAATTAGAAAGATATAATAAGTGACCAGAAGATATGCCTGGGGTATAAGTTCATACTAATTTTTAGGCATAGGTTTGAATTATTATTAAGGGATAACAGTATACTGGCAAAAATTAAAAATAGAATCTTAAACCCAAAAGAAATTTAAGTATTGTCCAATACAATCTTATCATTTTAGAACCTAAGTAAATAAAGCTCAGAAAAATGTGATGACTTGCTTAAAGTCACAGACCTCATAAATAGCAGAATCAGAGCATCTGAATCTTGGTTTTGGCTGAGGTCATGATTTCAGTGTCCTGGGATTGAGCCTGAAGCCTGCTTGAAATTCTCTTTCCCGGGGGGTCCCTGGGTGGCTCAGCAGTTCAGCGTCTGCCTTTGGCCCAGGGCTGGTCCTGGAGTCCCAGGATTGAGTCCCACATAGAGCTCCCGGCATGGAGCCTGCTTCTGCCCCTCCTCTCTCTCTCTCTCTCTCTCTCTCTCTCTCTCTCTCTCATGAATAAATAAATAAAATCTTAAAAAAATAAATTCTCTTTCCCTCTCCCTCTGCCCCTCCCACTTATGTGTGCACACATTCTCTGTCTCTCTCTCTTTCTCTGTCTAAAATAAATAATTTTTAAAAAACTATTTTCATTAGAAATGCACACAGTGGTAATACAATCTCATGTCCTTACCTTCCTGTTTCATCTGCACCCAATGGTTTGACATATATCCTTTTGAATTTGGAAAATATTATAAAAGTTCTGAGTGAAATGCTGGAACAGCAGATTCCTAATAGAAAAAATACAACACAGATCTAGTTGTGGTAAGATCTAATTGCTATAAGTCTATGAGAATTTCTACAGCAAATAAAGTCCAGGTAGTAGTGAAACTGTATCAAGACAAATTGGAAAAATGGAAGATTTTTGTTACAAATTTCCATGCCTTTTTAAAAAAAGGATCCTGACCACATGATCCAAATTTTTATTGAAATTATTTCTATGGCTTTTCCCAAAGATATCCTGTTCAAGCCCCCATTCATTTCAACATCTAAATGAACAAAAATAAAGAATTATTTCATCAATTTGGTACTGAAAAATGTGATAAGTAGGACTTTGGTTTTTAAGAATAAGAATCTTAAAGTTATATTTTGAGGGAGGAAAAAAACTTTCTTCAGTTTAGTGTGCATTGAAAATTAGGGAAAAGTGCCCCCATGCTTCTAGAAAAAGGCTGTCACTCATTAAAGCAGAGCTGGCAGATAAAGTTTTAATCCTGTTTAATCAATCAATATCAGTTCTATAACCCAGAACTGGTATTTAACCCATGTAATCAATCAAGGACAGCTAGCTTTAGTGAACATGCCTCTGTAAGCCTACAATCAGTATTGGCCTCATGCTTTGAAGGTCAGCCAATAGGTGGCAGATTCACTCCAGTGAACATTCTTAAGGCTGTGTTAACCCACTCTATCTGCTGTAAACAATATAACTTTTAAAAAATACTTCCTAAAAAGCCCATGTAAAATAAGTTATTTTGTTCAGAGACTCAGTCTGACCAACATAGTTCTTTATTACTTAAGTAATAAATTCAGCTGTTGTCCAGATATGCGGTTGTCTCATCTTTCTACAGGGTTGGCTGAAAGTCATTTTTTGTTATACTATCAAAATTCAAATACTTTAAAATTTTATGAGAATATAGTAGTCACAATCCAAAACTATTAGGACCCTATGCATCTCAAACTCTTCAAATTAGGAGCGGTAATATGGTACATATACCATATATTCTAATATCCTCAGTGAAGTCTGTTAGTACTTGGTAAACAAATGCATTTCTATGGTAAAACAATGGTACAAATAAAGACTATTAATAGCCTCTCATCAGTTCAAATATTAGATAGGATTTTGCTGATAAAGAAGTTCACATCAAGTTCTGCCACCATGCAAGTAAGAAAAAAAAACTTTTGATTTTAATAGCTCTTTCGTGTAATTTTTCAACATTGAAATCACGGATGAAGGACTATGGAGTTTTATATACCTATCAGCATAGGGATATAGGAATTGTGAAAACATACCTATTCTCTGGATGGTCTCATATTTATTAAAAGACAGCATAAATAAAACAATGATTTAAAATATATTTCATAAGTGTTAAAAAATGATAAAAGTGCTCCAAGCAGGACCAGGGATCTAAAAGTTGTCAGGGATGGCTTTCCAGTAATGCTAAGTTGAGTCTAGAGGAATAAGTAGCAATTAAACAACTGAATACAAAAGGGAAGAATATCCTAGGCAAAGTAAAGAGAATATGCTAAGATAGGAGGGACAGATAATTTGGCTGCCTTGAGCATTTCATATAAGTCTGTTAAGTTGATGAATAAAGGAGTGGCAGGAAAGAGGCTGGAGAAATAAACAAAAACCAGCACAGAAAAATCTTTATATCCCATGCATAGAAAAATAGAATATGAACTATGAAAATACGGTAACAAAAAACCACCAGTGTTATATTATTAGATGCTAACTCAAAGTACAAAACAAATATCCATGAGCCCATACAGATATAAATAAATATTTGAACTTTTTTAAATGAGAGAGAATAAGCAATTTACTGTGCAGAAGAATTTCAAATAATTTATATGATACTGCCCCCTGAGAGAAGTAGAGCATTAGCCCTACCCCTTAAATGTGAGCTATACACAGTGATTTTTTTTTCCAAAGAGTAAAAAAAGGAAGAAAAAGGAGAGGAAGAAAAAGAATAACTTTATAGTGGAGAAACCTGACAAACACTACCTCAGGAAGGTGATCAAGGTTAACACCAATACTGATATCATTTTGATAGTAGGTACCCTTGGTATGATATGATGAAAAGAACACTTTACCTCTGTGGACTTCCTCCAAAAACCTATAACCCTGGTCTAATTTTGAGGAAAACATCCTCAAATCCCAACAGAGGTGAGTTCTACAAAATTTGTGACAAGTACTTCTCAAAACCCTCAAAGTCATCAAAATATGGAATGTCTGAGAAACTGTTAGAGGTAAGAGGAGTGTAAGGAGGCACAATGACTAAACATAATGTAGTATCCTGAGTGGTATCCTTGAGAGAAAATGGACATTAGATCAAAAACTAAGAAAACCTGAATAAAATATAGACTTCTTTTAATAATTTTGAATCATTATTGGTTAATAAGATGTGGCAAATGTGCCATTCAAATATAAGATATTACCAATGGGGGAAACTGGACATAGAGTATATAGGGACTCTTTGCAGCATCTTTGTAACTTTTCTTTACCTTACTATATCACAGTATTTCCTCAGTCCCTTTCATATAAAAATATCTACCTCAAATCAGGCTGCCCAAGATTTGGAAATATTCTGTCTTTGAACTTCCCCTTTGGAGATGCTACTATGGTTCTGTCAATATAGGATCCTCCCTTTCTGCAGTTAAGCAATTAATTTATCTTTGCTTGAGCATTGGGTTAAATGGTGATTTCTTCAGTAAGTCTGTAGTCAACATTATGGAAAACTCATGTTAAGTAATAATTTTGACCTATAACTTTTCTGGTGTAGGAGGATCTAATACATTTTGGTAAATGGGATTATATAACCCCACCAGATACTTTCCCCTATTCTGATTAGTAATGTAGGTATCATCAGAGATTTTAATCATATAAACCAGTCATGGTTCTTTCCTGAACTTTAATATAAAACCTTACTCTTTATTGCTCCCAGGCCATGATATCCCTGAAATTATGCAAATAAGAAGAAAAAAACGCAAGGGTTTTATGGATTATATTCCTAGGATGAAAGACAATCATGACAGTTAAATTATAGTGGCCATTAACTACTCTATTATTTAGTTCTTAAAAAATGATATAGTGTATTGTAAGGGAACACACAAATATGAAAGAGCAAGGAAGCAGAAGGCAGAAAGAAGACACTTTAAATTACTATTCATCTAGAAGTGAAAATGGGAAAATCATAACTAATTATTAAATCAAATCATGTTAAATCAGCACTAGATATTAGTAACTGCTTAGTAATTTGATAGCCTAGCAAAGCAGCCATTACCTGATGATGACAGCTATTTACCCAGATGGAAAGTCACAGGAAATTGGAATGACTGCCACACCACACAGCATTAATCAGAATAGCCATCAGTAATGGCCCCTTCAGAACACCAAATCAGTCATGATTAGTAGAGGTGGTTCAAGTTCAAAGAGTTGAGAAGTTAGACAGCATGCCTCTTGGTCCCAGAACCAGGACTCTTCTGTTCACCAATCTGTTTGCCTCAGTTTTATGAGCTGCTAAGAACATGGCTCGAAAGACACAAAGTAAAAAAAAAGAAAAAAAAAAGACACAAAGTTCTATATGGGCATGTGACTTGTCCTAACTCAGCCATCTTAAGTCATAGAAGAAAAATTTTAAATGGCTATTTTCAAACTAAGCTAATACAAAATTTCTGTTTTCAAAATAAAAACACCACCCTTCACTCTTGTCTCACCCTTTACCCAAGTCCTAACATTCAACTCATTCCTGCATCACAAGCCTTTTTTGATTCTTATTCCATCCTCAAACATGATATCAACTATGAATATAATGCATTCCTCTTTTTAAGATTTATTTATTTATTTGAGAGAGAAACCAAGTGAGCAGGGGAAGGGGCAGATGGAGACAGGCAGACTCCTCTCTGAGCAAGGAACCCGACATGGGGCTCTATCTCAGGAAGCTGAGATTATGACCTGAACCAAACCAAAAGTCAGACACTTAACTGACTGAGTCACACAGGTGGTCCTATAATGTATTTCTTATTTCATCTTTCCTTTTCTTGAATCTCAGAGACTGAGAAATAAACTGTTACACACACTAAAATATTGTAGGGATAAAAATGTTAAAGTCTAAAAATTTATTTTTAAGTTCATGTGAAATACGAAATATGAAATATTTCCTGAATGCAAATATTCTAGGCCATCAAAATGGTTAAGTAAAGTGACTCAAGAAATGATGTGCCCATAACTATAATAAAACCATTGTTTATAAAGGATCAAGTGAAATATAGAATAGTTTAACACAAAAACAGAATATTATTTCTATTTTTGGTGCTTCCAAATGAATTTATTCTATGAAAGATATTCTCCCTTTTTTTAATTAGAAATGACATGAACAGGTCTTTAAATGGGTTGCTATGACTACAAAAGTGATGCAGTGGTCTGTGGATAGGCAGAAAGGGTAAATCACTATTCGTAATATTTTATCCAGATGACTTGGAGTACCCACTGAGAGAAAAGAGAAAATGTGTAAAACAAGACAGTTAGGAATGGGTCACTGATGCTTTTCAATGAGAGGAAATCTCAGCAGATAGAGGAACTTTTGCAGATAAGTTAAGAGGAAACAACTACTGTCCAAAACAAAAGTTTTAGAAGAGCTGTTTCCAAATAACAAATATTCCATAGCTACTGATGGTCTAGATATAAGTAAGGAAGCAAAGAACCAAAAGAACTTCAAGCATATTAGTTCACATACAGAAATCAAGAAAGCTTTAAGCATTCTTTTATTGTATTTTTTCTCCAGAAAACTGTGAATTTTTACAAATATAATTTATACTCAATACAGAAAGACTGGAACATTAACATATGAAAAAATAAGTATGTAAAAATCTCCCAGGGACATCTGGGTGGCTCAATCTGTTAAGCGTCCCACTCTTGATTTAGGCTCAGGTCATGATCTCAGGGTTGTGAGATGAAGCCTCAAGTTGGGTTCTGTGCTCAGCAGGGAGTCTCCTGGAGATTATTTTTCTCTCTTCCTCTCCCTCTAACCCTCTTCTGCTCTCAATCTCTCTCTCTCTGTCTCTCTCTCAAATAAATAGATGATAGATAGATGATAGATAGATAGATCTTTAAAGATCTCCCATAATCTAATTATTAGAAATAAATATTTTTGGAACCTGCTTGACTACACAATCAATGACTACACATAATTACTATTTATTTAAAAATCAAAAATAAGACTTTCATTTCAGGCATAGAGGGACTCTCATTGTAGAACAACTAAATAATAAATAGAACAAAATAAAACTCATGATCTGATTATAGGTGGTAATCATGATTTTTTCAGCTTTATTGAGATATATTTGGCAATTTAAAATTATATATATTTAAGGTGTACAACTGATGACAACGAGAAGTATTTACCAAAACTGAGGTACTTAATATATTCATCACTGCACATAATTACATTTTATTTTATTTTAAATTTTTAACATTTTTTTTAAATTTTATTTTTGGTGAGGACACTTAAGACCCTCTTAGCAAATCTCAACATCCCTGAAATCATGACCCTAGCCAAAATCAAGAGTCAGACATTTAACTGGCTCAGCCACATAGTTGCCCTTAACTGAAACTTTATACCCTCAGACCAATACCTCCCCATTTCTAACTGCCGTTAGCTCCTGATAACCACCATTCTCCGTATGTTTCTAGGGGTATGACTATTTTTATATTCCACACATAAGTATAATGATGCAGTATTTGTCTTCCTGCTTCTGGCTTATTTCACTTAAATAATGTTTTCCGGTTTCATCCATGTTATTGCAAATGGCAGAATTTTCCTGCATTTTCTAAGGCTGAATAATATTCCATTGTATGTATAAATGTGTATATACATATTTTTTTCCTTTATCTATTCATCCATCAAAAGACATGGGTTGTTTACATATTTTGGCTATTGTGAATAATGCTCCAATTAACATGGGAGTGCAGGTACCTCTTAGATATACCGATTTCATTTCCTTGAATACATAGCCAGAAGTGGGATTGCTAGATCATAATATAACTCTAATTTTATTTTTTTTTAAGGACCTCTATACTGTCTTCCATAACACCCAGTGCTCATCACATCATGTGCTCTTCTTAATGCCTATTACCTAATTACTCCATATTCCCACCCACTTCCCCTCCAGCAACCCTCAGTTTGTTTAGAATTCTATAATTAAGTCTTTGATGGTTTGCCTCTCCCTCTGATTACTATATGTATTCTTTTGAGAAGCATTTATTCAGATCCTCTGCCGATTTTCTAATTGGGTTATTTGATTGTTTTCAATTGAGTTGCATGACTTCCTTATATTTTGCATATTAATCCCTCATCTCATACATGGTTTGCAATTTTTTTCCCCTTTTTACTTTTGATCATTGCCTTCTCACTGTGTTGATTAGTTCCTTTGCTGTGTAGAAACTTTTTGTTGGACACAATCCCATTTACCTATTATCTGTTTTTGTTGCCTGTTTTTTTGGTGTCATAATCCAAAAATATCATTACTCAGACCAATGTTAAGAAACATTTCCCCTGTGTTTCCTTCTGATAGCTTCATGGTTTTGGATCTTATTTTTAATTCCTTAATCCATTTTGAGTTATTTTTGTATATGATACAAGATAAGGGTCCAGTTTGAATTGTATTTCTCAAACTATCCAAAAAGGAAATTAAGAAAATAGCTTCATTCACAATAGCAACAACAAAAGAATAAAATACTTAGAAATAACCAAAACCAAGGAATAAACTTAGCCAATAAATTTAACAAAAGTGAAAGACTTGTACACTAAAAATTATAAAATATTAATGAGGAAAACACAAGTAAATGCAAAGACATTCCATGTTCATGATTTGGGGAAAAATAATATTGTTAAAATATCCATAATACACATAGTAATCTACAGATTCAGTACAAATCCTCTCAAAATCCTAATGACATCCTTGACTGAAATAGAAAAAATAATCTTAAAATTCATATGGAACCACAAAAGACCTTGAATAGCCAAAGCAACTTTGAGTAAAGAACAAAACTGAAGGGATCACACTTTCTGATTTCAAAATATATTACCAAGCTACAGTAATCAAAACATTATGGTATTAGCTTTAAAACAGACATATAGACCAAAAGAACAAAACAGAGATCCCAGAAATCAATCCACACGTGGACAGTCAACTGATCTTTGACAAGTATGCAACAACACACAAGGGATAAATATAATCTCTTTGGTAAAGGGCTTTGGAAAAACTGGGTAGTCATGGTTTTTAGTAAACAGGAGCATACAAAGTGCCCTGTGGCTAGATTTCTAAAAACAGTGCTATATTAAGGAATAGAATATTGAGCTAGCATCAAAGTGTTGCTTTAACTATAACACTTTATTTAAGCCAGGACGTTCAATGATGGGTGAAGTTGTCCCAGGTCAGAGGTAAATCCTGGATCTCAGTGGAAGTAGACAAAAATCACTTCCGCAAGAAGAATCCCCTAACTTAAGTCCAGATGGTTTGTACAGATGAAGATCAAGAATTGATCCCACAACCACAAGGAATCTAGCACATTAGGAGGCAGGTCAGCAGATTGAAAGAAGAAAACAATAACAACAATATTAGAAATGTAGAGCCCAAATACAGCTGTTTAACACTGAATATAAATTATTGTCCATGCTATTTAAATTAAATAAATTAAAATTAAATAAAGTGCAAAATTTAGTTCTTTAGTCATACTAGCTATATTTCAAGTGTTTAATAGCCATATGTAGCTAGTGGCTATCATATTAGGCAGCACAGACATAAAGCTTTATTATTAAGACAGAAAGTTCTATTGAACAGTGCTGGCTTGGGATGTTTATATCTATAAAGAACCAAAAAGATGACCAAACAATAAAAGATTGTCAGTAATTAGTAAATTTTGGTCCACTGATTATTAAGGATATATTTTAATGTGATTTGACAAATATATGTTATGTTACTAAATAAAAATCAATACATAAAATATTTCTATCTCTCTACAAGTACCTTGTGCCTGTTCAAAGTTTATCTCTTAACCCACAATCCCATGGTAACAATTGATCTGCTTCTGTTACAATAATTTTGTGAGTTTTTTCCTACCAGAAATTCACATTAATGGAATCATATTGTAAAGAGTCCTTTGTTTCTGACTGTTTTTATCTGCATGATGCTTTTGAGATGCTTCTCTGTTGCCTCATATATCAGTACTTCATTTTGTTTTATTTTTGAATTGTATTCCATTGTACGAAAATACCATAATTTGCTTATTCATTCACTAATTGATGGAAATTTGAGTTATTTCCAGCTCAAGGAAATTACTAATAAATCTGCAATGAATATTCACATATATATCTTTGTGTGACATATGTCACTTCTCTTGTGTATATACATAGAACTGGAACAGCTAACTGAAAAGGGAAATTTATGTATAACTTGATAAGAAATTGCCAAACTACTTTCCAGAGTGGCTGTATCATTATGCACTCCCACAAGCACCAGCAATATACGACATTTTGAGTTACTTCACACCATTGACAGCACTTGATATTGTCCGTCTTCTTCATTTTAGCCATTCTAGTGGCTGTGCGGTGGCAACTTGCCGTGGTATTAGTTTGCATTTCTTTAATGAATAATGAATGATATTGAGCATCTTCCCTCGTGCTTATTTGCCACTCACATATCTTCTTTGGAGATGTTTCTGTTCACAGTTGTTGCCAGTTTCAAAAAAAAAAAATGAGCTGTTCATTTTCATCTTATTCAGTTGTAGGAGTTATTAATATGGTCTGGATACAGGTCCTTTAATCAGATTTATGTTCTGAAAGTATTTTCGTCCATAAATCCTTGTCATTTTTGTTTCTTACCTGTAGCTTTCATAAAACAGAGATTTTAATTACACTTAATTTCAATTTATCAACTTTCCTTCTGTGAGTCATGCTTTTACTGTCTTTTCTAAGAAATTTTCAATTAATCAAAAGTAGTAAAAATATTTTTCTTATATTTTCTTCAAGAAGTTCTATAGTTTCAGCTCCTCTGTTTATGTATATGACAAATTTTGAGTTAATTTTTATTATGCTGTGAGGTGAAGATAATTTTTATTTTTATTATGCTGTGAGGTGAAGATAAAGGATAATTTTCCCATGGATAGTAATTGTTCCAGCAATATCAAAAACATTTTCTTCCCCATTCAGTTATCATAGTAAATTTTTAAAAAATCAATTCCATGTATTTGTGAGCTGATTTCTAAATCACCTTGTGTTATGCATTGAACTATGTATTTACTCCCCTACCCCAGATTGTTTTGATTACTGAGACTATATGACAACGTTTAAAATATGGTAGTATAAGTCCTTCAACATCTATTTCAAAATTTTTAGTTTTTTAAGTCCTTTACATGTTCATAGAGTTTTAGAATAAACTTGTAAATTGTACATCAACAAAAATAAGTCTTCTATGATTTTAAAAGAAGTTATGTTGGATTTATAGACCAATTTGGGGAGAAGTACTAACTTAATGAAATTAAGTCTTTTATTCAATGAACTATGACTTATCAGTATATTTATTTGGTATTCTTACATTTATTTCAGCAACAATTTATAGGGTCAGTGACAGTTTTTGTTAAGAGTATCCCTAATTACAATCTCAGTTACCATGGAGCTGTGAAAAGGTAGGATATGCTTCCTATTTGCATGAATTTCAGTGAAGATGACACCATACAAATGACTGCCTGTATTTCATATGCTTTTATGCTATTGTAAAAGGTATTTTTTATTTCAATTTCTAGCTTCTTGTTGCTTTATATAAAAATTCACTTGATTTCTTATACTGACCTTATATCCTACAGCCAAAATAAGTTGACTCACTAGTTACTTTTTTGTATATTCCTTTGAGTTCTCTGCATACATGGTATATTTTCTGTGAATAAAAATAGTTTTACTTGTGTATATTCAACCTTATGCCTTCTGTTTCTTTTTCTTCCCTTCTTCCTCTAGCTGGAACATCCAGTAGAATTTTGTATATAAGTGATTAGCAGAGATATCCTTGCCTAATTTCCAATAGTGGGGAAAAAATTCCATTTTTATTATTAAATAATGTTAGCTATAAGCTTTTCTTATTGTATTTTTGTCAGATTGAGGAAATTCCCTTCAATTTTTAGTTTGCCAAAGTTATACTGAGATCTCAATATCTCATTGTTTTCATGTGCTTCTATTTTCTGTTTTCTTTTCTTATCTTCTTTTGGATTATTTGAATATTTTTTATAATTCCATTTCAATTTTATCTATATTTAGCCACATATTTTTTCTTCAATTATCTTTTAGGAAGACTAAAAATTAGAAAAAAATTATCTATGTTATTCACATACACCATTCCTAGCACTTCTCATTCTTGCTTTTTCTCTTGCTCTCTCTCACTTTCTTCAGCTCCCTTCTTTCTGTCACTCACACACAGTCCAAGTTTCAAATTCCAGACTCCTTAGCCTCTCAGAATTTTGATCTTTGTTCTTTCAATTAATCAGTTTTGTGTTGGTTCCTCTCCTTGCATTGTATTCTGGAAATCACCTCCAGCTCATGTCACTGGTTTCTCTTTTCTCAGAGATCACAGTCCTGCCCTTGCTCCTGCTGTCCATTGTCTGAAAACAATTATTTCACTTATTTTTCCATTTATTTGTCCACTTACTTACAGTGGACAGCAATTACCATGGCAATTAATCCTTCAAAGGCAGAAGCTTATACTCATTTATTGCTTTTAGGCTTCTACTTTGATATTAAGATCATGAACATTGCTCTCACTTTGTCTTAGATAGTTCTCTGGTACACAGTCTAGAATTGCCCTTTTCTTTGTGATCCATTCTGAAGTTGTCATTTAATAGATATATTGAGACAATTTTCATTGTTAAAATGTTAAAATAAAACACATTTGATTTTAGCAGTTTGATTTTATTTGTTTCGTTTCCTTGTTTTTTTTTTTTAATCTTTTTCATGTTTGGTCTCTTTGTTCTTGATACTTGTGCATGTGCATAATTTTTATATTTATGAAGTGTCATTGATATTGTTCTATTATGACTAGCTTTACAATTTTACATGGTGTGTTTAGTCTCAATGTATAGAATGTTAATTTTGTATTGTGAGCAACATTAAAATTAACTTATTTTGTCTCCCTTTTATTCCCTGCACTTGATTCTTCACCATTGTATATTAGTCAGTTAGACTTTCTAACTTAATATCTTTGCAATGATAAAGATGCTTCTATTTGATCTGCTAGTTTGAATAATATACTTTGAATTCTAGCTATTAGAAATGAGACAATCTAAGAAACTACTTATTTCTCTACTTTGCTTACCCCTGTTAAATTAATTATACAAGGAGGTCACTAAACTGAGGTGGCTCTACTATTGTGGCAGGCTATGTAAACAAAATCCAAGCCTATAAATACCTCAAAGTTATGACATCAAAATCTAAAGACAATAGCTCACAAGCTACTAAGCTCTAGTTATATAGCCAAACAAATAATTTTCTATCTTTAATTCCACATTTTCTCTGTATATCTTTCCTCTAGCTTCTGTCAGCAGAGCACTGCTAATGAGTTCTTGCTTGGCACTGCCCCATTCTAATCCATTTTGCTTAAATAAACTCAAAGTTTTTAATATGCATCAGCTTATCTTTTAATACCTCAGTCCCTACCAAATATGGTTAGTATGCCATTTCTATTTTGCCACAACATACATTTACATTCTATTTTATTCTCCTAATCTACCCATTATACATATAATTCTACAGTTAGATATTTTCAAATCTTGTTACCAGGCCTTTAGTCATGGTACCCCCAGTCATCTATTGGCCATGCGAAGTTTGTCCTTTAGCAATTTCTCAAGGAAGGCTCATATAAAAACATTTTCCTAAGTTCGGCATGTTCAGTATAGCATAACTATGACCTTTATAGCAGACGAGCAATTTCACATGTTTATACTCTTCAGAACATACTTTTTTCTTTCTGTGTACATGTTTCTTCATTGTCTGCTGATGTCGAATGTTGGTGAAAAGAAATGTGAAGCCAATCTGACATTTTGCCCTTACAAGAGATTTGGTATTTCTCCTTAAAAGCTCAAAGTTTTCTCTTATCCTGGTGTCCATAATTTTCTTAGGCTGTGTCATGCTGCTAACCTAGGTCAATTTTTCTTAGCACATACTCTTTCTCAAAGTGTAAATTTAGCTCTTGTATTTCAGGAAAGTCTTTTCTTGAACAATGTATTTACTATTTGTTCTGTTTCTTTATTTTGCAATTCTTCCTTGAGGTATTCTCCAGGATACATTTGGTTTTTTCAGGGATGAAACTGTAATTTAAGTGGAAGTATGATGGGGATGACCCCTCACATATCCTTTAAATCTTTGAACATGGCACTAGTTTCTATGTCCAACCCCTTAGATGTAATTTTGTTTTGACTTACTACCTTGGATAGAGGTTGCTTAGTTCCGGGCCTAAGTAAAACTTGGCCTCTCACACCATGATAGCTCTTATCACACAACACCGAGACCCAATGTGGAGTCTGCACCAACTACCAATGTATGTGTTTCCCAATTATATATTCAGGTACCAGGGAAACTATTAAAGAATAAGTCTGCAATAACCCCACTGTGAACTGGATCATGGCCAGGACTCTTATCGTTATCTAGCTCCCACATGCTCCCATTTTAACAAGGAGACCATAACTATTTGGATTTCTGAGTATGAATATCAACATGAACAAGAGTCCTCAAAACTTCCGTTTTCCCAAGTATTTAATTACTCGAGTGAATAATTATAGATTCCTTCGTGGAAGAACATGAAGATTTATGATCATGTACATGTGGTATTGCACAGGTATTTCTTTGGGGATATAGTCTTTTCTTCAATTTAGAGATTACAGGTCTGAAATTGGTTAAAGTCTGGAAACTGGGCAAGGATTATGGCTTTTTATTGGGACAACTGCCTTTACCCTCCTGATCATCAATCCTTTAATTTTACTGATAGTCCAAGTTGATTGGTATTCTTTCTGGTTATCCATCTATTATTCCCCCAGTGACACCATTCTCTCGGGATGAGTCCTTCTTGGCTGTCATTTGGACCTTGCCTTCCATTATAATCATTACAGCTATTGCACTTTGGACAGTTAAGCTTCACCTATCATCCCACAATTTCTGTCTGGATCCTACTGTCTTCATTGCTGTCAGTGAGTCTAGTTAGGTAATGGATTCTCCTACAATAATACCTGAGCAACAGAGGAAAACAGTCATTGAACTTCTTAATGATTTTGATGCCAGTGCTAGCCTTATGACGTAAATAGTAAATGGTGTATATCCCCTGCACATTCCCATTGAACACAGTATCTGGTAGGTCTTCCAACATTATATGCCATATGCACTTCAGCATGCACACTTTTGAGTTTTTTAAACCTTCTTCCATTGTCCAACTTGGAAATTTTAGCATTTTAACCTCACTTAAGATAGCCACAGCATGTTTGCCCATATCTCTTGTGATCTTTGGCAGAATGTGAAATCCTGCACTCCAAAAGAGTGCACCCAAATCAATAAACTTCCCCTTATTTGATTTGTGTCCTGATCCCTTTGATAAAGCATCTTCAGGATTCAGCCCATGTGCATCCCCTAATTCCTGAGGCTAGGACTTGTATTCCTTTGTGGTAGAAACACTTTCCTTCCTTTTTTTTTTAAAATACTTGGCTCTGATTTAGTTATGGTATGAATTAGTCCTGGTTATAATAATAGGGGAAATAGGAATATATACCAAAAATGGCACATATGTCTTGAGGAGGAAAATCTGCATGACTTTTTTAATAAAGCTGTTGTACTACTGAGAATTCTCTCAACAATTTGGGTTCACCACTGTATGGCTTATGCCCTATTAATGCTACTTTTGAATACCTTTACAGATAAAGAATTTTGTCTGTTTATTTTTCATTCTTCTTTTTGCACTCAATATTTTCCATGGAGAGAAATCGAAGACTCTGGTTTATGCAAACATATTCAACTGAAAGTTCAACATACTTTTAATATAATAACTTGGTTTCAGGCACTTCAGTAGAATTTTAAAAACATGCATTTTTATGAATATTTGTGTATGTCCATGTATTGCCTATGATTATTGATATCAGGACCTTTTTTTTAAGATTTGGAAATTATAGCTGAATCATCTGGAATTCATAATAAAACAGCAGGAAGCCCAGCAGTATCTAGACAATATTTGCAAATTTAAAGGAAGATAAATATTTTATTTTACAATCTTTTTGGAAGATAATCCCTCATTATCTTTTAAAATTAGAAGTACACAAAGCCTTTGATCTAGTAATTCCCCTTTTGGGACTCTACCATACACAAAAATATATTGGCACAAAGTATTTACTAAAGCATTTTTATGATGGCAAAAATCTGGAATCAACTATAATATCAATAAATAAGAGAATAGTTTAATAAATGACTATATATCCATGAGAAATAACATGGAGCTTTTATTTTTTTTTTTATTTTTTATTTATTTATTTATTTATTTATTTTTTATTGGTGTTCAATTTACTAACATACAGAATAACACCCAGTGCCCGTCACCCATTCACTCCCACCCCCCGCCCTCCTCCCCTTCTACCACCCCTAGTTCGTTTCCCAGAGTTAGCAGTCTTTATGTTCTGTCTCCCTTTCTGATATTTCCCACACATTTCTTCTCCCTTCCCTTATTTTCCCTTTCACTATTATTTATATTCCCCAAATGAATGAGAACATATAATGTTTGTCCTTCTCCGACTGACTTACTTCACTCAGCATAATACCCTCCAGTTCCATCCACGTTGAAGCAAATGGTGGGTATTTGTCATTTCTAATAGCTGAGTAATATTCCATTGTATACATAAACCACATCTTCTTTATCCATTCATCTTTCGTTGGACACCGAGGCTCCTTCCACAGTTTGGCTATCGTGGCCATTGCTGCTAGAAACATCGGGGTGCAGGTGTCCCAGCGTTTCATTGCATTTGTATCTTTGGGGTAAATCCCCAACAGTGCAATTGCTGGGTCGTAGGGCAGGTATATTTTTAACTGTTTGAGGAACCTCCACACAGTTTTCCACAGTGGCTGCACCAGTTCACATTCCCACCAACAGTGTAAGAGGGTTCCCTTTTCTCCACATCCTCTCCAACATTTGTTGTTTCCTGCCTTGTTAATTTTTCCCATTCTCACTGGTGTGAGGTGGTATCTCATTGTGGTTTTGATTTGTATTTCCCTGATGGCAAGTGATGCAGAGCATTTTCTCATGTGCATGTTGGCCATGTCTATGTCTTCTTCTGTGAGATTTCTGTTCATGTCTTTTGCCCATTTCATGATTGGATTGTTTGTTTCTTTGGTGTTGAGTTTAATAAGTTCTTTATAGATCTTGGAAACTAGCCCTTTATCTGATATGTCATTTGCAAATATCTTCTCCCATTCTGTAGGTTGTCTTTGAGTTTTGTTGACTGTATCCTTTGCTGTGCAAAAGCTTCTTATCTTGATGAAGTCCCAATAGTTCATTTTTGCTTTTGTTTCTTTTGCCTTCGTGGATGTATCTTGCAAGAAGTTACTATGGCCGAGTTCAAAAAGGGTGTTGCCTGTGTTCTTCTCTAGGATTTTGATGGAATCTTGTCTCACATTTAGATCTTTCATCCATTTTGAGTTTATCTTTGTGTATGGTGAAAGAGAGTGGTCTAGTTTCATTCTTCTGCATGTGGATGTCCAATTTTCCCAGCACCATTTATTGAAGAGACTGTCTTTCTTCCAATGGATAGTCTTTCCTCCTTTATCGAATATTAGTTGCCCATAAAGTTCAGGGTCCACTTCTGGATTCTCTATTCTGTTCCACTGATCTATGTGTCTGTTTTTGTGCCAGTACCACACTGTCTTGATGACCACAGCTTTGTAGTACAACCTGAAATCTGGCATTGTGATGCCCCCAGATATGGTTTTCTTTTTTAAAATTCCCCTGGCTATTCGGGGTCTTTTCTGATTCCACACAAATCTTAAAATAATTTGTTCTAACTCTCTGAAGAAAGTCCATGGTATTTTGATAGGGATTGCATTAAACGTGTATATTGCCCTGGGTAACATTGACATTTTCACAATATTAATTCTGCCAATCCATGAGCATGGAATATTTTTCCATCTCTTTGTGTCTTCCTCAATTTCTCTCAGAAGTGTTCTATAGTTTTGAGGGTATAGATCCTTTACATCTTTGGTGAGGTTTATTCCTAGGTATCTTATGCTTTTGGGTGCAATTGTAAATGGGATTGACTCCTTAATTTCTCTTTCTTCAGTCTCATTGTTAGTGTATAGAAATGCCACTGACTTCTGGGCATTGATTTTGTATCCTGCCACGCTACCGAATTGCTGTATGAGTTCTAGCAATCTTGGGGTGGAGACTTTTGGGTTTTCTATGTAGAGTATCATGTCATCGGCGAAGAGGGAGAGTTTGACTTCTTCTTTGCCAATTTGAATGCCTTTAATGTCGTTTTGTTGTCTGATTGCTGAGGCTAGGACTTCCAGTACTATGTTGAATAGCAGTGGTGAGAGTGGACATCCCTGTCTTGTTCCTGATCTTAGGGGAAAGGCTCCCAGTGCTTCCCCATTGAGAATGATATTTGCTGTGGGCTTTTCATAGATGGCTTTTAAGATGTCGAGGAATGTTCCCTCTATCCCTACACTCTGAAGAGTTTTGATCAGGAATGGATGCTGTATTTTGTCAAATGCTTTCTCTGCATCCAATGAGAGGATCATATGGTTCTTGGTTTTTCTCTTGCTGATATGATGAATCACATTGATTGTTTTACGGGTGTTGAACCAGCCTTGTGTCCCAGGGATAAATCCTACTTGGTCATGGTGAATAATTTTCTTAATGTACTGTTGGATCCTATTGGCCAGTATCTTGTTGAGAATTTTTGCATCCATGTTCATCAGGGATATTGGTCTGTAATTCTCCTTTTTGGCGGGGTCTTTGTCTGGCTTTGGAATTAAGGTGATGCTGGCTTCATAGAACGAATTTGGAAGTACTCCATCTCTTTCTATCTTTCCAAACAGCTTTAGGAGAATAGGTATGATTTCTTCTTTAAACGTTTGATAAAATTCTCCTGGGAAGCCATCTGGCCCTGGACTCTTGTGTCTTGGGAGGTTTTTGATGACTGCTTCAATTTCCTCCCTGGTTATTGGCCTGTTCAGGTTTTCTATTTCTTCCTGTTCCAGTTTTGGTAGTTTGTGGCTTTCCAGGAATGCGTCCATTTCTTCTAGATTGCCTAATTTATTGGCGTATAGCTGTTCATAATAGGTTTTTAAAATCGTTTGTATTTCCTTGGTGTTGGTAGTGATCTCTCCTTTCTCATTCATGATTTTATTAATTTGAGTCTTCTCTCTCTTCTTTTTAATAAGGCTGGCTAATGGTTTATCTATCTTATTAATTCTTTCAAAGAACCAACTCCTGGTTCTGTTGATCTGTTCCACAGTTCTTCTGGTCTCGATTTCGTTGAGTTCTGCTCGAATCTTTATTAGCTCCCTTCTTCTCTTGGGTGTAGGATCTATTTGCTGTTTTTTCTCTAGCTCCTTTATGTGTAAGGTTAGCTTTTGTATTTGAGTTCTTTCCAGTTTTTGAATGGATGCTTGTATTGCGATGTATTTCCCCCTTAGGACTGCTTTTGCTGCATCCCAAAGATTTTGAACGGTTGTATCTTCATTCTCATTAGTTTCCATGAATCTTTTTAATTCTTCCTTAATTTCCTGGTTGACCCTTTTATCTTTTAGCAGGATGGTCCTTAACCTCCATGTGTTTGAGGTCCTTCCAAACTTCTTGTTGTGATTTAGTTCTAATTTCAAGGCATTATGGTCCGAGAATATGCAGGGGACAATCCCAATCTTTTGGTATCGGTTCAGACCCGATTTGTGACCCAATATGTGGTCTATTCTGGAGAAAGTTCCATGTGCGCTTGAGAAGAATGTGTATTCAGTTGAGTTTGGATGTAAAGTTCTGTAGATATCTGTGAAATCCATCTGGTCCAGTGTATCATTTAAAGCTCTCGTTTCTTTGGAGATGTTTTGCTTAGAAGACCTTGATAGATGCGCGAACTCTTCTCACTGTAGCATTCCAGCTGGTCTCTCTTTAAATCTCAGGCCGAATTCATAGATTTTCAGGATAATTTGAAGGTTTTCTAGGTAGTTTGGTGGAGATAGGTGATTTGGAGACCCTACTCTTCCGCCATCTTGCTCCTCCCCCCTAACATGGAGCTTTTAATAGGAGATAGTTTTATATCCCTAAATTGGAAGGATGATCATATGTCATTAATGAAAAATGCAAGTTATAGAGTAGTACGTAGTATAATTCCATTTTTGTAAATATATGTACAAATTATTGGTTAACAACATGAAGAAAAGAATAAAGAGAAGCACATCAGGTTACATTATAAAATGATATTGAGGTTTAAATGGATAAAATAAATGGATAATATTACTCATTTATTCTTTATTCATTTTTAACTAGTTTACTTGTTGCAAAAAGCATTGCATTATTTATCCAACTAGAAAACAATAAAGAAAATGTAAAAGATTAAAAAAAAAAAGTGTGAGAATTATTCTGAGAATATTTGAGGAATATTCCAGTACCAAATTCTAGGAGTTTAACAAGTTACTAATGATATTAGAGGAAAAAACAGTAAGTTGGCTTTAAATCTCAACCCACTTTATCCATATTTTCTATTTTCCTATTATTGTCTGCACCTATCAATAGCCATCAATTAACTTCTTCAGCAATCTATCATGATTATTTGGAATGGCACAAAATCAAAGGATGAGACTGGTACACTTGATGTTATGACTAGGCTGGTATATTTGAGTTATTTGTCTCTTGTTCTTATAGGACATTTAAGCAAGGAACATGTTAATCCAGTCATTGTTTGGTTGTAAATGAAGTTTTCCTCTCTTTTGATCTTTGAGGACATCCCAATTCTAATATCCTCTCTTTGATATGGCATCGATGTATACAATTTATACAACCAATCCTCTCTTTACCCCTCAAGTTTTATGTGCTATAAACAGAGGACATCAACAACAAAAAGTCTCCTTCTTATGGAGTGTATGTTCCAGTGGAGAAATAAACAAATAAATATAGAGTATAAATGTCAGGAAAAGATGAGTGCAGTGACAGAAAATAGACCAAAGTAAGAGGATAGAGAATAAAACAGGTATATTCTTTGACAGGGTTATCAGGAAAGATCTCCCTCCAAGGAATTCACATTTGAGAAGAGCCCTAAAGGAAAAATTATAGCAATTCATAGGACTATCTGTGGGAATAACTTTTGGAGAAAAGTTAGCATCAAGTGCAAAGGCCCTTATAATAAGAATGGATGAACCACTATAATGTAATGGAAACTTTAGACTTCATAGGCCTGAAGAGATGGCAGGAATTAGCATGCCAAAAGTACAACTGCCAAACTGATCAAAATGGTGGCCAGAGCAGGATACGAGGCAAAATAAAGCTGGTCAGGATATTGACACAAAGCAGCTTCTCTCAAGGTTAGCCCCAGCTCAGAAGTCAAGTAAGGTTTGGGTTCTAATTCAACCAGCATCACCATTCTAGGAAATATATTTAAAGTTTCCTACCTGTAAAATAGAAATAATAATACCAGTATTCTGACTGCTCCATAGACATATTTAAAGAGTCAGAACAAAGCACTTAGAAGTCAATGGAGTACATTCAACATTGGAGTTCTTAAATATATAAAGCAAACGTTAGTAGAACTATAAGAAGAAATAAACAGCAATACAATAATAGTTGAAAACTTTAATACCCCATTCTCCACAGTGGATATATCATCCACACAGGGTATCAATAAGGAAACAGTGTATTTGAAATACCACTATAAACCAAGTAGACCTAGTGGACATATACAGAAGACTCCATCTAATAACAATTGAATACACATTATTTGCAAACACACACAGAACATTTCCTAGGATAGGTAATATGTCAGTCCATAAAACAAGTCTCAACAAATTTGAGAAGATATAAATTATATTAAGTACTTTTGCCAAATACTGTGGTATAAAACTAGAAATCAACAACAGGTTGAAAGCTGAGAAAGTCACAAATATGTGAAAATTAAATATACTCTTGAACAATCATGAGTCAAAGAAGAAATTAAAAGAGAAATCAGAAAGTATCTTGAGACAAATGAAATGGAAACACAACATACCAAAACTCATGGGATGTAACGAAAGCGGTTTAAGAGGGAAGCTTATAGCAATACATGGTTCCGTGAACAACAACAAAAAAATCTATACACTAAAAATTATAAGATATTGATTAAAGAAATTGAAGAAGACACACACCAAAAAAACCCTGCCAGATACAAATTCCTTTATACTTTTCCAGGTTCTGTGACTCCAAATAGTTCCTCTCCGTTTCAGAAGAAAGAAAAAAAAAAAAAAACAAAGCTCCAACTTAGGCACTGGCTTTAAAAAAAAAAAAATGGAGGGAGAGACACCTGGGTGGCTCAGTGGTTGAGCGTCTGCCTTTGGCTCAGGGCATGATCCCAGAGTGCCAGGATCAAGTCCCGCATCTGGCTCTCTGCATGGAGCCTGCTTCTCCCTCTTCCTATGTCTCTGCCTCTCTCTGTGTGTCTATCATGAATAAATAAATAAATTCTTTTTAAAAAATGGAGGGAGTTCCTCAATTTACAACAATTTCCATAATGGACCTCTTAGTACCACCCATCCTTCTCTTGGAAAATTCTCTTCTTTTTATCTATCTAAATGATACTGATGGAGACTGCCAATATCAGTATTTACTGCTCTAAAAAGATGGGGATATGACCCCTGATGGAGCAAATCTTAATATCTCTATGGTATTTTTCCAAACCAGAAGAAGAAGAAGAAATTGGTTCTTGTATTTCAGTTTCCGAGTGTGTGATTCCATGAGCTCCATAATTTTCCTGGTCAAGGTTTTAGCCTAATAGAAATAGCTAGTTTGAGACTCTGAAGTTGACACATATACAGAAGCAGGAGACAGGAGAAAAAGAATAAAATCTTGATGAAATTGAGTCACTGCTTGTATCTTCATCCCAACTTTTCCCATTTTGTTAGTTTGGTTACAACCAAAAGTTCCTAAGTAGGCATGTAAGCTTAAGCTACATCAAGTGTAACTTGCTTCTAAGCAACAGAATATGTACGGTAAATACGTTTTAATATCACTACTATGATTGAATTATAAAACAAAGTTCAAAGGGTTTTACAGATGCAATTAGGGTTCCTGATCAATTTATTTTAAGTTAATCAATGAAGAGATTATCCTGAATGGGCTTAACCTAGTCAAAGGAGCCCTTTGAAGAGGGTTAAGAGGAAGGAAAGAAGGAAAGAAGGAAGAAAAAGAAAAGAAAAGAAAAGAAAAAAAGAAAAAGAAAGAAAGAAAGAGAAAGAAAAAGAAAGAAAGAAAGAAGAAAGAAAGAAGAAAGAAAGAAAGAAAGAAAGAAAGAAAGAAAAAAAAGAAAGAAGAAAGAAAGAAAGAAAGAAAGAAAGAAAGAAAGAAAGAAAGAAAGAAAGAAAGAAAAGAAAGAAAGGAAAGAATTCTTTCTTGCCAGCCTTGAGGAAGCAAGGCACCATGAGTTCTACAGTTACAGGGAACTGAATTCTGCCAATAACCACATAAACTTGGAAGAGAATCCTGAGCTCCAGCAAGGAGCTCAGTCTGGCTGACATCTTAAGTGCAGCCTTGTGAACTCTGAGTGGAGGAGCCAGGTAAACCGTGCCTGCATTCCTGACCCATGGAAACAGCAAAATAAGAAATATTTGTTATTGTTGTTTTTAAGCTGCCAAGCCTGTGGTAATTTCTTACTCAACAATAGAAAACTAATACCATATGTTATTATACATTGAATATGAAAGTGAACATTAAGTAAGAATATTTATCAAAAGAAAGTTTGTGGTTGTGTTTCAAAAGAAGTTATGGAATTTGGAGATTCTAAATTAGGAAGATGCCCCTTTTTTCTCTCTACCTCCTGCAGACAAGGAAGCAATCATAATCACAAAGAACCATGGCTAACAGGAGGCAGTATAAATCTACTAAGTAGTGTTGAGAGCCATTAGCATCAGTGGCATTTTTACTTCCTCAAGATTTCTTGAAGAATTGAACTTGGCCTCCAGAATGTAAATCCCTGATTCTTAAAAATGAAAACTAAAGCAGAGTTCTTGGCTTTGAGACTCCATTTTTCATGTCACAGTAATAAAAGTCCCTACTTCTAATGCAATGTTATCCAGACACAAACTGTTAGTTCTTAAAACTAATGCCAGCTGCATTGTGGGAACAATTACTCAGTAAGCCGAAGAGCCTCCTGAGAAACTTAAAGTTGATCATTCCTCAGCACAAACTCAGGAAAACAGCACATTAAATAACTTGTCCTTGGGTGGGCTTGGGTTATTCACAGATCATTAAAGCCCTGAGGCTGCAGCGTAGAATAAAATAGCTTCATCAATCGTAAGGGAAACAAGTACTTACTAAGTGTTCAATATGTACCAGTCTCCATGCTTTCACAAATTCTTTCTTTCCTCATCAGACTTTGGGAGGAAGATATTACCAGCTCTATTTTAAACACACAGAGAATGAATTCTCTTCAGGTCATGCACTGTGACTTGACAGAATGAGGACGGAAAGACAAACTTGTTGTACTTCTTGTAGTGTCTTCAATACTGCATCAGATAGGATGCAAGAATGTAGTAAGTGGTACTCATAAACCATGCTGAGAAAAATATGAAGCTCAGGTGAGCTTTCACATGAAAGCTGAGTTAAATTTCCTTCTCTGAAGAAACTTTTTCAAAGCTGGAGAAGCCATATTACATTTCTTTCCATTATGATAATCACCCAGGTAATGTTATTGGAGAACATCTGGTAAAGATATGATACGGCCACCTAAAGAAATATGCATTCATTCTTTAAAGAGGAATGGAGTGGTAACCTTTAGAGAAGAAACTGAGATGTACGACATTAAAAATCACTGCCCAAAGCATTCATATCAAAGAAAGCATCTAACTGTTAAAAGTTACTATTCCACTCACTGTGTTTTCCTTTAAGCTCCTCAAAATGTCCATGTCTCTACCTGGAGAATTTAGTGAAAGATCCTTCAGAATTATTTGCCCTTCACTCTAGAAGAGTTTTTGAAGAACTTCTTCCCACTCTTAATTTCAAACTTGTTCTCAATCAGTAAATCAATTGCTAAGTCATTCGGCTTATGAATGTAGACCCTTTCAATTCAGGTTAAGCTGTTTAGACTGAAGACATGACCTCTAGGTAAATGATTTGTAATCTGCACCTTCAGTTCCAACTATCTCCAAGATCTACTACAACATAACTAAAAGTTTTCCAGGCATTGTCTTCCCAAAGTGCCATTAATATTAGCTACCCGACTGAGGCCTTGCATCTCTCTCTGATGTATTTCCTTCAGAATGCTTTCCATTGGATTACAATTCAAGCTAGAAAACTCAGAAATGTTTACTCCCTCATGTCAACAGTCTATAATTTCATTATTTAGGATGAAATTCATATTCATCTCTTTCTCTATTTCCAGTCACTTTTTCAACATAAACCTTTATTAATGGATCACCTTTAATAGTTTTCAAGTAGGTATTCTAGCTCCTAGCATTCGTTCACGTATAATCATCTTGTATTTTACTGCTAGGTTAATTTCCCAAGCAACATTTTGATCATAACACATTCTTTAGGGTTTAAAACTTTGTACTATTTTTCTGAATGGCATTTCAAGACCAGAAAGTTTCCTTACCATTCACAATCCATCCTGAAACTGTTATTTAGTTTTCTACCACTTTATTACTCATATGTTAAGTTTCATGAAAATTAAAGTATCCTGTAAACTATCATTATCCTTCAAACATACTTTTTATATAAAAAATTCTCCAGGATCTCTTTTTAATGTGTTTAGTAATAAATTGACAGAAACTGACATTTTCTCCTCTTCTAGCCTGAGGTAAGACACCCAAACATCAACTTCCCATGATATAGTCACTTCCTTCCACCAGTAGGAGGGAATGTAAAATCCCAAAGGCTCCCACGTCTCAAGTTTGTACAGATAGCTTTCCCAGTACTCACAAAAATAGCTGGCATCTAATCTCAGACTCTGATGGCTGAGTTCTAAATATTTATTTTCCTATTCATAAGTTTATTCTCATGCTTGCACTAGGTGGGATACATACACCACCCCGGGACATTTTTCCCACCAATATCTGATTTCTTGGCACATATGTGTTATAATAAAATTTGCCTTCACACCCTCTCCAGACACACCTACTTTGCTTCCATTATGTCCTTAAGCCTAGGGCATCCCGGTGGCTCAGTGAGTTAAGTGTCTAGACTCTTGGTTTCGGCCCTGATCATGATCTCAGGGGTCTGAGATCAAGCCTTGAGTTGCTCAGCATGGAGTCTACTTGAGATTCTCTCTCCAGCTCCTTCTCCCTCCCCCTATGCCTCTCCTCTTGCTCACATACTCTCTCTGAAGTAAATTAATAAATAAAATCATATAGTGTCCTTAAGCCTATGTGGCTCTTCTATACCTTAGTAAAATTCTTCCTTATCTTACTCTATTCTCAAGTTACTAACTCCATGTTTTATTTCCTTTGTTTTCTAAGCAGAAAAAAAGTTTTTCTTTTTGAATTCCAATGTATTAAGCATTTACTCTACTACACTATTATTATAATAATTATTATTGTCATAATTATGGTGGTAGCATTATTTATTACCAGATTCAGAAACACTGGTAAGAACTTACTGTCTTCCCTAAATTTGTATCTATCACACCACCTTTTATCACAGGAGTTTAAGTAGAGTTTATTCTCAATATCACATCACCTTCTATCACAGGAACTTAAGTAGAGTTTATTCTCAACATTACAAATGATAACTAAAGAAAATTACAGAAATAATTTATTTCCTGAAAGAATTAAATTGATATGTATCAGTCCAAAATGTCTGGGCTAGCACTGGTTGTTCCACAAAAAAATTGACTGATGGCTTTTTATAACCTGACTTAATCCAGATGCTTTAGTTCTGCCTGGGATGGTCAAGAAGATAAAACTGTAATTTAATATAAATACCACTTTTATGCTTGTGAGAACAAAGGCCCATTTTATCAAATGCTCAATTAATTGTAATATTCTTATTATTCTTAAACCCTTAGGGTATTTAGGATTAAATTTTGTAAATTGGAAGTCTAAATATATAAGGAAATATTGACTGAGATTCAAAAATATGATAAAGCAAATATAGCGACATTATTTTTATGATTCTGTTCATTTACATAAATATATAAACAGGTTTCCAAAGCCTTTGATTATTTTAATAGAATAAGATGAATCTTATCCCATCTGGTTCTACACATACAGGAATCAACACAAAATCCAAAAGCTGACCAATTTTACAGACAGAAGAGCATAAAAGGCAGTTTCTTATGATCTTTCAGGAGGAAATGCACTTGAAATACTGTGAGAAAGTCAGTCTTGTGATATTTTCTCATTATAAAAGGTCACTGCTCTACTCATTTATCACTATTTTATGGAAGAAGCAGAGTGGATTGTGTCTAGGTGGGAGCAATGTTGCTGAGAAGAGTTTAAAAAATTACCTGGTGTTAAGAGGGAGGGAGAAATTACTTGGTATATTGCAAAGCAGAGCTTGGAAATATATTGCTAGTGCTAAAAATCAGAAATACTGCAAGGTGTGAGAGGAGAAAGAGAAATCTACACTAAAGATACTATTCTCTTATTAATATTCTTCTTTCCATGAAGTAAACTATTCATGAGTTGCTATTGCTGTCCTTAAGTGTATCCTCTATGAATTTAGATTTCAATTCTCCATTAGAGATCACTAGGGAATAATCACGTGTCATAATGGATACTAATAAAGAAATAACATACATAGAAGCATTTCAACCTTTCAAGTAAAGTAAAATCAATGTTTTTGGAGTTTTTTACAGTACATAAATATTAACATGTCTAACGTTACATAATTTTATGTTGTTGCATCGTGGAGAAGTCCATAATACATAGAACCATGCAAAATTCTATGGCATGCCTTCTATATAGTATGTACCTCTCTAAAACCTCTACAGAGAATCTCACTTTGTCCTTTAATCCTCTTAGCAAATCCATGTGGAGAGTACTGACATTAGCTTCATTTAGTAGACAAGAAAGCCTAGGTAGTTGCTTATAAGTGCATAATTAATAAGTGATGAAATCAGAAGTATGAAAACATAGGTTGTGAGTACTATAAAACTATGCTCTGTTTTCTTACTTAGAAACTCTTCTTTAAATAAATAAATAAATAAATCACTAGAAAAATAACTTTAGGCAGGATATAAACTGGAAATCAATTTTACCAAAAACTGAATTCCATTTAAGAGATTATGTTATTGTCAACCTTGTAAAAATTCACTTAGAAAAATTGTAGCCTGAAAAAAATTTTTTTTTTAAAATTGTAGCCTGAATTTTTTGGGGAAGAGTAGGTTGATTTTCTTTCACTTAGACAAAGTTTCTAAATTTAAATAAGCATTTTAGAAGAATACACTTTTATTAAAAGGCTGGATTCTATTATGAAAAGAAAAAGAAAGAGCCTTGACAATGTTCGCATTGAGGACACCTGGCAAGGGTGCCACACATTTAACTTCTGAGTTTTCTAAGGTAATAATTCATGACCAGGACTTTTATTGGATAACAAAAATAGACATAATGAATTTTCCTTCTTTCATAGCTAGGAAGTAAAACAGAAAAATTGCAATAAAATTTTATTTTTTATATATTTTATTCATATAATCCTACTATTATAATTTGAAATTTTTACCATAGTGTATATGTGTATTCTACATATTAATGATTCAATTATTAGGGAGTTTATGGAGCAAAAATAAGCTTATAGTCTTTCCTTTAAGTCTTAAATTTTCTTATTTAAGTATAGATTCTTTTTCCCACTAACATGCCTATCTCTTTTCACTAGTCAACTCTGCTCAGCTTACTTAAATTTCTGTTAATTCTGAGTGCAAATCAGTAAATTTAGTATATGACATTTTCCTAAGATATTCCAAAACCAAGTATATTTCCCCAGATTTCATCATCTTAATGTTTTTGCATCAAGTATAGTCCTATAGACCAACAGAGCCATAAAATAACTATAAATTTGATCAAAAGAGAAAAGAAACAATTTTCTGAAAACACTAGAGGGTGACTAAAAACAGGAAGATTCTGGAGGGAATTTTTAACTAAGGAGGAATAGCACTGGGTGCAACTTTCTAAAGAAATTACTTTTAAAAATTTCAGCCTGTATTTGATCATGTCAGCCCCATGTAAAACAGCTAATTTTTTTTTGTTTTTTTTTTTAGAAAACCTATAGTCTACTATTTCAAAGAATCAGAGGAGGCAAATCTATTAAAGGAGAGAGTCATAAAGGTGTAGTCTCATTCTACACATAAACTGCCCAAATGATAGCTTCCTAAACTACACATGCATAAAGCAGGCCCCAAGCAGCACAGGTAAGGCTCAAAAACAACTGAGATTTAATGTTCTTCCCAATGCAAGACATACAATACTTCCACTTTGAGTCTAGAGAAGTTAAATTGCAGCTTTAAAAAAAAAAATCAAAATTCTCAAAGGAATATAACAGAATCTAGATTCTCTACAATAAGCCATTCACGATGTCTAGGACACAATTTAAAGCAAACTAGCACATGAAAAATACAGAAAAATGTGGTCCTTTCTCAAGAGAAATATGGTTAACAGAAAAAAACCTCAAGACAATCCAGATGTCGGGATTAGCAAATAAGGATTTTAAAGCAGCTATAATAACTATGCTTAGGGAAATAAAGGAAAAGGAAAAGGAAAATAGGCTTAAAATGAATAAACAAATATGAAATATCACTAGAGATATACAAGCTATAAAAAAGATAAACTAAGTGGAAACCTGGATAGAGAAAATTCTTTGTAGATAATTCTTTGTATATAACCTTGATATGATCTGGAAAAAGAAAGGCTTAACAGAAAAATAAAAAGGACAGAGAATCCAAAACTTTGGAGCAAATGAATATAAACTATTCAATATGAAGGTACAGTGAGGAAAAAATTGAAAAAAATAATTACCACCTAGTGCCCACATCTTCTTATCTACGTACTATTCTCCAATAAAAGTATTAACATCTTCTTGAAGAAATGGATGATTCTAGAGCTGAAGTAAGAAAAATATAAGATGGGTTGGAGCATCTTACAATATTAAAAAGTAAGAAAATAGTCAAAAAAACAACAGATGGGGGCATGTCAAAGTGGCACATGAACCAAACTGAAAATACTCTCAATTGTCAATGTTGGAACAGGTTGAGCTACAAAATAATGTAGCATTGGATTTTAACACAAAGTACATACTAAATATATATAAACCCATACTCATACACATAAATGATTGAATAAATAAATGGGAAAGAATAGAAAAATATTTCTTACAGAAGAATTCCAAGTAATATATAAAACTATTCCCCATCCAAGAGATAAAGTTTAATCTCCAACCCCTGAGGGTGAACTAGACTTAGAGATTCACTTCCAAAGGTAAGGGAAAAATTGGAACTTTCCTGTGTGGAGACTGGGAAACATTCCTTTGTCCAATTGATGAAGTTAACCATCATTAGGAATATCATCTGAATATCATATACCTTCTAATATGATCTGATTAGAAGGTCACATCACCTCTGTGTCTCTCATGAATGAATAAATAAAATATTTAAAACAAAATAAAACACCCATGAAATACAAATAAAGTCTGCAATTTATTTAACTGTAATGTATGATATTTTATATCTATAGAAAGGAATGGACCATTAGAAATTACATGAATAAGTATATTATATTTTTCTCTTAATTTCTTTAAAATATATGTGGTAGTTGAAAGCAAACATTCTAACATAGTGTACAGTTTTATCATGGGCAGATATATATGATGATAGCAAAAGGGATAGCGATGAAGGTAGATAAACATATATAATGGCAAAGCTTCTACATCTTAGGTGAATTGATAAAATAACTTTAAATAGACTGTGAAAAGTAAGACCTATATACTATCTTCTCTAGAGTAAACATAAGTAAACAATATAATAAAACAAGTAGATATATATAAATAGCCACAAAGTAAAATGGATTTATAAAACACATTTGGTTAATCCAAAAGAAAGCAGAAAAGTAAAGAGAAAAAAATTGTGGGGGAAAATGGAAAATAAATAAAAGAGTAGATATAAGTTCCAGTTATAAAAATAATTACAGTAAATGTTAGTGAAACACTCCAACTAAAAGCAGATATTCTCATTCTCTCTCCTCTCTCCCTCCCTCTGCCTGGTTCTCCCTCCCTGTCTTCTTCCCTCACCACCTCCCCAACCTCCACTGACAGATAAGTCTGAGCTATTGCCTCCACTGTATTTTTTACTTAGATTTCTCAGAGAGCACTCACTCCTTAATCCTCAAGACTCCTCTCCTCACCACTTTATTGGAATTTATATTTTAAAACATAGCAGCTTCCTTCCATTCAGTTGTAAATTCTCAGGCTCAATTTCATTTAACTGTAATATGAATCACTATTGATCATCTTCTTGATTCATTCCTGTGTTCTCTCTTCTCTAAATGTCCATGATGATTGATTCTTCTACTCCTTAGCTCTCTCTTTATATTTCTGCTAGCTCATTCTAACCCCTAAATAGATGTTTTCCAAGATTGCTGTCTTTTTCCCCTCTTCGTTGCCTTTCATTTTCCTCTTCATTTTCCTCTTATTTGGCCATCACTTCCTCTGCCCAGACTCAATTATTTCTTCAACTTCATGACTTAAATTGAAATCTCTGGACTGGTTCTTTATTCAGTATATTTTTATGTCGAATGAAAAGCATGGATTATATAATATAATTATGCATTACATATATAATATAATTATATAATTATATAATGCATGTTTGTTAGAAATATGAATAATCAAAAAGTCATATTTTCATCTACCAGATTAATACTCCCAAAGCCTCATCTTTAATATGTTCCTCCTTCACATGAAAATCTGTGAAGGTCAATGGACATCAAACAAAGCCCAATATGTTTAGTGTCTCTAAGATATCTTTAAGAGATATGACAGATGGGCTAACTGAATGCTTCTCCAACAACTTTTGGTGTGATTTCCTTTCAGACTTCAGAAAAGAAAGATCACATGCCTCAAATTGTCTTGCAGCTGAGGCTTCTCTGCATATGATTTAGCTTTGAAAAACAAACATCCTTGCAGGACTTGGAAAGAGAAAGAGAAAATGGGAAGAGCAAAGGTAGGCATGTGGGTCTTTGGTAAGTGTGGAGATTGCTACATGTTGCAGCTATCTAAGAATCTCTACTGTCTGGTCAATTCCTATTTTGGGATACTGAACTAAAGTGGCAGCTTAGTTCAATATATGCAATTTCCATAAATTGAAAAGCTCCCAATGCTACAAAACTTAAATGTTACTACTTCAATAAAACTTTACTAAAATCTCCATCTAGACAGTACCCTCTTTTCTGTTTTCCATAGCATTTACTTTTATATTAGTTAACCCTCTCTTTTAGGAATTTGTCTTACCTACACTTAACTATAAATATTTAAAAGGCAGTAAAATCTAATTCCTGCTTGTGTTATTATTATTTTTTATCATCGAGCAAACCACACCACTGGTTTTACCAAGTAGTATTCCAAATGGCCCCTGTCAATCCAAATCTTTTCCTCCAGGCTAAGTTCCGATGATAAACTGTGTCCTTCCTTCTTCATTTAATAGCAGTTCAAAGAGTCATTGTAGCATTATTTGAACCACATAATGAATAATTATCTTGAATTATTTTGTACAACAGCCTTGCAACTCTACATAAACCACAAAGTTGTCCTAATAAAAAAAGCCATCGGTATCATAGAAGTTGGAGGTCAAAGATACTTCAGCTCTCCATCCATATTTAGTTCTTTCTGGTTATTAGATGCCATATCCTTTGATAATCATGCAGCAAATGTCACAATGGGAGCTTAATTGGAATATTGACAATGTGCAGAAATCTGAATTCATTTTTGCTGTAGGATATGGTTTTTCTGGATAATAAATATCTTTTTACTTAGGCAATATATTTTCTTGTTTAAGTGACAGATGGTTAGGCTTGTTACTTTTGCTTCCAGAGAAAAAGAACCCACAGAATGTTCTGTAGGGTCAAACGCTAAGATTTAGACCCAATATTGAAACTATTCCATGACTAGAAATACAGTAAATTGTGTTGAATTAGATTTCAGTAAATATTTGAATGCATGAGTAAATTTTTTTAAATGAAGATTTTCCAAGGATGAAACAGACCAGTGAAGGAGATTTTAGGAAGCAAATGTACCATGCAAAGCAGGGCATTAAAGAAACTATTTTATCTATTGGACATTGAGTTGACCCTTTATCAGGATCATTCAATGCAAAAAGGCACATTTTGATGATTTTTATTCTGGACTAGTTTTGATGTATAGAAACAAAATAGATCAAATGAGAGAATCAAAGGACCTGAGGTCTGTGAGAGCACATTGAACATTATTGAACACAATACAAATGTAAGAAGTCTATGATTGATATTAAAGTAAGCTAGAAATGTCAGAAAGCAGTTCCCAATTGGTTTCATTGTGTCACATATGACCCAGCATTAAGTACAATTATATGGCAAGTCTTAACTTCTTTGGGAGTCTAGATTTGGTCCAATAATTTGAGTTTTTTCATACACATTGGTAGAAAGCTTTCTCCATTAATTTGTACTTTTAAGAAGCTCTCCTTATATCTAAGTAAACTTTTTTGTTCATTTGAAAATTTCTTTTTTGAAAAAAGTTGGTACAGATAGCAAGAGTACTGACACTTTCTTTTTCTACAGAAGTAGTAGTGATACCTGGGGCAGTATATGTTATGCAAAGTATTCGTTTTACCAGCCAAAATGAGAATCCTCATTTTAATATAGTTTCCAGAGGCTTAGACCATGGATTGAACTGTAATCACCTGCAGGGGGAAATTTAAAGATCAAAAATGTCCATTTGCTTCCTTAACCAAAATCTAGCATTTTCTCTGCTGGAAACTGCTTTGATTTTTCCCAAAAAAAAAGTTTTGTTACAGTGTATTGCTTAGAATTGCCAAGGAAAGTAAGATAATTTAAAATGTTACAGACCATGCAATTTTACCTAAACAGTAGTTTATATATAGGTGAACTTAAAATTCTTATAAATTAATGAATATTTTAAGTCATATTTTTTGGAATTCTTATTAAAATGTATTACTGGAAAATATGATTTCAAGTGATTTTATGATGTATACAATAGTAAGGCTGAGAGATTCTAAGCTTTTAGCTTTGGTGTGCGATAGCGTTTTATACTTACTTGTTTTAGGAGTGTACCTAAATTAGTTTCATCTAATATGTAGCTCAATAGATAAAATATTCACATTTGAGCATATGATATTACCGAATGCATAATCTTGGTTGCTATAAGCCATTTAACAGAAAAGTGACTTCTTCTAATTCTGATTCTTATTCCACTATTGAATAAACTTCATCTCTAACCAAAACAGATTGAGATAATAGGATGATGGAAATTAAATAAATCCTTCTTGAAAAACATTACTCTTCTTGATTAAACATGTCTTGCTTCTCCACTTATCTTGGTCTCCTTGGTCTTTGCTGGGTTAATCTTTTTCTCTTTATAAATCCTTCAGTTAGCTCTCTAACCTAATATTAAAAAGTCTAGATGTAAGATACTAGGAGCAATATAGCATTAATATTTATATGTTTCATTTGTAGCTTTTTCATGCTAAGTTTTGCAAAATCTTTTGGTTCTAAAATAATTTTTGTAATATTAAAAAAATAATTACATTATTAAAGTTTGATTTTAGATCTCTAAGTCATTTAACTAATAAAAAAAAAGGCCTTTGGTGTGTGTGTGTGTGTGTGTGTATACACACTATGTAGAATGTCAATCAATTACATAGCAATTTATAGTAATATAGTTGGTAAATTATTAGAAAGTGTAAAATAACGATGAATTAAATTGGTAGTAAAATAAGTAACTATGATATAGTTGTAATTGTATTTTACTAAGAGATAGATAACAGTCTGAAGGGAGAAACTTAATACCAAAAAAATAATAATAAAATTATGTAAATGGTGAAAACAAAGAACTAGATTGATTTTTCAATTACTGATATCTACCAGATACAACAAAAAGTATCAGATTCTTTACAGGAACGCATAACATTTTTTGCATATCTTAATGTCAGGAGTGCTAAAGTGATATTTTGAGACACCAAAATATTCACCATATTTGATCATCAAAAGATTTATAAGTACAGGCTTCAAATGGTTTCAAATAGTTGGCATTATAAGACTACCTAAAGTGAGGAACCCAGATGAAGTTCATAGAGAAAATAATGAAAAAAAGAGTCTTTGAATTTGAATATGCATTTGTCAATCTAAGAATGTTCCTTTGAGAATATCTGGTGTGGAGCAGCATGTAGTTTTCTTGCTGACACAAACAGTGTTATAGTAAATGAAAAAAAAAATGTAGATCCAACTTCCGCCTCCTATTTTAATTGCCAATCAATATCTCTGCTTGGAGAAAATGCACCAGGAAAAGGCTAAGGCTTGGGTCCAGACCCAACCAGGCAACATGCAGTTTAGAAGCCCTCCTTACCTTAACATTGCCAGGAGGGGGCCTATAACCTAGGGGTAAAAACCGGAGTTACCAGCAACCCAATCTAAATTTTACATACGTAAAATCTGGGAGATATCTTAAAAGCCATCCCTTTCTAACTATGGGCAAAAAAAGTTTGAAATTGAACAAATTAGAAAATTACCTCCAGTATTAGGAAATACCAAAAAGCTCTTTTTTTTTCCCCTAATGAATATTTTAAAGCTCAAGTCCATTTGGTAATAGTGTGGAATAACAGAAATATTTTAAATGCAGCATCTTTCACTCAAAAGTCATTATCTTACAGGGGCATCTGGGTGGTTCAGTCAGTTAAGTATCTGACTCTTGATTTTGACTCAGGTCATGATCTAATGAGTCATGATATGGAGCCCCACATTAAGGCTCCGCACTCAGCAGAGAGTCTTCTTCAGAGTCTCTCCCTCTTCTCCTTACTCCATTCATGCATACTGTCTCTGTCTCTGTATCTCTTTCTCTCTCAAATAAATAAGTAAAAATTTTAAGTCATTATCTTACAGAAAGAACGAACAACTAGGATATGGCAAAGCATAGAGCTATGATAAATGACTATATTTGATAAATTAACTACAAACTGATCATTCTTGTGTGTTAGCTTTACCAACATTAGTAATCTCTAGTACACTAGGAAAAATGATTGCAGAAGGAAAATAATGAATAAGGGGGGGGGGGGAAAGTCTATTAGGAGTCAAGACCAAAAGATGGTAGAAGAAATGTAGAACAGAAATTGATGGGATAGGATTCAAGCACTATTTTGGAAGTAGAATGATGTAAAGTGGTGGCCATTGGATGTGATGAGTAAGCCTAAGGCGTATTAGAAAGAAGATTCCAAAAGTTGCTAGTTTGGTGACATGATCAATACTGATGCTATCAACAATATAGGAAAAGCACAAGAATGAACCAGTTTTGAGGTTGGAAGGAAGATAAAAAAATTCCGTTTCAGGAAATTCATTTGGGGAACCTAATTGTCAAGAGTGAAGACATTGTAAATCATTGATATTAGGATAAAGAAGAATGGAAATTACTAAAAGAGATTATTGGAAGAGATGAGAGGAAGGAAAATACCAAGGATGATTAATGGGTGAGATGCTAGCAGAGGAAAACAGTCCAGGAAAAAATGTTCAACAATGCATGATTCTAAGTAATTGCATGCGATGACATTTGAGAGGCAGTTAGATTGTCCAGTTTGGAAGTTATTGGCAGTAACTTAAAAAAAAACAAAAAACACAACATGTTCTGTTGGTTGTGTGTGCTGTTAGTTATGGTAAATAAGAAGCAAATTAGTAGTTAAAGAGGTGAGACGGATCTTGTGAACTGTTCCTTCAAGATACTGGAAGAAAATAAGAAGGAAAAAAGTGAAGCCTTTGGGGTAGTCAGGACCAAAAAAGATAAAAGTCTGTTTTTCTTTGATTATTTCCTTGTGCTTTTCTTGTTTAGGTATAGTTTGAGGTGCTGTTTAAACACACAAACACACACACACACACACAACAAAGAGGAAATTACAAATTTAGCAAAGAAAGGGGATCACAATATTGTGTGAGGAAAAAAAAAACACAAAAAAGGTCTGATTTTCAAAAAAATAATATTCATTTGTTTTCTGGAAAGGGGAAGGAGAGGAAAGGCTTGATAAATATAGAGGTAAGTTTTTATAGGGCATCTCAGCTTTGGTTCCTCCTGAAGGAGGCCCTAAGGAAGAATTTAGCTACAGAAAACATAAGTGAGGCATGGGAACATAAATCCAGAATGGGGAAAAAGACAAGAAAGGATGTGTGTATGATCATGCTACAGGGTTTAACCCTCTGAGCACACTAAGAAATCATGTAAATCACCCTCAGAATTGCTTCAACCAGGTGGAATATGGGGCAGTGAGCCACCAAGTTCTGTCTTGCGTTGGCTGAGAGTTGACCTCAGAATTAAATACCTCTCTCCCCTAGCCAATTTCTGGCCATCTGAATCTGGGCTGAGGAAGCTCCCCTGACCCCTAAGAAGCCCACAGGCAGAGGGTGCCTGAAATGAAAGTTGTCACTTCCTTTCAGAATGGTCTTCTGCAGCAGCAGGTAAACTGAGAGTTGGGTGGAGCAGATTTGGTGCAGGGCATCAAGTCTTCTCCTTGCGGATGGAGAGGGAGATGCTTTTCTTTCTGACAACTCAAGTGTGTGACTACAGGTACCCTAAAAGGTCAGTAATAGGAAAGAGAAAAGTTTATTGACGTTTGAGGATGTTTTATTCTAGAGGAGTGGAAAGGTTTAAAGCCTCCTTAGGATAAAGGCAGGGCAGAAGTATATGATGTGTCTCTCCTTCCATTGTAAAGGGGAGTACTGGAGGGAGAAGAGATCAGGGGATCAAAGGGAAAGGGAGAGAAAGATCTTAGAGTGTGAAGGAATCTCCTGGATGCTTATCTGAGATGGATTCTCTATGACTACGGGGCACTCTCATGGGAGGGAAGGATCCATTTTGCAGCTGACTGGACATTGTGTGCACCAATTACTGATTAGGAGATCATTCCTCCTCACTTTCCTAGACATTATAGGCACACAGAATGGGTTAAAATTAGTTACCAGTACTAATTTTATATAATGAATGTCCTATGTGCCAGGCGCTATGTTGTATGCTGGGACATCCAGCCCTCATGTCATTTATTGTCAAAAAAATTTAGGGGGCACCCTGTCTGTAATTCTTTTTCCTGCTTGTCATAGTTCACATCAGTCCTACTTGCCTCTCAAATCATATTTTATATCTTGCTTTACAAGTACTCATGAGCATGCCTGGCCTCACCTAACAGATTAAGAGCTCCCTAAGGGCAGAGACTGTTTCTTGTCACACAGATCTACTCACTGACTGATGGCCTAAAGGCAGCAGGGATGAGTGAGTGTGGATCTCATTTGAAGTGTGCTGTAGAAGTCTAGATCTATAGTGTGTTTGACCCAATCTGTTCAGCTACATCCAGAACTGTGGGAGAGGTTCTTTGCCCACAGGAGTTCTCTCCTCTTCCTATCTTCAAAGCGACATATTTAATGATCAAAGCCTTATCTGTTCCACTTTGTCTGGGAACCACATTAAATGTTGAGCTTTAAAAATGATGAGTAAAAGTTAATCTTTAGGCAGCTGCTTCTAAGTTTGTGGGAATGAATATTCAACGGGACATTCTTAGCAGAGCATTTCCAACTTTCTGAAACTGTGTGATTCCACAAGCAGTTATAATATTAGGGAGTAACTTAGGGCCTGAAGCAGAGTAGAATGATGAAAAAAAGACAAGTCTTTGGGCTCAGAGCACTGTTACGTATTCACTGTATGTATTTGAACAAGTTAATCTATCTGGGCCTCAGTTTCATCTTTAAAATGGGGACTGTAATACCTCCTTCAGAGATCCCTAAGGATGGAGATAACTCATGTAGAGTATTTTATATACTCTAACACACTGTTATCATAAATAATCCCTACAATTAGTCTTGTTGGGAGATATGACAAATATTTGCCAAATGTCCTTGCTTAAACTTATGACCAATTAGGTAATGGAACTTCTCTGAAAAACTAACCTTTTAAAGGAATTGCAAAACTAAATAATAATAGACATAGCAAAGAAACATGCATGATAATGGAGAAAAGGGAAGCATGATTAAAATATTGTTCTACCTGAGGAATAAAGAGGTCAATATGTTTATGAGAAAATGCCACATTTTAATTAGGATCCGTGGGAAAGGCTTAAAAATAAAAATAAAAACTTTCAACTTTCAAAATTTCCTTGAGAAAGAAAAAGAGTTAACCGAAATGGTACTGGTTCTATGAGAGAAATTAATCCATGTAGAATATCTATAAAATAGTAAACATATAACTTCTTCCAAGCTCCTCTTGAAAGAAACCAGAAAAATTAGCATACTAATTTTTCCTCCCTAAAATCAATCAAACCATATTTCTTACTAGATGCATGGGTTTTCAGAGCAAGCCAGAAACAAATCGATTTCAGTGTAGTGTATGGGAAGTATCAATGCATACCATACAGAATTGGTACCTGTAAGTCCAGACATGCATGTATCTATCTACTCAAAAATTACAAAATGACTATGCTGGGTGTTACAAAATGGAAACACAAACACACATGCTTTTAAGTTTTCATAGTACTTTGCAACCCTCATTACAGAATGCATTATATTTCAATCAAGCATGCAATTTTTCATCTCCCTTTTAGGCTACACACTACTTGAAAATAAAGACTGTGCTTTCCTCAATTTTTCACTGCTGCATTTCCTGTTATGCCAACATCAGAAATCAGTACCTTGTACAGCTCAAGAAAATGTTTTAAAAATCAATTTTGAGGGTGTTTAATATGTGCCAGACACTAAGCTTGGAGTTTCTTACAGAATATCTCATTAAGTTTGTTATTGAATTCAATATTTTGAAGTGATGTGAATATCTTTGTCTTCTTATAAAAGTTAAGATGATTTCCTTTCTGCTTTACCCATGCCAAAGCAAAAGCTTCTTCACAGGCTACAGGTTATTGCAGAGAAGTAGTTTTAATACACAGCTGGTAATGGCATAATTCCATATTCTCCCAAGTCTGAACTATAGATCAATTCATGAGTGAAAGTATTCATTCTAATTAAAGAAGCTTCTTTTCTAAGTTACAAAGCAGAATATTTAGCATAAAAGAAATGTCTAAAAAATCAATCTCATTAAAATAATGAGTCTATAAGTGTCATCATGTGTCAGCTACCAGATATTGTTTTCCTTTCTAACCCACATGTTATGTGTGATTTTGAAAAAGTAACTGGTGCAATCCTTCAAAATAATAAGGAAATAAAATTGAAATTAGACCCTTACAAATGTGCAAAAGTATAATATAATCCACAAATAAAATGCAGACTCCTCTCTTTCTTCCTCCTCCAAAGATAATAACAATTAATAATAAAAAAAGTCCTATGAATAAGCTGCACTGAAGTACCTGCCTCATATATTTGCAAATGTATGAGAAACAATTTTTAAAGGAGTCAGAAAATCTTTTTTGTAATCTTATTCATGGTCTCAGAAGGTGAAAAAGTGGTTTCACTTCTATTCAGAATTGACTCACATGTGATAAACTGAAATTGGAAGGACAAAATCGACACTGGGAAAGGAAAAGTTAAATGCAGGATTCTGAGTTCTGTTCAAATTGGAGAACACCAATGGGGAGACTAAAGCTCTCTCTTTACTGAAGCAGCAGTTTGAAGTACTCTTGTGTAGTATAATAGAATAATTGACCCAATTAGGACCCTATTCATCAGAAATTAGATTTCTGCAGGTGCCAAGCACAAAGGCTTTTAAGGGCCTTCTCAGCTTCTCACTAGCAACATTGGGAAATTGCAGGCACAACAAAACTGCAAAATCTGCAATTTAATATCTTTCCTCAAGGTATCTGCTGAACCTCACTTTAATTTTAAAGACGGATGAAAAGGACACAGCTTAGGGTCTGTTCCCTTGCCAAGACAGCCCTTTCCCTGTAAGCCTATGGCAAGTCATCCTCTAACCCAGCTTTAAAGAAACACATTCAAAAGCAACAACTGTAGCCTGTGATTGAATATTCACCTTTCACAGAGCATCTCATTCCAAAGTCTGTCCAATTCAGGTTATCTTTTTTAGAGACTAATATTGTATTCATCATTTAAGATTGTAGGACCCAGAAAGGCCTCAACCAATTCCTTAAGATTTTATTCCTTCAGATGCAATTCATATTACATAGTTAAAGATTTTTTTTAAAAAAAATTGGGTCTGAGATTCTCAAAAGAAGCACTAATAGTACTTTACATTTTCCTTTGAGTATGGGATAGGAAAGAGGGAGGGAGGGGAAAAAAAATTGTTCTCTGAAGATTGAGGGATTGTTGAATGAATTTCAACCCTTTAGTTTTTTCTAATAAAATGTTTCCTTTCACTGACATGATGTGAAGAAATTCACTCCCCTAACCTCCCTATCTTTTCCACCTAGAATATGAACACAAAATCACTCTAATTGTTGATTCTTCCTAATTTCCTTTCTAGCACTATTATTTGAATTATATTTAGATATGTGTGTGTTTACTTATGCTGATTTCTGTATCATCCATTAAAATGCATGTTCTAAGGCAATAAAGGTATTGTCTTGCTTATTTACTGATGTGTCCCCTATTTCTATGTCTAGAAAAGTACAAGGCACAGAGTGGAGTCTCAGTACATGTTTCTTGAATGAATGAATAAAAGAAATCTAAAATCAACACGTAAAAGGTGTTCTGATATTGAAGGAACCAACACCACTGGCCTGCTTTGTAGGTTTAAAAGAAATATTTCAGGGACACCTGGGTGGCTCAGTAGGTTAAGTGTCTGCTTTCAGCCTAGGTCATGATCCCAGGGTCCTGGGATGAGCCTCTTATTGGGCTCCCTGCTCAGCGGGGAGTCTACTTCTCCCTCTCACTCTGCCTCTCCCCACTGCTTGTACTCACTTGATTGTTCTCTCAAAAATAAATAAAATCTTAAAAAGTATATATTTTAGATCCGGTAACTATAAAATATAGGGGTGAGTTTTGCATCAAGCCAGATTATGGCTTCTCCTTATTTTTCAAGTCACTTTCTCAGCACTGGTTCCATTTCTAGGATGAACATGGTCACAATATGGCAGAATCAGTTTCAATCTATTCACATCTACCTAGAAAGTGAAATACCTTTTAATCTTTTTTTTAAAGATTTTATTTATTTATGAGAGACAGAGAGAGAGAGAGAGAGAGGCATACACAGGCAGAGGGAGAAGCAGACTCCATGTAGGGAGCCCGACGTGGGACTTGATCCAGGGTCTCCAGGATCAGACCCTGGGCTGAAGGCGGCGCCAAACCGCTGAGCCACCCACAGCTGCCCAATACCTTTTAATATTATGGTAAAAACAAAAACAAAGTCTAGGAAATTTTATCCTATTGGCTCTCTTTCACCTAGCTTGTGTTATATGCCTTCCCTAAATCAATTTCTATTACCAGGAGGCTAGCATGTGTTGTTGGTTTGGTTTAGGTCATGTGCTTCACTCTTACTGCTAGGATAGAGACAGTCTTACCCAACACACACTAGTAGTGGAGAAGTCAAGGTCAAGTTTCCCTAAAACAAAATCTGAGTGCTAATGCTACAAAGGAGAAGTGAAGCCAGAAAGAAAACTTAAAATGCCAATTATTACCCCTGAACTCAAAATCAGTGGGCATCTTTTAGTTGTTACTTTAATCAAACTCTCTGAAGCATAAACCAAAGTTCATCATTTCTCTCATTACAACTAGTCCGTATTTCTGATGGTTGATATTTGGTTTACATATTCAGCTACTTTTATGCCACCTCCCCTTTAAATGTTGACATGCTCCAGGATTTGTTCTTCCTACCCTTCTGTCCTTATTCTATACACTCATTCACAGTGATGTAATCTACACACAGAGCATCAAGCAGATAAAAATGCTAATGACTTCTAACTCTTCATCTCCACTACTGACCTTCTCCAATGTTACACATGCTATAGATCAAAATGTCTATTAGACTTCACCACAACTGAAAGGAAGTCTATCCTAAGATAAATATTATATCCTCCCCTTTCTTCTAGCTATACTCTGATTACAATCCAATTTCTCCCTCTATGTTGGATACACTTAAATGGACCCAGCAGAGATTAAAAACCTACCTCAACTTCAAACCCTCCATTTGAAAGATACCAAATCCTGCCAGTTACTTCTTAAATATGTCTACAGTATATCTAAAATTTCATCTCCATCCACATCATTATTACTACTGTCTTAGACCAAACCTTTTTTTTTTTTTTTTTTTTTTTTTTGCTTACTTAGATAATGGGGAGAATCTAATGACTGGCCTCCTTCATCACTCTGCCTTTTTTCCTCCCAACCATCTTCCACATTTTTATTCAGAATATTTTTTTAAAAATTAAACTTTATTGCATGCCTTCAAAAATTCCCACTACCTATGCAATACATTATAAAATTCCCAGTACAGCATAAAGGACTGTTCCATGGTCTTGCCTGTTTCTCAGCCTCATGTCTTGCTGCTCCCTGTAGGCACTCTGTTACCTTCACATTTCCCTTGTTCTTTGGTCATTCATTCAATTCTAATAGTAATGCCCTTCCTTCTCCCTGGTCCTCATCCACTAGGTGAGTCCCACTTATCCTCAGGTCTCAGCTTAAGTGCCAGCAGACTTCTCTTGGGACAGACTTTGGTACTTGGGGAGAAGAGAGTAGTCCATGTGCTCTGTTCAGTATCATCTTCTGCAAACTTCTCAAATGCCATTTATCAACTATTGCAAGTATTTGTGCATTTTCTCTCTCCCACCAATATGAGAACTCTGAAAGCAAGTGTTAGCCTTATTTATTTTTGTGTCCTAAACATGGGAGATGGCATAGTACAGAGCATAGACATGTTTATGGAATGAATAGTAGAATGATGTCTTCTTTTTTTTTAAAAAAAAGATTTTATTTATTTATTTATTCATGAGAGACACAGAGAGAGAGAGAGAGGCAGAGACACAGGCAGAGGGAGAAGCAGGCTCCATGCAGGGAGCCTGATGTGGGACTCGATCCCGGGACTCCAGGATCACATCCTGGGCTGAAGGCAGCGCTAAACCGCTGAGCCACCCAGGCTGCCCAGAATGATGTCTTCTTACCACATGTCAGTTTCCTTTTCACAATCAGCAGAAGAATCTCTCTGAACTCAAGGAGGGCTCAGATCCTCTTTTAAAGGACTCATCTAGTTAGGTCAGACCCACCCAGGAAAATAATCTCTCTTTTGTTTAACTCAAAAAGCCACTGATTATAAACCTTAATTATATCTGCAAAAATCCCTTCGCATTTGCTATGTAATATAATCACGAGAGCTAAATCTCATTATATTCACAAGTTCCATGCACACTAAAGGACAAGGCATTATAAAAGGGCATGGGCTATTGAGTGTCACTTTAGAATTCTGTCTACCATAGTTAAGCACTTCTAGACTAGCTAATACTTTTCAGTTCTCAACTCATATCACTGGAGTGATATCAGGAATTTTACAACCAAGCTGAAATGGAAGAAATCAAGCCAAATGAACTCAGGAGTCTGGGGTTTATTGTGTTAATTATTTTTTAACTCTATGGATGGATGGTTAGGTAATTTATATATGTACAAGGAAATGTCATTTTTTTAAATAAGTAGTGTATTTTTTTTTCCATTTTCAACATGCTTATGTCTTTGTACCTATATTGATAGCTACAATGTGAACCTTATGAAGGCAATAAGAGTATTATATATTCACTCTTATATTCCAAGTGCCTAGATCTCAATATTTAATTAAGACCCACCCAAGTAAACTGTTCTTTCCAATTCTGCTTAATTTAAGACCTTTGCCTTGTTTGACCTTTGGATTATCTGTCCCTTAAGAGATAGAAAGATGAGAAGGATATTTGATGTACACTGAAGATACTGTCCAGATGTATACGTAATTTGATCCTTAGTCTTTCTAGCAAGAATATTATAGCTCTTTGGCCAACAAAAAAGGAAAATATATGTAGGCTTCAGTTCTGACAAACTCAAAAATGTCTAGGAGCCATTGTTTCTTCAAAATCAGCTGAAGTGTGTGATATCACAGAGCTATTCTTGAGGATTTTTGCTATTTCAGCAGAATCAGGCAGACTAAGGCTTATGAAATAGTGCTCACTTTCCACCATGGGAACAGCTGGACTCAGTTCTGTGTGTGCTGGGGTTTTGCATTCTTTTGAGTAAGCAGAGGCAACCTAACTTTTGAATTTCCCAAAGAACATTCCCTGTTGGTGCAGGTACCATGTCCAAGAGAAGAGAAAAGTAAAAGCAGAGAACTGACATGACACTTAAGACACTATCAGTGCCCCGAGTCTACATAGGCAGCGGCTTCCATAATGAACTCGTTCAGTCTTCAGTGACGCATGAAGGAAAAACAGGGACACACAAAGAGAAACTCACAGATAGCCTCAGATTCCTGTACAGTAGAAAGGCAGCTGGTGATTGATTAGGGTCACATTTTTGTCATTTGAAGCCACCTTCATATTAGAGAAACATTTTTGCAGTTCAAGGACTAAAGCATGTGGATTGCTTCAGTATCCAAGAAGCCCTACAAGTGACAGGGAGAAAGTCTTGCCAGTAGTGCATGTAACATTAGTGTTATTTGAGATCTTCTCTACCCTTAGAGGCTAGGGAATTTATACTCCAACTCCAAATCCAGGGTCTGGACACCAATATGTCCCCTCACCCTGTGTATTGCCTTATTTGTGCTTCTTTCTATTTGACCTGAAATCAGCGCAACCTACTTTGTGCTGCCCCATCTTTGGACCAGAAGTTCCCCTCTCACTTGCCTCCATGAGAAATACCTCCCAATTACATCAAACATAGCATGAGTGCTATGGATGTACTATAACTTGTGAAGTCATGAAGCAACAGCTCATAAAATTTCCTGGATTTGACTTACATCCTTTTATTTTGCAGTTAATATCCATACATTTTGACTCTTCCATATCTGTGTTTATCACATGGGCTTCTCCTTGTCCCATAAAGATACCTGGGAAATATCTCATCCAATCCTTACTTTCCTATAGGGCCCTTCTAAAATCATATACCTTCCTCAGTTCTCTTGAACTTTTGGAAAATAAATATGTCTGTGAGTCTTTTCTCCCTCCCAAGAAAGTGAAAAACTTTCACCCCATTTAACTAGGATCCATGATCCAAAATGAGTAAGAATCATTGCTTAAAGTTTATTTCCATTGGGAAAGTATATAGAAGTCACATTTCATTGTCAAGAAAGATGAATAATGCATCACACAAGAGCCTCTCGTAAAAACAGAGTGTTCCCTCTGCACCCTATAAGCAGTAAGCTCTGACTATAGGTTCTGTCCAAAGCCAGGTGACTCTGCACTTCACATCCCTAATCACCTAATCACCATCTTACTACTGTGCCACCTCCTTGCCTTTTCCCATTTCTCCTCGACCCTGTCCAGTGTGCCTTCTGTATTCTCCAAACATTATTATTATTATTCTTTCCAAATCCATGCTCTATTATTTACTAGTTCAATGAGTTTGGGCAACTTCTCTTATCATCTATAAATTAGGATAACAATAGTATTCACTCACAAAGTATCATGGAGGTTAAGTGAGTAAATACATGAAGGAAACTTAGAACACAATAAGTCTTCAGAAAGAGTTAACATTCTTCTTTATCATTATTACATGTCATTCATCATCATCAAGTAGTTCTACCTGAAGGATCTACCATGAAAAGATACCACTTCTCATGAAGCCCTTTCTAAGAAAGTCTCTCATCTCCCACAACCAAAAGTCTGGGCAAAGAAACTAGCAGAATGCCAACTCATCAGCACATTTCTACATTCATGTAAATGGCCAACCCAACACTACATGGAAGATGGTTCATTTTTACTCTTTACTATTTTAAAAAGAAAGATGAAGTTTGATAGGTTGATCTTACAGGAATAAGCATTTAACTGAAACCAGAAAGTACTTTACATTATTAAGACCTGGCCAAGAACAAAATGTTATTTGAGGAGTTATCAGGATCCCTGTCCCGGACACATTAATATGAGTTGTATGTCCCCTTTTTCTGATGTTATAAGGATTCCTGTCAGACAAGGGAGCTTGGACTTAATTTCAAAAATCCTTTTCTGATCTAAAATCCTGTGTATATGAGACTGTGGAATTTGTTCATATATATATACGTGTGTGTGTGTGTGTGTATACATATATATGTATATATACATATAGTGTACATTTCATATGTAAATGATAGAATGTTATATGTAAGTAATAGTATAAGTAGAGTGGATCCCTGGGTGGCTCAGAGGTTTGGCACGTGCCATCGGCCCAGGACGTGATCCTGGAGACCCGGGATCAAGTCCCATATCAGGCTCCCTGCATGGAGTCTGCTTCTCGCTCTGCCTGTGTCTTTACCTCTCTCTCTCTCTCTCATGAATAAATAAATAAAATCTTTAAAAAAATAGTATAAATAGAGACCACATCTAAAAAGAATTGAATAGGTGAAATTTAGCTGATTTCACCCTCATTTAAAGACTTTACCAGTTTTCAAGAGGTAATATAAAATTAATATGCAAATAATACTGTGAAAATGGAAAAGCAGGTTTTGACTATGATGAACTTCTAGCATTTAAAGAGACTCCAGAGTGGGTATCAAATATCTCAAAATACAATGGAGTTGGGAACAGCTAGATTCATAAACAAAGACAAAATGTCCAGATGAAGTATTCAAGGAGATCTGTTAGAAGTAAAGATTTTCCTTTTTTTTTCTTAACTGGAAATAAAATTCTGAAACTTAACTTAAAACCCAGTAAAAGAAAGTTAAACTAAGCAGTCACTAATATAAGTAGAAATAATAAGATGCAGATGAAAGCAAGCAATAACAAGAAATAATATGATACTGATGAAAACAAGTAATTACAGGATGCTCATCATTTTCCATGATAAAACTGATATTTCTTAAATGTTATCATCATAATGTACTTACCACTAGTCAAGACTTTATTAAAATACTCAATCTTGTTTAGGGTGAACAAATCAAGTTATCCATGGGATTATAAAGAAAGCTCTGAAAAAGTTAGAAATATCTACTACTAACAAACTAGAATATGTCTTAAGACATAGCATCTACAGGATATTCTCTCATTTGACTAGATGACCATTATGGCGTTAACATCTGTAATGCCATAGCACTAAATTAAAGATAAATCCTAAGAGGAAAGCATAGATATGCAGTATCATTGATGCATGTGATACTCTAATAGAAAAGAGTAAACATGGGCTTTCACAGTTATCGGAATCTCTCCTAAAACATAACCTCAGGCAAGAAGAAAGTAACTCCTCTTCTGTTCCTGTGTCCTCCATTCCCTTCATTAACCAATGTCTTGCAAGAGTGGTTTGCACTCTGTCTGTACTTCCTTAGCTGCTGTGAATGCCTTAGCCTTCTGTAAGCTGGTGTTTTCCTTTATCATTCAACTAAAAAGTCTTCACTTCAAATTACAAATGGTCTTCCAGTGGCAAATTCAATGGGCACTTGTAAATCATAACTCGATCTTGTTCCAACATTTGAACACAATTTGATTAGATGTGATTTTTTATAATTCTATTCTCTTCTGGTTCAATTTTTAACCTTCTGGGTATTATTTCCACCATTCTGACTGATTTCTCTTTTGCTATTTGCCTCTTAAGGTTAGTGTGCCTGCCCCAAAGTTCCATACATGGCCCTTATTTTCTCTCTCTGTGCTTATTCTTACCAGGCAAACACCTCTAGTCTTGTGCTTTCAGCTATCATCCATATCACAAATCCCTCAGACAATCCTGTGTTCAGACTTGGTTGTCCATCTGCCTTCCCATCCCCCTTTTCAACTACCTAAATGATATTTTTTCACTTGGATATTCCAAAAGCAGCCAAAATTCAGAATGTCTACAATAACTCACTTGAAAATCCTCCTACTTATTTTTATCCATGCTTTCACTAGATGCCTCGATCAGGAACTTTAAATCTATCTTCTCAAGTTTTCCATCTATTTTGTCCTTTATTTCCCACACGCAGTGGATTACTACACACTCCTGATCTTCCCAAATAATGTTTCTACAATTATTTCCTCTATCCATCTCCCCTTGCCTTACTTGCTTCAGCTGTTCTTGCCCCAAGTCTTACTTTCTCTGTCTTACCACTGTTAGCTAAAATGATCTTTTGAAATACTTTTTAAAATCTTTGATCTTTTAACTAAAAATACTCATGATCTCCCTATGACATGCAGGATATAATACAACTTCTTAACCATGGCATACCAGTGTACTCCAAATTTTTACTACAGTCTCTTCCATATCCTACCCACATATAGCACGTACAACCTATTTTGCTTCCTTGGGCATTTCCCATTTATTATTCCCATTCTCTTTTGCATTTTAAATGTCTCTTTAACAGCTCTTCTCATCAGCATAGATACATGCTTATCATAATGCTTTAAATTAAAAATGTATATATTTCCTCCATCTCTATGCCCCTCTCTACTAGCTCTTTCATACTTTCTCTTCTATTTAACTCTGCCACCAACTATGTTAAACAATGTTCTTCTAGTGAAGAAATTCAGTTGGTATTGGTTAGTCTTTATATTTTATGAATATTCAACGGGATTGGGAATCCCTGGGTGACTCGGTGATTTAGTACCTGCCTGTGGCCCAGGGCGTAATCCTGGAGTCCCGGGATCGAGTCCCACATCGGCTCCCGGCATGGAGCCTGCCTCTCCCTTCGCCTGTGTCTCTGCCTTTCTCTCTCTCTCTCTATGTATATCATACATAAATAAATCTTTAAAAAATATATATTCAGCAGGATTTTATATGGTTGGCCTCTTTTCTCTTTAAACAACGCCACCCAAAGAGAACCCTTATACATTGTTAATGGGAATGTAAAGCAGCCCAACCAGCATGAAAAACAACATGAATGTATCTAAAAAAAAATAAGAATAGATCTACTATGCAATCCAACAATTTCATTTCTGGGTATATGTTCAAAAGAACTAAAAACAGGATTTTGATGAGATATCTGCACTCTCATGTGTATTTCAGCATTATTCACAATAGCCAAAATATGGAAACATTCCAAATGCCTATCAGTGGGTGAATGTATGAAAAAGATGTACACATACACAATGGAATATTATTCAGCCATGAGAAAGAAAGATATCCTACCATTTGTGACAGCATGGATGCCCTTGAACACAGTATGCTAACAGAGATGTCAGACAGAGAAAGGCAAGTACTGCATGATATCACTTATATGTGGAATCTAAAAATGCTAAACCTATGCAAAACAGAATAGAATAGTGGTTACCAGAGGTTGGGGTGAGGCGTAAGAGTGTGATGGTGTTTAAAGACAAAAACTTGTAAGGAATAGTAAATAACCCATAGAAATCTAATGCACAGTATCATAAGTATAGATAATAATATATACTATAAAAAAAAATTCCACCTCCTTAACTTTCATTATACGACTCTCCGTGTTCTCTCATTTTGAGAGGAGGAGGGTTTCTTTCTGCATATGCCTTTCAAGTGATCAAATTACTCAAGATCCTTAACAAGAACACTCCTTGTCTACTTCTGAATCTACATACTAGTTCTTTTTTTTAAGATTTTATTTATTTATTTATTTATTTATTTATTTATTTATTTATTTGAGACACACAGAGAGAGAGAGGCAGAGACACAGGCAGAGGGAGAAGCAGTCTCCATGCAGGAAGCCCGACCTGGGTCTCTAGGATCACGCCCTGGGTTGAAAGTGGCACTAAACCACTAAACCGCTAAGCCACCGGGGCTGCCCTGAATCTACATACTAGTTCTGAATGGATTCATCTACACCTATGTCTTTGTCAATCCCCTTTTTGGTTCTAATTCTCAAATTGAGATCAGTAGTTTAGTTTTTTCCTTTCTAAGTTACTAACTTAAATCCATATAAATTACTTGCTGGACTTTTCTACCTGATAAATACTCTACCTCTCAAATACCCCAAATTTAGTATGTCCACAAATTCTCAGCCACAGTTCTCATGAACTACATAAGGTAGAAAATGAGGACAAACACAGAGTAAATAAACAATTAAGTTTGTAAAATAAAGGGTACATCCATTTATTTATATGTATCATAATTTTAGACCTGAAAAGATTTTGATATGACCCTAAGTTCTCCAACAAATGGAGCTAGAACTAAAAGATTGTTCTGGCAAGAAAAAAAAAAACAATAAATAAAGATCAAAGTATATTCTTTGCATTCTGCTTACAATTTTTTTTTTTTTTTTGGTATGGACAAAGGAAATTCTGAGCCAGAAGAAGTTCTATTGAAAATACTATTACACATGTAGCCCAGATTGAAAATAGAGGAGGAAAAGCAACATGATGGGGCATCATTAATCTTAGACCTCTAATGAAAATCTACCCTTGTGGATTGGGCTTTTTCCAAGATGAGTTGAGCTGAAAACTTCTATTAATGTTTTGTCTACTGGAAGATTGGTGCTATGGACTGAATGTTCCGAAATTCATATTTTGAAAATCTAATCTCCACTATGATGACATTTGGATATGAGGACTTTGGGAATAATGATGTCAAATGAATGGAGCCCTTATGCTGAGATTTGTGCCCTCAGGAAAGTTAAGGAAACACCAGAATTAACTCTGTTTCTCTCTCTCTCTCTCTCTCTCTCTCTCTCTCTCTCTCCCTCTCTCACTGCTATGTGAGGATACAGCAAGAAGGCCAAACGCAAGCCTCTCAACATAAACTTAACTGGCCAGCACTTCCATCTTGGCCAGTCTCCAGAACTGTAAGAAATAAATTTATTTTGTTAAGGCATCTAGTTTGTGGTATTTTGTTACAGTAGCCTGAACTGACTAAGACAACCACTTTATCCAATTTTGGACAGCCAAGAGCTGGTAACATGTTATGAAGGCAATCTAGTTTTTGTTAATATCTTGTTTGTTTTGTCTCTAGAGGAAACACTGGCAAACAAAATAAACATTTGGCAGTGGGCCATATTTGCAATTCTTTTGTGGCTATCTAAATTCAATATGCAATTTATTTACTTTTCAGGTCCAAAAATCTTACATGAATTTTTATTTCTCTATACTGAGCCAACACACACAATATTTTTGCTCATTTTTTTAAAAATAAAACAATCTGCTAATTGTTGTGTCCCTTTGTTGAAAGACAATGACTAATTATATAGTTAGAATTAATTTCAGGTGAAGTAAAAGATAATATAACTAAAAGTAGATAAAGAAAATAAGAAATCTATAAGTAGGCATTGATTTAGCAACTCAGTTATATCAAAGCCAGTATCTCTGAATCTATGTGGTTACAAAGTGACTGCTAGAGCTCATCATTGGGTCTAAATCCAGGTAGGAAGAAGCAAGAAAGATGTCTGCTCTATCTGTCCACTTTAACAGGAAAGGGAAAATTTTCCCAGAAACATTCAAAGAGACTTTTTTTTTATACCATTAACCAGAACTGAATTACTTCACCATTCATAGTGTGGCGACCATAAGAACAAGTGTGTGGTTTTTCCAGCCCTTAGAACAGAGGGAAGAACAAAAGAAGGGGATTGAAAAAAGATTTGGGGTTAATCTACTAGTACTGTTACTCCAATTATCTACCAATTGATCCAGATTTTTATTAACAAAAAAGCTAAGCATATTCATAAATGCAACTATCAGAACTGCAATATTTAAAATTTCATTTCATGGAAAGAGATTCTTTTTATCTTAAAATGTTTTTCCTAGTATTAGCCCATATCATTAGGCCCTGTCTCCTTAATAAATCAAAAAACAGCAAAGCAAGCAGAGTCATAAGTTTTTGTAGACATCTTGGACCTATGAATTTTTTAAAAGGTTACTATATTTGAACATCAACCCAGGTTTCCTGCATATCTTTAGGAGGAATTAATTCATCTTTGGAATCCAGTGCTGGTTTCCTGAAATAAAGCCAACAAGAGACCAACTCAGGAACAATGAGGTATGGTGGTTAAGATAGCAGCTGTGCCAAGTAGAAATAAGTTCAATTCCTAGTTGTACACCATGGTACCTGCATGACTGCAGGCAAGTTATTTAGCCCATCTAAACCTCTGTTTCCTCATCTGCAAGATGTGAATTTTAACATCTACCTGGCAAGATACGGATAAAAAATACATGCAAATTTGGCCCTGAGAACGATTCAGGGTTGTTGAGTAGACTACTAATTTTTTATCCAATAGACATTTTCCCCATATATGTAGTTATGGGGAAATCCTTGCATATGAAGGTGACTAAGTGATTAGATTCTTATCAATGATATATTAGCATTGGGGTTTCTGAGAAAACATCTTTTAAAAATGGTGCAAAATAGGGATTTTGTGTGGGTGGCTCAGCAATTAAGTATCTGCCTTCATCCTAGGGCATGATCTTGGAGTCCCAGGATCGAGTCCCACATCGGGCTCCCTGCCTGGAACCTTCTTCTTCCTCTGCCTGTGTCTCTGCTTCTCTCTCTTTGTGTCTCTCATGGACAAATAAATAAAATCTTTTTAAAAACTGGTGCTAAATAGCTGGCACATTCTGCCACTTGCCCTTTCTATTTTCCTGACTGATCCTGACATCCTAGCCATGAACTCCTGACCAGGACAGGTAAAATGCCAAAGGATAGTCTAAAGTTTCATGAAATGGCTTGTGATTTTTTAAAAAGATGTTTAGTGTATTGCTGTATTTTAGAGTACAATAGAAAATTATGTACTCATTTTGGGGGTCATGAGCTTAGTGTCACATAGATTGTCAGCAAAGAATAAATTCAAATATAGGGCAGCTGGGGTGGCTCAGGGGTTTAGCGCCGCCTTCAGCCCAGGGCCTGATCCTGGGGTCCCAGGATGGAGTCCCACATCGGGCTCCCTGCATGGAGCCTGCTTCTCCCTCTGCCTGTGTCTCTGCCTCTCTCTCTCTCTCTCTGTGTGTGTGTGTGTCTCATGAATAAATAAATAAATAAAATCTTTTAAAAAAAAGAATAAATTCAAATATGGAGGAGCATGGCAAATCTTTAAAAGAAGCTCACTATTATCCAAAGAAGGAAAAACAACAAAAACAAAACACCTCACTGTCCATTTAAATGATGCCAAAAATGAGGGAAGGGTCTCATCCATTTCTTTTGTTCTTTTTTTTTTAATATTTTATTTTATTATTTATTCATGAGAGACACGGAAAAAGAGAGGCAGAGACACAGGCAGAGGGAGAAGCAGGCTCCATGCAGGGAGCCTGACATGAAACTTGATCCTGGGTCTCCAGGATCATGCCCTGGGGGAAAGGTGGCACTAAACCACTGAGCCACCGGGGCTGCCCCATTGCTTTTGTTCTAATGAGAATTTGTCTTATAACCATGTAATAAGTCAAGAAAGACATGAAGACTATATTTCTTCCTCATATCTGCTATAATTATTTTTTCATTGAAAATTACATGATTCACATTCTTAGGGAATACAACAACCTACATAATGGATAATATTTGAGTAAGTCAGCTTTACTCAAAGCTGACTTTTGAGACAACATATTAATAATTTGTGATCCTTAAAAAGATATAGGGAAAATCTGGGACAAAATCTACAAATGAGCAAATTTAAGCCCCAAGAGATTGTTTAAAAATTATAGATGGAATATTTGATTTTAAATGAAAAACTCCCTTCAGGGACACCTGGGCAGCTCAGCAGTTGAACACATGCTTTCAGCTCAGGGCATGATCCTGGATTCCCGGGATCAAGTCCCTCATCAGTTTCCCTGCATGGAGCCTGCTTCTCTTTCTCTGCCTGTCTCTGCCTCTCTCTCTCTATCTCTCTCTCTCATGAATAACTAAATAAAATCTTTAAAAAAAAAGAAAAACTCCCTTCAAAAATCCCTTTGTGGGTGATATTTTAAATGATATTTAGGATTTTACCAATACACTTCTCCACTTAAACTTCTTTCATTCCACTTGCTTCAGTACTATGATATTAATCTATTTCCTATATTTATGGCAAGCTACTTAAAAAGGCAGATAGCTTTTCTTTAGAGAAAAAAGAAAAGAAAACAAACAAACATAAAACATAATAGCGTAATACTCATTCTACATCAAGCTCAACAGCAGAATAAGTCAAATACTAGCTACCAGATTTCTTTCAGTGAAAACCTTCAGATTTGTGTCCATTCATTCCTTTTTAATCACTACATTTCCTATTTAGGAATTATCATTAATGTGGTAATCACTGAAGGCAGAAGAATGGGTAAATGCCTGCGGGAAGAAGCAAAGAGGATAAACAATAAGAAGAGACTGGTCTATGTTGTAAGCAATAGCTAGAGAATTGTAGGAGGATGGCTGTGGGAGAGTAAAATAGAAAGAGAGAGAGAGAGACTGTGATAACATAAAAAGAGTGAGATAGGTCACAGCCCCAGGATTTTGAAATGCTGCAGAAGTCAAGGGAGGATGGAAGTGACCTTCTGTTTGAAATGCATCTGAGGAACTGAAGATAATAGAACTGAAAATAATGTCACTGAATCTAGCAACAATCTGGATATTCTTGACCTCAGAAAAACAAATCTCAAAGGATCGTTAAGATCATATGAGAGTAGATAGGTGATATATCAGTAAAGATATCAATAAGAGAGGGAAAATAAGATCCAAGTTAAAGGATGGTTCTCCATGGTAGGGTAGGAAAAGCCTGAACTCACCTCTACCCCAGACACACCAAATCTATAGCTACAAATAGGACAATTCTGTCAGAAAGACCTGAAAATTGCTTAACAGTTCCTTTACAACAAAGTATAGAAAGACCACATTGAGACTGGTAGGAGAGGTATAAGACAGTCTTGTCAAAAACCCCATTCCCCATGCAGCAATCCACAAGTGGGAGGAATGTCGGAAATACAGAGTATTTCCCTAAGAGATGAGTGGTTTGAGCCTCACAGCAGACATCCCAACCCTTGGTACCTGCACCAGAGAGATGAGCCCCCAAAATGTCTTTGAAAGCCAATAGTGCTTATGCCTAGGAGACCAAATGAGCTGTAGGAAACTCACACTTCTCAGTTAAAGTGCTTACACGTAGACAGACCCATTTGCCCCAAGACCCAGAGCAAAAGCAACAACACATTAAAAAAGACCTAGACTATATATGAAAGAGACTCATTGGCTAATTTAAAGCCTCTGCCAGAGAGGCAGGGGTCTGTTGGAATTCTCTCCAAGGACATAAGTGCTGGAATGAGCCATTTTTCCACTATTCCTTTCCCCTGTCAGTATAGCTTACCCTGTCCCTGCACTCTCCTATGGCCTCACTCTGCCAAACCCAGCAAACAAGAATACACAACTCAGCCAGGTTAGCATTCAGAATTCAAAGGGAGATAAAGTTTTCCAAACAAGCAAAGACTAAAGGAGTTCACCACCACTAAACTATCCTTACAAGAAATATTAAAGGGACTTCTTTAAAAAGAAAGGGCAAGAAAATATATTAAAGTAAAAATCTCACAGGTAAAGAAGACAGATATATAGTAAAGATAAAGGACTAACCACTTATAAAGCTAGCATGAAGGTAAAAGTAACAAAAAATAACTATTATAATAAAGGACACACAAAATTAAAAGTTGAAAAATGTGACATCAAAAACATAAAATGGGGGTGCCTGGGTGGCTCACTCCATTGAGCGTCTGACTCTTGGTTTCAGCTCAGGTCATGATCTCAGGTTCTGAGATGTAGCCCCACATTGGGTTTGGGTTCTGCACTCAACATGGAATCTACTTGAGATTGTCTCCCTCCCTCTCCCTTTGCCCCTTCCCCTCCCTCTCTCTCCTTCTCTCTAAAATAAATAAATGAATATTAAAAAAAAAACACATAAATTGTAGGAGGAGAGATTAAAAATGTAGATTTTTAGAATACATTGAATCTCAACTTGCTATAAAAGTAAAATTGATATATATATGATATATGTCTACATTTATATATATTGATATGACATATGTCTGCATATATATATATTGACATGTGTAAGCTTCATGGTAATTAAAAACCAATAGCCTATAGGAGACACACAGAAGATAATGACAATGTAACCCAAGTACAACACTAAAGAAAGACATCAAACCACAAGAGAAGGGCAGCCCGGGTGGCTCAGCAGTTTAGCACCACCTTCAGTCCAGGGCCTGATCCTGGAGACCTGGGATCAAGTCCCACGTTGGGCTCCTTGCATAGAGCCTGCTTCTCCCTCTGCCTGTGTCTCTGCCTCTCTCTCTCTCTCTCTCTCTCTCTCTGTGTGTGTGTGTCTCTCATGAATAAATAAATAAAATCTTAAAAAAAAAACCCACAAGAGAACTAGAGAATAAGAAAGGAACAGAGAGAAAATAGACATAAAATAATTAATAAAATGGCAACAAGTATATACATATCTATAATTACTTTAAATATAAATGGACATTTACATTTAAATTCTCTGATCAAAAGAAATAGTGCAGCTGAATGGATTAAAAACAAGAATCATCTCTATTCTACAGGAGATCTACTTAAGTTCTAAATACACACATATACCAAAAGTAAAAGAATGGAAAAAGGCATTTCATACAAATGGAAACCAAAAGCAAAAGAAAGCTGAGGTTGGCTATACCGGTATCTAACAAAATAGACTTTAAATGGACTATAATAGAAGACAAAAATGGGCATTACATAATGATAAAAAGGTCAATCCAACAAAAAGGTATAACATTTACACATATTATGGACCGAACATAGGAGCATCTAAATATGTAAAGCAAATATTAACAGACCTAAAGGAAGAAATTGACAGCAATACCATAATAGTAGGGGATTTTAATACCCCACTTAACCAGTGGATAGATCATCTGAGCAGAAAATCTATGACATATTAGACCAGATGGACTTAATAGATATATTAAAAGGTACAAACTTCCAGTTGAAAAATCCCCAGGTAGCCTTATGAGATTTCCCTTATAAGTTAAGGAATTGTTTTGTCTTGCTGCTTTCAAGATGTTTTCTTTATCACTATATTTTGCAAATTTAATAACAATATATCTTTGTGTTGGCCTGCTTTTGTTGATTTTAATGGGAGTTCTCTGTGCTTCTTGGATCTGTTTCTTTCCCCAGATTAGGGAGGGGTTTTGCTATAATTTCTCGAAATAAATTTTCTGCCCCCTTTTCTCTCTTCTTCTTCTTCTGGACCTCTAATAATATAAATATTATTATATTTTATGGAGTCTCTGAATTCCCTAAGTCTATTCTCATGTTATATAATTCTTCTTTCTTTTGTTCAGCTTCATTATTTTCCAATATTTTGTCTTCTAAGTCACTAATTAACTCCTCTGCTTCTTCCAGCCTACTGTTCATTGCATCAAGCCTATTTCCAATCTGTTTATTGCATTCTTCATCTCTGATTGATTTTTTTAAACTCCTTTATCTTTTTTGTAAGGGTCTCACTGATATCTTCTATTCTTTTCTCAAGTCTAGTGAGTATCCTTACGATCGTTCCTTTAAATTCTCCATCAAGCATGTTACTTGTCTCTGTTTCACTTAGATCTCTAGCAGTGGCCTTATCTTGTTCTTTCACTTGGGATAAATTCCTCCATCTTGGCATTTTGTCTAAGTCTCTGCCTTCTGTGTGTTCGAAAAGCCAGTTTTAAAATATACACTCTAGATACTAAAAAGGCTGGCAGTTTTCTTATAAGATGCTACTATTTCATCAATCGTATTTTTCAATGCTGCTGAACTGACATTTACTCTTATCAGTAAGCTTTAATTGTACATCTATTTGGAATATGCATTCAAAGCCTTTTATAAAACCATAAGAGAATGAAACTTTTTTATGTGAATTTGGTACCATCTGTTGCTACTTAAAAATTAAATAAACACTGATTCATCCCTTAATCCAACAAAAAAAAAAGAACATACCCATGACTTTGGCTTTGCAAGGACAATAAAATCTATTTCTTATAATTGTTTTAAATCCATTCTGAGTTTAACAGATAGAGTGTCACATATTTCACACACTCAGCTTTTCTTTGGCTTTCTCTGTGATTTGTTTGTTTTGAGTTGTACTAAAATTATTGGTCACATAAAAATCAGTGACCAAAAAGTCATAATCTATATCTAGCCACTATCAAGGGAAAGGGGCAGCATAATTATTTCGCTGGAACCCTGGCTTTAGATAAACAAATCGGTTATAAGCAAATTGAGACCTAGAACAGATATTTAATCACCAGAGTTACCATTTAAGAGAATGTAAGATAAGTTTTGGGCTTCATGACAGAAACATTTAAATGAGAATCCAAGATAATAAGAGCATAGAGATGGGAGGCAGTGCTGGGGAAAGAAACACAAAGATATATAACTTGCATTCAGAGAATGCAGTTTCCAAAGTAGAATATGCAAGGGAATACATGGTGGTGGTTCATTGGGAAATAAAGTATCCTCAAATAAACATTTAGAAAACAGTGTAGACAAGTAAAATACAATATTTTAAAAAAGTGAAAATAAATCCCTAGAAGCAGTGAATTATAGTATATGAGTTTTCATATAATATTCTGTATTAAATGAAAGAGAACCAGGGATGCCTGGGTGGCTCAGTCGGTTAAGTGCCCAACTCTTGACTTGAGCTCAGGTCATAAACTCAGGGTCCTGTGATGGAGCCACAGTGGAGTTCCATGCTGAGCAGGGAGTCTGCTTGAGAATTCTTTCCCTCTGCCCATCCCCCACTCTTTCTTTCAAATAAGTACATAAATCTTTAAAATAAATAAATAATGCTATATACTAGGCATTATAATGTGTGATTGGCACCAAACTGACTTCAGTCTATGCAGCTATGAATGTATTTGGCAAATATCCAATTGAACAAAGGTTATATAACCTTTTATTATATATTGCTCAAGAGTTTATGTATAAGAAGTAAAAATGAGAAAGTTAAATACAAAGTTCATGAGATATAAGATTTCAGATCAAAGGGAATTGGACCTTTTTAGTGAACATTCAGAGAAATAACATCTCTAAATAAAATTTGCAAAAACATAAATATTTAGAAAACCGTTTATAATCACAAGAATTGACAAGAAGACTTGGCTATTTGAAACAAATATCCAGAGGAGAACAGATAAACTTTAAAAACAAACAAACAAAAAACACTAGTTAAATATAAAGACAATGAAAAAACAAGGTTACAAATGACTAAAGAATATTAAAATTAGAAAATAATAATAAACTAGCATCCTCAACTAGAATTTTCTTCCAGAATATCAGCTTAGTGAAGTAGAAAGAAAAATTAGAAATTCTCATACAATTCAGGAAAAAGTCAAAGAAATTAAAAAGATTCAAGAAAAGAGCAAAGATATGGGAATAAACAATAAAGCTCCAATATAAGGAATGCACTTTTTAAAAAGTGAAATAGAAACACTTGTAAAGGATAATATTTTTTCTGATTAAAGGTAGAATATAGATTCCAAATACAGACTAGCTTGTTTTTCTTCTGATTAAAGGTAGAATATGACTTCTGAATGGCAGACTAGATTGTTTCAGAACAACCATATCACAAAAACAACTAGAAAGATTATATATTTATGTAAGAACAACTAGAAAGATAATATACTTATATTTGTATATATTTAAACCTACTTCAAGGTATGGGGGAGTTATCAAGAAAGGGAAGGCTTGTAAGGCAATGCCTTAGAGGAAAGAGCAGCTCAGAGAAATGTCTCTGCAGATTTAGTTAGATTAAGCTGATTGGTTAAGTTGGATAAACCTTGCTACCTAGAACTGGCAATAAAGTCCATTTCTGGAGAAAGGATCATTAGTTACAATTGTTCAGGTTATAGTGGTTGCTAAAATATCTTGAGCAGAATGAACACAAGTTAGATCATAATTGACTGTAGATTGATTAATATGTAAATCCTGGGAGAAGCAGGGATGCTTCATAATAATAAAAAGGATATTGAAGAAAAAGAAGATGGAAACATTGAAGGTTTAACTTTAATCAAGTAAAATAGTAATCAATAAAAATATAGGAAAATATCATTCATAAATATTAAAAGAAAGATAAATGAATTAATATATTATTCAAAGTATTGCAATGAATGTCAAGATATGAACAGAGTACAATTTTCATATTCTTTATAAATAAAAAATTATATTTGCATCCAACAGTTGAAAGACTATATTTACTTCTTATTTTATTGGCTTTATTTTATTTAAGTGCCAAAAACAAAAGAGGTCAGTGAGTTTTGTAAATGTAAAAAGGTTATCGGTAATCATATTGATCAATACTCACAAAAACATTTCCTCTCAAGGTCAAAGGATAACCTCAGAATATGGAAAGTAACTAACGGCCAGCAGTTTCTATTTCCAGAAGTGATTTTTATTTTACCACAACTCTGGCATTGTTTCATTTTCTAATGGTGACATTGCAATTTTAGCTACAATAATTGCATAGCAATGACATATGCTCATATAGGCCTATTCTTCAAACGACTTATTTAAAGCTTTGAAATCTGTATACAGATGCACACTGAACAAGTACTGTCACTATCCTATCTGCTTTCAAAAATTCATGAAAAAAATGACATGTTAATTTATGTTGTAAATGAAGGAAGAAAACATTTCAAATAGCACTGAGAGAGGCAATAATCTATTAAAATCAAGTAGAAGAAAAAATTTAAAAGGTGCCATCAACTAAGCTATTTATTTATTCAAAGAGAGTGTCTAAATGAGCCAGAACTGACACCAGAGGCATTCAGCTACATATTTTAATGTCATATCAAATTTACTGGCATTCTAAGTGTATAAACAATATATTTGCATCATATTAGTGACAAATGTCATGCTAATACCATAGAAAAATGACTACATGGGGATTTCATAACTTATTTACAGAATGTGTTTCTAGGTACAAGAACTCATTTAGAATTGTCAAACAACCAGAGAATTATAGGAATTTCCAACCTTTGGTTAGGGAAGTTTTATTTCATAACACATATGCCATTTATATTATTTACTGTAATGAATTCTTAATGTCCTTCTTGTGTTTTGTAGAGCCAATCATTTTTATCAGGTTCCCTTTAGCATTTCTAGATAAGAGCTGTTGGCTTTCAAGCCTATTTTTCTGAATTCCATATATCAATCTTCCAAAATTGTCCCTAAATGGTTAATGGTTTCTTCAGACTGAAGTATCCTTTAAAAAAAAAAAGGCAGGTCACCAGAAATACTTCGGTTCTTCCTCTTCTAGATACTTGGGGCATTATCTTTCTTACTTGAAGAATAAATGTATTCTTTTCTCTTCTGACCTCGCCAAATTTCCCTTTATCTACCAGAACCATTGAAATCTGGAAATCATGAGGTAGCCATGCACCATGAAACTACATGTTCTTGTTCCATAGGAAATTGTTTTCTAATAAATATCTCCTATACCAAACTGTCCCCCAACTCTTTAAAAGTTACATGTCCTCTGGACCAACACAAGCACTACACAGAGGTGAATGTATTTTTTAAAATACTTTATGTCATATTAAAAACCATTAAGCTGTTTCCAAAATAGGTTAAAAAGAAGTTTTTACCTTTATAGACAATTCAAACAATCATTTGGCCAGTTGACTTCACTAACAGCTATAGCAGTGTAGTCCTAACAAATCCACAGAGAAATATCTTTATCAAACTCATATTAAGTGCCTCCTCTATGTAAAAATAATTCTGGAAAAATGAGGCTGAAGGATCACCATGCGCTTCTCTAAAAATTTACTTCAAGTGTGCCTGAGTGGTTCAGTTGGTTGAGCTTCTGCCCTTGGCTCAGGTCATGATTCCAGGGTCCTAGGATCAAGCCCCTTGATGGGATCCCTGCTCAGTGGGAAGCCTGCTTCTCCCTCTCCCTCTGCCCCTCCCTCATTCTTGTTTTCTCTCTCTCTCTCTCTCTCTTAAATAAACAAAACCTTAAAAAAAAAGAAATTTACTTCAAAGTTAAACTAGAGTCTAAGAAAACTCTTTACCCCTATCTTTGTAAAAATAGTTATTAATGGTACATGTTAAAAAATCCACATTTTTGCTCTTTTTCTTAAAGGCATTTGCATTTCTGACAACTCTATATTTCAGCTGTGAACTTCTTCACTGACTTCATCTTCATCACTAAGTGCCACTAAAACTTGAGAAGAGTTGAGCTCGCCAAAGTAAACCTAAGCTTTAGAAATTTTAACTCCAGGAAACCAAGCTTTCCCAGTTAAAAACATTGCCACATTCCACAAGAGCAGGGTAAGAGCAGGTTATAGTATCTGTCCCCTTTGTCCCTTTTGATCAAGGCTAGCCCATTCTTAATTTTAGATAAAAGATCATATTACCCTCCCTCGGCTTTGGCCGAGGCCATCTAGTACCCCAAAACTGGGAATAGTGATCATCACGTCCTTCACTTCCAAGAGAGCTCCAACTCTGTTATAAATTAGAGCTCTGAAACCCCTTACAAGGAGCTAGTCTTGTCACATTGAAGAAAAAGTCCTCCTACATTTTTTTTCCTTAGAACAAAGGCTTTTCTATTATACTTTTGCATTATAGAAAAGGGCACACAAAATCTGTTTCAGGTGCTTCTCTACCTCAGCATACATGGAGTATAACTAACAACTTTCTGCGAGAGGGATAAACAAGAATTGTAATCCCTTTTAGAGTAGCTTTGATCACTGGTAGTTTTGCTCAATATAGAAATGATTTGCACAAACACTTCTGTAAGACTCTTGAGATTCAGAACTCAGAGAAACTTTCGGTAATGAAATCATCCCCACTAAAAAAAAAAATCCAAAGATAATAGAACTGAATTATACTGTTTTCTCAAGCTAATGCCAAATTCAAGTTATCTTTTGCAAAATGAAAAGAGAATTGAAACTCCTCTACAAGCATACAGGTTTTCAAGATTTCTTTTTTCTTAGAGACACAGGAAGGAGATTATATCACATTATATAAGATGACTTCCTACGAATCCTCTTTAAACATCTCTTTTGGGCACCTGGTTGAGCACCTGCCTTTGGCTCAGGTTGTGATCACAGAGTCACGGATTGAGTCTCACATGAGGCTCCCCACGGGAAGCCTGCTTCCCCCTCTGTCTATGTATCTGCCTTTCTCTATGTGTCTCTCATGAATAAATAAATAAAATCTTTAAAAAAATAAACATCTCTTTTTCCAAAGTCCCACTGCTGTTTCCTCTCTCTTTTTTAACCCTTTCTTTCTGACACACTAGGTACATGAGCTATCTCCCTTCTCCTACACTCCTGATAGGTACTGCAAGTAAAGGCTCTTCCCCACATTCCATTTTCCCAAATTCCAGCAGGACAAGAGGATTGCAGAAAATTTACGGTTTGGTATTTTTCTGCTCTCACCATCAATAAAGATAACAGAGACAGCTAATAAAAACTAACGTAATTTTCCAATAGTCTATGTGATAGTATACCTCCTCAAACTCTATACATGAAAACTACTGGCATTTAAGGAAAAAATAGTGCTTTCACTTTTGACTTTTAGAAATACACTGTGGGCATATCATACAAAGATACATGGCCCTGAGTAACCAGTAACTAAGTGTAGTAAATGTTACCCAAACATCCCATATGGTTGATCTTGTTAAATAACTTTCCTTCAGAGTACATAATATAGTTAGGAAAATCATATGAAAAAAAAATGCCCTGAGATATTGCATAAAAACTCTTTAAAAACTGTAAAATGTTTCCTACTTTTCTGAGTCTTATACAAATAGTGTCACAAATTTACCTCACCAAATAGAGATTCCAATGAAGTCTACTTTATTGTTATTGTTTTTAAATGAGGTTAGATGGGAGAAATTCTGATCATTTTATATGGAAAAGAAAATCCTGACTTAAAAACAAAAAGGAAAAAAGAAACTCTCCCAAAATCAAATTCAACACTAGAAAAAGCTATTTTTCTTTTGTCCTCTTTTCTATAAAACTTGTGTCTTCTATTACAGAGTTGGCAAACTACATCCTACAAGTTGAATCCAGATACTACCTATTTTTATAAAGTCTTATTGGCACACAGCAATACCACCATTTACATAACAGCAATAGCTGCTTCATAGTTTATTACCTGCAACAGAGACCATGTGGTCTGCAAAGTATAAAGTATTTACTATCTGGCCCTTTATATGAATAGTTTATCAAACTATGTTCTATCATATCTCATTAATATAAAAATTAGATATCACTTTCTCATGGATAAATTTAATTTTTCTTTACCTAATAGAGATAATATGCTACAAAATCCTTCAAAGCTTAATCAATGACTCTCACATATATCAAAAGGCAATTTGAAACTAAGTGGCAACACTTGACTTAAGACAGGTCTCTTTTATTCAGTGTTGTGAATTAGTAACGCTGAAGAGAGGAGTTTGAGTATCTAACTAGAATCTCTTGTAAGAGTCTCTTATAACTCAACGGTACTAACAAGAACCATGTGTGGATTTTTAATTTTTTTTAAATTAAAAAAAATTAATTGTTATAAGCTTAACTGCACCAAGGATATTCTTCACATCACAATTAACTATTGTCTTATAGTTAATACTGTTTGCATGTATCTTCCAAACATTATGGTTCGAGCATAGTTCTCTCTAAAAAGTCAATTCTTACAGGATACTTCTCTTTTTCAATATAAAATTCTCCACAAACTTTTATACTATAGCATTATCTCAGCTAGAGCTGCCATGACAAAGTACCACAGACTGGGTAGCTTATACAACAGATTCTTACTTTTTTTCACAGTTCTAGAGGGTAGAAGTCCAAGATCAAGATGTTGGCAGTTTTGCTTATGTTCCAGGCCTCTCTACTTGGCTTACAGTTTGTTATCTTCTTCCTACATCTTTATATCATCTTCCCTCTGTATTTGTGTCCAAATTTCTTCTTCTTATAAGGTTACCATTGATATTGGATTAGGTCCCACCATAATGACATCATTGTAACTTAATTACCTCTTTTAAAACCCTCTCTTCCAAAGATAATTACATTCTGAGGTATTAGGGGTTAGGACTTCAACATATGAATCTTTGTAGGGACATAATTCAGTCTATATCAAGCATAGTGCTAATTATTTAGGCTATAACAAGTTATGTATAAAATGTAATATTATCCGGGGGTACCTGGATAGCTCAGTTGGCTAAGCATCCGACTCGATTTTGGCTCAGATCATGATCAGATCTCAGGGCTGTGCTGGGCTTGAAGCCTCCTTAAGATTCTAAGATTCTCTCTCTCCCTCTCCCAATGCCCCTCCCCTGTCCCTGCCCCTGCACTGCTGTTGCCCTCTCTCTCTTAAAAAAAAAAAAAAAAAAGTGCACCTGCCAATCCTTACTTTATAAGCCCAATAATACTATTCTTGAATTTTAGATCTGAATAAGTGCTACAAAACTTACCTTGCTATTACCTCATTGTGTCATAATTTTCATAATTCTCTAATTATATCATTCTATCTTTTTTCAGAATTGCTTGTTTTGACATATTCTATTATGTAAAACTCTCCGTCTTTACTTTGTGAAAGGGTATAGCCATAAGAAAGAAATACTTTACCCAATTAGCTAAGCTTCTTAGATAAAGATTGTCTTTGGACTTAAAAAAAATAAGATATGAAATTAATCTGGTTTTATTGGATTTTTTTGGAGTAATTATTTTCCAACATTAACATACTATATAAAATTGGTATCGAGATTATATAAAATTAGGGATGTTAGCTGTGCTTGATAAATCTGTCTAAATTTTCTATTATATACTCTCTAATACTGAACTAGATTGATTCAGAGGTCTTTACTTCACAAGAAATATCTGAAATTGTTTTTCCTTTTTTTGTTGTTATGTACTTGATTAATTGCTATTTAGGAAAAATAACAGGTCTAAACATGTGAAGATATAACCTGAAAATGTCAACTTTTAAATATCTTTTTGAGAGTTTTGTTGTGTCAACAGAACTAGTTACAAGTAATATCACTTTGAATTTCTGGTTTTGTTATTTGTTTAGCTGCATTTTGTTGTTAATCATTCTCTCCACGTGTCAGCTTCCTTGGGGCTTTACGGAGGAGATGTTCACAATTTACTCTGGGTACTGAAGATTTCTTGGGAGGATACACTGTATGCATACAGGAAGTCATCTATCAGCACGCTAGCTCCCAGCTCTTCCAACCTGAAGAATTTGTAATGTATGCGGCATCTCTTACAACTTTGGGAGCTCTTCTTTCAACCTCCTGAATATGCTCAGAATTAGGAGATACCCAGAAATTGAGTAGTGCAATAAAATGCACCATATTGCACACAAAGCACAGTAGTATACTTCAGAAGTAAAAGAGGCCCTCGGTATAATTTTCTAGTAAGACTGCTAACACACTTCTTGGTACAATCAGGTAATACATATTTATGTTTAGGATACTAAAGGAAAAAATAATTATTCTGATGAAAATAAAAGGTAGACTGTTCAATTTGTTGTTTTTAATAGATTTGGAGGATTAAAACAGAAAATGAGTACAAAAAATGCAGAGTTGTTACCTTCCCTATAAAAGAGGTAGATAAATAAATGAATAAATAAATCAACAAATAAAATGAAATTTAGAAAAAATTTAGTCAACTTTTGGTATGCTTTATCCTTGGTATTTTGCCTGGCATCTTTAGGGCAAAAAAAAACTATAAAAAATACTGAATGAGGAATAGCCAGACTTTGATCATTATAAAAGCCTTAGAAAGCAAAAGAGCTCTACTATCTAATATTTATCCTTTATTATTTTATTTGCTCTAGAACTCTTATACTCATTCTTAAAGATCACAGCTGCACTTTCAAGGTAGTTATCTATGTCCCTCAGTATAAATTCCTGAACACATTTATAGTCACAAGTCAATGCACATTCCACCAATTTTAGCCTTTTGACAAAGGGAAATGATCATTAACCACTCTAAAATTGCTAATTCGACTAAACTGACTTAGTAGTAATCAGCTCTTACCATTCAGTTCAGTCAAATTAGGTGATGATCCATTCCTCCATGTGATTATACCAGGTCCCATCCTTATACTCTCCACCATGTGACCCATGGCCAACTGCATTATCTATATACTGATGAGTCACAGATCAGGAACTTCAGCTTAGATGTTTCTCCCATGTCTAGTTTCATACTAAACAACTTCACATGGATGTCTGACAGGTACCTCAAACTCAACTGGATCAAAAACAAAATTCATATTCTTTGGGGAGGTGTCAATTTCATTGTGGTATAATTTATACACAATAAAGTATATTAATTTTATGTGTACAATTTAACAAGCTTTGAAAAATGTATTCAATGAAGATCTAGAACATTACTATCATACCAAAATGTTGCCTCCTGCCCTTTGCAATTAATACCCTCTTTCCATCCATACCCTCTGTTGACTATGGATGTGCTTCTTATCACTAAATTTTTGCCTTTTGTAAAATTTTATATAAATGAAATTATACAGTGTGTAGTCTTTTTTTGAACGGCTCCTTGCAATTAACAGAATGTTTCTGATATTCAGTCATGTAGCATGTATCTATAATTCATTTTATTATATTGCAAAATGGGATTTCATTACATGGATGTGCCACAATTTGTTCATTTATCAGTGATGGGCATTTGGGTTTCTTTCCAAATTCTTATTAGCAATTATGAATAGGTCTCCAGAAACATTCACATACAAGTCTTTCTTTATTATTTATCTTGGATAAGATCAGGCTTCGGAATTGTTGGTGTAATGGTAAGTGTATGTTTAACTTCATAAGAAATCATTCGTTTTCCAAAGTGTCTGTAGCATTTTGCATTCCCAACAAGATTTCATGAGTCACCAGGTATGGTCAGATTTTTCTTTCATTTTAGCTTGATTCAGTGGATGTCGTTTGGTATCATATCGTAAGTTTAATTTGCGTTTCCATAGAGACAATTGTGCTTATTTGCCAACCATATATCTTCTATAGTAAAGTGTCTGGTCAAATATTTTGCCCAATTTTTATTTTGTTGTTTATCTTCTCATTATTGAGTTCTAAGTGTTCTTTGTATGTTCTGGATATAGGTTTTGCATATATTTTCAGCCATTCTGTGGTTTGACATTCCATTTTCTTAGATACTTTTAAAGAAGAAAATATTTCAATTTGATGAAATCTAATTTTTGAGTTTTACATAGGTTATATTTTTATGTAAGTGCTCTATTAAAGAAATGTTGGCCTAACTCAGAGTTACAAAGATTTTCTCCTGTGTTTGCTTCTAGAAAATTTTTAGGTTTTTTGCTTCCATTTTAGATTAATGATTGAAATTAATTTTTATATATAATATGAAGCAAATGTTGAAGTGTGTGTGCATGTGTGTGTGTGTGTGTAAGGATATCCAATTACACGAGTACCATTGGTTGAAAAGATTATTCCATTTTTAATGACATTGGAATTTTTGTCAAAATCAATTGGTCATTCACTTTTGGGTTTATTTCTAAATGCTATATTTCAATGCCTGTATATCTCTCTTTAAACCAAAAGCAGACTGTCTTGATTATTATAGCTTTATACGTATTGAAATCAGATAGATAGAAAAAAAAAGAAATAAGATAGAATAATTCTGTCAACTTTCTTCTTTTGTAAAATGGTGTTGGCTATTTCAGAACTCCTTCATTTCCATATATATTTTAGAATCAGCTTTTCAAATTCTATTAAAATAAAAAGCTTTCTGGAATTTTGGGTTGTTTTGAATCCACAGATAAATTTAAGGAGAATTTACACTTGAATAATATTAAGTCTTCTAATTCACAAACATGTAATATTTCTCAAATTATTAATGTTTTATTTAGTCTGGTACTGCAATGTTTTTAGTTCACTATGTAGAGAACTCTTGCTAAACTATAATTTTTTTTGCTATAGAAATGGTTTTAAAAATTTTGATTTCCAATTGTTCATTGGTACTATATAGGAATACAATTAATTTTTGTACATTAATTTAGAATCCTACAACCTTATTAAAATTTATTAGCTCTTGCAGCTTTTTTGTATATTTGTCAGTGTCTTCTACAAAGACAATCATGATATATGGGAATAAAGACAGTTTAGATCTTTCTTTCTAATCTGGATGTAATTTCTTTCTTTTTCTTGCCTTAGGGCACAAAAAAATAAATATAATACAATATTATATAGAAATGGTATGAGTGAATATCTTTGTCTTGTTCCAGATACTGAGGAGAAAGCGTTCAGACTTTTATTAAGTATCGATGTAGGTTGTATGTTTTTCATTGATATTGTATATCAGACTGAGGAGGTTCCTTTCTATTTCTAGGTTATATCATATGGATATTCAGTCTGGAAAATGAAAATTTAGCAGATGTTGAGGTTTAATTTGTATTATCCTATCTGTCTAATAGTTTTCTCAGAGAGAAAGCACAGGAAAACCATTATAGATGCTATCCACTTGCAGTGGTGGTACATGCAGTTATCAGTAGAATTACTAGAACAGTGAGAGTTGGGAAGAGAATGGGGGATGGCAGAGTGCTCCTAAAGGCCAGACCCCCACATTGCAGACCCTACCACAGGTGGCAGTTCCCACCTTACTATGAGCGGAGACCAAAGGGCCTCCACTCCTTGTATTCTGACCCTTCTTCGCAGGGAGAAGTGATGGAACGTGCTGACAATGAGGGTGCAGGAGAACAAGGTAGACCAGTGAGACAGAATGTGTATCGAGATTATATACCATGATTCCACAGGGGGCCTTGTTGCCAAAATAGCCCAGAGAGGATGGGAATGAAGAAAATAAGCAAAACCAAGGAGATGAGACCTAAGGTCAGCAGCCACCTCAGTGTCAGTACTGCTGCAACTTCTGGTGTCTACACAGACTCCCAGAAAACCCTAAACCACAAGGTGGCTAAGAGAGAAAAGTAGCCCATCCTATAGCTGAGAATTCATCCACTCCCAAGGCTGAGCAGGGCAGGGCTGAGTAAATGCGGGTTTACCATCTCTACCATCATTTGGTTTAGTTATCCAACACAAAGAAATAAAGATAGAATTCCAGCGATAAGAAAGAACAAAATATTGGAGCTGAAAACTTTAAGTGCTTGCTTTTGCCCACAGACCATCTAAATAGACTATCTACATTGTTTATGCAACATGGGGTTTTTATTATTTATACCTAGACCTCTCTTTTTGATAATGACAAACGTGATTTTTTTTAAAAGCCTGTTTTATGTAAATACATCTTTAAAGGTTTTTAAATTGTTTCATATCTGACCAAGTTGAGACTTTTAAGAGCTTCATTTTTTATTTGTAATAAAAGTTTGCAACTTGATTTTTTTAAAAAGTCAACAAATGGCAAGGATCTATTAATAAATGGTTAAATTAGAAAATAGTAATATAGAATAAAATAGAACATCTCAAAAAACTTCCAAATTCAGAAACAAGTTATGCAAAATATAATATGAATCAAATTTCTATTAGGCTTCTCACTAGCTATACTGAATGCAAGGACAAAATGGAAGAATATCTCCAAAACTATGAAGTAAAGTGATTTTGAAAACATTTTAACAGCAAACTATGAATAAGTAGATTGAAAATAAAGTTAGTTTCAGGCATGAAGAGACTCAGTGAAGTTTATTTCCCTCATAACTTTTTTTTTTAGAAGAAAAAAAATACTAAAATAATTGGTGATCTGTTCTAGCAAAAACAAAAGTAAAGAACACAATTGCATTAAAAAACAGTGATATTGAACCAAGATTTCAATGACAGTGAGTTCCAAAAAGATAGCTGAACAAAAGTCTACAAAGCAGTTAATCTCAATGATGAACAGTCAATAGAACACACAAGAATAAAGTGGATTCCATTCAATAAGTAGTAATGGTGATGAGGTAAGGGTAATCTTCTCATATACATTTTAAAAGGAAGTTAGAAATTCCAGGATTAACAAAAATGCATAGAAGGAAATTGTAACCCACTTATGCAACCTCTTAAAATATAGCTTAAATTTGAGCCTAATACAGTATAAGAAATAAGAATCTATTTGACTGTACAGACTGAAGCAGTATCTTTTGAGTGGCAGAGGTTTCCTGGCACAGGATTGTGGACATTTCCTGCTCTGAAGATTCAGTTATACTAATTGATTCTATAGTAAATAATATTTCCATATACTTAACATTGGTTATTATTTTATAGTCTTTCAAATAAACTTATAAACAATGTATAAAAGAATATTATAATTACACAAAAGACTATAGATGTTATCAATTCTGACATTGTAAAAGCAATAATGTAGCTGGCAGCAGTAGAGACATACAGGTCTGGAAAAGTGCTTGATAATCAGCTTATACAGACAATTATCGAGAGATACCTGGAGTTGTTGGAAATAAATGGTTTAAATCTGCAATGATAGCCAGTAAAAGAGCTAAAACTAATCTGTATTACATACTTATTAAGTGTATATAAAACTTCAAAAATAGAAGTCTTGGGATATCTGGGTGGTTTAGTCAGTTAAACATCCAACTCTTGATTTCTTGGCTCAGGTCATGATCTTAGGGTAAGGAAGATTGAGCCTTGCATTGGGCTCCATGCTGAATGTAGAACCTGCTTAAGATTCTCCTTCTCCCTCTTCTACTGTCCTTCCCCCCATCAAAAAAAAAAAAAAAAAAAGTTTTAATTTGTAGAATTGGCTTGGCCAATTCTACTACAACTTCTAAGTTTCTGAGGTTTTATCTGTTTTACTTTACTCTTTTAATTGTGTATAGACCTCATCATTTAAGTCCAGAAACAAAATTTAGGGTAGATGAGGCTGATAGAAGTGGTATAAGCAAACTAAGTTCTACTTTCACACTCAGGACTCAGTATTATCTACATTTGATACATTTTTAAATGGAGCTATAGGTGCATTATGTACAGTGCTAGTAGTTACCAGGTGGATTAAAATCTGAAAGATTTGTCAATTTTTCAAGTGTCTTTTTCTGAGGTTGTGAATTTGAAATCCCTCAGGAAGTCAATGGATATTTAAATAAAAGAAACCACCAATGAAGAGAAACTGTGGCAAAAGGATTGTAACTGCCATCTTAACTCTAAGCACTTACTGTCAACCAGGAAGAAAGCCCTATGTCTTCACACATTCTAATTGTGCAAGAAAACTTGCATATAAAGATTTTTGCATGATACACCGATAATGAAGCAGCAGACGCAAAAATTAAGAAACAATTCCATTTATAATTACACCAAAAATAATAAGATATTTAGGACTAAACCTAATCACAGAGGTGAAAGACCTGTACTCTGAAAACTATAGAACACTATGAAAAAAAAAATAAAGATGACACAAAGAAATAGAAAGACATTTCAGACACATGGATTGGAAGAGCAAATATTGTTAAAATGCCTATACTACCCAAAGCAATCTACACATTTAATGCAATCCCTATCAAAATGCCACCAGCATTTTTCACAGAATTGGAACAAACAATTCAAAAATTTGTATGTAACAAAGACTCTGAATAGAAAAAGTGGTCTTGAAGAAGAAAAACAAACCTGAAGGCATCACAATTCCAGACTTCCAATTATATTGCAAAGCTGTAGTAATCAAAACAATATGGTACTGGCACCAAAATATACACATAGATCAATGGAACAGAATAGAAAACCCAGAAATGAATCCACAACTATATGGTCAATAATCTTGGACAAAGTGGGAAAGACCCTCCTATCGGAAAAAGACAGCCTCTTCAACAAATCGTGTTGGGAATACTGCAAAGCAATATACAAAACAATGATGAAACTGGACCACTTTCTTACACCATACTGAAAAATAAATTCCAAATGGGTTAAAGACCTGAATGTGAAACATGAAACCACCAAAATCCTAGAGGAGAGCACAGGCAGTAATTTCTCAGACATCAGTTGTAGCAAAATTTTTCTAGATATGTCTCTTAAGGCAAGGGAAATGAAAGAAAACATAAACTATTAGGACTTCATCAAGATAAACAGGTTCTGCACAGTGAAGGACAAAATCAACAAAACTAAAAGACAACCTACTGAATGGATAAAGAAATTTGCAAATTACATATTTTATAAAGAGTATCCAAAATATATAAAAAGAAACACATAATTCAATTAAAAATGTGCAGAAGACATGAACAGACAACTGACACATGAAAAGATGTTCATCATCACTGATCATCAGGGAAATGCAAATAAAAACTACAATGAAAAAAAAAAAAACTACAATGAGATGTCACCTCACATCTGTCAGAATGGTTAAAATCAATAACACAAGAACTAACAGGTGTTCCCAAAGATGTAGAGAAAAAGGAACACTCATGCATTGTTGGTGGGCATGCAAACTGGGGTAGCCACTATGGGAAACAGCATGGAGTTTCTTCAAAAAGTTAAAAATAGAATTACCCTACAATCCAACAATCACAATACTAGGTATTTACCCAAAGAACATAGAAACACTAATTCAAATGGATAGATGCATCCCTATATTTATTGCAGCATTATTCACAGTAGCCAAGATATTGAAGCAACCCAAATGTCCATCAACTAATGAATGGATAAAGAAGATAATGGAACATTATTCAGTCATAAAAAAGAATAAAACCTTGCGATTCACAATGACATGGATGGAGCTGGAGAGTATAATGCTAAGTGAGAAAATAAATACTATATGATTTCACTCATATGTGAAATTAAGAAACAAAACAAATGAGCAAAGGGAAAAAGAGATAGATAGACAAACCAAGAAACTGATTCTTAACTATAGGGAACAAAATGATGGCTACCAGAGGGCAGAGGGGTGAGGGGATAGGTGAAATAAGTGATGGTGATTAAGCAGCACACTTATGATGAGCACCAGATGATTAAAATAAAAACTTAAAAATATATTTTGGTATAATCTTGAAATTTTGTGTATTGAGGCTTATTTTAAGAAATTCTTCAACAATAAACATTGTATGAATCAAATAAAATGTGACTATAGGCAACAGCTTGCTTATGGACCATTAGTTTTCCTTTTTGGTAATATAAATGGTCTTGTAATATAACCAGGCCTGAATGTCTAAATGTATGTTGTGGTTCCCATTTATCAGGATTTGGAACATGTTGCAGTTACAAATATAGTGATTTATAAGTAGTTAGATTGGAAAATATATTTACAATATGCTAATCAAGCAAGTAACTAACTTTTCAAATGTTTATCTGTACCTCAATTTTCTGATTTTAGGGTTGATAATAATCTCTGACTTGGTTATCTCTTGGAGTTTTTACAGAGCCCATGTAAAAGAATATATACACAAATTTATTTTAAATTACCAAGAGCCATACAAATTTAAGACTGCATCATTGATGCATCATTGATGCATTGATGCCTCCTCACACCCGCCCCTCCCAAAAGAACCTAAGTTCCTAGGAGGCTGTGGTGGTTAATTTTGTGTGTTGATCCCAATGGGCTAAGGGATTCCCATACAGCTGGTAAAATATTATTTTCAGATATATCTGTAAAGGTGTTTCCAGAAAAGATTAAAATTTGAATTGGTTGACTAAATGAAGATCCACCCTCACTAAGACAGGAGGCCATCATCCAACTCACTAATGGCATGAATAGAACAAAAAAGGCGGAAAAGGCTGAATCTGCTCTCTTGCTTGAGCTCAGACACCATCTTCTGCCTTCTCCTGTCCTGATTCAGGCTTTCAAACTCAGATTAGAACAGACACCATATTCCCCCTAGGCTTTCAGGCTTTCAAGTTTGGATTATTTCTACACTACTGGCTTTCCTGGCAGACTATAAGACTTCTGAGTTTCGGGATCCCTGGGTGGCGCAGCGGTTTAGCGTCTGCCTTTGGCCCAGGGCGCGATCCTAGAGACCCGGGATCGAATCCCACGTCAGGCTCCCGGTGCATGGAGCCTGCTTCTCCCTCTGCCTGTGTCTCTGCCTGTATCTCTCTCTCTCTCTCACTGTGACTATCATAAATAAAAAAAAAAAAAAAGACTTCTGAGTTTCTCTAATTGTGTGCCAATCCTTCATAATAAATCTCTATCTATTGATTTATCCTATTGGTTCTTTTTCTCTGGAGAACCCCAATTAATACAGAAGTAGGGACTATGTCTCATGTTTTGCCCACAGAATGGAATTAAATGCTTCAAAATTAATAAATGATTAATACTTGCATGGTTATGTGTTGCTTTCATTGCAGACAATAAAAAGTGTTACTGCACTTTATACCTTTTAAAAAGAAATCATCTGGGACACCTGGGTGGCTCAGTGGTTGAGCATCTGCCTTCGGCCTAGGGCATGATTCTGAAGTCCCAGGATCAAGTCCTACATCGGGCTCTCTGCAGGGAGCCTGCTTCTCCCTCTGCCTGTGTCTCTGCCTCTCTCGCTGTGTCTCTCATGAATAAAGAAATAAAATCTTTAAAAAAAAATCAAAAATGAAAAAATAAAAATAACTCATCCCACTGTCTTGTGATGTACTAAATATGAAAGTACTGCATAGATTGTAACATGATAGGAGGAGACCAAGGAATAACTAGTCATCACCCTTTTCTTGGATATAACATATAGGCAAAGACAGCAGGGAAAACATACTGTAATATGTCTTCAGGATGAGTACCTTAGAAAAGGGAAAGCATTGGCTGTGATTTCTGAAAGGCAATGGCACGCATGGAAAGAGCCCTCCACTGGGACTCAGAAAAGCATTCTTCCTGTTTTTCCTCTGTCCCTCACCAGCTGTCTGACCTTGGTCAGGCCCCTTCCCCACTGTTAGCTTGACTTCATTTTCCCTAAGGTTAGATTTGATGATTCATTTCTAAGATTCTACTATTGACTCCTAACTGCAATGATAATGAAATGAACCAAGCTGAACAGAAAAAAGGAGAGGCATGGATTTAAAAGAAAAGAAAAAAGAAAGAAAAAGAACTATCACTGTGTTCCCAGATGTAGAAGGTCTGAATTATGAGGGCAAGCAAATAAAACCAAAGTAAATTATCACTGTTCATATTCCTTCAGATTCAAACAGAGCTTATAAGGCCCAATATGTGGTTATGACAAAACTATAGTTTACTACCTAGATATTTTTATATTGGAAAATGGCATGTTATTTCTTCCTTAAAGAAAATAGACATCAAAAATTAGTGACCTCATTTAAAAACTATATGCCAAGAAGTTTAAACCTGCAAAGGAAGAGGGGAATGGAGATAACATTGTGGAAGAGCAACAGAAACAGGCCAGATTTAGCACAGAATCAGTTTTTTTTTGGGGGGGGGGGTATTTATTTGTTAGAGAGAACACAAGCAAGGGGAGGAGCAGTGGGAAGGACCAGCAGACTCTGTGCTGATCCCAGAGCTGAGGGGAGTAGGGGATGTTAGATCCCAGGACTCTGAGCTCTGAAACCAAGAGTCAGGAGCTCAACCAACTGAGCCACCCAGGCACCCCCAGAATCAGTGATTTTTTTTTTTGTAACTTGATAGCTCCAGATTCCTCAGGTACCTAATCTAACCAGCAGCCCATGTGCTAAAGAAGGGGAAGACTAAAGTATTTATTAAGTTCCTTGATTCTACCATCACTACCAAATGCATCTACATTCAGAGGTACTCTTTTCTTTTTTTTAATATTAACTCTTTACATCATTGTACTTGGGTAACCAAGGAAAGAAAGTTGTGTTTTAAATTATTAGACTTGGGACACCTGGGTGGCTCAGTGGTTGAACATCTGCCTTCAGCTCAGGGTGTGATTTCTGAGGTTCTGGGATCGAGTTCCAAATCAAGTTGCCCACCGGGAGCCTGCTTCTCCCTCTGCCTATGTCTCAGCCTCTCTCTGTGTGTCTCTCATGAATAAATAAACAAAATCTTTTTAAAAAATTAAATAAATTAATAAATAAATAAATTATTACACTCCATCTTTATTTCAAGAAGCAAGGTGGAAATGCTGATTTAAAATCGGATTTCCAAAAAAAGTAGATCTTAAAAGTCCCTCATCACACACACACAACCGGTTGTAACTGTGTACAAAGATGTTAATTAGACTTTTTGTCATGATCATTTCATGATATATATAAATATTGAATCATTTTGTTGTACATCTGAAACTAATATAACACTATATGTCAACTATTAGTCAATTAAAAAGACCAATAACAATAAAGTGACACTTCCAGTAAGAGAATGTTCAGAATACAAATCTAATCCCATCCCTCTCAAAATTGCACTTGGAATTGGGGCAAAGTGATTTTTTTTTTCCTTGAGAAGAGACTCAAGTTCCATGAAGCAGTATGTGTCCTAGGATAAAATACGGATATTATGTATGGCTCAAAATCTCTCTTCTCTCACAATAAAGAATAAAAAGGAAACAAACTGAGGTAGTGAGGAGTGATCTGAGATTTTAAAATCTGTAGACACAAAAACAGCAAAGTGTTAAGGAGAAAGATTTAAGAAAGCATGGAGAAAAGACAGAGTAGATTTCAAAGCCTGCTCTGTTAGAACCTTCTTTAAGAAAGAATTAAATTTCCCAAATCACCTTTCCTTACTTTGGGGGAAATTCATTCACTTTTCACTCTACCCTGGAATTGATCACTTGCTTAGCAATATGTGGAGAGAGGCTATCTTGGTCTTGAATAGCCCCAAATGTCTGTAAGAGGAAAAAAATATTAGCTATGACTTTCTTGTTAAGCTGCCAAGATCATACCAAAGCCTTTAAAAATGTCATTGCCCAGCTTTCTACTTACCCCCCGAGACTCTTTAGTACAGTGAGGAAGGAATACAGTGTATCACATTCATCATACCTGATGCTATTCAACTACAGTGTGATCAAAACACCTGAAAAGAAATGGTAGGTCCCAATTGAGCATTATAGCAACTTAAACATCACGGAGAAGCCAAAGGCATCACAGAGAGTTGAAAGGCAACATTCGTTTTGTGCTTCCAGGGGATCTAATTAACTTCAATAGTTTTTTGATAAATAGTTTTTTTTTTAATATTTTGATCAGGATAATATTTGCATACAGACCTGGCACCGTATAAAACAAAATTTAATTAAAATATCTTTATTAGGCACAATCTATAAGTTTTAAATCAAACAAAATATAAATCATTGCCGTGACATGCTTGCACGCCTCTGGGTATGTGTGATATAGCATGAGTTGAGATGAAAGGTATTAGTTACAGGAACATTGAAATAATAAATTTATTAACAAAAAGAAAAGTGATATATGAACGTGTCATATTACAAATAGAAAGAGTAAATAAATATTTTACTATACACTGAGCACATCAGACCCATTATTAAGCTGTATTTAACCACATCCTTTTATGTTGTTATTTTCCAGGCACAGCAATTCTTTGAAATCCTATTTGATGTGCTGGCCCTATAACATTTGACCACACTTACAGCACAAGTGTAAAATCAATTTTCTGTTCTCCCATTTATCTCTGTACTGATGTTAGTTGGCTCTCTAATGGAATGACTCTTCTGGAGAGGTAGTTATTTTACTTCAGAGTGGCATTTCAGAAGCCTTAAATGGGCTGAAGAGATGGCATGTGACCTTTAGGAATATTTTAGTTCTACATTTCTTTGAAAAAGAACTGTTTAACCCTGTGTATGTTATTACACTGCTGATGCTTCTTTTGTTCCTCTTTATATTCACTATACTATAAGAAAGTTTGGTTTTCTTTATATGAGAAAAATGTTGGGAATTTTAGGACCTATAAAATTTCATACTTAGATCTTTGTTGAAAGAGATAATCTCACAAACTATGTACATGATGATCCAATTTCCTGATTACAGTTTCTTTAAGCACAATATCGTGTTCTTAACCTGCTTATGATAACCGTTTAAATTGACGTGTATATGCAAATACCAAATAATCTGCATGAAAAGGAAATAATTTTTTAAAAGCCTTTATGTGGCTTATCTACATCTTTTGAGGACATGTTCATTAATTATCTTACTTTAAAAAACAGGATTTTTAGTTTTCACTACACTGAAATATTTTCAATGTATTTTCACCTCTTAAATCATTAATATTTTCTTCCTTAAGTAAATAGCTATTTAATTTTATTTTCAATTGAATATTTATATTCAATAAATATTGAATATTTATAAAATTTTAATGTATACTGTCTTACTATGATTTACTTATCTAATTTTAGAAATCTTGAGATATTAAATACTAATTTTAGCTTTATTTTTCAGTTGATTTTCTTGCACAATTATACTTTACTTCTTTCTTAAAAAGAAATCACAGTATAATTTTTTTTAACTATCTTTAACAGATATAATCTCTGAATATTTTTTTCTTTGATACATATAACTACACTTTCTAATTCCCAATCTATTAGCCTAAAAGGTGACTTCATAAAAAACAAACTTCATGTGCTGGCACAGAGTCTTAGTATTAAACTTTAGAGTTAAACAACATGAATTTTGGTATTTTCAATATGATTACAGTTGTTTACCTCCTTTTTCAAAATGTAAATAATTCCCTAATGACAAAAGGCATGGGGAAGGTTTTTTGAGAATACAAAAACAAATATATCTGTTGAATCTTCCTTTTGTGCTCTTCCAAGAAGACTTCATTTGTAATTACTGTTTTAGAGTCACATAAAGTGGCCACATTGGTATCCACCAAGCACACACCTTGTACTTTGAATACCTTTGTGTATATTCTTTAAATATCTGTTACCATAGACCTACTTTTCTAATCAAGAGAAAGAGGTGAATCTGGTCCATGAGGAGTTAAAAAAGACCAAGTACATTGTGATTTGGACCCTCTGCCTCCAAAACCACCTCCTATCCCAGTTAAGACATATTATATGTATGAAAGTTTACCAAAAACCTCAAGAGGAAAAGAAATGACGAGGCAGAGGAAACTATTATAGATGACAAGATTCTTGGAGGAAAATGGTTTATATGGCCATAGGTAGATAAAACTTGTAGTCTAATGTTCCTAAACTTCTTTCCCCCTATCTACTTCTGACAAGACCAAACCCTCTATCTTAAAACTTGGAGAATTCTGCTTTCCTTTTAGTAAGAGAGGCAACTAAGTCTTTACAAGTAGTAAACAGGATCAATCCACAAGACCTACCCACTAGTCTGAGATCATCCCAATGGTGGCAAGTATATTCAACAGTAGATTCTCAAGGGTGATAAACTCTAGGAAACCAGATTTGGGACTTTGGGCTTATAATTAACACATGCATAAAATATTTTATTGCAGCACATTCAACATTAAGAATCTATGGGAGAAAAAGAAGTGACATGCTTTATTGAGATAACCTATGAATGGCTTATTTATTTTTATTTTTATTTTATTTTTTTGCATTGTAAGACTTATTTTAGTATTTCCAGCAGATTGGTTGTTATATTTTGCTTCTCTCTCCCACCCCTTGGTACTGGTTTCTAAAGTAAAGCAGGTTTCCTCATTCCTGTCTGCCATATGGGTGACTTAGGGTAATCTTTCATATGGTGTTTAAAAAAGAGATTACTTACACTACAGCTTTTACTTAAACTAAGAAAATGGGTTCAAAAAGAACTCTGAAGTAGGTAGTTGCTTAATTCTCTGAATGGCAAAACATAAAACTCCCCTCAAGTTGTTAAGCTCTAATTTCTCTAAAGTTATTTACAAATCAATGCTACATAAAACAGATTGGAAAGAACTTGAGAAATCTTATTTATGAAACAGTACTTTGAGTTATCCAGGCCTGTCTCTGATCTTGGAAATTCTGGGTGTTATATTTTTACACTGTTTCTAAAGTTTTATGTCCAATCATCAAGCAGATTAATGTTCATTATTATATTCAATATATGAATATATATTAGTATATTGAATATATTGAATATATGAATACATATATGAATATATTGAATATATTGAGTATAATAAATATTTTGGAAGAAGAGAACTACTTTGAGAATCATGATAATAATTATAATGATTTACTAATTTACTAAAAGCATCAGCATATTCATTCATGAGGAAACTGTAGTAATGTTAAAATAAGAGTATTAAATATAAAATTTTAAAAAACATTTTACAGCCAAGAAGCAAATATTTACAACAGCCTTTTTTGTTTTGTTTTATTTTGTTTCATGGCTGGGTGGTGGCTGTGGACAGAAGGAAAGGGAGAGAGAATCTCAAGCAGACTCCACGCTCAGCACTAAGGCTGCCATGGGGCTCCATCTCATGACCCTGAGATCATGACCTGAGTGAAAATCAAGTCAGACCTCTAACCAATTGAACCACCCAGATGCCCCTATAGTATACTCTTTTTGCTGGTGTTGGGATATTATTAGGATTTAAAACAGATTCTTAAAATAGCATATTTCACTTTAATGTTTCTTTTTTCTCACTTTAATATTTCTAATTAGCACCAGTGTTTATAAAATTTTCCATTATTGTAACCATAAAACTGAAAAAGGTAGAATACATGATGGGTTCCATTATTCTGATGGTCTCATTAGAAATGAGAGCAGGGACATTGACCATTGCATTGAATGCTTAATTCCCAGTTCCCAGAAGAGTACCTCACATATAGCCAATGTTCAATAAACAATCATTAAATGGATGAGCATTCATTCTGTCATGACCAACTCACACTATGCTGCCCTATTAATAATAATGACAAAAATTATTAAATAAATTAGGTTATCTCTGATTCAACCTGATAGGAAAATCATGACCTTATATAAATAGCCTATATATTTTTTTATGAAGACTTTATTATAAAAGACTTGAAACAGAATAAAGAACTGTTTTCAATTATAGAGAGTACATGTGGAGAAAAAATAAACCTTATAAGGATAAACATCTTCTTTTTAGAATTATATTTTATACTTTCTACCCAAAGCATTTCTCAAATACATGAAAATAGTCCCTGCTAACAATTTATGTCACATACTTTCTTTTCGGTGCAGTGAATTTAAATATAAAAGCATCATAGTTATTGTCTGATTTTTCTTTCTTTTTTACAGTATCCTAAAATATGTGAAAATATCATTTGGTCAAAGTTGCATTTCCAATCTCATTTTTGTTCTTTATATAACATAGTCATCATGAAGCAAATAAGCCCTGTACAGAAAATTGAAAAATGCTTATCAGTTTAACCAAAGAACAGGACTTGATTTACATAGTCAGAGACACATTTCTTTTTATTACAAAACAGAGGAAGTCAAGCCTGTACATCATGGGGAAGTTGAGTCCCAGCTTATGTAGTAGTTAGAAATCTAGGGAGCCCAATGACAATTCTCCCAGATATACTCAGCTTTAGATCATTACACAAAACTTGTTTATTGTACCAACATAACCTCCACACCTCGTTTCCTTTTTTTTTCTTTTCTTTTTACAAAAAGCATTCAAGTGAATCAGAAATGTACTTATTAAATGACACATTTGAACTTCTTACAAATCAAAGCAATAGCTCAAAATTTGAAATTTACATTTTGATACAATGAAATGAAATTTTAAGCCAAGCCAGATTTTAAGACCCTGAACAGTACATTTTTATAAGAACATTATTTAGTTACCTAATAGTCATCTTCCAAAATGTGCTGTGATATTTGTTATTTATTGAACTCAGAGACCTTTTTTTTTTTTTTTTTGCTCTAAATATTCTCTATGTCTATGTGGTTATAAACCTTACAAAATACTTTTTACTAAAGTTTTCCAGAACATAAAAAGATTCCAGTATTTGGAATGCCTCCATATGGAATACAAAGACATACACACACACACACACACACACACACACACACACACACACCAGTTATTTAAGGATCTCAGAGATGCCTGAGTGGCTCAGTGGTTAGATGTTTGCATTTGGCTCAGAGCGAGATCACAGAGTCCCAGGATCAAATCCCACATTGGGCTTCCTGTATGGAGCCTGCTTCTCCCTCTGCCTGTGTCTCTGCCTCTCTCTCTCTCTCTCTCTCTCTCTGTCTGTGTCTCTCATGAATAAATAAATAAAATCTTTTTAAAAAATAATGGTAAATCAGACAAAAGAGCAAAAGCAACTTCATGAAATCTCCCTATATCCCTTAATTCCCAAGGTGGAAAGCAGTTTTTGTAAGTTTGGGGGACGAAATAAATAGGGGAGAAATGATCATTGTACATTTATTCTCTGGAGTACAAATCAAGAATCCAAAAGCAATACAGTAATATTTCAATGGTATATTCAGCAGAAAATTTGTTTAGCAAACATGGGTTTGATATGCTGAGTCTTTCAATTTTGCTGAGTAATTAATGAAGTTCTCTACAGGGATTTCTTGTACAAGGTGAAAAACATAAACTTCTCACTTAGGATTCCCTCATTATAGTACTTCACGTTCATAATTTTCAGGAAAGAATGCTTTTCACAATATGGTCTTTTGACAATCAAAGGGTGGATAATTTTTTTTTCTTAAAAAATATACTATAACCAAACTTTTACTTTTTAGCTTCTGCGCCTGGATTCTATTTTGTTGGCCTTTCTATGCATGTGTTCCTAAAATGTGGATATAATTGAATTTTCTAGCTATCTATCTAAGGAAGACTAGATTTTTTCAACTTTGGCATTATTGACATTTTGAGAAGGATAATTCATTTTGTGGGGACTATGCTGTGCATTCTACACTGTTTAGTAGCATAATTGCCCTCCACCCCTTAGATGCCAATAGTACCTCCCCTTCTGTTTATGACAACCAAAAATGTATCTAGCCATTATCTAAAATGTCTGTTGAATCATGGATTGAAGCAGGTATCAGAAGACTGTTCTTGAGGCACCTGGGTGGCTTAGTTGGTTAAGTATCTGCCTTTGATCCTGGGACCTGATCTCAGGGTCCTGGGATCTAGCCCATAGTTAGGCTCCCTACTCAGTGGAGAGTCTGCTTTCCCTCTACTCCTACTCCCTGCTAGTGCTCTCTTTCTCTCTCTCAAATAAATAAAATCTTAAAAAAAAAAAAAACCAAACTATTCTTAATACTGATTAAATGCATGACATTGGTGGAGTTGGAGTTGAGTAATTGGTTCCAATATACCTACAAATGCTCTGATTTGCTTTATGACTTTTCTCTTAAATATATCAATGCATTTGTTTTTATTATTTTAATGTGTCCTTGTAATGAAAGATACATTAGAGCAAAATCAACTAATCAATGAATACATGGTCATACATTTACAAGGGCATAACAGAGTACACAGCAACAAGACATTCTCTTCAATAAAGGAGAACATATGTGCAGAACTATAAAACATGGTATTGTCAGTACATCTGATTCTGAATTTTACAAACTTCTAGTTATAGTATGTCCTATCTCTAAACAACAACTAAATTCCAGTCCTTATGTTAAGCCAAATGGAAATCCTTGAGAAATCATTCACTGAGTCATTTCTTTAAAATATCCCCAGGGATGAAGAGTTAGAAGAGTTCATGTATTCAATACATCATTATTTCTCAACCTCCTTCAACAAAAAGGAAATCGGTTATTGGTGTGCTGTAGATATTTCAACAGTCTAATAAATAAATGTATATTATACGTATAAGTCTAAATGTAATTGAATAAAGTAATTTTGTTTCTAAAGCAACAAAAAGAGTTGTCTATCAATCAGTTTAAATACATGGTATTTTACACAGCCCAAGTAAAGAATAAAGGATAAGATTTATAACTTGTATAATTTTAAGTGCTCTCCAGTGAGAACCTCCTGGGAACTGCTGCCACCTGTTGGTCATACATTACAATACGTAAGATCACGTCCCAGGCTGCTAGAGATTCTGCATACATATCAGGTATTTTACTAAGACCATTTGCATTTACCGACAGTTACGAATATAATTTATCACTTTCAGTCTAATAACACTTTATTAACATAGTTAGGATGTATTTCATGTTAGAGTTGTCATATGATTTAGCTTATAAAAAGATGCTCCAAAAATGACTAGGATTTTGAAAGAGAAACCTTGCTTGTGATTAGCTAGTACTGAAAAGTAGGTAGGTAAAAAGTGGTATAGTGGGTCACAGGATATTTCTATAACAGTCCCTTGATATTCAATAATGGTGTTTACAAAGCTGATCTTATTAACCTGCACAAAGATGATAATAACTGTTTCAATGTATCAAACTGTTGTCTAACTAGCAACTTAGCTGTGGAAACAGATACAATGACATAAACAAATTAGAAATACCAAAACTAATTTTATTTCTAAACATGAGTGGCTTATTTTATTGCTGCAAGAAAAGACCCTTCATATGTAAATAACAGAATAAACATTTGTAGAGGGGTACTACAAAACTGACTAGATGCCGGAATAGGACCAGTTATAAGAAGAGCACAGAGAAAGACATTAAAATGTCAAACATCCCTTTAGATCTGTTTCTATCTCTGAACTTAAATGAATGTGATAAACTTACTGAAATTTAAGAAATATCACATGCAAAATGACCAACTACCATAATAATGCTGCTTTTAAAGTTATACAATTATTTATCCAAAAAGTATTTTAAAGCAAATACTTTCTGTGTTAGGTGCTTTATTAGGAACCAGAATCTTTCTTAAGGCATCAGATGTGAAAAGGGCTCTTCTCTTGCTGAAAAGCATGCTTATTTTAACACTACTCCATTTTAATTACACATAATTTTGATGAAACCACTCTGCCTTTATTTATAAAGTCAGTAGCAATTGGAAGGATTCTGAAATCACTGGACCCTGTGAGTTGCCTCGCTGTGGCTGAGGGCTGCAAAAAGAAGTGGAAAAGAGTTTCTAAGATTAGCTTTGTCCAGACAGCCAGAGCAGAGAATGGTGTGAAAAAATCATGACAGACAGAGCTCTTCGCAAGAACTTAAACACTTAAAAGCTGAGCAACCTTGTTCAAGTCTCTTAACTTTTCAAGGACTGTTTTCTCTTTATTCAGTATCGAGAGGAATACTAGACTCAATGATATTTAAGTTCCTTTTTAACCATAATATTCCACTATTCCACCTAAGTCTCAATAGTAACTTCATGTTTAAAAATTATCATGACCATTACTCTTGTCATTTTAAAAAAAAAAAAATTCTAAATCTTCTCATTAATCTTATTGCCAGACATTAGTCTCTGAAGGGTTAGCGATTCTCATATTTGCATGGCTCTGTCATAATGGAAGGTATCAGTTCCAAGTTATTTGTACTAACATGTTTTTTCCTTCCAAACAGTATTCCAATATTTAGATATCTAGATATTCCTAATGATCCTCATTATACATTGTTCCTATTTGTTTGGCATATTTTTTCCAGTTGCTGGGATAAGGAAATATCTCCTCTCTCCCTGATATTCTCAAAGTACCTGCCTTTCAGCCCACCTCTGACCCCTCTTTACTAAACCTGGGCACCATTTCTCATGCACATATACAGTCATTTTCCTGGGTAATGCTATTGGAGCAGCTGATCTGAAGGGGTTCCAGTACCACCTAAACACTATGTCCCAAACCATTCATTAATAAAACCTTAAAAAAATATTGCTTTCCTCTTATCTAAATGACCAGTTCTATTCCCCATAACGCCCCATGCTGTAATCAGAGCAGACTTAATCCTAGAGTTTCGGGAACTTAACCCGTGCTACCAGCTATAGTGTCAAGAGGAGAAAAGAATAGTGGAATTCATGGAACACAGCTAGTGCAGGATGGCTTCTAAGATGGACTTACTCTTAGCCTTAAGATCCCACACAAGTTACATGACTCTTTGATCCTCAGCTCTGTCTCCATCCTCTAGATATTTCTCTGAAGTGTGTGGTCAACTTATACAAAAACTAAGGTCAAAGAGAGTAATCAATTTGTCTGCGAAAGAGTGATGAATAAGTATGGATTAGAGCACAGGTCTTTAAATAATCCTGTCTGTCCATCAATTACCAAATAGCACAGTATATGAGACTGACTTTAGAAAATAACACTCAGAGAACCTGGGTGGTTCAGTCAGTTAGGCATGAGACTCTTGATATCAGCTCAGGTCATGATTTCAGGGTCCTGGGATCAAGCAATGCATCAGGCTATGTGCTTAGTGGGGATTCTACTGGAGATTTTCTCTCTCCCTCTCCCTCTCCACCTCCCTCAAATAAATAATTTTTTAAAAAAAGGAACAAAGAAAAGAACCCTCATGAGGTCATGGTCTCAAATGTAGATCTGCACAGAGAAGGTTGTATAGGCACATAAGTTTTAGGCAGTGGAAGTGTAGTAGAGACTCCCTTCCCCCACAAAAACAAACAAACAACAACAACAAAAAAAAAAAACAACCCAACCCAAGAATGTCTGAGTCCTTAATAAGCCTACACTCTACCCAACAAAGTATAAAAATAAAAGGTAAACCAGTCATTTACCTCCTTAATGTAAGAAATGCCATGAAGAAAATAAACAAGGAAATGTGATTTGACTGAGGCTTACTTAGCTAAGGTATTTATAAATGGAGACACTGAGACAATGAAAGTCAAAGACTGAAATGTTGAAGATCAGGCTTTCAAAAAGTTGAGGTAAGAGCCACCCAAGTAGAGAAAACAGCAAATGCAAGGACTCTCCAATGAGAGGAGACTTAGAATGCAGTCACTGTGGCTATGGCATATGGAGAAGTGTAGTAGTGCACAGATGAGATCATAGAATAAGGACGGCCAGGTCCTGCAGAGTCACCAAGGAAGGATGACGAGACGTCAGAGAGCAAGAACTATACTCTAACTGCAATGAAGCTATTGGAGCATTTGAACCAGGAAATGGGTACCATCTAACTTAAGCTTATAAAAACACTGTGACTGGTAAGGGGAGAATGAGAAGAAAGAGGTGGATCAGGGAGGCTAGTTGTTAAACTACAGAACTAATGGTGGCAAAGAATGAAATGCTTCTGATAGATATGGTGAGCAGCAATCGGATCCAACATACTGGAAGTAGAGGCAACAGTGATTCCTGATGGAGTAATTTGGGAAATGGAGGATATTTGCCTGGAGTATCTTCATAAAAAATAGCTCTAATATTTTTACCAACTTACCATGATTGAGACTACATCTTTGTTAAAGTAGTATTACAAGGAGAAATATTTAACCACCATGAGTGATCTTTAAGATCAAAATTAACTCCAAGTCTTCAGAATGCTTTTCTAATTACTTAACACCACTGGCATGAGTTCCAGTTAAAGTCTTTCCCTTGTCTTTTGAAATACACGTTTTAATTTATAGCCTCTGTAACACAATCTATTATAATACACCACTAATGCCAAGAATTTATTTATTTCTATGGAAATGCTTATAAAATTACACAGTAAAAGCAGCAATTGCCTTTCATGCTAATGTTTGTTTCTTCTCTTTTAGAGTTACATTTTAGTTTTTTATTTGTTGGTTTGTTTATTCATTCATTTATTAAACAAATGTTTACAGAGCACCTCCATTGTGGTAGGGAAGGTATTAGTACCTAAGGATAAAATGGAACAAGATGGGTACACTGGAATAAAATATATTGTCCCTATATCAAGACGCTTATAGTCTCAGGGAGGAAAGGTACACATGCACACACACACACTCTAAATAGAAATTATGAAGTCTTAGTGGCTTTTAACTTTTCTAATAACTTTCAAAAGTTGTGTGCCAAAAAACTTCTAGTACTAGTATATCAAAGAAATGAAGAAATACTTTTAGGATTTTGAATCCTGAAATATTTAGAAATCCATTTTAAACTGCTATTGTATACCACAGAAAGCACTTAAATATATATGTGTATCTTAATAGTTTTAAAATAAATTATTTAATTAATTTGATCCTACTAGAAATACTTTCAGTGATTGCCTTATATGATCAAAATCAATCCTTATATGCTAAGCCAACTAAAAGAGGGGAAACAATCATAAATAAATGTGAATCTAAAATGCTTTGAGATGAAAAATATATTCCTTAAGCATTTAAAAATACAAATGTCAAAAGTGATTAGATTTTTGCTGATTTTATAATCTTTCAAAAACAAGCTTTTTAATTTTAATGGAAAGAATCTGACAAAAAATATAAATGTTAATTGTTAAAAGCAAAAGACATCTTTGTTTTTGGTTGACTTTAAATTTTGCCTATCGCCTGCTATACTGTACAGTTCCTTAAACACAAAAGCTGGGCAGAGAAAAAGAAGGCTTCAAAGTTCCTAACTCAAACTTAAAAAAAAAAAATTAAGTATTAGAGAAAAAAGAAATGGAAATTCAAGCAATTTCATGCCCCCATAGTGAGAAAAATTGATGCAGTAGGGAAGTTTTAAAGAAACAGCTTTATGTATGTGTGCATCTACTGATTATTATACAGCTTCCCTCTAGTATTTCAACATTAAAATTTGAGTTTAAAGTGAATCAGGAGGGTAAAAGTATTTATGAGGATAAATGCTTCACCCAGGAGGTAATTTAGATTAACTGCATATTTGCACTTACAGTCCCAATCACTCCAAAAAGCAGCATCATTTCCTAATACAAGGACACTAGTACATGTCAGAGTGTATTTTGCAAAGAATTTCTCCCAGGACCTTGATAGTACTAGTGCAGACAAAATAAATAAATCTGTCAGCGTGAACAAATTACCCACAAAACCTGGACTCAGGGTCAGCTTTTGTACTCTCACTCAGGCCCTTTGATATCATGGGATTATTCACCATCAACAGTGGGAAGAGGCCCAGTGGGCAGAACAGAGCAGGTACTGACCAATGCACAGCCACAGCCAGCATCTCTGCACGGATGCTTTACCTGGGGTCTGCTGTCCAGTCCTCTCACCCTCCTTCCCCAGGACAGCCTGCTCCTCACATCCTCTCCGATGGCACTATTTGTTGATAAAGTCCTGACAGATGTCTGCCTGAGACATCATAGAGCTGTTGAAAGCTCAATTAATTTCACTTAAAAAAGAAACAATCTCTGGATTTCACTCAAATCCAGTTTGATGTGTGTGTCAGCATGGAATCTATCAAAAAGCTTGTGGGACTCTTTCAGCAGCATTTCACTAGATCCTACCCACATAAGATGCTCAACTTAAAAAGTTGGCACTTGTATGTTAAAAAGCGCTGCCCCTTTCTTAGTCCCTAAGCCTTAACACTTATTTTCCTTTAATTTTCTCCATGTTCTATTTCTTATTTCTTACAGGACTCCAAATATTTTAATGACATCAAAATATATAGCACAGGAAATTGGAGTTTCCTTCTTTGCAATGCATATTAGTGGATACTGGAAATGAGCAAGAGATTTGTCATTTTGGTGGTAATGGATTCTCATAGTCTTCAATATTATGTCACTATTTCAGTAAGTTTACTTTTCCTTTTGACTCAAGATGGATTAAAGCAGTTATAACTCAAACGCTATCCATCTACACGGTAAAGAGGTCTGGGATTCTCAGAGACAGCTTATGGAAGTAAAGAAGAAAGTTTTCCACTTCCCTTTAACCTATTTTGCCACCCTTTTATTCTTTCTAACACTTCCTTTCTAACATTTAAAATATGATCTCTGAACCACAAAATATGAAGAAAAGAGCACAGAAGATTTTTGATGAGCCCAGATCTTTTTGCTAGACACTCCTGAGAAAAGAACAGAAAAAACACAATTAATAAAACCACTTGTATATGAAAGAATTATGACACATCATGCAGGTCATTAAACAGGGAAAATTTCCTCTTGCCACATCTTCAGGTTGGTTTGGGCAAACTCCTACATCAACACAGAGAGATGTGCTACAGGATCTCTATCAATTCTTCCCAGCTCCATAATTCTATTTCTGAGAGAGATAAAAATGCAAACACACAGAGATAGCAGTGCGTATTTAGGGAGAATAAAATTGCCTAATTTTTTAAAGGTGTCCATTGCAGTATGTTTTTGAATTAAAGTTATTGAAAATGTTATACAGAAATAATTTTTCTCATTATATGTTAACTCCAAATTAGACATGCCATTAAGACAAATGATGCTTAATGCATTCAAAACAATGATAATGCTCGCTTTAATCACCAACAGAATTTTGTGCATTGAATAACTCTGTTGCTTACTAGGGAATAAAAAGCTAGGTTCTACCCAATTCCAAACTAACTCTCCAGTTTTAAGATAGGGCCTTAACTGGCCCAAGAATCTTTCTGAACATTAGGATAACATTTCACATAATTTGAGGAATTAATTCAAATGAGAAGAGACTAAGATGTATGACTTATAAGGTCCTTTAGAATCTTTACCTTATTTTATTAAAGAACTGTTTATTTGGTGGGTACTCTGTGCAAGGCAATGTGTGAAGCAGTAATGATACAGAGTTTTAAAATTTACACATTGCCAGAAAATTAATTTGGAGGGTACTTAACATGTATAGAGCATCTTTGAGTGGCAGACACTTTACATATATCATCTCATTTAATAAGCTCAGAAATTCTATGAGCTGGTTTCATAGGACATGGAGGAAAGAACACATCTGAGAGATCTTGTCTCACATGAGTCTGCACATCTAGTAGGCACCGGAATTTAGATTTGATTCTGGGTCTGTATGACCCAAAGCCACTGAGAACTCTATTACATAATTTTGCTAAATAGTTTGCAATGAAGATCTAATGGCTAGAAAGATTCCTTGATTATCTGCTCCCTTATATTTAGGTTCACAGGAATGAATAAAGTCAAGTATATCTAGAATCATAAAGGTAGGAAGAAATTTCATATATCCAGGTAAGATTAAGTGCAGCTGAAAATAAGAGAATCTCATAATAATAGTGGCTTAAACAAGATAGAAATTTCTTTCAAATAAAGAAAATTTGCAAGAATACAGTATAGTATTAGTTTGGATGCTGCATGAAGTTTTCAGGGGATAGGCTCCTTCCATTATCATCAATTTGCCATCCTTAGGTACAGTTTTCTTTGAGATTCAATATTGCTGCCAGAGTTCCAGCCACCATATCTGCATTCCAGGCAGCAGAATGAAAGAAGAAAGGAATGAAGAAAGGCTCAGCCTCTCTATTTAAGGATTTCCTTGAATTTACTCCTAAACCTACTGCTCACTGACTAAAATAAAATCATATGTCTACATCTGGTTCAAAATATTCAGGAGAAAAAAAGAGAATGGATATAGAGAGGCAATAAAAAGTGCCACATTTGAGAAACTCTGTATCAAAGCTAACCATCTTGTCAAACCTTTATTTTTTTTTCCAACCACTGAATTTCATCTGAGAAAGGAAAGCAGAGAGACAACGATGGACTCAACGATGGATCTTCTCTCTGACTGGTGTCCTGAGTATGCCTTAAGTTCCATGTGAGGATGTGCAGGAATGGGCTGACATTTGGCTCATACACTGGTTGCTAAGAAAGGGACCCCTCAGGACTATGTCCACTTATAAGTGTAACTCTTTTTCAAACACTCACCAGGGCCTTGTCTGAGCCAGACACAGCCTTAGCTTTGGAAGATATTTGTCATCATCAAGGTGGCACTGGCTTTTCTGCTCCCTTGTCAGATCCGGCTTAATAGATATACAGGAATTTCAAAATTATTTCCAAGTGCACTCTTATTGGTAAAATCATAAATAAAAATTTGTCAGCACTCTAGATACATACAGTGGCTTTTTTATAAGTTATGTCCATGTTCCACTAAACTAATCTATTATGTATAATATAAAACATAGAATATAATGCCATAATATCAATGTAACAATCACGTAACATGAAACAGAAATTGAAAAACAAACAGTAAGCGATAGTTCTAATCTCTTCTTCCTGGATACCAATGGAGATTTTTGTCCAATCCTTGGGAGACACACCCCCATTTTGAGAACCTTGGTTCTAAAAATTTCCCCTTAACTCTATGCCCACCCACCTCTAAACTCTTCTTCCTTTATGATGGTGTTCCTCTCAGCTGAATCATCTCCATTGAATGCACCCAGGCAGCTGCAGCTCTCCACAGAGGCCCTTTAGCGGCATTTCAAAAGGAAGAGCTGTTTCTTAAAACATTACAACATATTTTAAACCTACAAAAAGAGTTTTTAAATGCACACTGATTTCCTCACACTGACCTAAATCCTTCCCAGTGGAGTTTAAGGCTTCCATATCCTGATCTGTCAATAGTGGGAGTGGAGAACATCTGCTACTGTTCTATGTGCATAATTTCTTCAAATAACATGCCTATTGCTATAATATGAAATGGCCACTTGTCTAATTTTAAGGCATTTATTAATTAGCTATTGGAGCCCTAGTGCTTTTTTCTGATAGAATGATAGTCACTAGGATGCTAATCTACCAGGGATATATAACTATCTAACGAGTGTCCTTTGACTGTTTCAGCAGTCTGAAGTCTGTGAATTCAGCCCATGTACCCAGCAGACTGTGCAAAGCTACAATTTAGGCAAGTACATAAGTTCCTTCAACTCCACTTCAGTCATAAAGATACAAGCATGTGAGAGACCAAGGGACTAGAAAAAGTTTAACAATGTGAGCTATCATTCAACTATTCCAATGTTATTTAGATCATCCTTGTAAATCTCTGGAGCCTGCATTCTCCGGAAGAGTCTCTGGACAGCGAAAACCATCTCCTGCAGGATTAGCAGGCTCAGTCAGTCCTCCTTGCCTTTGACATCAATCCAGAGCAAGACTGCTGTCTTTTCTTACCTCGATCCATTTACAGTATGCCCTTGATGGGACCAGTGAAGCTCTTTGTCATTCAGTTTGGCACAGTTAGGAGCATGGATACTCTTAAAAGTGCTTAGGTAAATCTGTATGTTATTCAAGCAACATTCAGGAAGATTAAACTTCTGAAAAGTACAATTCACCAGTTTTTGTTTTTGTTTTTGTTTTTGTTGAAAAATAGGCCTAGAATCCTGCCAAATAAATTATGTACTATTTTTCTCTCTGTGGCTAAAAAAAAAAAAAAAAAAAAAAAATTATGAACCTGACTGATGTTAGCATCTTATAGCTTCAAAATGGAAGTATGATATCTGTGTTTAGAGATTCATTGAAGTAGGGTAGAGGTTGGAGGGAACTCCCTTGGAGAAGTAGCTTGAGATGAAAGCAAATGCCCCAGAGAAAACCATGATTCCCCAAGACTGAGGGGTAATATTTTGATGGGTCCTTCATATGGTGAGGGCACTACCTTGTTCTCTTGACATGCTCCTGGAAATTTATAGCATGCAAAGAAGAAAATAGTGCATGTTAAACTCAGAAAGCCATATAACAGGTCCTCAGCAAGGAGCTTGGACCAAGCCCCTCATGTCTATGCTTAAGAATCTGTAAAGCCAGACCACTGTGCTTGAGCAATAAGCACCCAGAAGTGATTAATGTGGGAGGAAAACAGAGGGCCCATCTCAAATGCCTTAAAAGAAGAGAGATTCAGGCAGCCCAGGTGGCTCAGCAGTTTAGTGCTGCCTTCAGCCCAGGGTATGATCCTGGAGACCTGGGATCAAGTCCCACGTTGGGCTCCCTGCATGGAGCCTGCTTCTCCCTCTGCAGAGCCTGTGTCTCTGCCTCTCTCTCTCTCTGTGTCTCTCATGAATAAATAAATAAAATATTTTAAAAAAAGAAAGAGAGAGATTCAAAGTAGACAGTTGGTGTGGGTCTTGGGCAGATGTCATTTGATTTTTTAAAAATTCAAGTATAATAATTCATACATCAAAAAATAATAATTCATATATCCACAAGGTTGGGTAAAAAATTATATTACACCAATAATAAAATAATATATCAATTTGTATTTATTTATTTATATTCTGCCTCATTTGAAATTTGATGGAAAGAAAATGATCACTACTTTGGTAAGAATTTTTTTCTAACCCTTAAGTTATGTTAAGAGAGTCTATGTGAACTCAACCATGGTTATTATTATTTTTGTTAATAAGAGCTAAGGCTGGCATCTCATACATAGTGTGTTGGTTTTCCCTAAACTAAAATTATTATATATATATATCTGTAATATACTAATATGGTATTATTTTTCTGGAATTGTTTGGATAGAAGGTTTTACCTAAGTAATTTAAATAATTAGACATTTACTTTATCTTTATTGTTTTTAGTTATTAAATATTTTATGCATATTAAAAGCCATAGAAAATAAAATGAGAATCATCTATATACTCATTATAGCATTGAAACCCTCTAATTCCCAAGCCCTATAAATGTCATCAAAATCCTGATTTTTTATTTTAGATTCCCATAGATGATTTTAATGGCTGTACCACATGATTATATATTCAAAAACAATTGAAATAATTGTTCTAAATGTTTTAAAAGTTTATGTGTTATAATTCACACATATGCACATGCACATGCATGCACACATCTCTTCTGAAACTTGTTTTTTTCCTCAAATTTATATTTTTTTCAATTTAGCCATGTTAATATAAGTAGCTCTTGTCCATTCATCTGCTGCATACTATTCTATCATATAAATATAAATTACTTATTCATTCTCCAACTGATAGAAATTTATGTTAATCCCAAATCTTCACTGAAGACATAATGAAAATAAGACAAATTCTCTTAAGATAGCAGGTCTTTGAAGTAATTCTCGTATGTGTCTCTTTGTCTCTATGTGTCATAATTTTTCTCAAGAATACCTAGCAATAAAATTGCTGGTCCTCAGAGTATAAACATATTAGATATTGTAAAAGTGCCCTCCAAAGAAATTGTACTAATTTATTACCTATCACCAACATAGCATGACACTTCCCATTTTCTACATTCTTAACATATGACATTGTCAGACTTTAGGCATTTGCCATCCCGGTAAGAACGCTGTAGTACTTCACTAGGGCTTATGTTAGTTTTCTATTACTGCTGTAACAAATCACCACAAACGTAGTGGCTTAATAACAGCACAAATATATTATTTCCCAATTCTGAAAAACAGAAGTCGAAAATGGGTCACAAATCAAACATTTCTTTGAGGGGTCCTACAGGTGGATTTGTTTCCTTGCATTTTCTAGCTTCTCCAGGCTGCCTCATTCTTTGCCTTGTGGTCCTTTCTTCCATCTTCAAAGCCTGCAGCATGACATCAGATTTCTCTCTGACTCTTCTGCTCATTCTCTTCCATTTAGAAGGATCCTTAACAATTACCTAAAACCCACTCCAATAATCCAGGATAGTCTCCCCATCTCAAGGTCAGTTGATGAGAAAATTTAATTGCTCCTCTGTATTGTAAATGAACATAATTGCAGTTTCCGTGGACATCTTTGGGGGCCATTATTTTCCCCAACAGAGGGCTTCATTTTGTATTATCTTGATTACTGTTGAAATTGACTACTTTTACATGTTTTTTTACTATTTCAGTTTTATCTCTGTGAATTTCCAATATTTTGCATTGAGTTCTTCCTTTTTTATAAGATCTGCCAAACCTCTTGTATTTTCAGGTTTGTAATCATTTGTAAATTGTATGTATCAGATAATATCTCCAAGCCTCTGATTTGTTATTTTCCTTTCTTTTGATGTCTGTAATTCAGAGGGGTGTTCTTTTTAATGTGTTTTGTTCTTTAAGTCAAACGTATCACCTTCTGGCTTATGGTTTTGGTGGCTCAAGAAACTTTTCCCTCCTTTGAAATTATCTTTTCTATATATTGCTTTCTAATTGTTTTAAGCTGTTATATTAGATGCAAATACTTTGTATATTAATTTGATTTATAGGAACTTGCTCTCCCTTATTAGTTCTAACAGTTTATATGTAAATTTTATTGAATTTTCAAGTGTAAACTTTAAAAACAGTCTCGAATAAAAGTAATAATTGTAGGTACTTAATTGCTTGAGTTTGAAGAAATTATTTCTAAAATTTTATCATTTGGTGGTTCTTCCTCTAAGTTTTTGGTAGAGATCTCTTATAAAGTTAAGGAAATTTCTTCTGGTTATATTTTATGAGTTTTGCTATAAACAATTGTTAAATTTTATTCAATAATTTTTCTGTCGATTGACTGATTTTTTTCTCTATAAAACAATTTTAAAGCCAAATTAAAGGTAGATTGTTTTTACAATACCAGCATAATTATATTTTAGTTCACATTGATTACATTTTCATGAATTACACCATTATGTAAAATATGCTTTTTATTTTTTAAAATTTTTATTTGAGTATAGTTGATACACTGTGTTACATTAGTTTTAGGTGTACAGTATAGTGATTCAACTTCTCTATATTTTACTCTATGCTCATTCATTCCATAACTGGAAGCCTGTGTCTCCTACTCCTTTTCACACATTTTTGCCCATCCTCTCATGTCCCTTCCTTCTGGCAACCATCAGTTTGTTCTCTGTATAGGTCTGATTCTACTTTTTGTTTGCTTATTCATTTGTTTTGCTTTTTTAGATTCCATGTATAAGTGAAATCATATAGTATTTGTCTTTCTCAGTCTGACTTATTTCACTTAGCAGGATACCCTAGGTCCATCCATGTTGTTGCAAGTGGAAAATCTCAACCTTTTCATAGCTGCATAATATTCCATTGTGTGTGTGTGTGTGTGTGCACACGATATATATACTACATCTTTTTATACTATATACATCTTGTGTACATATACATCTTGTGTATATATATCATCTTTCTATACTATATACATCTATACATATACATTGTATATGCCATTATGTGTGTATGTGTGTGTGTATATATATGTATATATACATGTATATATATGTATATACTGCATCTTCTTTATCCTTTTGTCTATCATTGGACACTTAGTTTGGTTCCATATCTTGGCTACTGTAAATAATGATGCATTAAACTTAGAGGTACATATATTGCTTCAAATTAGTGTTTTTGTTTTCTTTGGACAAAGACTCTGTAGTTGAATTATTGAATCATATGGTATTTCTATTTTTAATTTTTTGAAGAAATTCCATACTGTTTTCCACAGTGGCTGTACCCTTTTGCATTCCCACTGACAGTGTATGAGGGTTCCTTTCCTTCACATTCTCACCAACACTTGCTATTTCTTGTCTTTTTTATTTTTGCCATTCTAACATTTGTGACATGATATCTTATTTTGGTTTTGATTTGCATTTCCCTGATGATTCATGATGTTGACCATCTGTATGTCTTCTTTGGAAACATGTCTATTCAGGTCTATTCAGGTGTTCTCACCATTTTTTTAAAGATTTCATTTATTTATTCATGATAGACAGAGAGAGAGAGAGAGAGAGAGAGGCAGAGAAACAGGCAAAGGGAGAAGCAGGCTCCATGCTAGGAGCCTGACATGGGACTCGATCCCGGGACTCCAAAGGCAGGCGCCATACGACCCAGGGATCCCTCTTCTCACCATTTTTATACAGGTTGTTTGTTTTCTTTGATATTGATTTGTATAAGCCCTTTATATATTTTGGATATTAGCCCTTTATCAGACATATCATTTACATATAACTTTTCTCATTCAGTAGGTTATCTTTTTGTTTTGTTGATGGTTTCTTTCACTGTGCAGAAACTTTTTATTTTGATGTATTTCAATAGTATATTTTTGTTTTTGTTTCCCTTCCCTCAGGGGACCTATCTGGAAAAATGTTACAGCCAATGTCAAAGAAGCTACTGCTTGTGTTCTCTTCTAAAATTTTTATGGTTTCAGGTCTCACCTTTATGTCATTAATCCATTTTGAGTTTATTATTGTGTATGGTGAAAGAGAATGGTCTAATTTCGTTCTTTTGCGTGTAGCTGTTCCAGTTTTCCCAGCACCATTTTTTGAAGAGACTATCTTTTCTCTATTGTATATTCTTACCTACTTTGTCATTGAATACCTGATCATATAAGGATGACTTTACTTCTGGGCTCCTTATGCTATTCTTTCTATTCTATTCTATTCTACTCTACTCTATTCTATTCTATTCTATTCTATTCTATTCTATTCTATTCTACTATATATCTATTTTTTTGCACCAGTAGCATACTGTTTTGATTACTAACAGCTTTGTATATCTTAAAATCTGGAACTGTGATACCTCCAGAGTTTTGTTGTTTTTTCTCAGGTTTGTTTTGTCCATTCGGGGTCTTTCATGATTCCATGGAAATTCTACTATTACTTGTTCTAGTTTTGTGAAAAATGCTCTTGGTATTTAAATAGAGATTACAGGGCAGCCCGGGTGGCTCAGCGATTTAGCGCCGCCTTCAGCCCAGGGCATGATCCTGGAGACCCAGGATCCAGTCCCATGTCAGGCTCCCTGCATGGAGCCTGCTTCTCCCTCTGCCTGTGTCTCTGCCTCTCTCTCTCTCTCTCTGTCTCTCATGAATAAATAAATAAAATCTTTTTTAAAAAAGAGAGAGAGAGAGAGAGATTACACTGAATTTGTAGATTTCTTTGGGGAGTATGGACATTTTAACAGTACGATTTCTTCCAATTCATGAGCATAAACTAGCTTTCCAATTGTTTGTGTCATCTTTAATTTCTTTCATCAGTGTTTTACAGTTTTCAGAGAACAGATCTTTCACCTCCTTGATTAAGTTTATTCCTAGGTATCTTATTCTTTTTGGTGAAATTATAAATGAAATCGTTTTCTTAATTTCTGTTTCTGCTACTTTATTAGTGTGTAGAAACACTACTGATTTGTGGGTATTTATTTTGTATCCTGAAACTTTACTGAATTCATGTATTACCTCTAATAGTGTTTTGGTGGATTCTTTAGAGTTTTATCAGTATAGTACCATGTCATCTACAAATAATGACAGTTTAACTTCTTCCTTACCAATACAGATGTCTCTTACTTCTTTTTCTTGTCTAATTGTTGCAGCTAGGACTTCCAGTACTATGTTGAATAAAAGTGGTGAGAGTAGACTTCCTTGTCTTATTCCTACACTTAGAGGAAAAGCTTTCAGTTTTTCACCATTGAATATGATGTTAATTATGATTTTATTCTTATATGGCATTTATTATGTTTAGAGGTATGTTACCTCTAAACCTACTTTGCTGAGAGTTTTTATCAAGAATGGGTATTGGGGTCATCACAGTGGTTTGGTCAGTTAAGTGTCTGACTCTTGATTTCCGTTCAGCTCATTATCTCAGAGTTGTGAGAGTTAGCCCCATGTTGGGCTCCAAGTTTAGTGCAATGTCTGCTTAGGATTCTCTCTTCCTTTGCCAGTCCCTTCACTCATTCTCTCTAAATAAATAAATATAATCCTTAAAAAAGAAGAATGGATATTGCATTTTGTCAGTTGTCTTTTCTGCATTTATTGAGATGATCATATGATTTTTATCCTTCATTTTGTTGATGTGGTATATGATTTTGACTTACTTATGAATACTGAAGCATCCTTTCATCCTTGCAATAAATCCCACTTGATCATGGTGAATGGTTCTTTTTAATAGATTGTTGAATGAAGTTTGCTAATATAATGGTGAGGATTTTTGCATTGATGTTCATCAGGGATATTGGACAATAGTTTTCTTTTTTGTGGCATTTTTGCCTGGTTTGGTATCAGGATAATGCTGACCTCATAGAATGTATTTGGAAGCTACCTTTATTCTTCTGTTTTTTTGGAATGGCTTGAAGAGAATGGGGATTCTTCAAATGTTTGGTAAAATTCACTTGTGAATACACCCTGGTTCTGGTCTTTTATTTTTTGGTAGTTTTTTTTATCATCAATTCACTTTTGTTTCTAGTAATTTGTCTGTTCAGATTTTCTATTTCTTTCTGATTCAGTTCTGGAAGATTATATGTTTCTAGGAATTTATCCAATTCTTCTAGGTTGTCCAGTTTTTGCAGTATTCTCTTATAGTCCTTTGTATTTCTGTGATGTAAGTTACATCTCCTCTTTTGTTTCTGGTTTTATCTATTTGGGTCCTTTCTCTTTTTTTATTGATGAGTTCAGCTAAAGTTTCATCAATTTTGTTTATCTTTTCAAAGAACCAGCTCTTGGTTTCATTAATTTTCTCTATTCCTTTATAGTCTCTATATCATTTATTTCTGCTTTGATCTTTATTATTTCCTTCTTTCTACTCACAGTTTTGCTTCCTCTTTTTCTAGTTCCTTTAGGTATAAGATTAAATTATTTATTGAGCCTTTTCTTATTTCTTGAGGTAGGCTATATATATTTACTACTTAGAATTGCTTTTGCTGTATCCTAAAGATTTTGGGGCACTGTGCTTTCATTTTTATTATCCTGGCTTTTTTTTTCATTTATTCTTTGATTTCTTCATTGACTCATTGTTTAGCATCATATTGTCTAGCCTCCAGTTCTTTGTATTTTTTTCAGTTTTTTTTTTCTTTTTTTTTTTAAGGATTTTATTTATTTATTCATGAGATACAGAGAGAGAGAGAGAGAGGCAGAGACACAGGCAGAGGGAGAAGCAGGCTCCATGCAGGGAGCCTTGATGTGGGACACCATCAGGCGTCTCCAGGATCACGCCCTGGACAGAAGTCGGCCCTAAACCGCTGAGCCACCAGGCTGCCCTTTCCAGTTTTTTTGTTATAATTTATTTCTACTTTCATACCATTGTTGTCATAAAAAATGCATGGCATGATTTCAGCATTCTTAAATTTATTGAGACTTGTTTTATGACCTAGCATGTGACCTATTCTGGTGGACACTCCATATATGCATAAAAAGAATGTGTGTTCTGGTTTTTTTGGATGGCATATAATGTATATAATATCGATTACACCTTTAAGTGCCAAATAGTAAAAATTCATATACATATATAGTTACAGAATAAAAATCAGTCTGAAATATATTCTATATTCCTCTGTCTCTTAAAAATAACACATACTAAATGCTATGAAAATGTCTCTTAAAAAAAGAAAATGTCTCAAATATTCAGGATAATCAAATATTACTTAACAAGCAAGCTATGCTAGAAAGTGTCAATATTTTAAAATTGTCTTTCTTCCATTTTTCTCAGGTGTAAATCTCATGACATCAGTCTACAACTTACTAACTGCCTCCTAAAGTCATCTACCAACCTCTAAGTCACTCTATCTCAGTCCTGGAAGATTTTAGTTCCTGGCTTACTTCAGTCTTAGCAATACAAATGCTATCATAATTCTTGAAGATATCAACAGTCACATATGTGGTGCTCTTCATAGCTAGCACTCATAGTTCCTTGTGCTCCTTCTCCATACATAATAAAAATCTCATTACTTCATCTTAGTAAAGTCCCTGATCTTGTCATCACCAAAATCTAGAGCTTCATCTTTCAATTTTAAGGACTCTACTCTCCAACAATCTCCGATTATTCAACTCTCTCTTTCTTGTACTATAACTCCCATAGTTGGAAGATGGAGTTGGAAGTTTTTTTTACCTCAAACTAATATGCAATAGGAAAGTGATGTGATTGTTGGAAAGACACCAACAGGCACAATGTTTTGATATACAGTTTCATTAATGACAAAGAACAAAGGATATTTACCAAGAAGCTAATGAAGTTTAATCTTCAGGAAACTGTGCTTGCACAGGACCTTTCCATGACCCTAGGAAGTACTGGCAGTGCATTCACATGATCATGTTTTTCATATAAAATACAAAAGCAAGTTTTTTTTATAACACAAGTGGTTCAGATCACTGTTACTTTCCTCTTCAACAAGAGTCACCCCCAAATTTGTGGGACTTGGGCAGGAATTCAAATGAAGGTCCCAACGTGCCATCCAACCTGGCCTTTTGACTCTAGTCTTGTTCCCACAGGTAAGAGTCTTCAGCACATATGTCACCCTAAACCACACATTTGAACATTACCTATAATATCCCCATCTCCACTTCTGCAAACATTGCTCCCTCCCAAAGCCTGAATCTTTGGGGGGAAAGGATGTACCTGGGAGAGGTTTCCAATCATGCCCTTAGAAATAGCCTTGAGGCTATGCAGAGTAGGGAGTTCCAAAGTTCTAGGTATCTGGATCATCGTGATGGGAATGCAGGAGGTTTAAGAGTCAAGTTAGGCATAGTTTGCCAGATGACATATTCATGGCCTACCAGATTCTTTGCCCTTTGGGGAGGAGCATGTATTGGGAAAGGCCAAAGAGATACCTTCTAATATATAGGTCCAGAACAGAGGCCCCAGTTGCTTAGGTAAGAACAGCATAGAGGGACACCTGGGTGGCTCAGAGGTTGAGCATCTGCCTTTGGCTCAGGGTGTGATCCCAGGGTCCTGGGATCAAGTCCCAAATCGGGCTTCCTGCACAGAGCCTGCTTCTCCCTCTGCCTGTCTCTGCCTCTCTCTCTCTTTCTGTGTGTCTCTCATGAATAAATAAATAAATAAAATCTTTTAAAAAAATTAAGAACAGCATAGATTCCAATTTTCTGTCCCAATTTCCGTCATATAAGATGGCACTGGAATAGCCATAGGAATCTAGCTAAGAGGCAATTAATTTGGGGATATAATTTCTTTATTTAGTAAAACCATATATATATATGGTTTTCAGTCACTTCCAGGTGTAGTTTAATTGATGCAGGCAATTCCGGTACAGAATTCATTTTCAAGAATCTTCCCTCTACTCACTATACTGACTCACTCATTAAAGTAATATAAAAATGTGGGGCAAGGTATAACATCATAATATGATGCTCTGGTACCTAGAGTTGAATACGTGGGAAGTTGGAAAGAAGCAAGGTTTGAGGAATATAGAGACAGAAACTAGTGGAAAAGAAGCAAATTTTGAAATGACAGAGTTGGAAGAGTATCTGCAGGAAATTCTAAAACTTATGATGTTATGTAAAAGAATCATGACAGAGATTTCCCAAATTTGACAAAATACTAAAAAATATTCATGACATCACCAATAACAAGTCATAAAGCCAAAATAAACTTTTAAAACTATCAATAATAAAAATGTTAATCAACCATGCTACAAGAAAGATTAACTTAACTTTCTATTCTCTCTAGAGAAACTGATATAAAATCATTGCCACATAAAGGGACGGTCAAAGACCAAAGACATAGGATAAAGTTATTATTTTTCTGAGACTTGCGATGTTTGTAGTATTTATTGGCTTTTAACATTTGTAATTTATTATAACAACTCTAATTATTTAATTTATATCCACAAGTTTATATTCTTTGTCTGAAAGAGAATTCCAATATCACATAAGCTTCAGACCCCATAAAACCTGAATCCATCTTGGCAAAGAATAAGGAAATATATCAGTTTCAAGGTCGATATTCAAGCAGGAGATATCACAGTATGTTCTCAGAGCGGTATAACATTCTTCCCAAGACTCCAAATTCCTCAGGAGGAAGCAACTGCTGTTCCAGATACCACTTGCCCAGACACAGGATTCCACCAGAAACGAAAAGCTCATCCTGACTGCCTTCATGAGGACAAGGTTACATGTCCTTTCATACTGACTTTGCCTAACTATTCTGGAGACACAAGATACAAGCCTGTCTGCCCACCAGATCCTAATAACTGATGCAAATCAACACACACAGACACACATTCCTTCATTTTTATTATAAAACTTGGCAAATTGGAGCTTAGTTTTTAAGAGTAATTCTCAACAGGCCCAAGCTTTAGGTCAGTCTGAGGACCCACCTGTGTTCTCCCTCTAAATATTCCATAAATATTCCATTTAAATGGTGGAAAGAATGCCTTTCACCAAACAAAATTCATAAAAACATCTAATATCTTTAAGACACTTCACACATTTTCTGAATCCTATTTTTTAATCCCACTTTCAATACAGAAATATAATGAACAAGAATGAGATTTGGGTCTAGTAATTAATTAAAATTAAAAAGCAGACATTTTCTCAAAATTGATTGCTGCCCACGAACCATATAGGAGGTTACATTGCTGTGGCAATGCCCATCTTTATTGTATGCTATTGTGGCCAGGTTTTTAGAATTAGTGTCTGACAAACACTGATGGACCTTGTCTTTTTCTTAGGCAAGTGAGCAAGTTCCTGTGTCACAAACTTGTACTGCCAAAAGAGGTAAATCAAGAGAGATAAGGAGAATGGGAGCTTTCCTTTTTTTTTTTTTTTTTTTTCTGTTTACAAATTTACAGTACCTTAAATAGTAAGCAGCACTCAATCTAAAGAAAAAAGATCAAAATAGATCTTAAATCTTCGTCACCCTCTCAAGCTTTTCATACCAAATCAGACAAAGCTTGTGGCCATTATTAAATGTGTGTGAGGCTGCTAGCTAGAAGCTCTAGTGGTATTCCGTCCTACATTTCTCAGCGTCTGCTATTGGAGCTATCATTGTAACTGACAAGAGTCCTGTACTCTCTTGCCAGGAGGCAAAACTAGTCCAGGGAGCACCACTCAGAGTGATTGCACGTTCTTTCCTTGGAGCTATGACAAGAGCTGATCTGTGCTGCCAAGTCCACTTATGCGGACCATCACTGCCCCCTTGTTTCTCAGAGTATGCTAGAAGCCCTGACTTCTTAAGAGAGGGCTGAAATAAATCTGCTGTATTAAATAAGGATGAGCATGGTTTTATACATTTTATTCTAAGAGCTTAGTCAAGTCATATCTTAGATTGTGTCTAGTAAATAATTATTTATAGAGGGAATAAACTCTTCCCTTGGAAAAAATACAGGGCGGTGCTGCCAAGCTAATCAAATTAAAACGATTATGCCAATTGAATAACTTTCATTTTCTTTTAAGCTAGCCTTTCAAGTCACTATAAAAAGACATCAGCCTACTTTCTTACCTCCTTTCCCCACTTTTTACCAAGCGTGTACCCTTGCAGTTAAATTAGCATATTTTCTTACCTAGCTTATTCATCTAAGGCATTCATAAGATGCCAGTGAGGAAAAATGGCTGTACATTGGAGGGCTACCTTACCTTCAATGTTCAATTATCACCTGCTAATAATGGCACACACAAAAAGAATAAGACGTTAATTATTTTATGGGTTTCTCACATAACAAAAAAGAAATACTATATGAACTTGGAGTGTTGCTTAGAAGCTTATTTTAATACATTCCTAATATAAATGAATAAATAAGAAATTCAATGGACATTACCATAGATATCTTTTTCTTTAATGTTATATTTTCTGATTTTTGTAAGTTATATTATATTGCATAATCAGCCATTATTCTCCAATGTTAACGGTAAAAATCACTTCACCCAATTTCTCTTTTCACATAGAGAAAAGATTGTTGATTCACTCTTCCATCATTAAAAGATTCTCTTTCATGTTTGCAAAGACACCTAGTCTTTAATTTGATGTTTGGCCCAGTGTAACAATGCACAGCATATAATACCATGTATCTGTATAATTGTGGAGCTTAATGTATCTTCAGACATCATTCCTTTTTTCGCAAATGAGTTAAGTGAGGCTGAAAAAAGTACTGTGACTTACCCAAGGTCAGATGTCCCATTACCACAGATCAGTGCTAGAACAGAGTCCCTCAACTTTTCGATCCATTATTGCTCTGTTACAATGTAGCACACACAGTACAATAGAGGCCTTGGGAAAGAAAAATTGATTTCAAAATATAAAAATGTCTAGGCTTGGAAAATTGCTAAAGATGTGGTGGTAGGCCAGTTAGCATTAGATTAAAATTAGATGCAAAAACCAAGCAAAACTGTATTAGTAATTCCAATGACTCCTCAGCATTTGAATTATTACAAGATAACTTCAAAAGAAACTAATTATATAAAGAAATTGGCACCGAATAAATGATTCATTTATTTATGCAAATTGTTTAATGCAAAGTTTTTAGTTTGTCTTTTACCTTAAAATAAATGCTGACCAATAAAGTGTTTACAATGGGTATATCTTGTTATCTAGATTTCTAGTGAAAGTGTTTAAGTTTGAATAGACTTAAGGAAGCTATGTGTTGATAGGAGAAATTAAAGTAATAATAAAAGAATGGTTGTTTAAAATGTTAAATTGTTTTTAAAGTATAGGGGAAAACTATTATGAATTGTTTTAATAAAAATGAAATAAATAGAACATATTTGACTCATCATCAATTAAAATGATTACTAGTTTAGTTATTGACATTTTACTATTGATTTTTCTCCCCTTATGGAGCTAAGTGCGGTAAATGTGGCATGATATGTAAAAAATATTAATATAATATGGTGTATGATAATATTGAACTACTCTTTTAAAGGTGTGATCTGCAATAAATTCTATATTAAAATACTCTGCATGAAGGTGATGCTGATTTCTTAATTTGCTTATATGAAATTTAGTGTAGGGGATAATCTAAGAAAATCAAGAGCTCAATAAAGTTTGTGTTCTCATTTGAACAATTCATCCTTACATCTAGCTGCAGTGTTTGACAACTTTCCACTCTCATGTCCCCATGTTACTCATTATAAAAAAATTGTTTACCTCAAAAAATGCATATTATTAGTCTGCAGAAAAAGTTTACATTTATAAAAGAAATTTTTGTTACTAGCATAGATTTGGTGCTTTTTTTTTAAAAAAAAAAGCAAGAATTCTCAACATAAAACCATTTAAGGTTACTCAAAGTCATTTTTTGGTCAGTTATTTTAAAGTCAATAAAAACATTAAAACATTATCACACCTATTAGGTAATCCTAAAACAATAATTCTATTCAATAATTAATAATTTTGGCATATCAAAAAATCCTCAACTTTCATATGGAGTAAAGATTTCAATTTGAAAAATGTTGACTCAAAACTGAACCCCTGCTTTTTCTACACTGTTCCTTCCAATCTTCCCTATCTCCAGTATCCTCTAATTCCCTAAATGTAACCATAATACACCCAGGTTTTCACAACTAGGTACCACCTGGATTCCTTCCACTTTCTCACAATCCACCAACAAGTGTTATCAGTTATCCAAAATAGACATTAAACCCTAATCTGTGTCTCCATAATTTTAAAAGTAGCTTCAAAATACTGTTCCTGCTCTTGTTTTGTTTTTCATGCAGTGGCAAGAGTGATTCTTTGAAGTGTTCTTTGAATCCTGAGTGCATGTAACTCAACCCCTCAAAAATTTTCTACTGCATTTGATGAAAAAAATTTCAAAAAAATTATCTTAGCCTTTCTTACTTGCAATTATAGACGCTATTATCTTATTAGTGTCTTCCTTACTCTTGTTAAGCTCATTTCCTCCTTTCTGCCATTTGCACATGCCATTTCTTCTGCAAGAGTGCTCTTTCTTCTTTTCTCTGCATGGCAAGTACCTTCTCATAGGTCGTATCTCAGCTACAATTTCTCCTCCTCAGCAAGACCTTCCCTTTCATCTCCATCTAAAGTAGGTTCTCTGAATCCAACCCACTCGATGCATGACGCCCTCATATACTCTACCTCAGTATCAGTTGTTTAGGTCATTCATCTGCCACAATCTATAATTTGATTGTATACTATTCATAGATCAGCTTCTCTTTCACCTTAACTGTAACCTCCTTTAATGAAAGGGACCATTTCTTCTTAAGTTGCCAAAGTATTTCCAATGTTTAGCAAAGGTACTCAGTAAATAATTAATTGATGACTAATTTATAAAAATGTGGGTAAAATGTTAAAACTCTCACATATTTAAATTTCTCATGCTTATAAAAATAAAAACAAAGAGATCTCAAGCTTTTAACTTAAAAAAAAAAAAGAATTTCTATGGGTCAATAATCTTAAAACCAAGCAGAACACAACCTAAGTATTTCTCTTCCCATATACTGTTGACTATTGAGGCTATTTTTATTGGAAACTTCCAAGGCGGGGAAGTTAACAAAGATTTCAAGTGAAGTCTTTTTTTGAGGTACTACATATATGTCATTAAAGTACAGAAAAATTTTCTCTTTATTTTTAAAGATTTGTTTACTTATTCATGAGAGACACAGAGAGAAAGAGGCAGAGACACAGGCAGAGGCTGAAGCAGGATCCTCACAGGAAGCCCAATGTGGGACTTGATCCCGGTTCCCAGGATCATGTCCTGAGCCGAAGGCAGACGCTCAACCGCTGAGCCACCCAGGTGTCCCCAGAAAAAATTTCTTTATGGAGATGTGTCTTCTGGAAAATAGCAATTTCAAGATCAAATAATATCCAGTCACAATGGGCAGGTTATTCATAAATTGTGATGGATTTTTGCTGATAATGATGAGCCCTCTGTAACTTGCTTGCATTGGCGATACAGTTGGCAAGACTCAGAGAGCTATCTCAGGCTCTGGACCCAAGGCTTTCCTCAGTATGAAGCTAATTAAGCCACTCAGGGGCTCTAACCCCTGAACTTGCCCTCATTAGCACCACGCTGTAACCAACAAAGCCAACTAACCAGATAGACTGAAGGCCAAAACACTCCTATTGACATTCCACCTCTCATTTTTCAATCAGAGAGGAATCAGTTTTTGATATTTACCAAAAAGCCTAGTGATAAATTCCATAACTTAATCAAACAGATACTTCAAATGAGATGCCAAAGTAACAGTTCAAACACCCTTACTTTGCAGATAAAGTTTGTTTCACTCTTCTCTGAATTATAGCATTTTCCCAAATAAATTGTGTTTTAGTTGGAAAACTTGGCTAAAGCACAGAGGGCTTCGTTTAGCATATAAAGAATATAAGATAAGGATAAAGATAGAAAAATACCCCCAAAATCCATTAGACCTATAAAAATTAAACAAATACTACAGTTAATGTTGCTGATTCATTACAAAAAAAAATTGCTATTTTTTTCTGAAATATTTTCCTAAAAAGTGAACAATCACACATGTGTATATATGTATGTACATTGCCTATCTACATATAAAACAGCAATTATAGAATATTATTAATATGTATTTCCCCATACTCTGAATGCAAAAAGTGAAAATGTATCATATTGATTGCTTTCAATACATGGACATTGTACTCTGACTTTTGGATGTTCTGAAACCTGTGTTGTTTATTTCACTTTCATTCTTTCTGTTACTTATTTTGTGCTCAAGTGAACATTTTTACCCTTGACAATTGGCAAAATGAGTATAACTGATAGTGCTGAACCTTTCACAAAGAAAACAAAGGAAGAATTATTAGACTAATGTTAAGTTTTGTAGCAGATCAAAAGAATAGTACAAGAAGTAAAAGGTAGATCCCAAACAAATTAGGAAATGGTTGAAGTACTTTGACATTTTGAAGAGCATAATGAACAGTATTGCAGTCTGGGTGGAATAATGAGCTGACCAATAGCCATTTAAATGGTATCTGGATGAAATTTCAGGCAAGATCATATTATGACTTTAGAAGATTTGAAGTGAACCAAAGAGCCACCAAAAAAATATATATATATTAGAAACTACATCTTCTTAGGGACTATGCTGTATTATTCAGGTACAGCCCTCCTATTTCTAAAAATGCATTCCTTGTGCTAAATAAGACATGTCTACACAGTTAGTGTTAGAGCAACACAAAAGCTATCAACTATGTTAGTATGAATTTAGATTGTTAGAAAAGCTTCATCAAAGAATCAAGAGAATAACTAGAAGTTGCATTAGAAGAAAGACATTGTAGTTTCAAAAGATGATTTTTTTTTAAGATTTTGGCTTGACTTTCAATATTAGACATGACAGAGTAACTGACATCATGGCTCTTCCATCACAAATAAATAAAAATTGGACAAAATGGATGAAGCAAATGTTTGCAGTCTTTGTACAACAGATTGTACAGGATGATGACCTCCAATTACATAAGAAATAAAATATGAAAACACAGATAGGTAAAAATAAAAGAATAAACAAAGATACACAAATATTTAAGGCTGGAGTAGCTATATTACTATCAGAAAAGTAGACTTCAAGATAAGGAATAAATAATATTACCAGAGATAAAGAGGGACAGTTCATAGCAATACAAGATAATTTCATTAAGAAGACATAAATATGCATGAAACAAATAATAGAGTTTCAAAATACATAAAACAGAAACAGGGAAAGTGAAATTCACAAATATTATAGAAAATTTTAACACTTTCTTTATAATAATTCTCTCAATAATAATTGATTAAAAAGCAGAAAACAAATCAGTAATATATAAAATTTGAATACTATAAGCCAACATAACCACATTGATAGGTATAGAGCATTATCCTCAAGAACTGCAATGCATACAGAATTATTTTCAAATGCGCAGGGAATTTTGCCAAGATATTTTTTCAACTGTATGGAAAATGTTTGCCAAAACAAACTAGATGTCAAACGATAAGAAAAGTCTCAATAAAATTCAAGGAATTGAAATCATAAAAATATATATACTCTGGTAAGGAGTATATTAGAAATGATAAAAAAAAATAGAGAACACACAGACTACTCATGTCGGGAATAGAAAAATAAACCACGTTACAGACCCCATGGTCATTAAAGGAATAATAAGAGAATATTATGAACAACCTCATGGCAATAAATTTGTAAATTTAAATGCACATATTCTTTTTTTAAAGATTTATTTATTTAATTTCTTTCTAATTTATTTATTTATTTATTTATTTATTTATTTATTTATTTATTTATTTATTTATGATAGACACAGAGAGAGATTGAGAGAGAGAGAGAGGCAGAGACACAGGCAGAGGGAGAAGCAGGCTCCATGCCAGGAGCCGGACTCGGGACTCGGACTCGATTCAGGGACTCCAGGATTGTGCCCTGGGCCAAAGGCAGGCGCCAAACTGCTGAGTCACCCAGGGATCCCCGAAATGCACAAATTCTTAAAAGACACAGCTTACCAAAACCTATGCAAAATAAACAGAAAATTGTGTAGCCCTATATAAGCCACATATTGTTTAAACATTTTAATTTATACATTTAAAATAAAACAAAAAACTTGCCACAAAGAAAATCCAGGTCCATATGTAAATTCTTGCAAAAACTTAAAGTAAATATATTACCAATATTACACAAAGTGTTTCACAAAATAAAGAAAAAGACTTTCCAAAATAATTTTATGAGGCAAACTAAACCTCGTATCTAAACTGGAAAAAGTTACAAGAAAATAAACATCCCTCATAAACATATCTAAAAATCCTCAACAGAATCTTAGCAAACTGAATCCAGCAATATCTCAAAAAAATCATGAATGAATGGATTGTATCCCAAAATGCAAGATTCATTTAACATTTGAAAATTAATCTAATCTAATGCTCCACGTTAATGAAAGAGAAAAAATTATATGACCAACTCAATAGATCAACAAAAGGATTTTAAAATGACATCTCCCATTAATAATAGTTAAAGCAAATAATTAATAGAAAAACACTTCCTTAAACTGATAAAGAGTATCTATATTTTTTAAAAAACTACAAATAGCATTGAATTTATTGATGAGAAACTGAACATTCCCCCCCTAAAATTGGAAGCAAATCAAGAATATACACCCTAACCATTTTTATTCAACTTTATACTGAAACACCAGCCAATATAATAAGTCAAGAAATCAAATACAATTAATCCAGAATCAAAAGGAAAGTGTAAAACTGTCTTTATTCATAGACAATATGATCATGTAAACAGATTTCTGAGAAACCTGAAAAAAAAAAAAAAAGCCTGGTATAACTTATAAATAAATTTAACAAAACTATATAATAAAAGGTCAATAAACAAAATAATTGTTTTTCTATATTTTATTAATACAATTTTAAATGAAACTTAAAAGACAATAGAATGAGACATAAAATAGGGATAAAAATAATAAAAATGGGGATCCCTGGGTGGCTCAGTGGTTTTGCGCCTGCCTTCGGCCAGGGTCGTCATCTGGGAGTCCCGGGATTGAGTTCCACATCAGGCTATCTGCATGGAGCCTGCTTCTCCCTTCTGCTTGTGTCTCTGCCTCTCTCTCTCTCTGTTTCTGTCATGAATAAATAAATAAATAAGATCTTTAAAATAATAATAATGTGTAAAACTACTACCCTGACAATAATAAAACATTGCTGAGAGAAATTAAAGAAGACTTTAATTAAATGAAGAGATATACCATATTTATGACACAAAAGGCTCAACATTATTAATAATTTTATAATATTATTATTAATTATCCCCGAACTAATATGTAGACTTGAGGTTGTCAAAGGTCCCAGAAGACTTGTTTGTAAATATTGACAAGTTGAATTTAAATTTTATATGGCAATAAAGAAGACACACAATAGCAAAAATACTCTTGATAAAGAACAAAGTTAGAAGATTCACAATACCTAACTTAAAGGCTGACAATAAGCTTCAGCAATCAAGACAGTATAATATTGACATAAGGATCAATGGAGAGCTCAGTAGAAAAGAAAGGAGCACATGTTTATATGGTCTTTTCAATAAACACAACAAAATAACTTTATAGGAAAAAGAAAATCTTTTTAACAAAAAGGACTATATACACTGGAGAAAAAATAAAGCTAGACTTTATCTTATATGCTGCACAACAATTAGTTCAATATGAACTATAGACTTATATATAGAATCTAAAACAATAAAGCTCCTAATAAATTACCTAGAAAAATATCTTCCTGACCCAATGGTAAGAAAGAATTTTTTTAGACAGAACCAAGAAAGTGATAGTAATAAAGGAGGATACTGATAAATTAGACACAAAATTGAGAAGTTCCTCTTCAAAAGATACCTGAATCGGTAAGCCACAGGCTGGGAAGAAATTTTTGTGATATGAACATCTGACAAAGGATTTGTATCTAGAATATATTTTTACCTGTACCTCAATAATAATAAAAATAAACTAAAAATGAGTAAAAGACATGAGCAGATACTTCACAAAAGAATACGTGCTAATAACCAATGAACATTAAAATCTGTTCAACATCATTAGTTATCAAGGAATATAAACTAAAACTCTAATAAGGTACCCCAATACACCCACCAGAATGGATAAAATTATAGATCTACACCAACATCATACTTTGTAAAAATGTGGAACTTCTGTGCAATAATTGAGGGAAAAAATGATACAACCATTTTGGAAAATGATTTGAAAATTTCCTACAAAGTTAATTGTATATTACCTTATGATCCAGGAATTCATTTCTGGGTATTTCCCAAGATAAATGAAAATATATGCCCATAAACCATCTGTTCAAGGATGTTCAGAGTACGGTTATTTGTAATAGGAAAAAGATGGAAGCAATCCAAATACCCATCAACCAAGAGTGATAGATTCATGCAATGGAACACTACTCAGTAATAAAAAGAAAGAGACTACTGATACAAGAACAACATGAATAAATTTCAAAAACATTATGCTTTTAACGTAAAATCCATCAGAAGCTTCCAGACACTTATCAGATAAAGTAAAAACTGCACTGTATTAAAGGCTAGTGCCTTCTAAATCAAGTCACAGCTTTATCCATTTCCACTACTCTGAGCACTTCTGTGGTTTCAGCAATAGCAGACATATCCCAGGAATTTGCAAATTCTTCTGTAAAGATAGTAAATTTTAGACCTTACAGGCCATGTGATCTCTGTCACAAATATTCAGCTCTGTCACTGAAGTGCTTCTCTATGCTTCTCTAAGCAATGGGTAAATGAATGAGTGTGTCTGTGTTTTCAATAAAACTTTACTTACAAAAATAAGTGACTGGCTGGATTTGGCCTGCAACCTATAGTTTGCAATTCCTGTTACACTATTTACTGTTCCCTTCCTATAAGGCCAAGCTGTTCCATACACAAAAGAGTAACTACTAAGCAATTCCTTGTTAGAACAGACAAAACTAATCCACAGTTCGTTGATATTGTATGACGTTGCCTCTCCAGGTTGCCTGAGAAAGGGCACAAAGGAATTTTCTTGGATGATGGAAATTTTATGCTTGATAGGCATATGGCACACAAGTCTTTACATTTTTGAAAATTCAGATTATGCCTCAAAAAAATCAACAGCAAAACTGAAACTCAAACATAAGTAAAAATCAATGCTAATACTAATGTCTACAGTTTACCGTTAGTGTTTCAAGTATTATGTGACTACAATCTGTTATAAGGATTTTAATTAAATGCCCTTAAAAAGAACTCAAAAGTTTTCCTCAGGTTTATGTAATAATGAAAATGTTGCACAGTAATAAAACTTATTTTGAACAGATTTCAATATTAAAAATATTAGATCAGTTAATTCAGTTTTATTCCTATTGTGTAATAGCCAAGCAGATTTCCATGACACTAAATCAATACACAGAATTTCTAGTAGATGCAATTTTTCACTACTAGAAATAGAGGAATCAAGTGGAAAAGCTGAATAAAACTAAAGAGGGTAATATTGACATCAGATTTAAATATGTATTTTAAATGTGCTATTGTTCACCATATACATTCACACACACATATATTTCCATATACACATATGTATGTACATGGAAATATAGCATGTTCCTTAATGGCATGGGTTTTGAAGCCTGTGTTTAATTGTGGCTCTACCATGGACAAGTTGTGAGACTGTGGATAAGTCACAGTGTTTTGATTTCTGAGTTCCTCGTATATAAAATGTAGATAATAATAGTATCTAATACAGTTTTGTGAAAAATCTGTGAGACAACACAAAGATTTTTTTAAGCAATGCTTTAGATATATGCTGTGGGTTCAATAACAACTAACTATTATGGTTCTTATTTTATCAGATATGACCATATATGAAGATAGGGATATTGATATGGAAGTTAATATGGATATGGATAGAAAAAAAATACAAAATATTTAATAGTGTTTTTCCCTCAATGGTGGGATTTCTACATTTCCTCAATAAAGATTTTTATAACAAAAAAAATAAATATTGAAAAAAAATTGTCTCCCAAAATCCCAGGCAAACATTCCAATGTCCTCCAAGGTAGTCCAGCTGTCCTTGAGATAGCAGGCATCGTCCTAAGTCAATTCTGTGCTATAACTGTGAAAATATCTCCTCAATAATTAAAGCATTAGCCAGTTGGCCTTTTCCATAAAATCATAACAGAAATGGCTGATCACCGCATTATGTAGGAAATTCTGCATCCCATGGCTGGAGATTAATAGAATGGCATATTCTATTGACATTGTCATACTAAGCAAGAGTGTTCTCTCCATGCAGCCACAGAAGTGGGTACGCTGTTCTGAGCCAATCTAAGGTGATTACCACAGAAACAGCACTCATTTTACTAACAGCAAGGCATATTATCCTTCATGCATGGTGTAGCATCCAAGTTTAATAAGATTCTGAAAGTGAAACTGAGGACATTTGGGAAAAGGACCCTAAATTCTGTGAAAATATTTTGTCACCTCTTGTTTATCACTTGTGCATCAAATAGTCATCTCAATTATGCTAATGAATCAATTTAATAGAAAGGCAAGTAGATACACCATAACAGAAAGAGGGCAACATTGATATTATAGACTTGAAAGTTTGATTAAAGTAGTAAAAAAAATCATCTCTTTGATGCTGTAGTCATCCCATGGAAGAATGGGGTGGGGGGTGAAAAACAGGACAATTTTATATTAGGATGACATAGATAAGTTACAAAGCAGCTTTTTTCAATTATAACTTTTGGTGAGGCTGGCAAGTATCAAAGATCAGGACTGGCTTTGGTGTTAAGTAGTATTATAAGCCTAGGATAACCATGCCACTCTCTAACCTAGCCCACCCTGCTGCCAGAGTGCTCTTTCTAAAAAACAGGTCTTTAAAGCATATAACCCATCAAAAACTCCATCATTATCCATAGGATAAAGGGAAAACTGTTCATACTTATTAGCAGGCAAGAACTTCCATCATCAGGCTCTAGCTTTATTTACTTTCATTCCAATCAGCCCTCCTAGGGCTTCAGCCATAGGATGATACTCGCTGATTCCTTACATACCACCTTGATTACAGCAATGTTTCAGCACATGTTGCTTTGCCTACATAAAATGTCCCTTTCTCCTTTGTTCACTTGAAGTATTCCTATTCATCTTTTACAATTAAGTTTTTAAACTTTTCAAATCCAGAGTTAATTACCCCTCCTGTGTGCTGTCCATCCATTACATGTGGTACCACATTAACATAGGGATTATTGACATATGTGTTTGCCTCCTAGAAAACTATGTGTTTCAGGAAAACAGAGCAGAAATTGTGTCTTAATTGCATTTGTATCTCTCTGCAAGGTAAATAAATAGCACATGTTTTATAAAAAATTTATTAAACATTGACTTGAATAAATAAACTAGGAAAAATAATCAATACTATTTTTTAAATCATCACAAGATTAAGTTCAGAGGAAAACTATAGATTTATAGAGGGAGGCATAAAACCAAATTATTTAGTAGCCATGAGCCTTATTTCTAATGTTTCATCAAATTTATCTCTGTGCTCTAAAAATTTCTTGCCTATAATCCTTCAAGTTATTTGGGTATGACTTAGAGTAGAATTGCTTCTCTGACATAATTGATACCCAATAGCCTAAGAAAATCATAATTAATTATAACCAAAGTGGAAGACTGAGGTCAAACAGGAGTGTTTCTCACTTGAATGAACTGAAGCTATTGACTAAAGGTGTACTCTACTTGCAAACATGCAGGTTTTCATGCACATTTCACAACTAAAGGACACACACACTATACCAGGATTTTCTAGAAATAACTTAACCTCCAGTAAAGATTAGTTTTCCAGTTATCATTCTGTTTGACTGAAATGGGATACTCTTCTTGAATTTTTAAAATTATAATGGGAAGTTTCATATCTGACACATTTTCTTCTGTCAGTAGTTTAACTAATATGTCTCAATTGGCTTCCCACAATCCTCCTCCCTGCTCTCGTCCCAGACAAACAGAAGACCCCTGAGTCTAGTTAAGTTTTCTAGCTCTCTCCAATTAATATTAAGCCACTAGAATAGCATTTACTAAGGTACACTACATACAACCCAATTCCATAGGATGTTAATATTTATCATATGAAAAGAGAATTCCATGATCAAATAAGCATAGTACACAGTAAAAAGTTTTCTTTCACTAGGACTCCTCAGGGACTTTAATACATTAAAGAGCATAAAGAATCTCATACCTTAATATATGTTCATATGTCATACAGGAATTACTGCATATATGACCATGACACACTTTTTTCCAGGCATCTCTCAAAGAACTAGTGGTCTATGAAATACACTTTGAGAAATTCTGCTCTCTCCCCCAAAAGAAGGATGTAAGGACTGTGAGATATTTCAAGAGTATCATGGCAGTCTGCTCTTAGAGGCCATGGAGAAGGAGGATGAAGTGTTCTTAAAGGACTGTGCCCTGGCCATGACCTTCTGGAGTTCAGAACTCTTACTGAATCCCAATAATTCTTACCTCAGCCTTCTATAACCAAGATCAACATGTGGAGGATGAGGCTGAGGGGCAGGGGTTCCTAGGTGGTAGGTCTTTTCCCTTTTGGGGCTTGGCAGGGACTGAAAGTATCGAGCCCTCTACACCCAGGAAGCACAACACTGGCACAGCTGGGGAACAAGGGAAGAGATGGAGGGGCTCCACTATCTTGCCAGGGACTTGGCTTTTAACCTTGCTTTTTTGTAGGATTCTGAAAGAAAACCAATAAAATGCACTTAAATCATAAAAAAAAAAAAACTCTCAATATGACAAGACAGACAAAGGAATGACTTCAGTTGACACTGGACCATCTTACCAGTTATATGTGTTTCCCAAGTAAGAAATATGCAGAAATGGGAATAGTTGGAAATTCAGTCATTTTTCTTAATCACATATAAATTATTTTTCCGAATAAAAAAGAATGGATACAATAGCAGTTAAGAATATATCTGTAAGAGTTAAAACAAAATTCAATTTAAGGTGAAGAATTTTGAAGTCAGAATTATGGAGGTGGAACATTCACTGTCTCATCTAAAATTCCATCTTAGAATTTCTTATTCAAGGGTAATTTACATGCAAAAAGTATTATAAGAGTTTTTTAAAATTAAATAGATATGATATCACAGGTGTGTCCATGAGTTTTCCTTTGGAATGCTAACCAAATCATATTATACAAATGGTGTATGTACAGCCTCTCACCTGTGTATGAGTACAAATATGGAAATGACTTGCAAGGGAAGCAAACAATGGGATCCAACAATGAAGATTCAGAAAGGCAAAGCATGGAGTGACACAAACTAAGACAGACTTGAGATCTAAGATGAGGTGCTGAGAGCTCAAAACATGGGTAGGCAGTAGTTAATACTCAAAATTCCAGGCAAATAGTTGAGCCAAGTCTGCTGATGGATAGAAAAGAATCATCTAGTCAATAGAGGCTCAGCAGCAAGACCTCATTCTGTGTAAGAGAAATTGGTTAAAATTAAAAGTCTTCACATCCTAGAAATACTAGAGATTATTGTGGTCTAAATTTAAAAAAAAAAATCATAGAAACAGTCCTGAATTTAATTATATATTCTACCACTTCCTAGAGACCTTTGGAAAAGTTCCTTGTGGGAAACTCACAAGACAATTAAATGAAATGATGCATATAAATTAACTAGAGCCATCCCTGTCAATCAAAACATGTTTAGTAAATATTGGCTATTACTATCATGACAAGTTTCCCGAGTAGGAATTGGAATGAAGCAGAGAGCTACTTATATTAAATACCCAAAGAGGATATGAATCTGGAACTTTCATTGTAGGAATCCCTTTATTAGAATGGGGACTAAAATGCAGTTTAGAAGTCCAGGGAACAACACTAGTCATGTTCAAGGTCTAATTTGCTGCCAGATATCTCAGCTTTAATGTCAGGCCTCAAGGTTCCTTGTGGAGTCACTGTCACCATGGTCAACCTCAATGAGTGTGGCTAACATGCTGTTTTATCTATCTATCTATCTATCTATCTATCTATCTATCTATCTATCTATTTATCTATCATCTGTCATCTATCTATCATCTATCTATTATCTATCTATCTATCTATCTATCTATCTATCTATCTATCTATCTATCATCATTTATCTCCTGAAAGTATGGTCAGGGTGAGCATTCATAGACTTGTTTCTGCAGTGTGAGTTACAAGTACAGGATACAGCACAGAGCTGAACACGACCTGGGTCTGAGCCTACACTTCACCCATGATCAGGTATGTCACCTTCAACAAGCCTAGTGATAGGCAGGTTTTAACTTTTATGCTTTCCAAGATGGGAGAAATACCTGCCTCAAGCAGGACCTGAAAGAAACTAGGGCAGGACAGAGCCCATAACTGGGAGATGTCTAGAGATTCAACAGTAGAGTCTAAGGATGAAAATAGTAGAATCTAGAGGCAGCCAAAAGGGAGCTAGACTTGCTGTTTGCTTCCTGTCTCATTAAATCTAGTCCTCACCTTTTTTCAATGAGTTTTGGTGTTTGAGGCCCTCTGCCAACTTTCCTCAGCTCTCTTTGGCTAGCCACACTCCCTAATGATCTTCTGATACTTAGGGCCCTTCATTAGGCAGAGAGTACATAAGGGTCACCTAGGAAGTCCCTGTAAGTTAATAGTGTCCCAATCACTATCAATGGACTTGGTGGTATGTGTTCTTGAACTCTGTGGATGGTAGGAAAATGCCAATGTAGAAGATGGCATAAGTGATTGTGAAATACCAACACAGAGACCCACTCCGCTTTGGAAACATTGCTCTCATCCCAATCTTTTTTCCAGGCAATGAATATAATTACCCAGTGCAAGATTTGGTTATATACACATGTACCCATGCTCACTCACCTGGATGTCATCTTGCCACCACTAATTTGTATCTCATATTCTGTTCTTAAAAACTTCAGCTCAAATATGGTACTGAAAAAAATGTAAACTATAATTTTGAGTTATAGAAGATAGAGAAAACCTGGATATTTGATATGCAATTATCCCCCTCAATATACATTGTATAAGTGGAAGCAAAATATCTGTCCCTCTCATACTCTTCAAATTAGAGCCATTGAATCACCTATGAAGCTTATACTAACCCTAAAAATCAGCCTCTGAATTGTTCATTCTTTGGTTAAAATGATCCTTTGGATTGGCATGCCCCATAAAATCTTTGCAAGTAATGCAAAGAGGCTGCTAAGTGGAAAATATTTCAAGGGCTCTGAAAATATAAGCTTGACAGAGTCCTAGCCTTGAAGCCCTCAGTTTACATGAAAATTTATTGTAGACACATGTTGTAGCATTAGAATGCAGTATGTGGCATTAAATCAAAAAAGAGACAGCCAAACACCTACAGTTCTATGCCAGAGTAAAAAAAGGAAAGAAAGAAAGAAAGGAAGAAGAGAAAGGAAGAAAGAAAGAAAGAAAGAAAGAAAGAAAGAAAGAAAGAAAGAGAAAGAAGAAAGAAAGAAAGAAAGAAAAAAAGAAAGAAAGAAAGAAGAAAGAAAGAAAGAAAGAAAGAAAGAAAGAAAGAAAGAAAGAAAGGCCCAACAACAACAACAACAACAAAACTGGCACCTAGAGAAGGAAAAAAAAAAATTAAGTACCAGTAAAGGAAATGATTATAAGAAGCACCATGGGAATGTCATAAACTATTATTTTCTGGGCTCTGACTTTGAGCTAGTAAGAGACTACCGGCTTTTTCAAATGGCTTCAACAGATGGAAAATAAAAATTACCAATGAATACACTAGAACCTTGTTTTACAACTCTATACATTTGAGACACATTACAAAGCAAGGAGTAAAACTGAATACCCTAGATAAATACAAATTGTAACAGTTACAGAGGTGACAAGTATGAAGTTGGCCAAAGGGAGAAGACATTATAATTTTTGCGTTTCTCAGTATGTCAGTTTGTACAAACAGGAAGCCATCATTTCCAGAAAAAAAATCACTACAGATGTGGCAGTCAGCCATACAACACAAGGCTTTGCACATAGTGACTCACCTGGCTTTCACCAGCAGTGAGTATGAAGTTCATTCTAAGTCTTAGAAAAATGTGGAAGGATCGCTATTAGGAGCAACAGTTGAAAAATCATAGAGTCTATTTAGATAACATTTAATAATTTTTCAAGAGGAGATATCTTCATTACTACTTATTCTTTGTGGCCCAGGAATTTAACAGCACTCAAGCCTTTGTCTTGGCCTGAAACTCTAATTCTCACAGTGACACCACTATAACTTCAAACTACTCATTACAGCCTCAGGTGCGAAAGACATAATAAGAACAAATAAAGACTGTTCTCAGGAACATGGACTTAGTCAGAATCCCAATTTAGTGCCCAGACATATTGGGAAAAAAAGAATAGAAAATGTTCAACACTCAAAACACCAAATCCCCATAACATGGTTTGGTGCACAATCTCTTAAATTAGAAATATATACAGTAGCTAAACCATCTATTTCATCCTTATATAATGAATAGCAACAGAACAAGAAAGTCATTGGTGAGACTAATCGAGGAAGCACAAGATGCTTTTAAGGCAATGAAGTCAGAATACATTGTTTCAAGTGTTCTCCACAGACTTTTCCCAAGATTCAAAATTTTTAAAAAATCTAAATGATAAAGGAAAATAAACTTGCATAATAATAATAATAATAATAATAATAATAATAATAATAAATAGTTTGGGGCTTTTCCTGAGTTCTGAGTGATTACCTTCTCATGTTTCCTTAATAGTGCAGCTACTATATTATTTTGCTGCACACAACCTTGTATGAGCTCTTTTGTTGGTGTATGCAGAGGCTTTCAAGGAAAGACTCACAACAATGTATTGTATTTCAAAGCAACTATTAGTAACATATTGCAAGCAAAATTTGTGATCCCTTACATTTTCTTTTAGAATGCACAGCTGATTCTGTTGTGTACTTACTTCTTTTTACCAAAACCTGGATTTTTTATTTTTTTCTTAAGGTACTCACATCTCCCAGAAACAGTCCAAATGACTTATGGGACATGGTAGTTCTAACTGCCAGCATCTGTTTCTGAAATGTTCACCCGGATTTTATCACATCCAGTAGGGGATAAGGCAAAAATAGAGAAATAAATATTTGTCCACATCTTCTATTCATCTGGATAATGTCCAAACTTAGGCAGCAAATGAGCTACCTTTTTTTTTTTTTTTTTTTTTTTTTTTATCAAATCTTTAGTGCAATTTGTTCTGATGTCCACCCAGACACTCAAAGAATCAAGGCAAGTTCCTGTTATGGGCCTCGTTATAAACAAAGTATTTTCATGGTTTACCTTACACTTTCTTAGCCTCACCTAAAACTAATATTCCCAAGCTTTTCAAATATTGATGATGTTTATATCCCTGAGTATAAGTCCAGGCACGACACTGCCCCAGGATCACCATCAATTGGATTGGGTTGCTTCATGATATTGTTGTTTGATGAAGTTCATTCAATGATAATAAAGTTAAAAGATAGTTTTATTAATTTTATTGTCTTAAAAATCCAAATCCAAATTGCCTTGGAAAGTGGTCAGCTTTTAAGATTATATTCGATTGCTCTTAGATTGCTATTAATGGGGCTTCCAGTGTTCAAATATTTTTGGAAGAACTATAGAGAAATTCAGGGAAATTAGAAGTTATAAAAGAAACTTTTATTATATGTCATGTACAAAGTGATAGTGACTAAAACCAATGTTATCCACGCAAATACTCAATAGAAGGCATTTAGTGACCAACCAGAAACAGTGTCATTTCGATACTAACTAGGAGAGAAACATGTTTCAGTATGTTGACAATAGTAGAATTTTGACATGAAGATATCTGTTTTACTTGGGTATTTAAAATTATATCAAAAAAAAGAAAGAAAAAGAAAAAATAAAAAAATAAAAAAATAAAATTATATTGCCATCAATTAAATAAGTTTTTGAGTTATTTCATTATGTGGCCATATTGCCAGCATTGACAACATTAACTTGGACACTTTTCCTAACGTGGCAGTTATTTTATCTTCTGTCATTCTCACTGGACTATAAACTTGCATAAAACTATGATTTTTTTTTTTGTTTTTTATGTATTCCAGTGAGAGAACTATGCCTAGTGGATGGTAGATTCCCAAAGGGTATCTACTGAATGAATGAATGAATGAATGAACCTAGAACACAGGCCATCTGCTCTGCAAAGAAACATCTAAGTTACATGCTTCCAAGCATCCACCAGACATTGTGTTTGGAGCAAAGATAAATAAGCAAATGACCATAGCACACCACTGGCTCAGTAACGTGGCAAAGATTTATATATTTTTACACCTTAAACTATGAGAAGCATCTTGATGCATGGCAACATTAGCATTAATAGTAAAAGTTAATCCAACCCAGGAAATTGGTAATCACTTGTCCTCTTTAATTTTTGGTTAAGAGTTTCTAGATGTCCCAGCGGATGAATTAGTGGATTGCTGAGCATGACATCATAGTTACCAAATCATTCCATTCATGACACGGGGCAAGGGGGCAAGGGAGGACAATAAAACTAAATTGTGTCAAGTGTATCACTTAAAAATACAAAGAATACCTCTGATGTAGTGACACTACTAGTAGAATAAAAGTACAGAGCCTGTGAAACAATGACTGAATTTGTGAAGAATTTTGAAAAATAAAACTGAGGTCTTCATGTTTGGGCACCAGAACTTATGATCAATTGATGGTGAGGAAAAAAAAATGAAGAATAAAAACCATATCTTGTTAGAAACGTAATACTAAAACTAAGTCCATTTTTTAAAAGGTCAACAGAAAGTATGCCAAGAGAAAAACAAGATGGAAATACTTAATAAAATCAATTCCGATTTTACTTGACTTCAAGTATATAGTTCACATAGTACTTTGTGTTATTTGCACTAACAAGATAAACCTATTCTCATCAGCAAAATTAACAATCAAGTCACTTTTGCTTTCTGACAGCTGTAGCTTGCTTAATGAATAAGATCTAAAAAATGGAATGCTATGGCCTCATGTCCTCAGCTTCCACACTTTATACTGGAGAAAGCTTACTCCTTACTCTTTGTATTAAGATCAGCTATACCACCTAGAGCTGCCAGTAGCAGTCATGTTTACAGCATTTTTCATGTGGTTCCCTCATCTCCTTCTCAGTGGCCGGTTCACAAGGGCATATGTCATGGCACCACTCACATTTCCTTCCTGAAGTCACCTTTTCTCACAGTTAAGGTGCTTCAGGGGAGATCTCTTAAATTATCCAGCCAATACTATCCCAGAAAATTGTTTTTATAGCACTACATTGAAACAAAGCAAAAATGCATTCAGCAAATTTATCCCTTATAACAGAGCTAGAACCTCTGACATGTGTCATTTCATTTTAATCTCCATTGCTCTGGTAGATAGAGATTAATAGCCCTATTTTATGAATTATGAAGCTGAGGAGTCATGACTTGCTGAAGGTTAGAGAGCTGGTCCATCAGCTTGGCTGTATTGATCCCACATCTTTAAGGCCAGAGTTCTTTATCCGTTCTACAGCTGCCCTCCTAATGAACTTCTCAGAGGCGTTCAGTTCTCACAATACACTTTCACATTCTGTATCCCTGGAGTGATTGTTCAATGAAGATTCTGAAATAAGTTTTCCCAAGAGTCAAAAACAAATTAAAGGCCTAATTCACAAATGACAACATGCATGGTATGAAAAATAAAATAGCCAGGCCACAAGTGTGAAAGACCATTTCTTTTGAAAGACTGCAGTCTGCACATACAGATAAATTATTAGTCTTCCCTGATTTGTATGCAGCTGGTAGCTTGTCTGAACCCTTCAGGTTATGACCATGACACTGGGATACTTTTGATTTTCTTCTTAATTGAAAATCACATGGTAACGATGGCCAAGTTCTGTGTAACGCAATCTCATCATCTCACAGGGGCAATCAATGACTTCAAAGCTGTCTGGCACTAATAGAAGTGCACTCAAATAGCTTTCAGGAGAACACAATCACTGTCTTCTCTTTTCTAATTTTTCAGCACAATAGTTTGGAGCAATGGGGGGAAAATGTGTTATTAGAAGAAGAGATGTGAGTTTTTACCTTGGTTGTATTACTTTCTAACTGGGTTACCTTGGGCAAGTCACTTAACCTCTCTGGGGCTCAATTATCCTATGTAAGACCTGAAAATAATAATACGCACCCTACGAACCTCATAGGGCAGTCAGGAGAATTCAGTGACATAAGGTGGAATGCAAAGTGTTATGTAAATGTAAAGGGCAAGCAAGGAAACCTAGAGACTTTCAGTCAAAAACCTGACTTTTATTCTCCTATTTTTTACATTCTACTCAACATTCTATAATGTAAGAGAATGAAAATCTTTACAAGAGCTGTCTTAAAAATCCATGAAGTATTCCAGCAAGATTTTTATTTTTATCAAATAAAGTGAGTTTTGTTTTATTTTGGATTGTTTTGTTTTTAATTTCACAAGTTATACTTACCCCTGAAGAAAATTTTAGAAGAATTAACATATAAAATAGTAGGGAACATTATCCATGGCAAATTTCACGCAGAACGTTTTAATTTACTCATTTCTATTCTAGTTCTATGCACATATATTAATATATAAATGTATATTGTTAATATAAAATTGGATTCAGTGTTTAAAATTTTGTTTTTTTACTTATCAAGAGCTTTACATAGGTCATCAGTCTGGGAATATGAGGCTTTTAAATGAAAACCCAATATTCCATTGAATAAAAAGATTTAATTTTTGAACATTGAGGCATCTGTCAAATTAATGGCATTATCAATAGTTATATGCTAATTATCTTTATATGTAAATTGTCACCTTTTTGGAGGATTGTTTTATCATTGGTGCTTAGAAAAGGGATTTCCAGTTTAAAAACTTTGAATATTTTTAAGGTTTTTGTTACAGATTGAAAATTTCCTTTCATAAAAACAGTGTTAATTTACACTGCGTAGGAAGGTCCCTGTCTTATGTCATCCCCACTAGAACTGAACATCCTGTCACATACTCACACAGAGAAATGTACCCACATACATAACACAACACAAAACAATACATGGCATCTATAGAGATGACAAATACACATCAATTTGCCAACAAATCTCAGATTGGTAATAAGCACTTTTATGTGGCCAGCAGACTTGTTTCCGTAATCTGTATGATAGTCCTTAAGGAACTGAGTGTATACATCTTTTTGTCGGTGATTATTTACTTAGGATAAATTCTTAAAATTTATTGAGGCAAAAATTTATGAGCAAATTGAAAGAAAACTTTATATTTATTTTGAAGCTGCTTTCCACTATTATTGTGCTGGTTAAGGTTCCCACAAATGATATTTTTCATTTACCCATTCAATAAACACATAGTAATTACTTAACTCTGTGTTGGACATTACTCTGGGCACTAGGGATACAACAATAAACAAAACAGTGGGAAATTGTAACTGTCATGGAGCTCATGCTCTAGTTGTGAGGAGAGAGAGAATAAACAGGATCAATAAGTAAAATCTATAGATGCGCATACAGCTAGGGAGAAGAAGCAAAGAAGTGGGAAGAATAACAATGACAATGGGACTTACAATTCTAGATCATTTGGTCAGTTAAAGCCTCATAGAAAAAGTGACAAAGAGAAAATGTCACTGTGCTACTGGTAGGTTAAGTAAGATGAGAGTCAAGAATTGATTATAAATCTAGTAAAGCAGTGGTCTTTTTTGACCTTGTTAAGATCAGTTTCAATGGGCTGATAGGAGTCAGATCAAGGATTTTAAAAATAAGGGTCAAAGAGGTCACTAAACCTGCAATTACTTAACTACTTAAGCTAATGGGAGAAAAGAAATACAGATCAGGAAATGAAAACATGTTCTAAGACCAAAGCCCTACCCCAAAATAAACTGTATTTATTTGGGGGAATATCCTCTATAGACCAGATACCTAATGTAATATTGTCAGCATGGTATTTTATTTAAAGTACTTAAGTATGGTATATAAATTACACTGAGGAGGGAGAGGAGGATAAATGTGGTATATAAATTACATTGGGGAGGGAGAAGAGGATTACTTATCTTTGGAAATATCCTCACTCAGGATAGCACTCAAGGGTAACTTTGTGTTTCAGATTCATCAAAATCTACCCTCAGAATACTCATTACTTAACATAAGGTAAGTTAGCCATAATTTTCACTGATAAAATGGATGTGTTCAAGATATATGATTAGCTAGAAAGATTTCGCAACATCCCCTTGCATCAGTAAATATATACAAATCTCAGTTATCCCAGCAGCCTATTTGAAATAGTACTTTAAGAGTTCCAGTAGGCCAGTGCATCCTTGTTTTTGGAAGACTCTAATTCTAAATCCAGACTAGAAACCTGACCGAACTTCCCTTTAGAGTACTGTTAAGATTCACCTAGGAGTGAAACTCTCATGCAATATGCTTACCAGAAAGCCTGGGTACCTCTTATATCTTCTCCCTAAAGCTTCTTTTTTTTAAAAAAAGACTTTATTTATTTATTCATGAGAGACACAGGGAGAGAGGCAGAGACCTAGGCAGAGGGAGAAGCAGGCTCCCCACCGGGAGCTGGATGCAGGACTTGATCGCAGGACCCCAGGATCACGACCTAAGTCGAAGGCAGACACTCAACCACTCAGCCACCCAGGTGTCCCTTAAAGCTTCTACTTCAGCCTCATGCCTGAATGTTTAGGGACACTTGTGAGCAGGCAAAAGTAAGTTAGAGTATTTCCTGAATCTTCCTGAACGAGTCTCTTCCAAAATGCATGGCAGCTGCACAGTCTTCCAAGAGGTTCATATCGGATCCTGTGGTAAGTAACCTGGTGCCACAGAAGCCCCCATCGTCTTTCAGAAGAATCTGAATCAAGCCTTACTGTGCCTACCATGCCTGTGTAAGTGCTTCTGTGTAAATTCCTCAGGAGTCACTTCCGATGTGTGAGGATGTGGAAATCTTCAAGAAGATGGTAAGCACCTGACCAGCTTGCACAGCTTCCTCAGGTGATTAGCCTATGAGAGACTCATTGTCAAGGACAAGGGGCCCCCAATTTGGGTCTTAGTATGGTTGCTTCAGCCCTCTGGCGTATAGGCTTCTCCTTGAGGTTCTGCCAAAAAGTGAAGCTTTTTGGCCACACTCCAAGCCTCTTCCAATCATGAACCAAGTAGAAAAGTAAAGCTTCTCTATTTCTCCAAGCAGCTTAAGCTCAATGTTTTCCTTTAATTTATTCTACTTTGTTTTCTGTTTACTCATTTTTGAAAGAACAGCTGTATATTCAGATGTTGATTTTTCCCCATAAACATTTTCCTAGTGTCCTTAATTACAAACCTGATTGCTATTAGAATATTCTAGGATAGTTCATCTGCAGATTCCCTGGACAAATTTCCAGTATCTTTAACAGTCATTTACCTTCTGCTCCTAGTACATGATTATCTGTCTCTACAGAGATGAATTTCTTCCTTAAATATTTGAACTATTCTGAAAGTAATTAGGAATAGAGACATTGGAATCAGGCAAAAGTGGGTCCTACCGATTCTGCCATTTTCAGGCTGTGTAATCATGAGCATATGATTTAATCGTTGAAGCTCATTCCCAACATTTGTAAGATAGATATGGTAATGCCTTTCCTGAAGTGTTATGAGAATTAAATAGAACACTATACGTGAATTGTTTAGCAGAGTGCCTTAAACATAACTACTGAATAAATGGTACCTAGTATTGCTACTAAAGTAGCCATATTTTCTTGCCAGCATAGTGTATAAAAACTACAGTTCTCAAAATGCATGCTTGAATCTTCCAGTTTCCACTCTTACAACTGATTTTTTATACATGGTTGGATTATGCCACCTCTTACTCATTCTAAGCTCTATGTGAGCTTTGTTAACAAAAATTCCTTCTATGATATGGTAATTTTTTACATTAATCTCAACAACTTATATTATTTTCATTTTGTATGTCTTTCTACATTCAGGTTGGTTTTGTTTTCATTGTTATCGTTTGGTTTTGTCTTTTTTCTTTGTTTTGCATTACTTTTTCTTTTCTATTCCTGACAAATTTCTTGTTGATTCAGAAGTCCATTGAGTATACTTTAATGTCTTCTTATAAGAAAAGTGATCAAAATATATTATGCCAAATATATTATAAAGCCAATGTAGAAGTGCTATATTAGCATATCTCTTCAAATAACAATCTTTTAAAAAAATAATTAATGAGCAATTCATATAGACTCAATTTATTATTAAATGCCTTAATTAATTCTCCTTTTATAAGAATCTGAAAGAATATTTAAAGGTCAATTTGATAACATATTCCTAGCATCACTTCTGCCCCACTGGATTGCACCATTTTCACTTACACTCATAGGCTGTTCATTCACATAGTATCTGAAGAGAAAGCATTGCCACAATTAGACCGAGACACAAAAAATAAGTACCTGAAAAGTACTGAAGAAGCAGCCTAGAAATGCTTCAATCATATGTTGCTCCTGAAAGCCTGTGAGACTTCCCAGGAAAAAGCTCTTCAAGTAAATAGCTAACAACTACCATATCCTCCCTGAGAAACTGAACAGAGCCCATACAAAACAGTTCAATACACATCACTGAGCAAGCTACACATGAACACACTCAGCAGTGGAATAAAACTCAGTCAATAAATCTCAAAGCTCTGCAAATCATTTTATTTCATGATTCCTTCAACATGCATGTACTAAGAATCCAGTATCTGCAAGGTCTTTCAGAAATACAAAAAGTAAGAGACAGGCTGCCAATGAGCTTACCCTCTACCAGAGGAGATAGCAAAAATACTCTTAGATAAAGGACACAAACTTAAAATATTGAATATGCTGCCAAATAAATACCTAACAGAGACAAGGAATTCAATGAAAGACTATAGAAGAGATGTTACCATTGGTTGGGAGATGAGGAAAATTCTCGCAGGGAATTTGAGGAAGATAGGAAAGGCAAGCAAATTCCAAAGTTGTGATACAAAAGGTGACGGGTACTCATTGACAAACAAGGTCTGTTCAAAGGGACAGAAGCAAGTATACAGTGAGTTTGTGTGTTCAGTTACAGTGAGAATTTCATGGAAAAGAATTACTCAGAGGAAAGGCTTAGCTACTTTGTGGAGGGTTTAAGAAAAAAAAAAAGTAGACTATCTTATATATTTATACTTGCTACTTTCAATTAAAATAACCAGTGTTCAGTATCTTGGGAGAAACCCTTGTACACACATACACATACACACACACTTCCCAGAATGCATTGGCAGAATATGAAGTGGAGGAGACAGTCTCTTTTTCTATATTCTTCAGATTTCTGAGTCTTACTTACTTGCAATGAAACTTTCCCTTGACAGTCCAACTCATAGTCATATCCTCTTTCCTCCCAAATCTTGTCATTTGCTCTATTCCCTATTTGGCAATTCTGTTTGACCTTATTTTGCCCTTTATCTTTTTATGAATATTATCTTCTTAGCCAAAATTTAATATAGTTTGAGAGCAGGTACCATGTCTCATATTTTTATGCCTTATACTTATTTTCATTTATTAATATAATATTTCTGGTATCAGTGCCTCTGGGTTATGAGAAAGGTCACTTTATATACTCTGGCAAAAAAAAAAAAAAGTGGGGGTAGGGAATAAAAAAACACCACATCCTTATTATCTACTAAATAAAGTAAAGAGAAGAATAAAAATATATGGGTCTGTTCCACCCCAACCAGATAAATGCTTTTATAATAAGCATTCTTTAAATGTTATCTCCCACCTTCTTTAGACTAAAGGATACAGACACATTTTAGTGCTAGTATTTAAATTTAATAGACCAGAGCTTTATAATTACTTTGGAGTGGGCCTGGGGAATAATTATACCACCATTTGGTGAATTTTCTTCTCAGATGACATCACCCTGAGTATTCAACCTCAGGGGGCTTTTAATATAGGGTAGTCATCTCAAGTTGCTATGACAGTTAGCTGTAGAAATTTTATTAAAACAGATTAGACTCCAATATAAATTGGTTAGAATATCAGAAATTTCTGGACTTAGCACTGACTAAAGAGCTATAAAACAATTTCATGTGAATAACAATTATAAAAATGCTGTATTTACTTTATTATTATTAGGGTTTAGGACACACATTAAATAAAATTATTTTCCCTTGACCCAGACAAGAACGATTGTATAATAAACATAGGAATCAGGTAGATAGAGACCAAAATAACTTAATTTTTTAAAAAAGTTCTTCAGCACACAATTAAAGGGAATAATACAATGAATCTCCATACCCCATAATCCAGTTTCTATATTCATCTATTCTTAGTCCTTATGTTTCATCTATACACTCCATCCATTTTCCCACCCCTCCATTGGATTATTTTAAAGCACATCTCATTCTGAATGTCTATTCATCCATAAATAGTTATATATCCACACAATATAAGGAATATTTTAACATAACCATAAGACCATTGTCATTCCCAAAGAAAAAATTAATAAGAATTTCTTAATATCTGTTATCCCAAATGTATGGCTAAATGCATCCTATTTGGTTTCTCTCCTTCCAATTCACCTTGACGGCTTTGGGAATAAATGCTATGATTCCTCAGGTTTTGACAGATTTTTAAGTGGATTCTTGAGCACTTTGCATCACACAAGAAATTTACAAGGAATACTGAAGGACAATTAATCAAAAAAGAGGGTCACTCATGATCCATCAGAAATTAAAGATGACTTAGATATGTAAAAGCAACCCAAAGGTTCTGTTTATTATCAAAGCAGCACCAGAATATAAAGTGACAAATATCACTGACAGTCGTAAACCACTTACAATACTGATTCAATCTTAGAATATTTTATTCAACAAAATGATTGCAAAATCAATGGTTGCAAAATGATTGCTAGTTTTCTTTAAATATAAATATTATGGTCTCTTAAATTTAGGTCTTGTTCGATGATTACATAAAAGGATTTTCCCACAAACATGTGTCTAGCTCTCTCACTCAATTCCTTGAGATATTACCTTATGTCACTTCTCAACTGCACTTTCTCTGACAACTCCATAAAAAATTGCAATCCCACTATAATTTTTCCCACTATTTTTCAACTATTATTTATTTACTTACTTACTGTCTTTGCTTCCTGCCCTAACTAGAGTATCCCATCTTTGAAAGCAGAGACTTTATTTTGTTTTGTCACAGATATATTCCCAATACCTGGTGTATAATAGAGAATTAAGGAATATTATTTTTTGTTTGTGTGAATGAATGATATATATTTATCTGAAGGAGAGTCTATAGACAAATTACTATCATACTTCTTTTTACAACTACATAAGACATATACCTATTCCAGAGAAATAACATAATACAGAGGAAAGATATTGAGGAAAGTTTGCAAATAAAGATTTCAGAGGCTTGGCTATTCATCCTGGCTTGGCCATATCCTAGCTATGCAACCTGGGTAAATTCATAATCTTTTAGGTATTGAGTTTATCATTTATAAGTGTCAACCACTCATTCCTCCAGAAGACCAGCAATAAAATCTCTCGATGAATCAAAGCTAACTTTATTATATTTAATTACAGTGGAAATACCATGATGAAATCTTGGTAATGTCTCAGATCTGAGAAGTCAGAGAAGAGAGAGCATGTATAGGGTTTTAAGACTTGGGCTATGTGGTTTTAGAGCAAGTCTTTCAAGGATTGAGATGGGGCAAATTTTATGATATACTACTTTTGGTTGTTTGGCCCATTTATGTGAAGATCTTGAAGGAATTCTCTTTTTTAAAGATTTTATTTATTTGAGAGAGAGGAAAAAAAAAAAAAAAACCATGAGAAGAGGGAGAGGCAGAGGCAGACGCAGACTCTGCCAATCCAGGTGTCTGATGCGGGGCTCCATCCCAGGACCCTGGGATCATGACCTGAGTCAAAGGCAGATACTCAACTAACTGACCCACCCAGGCACCCCTTGAAGGAATTCTTGAGCAAACTGATAGCCTTAATAAAAAAAAATACTGTCTTGGTTGTTTTACCTTCTTAAACTAAGTATATTCCAGAATAAGCAACTAAGTCATGTTTTACTTGTTCTCAATACTGGGAAAATAAAGTAAGCTTGTATCCAGTACTTTTTGACACAAGGGCAAGAAATTGTATTGGTTTCAGTCCTCAAACATGAGGGCAATACTCCCTGCCCAGCTTAGAGAGTGATAAGGATCAAATCAGATGTGTTCCAAAGGTCATAGAAAGGCATACTGTTATTATTATTATAAAGGTCAATATAATAGATATTTATTGAACTCTTATCATGCACAAGAAATAGTATTGGTTCCTAAAAATAATACTGAGACAAATAAGACGTTATCTTTAGAGAGTTTACAGTTTGGTCCGATGGTAAAAACCAGTAACACAAATAACTGAACAAAAGTGAGAATAAGGCATGCATTATAAGAAAGTATAACAGTGTTATAGAAGTTTAAATAAGAGATCTGTGTGGATATTGATTCAAGAATAGCTTTGTGGAAGAGAGGGCATTTGAGATCAGCTTTGAAGAAAAGACAGGATGTTGCCAGTCGCATATGGAAGCAGTTGAGACAAATTCATGCTAGACAGAAGGAACATCTTGAACAAAAGCACATAACATACCAAGGAACTGTTGTTCTGAAAAGCATTCCATGGTCTAAGAAGTTTGGGAAAGCTAGTCAAAACTAAACAAGTTTCTCTACTGTAGGCCATTGCAGGCTTTCATTTGTGAATATGCATTGTCTTCCAAGAAGGACACACAGTATATGGCCTCCCTGAACTTATGTAATAGAACAAACTCCTCTCCATTTTAGAATATTTCATTGGATTTGTTGTGACCAAACACATTGTCCTTAGCATGGGAATGGAGAAAAATAAGAAAGTTGGGATATAGTGTGTGGAGGGGAAAGGTCAGGGAACAGCAAATAGTTCTGTTTTCCTGGAACTAAAAAAGTTCTTGAGTTCCAAAGTTTAAAGAGCCTTGAACACCACAAAGAGAATATATATTTAATTTAGTAGTAAAGGGGAAGCTATCGATGTAGTAGGCAGATACTGTGATTGAACAATGTGTGCGTGGATCAGTTCATCAGCATATGTCAGATACACTATGATAGGAAGAAAAAGGGAATTGGGAGGGCAGGCTTTGTTGTTCTGCAGTGTCATAAATAAAACTACAGAGAGACATATCTTGTGGGGTGGCAGTAATAACAAAAATGAGATTCAAGAAACAATAAGGTAAAATCTACAGACTATGGCGTATGATAGGATAGAAGAGGTGGAGTATAAGTCACAGTCCATACTAAGCAATTGAGCTTGGTTCCTGGTAGAATTTTGGTACCAGTGATAGGAAATTAGAAAAATATTTGGAGGTGAATGGTTACATAAGTGGTTTAAAACAGGTTTTTGATTTGGTGAATTCTTATTCTACTTCTTTTTAAAAAGAATGCTTTGTGTATAAAATGCTAACATTTCAATAGGCATTTCTATAAGGACAATACTCCCAAGAAATTGTATTTTTCCAGAATATAAAAGTTTCATGAATTCTAACTTTCTATGAGAAATCTAATGCTATTTAAACATATTTTATAAGTTAATAAAATATTCATTATCTTTTCCATTATGCAGAACATATCTTATGGTTATACCTTGTATACCTTCTATGTATCAGAAAGTACTTTCAAGTGCATCAAAGAAAATAGTTGTCATAATTTATCCGAACAAATTGTCTTTGAAAGGAAAGTTTCAAATTAACAGAATCATACTTTACTCAGATAATTAGCACCATATAAATAAGTAAGCATTACACTGATTACAAAAGAGAACAAGACTGTAAGCTGAGAAAAAAAAATAGCTTCTCAAGAGGGTGCTAAAGCCAATACTGTAAAGGAAGTTTTAAATTCTGCCCAAATTGCTTAGACGTTCTCCCCCAAATTGTCTTGCCTTAAAAATCATCTGTTAATTCAGCCTAAATGTCTTCATTTCATTTACATAACATCAGCCTTGTCACAGTATGAAGTTACCTAAAATAGTTATTATGTCTTTGGGCAAAAATAGGCAGACAGCATTGGTGAGAAAAGTGTGTGAATGCTTCGATCCCCTACCAAGACAGAGATTATATGTCTGGTTTACTAAATACCAGAAGCAAGATTGGATTAAAACCATGCCAGTGAAAACTCCAAAATGTAGCTGGATGCTACCCAAGATTCTTGCTTCCCAAATGTATCTTATTCCTAGGAGAAAGGAAAGAAGGAGATGGAGAAGTATGATTTTATTTTTCTTCATTCATTATTGAAGAGGCAACCTTATCTGAGTAGATGGCACAAGGAAACAAAATACTCTTTCCATAGTTATGATTTGTTCAGTTTTCTGTGACCTTGGGAAAGGTTTTCTGTCTCAAAATAACAGTCTATAAAAATCTCATTCACTCAGCTTTGGAGATTTGTTTAATTGGTAAAGTGCTTTGAGGTGCTAAATAAAAAGTGCTAGACAAGTATGATGTGTTTTCAAGTCCATTTGAAACCTCTGTGAAACTGTGTCAGAAGATCTCTACATCCTGCAACCACAACAAAGATGAACTACCTATATATCAATTTAGAGCAGTGAGTATGGAAGAGAAAAAGGGAATATCCAGAAAGGATTTAAAGATACATATCTTTAGGGACACCTGGGTGGCTCAGTCAGTTAGGTGTCCGACTCTTGATTTTGGCTCAGGTCATGATCTCAGGGTCATGAAATCAAGTCGTGCATCAGATTCCATGCTCAGTGGGGAGTCTGCTTGGGATTCTTTCCCCTTACCCTGCTTTCTCAAAAAAAAAAAAAAAAATTTCATGCCTTTAAAAAAATACATGGGGGAAAAATTACATTGGAATACAGAGCTAAAGGGTGGGGGGCCAACAGAGGATAAAGGTAAAGTGGCTATGGACATAATGATCTCTTCCTGATGAAAGGAATAGTTAAAGGAATTCTGTAGGGTGGTAAAATTATTCTATGTGCTACTGTAATGATCAATGAAAGATATGCATTTGTCAAAACCCACAGAACTTTATAGCACTTGATATATGCAAATATTTTTAAAACAATCATTTAGGAGATCAGAATATCTCAGGAAGGAATTCAGAGTGTAAAAAGAAAACCCAACTATATTAAAACTGTATTAAAGAACCTCACTGAAGAGAATGGGAAGAAGGTACTAATCTAGGTAACTTTGGAAAGGAGTGGAGTCTGTAAGATTAAAGGAAAAAGTAACTACACATAAGCACTGTAGTCAGTTGATAATGTTCTTTCCACTAGGATTATGGGTTAACAATGCTGATATTATTATACGTGCACATTGGAATAGAGCAATTTAGTAAGGTTTCTCACTGTTGGAATACTGAGTTTACAGTTAATCAAGTATAAGAGGCTACAGTGGCCTATAGGTTATATATTGGAGTTGAAGATATCAGTATGAACTCAGATTTGGCTTACTATAGATATATATGGTTATACATAGAAACATTTATAGAAATATGTGTATACACGGATTAATAAAAACATATTTTCTTACTTGGTCATTTGAGAGGAACTACAACACCTCAATAGTAAGAAGTACACCTACAATGTAGACCTTGGTCTCTAATACCTTCTCCAATAAAGGAACCAGGATCCTTGGAGAAATGATTGATTACATAGCTGACGCCAGAGACATATAAGATGAACCTTGTACGTCTTTAGTGCCAGAGGGTAAGGAAATGCTCAAACACACACACACACACACACACACACACACACACGATGCAGTATGTCAAAGGAGTATAACAGTCAGTTGAAAGAGTTCTGAATGGCCAAACCTGGAACAATTTGACCAACAAAAGGAATTAGTATTATGTTGACAAAAAATAAATATCTATGAGTCAATATTGATATACACAAATACACACAGACATACAGAAGAATTCCAAATAATCAGGCAGCTCTTCCTAGCCATCTTTGATTTTTTCTTGTAGTAACATATACAGAGAAGAATTTAAGTAAACATTTGTTAAACTTTGGATCCAGAAGTGCCAGAGATAGAGGCCTGAAGGGATATGTATGCTGAATGGAGGCATTTTGTGTATCATTTATGAAAACAGTCCTCTTTAATCATATTGCATATGTAACTCAACTAATCACTTTCTTTATCACATACTGGGATAAGCTTTAAATATACTATCAGACAACTTTTTTGTTCCCAAGTAAAATTTGCCTTTGAAGCCAAGGTATTCCAAGCTTATTGCCTCAGAAAAAGACCTACATAGCCAAAACCTGAAAGCAGAGTGCCAATTTGTTGGCTTTTGAGTTTCCAAGTAGACTTTTGAAATTCATGAAAGAAACAATAATTTAGAAAGCCAAATATTTTTAATCTTAAAAGCTACACTTTTGGAGAAAGAATAAGAATTACATTCCAAAACTTATGTGGGATGTCAAATGCAAACTTCTGAAGAAAAAAAAAAAGGTATAAATTCAATACCTACATAGAAGATTGAAAAGGATAATTGTGTTAATGTAGCTTCATCACTTGTAGCAAATACACCACTCTGGCAGGGGATATTAATAATAGGGGAGGTTATGCATGTGTGAGGACATATGAGAAATCTCTATACTTAGCCCTCAATTTTGCTGTGGAACTTAAACTGCTAAAAAATAAAGTTTTAATTTAGGGGGGAAAAAAGAAAGAAAAAAGAAAAAGACTGGCTGAAAATTCCTGTTTAAACCACCACCAGAGTTCGATCAGTGGTGAAGGAAGATCTGAAAGAAAAGAAATGAATTGCTGGAAACACAGCTCAGCTCCTCAGGCCCTAATATTAAATTTTGGGGGGTAGCAGTCAGAGGAACAGAGGGTTTGTACCTGATAGAAACAACAGGGAACTTTTCTATGCAGATTCCCGGTGACAGAAGGGAATGTTTAGACAAAAAAATTAAAGTACATCTTTAAGTCTTCTGCAACTCATGGACAATTGAAGAAGCATCCAGAAGTTTCCCCTAACATCAAGAGATATTGTAAGAGAGAAGGAAATCCTCCAGGCATAAATGTACCCATGTGTCAAGACTGACAACTGGGAAGGTAGTGGTATTGGTCAGCCTAAGAAAAGCCACATAGCCCAAATGGGATCTTTTTTGAAAATAAAAGGAATATGGTTCACAGGGATAATAAGCAGACCAAAAATGTTTTGAGAATTATATTATGAACTTTATGAAAAGGAACAAAGTCTTAAAATTCTTAATATAGTACTATACACTAGACAGACAGTGATCAAACAATTTTAAGGAATGGTGGTGAGGGATGGCTCTGTCAGGTAAGTGTCTGACTCTTGGTATCAGCTTAGGTCATGATCTCATGGTCATGGGATTGAGCCCTGCCCTGGGCTCCATGCTCAGCACAGAGTCTGCTTGTCCCTCTCCCTCTGCCTTTCCCCCTCCTCAAATAAATAAATAAATAAAATCTCCTATAAAATAATTTGGGAATGATAACCCCTTATATATGTTTTTAATTTTGTCTAAACAGTTTAATTTCTGTTATTGCTTGGAATTTCTATAAAAAGTACCTTAGTGGAGTCCCTGGGTGGGTTAGTTGATTAAGTGTCAGATTCTTGATTTTGACTCAGACCATGATTTCAGGTTTGTGAGACTGAGCCCCACATAATGCTCCCATGCTGTGTGTAGAGCCTGCTTAAGATTCTCTTTCTCTCCCTCTACTGCTCCTCCGTCCCCCTCTCCCTCTCTAAAAACAAAACATTAGTACCATGAAAAAAGCACTCCTTTCTTACTTCTCTGACAGAAAATACAATTCACACCTTTACTCTGTACCCTAGCTATTTCTTGAATGTATCCAGCATGGTTTTATTTTAGGGAATATATTCTTGCTAATTCCCCAACCCGGAATATTTTTATTCCAGATATCCTCAATACTCTCTTCCTTGAATTAAGTCTTTGATCCAATGTCACCTTATCAGAAAGACTGTACCAAGTTTATCTAAAAGTAAACACACACACACACACACACACACTACACATTTCCAAGCAGTCTCATTCTCATTATTCTGCTTTATTTTCTTCTATAGCTCTAATTATTACCTGATAAAGTATATACTTGTTTATTATTTGTCTCCTGCCTCTGTAAACTCTGACAGAGGAAATATTGTCTGAAAAGTGCACAGTTATATTTCCAATTTGTATAACAGTACCTGGCATATAAACATTCAAATAAATATTTGACAAATGAAAGAATACAATTTTCAAGTGATAGCCAAGACTTTTCTGTATTAGAACTTAATTGTATAAATCATTTATTGAAATAAGTCTCATATCACTGGAGCTTCCTAATATGTTTCATTATACAGTTTCTTATTGTTAATGCTTTTGTTTTAATGGAATGTGACTTGCTGTAGAACAATCTTTTATATTAATTTTTTAACACACCTGGAAATGACCATTTGCTTATATCTGTTCTAATTTCATTATTTTTTTGCACATAGCTTTTTCATCAAATCCAGGTTTTATGGTAATCATTGCATTACAAAAAAAGTATCTTTCAAATTCGGTTGCAAATAAAATAGGTACAAACCTAACTTTGTTAGAGCTAAAAGGGAAAAAGTTAACAAATATAAGCCCTATTGGTTCTTTACCAATTGATATCTTTATCTGGAAATCTTAGCCTCCATCTCCAGAATTCCTTACCCTAGACTATCAAGGAAGCTTATTTCTTGTGCATTTGTTTTTAATAACTATGTGTCCATCCATCAGAGCACACAATCTCAGATCCTGTCTAGGCTACACATTCTTGTAATTAATTCTCTTGATTATCTTTGGTGGCATACCATCTGCACACCTGGAAACAGCCTTTTCTCAGGCTCTGCTGTCCTTCATTAAACTTCATTTGAATAGGAGACTTACAAGCAGAGGAATTGCCCAACTCATTTAGCGTTTTTTCAGATATTCTCTCAAAGACTGGCCAATGTACTACTCTAGGGAAGCCAAAGTCTTGGTAATGGAAACCTCCACTTTTTTGCTACAGCTCTAGCAGTAAGAATGAGCAAACAAACAAACAAAGAAACAAAAGATTTGAGCTGTAAAATTTGATCTGGAGTGATGAATATTAAGCAAAAGAGGATTCTCTGAATCAATACCCATGCCATATCTGCTATTTGGAGACTGAATATGACCCAATGGCCAAAGTGGTTGCTAGACCAAAGGCTTCTGTTTTAAATTCTGAACTCTTAATGGAAGCTAAAGTGTTAAAACTTTAGTAGTACCTTTAGCTTCTGAAAGAAGTAAATGCAAATTCTTGAGAAGAAATTTAGCCCTATTTAGAATTTCAAGATTTTTACAGAATAAGGTCAAACAGAAATGAGATCATAATCAAATGATTTATCAAATATGCAAGTTAACAAATCGGAATGAAAGGCAAACTGTAAAAATTACAAGCTTTAAATTTAGAAAACCCAAGGTTCTCAAATATGCACTTATCTGCATAGATTATTATGTAGGAAAGGTGGAATTATGAAATGAACAAGCAATGGAGAAATTTTTAAATGCTCAGGTTAAAGAGGTCACAATAGAATATTTGGAAGAAAAAAATCTAATTTTTGAATAAAAATCGTAACAAGGTGATCCCTGGGTGGCTCAGTGGTTTAGCGCCTGCCTTTGGCCCAGGGCGTGATCCTGGAGTCCTGGGATCGAGTCCCACGTCGGGCTCCCGGCATGGAGCCTGCTTCTCCCTCCTCCTGTGTCTCTGCTTCTCTCTCTCTCTCTCTCTGTCTATCATAAATAAATAAATAAATCTTTAAAAAAATCGTAACAAATAGTAAAATACAAAATAGGCATAACTGATAAGAGAATTAAGAGAATTAATAAATGTGCATTGTTTAGAAAGAGTGATTAAGATACTGATTAACTTCAGACTTTCTTTGGTATCCTACGCATGGTAAGATTTCAAATTGTCAACCCTTAAAAGAGTGGAAATAGAAAGTATAACTTTTAGGGTGCCTGGGTGGGTCAGTTAGTTAAGTGTCTGCCTTCCACTCAGGTCATGATCCCAGGGTCCTGGTATCTAGCCCCACACTGGGCTCCCTGCTCAGTAGGGAGTCTGCTTCTCCCTCTCCTTCTCATTCTCTCCCTCTCTTGCTCACTCTCTCTCTCAAATAAATAATTATTTTAAGAGAAAAGGTGTAACTTTTAAACACAAAAGATCAATATTTTATTATTCAGTCTTAAAAAAATATATCTAGCTTATAAGATATTCACTGCTTATAAGAAGCAACTAAAACATAAGGACATAGAATGGTTGGAAGTTAAAAAAAAAAAAAAAGGAAAAACATATATAAAGCCATGGAAAATTTAAATGAGATTCTTAATTTTCATGAACTTACTATAATGGTCTCAAAATAATTAAGCAAAAATTAATAAAACTCAACTGTCAAATGTGTCCTTTTCTCAATGACTGGTAGGTTAAACAGATCAAAAAAGAGCAAAACTAGAGACTATTTGAAAAATTAATTAAGCTTGACTTAATGGACATTTTTTCATCTTTTCACCCAACAATTTTAGGATGTACATATCAGTCAGGCATGAACACATTTATAAAAACTGACTATTTAATACACCATTAAAGAAATGTATAGTGATTTCAAAACGTGCCTACAGATGTTTTGACACACCTTCCATTAAGATGTGAGTTCTGTATCATGTGTCCTAAATCTGGGAGTGGTTATAACTGCTTGGACCAACAGAGTGCAACAGAAATAACACTACATGAATTTCAAGGCTAAATTATAAAATGGTATGCAATTCTTCCTTATTTGCTTTTGGAGCCCCGAGCCTCAAGATGAAAAGGCCAATTACCTTCAGGCCACCAAGTTGGAAAAGTTAGTTAGTCCCCTGGTCAACCATCCCAGTTGAGCACAATCCTTCAGCCATACTTGCCAAAGCACCAGACATGTAAATAAAACCATCTTGGGCCCTCCAGACTAGCCCATTCAGTGATGCCACATAAAGCAAAAGGATCACTCAGATAAGCCCTATCTAAAATTCTGAACTACTAAATTCAATAGGTAACTGAAACAATAAGTCTTAGTAAATTTTGAAGAATATTAATTATATAAACCACATTTTCTGATCTCAGTTCTATAGACTTTAAAGTTAGTAACAAAAAGATATATTGAATAATTCTCATGTTTAGAAAATTAAAACTAAATAACTTACGGAGAAAAGAAAAAAATCAAAATAAAAATTTTAACAATGTTTAATATTGTTGACTGAGTAAAATTCTATGTATGAAATATTGTGCTATAAACCAAAAGTAATAATTTAAAGAAAATGTATAGTCTTGAGTATTTACATCAGAAAAGAAGAAATATGAAGAGATTGAAAAAAATTAGCTAAATATCCCATTTAAGAATTAACAAAGAAATCTTAGAATAGAACCAAAGGCATCTATACTTGGCTGAAAATATTACAAATATTTAGTTATTCAGACTTAATCACATTACCTATGTAAGTCTCATTCCACAATCCGAGGTTAATCATCTTCAACTAATCTTTTTATTATCTTCACAAAGTCCTGAATGAAAGAGTTGTTTGGGGCCAGTAGCACCAAATTAACCACTGAACCAAGATTCAGTCCAGGTTAGGAACTCCCTTGTAGATAAATGTACAGCATAATGCTGTCTGGATAATGTATGTTATATATATTATGTACTGTATTCTTACAATAAAGAAATTAGAGAAAAGAAAATGTTACAAAGAAAATCATAAGGAAGAGAAAACACTTTTACAGAGATGTACCATATTTATTGAAAAAAATCTCTAAGTGGACCTGTATAGTACAAATGCCATGTTACTCAAGGGCCAAATGTACTACAGTTCAATAGGTTTCACCATATTCTCTATTAATCCACAATATTTTCTGAAGTAGAAATTCATTTTTTATCACACAAATATACTTTCTCTCTGTGCTGAGAGTGTTTTAGCTCAAGCAAACAGCTCAGTACATCTGTCCCTTTGGCATTGTCTATAAACAATACTGCGCCATCTTAATTTCTTTGTTCTTCTCAGGTGCAAACTTTATTTCCTGCAATTACATAATAAACTAGAGATAAGATCTCCATGTGATAGCAATCCTGCTTTAATAAATACTAATTGATGATGAGAAAATGAATCAGTAATATAGTATAATTATTATCAAGAACTTCCTTTGGTTGATGTTATATTAGGAAATAATTTTCTTTATCTTCTTTATTTACATGTTAAAATATGACCAGATACTGATAGTTTTAAGACTAAACTTCCCATCTCACTAACAAGTAGGAATGAAAATCAGGAATATGTTCAGTGATTATTTTACTCTTATTCCACAGATTCCAATGTTCCCCATCAGCCGGGATAATCTCTGATTGACACCTAGATCAACACTTATTTCCTGCTTCTTAACCAACTCATAATAATGATATTGATGACTATGAAGCACTTATTACATGCCAATTATTGGTCTAAGATGATTACATATATTTTCTCTTTTATTCCTCATAATGTCACAAAGAAGTAGGTGCTATTCTCATTTCTAATTTTGAAAAGGGGGAAACCAAAGCACTGAAAGATTAAGTGATTTGTACAATGCTACAGTTAGTAAGTGATGGGGACTTGATTAACATAACAAGGCCAATCCTTTATGTACCTTATTATACCAGGATAAAAAGAGAAAGAAGAAAGTTTCAGAGTTGCATGACAATGGCATTGTAAAGGGTGGTGCAGATATGGAAAGAGACTGGTTAGGAACACCTATGTTCTTTTCTTCCCTCTCTCCTCTCCTGATTTTATCCCTACTCCTTTGCTTCCTTATTTGGTTCTAATGTTGATTAAGCAACCAGTGCCTCCTCTTGAAATGGATTCTGTAACATTCAGACAATCTGGAAAATAAATAATCTCTGGGTCAGATCAAACAACCAAAGGGCCCCTTGTCATTTTTCACAAGAAAGTGTTTCTGCTTATCATTCTGTCATCAGATTTGCAATGCTGATCTAGACCCCAGGAGAAGAAGGAAAAGAAGGAGAAGGAGAAGAAGAACAACAACAAACAAGAACAAGAACTAAAAGAAAAGAACAATAAAAAGCATGGTTCCTACCAGCTAAGGGTACAAAATAATCAGTTTCTGGAGCACCTAGGCAGTGAAAAGATAAATAGAAGTTTTCAAAGTAATGCAAATAAGCACATTAAAAGAGCAAAAACAGCACCAAAGAAATATAAGATTAATTTCTTATAATGAAATGACATTTAAAAAGGCAGATTTCCTAGAAAACGGAGTTCAGAACCAGGTTTTAAAGGTATGGCAGGGGAGGAGGAGGGATGGTTACTAGCAACAAGGCTATTTGTCTAACAATTGTAATGGCTGGATTGTCCCAAGTGTGCGATGCACAATGGGCTCAATAAAAAGTGTAATGCTTCAGAACCCCGTTATTGGATACCCTGTCCCCTATGCCCTGGTGCCTGAGCACTTCATCCATTACCCTTTTTCCATGGGATTGAAAACAGAGTTTTGCTTCCTGGAATGACAATTGTTATAAACACGTTCCATCCCCAAAACATTTAAAATCTGGAGGATTCCTTCAGAGCAGAGCAGAGAAATACAAGTGCCATTCATCTTCTACCCTTGCTCTCCAAACTCTCTTGAAGAAAATTATTTCATTGTGTACTTTCTCAGGGAGAAACTAATTCTAAGATTTAAGAGCCTTGAGGGTTAGTAGTGGGAACCCAGAGCCAGGGAGTTCAGCAAGAAGAAAATGAAAGTATGAGAAAGGGGGAAGAATTGATAATGAAAAGAGTCAGAAAAGAGGACTTACATAAAGAGTTCAAGGCAGAATCCTACATGCCAAACATTCTAAACTTTAAGGATTTTTAAACTTTATTTCCTTTAGAAATTCTTTATATTTAAAGGTGTCACAGAAAGCACAGATCCTTTTCAGCCTCCCCATTTCTGCTCATCTTTCCACTGGACCTTTTGCAAAGTAAAAAGCTGATGGTCAGAATAAGTGGATTCAGCAGCTGCCACACTACACTTTGATTTGGGGAGAAGGAGGGCTTGATACCTGGCCTTTGGCCTTGCAGATTGGGTTATATACAGCAGTACTGACCTTCTGCTTTGTAACAGTGGGAAGCCATGTGTTTTGTCCTTTCTTTTCTTGGTTGATTTTTGTCTGGTTGTTCTGACATCTCAACAGGTGGCTCATGGGAAGATCAGTAACTAGTAGATAAATCTCTATTAAAATCTGAACAAATAAATGGTCCCGACTTTTCAAAAATATAGAAATCAGATCCATTCCCTCTCTCTCTCTCCCTCTCTCTCTCTCTCTCTCTGTCTCTCTCTCCTTCCCTTCCTTCCTCCTGTCTCTCTCATTCTCTCTCCTCTTCTAAATAATTTGTGCTATTCCTATAAATCACTGAGAAGTTATGGAATTTCTTAAATCTGCCTGCTAGAGATGTAAAAGTCAAATAATGCCCTCTCATTTCTATAACTTTCCAAGCAGAGTCAAGAAATCGAAAGATGCACTCAGGCAAAAACTTGTCAGCGGAATTAAGTCAGCTTTTTTATATCCCTCACATCTTGCCATATCTGCTCTCTTGATCACGAAGCTAAAAGGGCATAGGCAATTGTCCAAAGAAAACACTTGAGTATATTCTCACAAACACCAATCACTACCCTGAATATTATATTTAATTAGGTAAGCCACACAAGGACATTATTCCTCACCTAGGAAATGTTGTTGTTTCATATTTCTTGTCTAAGAGGTAGTTGTGCTATATTTCTTTAATTTACTGGGAAAACAGGAAACATTTCTTTTAAGGTTCTATGGGACCTTATATTTTGAAATAGAGGGATGGAACTCAGGTTTGGAGTAGCACCTCTCTCTTCCTCAAGGACATATGTCAGGACCAAAATAGTTTTAATATCACTAAATTATCATTCGATGAGGTAATAAATGATAGCATTAGAAGACAAAGATGACAATTCTGAGTAATGAGTACTATTTAAGTTGACAGTCAAAGAATTAATTGAAATAGCCATAATCATATCAAAGGAATCAGTGATAATGACTTTTGCTTGGCATGATCTGACATTACCTTCATTGCCAAGTTAATGAGGACTTCTTTATATATATATTTTCATAGTCTGTAGAATTATGGCATCAAAAGCTACTTTCGAGTTTATCTATTGCCATCTTTCCTATAGATTGACAATGCAAAAGACTCTCTATGCATTTGTCTCTGCCACTTTACCTCAAACTTGTAGAAATACTCAGTTTTCTACTTAATTATTTTCTCCTCCAGGATATTAGAAAGAGAATTTTAAAGGAAATTTAAATTTCCTATAAATCAATTTTTGAGAGCAGAAGAAAATCTAACACTCCCAAATTTTTAAAGTTTTTTTTAAATTTAATCTAAGGTGGTGGTATTGGCACAATTTGTTGTCCCAACATGTTCCCCACAAAGATAGCCAATTCTATTTACTCTTTTAGCTGTCCAGCTTTAAAGCAGAAGAGAAACTAGCACTTATTAAGTAGCTTACTACAATATATACTAGGTATCCTACAAATATTCTCATTTTATCTTCCTAGTAATTCAGTGATGTAGGTATCTCATCTGTTTCCCAGATGACAAAACTGAAGTGCAAAAAGGCCAGAGTCTTTAAAAAGTAGTAGAGCTACAATTTAGTATCAGATATGCCTAACTTCAAAATCAAAAAAAAATAATAAAATACAATAAAGAAAGAAAGAAAAACTGACCCCAACAAAAACCATAAATCATTCTAATCAAATATAAGTTGGAAATGGTAAAAAAAAAAAAAAAAAAAAAAATCCTTCCCAAATGAAAGAAACCATCTATAAAGAGATCATGGAAATTGATGATTATGAAGTAAACTTACACTGATTGAGAGAAATATGCAACTTGCATATTTGCATTAAATCTTCTAGAAAACATGCAGCAAATATTTATTGAATGATTATTTGTGAGGAACTAGAAATAGTATATTTAGCCTTTCTTTGATAAGTGACCAAGATTTAATAAGAAAAATATTGGCTAAAGATAATATGGTAAATTGTATTATTCACTTTATCTCTCTCTGTAAAGGGGCTACTATACATCTCTGCTAATTGAATTGAGTTGGGTTATACAACTTGCTTTGGCCTTTGGGATGTGAGTATATATGACATACACCAAGTTCAAACATAAATTCATGGTTTGACATGGTCTAATTAATGAAGTGATTGAAAATAATATATCTATAATAGTAGGACTCATTATTTTTCCTCCTCATGATCAACAAATGTAAAGAACATACACACCAAGAATAGTAGCTCAGGAACAGCAAAGTTCTCCACATGTTGATGAGGAGGCATAATTCTTTTGTGAGGCATACCAGATTCCAATGCATGACTTATTCTCAAGAGATATACCCCCTAAAGGAGAATATGGGGAATTATATTGCTCTTTGTCAAATATTCAGATTTTTATTCCTGCAGTAACTCTCGGAAAGCTATACACATCCCCATTGTGTAGAATTCAGAAATCCCCAGGTGATTTACTTCAACCAATGAAATGTAGACAAAGCGACATGTGACACTTGCAGACATGAATTTAACAGCCAGTTTGTGGCTTCTCTGTTTTATCTATACCACAAAACTTGATATACCCAAAATAGACACTACTTTGTAATCCCAGGTTCTGAAGCAAAGAAAATGTGGAGCAAAGTCACACATGACCCATGATAGACATATATTGCTTGCATGAGTAAGAAATATATGACTTTAAGCCCTGAGAATTGGGATCATTTGCTACTGCGGCATAGCCAAGTTTATTCTGATTATTACAAGGAACATATTATGCTTTCTTAATAATCACTGATTGAGTGGAGTTCACTGCATCCAAGCACTTCTCTCTATATTGTTTCTGTTGGTTGACTTTTTAAAAGGTACTGAGCAAAAGATATTTCAAGATTAGGGCATTTGGATGGCTTAGTCAGGGTGACTCTTGGTTTTGGCTCATGTCATGATCTCAGAATCCTGAGATCAAGCACCATGTCCAGCTCTGGACTCAGCAGAGTCTGCTTAAGATTCTCTCCCTTTCTCTCTCTCTCTTTCTCTCTCTCTCTATCTCTATCTCTATCTCTCTCAAATAAATAAATAAATCTTTTTAAAAAAACTATTTCAAAATTATATACTGAAAAGCACCTCTAATGCATATGCACCAAATAATTATTTTAATGTTGATTTTAATTTTAATGATTAGTTAATGTGGAGCTAGAATTTATATCCTCTAAGGATAATTAAGGAGGCTAACAAAGATGTTTGCTTAAGAAATGCCCATACCCATCATTTCCTTAAAAAGCAATTAAAAGCGGTCCCTGATCAAAGAGGTGGGTGATAGAATAGAATAGATGATAGATAGATAGATGGATAGATAGATAGATAGACAGATGATAGATAGATATAAATAGATGATAGATAGATGATAGATAGATAGATAGATAGATAGATACCTAAATTCTGCTCCTAAATCAATACTAGCCTAATTTTAACCTGGAGAGTTTTTACTAGCTATAGCCGAGTATAATTTATAGCCAGCAATTTTTTTATTTTGTCTTGTTTTCAGTAAAGCACCAATAGCTTTAAGTAAAAAAAAAAGAAAAAAGAAAAAAGAAAGCTTCTCATTAAAAATCCAATATAAAATTATTCCAAAACAAACTTCTAAACAGCTATAGATGAGATTATTATTTATGAACCAGTAAAAATAAAACACCTACCACTGATGATGACTTTGGTTATAAAGTAATTGATCTAGAAGCCTTCTCTCTTCCAAGAAAAGATAGCTGAGTCACTTCTTTATTAAGGCCACTCCTAAGATATAATGCTAAAATCGTGCCATCTTTATTATGAGAGAATGTCTGGCTAACTCATCAACCTTGAAGATAGAATGCTTCCAGATCATCTGAACACAAAATAAAATTATTGAGGAAATGTTAAAGAGGTAGGAAGGGGAACTAAAATGCATCTTCTTTTCAATCACTCAGGAAATTATTTTCTAAAGCACAGACACCATTCTGACAAACATCCTCTTGGCTTAGATGCAAGGTCTATATCAACAGTCAAACACAGCAAATTTCTAACCACGGAGTCAAGAGCTAAAAAAAGCCATTAAAACCTGCAGTATCATATTATTATCATATTATTCCTGTATTATTACTCTTGACATTTCATATGAAATAGTATAGGTTTTATTAGGCATCTCTAGTGGACGCGATAGGCCTCCCTGAGTTCAATTCTCCTCACATCAAACACTGAGCTAAGTATAAGCTTACAATTTGTTAAGCATATAAGTAGCCCATGTTTTAGGTTGAACAACTTGTGTATCATTGTGTTTATAATTTAGAAAATAATGGGTTGTTCCAGATCCAGTGAGGTAGTATCATACTCACAGAACTGGTAAAGTTAAACAAGTTAACAAAATTGGAACTCAGTATTTCATAGTCACCTTTCAATATCATGGTGCAAAAAAGTCTTTCCTGGGTGGCATTTAACTATTGATGACTGCACTTCACCATCATGCTGCTTATTTCTAAATATATTAATTTCAGCTTGACATTTGCTTTATGAACATTTGATTCTCAGAGTTAAGAAAACAGCTTAACTAGGAGAATAGATATGCAAAATTAAAGGTTATTTATATAATCACTAACACAGTGATGTTTAAGACTCTTGGAACTGCTGTGAAATTTTAGGGTTATGATAGCATGCCATACACTTTGAAAAATTAATTCAAATTAGTTTTGGAAATAAGCACTCTCATATCCACTGAAATTTTCATTAACAATAGAAATATGGCGTTATAATCAAAGAAATAGTAAAGCACTAGAAAGATGTCTACAGAGGTTAAAATTGGGTCCTTTTTTTTAAAATATCTTCATTAAAGATCTAAAAGTAATATTGAGCAGATTATTCAAATGTACAAATATTAAGAAAGAATAATAATAGTCATTAGAAAATAGTTATAGTTACTTAAAAATTAAATATAAAAATTAGATAAATTTTAAATGACAAAGACTCTGGAAATAGGTATGGATATTAGAAAAAGAAGATAACAGATCTAGAAAGCAACCTGTAAATAAATAAATCTATAATATTATGTAAAATTCTCAATATTACCTGGAAAGATGCTTTGTTACAATGGAAAAGTTAAGACTTTCTACATCTAAAATCTCAGCTATCTGCCCCATTGGACATTGCCCTGCATAAGGCAATAAAGATTGTTCAACAATTATTACATAAATGGAGAATAACATAAGGCAACTATAAACCACACCTTAATATTAAGGTATTAAAGCTAGTACACATACTTTTGAGGTCTAGTGGGAAAAGAACCAATCATTCAATACTCTGGAGCAGGCCAATTACCCATAATAAGTCTCTTATTCCATATATTACAATCAATCAGTAATTAATCCCCTCCAATTCAAATCATCAACTTTGTGCTGATTCTCAGGGCTTCCAATGAAAGCAGGACTATAAACTGTTTTCTTCCTTATCCTTCAGCTGCTACATGAAGCTACATCAGAACTGAGGCCACTACAATCTAACATATTCCCTCAAAATGGTACATAGTCTTTCAGCTTTCCTTATTATCCAGGGTCACTGTCTGCCTGCAGAGATGAAAGGATTCATTGGAGAAGCTGCTCTAAACACACTGACCAAAAAGCACTAGGGCCTTGACTACCAGAGTTCTGAAACTGTTCTTGGCAGAATATTCTGATGTGTTGTCCAGTACCTAATCACAGTGTTCAACTTACCAATTTATTCTATCATGGAGTGAAAATTCACATACCCAATGTGGCCATTAAGTATCTCTTGGCAGGCCCAGAAGAAATATCATTAGAAGAGCATTTTTTTGTTTTAATTAGGGAATGAAGGTAAATTTCAAAAGGTATAAATGAATGATCTTTACTTTGAGGCTAAATGAAGCAATTAAGAAATGATAATCTCATTAAATGGACCAATGGCTTTCTGATCTTTAAACTCAGGACACAGAGAAGGAGGAGTAATTCTAATTTCAACCTAAAAGAGACCATCTGAAAGATGATCAGATTATGTTTCATCCATTATTGTAAGTAAGAGTCAAAGATGATAAGGGCAAAAGAACAAAACTGCAGTTCTGCCTGGATAAACTCTTTTCCAGCTTTTCCAGATAACAGAGACAGTGTAAAAAGGTTAATGTTAATGACATCCACCATTGAAAAATGAGTTTAGATGCTCCCTCTGCCTATATGATTCCCTTTGGGATAATCGTAATAGATAGTTGTTCCCTGTGGTTAAACAATTGGGAAATTACTAAAACAATTTGCAATAAACAGACATTTATAATGTAGAAACACATGAAAGGAAATAAACTGACATTTCAAAGACATTCTACAGGAGAAATCTTACAGATTTCAAATTGAAAGGTGTTTTGGCACAACAAGCTAGAACTGCAGAGACAATCCAATCTAAAATATATGTTAACCTTCTTCAAAAATCTTCCATGGGGGTACCTGGGTGATTCAGCAGGGTAAGTGGCTGACTCATGATTTCTGCCCATGTCATAATCAAGCCCCAAGGTGGGCTCTGCACTCAGTGGGGAGTTTACTTGAGAATTCTCTTTCTCCCTCTCCTTTTGCCCCTACCCCACTCATGCATGCATGTGTGTGCTCTCTCTTTCAAAATAAATAAATCAATCTTAAAAAAAATAAAAAATAATCTTAAAAATGCTCCATGGATGATGTTTGTTTCATGGTTTTTGTCTGTATATTTGAAATTAATATTTTAATATCTAATATTTCCCATGTGCTGGCCAAATCAGTCATCAGCTATTCCTCAATAAATACCAGGAAAAGTAAGATTATAAAAGTTACCGTATTCCAAAGATTTACAAGAAAGTCAAGATGGTTCTACTATTACTCACAATTTTATCATGAGTTTTCAATCTAGGGCTCCATATAACCCCTGTAATTTATTTCTGCATACATTTTTTCTTTAATTGTATGTCTCTTCTACCAGATTAAAACCATTTCTGAATAACAGATTTGTCTTTGTATCCTTACTATCTATCACAGGCTTGACGTATTATAGGTGGCAAAAAAAATGTTTTCTGAATGAACAAACTGGAAGACTCTTGTGCTCTGGAACATATTCTATTTTCTCAAGGACTTCTGCTTCTACATTAACCACCTTCTCTTTTCTTTTTCAATTTCTTCCTCCCTATTGTGTCTGTAACTTTTCTGAATTCCTCCTTGACCCTACATACCACTCCAGCTATTACCCTACACTTCTCTTTGTTACCTCAAGACATCTCAAAAAAAACTTATTTCTATTTCCTGCTACCATTTTGCCACCTTCCATTTATTCTTTCATTCACTCCAGTCTGACATTCTGCCATTGTAAAAACAATCTTGATGAGGTCTTTAATGCTTTCTAGGTTTCAAATCCAAGGTATGGTTCTCTGTTTTTACTTAAAACTCCTCAAAATGAATTTTACATAGCTAATCATTCAATCCTTGATTCATAATCATTTTTCCACAACCCATCTTCAGCCTTCTTCTCTTCTTTCTCTCAATCATCTCATTCATTTCCAACTCTTAAAATATTATCCACATTATCCACCATCAATTCTGTATCATCAAATACTGATGACCCTCTTTCTGAGCTCCTTCCTCATATGGCCATGGGCTCCATGATACCTCTACTTAGATGACTTAACATATTTAAAGTGATTTCATAACTCCCTCACCTGGGCTTCCCAACTAGTCTTTTCCATTCTAATAAATAATACCATTATCAACCCAATTGCTCAACCAAAAACTATAAGATTAAACTTCATTCCTCCTTTCCCTAGTGTACCCCTATAAAATCCACAAGCAAATTGTCAGTTGTACCTCCAAATTAAGCCAAAATCTAGACACTTCACCTTATTTTCATTGTCATCACCATAGTCCAGGTCTTCACCATTATGGAATCATTTTCTATAATGTCCTCCTAATTGTAATAGGGCCTACTTTTACTGTTGTTTCCTCCACACTCAATTCATCCGCCATCCAGCAGCCAGTATAATCTTTTTAAAAGGGTATCAAATCACCTTGTTTCCCTACTTAAAACCCTCGAAGCTTCCCCAAAGCAATTAAAAAAAAAAATTCAACCTCTTTACCAAGATTTATAAGGTCCAACCATAATCTGGCCCTTGCTTGCCTATCTCATTTCATCTTCTACTCCTCAGCCATTTGTGCTTCCTTTCTTTACATGAAAACACTGAGCTCTTTCCAAGCAAAGAGTTTGCATACTTGTTCCTCTTGTATGAAATTGTCTTCCCTTGGCTCATTGCATGACTAGCTCCATATCATCCTTCAAAATTCATTTCAAAGAGTACCTCCTCAGAGAGGCTTTCCATGAGTACCCTACTTAAAGTGGTCCTCCCTAACCCTAAACCCAGTAGTTCACTTTCATATCATTCTATTTGTTTCCTTCAAGACACTTATCACAACCTGAAATTATTTTATTCGTTTACTGCATATTTGCTCTAAGATATAAACAAAGGGTTTTATTCAATTGCTGTATTTCTGAAGCCTAGAATAGTATCTGGCATATAAGTATCTGCACAATGAGTTCAAGAATAAATGAATAGACATATGAGAAGTGCAGTAATTTAAGAGGCATGTACCCTTAAAAAATCTCATTACTACCTACAATCCTATTATATTATAGCTTCTTTTCTTTGGTAGAAATCAGCCATAAAATCATTAAACATATTAATTGGTTCATCCAAACCCTTTGACTGGTAGTTTTTTAGATTGTAGAGGAGTAGGTTCTAATTCTAGGTCCCCTGCCCTATCTCTGTACCTTCAGCTAGATCCAATTTTTCCACTGGACAAAGCATGTTGAACTGCAGAAGCATAAAGGTTTCACTCTATAGCTAACTCAACGGTTTGTCATGGTCCTTAGCTCTGACCCTGTTTCCATCCACCCAGACCCCAAAATATCTCCCTCTTTTCAGAATAAATAATCTGTGGCCTTACACTTAGACTGTCCCTAGATATTCAAAAATTACTCTTGCTCCATTGGCTCTTTTCCTTCCAGACTATCTTGGGTAGGATGTGTCAAGTTATGATGACTTACAACTCTACCTTGCATAGAATGCTCCATGATAAGGATAACACAATTATTTTTTTCTCTTTTCCAAGGGGGATGGTTGGCAGATTTAGCAAATAAAAATATAAGATTCTTAGTTAAATTTTAATTTCAGATAAACTTTTTTTATTAATTAGATCCCAAATTTGCAAGGAATATATTTGCAATATTTGAAAAATATTTATGAAAAAAAAGTTTGTCTCTTCTCTGAAATTAAAATTTAAGTAAGTGTTCTGTATTTTATCTGGCAACCATACCCAGGGAGAAGAGGGCTTTTCTCAGGCTTGGGTCCAAATGAGGAGAGAGGCTCTCCTGAGTCTAAGCTTCTAGTAATGAAAGATGAATAATGAAATGAGATCATTCTAAAATTCAGCAGGTATTAGCTAAGTGTATATTTTGCACTCAGCATTCTTGGAATTACTAGATACTCACTGGTAAATAAAATAGACATGAGCCAATCCAAGCTTATAAACAATCACAGGGAAGAGACAAAAATTTTTAATTTTTAATTAAGTTCTAGGCCTAATGTGGGGCTTGAACTCACACCCCGGAGATCAAGAATAGCATGCTCTACTGACTAGACAGCCAGGTGCTCCAAAAGACAAAAAATTTTAAATAAGTTCAGCTACTAGCCTTATTTCTAAAATTCTCATCCAATTCTCAATCTCTCTCTCTCTCTCTCTCTCTCTCTCTCTCTCACACACACACACACACACACTACAGTCTAAAAACAAATAGTTTTGGTTATTTATAAATTTGACACAGTTCTCTTTTACTTTGCTTGTAACCAATCAATAGTATCTTTTAGAAATGATACAAACCAATCTTATTACTATCCTACTAGTAATATTACAGAAAAAATAAATGGTACTGATAGTATCACATGCCTTGCAGAATTTTGGGGAAATTTTGATTTGATTTTCAGATTTTACTTCAGAGTAAAAACACATCGCTTTCAATTAAATAGCAATGAATTTATTATTAATGGACTATCTTAAGATAAAATTATATTTTATAAAGCTTATTATCTAGATTTGTCTTATTATTTGAGCTATTAATATCCTCTGCAGTTATCTTCCTATTACTTTTAATAAAAAAAGTCTTGGCTCTAAGTATGAATTGGTGGGTGGAAGAATAAAGTTAACTACTTATATATGCCATGGCTTAGAAAAGTCAAGAAAATGTGTTCTAAAGCCCTTTATTGATCTGATATGCTGAAAGTTAATGAAGTTTATCTTGGAGAAATGTTTAAGGGTTTTTTGTTTTGTTTTGTTTTCTGTTTTTGAAGATATTACCAAAGCAGAACAAAGTATTCCAAAGGTAAAAAGTTGAGGAATTCTTTCTGGGACTGTCCCTTCTGATATATAAGATCTGAATGAGGAATGATTTATCTAAAATTGTTTCTTACCTCTGACTTTCAGAAGCAAACACCAGAGTATGAAAAACCCTTCTTATAGAAGCAAGACTTGACATAATGAAGAGCAGTGTGTTTGGCTGGGCTCCCACTGAAGCCTATACCTCTGCTTCAGCATCCTCAATAATCTTTCTCTTAACCCCTTCTTCCTGCCTTCCCATTTTCACACACTCATAGGACCTTGAAGGTCAGGCCTTGATGGTCATGTTGAGTAGAACTCCTTTTAACCTCATTGACTCTTTCTGCATCAGGATTCTCAAAGTATCCTGCCCCTAGTAAGCAGAGAGAAAGAAAGGACAATGCTGTTTCCTATTCCAATCACTGAGTCCATATTTATGCACTTCAGTTTCAAAAGTCTGGATATCACAAAGTCTTAATCCAATCAACCCCATGTAGGCTACAGTTAGCAATCCTACTGCAAACTGCAAATTTTAATCAATGCTCAGACTAAGCCTGGGGCCATCTCAAGATACTGGTGTTAAAGTTTAAATTATGAATTAAAATGGACTTTCACTACTTTTCTGCATGGTTAATATTTGAAATTAGGCCAACTAAGTCCTACCTTGTAGACAACTTACTACCAAAAAAAAAAAAAAAAAGTGAATAACATTAATTTGCTCAGCAAATAAGTTCAGTGGTTTAAAAAAAAAATCAGGGATCCCTGGGTGGCGCAGCCGTTTAGCACCTGCCTTTGGCCCAGGGCGTAATCCTGGAGACCCGAGATCGAATCCCACGTCAGGCTCCCTGCATGGAGCCTGCTTCTCCCTCTGCCTGTGTCTCTGCCTCTCTCTCTCTCTCTGTGTGTGACTATCATGAATAAATAAATAAAATCTTTAAAAAATAAAATAAAATAAAATAAAATAAAATAAAATAAAATAAAAAATCACTATTTATAAGGCACCTGGGGGGCTCAGTGGGTTAAGTGGCTACCTTGGGCTCAGGTCATGATCCCAAGGTCTTAGGATGGAGCCCCACATCGGGCTCCCTGATCATTGAGGAGTCTGCTTCCCCCCACCCCCTGTTGCACCCACTGTTTGTGCTAACAAATAAATAAATAAAATCTTTTTTAAAAGTTCCCTATTTTTATTAATCTGCGGTAAGCAAGATTGTTATGCATTAAAGAATTGTGTTCAGTGGCTACCATATTTTGGACTGTGAGAGGCATTTAAGGGCACAATTATATAATAAAAGATGCAATTGTTAACTATCTAATGTTTAACCTATCAGCTATATGTAAATGAGGTTTTCAAAGTATTTGGTATCCCTGGAAAATATTATAAATTGTTTAAAGCACTTGAAGATTTTCAAACACTAACAATTAGGGAAATGTTTATTCTTTTCTCTAGATGAGTAGGTGAGCTACATGGAGTACTCAAGTTGTTTACAATTTGATGAGAGACAAAAACACTAAAAATTGCAAATACGGTAAACCCAGGCAGGCGTGTGGAGTATCATGAATTATTGAGTATAGAAATAGTCAAGGTTCCATTATGTATAGGATTGCTGTGGTCTGAATGATTATTTTTTACAAATATTTATATGTTAAATCCTAGTGTCCAGATGATAGCTTTTGGAGTTGGGGTCTTTGTTGTGCAATTAGATCCTGAATAGTGAAGCCCTCAAAAATGGGATAGGTGCCCTTATAAAGGGGGCTTCAGAGAGATTTCCAGACCCCTTTGTTGTAGAAGGATAAAACAAGTCTGAGACCCCAAAAAGGGCCCAACCCAAACATGCTGACTCTGATTGCAGACTTCCAGTTTTCAGAACTGTGAAAAATAAATTCCTGTTGCTTGTAGGCCATGCAATTTATAGTATTTTGGTTACAGAAGCCTGAATGGACTAAATAGGCATCTATTCAAAGTTTCATACAGACTATATCATCCCCTGTCTTGCACTGCTCTCCACAAAATTGTACACAAAAATTTAAATAGATGATTATCTATAGTTTACTATTAATAATTTGCATGTAAACCAGATAATAAAATTCCTGTCCTCTATAGCTTCCATTCTAGTGTATCCATATATTGTCCTCATTAACATCCATCAAAAGCTATATTTTTATTTTAATAAATACTGGAATATAATCCACCCAAATAGTGCAGTATCTTCTTTTCAGGCCTAGTGCCGTGGCTCCCATGTCATTGGTGCTTAATACATATTTCTTGAAAAAATAATCTCATTTAAGTATCAAACAGCCTTGCTAGATAATTGTATTATCAAATATTATATCAAGATAGAAAACCAAATTTAAAATGAAGCCTTAAAGAGGTTAGAAGCCTTGCCCAAGGTTACTTACTTACTATAGAAGCTAACTTGCAGTTTTGTTGAAAGGGTAAAAGAAAATTATGAGAGTGAAGGTGCTTTGTAAACTCAAAAGCTAATGTGTTGATCTAAAAAGCACTCACAGGAAATGACAGCAGCAGATTTCAGTATTCATAGCTACCATTCATTTTTCAAACAAACTCTGCTGGATGTTACCTTGAATTTTTACCATGCTGAATTATTCTGCTACTTTTAGTACTAGATATTGTTTAAATGAATTATCTTTCAAATAGTAACCAATATTTAAGTGTTCACAGATCTTAAGTTTTGACAGAATGGCTGAACTCCTGCAGTAAATAAGTTCTTTCTATAAAAGTTTCTAAACTCATAAGGAAACCTGAAGTTACACTGTACATGTAATTAATAATGCCCCTGACCAAAGCCAAGGGGCATTAAAGTTCCCCTCAGCTTCACTAAACTTTAAACAGACTTCTTCCTGTCTAGACCCCTGATCTCCCTTTTCTTAGACCATTTCCTTTAGAAAATTTGTAATTGTAAATTATTATCTATCTCTTTGAGATGTAAATCTTCTTAAAAGCCTCCTGACAGCTTTACAATCTAGGAAGGTCTTTCTCAAGGACCTGGTAACCATCTCTTTTGAAATGTAATCATCCTATACCACCCCTATTTGCCAGTTTCTGCGAATGGGTAGAAGTCTAAATTTAGAGGGCACCTTACTCCAGGCTGCAAAACTACCTCCTGTCATAAAGGTGGGAGAGGTTTACTTGGGATAAAACCAATTAGAGAACACAGATAGCCTATGATTTATCCCTAATGCCCTTCAGTATTTTTCCATTAGCTCATCCCAGCCCTAAAACACTCTATCTGCTGTGTGTCAGCAAAATTCAACTCAAACTTAGATGTGAAATCTCTCCCCATTAGGATAGCTTTAAGACTGTCTGGTATAATTTTTGCTTTGATACTACATTTTTTTTAAAAAGATTTTCATAGAGGAGAGGGATGTCACATGTGTAAACAAAACACAAAACAGAGAGCACCTCACTTACCATAAAAATATCAGCTCTGGGGCAAAACATAAATTTGTGAAGTCAAATTTATAAATCATTGTTTGATATATGTTTCTGAGTAAATTTTTCTCCCACACAAAGGGGTATTTTCACAGAAAGAAACAGCCAACGAAGTTACCTATATAAAATACGTTAGTCTCCTGTTATTTGTAGAAATTCAAGTAACTTAATTTTTTAAAAAATGTATCATTTGAGGGGAACCTAGCTGGTTCAGCTGGTTAAGTGTCCAACTCTTGATTTCCGTTCATGTCATGATCTCAGAGTCATGAAATCGAGCTCTGCTTTAAGGCTTTTGAGCTCAGTGTGGAGTTGGCTTGAGAATCTGTCCTTCTTACTCTCCCCCTGCCTCTCCCCCTCCCTTAGGCATGCATGCTCTTTCTAAAATAAATAAATAAATCATTAAAAAAATAGCATTTAAGGGGCACATGGGTGGCTCAGTCATTTAAGCATCCAACTGTTGATTTTGGCTCAGGTCATGATCTCAGGGTCGTGAAAGTGTGCCCTGCATCAGCCTCTGAACTGGGCCTGGAGCCTGCTTAAGATTCACTCTCCTTCTGCACTCCCCCCCTCAAAAAAATCAAATAAATAAAAGGTTAGAAGCATAACCAAATACTTATAATTAACCAATTCTAGAAAAGGAACCTATATCAGGGGGTTAAGTAACCAAGTGTGATCAATGGCAGGCCTTCACTGTACCTTCAATACAATGCCACACCCTTTTCCTTTTCCACTCCAGCAATTAAAAGAACAATAGAAAGAAATCAAGTTACTCATTACAGGAAAATGTAAATGAGATAAAAAAAATCAAGAAGATTGAATACAATAGGCAACAGAGCATTCAGAAGACAAAGTAAGAAGGAGGAAAATCAATTTGAATGTCTAAAACCTAGATTCAAATTAATATCACCAAGCTTGAAAAATAACTCTTTAAATCCATACAATTTGAATTTAATGACGAACTCAAACATAAGCTAAAGTTATTCATAGCAAATTTGCCCTGTTCACATTGCTCAGAATAGCAAGAACCAATTTTAAATGATAACTCATCAATATGAGCCTTCTAAAGAAGACAGACCAACAAATTAAAATAGCATCTGATTTCTCATAAACTGGGAAGATAGCATAAGATTAAGTGAGATATCCATTTCCTAAGGGGGAAAAAAATGAACTAGGAGTGTGGGTATGGTGACATAGGAAATAGAGAAGATTTTTAAACCTGTTCTTTATTGAATTTAGAAAAATAGGGATCCCTGGGTGGCGCAGCGGTGTAGAGCCTGCCTTTGGCCCAGGGCGTGATCCTGGAGACCCGGGATCGAATCCCACATCGGGCTCCCTGCATGGAGCCTGCTTCTCCCTCTGCCTGTGTCTCTCTCTGTGACTATCATAAATAAATAAAAAAAAAATTAAAAAAAATTAAAAAAAAAAACAAAAAAGAAAAATAATCTTTCCTTTGAAATATAATGTTAATATTTCCCCCAAACTGACCAATAGTTTCAAATGATGAAAGTAATTCAGGTTCACTAAAGATTTGAAAACTCAGACATACCAGTAAATAAGTTGACAAAAGGAATACATTGTCACAAGAATCAATTTCATATTTGGAAACATTATTTGGCCTTAAAAAATTCCCAAGTGAGAGTTAATAAATAAGAATTATCTCTATTAAAATGTTATTTTCATTTCAATTACTTTTACAATAGAAGTTTTGCCTATCAAGAAATAGAAATAAGAGCCATGAAATAGGAAATATATCCAATCTATTAACTTTCTATGTGATTTATACAGCACAGAACAGCTCAGATAAATGTAAATGAAATTCAATTATACAGTTAATTCAGTTTGATGTTTATTTATCAAATTAATTACATGAAACCAAGAGTAGCAATACTCTAAAATAATTTTTAAATCATAGAACTATTTACTCAACAGGTGTTAGAGGGGATCTTAAATCTCTCAATATAAATCCCATTTACCATGTCAAATTATTGTAAAGAATTTACAACCCAGAAAGTGCAAAATGTATTTCTAACAAATTCTAGATACCAAGAGAGTGATCTCAAAGGCTTACTAATTCAAAAATAAACACTAACAAAATAACACTACAAGCATTGTCATTAAGGTATTCATCATATATTCTCTGCCACAACATGATTTAATTCAATGCAAGCTCTGTACCAAAAATAAAAAGCAAATTCTTCATTTGCTTTTTTCTTGGCTAGAGTAATATATACCATTAGTCTCAATATTTAAATATTTAGTATCTTATTCATGTTTTTTTCTTTTCATGTTAGAATTTAGTGCACCATCAGAAATCACTACATTGATATTTATAGCCCTACACACTTGATAGGTATCTTTTCTACTAAAGAGTCATTAAAAAACTTACACTGAAACATGAAGATTCTATAATATAGATTGTAATTCCTGATGGTAGGAAACCAAAGGAAATTATACATTTTTTTCCTTTAGGAATATTTTTCCCAGAATAAAGTTCATTCCCTGAGGAAGCAGAAAACAGATTCCATGATTTTTATATTATGTTTACATTGCCATCTAGCTCTGGGTAAAATCAAACAATCAGTTGAAGTCAACCTATCATATGAAATTATCACAACTTTTATTCCCTTGCTTAAAACTTTAGACTTACAAAAAAAAAAAAAACACAAAAAAACACAAAAAACAAAAAAAAAAACAGAAAAAAACTTTAGACTTACTATTTGTGACTTTCAGAGAATGCTGGCCTATATAATGCCATACTTAATTTTCCCAATTTATACTTTTCATTTACATTGATATGCATTTGTTGATTGTGACATGCAGGGGAGAGGGGGAATACATGTTGCTGTCTTAAAGCCCAAATTTTTACAATTTAGAAGTTATGCTTTTGTTCAGAAAGTAAGTACATACAAATAACATTTGAGTGTGGGAAAGTATAGTTCTTGTACTGTGATTTATTTAAAATATATACCTTATTTCCAAACTTGGTATTGAGAATAATAGTATTAGATGAAAGCCCAGAATTTATTTTGCCCAATCTATACAATGAAATACCAAAAAATCTTGAAATGTCCTCTGTATTTTTTAAAAATTTTTTCCATAGATAGAAATTTCACTCCACTGAAATAAATTCCAGTTTCTTGTTGGACAATTCTAATTATTAGAAAGTTCTTCTTTATATCCACCCCTCAAAATATATGCTTCTATCCAACATTCACCACTTTTTTTCCATGAGGCAATCCTTTAACTATTTGAAGACATTTATGGTGTTCCTTTCTTCATTCTATCTTCCTCTTCCCATACCTGGGCAAATCTGCTTTTTAAAAACTAATGTATAATTTCATACTTATCTTTGAGGAAGTGTATTTCAAAGTATAAACTAGTGGCCACTCTATGTCCTTTAATGGAGGCAAGACCTAAGTGAGAGAGGTCACTGGAGGGCACACTACAGAACATCAAATTAATCTAAAAAGGCAGAGGCATCAAATTAGTCTAAAAGAGAACCCTTATACACTTGGTCAAACTACCTTAAATAAATGTTGAGGGCTGTTTTCTTTTTTTTTTTTTTTAAATCAGTTCCCAAAACCACTCCCCTAATACCGGTGAGTATAAAGAAAGACCGCCATTACAGAAAACTTGTCAATATCATTATCAATTTGAGCATCTCCAGGTTACATATCTCAAAAATTCTCTCAAATATTTCTAAAAAGGGCCAGTTTTTGAAAATCAAGCACCAATCCCCATTCTTTAATTACAGTATTCTTTTTTTCCTTGGGTGAGCGATTGATTCTATTTTTTTTTTTTCATTTCTATGTGCTTTGAAAGAAGTTGACTCTCAGGGAGGGCATTTGCATCAGAAAAGGACAATCAGAGCATTCATTTTTCCTGGGCACAGTGAAAGGTTCAGCATTGAACATGTGAATCTAGTAGAGAATCTAGAGGTATTTACTGAGATTGTAAAGAGAGCTGTATACTTTTCTTCCCTGGACTTGAAACAATCAATGTATAAAACTACGGCTTACTGTCAAGTCATCCTGCCAATCATGAAGTCTGCTAGAGAAGCCAGCTTGGAAGAAAGAAGAGCCAAGATGTGGGATGGGAGGCTGAGTAATGCCCCTCCCCCTAAGATGTGCCTCCCCTAATCCCTGGAACCTATAAATATATTACCTTGCATACAGGAAGGGATATGTGAATAAGTTAAGAATCTTTCTTATCAAGAAAGACTTAAATGTGATCATAAGGATCCTTATAAAAGAGAAGCAAGAGGATCAGTGATGACAAGGTGGTAATGTGATGATGAAAGTAGAGATCTCAGTGATGCAGTCAAGAACCAAGCAATACTGACAGCTTCTAGAAGATGTAAGAGGCAAAAAAACAGATTCTTTCCTAAAGCTTCTAGAAGGCTCTATCAACATCTTTATTTTAGCCCAGTAAGACTCATCTTGGACTCTTGACCTCCTTTTGTAAGAGAATAAGTTTGTTTCATTTTAAACTACTAAATTTGTGGTAATTTGTTAGAGTAGCAGTGGGAAACTAGTGAAGGTGGACAAACCCTGAGCTCTGATTGTTTCTTTAATCCAAATGTAGCTAAAGCCAATGCTACCCTTAGAATTTTCTAGTTAAAGAAATTTGGATTGGGTTTTCTTTCACTTTCAACCAAAATTATTCTCAGATAGAAACCAAATCAGGCTTCAGATGACATTAGTGAAAGTTATCTATTTTTGCCTATCAAGTTTCTACATGATCTTCATATTCAATTATCTGTCTTCTCTTTATTCCCTTTCTTAAAGTGCTTTGAATAATTTTACCATCTTGATATGATGCTATCATTTAAGCCAATAGGCTTAAGATATTTTTGATGCCTAATTTTTCTTCCAATCTATTAGCTAATTTTATTAGTATTGTGCCATTACTTTATTTTTTTAAATATAGCAGATATCTCCTCCAGTAACTAATTTAATCCACACATTAATGGCATAATTTGCATATAGTTACATTATACCTGTAAATTGACTTGAATTTGCTATTTATTTATTTACTTACTTTAAAGATTTTATTTATTTATTTATTTATTTATTTATTTATTTATTTATTTATGAAAGAGAGAACACAAGCAGGGAGAACAGCTGAGGGAATGGGAGAAGCAAGCTTCCCACTGAGCAGGGAATCCAAGTCGGGGCTCTATTCCAGGACCCCAGGATCATGACCTAAGCCAAAGGCAGACACTTACCTGATGAGCCACCAAGGGCCCCTGAATTTGCAACTTATTTAAATCATGTTCTTCACCTTTCTCTAAGTCTAATAGAAGTGAAATAGTAAATTGTTAAAATTGAATATATTTTATATCTACTTCTATAGAATTGTCAATTAAAAATACAAGATTAGGTTGTCTTAAATTCATCTTCCTATGCCCATAACAATTTCATTGATTGCTACCTTTTCTTCTATTTTCTTCTATTATATGACTTACATTTTACTCTTAACCATATGTCTCAAAGTGCCCTGTATACAAGTTCCCACGAGCCTACAGCATTCTCTTTCCTTTTAACTTTACTGAGATGTAACATACATTTCATAAATTCAACCATTTAAAATATGCAATTTAATCTTTGTAGTACTTTCATGAAGTTATGTAACCATAATACCACAACCTATCTTTGGAACACTTTCATTACCTCAAAAAGAAATTCTGTACCTACCAGTCACTCTCCTTCCCACCCCCAGCTGTCACCCATAGCAATTATTAATCTACTTTTTCTCTCTATGGATTTTCCTATCCTGAACTTTTCATATCATGGAATCATACCATATAGTCTTGTGACTGCCTTCTTTCACTTAACATAATGTTTTTAAGATTTCATAGACCAGCATTTCCTTTCTTTTTACAGCCAGATAACATTCCATGGTATGGATATAGTTCACCACATTTTTAAACTGTCTACACAACCAAATAAAATAAACATTAACCCTCACATGTAAATTTTCCAAAATCAATGTCTTTATTACTGCAGAAAATCTGAAAAATATGCACCAAATTCAATCTTCTCTTTCCTTAATTTATTATTTATTAACAATAGTAATTAATTCTGCAAATGTTTCTAAGTTCCTTGAGATAGAATTCACCTAGACCTAGTTTGAAATTCCTTTAATCCATATTAAAGAAATATTTCTTATCAATTGGGCTCACTCTACTCTTTTGCAATCTCTGTATTATCTTGTAGAGTTTTAGGGTCTTTCTCACCAGAAAAATGAGGAGGGGGTGGCTTAGGGAGGGGGGGTACCTGGGTTAAGCAGCTGCCTTTGGCTCAGGTCATGATTTCCAGATCCTGGGATAGAGCCCACCACATTAGGTTCCCTGCTCAGTGAGGAATCTGCTTCTCCCTCTCCCTCTGCTTCTCCCCCTGCTTGTGTTCTCTCTGTCTTTCTTTCTCAAATGAATAAATTAAAAAAAATTAAATAAAAAAAGAAAAGAAAACCAGACAGAAGCCAAGGATTTATACTTCCTCTACTGTCATTAGTATGATATTCACCAGAAATGGCTGTGTGTCTTCCTTATTTATCTTCCTCCTCCAAGGAAGGGAAACTGCCTTTACTGGGAAAGACCTCCTTGGGGCAGTGAGTCTCTATAGGGAAGAAATGGCTGTGTGCTGATCCTAACCATTGCCCAGTGAGATACAAATCAATCTGCTAGGGTACTGGAGAGAGTTTGTTTGCTTCACAGAAAAAAAAAAAAAAAAAAGGAGAGAAATGAGAAGATAAGAGAAGAGAGAAGAAAGTCAGAAGGGTAATGGGAAATTATATGGGCCTAATAAAGATTCTCCTCTGATCTCACAAATATTTAGTAAGTTTTATAAACTCAAGAAGTGTTCCATATGCATGATTTTTCTGGAAACTGGTGAAGGATCAGATTTTCACATGCAGATTGACATGGGGCAACATAATGATAAAAAGTAAAGATTCAAGAACAAAGGGCTGGTAAGAAAACAAGACCTATGAAAGTTCAGAAAAATCTTGCAGATGTTTAAAATTGTACATTGGCCTTTGAAATAATAATTCTCCCTAGATGTCAAGAGTCAAAGAAGTCCAAGATGATGTAGAGGACAATGGCTTAGACGGTTGGAGCTTTTCAGAAGGGTGTCAGTTTGTTGATTTATCTTTGCAAGTTGGAGGTCATTCTTAGATTCTACCACAATTTCATACTAATTCTTTAATTGCATTATTTATTCTTTCTTTTACTTAGATTTAGAGTTTTCTTTCCTTGTGAGATTGATGGCAAATGTAATTTTTTTTTTTTTACTTATTTGTTCATGAGAGACACAGAGACACAGGCAAAGGGAGAAGCAGACTCCTCGCAGGGAGCCTGATGTGGAACTCCAGTCCAGGACCTCAGGATCATGCCCTGAGCCAATGGCAGATGCTCAACTGCTGAGCCACCCAGGCATCCCAACAAATGTACTTTTTAGATTCTCTATTCTTTTTAGAGTCTTTATTCTTTTTTAGCTTAATATCTTCTCATTTCGGTAACTGTTTGCTAGGGCTTCCAGAACAAAATATGACAGACCAGTGGCTTATACAACAGAATTTTATTTTCTTACCGTTTTGGAGGCTAAAAACCCAAACCCAAGGTGTCAGCAGGGTTGATCTCTTCTGTGGCCTCTTTCCTTGACTTGCAAATGACTACCTTCTCACTATGCCCCCACAGGATCATCCCTGTGTCTGCTTCATGATTTCTTCTTATAAAGACATCAGTCATATTGTTAGAGCCCAAACTAATGACTCCAGTGGCATTATTATTACTTATCTCTTTAAAGGTCCTATCTCCAAAATCAGTCACATTCTGAGGTACTACAGATTAAAGCTTCAACATATGAATTTGGGAGGAATACAATTAAACCCATAATAGTAACATAATCATATTTTCCCTGTAGTATGTAATCTAATTTGTCAAAATCTTCTGTAACCTATATCTGAACTACATAATCTGTAGTATTCCTTTGCCATCACAAGTGGAAATGATTATTTTCCATCAAAAATTACATATATCTATAAATACGCATACCCACCACACAGGTCAGAAATACCTATACAGGCAGGTCTGTGTCCTGATCACTCCAGGGTAGAATCTTCATCCTCCATATACTGGATTGTATCTGTGTGTATAATGTATGTACATGTTTTCACATGTGTATAAATCTTGTTTACTCACATTATCTTAATTAGGGCTAGGAAAAATTTCTATGGTGATAGAAGTTACATATTTTAATGAAGTGAATCACACATGAAATTATCTATTAGATAGTTGTCTATTGACCAATGTATATGTCTATTGCATTTTGGTTATTTGAGTCAGAAATCTCAGACTATTAAGTGATGGATAAAAATGAAGAAGGAGAATAAGGGAGAAAACAGGATACAAAACTTCAGCCAAGAGAACACAAGGAACCCAGTGACAGACATAAAAATAAAATGTAAGACTTCCAATACACTGTGACATATTTTTCTATAAGATTACGAAAACTTAGATATGGGTTATAGAAATGCCACTATTTCTTTAAGTGCTATTGCTCCCTCTCCAAAGGATTTCTACCACATTATAGAGATTGTTTAAAAATTGTCAGAAAAGGCCCAAAGTACTTTGAGCTCCTCAGAAGAAAGGCATAAAATAAAACTAAGTAATTGTCACTACTATCATTATTATGCATTAAACATGTCAGATTGCTTCAGAAAAGTTACTCATGGGACCAAAAAAAACTAGTATTGTAGTGAACAATATATTAAATCGATTAATATTTAAAAGGGTATATAAGAATCATTGCCCCTCAGGAATTTACCTTTCATTAATCAAATTACTAAATGTAAGTATTAAAGCAGTACTCTATGCATATCAACAAACTCAGAGTTCCCAGATAACAAACAAAGACTAAATTTGCCTTCAGGCTCATGTAGATTTGTCTTCACAGGAAATACTTCACTACCAGAATATAAAGTGTTTGCAGTGCTAGGTTTCCCACCTGACTTCTCAGGTAATTGGTTAACATACCATCTGAATAATTGTGAGGAATGATATGATACTGCATGAAATCAAAGCTGTGGACTTGATAAGTATAAAACTTTTTAGTGTCTTTGTGGCCTCAAAAGTCTTAAGTGGTCCAAGCCAGGAATCCAACTTTTAGCAAAACAAAAATGAGAATTTCAAGTGTTTTTGGATATACTGTCAGTGCTGTCCATACTCATCAGAGACATAAACTCTGTAAAAGGATTTGTATATTAATTTCAATGAGGCATTTCGATGCCCTAAAGAGCTGGGATGAATCAGGATTTTAAAATGTTTGCCTGGGTGATGGAAGGGGAGGAGAGTCGGGGGGGGGGAGGGTGAATGGGTGACAGGCACTGAGGGGGGCACTTGATGGGATGAGCATTGGGTGTTATTCTGTATGTTGTTAAATTGAACACCAATAAAAAATAAATTTATTATAAATAAATAAATAAATAAATAAATAAATAAATAAATAAATAAATTAAAATAAAATGTTTGCCTGCCCAATGCATCCAAAAGGCCAGACAATTCAAATGTAGCTGTAAATTCAAATATCTGAATTATTGTGCATCTGGACATAGCTAGATTATTATGTGCCAATAAAAATTTCAATTTGTTATAGAGACTTCTAAATTATTACTCATTTCTTATGAAATGTGGGTATTTCTGTTTACTTTTATGTGCGCATTTATCTCACTTTTAAAATACTACACATAAACAAAAACAGAGAATTCATTGCTTGCAGTCATGCCTTATAAGAAATATTAAAGGAAGCTGTTCAGAGGCACCTGGCTGGCTCAGTTGGTAGAGTATGTGACTCTTGACCTTAGGATTGTGAATTTGAACCCTATGTTGGGTGTAGAGATTACATAAAATTAATTTTTTTTATTTTAATTAATTAATTAATTTATTTATTTTATTTTATTTTTATGATAGTCACACAGAGAGAGAGAGAGAGGCAGAGACATAGGCAGAGGGAGAAGCAGGCTCCATGCACCGGGAGCCCGACGTGGGATTCGATCCCGGGTCTCCAGGATCACGCCCTGGGCCAAAGGCAGGCGCTAAACTGCTGCGCCACCCAGGGATCCCAACATAAAATTAATTTTAAAAAACAGAAATAAAGGAAGTTCTTCAGGATTAAAGCAAGTGAATTTTGATGGAATTTGAATCCATAAGAACAAAAAGCACCAGCAAAATTAATTTGTATGATTATTTAAATATATGTAATATATTTAAAATATATAAACTTTATATATTAAATACACATTAAAATATATAAAACATATTAAAATATAAAATATATTTAAATTTATTTAAATATCATTTATTTAAATAATATAATATAATAGAAATTATATATTATATATAAATACATATATAAACAAATAATAAAAATGTATATATATTTATAAATGGATTTTCTTCCTTTTCATAACTTACTTTGGAAGCTGATGAATAAAATAATATGTATATGATATAATGTTGGACTTATGACATATAAATATATGTATAATATATTTGCAACTAACAGTTCAAAAGAGGTATATTTTTCATGACATTGACAGGTGTAATATGTACAGCAACAATACCACAAAAAGGGGAAAAGAGAATAGAACTGTATAGGATAACATTTCTATATATCACTGGAATTAAGCTAATATATAACTGAAGATGATTCTGATAAATTTAGATGTATATGGTAAACCCTAGAGCAACTACTAAAAAATAAACAAACAAACAAAAACAGTGAAAAACTCAAAGAAATCAAAATTCTACATTAGAGAGTATTTACCTAATGTAAAAGCACAGTGAAGGTAAAAGAGTGAAAGAAAACATAAGACATATAAAAAGTAAAAGGTGAACTAATGGATGTATATACGACTATAATAATAATATTAAATGTAAATGGATTAAACAACCCAATCAAAAGTCAAAGATATCAGACTGCATTGAAAAATAATCTGTATGTTGAAATGCTAATACCCAATGTGATGGTAATAGAAGGTGGGCCTTTGAGAGGTGCCTAAAGTCATGAGGATGATATCTTCATGAATGGTATTAGCGTTCTTATAAAAGACATCTCACAGGGATCCCTAGCCCCTTCTACCATGTGAGGACAAAGCAAGAAGGCCCTGGTTATGAACCAGAAAGAGGGCCCTCATCCAATTATGCTGGCACTGTGATCTCAGACTTCCAGTGTCCAGGACCGTGAGAAATTCATTTCTGTTGTTTGTAAGTGACCCAGTCTGTGGTGTTTTGTTATAACCACCTAAGTGGACTGACAGTATCACACCTGCAGGAAAGACCATATGCATAAACTATGTAGCCTTGATATGATAATATATCAAGCTAATGAAAAATTAACGGCATAGATGGTATCCATTTTCTCTTACCTGAGGAAACAGCTAAAAAGTAAATTGGCAGATTTTATTTATTTGAACAATTGGTCCTACCACAGATGATGTGTTAAGTAACCATTTTAGCTTTTTTTTTTTTTTTTTTTTTTTTTTAATTTTTATTTATTTATGATAGTCACACAGAGAGAGAGAGAGAGGCAGAGACACAGGCAGAGGGAGAGGCAGGCTCCATGCACCGGGAGCCCGACGTGGGATTTGATCCCGGGTTTCCAGGATCGCGCCCTGGGCCAAAGGCAGGCGCCAAACCGCTGCGCCACCCAGGGATCCCCCATTTTAGCTTTTATTCTGGTATCCACAGATGGTATAATGAGTTTCACAAGATACAAAACCAGAAAAGTAAGGTTATTATATAGTAAAGTTGCTTTGCAATGTTCACATTTAGACCAAGATTACTATTGGTCCTTTAGAAAAACTGTAACCACAGAAAGATATTTACTTTGCCTAAAACATGTATTTACCCATAATATGAAATAATAGTGGCCACTGCCATGATATTACAAGGCTTCTGTATTACTGAATAAAATAGGAAATCAAGGTAATGAATAGGCATAGGTGATATGTAACAGACATGGCTAATAGACAAGATTTTCACTTGTCAGGAAAGATACTGTTTTTAAAAAAATTATTGGATTTATATTCATTTTATAGATTCAAAGTGTTTTTGTATCTGGCTTTTCATTTGATCCTCACAATGGTCAAAATCCAGGATAAAGCAAGAGAAAATATTCCTTTACCAATAATATTTTCATTTTTATGGTAAAACGTGGCTAAAAGTCATTCTGTGTCATGCATTTTATGAAGAAAAATAATGATTTTCCTTCCGATATTCAAGAGGGCCATCAGATCATATGCTTAACATTTAGCTAGTATAGATTTATGCCTGACCTAGGCTATTATAAATGTATGAACTTTTTTTAAAAAAAGCAATTTCTATTTGCAGTTAATCAAATGAGTTATTTCTTTAAGATAGTATCCTAGCAACTTCAGACAGAAGAGGAAGTCCCTGCTGATGCTAGAAAGAGATTTGTTTATCACATACCCAGATCTAACTTCTGAATGAGCTTCAAAGTGTTGCTTTGATCAAACAACTATCAAAACTTTTCTATTATAGAACTAACAAGGTTGTAAGAATCTTCATTTCACAATTTCTCAATTTGAGATGCCCATAGAGACAGAACAGTGTTTCTCTTATTTATAATAAAACATCTTCCCTAAAGAATATTTTAATGAGACTACATCTCTAAAATAAAACCAATAAATTTTCCATAATTAAATATTCAACTACATCTTTTCAAATATTATTGGGATGACAATTAAGTAATTAGGAGTTTTCAATCAATTTTAAAATAAACTTTACCTGGCACATTATCCAACTAAATATCTCAGTCAATGACAAATGAAAAGAGTTTGGGTCCCTAATGTCACCTTCCAGGCCATGTTTTTTGTTTCTCCTTAAAGTAAAAAAGTCCAAATGTACAGAGTCCAGAGCTGATGTGGCAATTTTACAAGCATTAAAGATCTAAGCTTAGTCTGTCTTTATACACTTTAATCTTTAGAACTGGTTTCCATTGACAACATTGCCTCATGGTACAAGATGGTTGCTCAAGTGTTAGCCATCTAATTTTAGGCAAGAGGAATGAAGAAGACAGAAGGGGGAAAGGGCACTTCTCCAAGATGAGTCCACATGCTTTAAAACAAAACAAAACAACAACAACAACAAAAACTCTTCTAGAAAGACCAATACCATATATATATATATATATATATATATATATATATATATATATATTTTTTTTTTTTTTTTAGACCAATACCATATTTTGCACTCACATCACCTTGGTCACCCGTAACTCACTTCAGGGAAGATTGAAAATGTCTTTTAATCGGAAGGCTTCTATTGGTAAAGTAAAAAGGGGCAATAAGTGTTATATCAATAACCAGCAATTTCTATCAAGTATGAGACACTTTCACTGATAAGGCTCTGTAATGCCTTCTTTTAAAACTGTCTCAAAGCCAGGGCACCTGGGTGGCTCAGTAGGTTAAGCATCTGCCTTCAGCTCAAGTCACGTCCCACATTGGGCTCCCTGCTCCTTGTTGAGCATCTCCCACATCTCCCTCTCCTTCTGCCAGGTACTCCCCTTGCTTATATTCTGTCTCTCCCTCTGTCAAGTAAATAAATAAAATCTTAAAAAAGTAAAACTGTCTCAAAGCCAAAACCACTAAATAAAACATGGCATCTAGTAGAAGCAACACTTTTTGACTCTCTCAGAAACATGCAAAGAGACACAAATCTTATAATCAGGATTCTACTGCTGCTTTAATAAACATTCTTCTAATTAGTTATAATTTAAAGTTTATTAATTCAATATGAAAAAGAAATGTGATACAAGGACTAATAAGAAAAATCTTAAGCTACTAGATAACACCTTTGTCTAATTTATTCTACTTCATTTGGCTCTGTTCCTTGGAAAGATTTCATGTATTAATGACAAAATCTGGTCTGATGACCATGCCCATAATTAACATCCCCACGTTCATGCTCTATGTTTTCTTTCTTTTCTTCATTAACATATGCTACTTCAGATAGAGCATCCTCTCCTCCATCTCCATTAGCCTAAGTAGATCAGAATATATCCTCTGGAAGTATACTCAATATAGCTAATAATCAAATATTATTTCTCTGCCACTTCATTGAAAGAAAATTACACAGTCCTTACCTCTGCTTCCTTCTCCAAAACCTTATCCTGTTCTCTTCATGTCTTTCAAGTAACCACCCATGTATTTTTCTTCCCTCATTGAGGTATCATGAATAATTATCATGTATAATAACATGTGCTAAAAGGAACATTCAATGTGGTTTTGTGGTATAGAATGAAAGCTTATAGGTAGAAATGACAGAGAGGCAGATGTAGCTAATGTCTACTGACCTTAAGAATAGCCTTATAGTGAATAAGACCATCTCAAGGTAGAGACAATAAACACCATACTCAGTTAAGCAAAGCCTAGATAGCAACCAGCAGGGATAGTAAATAAATTGTTATGTTGAGTGGAAGGTCAGCTGATTTACCAACATTCTCTCCCACTAAAATATTTTGCCCAAATTTAAAATAAATTGAGTTGCACCACAACCCTCCAAATGATAGCTAATGAAATATTGTATTTTACTGGATATTAACTTACCTGATGAAATTACACTTGGTCCTCTGTGAAAGTGTCTGTGTCAAATATTTAATACTAATTAGACAGTAAATTTCAGATCTAGCATTAACATAGAGAAGAAAAGCGAAAGGATTATTAAATAGAGGCGATAATTGCACAGATTTTTATTGCTTTTAGGAAAACTTAAAACTTAATCAGCTCTTCAAGTGACTCATTATTTACATTGATGACAAAGGATTAAATATTGAAAGAAAATGGCAAGGGTTCTTAAGAAAGCTAAGTAAAAATCTACCTATCCATTATCATCATTAACTATGTTAAATCTAGTTAAGTAACACTAGGAAACAAGGCAAAGGTCTATGAAAATATATTAAATGACTCCATTGTTGAAAAATATGGAGCAAATTAATATAATGCAATTTTAAATTGCTCCAAGATAAAATATTTTGATTTTTACATAGAAATAATTTTTCTAAGATTAATCTAGTGACTTTAAAAAGAATTTTAACAGTATTATCAAATAGATTTTGGTCATCCAGAGACTGGGCTCTCAAATCCCAATAAAATTATTTCAATAGAACCATGCATATAAAGAATGTTAAAAACCCATTTCGAGGTAATAGTCCACAAAACAAAAGAGAATTTGAATGCAGAAAAGACTCCGGGGTCATAGTATGTGCTGCATCATACATTTCACTTTTGATCTCCAAGTCACTATTGTATCACTTTAATAAAAAATGAGGCATTTTCTCTTAAAAATAACTATTTTCATGGGCAAGACACAGATGTTGAGGCTAAAGAAAGTGCAGTTATGGCTTATACCGCCTGAAAACACTGTTAGAAAAGACAACAACTAGCAAAGAAATTTGCTGAATTTATGAAGAGAGTTAAGGGAATATGAAGTCTGGGTGCTTGCTCAATTTCATCTTCAAATTAGAAAATAGCAATATTAACATAGTTATTAAGAGAACAATTGCTTGCTTGTATTATTGCAAAGCACTCTAACAAAAAAATTGATATGATGTTTAATATTAAAATTGTCTCTACTTTAGTTTTTTGGTGATATTTTATATTAATTGATTTCTAAAATGGTTTTATCTTTGCTGCATCAGTTTGCTGTAGAAATCTCTGAACTAATGTCTTGAAAGAAGTGTGTTGCAATTATATGCACAATAAAACAAATCAGGAAAAAATTCATATTTCTGGACTTAGAGAAGACAGAATTGAATTGTGGAAAAAATAAGTATTCAAGTTAAGGGGTTAATCTTGGTGCCACCAATTAGTATGCAAAATTACCAATGTTATTAATCTCTCAAAACTTCAGTAAACTGATATGAAAAATTAAGATAATGATATTATATCTAGTTATATATTCTCCACTTCCTGTATCCAACAAAGTGTATGGAATATAGCAGACAATAATTGACAGTCATCTGCCCCTCTTTCTTTTCATCATTTTCCCACAATAGGAATTCAATCCTCAACAAATAAGAACCAACCAAGTAGATATTCTTGCCACAAAAAAATGAAACAGGGACTCCTGGGTAGTTCAGCGGCTAAGCATCTGCCTTCAGCTCAGGATGTGATCCTGGAGTCCTGGGATCGAGTCCCACATCAGGCTCCCTGCATGGAGCCTGCTTCCCCCTCTGCCTATGTCTCTGCCTCTCTCTCTCTCTCTCTCTCTCTCTCTATCTCTCATGAATAAATAAAATCTTTTAAATTTTTTTCAAAAAAACATTGGGAAGAACACAGTCAAGATGATATGAGAAAAACTATATCATAATTCTTTCCCAAGATACCATTTATATAATAGTAAACTTGCTTTTTTAATCATTTAAATACATAGTATATCTTTGATAAAGAGGAAAATACTGAGTAATAAAGTGTGAACGAAACCATGGTCTAAGATCCATGAAGGGATAATGTAGGAGGAAGCAGCTGAACTGCTGGGTAGAATCTTGGAGAATCTTCAGGAAAAGCTACAATGAAAAGTCATATGTACAGCTAGAGAGAGAGTGTTAACCAAAGTTTTATATACTAAATCATTTATCACCCTCAAATTCTCCTTCCTTTCTAATCAAAGAGTAAGGGGCAGGCAGGTATCAGAGAGGGGGGATGGGAAGGTTACTTTTAAAGGAATTCAATTAACCACTGAAGGAGAACCAAAGCAGGTAATGTGAATATTAGTGCTCCAGTGTAATCCTCGCACATACTGGCACTTAGGCCAACCCCATCAAAATGGCAGTCTTCCTATCCACTCAATTTAAAGCTGAATCTATTACTTTACAAACTCAGAAAGCCACATAGAATTCCCAGACTGCTTCTTTACTAGCTCACTTTTAAATATGATTGGGCAGCCAAGTGTCACCATTTGCAAAGAGAAAAATTGATCCTAAGTAAAGTAACAATCCAGAGGACAAAAGGAGGTTGACTTTGTTTACTCAGAGAAATTTGAAAGATATCACATTCACAAAACAAGAATCAGTAACTACTGAAAAAAGACTAACTAAATAATAAGAGAGAGTCTTTGGATAGTGTCATAGACTGACTGTTAATGTCCCCCCAAAATTGATATATTGAAACCTAATCCCCAATGTGATGTTATTAGGAGATGAGGCTGTTGAGAGATGATTAGCTTATGAAGGTGGAGCCCCATAAATGGGATTAGTGTCCTTATAAAGGAGACTCCAGAAGCTCTCTGTTCTTTCCTTCTTTTGAGGAGCAAGAAGGCCATCTATGAACAAGGAGCAAGCTCTCACCAGACACTGATTCTGCTGTATCCTTGATCTTGGACTTCCCAACCTTCAGAACTAGGTGAAAAAAACTTCTGTTGTCTATAAACCACAAAGTCTCTGGTATTTTTTTTTACAGCAGCCTAAATCAACTATGACAGATAAGAAAATATTAAAATATGAATACTGAGAGGTGGAGCTGAAAGTGTCCAGGGAGGGGCACACAATTGGACCAGCTGATGAGACCAACAGTTTTCTGCACCAGTCTTTACTTATCATGGGGAGATGGAGCCCCTGTTTTTGATTAAACTAATAATTTAATAGTTTCTCTAGTAGTTTCAAAGAGAAACAAGATTTTCCTAAGATACATTAGCTCAAGCCCAAAACTAGATATTATAAACCAACTCTCATCATCCTCTTCAACTTTTCATCCATAAAACTGGAAACAGCCAGCACCCCTCCACAAAACCCCATGCCCATTAACATTTTCAAGACATAGTTTCAGAGAAGAGCCACCCTATGGACTGTGGGACCAAGAGGACAACAGAAGCCTTAGTAAGAGAAGTGGAAGTGGATCCTAATGTGCAGTGGATAAAGGGGTGGAAGAGGGGTTGCTTCAGTCATACACACTTTATAGATGTATAACAATAGCTGCTTGCATTCTTATTCAGTACTGTAAATCTAACACTCAGTAGGTAAAAGTTGCACATAGAGTGCTAGTAGAACATATGGATCTCAAGATTTGTCTGTAAAGAAATTCAATTCTACAAAAAAAGCTTACACCAACAGAAGCTGAAATAGTGTTAGCAGGATGGGTAAAGATTTTCACTCCCTTTTCCCTACCCCTATCCCTGTACTGTATAATGTCTGTTTTTACATGAATGTGACTTATTTATTTTTCTGGCTTATAAAACATATTACCATAAAAAATGTGACTCCTTGAAATAAAACATTTCAAAAATATAAAGTCAAAAATAGCTCCTAAAATATAAATCAAAGAGTCAAGCCAGATTCCTTTCAATTAATAGGAATTTCAGGAAAAGAACATATAGTAGAGAAACTTATCAATGAAAAAAATACGAGAAAATGTTTATAAGTGAAAGGAGCTTGGAGACATCATAGTGAAAGGTTAACAAGAGAGTGAAGCAAATGCATTTTAATCACTCTTCCTCAACACATTATTTAGAAATTTCAAAGCACCAAAGATAGAAAAAAGATTCTGAAAGATGCTAGAGGCAAAAATAACACATCTACCAAACAACAGCAATAAAACAGTTCTCATTTTTAAATATGAGTAGAAAAATCCTAAATATATACAAAGTAAAATTAATATATTATTACCTATGACAAGAGTGGGGTTTTTTAAAATTAGTTTCAGAGTTAGGATTTAGTGATTCCTCAGTTGCATATAACATCCAGTGCTCATTCCTTCAAGTGCCCTCCTTAATGTTCATCACTTAATTATCCCTTCCTCCCATCCCCCCTCCTCTGGCAACCCTCAGTTTGTTTCCTAGAGTTCAGTGTCTCTTATGGTTTACTTCCATCCCAGTTTTCATCTTATTTTATTTTTCCTTCCCTTCTTCTATATTCATCTGTTTCATTTTTAAATTCCACATATGACTAAAACCATATGGTATTTGTATGTATTTCTCTGACTGACTTATTTCACTTAGCATAATACCCTCTAGTTCCATCCACATCATTGCAAATGGCAAGATTTCATTCTTTTTGATGGCTGAGTGATATTCCAGTGTGTCTGTGTGTATACACGACATCTTTATCCATTCATCTTTTGATGGATATCTGGGCTCTTTCCATATTTTGGCAATTGTGGACATTGCTGCTATAAACATTGGGGTACATCTGTCCTTTTGAATTGCTATGTTTGCAGCCTTTGGATAAATACCTAGTAGTATAATTACTGGGTCACAACTGTGTTTTAATTGTCTTTTCCTGATATTATGTGAAAAAAAGCAATTTTTTCTTAAAAATTAACCTAAACAGAGAAAAATTTAAGAAATATATCAAAGTCCATATTTATATAGATATATACATATGTATATGTATGTTTTTCTAAATCTCTTAATTTTAATTCATTAATTAATATATACTACTTATGACTAATAAAGACAATAAATATTTTTATTTTAATTCACTATCTCATTACCTCATGCTGAGTCTGTGTTTAGAAAGATGGACTAGCAATTTACAATGAATCTTGAGATTTAGGTGCTTTGATCTGCATCAAATCAAAGTGTGGCAAAAGCACATTAGAAACACCTGAGAAGAGATGCCTGGGTGGCTCAGCGGTTGAGCATCTGCCTTTGGCTCAGGGCGTGATCCCAGAGTCCCAGGATTGAGTCCCACATCAGGCTTCCTGCTTGGAGCCTGCTTCTCTCTCTGCCTATGTCTCTGCCTCTCTCTTTGTGTCTTTCATAAATAAATAAGTAAAATCTTAAAGAAAAAGAAAAAGAAAAAGAAAGAAAGAAACACCTAAGAAGTGCTGCTTTCCAAGAGATCACAGTAACAAAGAAGTAGTAGAGAAGCAACATCATTTTATTTGAGTTCTGAAAGAATCACTCTGGACTTCCTGTTATAACTCTAATGTAGAAGATTAGCAGGTATTACTTCTGTGTTTAAGAATAAGCCAAACAAAATGAAAAGAACAACTATTCGTGGGCCTTTTGGAGAACCAAATTTACTGGGTAAATTGCCACCCCAAATCTAGAGACACAGTGAATCCAGAGTCATAGCTGAGACCATACCTGGAGCTGAAGACACTGGGAACACAAACTGAAAAATAGAATGCCTTTAATGGGCCCATTCTTAGCATGGACACAACTGAGGAAGGAATCAGTGAGCTACATCAGTAGAAACTTCCAAAAGTGAAACACAAAGATAAAAAAGAACAAAACATACACACACACAAACACACACACACACAAACACACACACACACACACACACACACACACACTGAACATCCAAGAACTATGGAGCCATTTCGAAAGGTGTAACACACTTAATTTTTTGAAAAATCACTGTGGCTTTAATACTGAGGAAAGACTGTATGTGGACAAGGGTAGAAGCCAGAAAACTGCTTAGTCAGGTATCCAGGAGAGATTATGGTGATGTAGGCCAGGGTGGTAACAGTAGAGCAGGAAAAGTAGTCAGATTCTGGATATATTTTGAAATTCTCTTAGCCCTCTCTTCTAAATATAATAAATAGCTTATTTTTGTGTCATGACTTATAGTTCACATGCACTGCTGGATTTGAGTTTATAAAATATATATTTATACATATAAAGAATATATTATAGGGGACAAAACTGAGGTTTGAGATACCACATCGGTTCTTCAGATGCCATCACTGGTTGCCTTTTGGCTATACAAGCTTCAGACTAATTTTCATCTTTATGGTAGCTACCAGAGAAAGAAAATTTTACTATCTGGAACAGAATACAATGCATATATAATCATACCACAATCTTAACAGGCAACTACACAAGTGTTAACATAGAAGCATTCTAAAACTTCATTTGAACTAACAAACCAGTGTGTCTAGTTGGAAGCATGACTGACACAGATTTCCAAATAGTAAAGCTGAATCATTCTGATTCTTTCACTCCATTAATGATTATAGTACATTCATTCAGGAGAATGCTACATAGAGAAAAGACCATGTAGTAGTTTGGTCCTTTTATACATAAACACAGCCTGTGGGAGAATTATTATCTATAAATTTGTTAACGTGAAAATTGTAAATGTGCTAAGCATGTTGGATAGTAGCTCTGTTGTACCTATTATCAATAGTGGAATAATACAGACAGTTGTCATACTAGTGTAATGCAAGGCAATATGCAGTTGCTTCGTATCATAACAACATCCCCTCCCCTTTTCATTATTCTTCTCATCCATGGCTCCTAGATAGTTTTACGAACATTAATTAAGACTTACATCACCTCTGTGAGGCTGGGAACTATGACAGTCATCATCCTGATGTGAAGCTAGAGATTAATCCATGCTTTAAGAGCAGCTCTAGGATTAAAGCTCATAACATTTCAAACCTGAATTTTAAACAATATGAGATATAACTGTTCCAGGATCCTTTATTTGTGCCCTTAGATATTTTGTAGTTGATGTTCGTATCTTTGTGGAAATTGTGCACACTGATCATAAAAGTTTTCAAATTACAGTGTATCTATTTTGCATATGTAAATCTTAACATTTCCAAAGACTGAAATTTTTTCAATAACGCATCTTCATTGGTATCAGGAGTTCTATAATCTTTCACAGCCATTTAGAGAAGGCAATCAGGCTTCCAGAATGCTATTCCCAGCCCCCAATATTGCATAGCAACTTATTTACAGGGTCTGGAATCGAACTTTTGAATCTCTAACTTTTCGTCCGACTTGCTCTAGTGAGCCATGATGCATTGCACTAAAACAGAGCATGCTAAGAATTTGAATTTACTTTATAAGGTCAGCTTTGCTGGAAGATAGCTGCTCTTTTCCACTCCATTAAAAAAAAAAAGTGAAAAATCAAAAGCTATGTTCTGAAAAGTCATCTTATATTGCGTTCTTAACACTCTAAAGTGAAACTAAGTTTTCAATGTTGTTGCTGGATCACATTGCAAAAGCTAACTGTTTTCTCACAAATTATCTTCTTTAATTAAGCAAACTGTTTAAACACTTAAAAACATTTGCTCTCATTTTTTTCTCAATTTCTTATTACTTACAAAGTATCAATATTTCATGTAAGTTCATTTTAATTGCTTATAAACATTACCATAATCATTCAGCTTTATTATGCATGGTCCTACACTGTTGGTCACACTTTTAAAAGTGGATTTCTATATATACTTTTTAAAAAGTTGTTTGATGTCAGGGTTTTTCCAGGTGGTCTAAGCCCCTGGAGCAGTTCTGCACAAGCAGAATGAAGTATCGGTTGAAGGAAGACACCAATTTTTTACTACACCTTCAATAGGTGAGCGAGGGTGAAATGGATTGCCTCTTTTAGATACTAAAATACACGAAACTCACATGTCAAAGACAATGTGGAGCAAATGCTAACCTATACAAACATTTTCAGAATTAAACTACTGTCAACAATTAAGGGTTACTAAACATGCCACCAAACACAGCATGATCTTTATATGAAGAAAACTTCAGTACTGTCTGGCTAACAATACTTATATTATGCTTATTTTGTTTAGCAAAAGTACCCTACTTGAGAGAAATATAATTCAACTAATGTAGATTGTAAGTTTCTATGTTACACCACCCCAGGTACTAATTTTTCAGAAACATGTTAGATGAGAGAGAGAGAGAGAGAAAACATTTAATACTTTGAAATATTTTTGAAATGTAATTAAAATAAAGAAATGTAAAGGGAGATCTTTCAATAGATTTTTAAGGGCTATTGAATAGCCCCTGGCTGACTGAATTAAAAAGAAAATATACTCACTGCTTTTACAATATGCATTCATTTTAACATAAATGCTATAATTATAAGATACAAATATGCCCTTTTTAAAAATATAGCCTTATTTATACATGGTTTGTACTATTTAATGTTTTGTGTCATTGAACTTCAACATCTTTTAGAAAAGAGAATACAATTTATAGTAGAAAAAAAGAAGTTCTATTTATTTTATGATAAATTTGTTCTATAATCTCATTACAATTTGGTAAAATGTGATTTAAACTTGTTAAAATGTCATAAAGACAGAGCTTGATATATGATTTAAATAAGCTATTTGTTGCTTTTATTTATTTGAAGAGAATTTATTTCACCTGAAAAAATAATACATTAAGAATATACTAAATTCTGGTTAATAATTCTGACAAATGTCAAAATATAAATCATTATTACTACACTAATAAAATCTTTACTACTACAGAAGTAGAATATTCTGTTTGAGTAAAGCTCCTGAATTAGATCTTGACTGAGGTTCTATTTTAACACTGCAGAGCAGGGTAAATACTATTTTGCATCTAAAAAGTTTAAATGGTTGTCTCCTTGATAACAGAAGAATATTCAGCATTATTCTTGCTGCTCTTAATGCTTTCAGCAGCACTGGTTTCCAAACCATCCTCCTGCAAAATCTATCCCAAGATAATTAAACAAATTGATCCAAATTGGAAATGGGATTATTTAATACTGTCTATTTGAACTCTGTAGAATGTCCACTCCAGACAACTAGAATACTTTGGTTTTGACATGCTAAGCTGATACAGAATTATTCATTCCTGCATAAGACAAAAAGGGCATTTGCTTCTCTTGGCCAATTCATTCACCCAAGTCAATAGTATGAACAGATGAGTCTATCTACTCCACACCTTGATGGAGTGCTGATCCACCTCATCTGCTATATCAAGGTATCAGGATATAACTTAAAGAGGGATGTCTTAAGACACAATTATACAGCATCTGGGAGTTATACCTGGTGAATCAGAAATCAATCCCTAACCACTTATTAACAAAATGTTAACTTATAAGGACACTCTGTCAATCTATGTTGGATTTACACAACTAGCTCCATAGCTGATTTCTGCCAAAGTCTAATGAGACAAAAGAATACTAAAGGTTTTTTCTGAACATTTCCAGCTTTTACCTCAGTATTCCCATCCATAGATGTCTGACATAGCTATTGACAAGATAATGTAATAATATGTTGGGCAATTAATAAAAGCCTTCCACTGTTTGTTGAAGAAACTTTGAAAGCTTTATTCACTTTAAGAACATCAGTCACCTATTATATTTTTAAAGATGTTATTCATTTATTCTTGAGAGACACAGAGAGAGAGAGAGAGAGGGAGAGAGAGAGATAGAGGCAGAGACACAGGCAGAGGGAGAAGCAACCTCCATGCAGGGAGCCCGACATGGGACTCGATCCTGGGTCTCCAGGATCATGCCCTGGGCTGAAGGCGGCGCTAAACCGCTGGGCCACCGGGGCTGCCCCATCACCTATTATATGTAAGATGTAGTCATATGACACATGATATTTGTTTTTGTTTACTTCATATAATAGTAGATGGCATCATGATGTGAAAATGAGGCTATTTCCCTATTTCATAAATTATCAGAAATCCCAGTTCCACAGCTGTTGATTAAACTCTGCTGAGACAAACATAATTTATAACATTTCCATGAAATGATCCTCTATATTCTCACCCTTTATGTAACACAATTTTCACTGAAATAAGTGAAATAAGTTGGATTTTCAAGGCCTGTCCCCCACCAGCTGGCTAAGAAAACTTAGTCACTGTCAACCAACAGTTAATTTGGGCACATAAATCAGCCATTTCGATATGGACAACTAAAATACTGTGAACTCCATGCTTCCACGTGTAAATGCTTTCTCTCTTTTTAAAAGCTGTTTAAAATTAATCTCAAAATGTAAAACCCAATGATCTACCCATATAGGCTAACACTGAAAAAGTTTGGGGAAATAACCAGTGAAGCCAATCAAGCCTGTAGTAAAATGAATGTCTATTGACCATTCCTTTCTAACATATACCTGTGAACTCTCTCTATTTAAATAAATAATGATTCCTGGTTAGAGATCCAACCTGTCACTTCTGGGATGCCTGGGTGGCTCAGCAGTTAGCACCTGCCTTCAGCGCAAGGCCTGATCCTGGAGTCCCGGGATGGAGTCTTGCATCGGGTTCCCTGCGTGGAGCCTTCTTCTCCCTCTGCCTATTTCTCTGCCTCTCTCTGTGTGTCTGTCATGAATAAGTGAAATAAAATCATTAAAGAAACAAAGAACAAAAACAAAAATCTGTCACTTCTTACTCGTACATCTATCCAGAGTCTCTAATTGCCAATGTCAGCTCCTGCAGTTTTAGAATCTAAGGCCTCCAAAATGATCTTCTATGAAAGATTTGGTAACATTTATTTTTACTGTGAACTCTTTCTTATCTTTCACTCAATTTCTGATAAAGCTGCTCAACCTCAGTACTATTGACATTTGGGGCTAGATAATTTCTTATTGCTTTTATTTTATTTTTGCTTTGTTTTGTTTATTATTTTTTAAGAGAGGAGAGGTGGTATGTTCCATGCATTATAAGCTTTTTAGCAGCATCCCTGGCCTCTACCCACCAGACATCAGCAGCAACTTTTCCTAGTTGTGACAAACAAAAATCTCCCCAGACATTTCCAAATGTCAGGAGGTAGGGAGAAACCAGGCCCCCTGGTTGAGGACCACTGTGATAAACCTTTAACTGATTTTTCATTATAGCCCTATCATTATAGGGCTTTAATCTGCAATTGATCTTCCTTTGATCTGCAATTTTTTTCTACTGAGGTTAGGGAAACCAGTTTTCCTTCCCATATCCACTGTCTTATGACTTATAATAAGATTTATAATTTCAGATTTATAATAAGAAATATATATTTTTAGGGGAACCTGAGTGGCTTAGTGGTTGAGCATCTGCCTTTGGCTCAGGTCGTGATCTCTGGTTCCTGGGATCCAGTCCCACATCAGGATCCCCTCAGGGAACCTCCTTTTCCCTCTGCCTATGTCTCTGCCTCTCTCTCTGTGTCTCTCATGAATAAATAAATAAAATCTTTAAAAAAAAAAAAGAAATATATTTTTAAATTAGAATACATTTTTAAGAAAGGAGTAAATACAAAATGCTTACATGTGCAGGTACATTTCAGACAAGTAGCTTTCCTTCTTAAACTATATCTCAGGAAAATAGACACCGAGATGTATATGCAACCAGTGTAGATTTTGATAGGAATAAACTGGAAACAATTCAAACTCGAAGAAGGAGATATGGATAAATTATGTTCCAGACACACTGGGAAGTGTTATGCAACATTTCCTTAAATGTTAGAGAGGAATATTTATGGCAAATTTCGAGTGAGATTTAATTACTTATTTAAGTAATATTAAGGAAAGTAATCAGAATCATTTATGGGAAAAACATCCCACAGGGCAGCATATACATTACAGTACTGTTTGGAAAACTATAAAATATACATAGGAAAAAAAATGCAAGTACAGACACCAAATTATTATCAATTGTCTTGGAAGTATAGATATTAAGTGATTTTTCTTATTTTCCTTTGAGATTTTCTATGCTTTCTCCATTAAATGTGTTACTTTTGTAAGAAGGAAAGAGAGTTGTTTAAAAAGATTATCCATTTTCAGCTCTTAAGCTAACAAATAAAAATTATTGGTGATTATGACTATGGATTTCTTCACACTCTCAGCATTGTACACCAAAATCAGTGAATTTTACCATGTAAACTACTTAGATGCACTATGAATCCTGTGTGCAGCATGCCAATTCAAATCAATTTGGCTTCTCTTTCCACTATTAAGAAATCAGTTTTGAAACAGCATATATTCTTGAGTAAATAGAAAAAATATTTTATAGACAAAAATAACAAATACTCAGCTCATAGTTCTTGAGGAATATGAAAAAGAATAATTATAGACACTGAAATTGTTCCATTTAGTAATAAAATGAAGTGCTATTTTCAATGAACATTTCTTGTAGTAAAATTGTATTTGTGAAGTGTTGCCCTCAAAACTGCCACTTAATTATATCTGAAATCTAATCAGGTCACTTATTTAAGGAAAGAGATTGTAGGACTCCATTAAACACTAAGCCAAGAAACAATTGAGTTCTGGAGTTTATTTATTCTTCTATCTGTGTAGGAAGTTAGCTAGAAATATTACTTCAATTAGAGTTCTTTGTATTAGCTTTCGCCTCCTTTCAATGTTAAAATAAATATTTTTATATCTAAATAATTTAAAGAACTTTTCCCCTAAGGCTAAAAAACTATTTTTCTATGGGTTATTTTTCTTGGGTTAAAAATTTTGTTAGGTCCATTATAAGTAAAATATCAATAAGGAGATAAGAGCTAGCATAAAGCCATCATGTTCCACAGACTGCACAGATTAGATGCAAATTGACTCAGGGGAAGAAAAAAAAATGGGTCTCCCAATCTTCACCTTATCTCTCCTCCACCACACTTCCAAAAAACCCTTTCCCAGTAACCTCAAATAATTGATAAGTTTGGGTTTTGTAGGCAAGAGCTGTTTAAGTCAATGAAAACCTTCCTTTCATAATTGTTTTATTTTCTCATCCTCACGTAATTAGGCCATGTAAAAAGAGCACTTCAAGCTTCAAATCTGGTCCCATCAATTCAGTGGCAGTTCAATCAATATTAGATAGCATCAAAAATCTATTTCCTGTCCCTGACAAGAGAAGGAGGTCCATAAGATTATCTGTTCTGAATAGCAAATGCAAACTCCATACTATCTCAAAATGCCAACTATGCTGTTTTTACCTACACATGCTATTGGAACTATGGTCAAAGCCAACTTCTTTTAATTATATAAAACTTTAATTTTTAATTATGATTGAAAGATAGTGTAAAGTAAGCCAGCAAATCACTCAAAGTTACCGAAACATTGAGATTGTTTTCTATCAGGTGTTTCTTTCATATTAACTGGTTGAAGTTCAGTCCTTTAAAATTAATTTCCTTCAAATGACCATCAAAAATGAAACTGAGGGTGCCAGTGAAATTCTCAGAATGATGTATGCACAAAATTATCGGATGCAGTTTACCGTACACAACAACAGTTTCCTGTTTCCTTTCAGTTTCCTACCTCAACAGTTTCTATTTCTTTTCAAGAAAAAAATTAAAATATAGAAACACCTTTGATATCTTTAACTGAAATATCCAAAGCAGTAAATACCTAAAGCTCACATGCTAAATTAAGGTTTCTGCTGGTAATCTTCATTTCACTTTTATAACATCTATATTTAGAGAAAACTTTAAAAAGAATTATCATGGAAAATTTTGGGAAGAAAGCAGGAGAAAACGACAATAGCTAGCTAACACTTAATACTATATCTGTAAATTCATTTAATACTTAAAACAATCCTTCCTGGTTGGCACTGTTATTGCCATTATTTTTAAAATCTAGATACTGATGTAGAAATTAGCCCTCTGGGACTCAAACTTGCTTTGCAAGAAGTTTTTAATGAACAGTCTTATACGTTTTAATCCATACCATTCCTTATTCATAATCCATGCATACCATGCCTAGCAGAATTGTATTAATTGAAGCAGTGCATTTTTTTTTAAAGATAAGAGTAGGATTTTTTTTTTCAAGAACTATCTCTAAGATTGAACATTTCTATTATTTGTGTTCTTATTCTCTAATTTGTTAATTTCTGATTTTATCTTTATCATTTCTCTTTTCCTGCTTTTCTTTGGTTTGTTTGAAGTGATAGTTCTAATTAATCTGATTATAATAGTATAATTCTCTTTTTTTGTTTACTTAATAAATCTTATCCTTTAACTTTTAAACAGTCCATGTCCTTTGTTTTAGGAATGGTCAAAGCATTGTAAATGCTGGTTAAGAGTTTTATCTAATTAACCAAATTTGAGAATTTCTTAAGCTTTTATAATGGAATTTCAGTCCATTTGCATTTATTATCAAAGATGCCACTAAGCATGGCATTATATTATCATCTTGTTTTTTGCTTTCTTCTTTAAAGTTTAGCGAAACATTCTCTTTGCTTTCTACATTTTTTTAAATGTAAATTTCTTTTCCTTCAGCTATTCAAAATTTTGTGTATTTGAATTACAGTAGTGACTACCTTCCATTTTTAAAGACCTTAGTTGACTATATTTCTCTAATTACCAAAGTAAATAAAAAAGTACATCTATTCATTTGCACCTGTGTTATACAAGAAAAGTAGCTTTCTTTTATTTCAGATTACTTCCTGATTGTATTGTATAATTGAACATTTTACAGATTATTTGTTTCAATTTATCTTCTTTTAATAGTTAAAATAGAAAATTGTGACCCCTAGGTGGCTCAGGGGTTAAGCATCTACCTTTGGCTCAGGGTGTGGACCTCGAGTCTCAGGGTTGAGTCCCACATCGGGCTCCCTGCACGGAGCCTGCTTCTCCCTCTGCCTATGCCTCTGCCTCTCTCTCTGTGTGTGTCTCTCATGAATAAATAAATAAAAATATTTAAAAAAGAAAAAAAATAAAATTATAATCATTATAATTGAAGATGTTAAAAATAAATATTGATTAATAGAAATCAACAATCTAACCAAAATTACAATTTTTAGGAATGATTGGTATCACTGAGGAAGATATCAAGAGTGGCCATTTATGGGATGGAGGGATTTTTACATGAATAATTGTAATAAGCTGAATGGTATCGCCAAAAATACCTGAACAAGTCCTACTTCCTGAAACCTGTGACTATTCCCCGATTTGTGCTGAAATTAAGAATTTTGAGATGAGGAGACTATTTGGGATTATCTGGGTGGGCCCTAAATACCATCACAAGTGTCCTTGTAAGAAAACGGCAGAGGGAGATTAGAGGTCACATAGAAGTGAAGGCATTATGAAGGAGGCAGAGACTACAGTGAGGCCACCACAAGCCAAGGAATACCTGCAACTCTACTAGACCCTCCAGAGGTAATGGGTCCCGACTGACACCTTGATTCCAGACTTCTAGATTCCAGAACCATGAGAGAATTCATTTCTACTGTTTTAAACTACCCAGTGTGTGGTAATTTGATAAGGCAGCCCTGAGAAATTAATATACCAGTGCATTCCTCCCTTTGACAATTCTAATGGAACTAGGTAAGAATTTGAGATATTTTTTATTATATCTTAGCTCTCAAACTGCATTTCTTTTTAAGATTTTATTTATTTATTTGACAGAGAAAGAGAGAGCACAAGTAGACAGAGCAGCAAGCAGAGAGAGAGGGAGAGGAAGAGTCCCCATGGAGCACAGAGCCCCTTTGCAGGGCTCAATTCCAGGACCCTGGGGTCATGATCTAAGCCAAAAGCAGATGCCTAGCTGACTGAGCCACCCAGACACTCCTCAAACTGCATTTTTTTAAGTACTGTTTAAGGATGAGGCCATGAATAGTGACAGAGCATGATACAGAACGACAGCTAGCATTAACTGTTTCCCACATGCAGGCATTTGTCTAGATAGTTTACATACATTAAGTCTTTTCCTCATAAAAGAAGAAGGCTGTGAGGCTTCCCTAGTTTAAGCAATTTATACAAGATCACAAAACATGTGGCAGTGGTAGAGCTGGAATTACAACCAAGGTTTCCTGATTTTGAAAGCCCAAATCTTAGTGGCTAAAAGGCACTACACATTGCTTTTCACTTCAATTGTGCCTGTCCCTTTCTTATTCAAATATTCCCTTCCTTTTTATCAAAGATATTTAAATGATGTCTTAAGTTGTATGAAAATGTATCTAAAGTCGGACATTGACACTGTTTTAACACAACTTTTGGGAAACACTAGTATTTCTGCTGCCTGGTATCTCTACTGTTGATACTAGAAGTGCCAGTTAAAGCCTGTCGTGTCCAGACACCTGCTGTTCACTAAATCTGAGAACCTTCCCTTCGCCTCTAGACCAGTTAGCACTGACATAGCTGCTCTAATCTTTTTCTGACCCTCTCTCTTTAACCATGTTTTCCCTTTTCATAACACATAACCATTTTTTAGGATGACTATTGTCTAAACCAAAAATGTTGAGTGTCCTGTTGAAAACTATAGAAGGACAAAATGTTCAAATCAGATTTTCCTGGGCAAACTAGCATGTGTCGTCACTCTATTTATTTATTTAGTGCATTAAATATTTCAACTCTGTCTTCCCTTGAGGACTGTAAATCCTAGAGAGCAAAACACAAATTTTTTTCTACTCTTTATTTTATCCCTATTGCCTAGTACAGTGTCTGACACTCAATGAATACCCAATAACTACTTGATGAATGAGTAAATCAACCTTAATATGCAGAGTTATTTTATATGGTAGTTAAAGGCATGACTCATATTCTTACAGTACATGGAAAAATTCTTTAAGATTCACAAGTAACTATGTTGAAAAATATTGGAATTATGAAATTATTTAAATTGTTGAAAATACCCTAAGCCAAGGCTAAATGAACACATCCAAATCAGATTAGCAGCAATTCACAGGGGGGCATTTTAGCATAACGAAGCAGGTATTTCTTTGCTTGGGCACAGAACAGCCACAAACAGTTGTTATGGCAAGTCAGACTTTCCCCTCATCCAATTTGATCTTGTTCCTAGAGCCACAGGCTGAGTCACCTCTAATATGTAGTTCAATTTATTACAGCACTGTACACTGAGAACCCTGTGGCCTGGAATTCTGTAAAACATTAAAACACATTTTCACTTTTAGAAAAAAAATATATTATTGAAATATTTAAAAGGCCATGTGCATTATCTCTAATCCATGATCTAGCTAAAAGAGCTAAAGCTCTTGTACGATTCCTAGTAAATTGGTCCATAATTCTAAGAACCTTGTCTGTAAGAGCCAGTATTTCCATAGACCTCTTACTGTGCCATTTTGTCATCTTCACAAGGACTTATTCTGGTGTTTTTTGTTCACTTGTTTGTCTTTAACATAAACTGATGATATCCAAGATTTATTTTAGAAAAAAAAATGATTCTAATAGATCTTACTAAACTATGACTAAGAAGCAGAAATAGGTTGAATTTGTTAAGTAACTTGCAAATTTTAGCCTTCTTTAAACCCATTTGAAAGCATAATGGACACCACACAAATAGATGTAAAGATTGTCTGGACTCTAGGCTTATAATTAGGCCATTAATAAGAACTAAGCACTACTGCACACTTTTCCTGCGAAGATATGATAAGAGTGGCAACAGAAAATCTGGCACCCTTACAGTCCCATTATCAGGTCCAGAAAAATCTTGGCTGAATTGAAGCAGAAAAACAATTTATCACATCACCAGTTGAAACAGGATGTTCCAGCTCATCCAAAGTCTACTTACTGTACATTTGACTCTCTTCTCCAAGAGGCTTAGAAATCATTCATGGTCAAATAACTAGTTATCGAAAGATAGACTGACAAGCACAATGTAGGCAAGGTAGATGCTTGTATTGATTTAGCTCCAGCCTATCATGGTTGGGCTGCTCAAACTCTAATGGAATAAAAAGATAAGGAATAAGCTATATGGACCAGAATTTAGTTTATATTTTAGAAGACAGAGGGTCCAAAGCAAGAAAAATCCTAATTAAATAAAGGCGACTCTCTCAATGTATCTCAGTCTTTCAAAATCTCTTTGACAATTTTTTTTTCTTTGACAATTTTGAAAGGAAAATACCTTCTCTCCTAAAATTCAGTATGTTAAGGTCTCTGTAGCACGCACCCCTTGGATGTTGTTCATTAGAAGTATCTGTCCATGAATTTCAAAACATTTTCCATCAGTGTTGGATAATGTACTTCATCCTAACAGAATTGAAAGAATCTTAGATTAAATGTTACAACAAAAGGAAGTAGAATCAAAACACTTGGTCTTTACTTGAAAGGCTTTCTGAAGAGTTTGATCAATGGAAAGATATTCAAATATGGAAATCAATCCAGTTGTCAGGAAAGTTTCACCCCTGTCCTTTAGAAAAGGTTAATAAGAATTTATTATTAATGGGCCTGAAATTATGGCTTCAGATGAAATGTAATAGTGAGCCAGGTACATCATTTCGGAAGGAAAATAATGGCATGAGGTTATTTCAAGGGCAATAAATGACTATTATCTCATTCTAGTGCAACACAAAATTTGGGAACACTTTCCTCACTAGATGTAAGACAGTCAAACCAAGTTTCTCAAAGATGACCCTGAGGTTTTCAGACTCTGCATTACCAGTGGGCATCTAGACTCCTGGAGAGCAAGAGACCAGCATTTAAGACCCTCCCATGGTGTGGCCATTTTGATGTGCTATGCCAGATGATGGGTAAAATTTTACAATCTGTTTGGTCTTATTCCAAACAACTCAGCTTGTTTTTGCTCACAAATTACATATATATTATATATATGCACACACATATATTAAATATTCTTTATCAACACTAATATAAGCTTCTAAAGTATATTCTGCTAATATCTAATTTATTACTTCATCCCTGGTCAAATCATATACCTTTAAAACCACATTATCCTCATTGTCATTGTGTATTATATAAGATTCTGTACTACTTAAGTTATATATCTGTTGTATTGCTATTCATCACTTTTTCAGAAAGTAATCAATATGATGGGTGATATAAGTGATTTCAGATGAAGGATTTTGCTGATGAATATGAATTTCATCTCTCTTCTCTGCCCTGACTACACTTTTGTAGACTTATTCATCACCATTGAAAGGGAAGACTATAACATTTCAGGAGGGTAAACAAAGAGTCTCTAGAAGTTACAAATTAAATAATGAGCTCCTACAAACTTTTAAGCATCCTCTACTTAGAGAATTAACATCTACTAAATATTAAGTTATATCCTCCTCCACTGAACTTCTTTACCACTAAAGGGAAGTTATATTTACAAAATAACTTTTCCTAAGTTAAAAAAATAAAACTTTCTCCTTAGGATAGCATGCATGATTAAGCTATTTTAACTTGCTTCTTCTGAAAGTCAGTAAAGGATGAAAGAATTGATGTAAAGAAAACTGGCTTTAAGTAACAGTACAGATCTTTTGTATTTGATATACATAGCAGCTCTAATAATATAGAAGAAAATTTTAAAATACTGGTTCATTGTGTGTCAAATTACAGGATAAGGTTTTCATTTTTGACTAGTCAGAAAGTCAAGAGTCAAATAAGTCAAATTTCCACATCCATATCAAATCAGTTTAAAGTGTTGACTTCTTAAAGTCTGTGAAGCAACTGCGTGCTGGCATCTGTAAAAATGACCTCCAAAGTCACAAATGCTTTGGTAGGAAAGGCCCTACCATGTGGCACCGCTCAGTACCATATTGCTTAAAAGACCTACCCCAAGAAAAAGAACGTAATTATAAAGAATGCCCAACTTCTTCAAAAGGATTATCAGGGGCGCTTGAGTGGTTCACTCAGTTAAGTGTCTGACTCTTAGTTTCAGTTCAGGTCATGATCTCATGGGTCCTGGGATCAAGCTTCCACCTTGAGCTCTATGCTCAGTGGGAAGTCGGCTTTGGAGAGTCTCTCCCTTTGCCCTTCTCTCCCCCATTCCCTCGCCGGCTCTAAAAAAAAAAAAAAAAAAAAAAAATATCTTAAAAAAAAAAAAAAGAAAAGAACTATCAAAGCTTGCATCCCATCAAGGTTTACTTTCTTGTTTGTTTCAGTCAGGGTATGACAAGAAGTCCAAGCCTTCCACCTCATCCTTCATTCACAAACAGATCTATACGTTCTCTAAACTGACTCATTTTCTGGCCTTCCCTATCTTTCAAACTCTGCCACTAGGCTGCATTGTATTCTTATTCTCTTCTCTAAACTTCCCTTTGCCTTCTTAAAGCTGAAACCTGGCTACCCATGAAAAATCTACCTGTATTTCAGCAAATTTCAGGATTTTTTTTCTCCCACATTCCCATACTATAACACTCTGAAGTGTCCTCCTGAGTCCTCCTCTTCTTCCTGGTTTTTTTTTTTTTTTTTTAAGATTTTATTTATTTTATTCATGAGAGACACAGAATGAGAGAGAGAGGCAGAGACACAGGCAGACGGAGAAGCAGGCTCCATGGATGGAGCCTGACTTGAGACTCAATCATGGGTCTCCTGTATCATGCCCTGGGCTAAAGGTGACGCTAAACCACTGAGCCACCAGGCTGCCCTCATCTTCCTGTTAATTGGCATTTTATTTTTCCTTAAAAGCTCTAGTGTCCTAGAAGGGCATTTCATCAACTCCCTTACCTTTAGTCTTCCTTGTTACACTCCTACACTGACCTCTGGTCACTGACTCACATTTTCTGAAAATCTTGGCATCTGGATTCCATTCTTGCTCTGTCTTATCATTGTTGATTTAAGATTACTCAGCTGACTCTTCACTTCCAGAAGTCTAATTGCCTACCTACCTCAGCCAACATTTGTCATCAGTAAGGGCACCACCAGCAAAATATAAATTTCTACCGTCCTGCTTTCTGACCAAAATCTTCTGTTTCTAGTTCATTTATTTAGTACCTTCACATCCATCTTCATCCCCATTAATACCACCAGTCATTTGACAGTCCTCACTTGCATTAGTTTTCCATTGCTGCTATAACAATCTACTACAAATTTAATGGCTTATAATAACACCTATATATTATTTCAGTTTCTTTAGTCAGAAAGCTGGGCATGGTGTGGCTCCGCAAGTTCTCTGCTTAGAGTTACAGAAGGCCCAAAGCAAGGTGTTGGCAGGGCTGCCTTCCTTTCTGAGAGCTCTGGATCTGATTCCACTTCCAAGCTCTTTGAGGTTGGTAGGCAGATCCCATGAAGGGACCTCATTTTTAGTGGGTTATTATAGGGTTATTTTCAGCTTCTGGAGGCCACCCACATTTCTTGACTTAGGTGCGCCCTCCCTATTTCAAAGCCAAACAGTTTGAGTCCTTCTCATTCTTCAAATCTCTTCAATTTTCCCTCTGCTTCATCTCTTCTATTCTTCTACCAGAGAAGTTTCTCTACTTTTAAGAGCTTATGTAGTTAGGTTAGGGCCACTCAGATAATCCAGGAAGATGTCTCCTGGACAAGGTCCATCTCAAGGTCCATAATCATAACCACTTATGCAAAAGTCTCTTTTGGCATATAACAGCATTTCCAGATTCTGGGGGATTATGGTGTGGATCTTTGAGGCCCTTTCAGACCACTTTTAACTGCTCATAATCCTCCCTCACCTCCTCTCTTTTCCCTTCTTACACAGTTTAGACTTCATGAGACATCACTATATTCTCATCCTTTGTGAAATTCCTCATCACTTTATCCCTTTCCTTCTATTTTATTTGCCTAGAAAAATGCTAATTCTGTCTAAACCCATCTTTGCACCAATTCCACACCTCTACACAACAAGTTGACCATGACTGGAGAAAACACCAGAATTAATAGTATATATCTCATTTTAGGTCAATCCTGCTGGTCACTCTCTATGTATTAGTCATAAATTTAGCTTTCAAAAAAAAAAATTTAGCTTTCCATTCTTTAAGACAACTATTTCACCCTTCTACTCTCCTCAAACTTTTAACATTCTTGTCCCCAATTCCTTTTCAGCAGAGAATCATGTTTTTAATTTCACTAAAAAAAAAAAAAAAAAAGAACTAATATACTCCCACTGCTACATTTAACCTATAGCCCATATATTTTACTTCCACTACAGTTGAAAACTTTCTCTTCTCCTTCTTTTGTCTTATGTAAGGCTACTAGAGCATTGGATCAAATTTTCAAGGAGATAGCTTGTGTAATTATCAATCCTTTTCCCATATCACAAGTGTCCCTATTCTTTTGTATCATACCAGTTAGAATACAAGTATGGTGAATTCTCTCCTATCTTAATACTTTACCTTAATTATTCCATATTTTTCCTCACATTTATAGAAACATTTATCAGAAGAATTCTGAATACCTGTTATCTTTTCTTCTTCACTTCTTAATTCACTATGACCAGGTTGTTGTCCCTTTTCTCTTTTTGAAACCACTCTTTTATTTATCACCAGTGACCTCTATCTTGTTAAACCCAATAGTTTGCTCTGTGTTCTCACTGCATTCAACCTCTTGGCAGCAGCTGACACTATGACCATTTTTTTCCTTCCTGAAACACGTTTTTCATTTAGCTTCCAGGTAACCACTTTTTACAGTTTTCCTTTTATACCACACTTACCAGACCTCTTTAATCCCTTGGTGTGGATCTTTCTCCTATTTTCAGCCTTTGACTATTGGAGTGGCCCACATCCCAGCAGTCCTGGGTCCTCTTTTCTACTGTCTATAAACCAATTTTCTCATTAATCTCATTAGAACTCATGATTTTAGGGGGATCCCTGGGTGGCGCAGCGGTTTGGCACCTGCCTTTGGCTTGGGGCGCGATCCTGGAGACCCGGGATCGAATCCCACATCGGGATCCCGGTGCATGGAGCCTGCTTCTCCCTCTGCCTGTGTCTCTTCCTCTCTCTCTCTCTCTGTGACTATCATAAATAAATAAAAAATTAAAAAAAAAAAAGAACTCATGATTTTAAATAACATCTATGTGTGATAACTGATGGGTCTCCAGCCTCATATTTTCCGTATTTAAATATCCAATTACCACTTTTCCTATCTACATAATTGCCATTTCAAATTTAACAAAACCAAAACCAAACTCTTGACTCTATCCTTTTTGAGAGAGGCAATTAGTAGTCCCCAAATACCCATTATTTCTCTTTCCTTAGGAAAAGATTACCTAATTTTCAAAAAGACAAATGTCTACATAGAATCAAGAAGACTGCATTTCTCAGCCTTTCTTGCAATTAGCTGTGGTCATGTTACTCAGGTCAGGCCAATGGGATCTAAGTAGAAATATCATGTAAAACTTCTGGAAAGTGCCACCTGTAACTTCTGGAAATTATCCTTAGAAGTAAGGTCCTTGTCCCTGGCAATGCTAACCCTCAAAAGATAGCACATTTCTCCCCAGATAGGAACTTTACTACTAGATTATACTGCCACATGAAGAGGAAGTTATGTTTGAATGTGGCCTCTTCACTTGAACAGTCAAGCTTTACCTGACATGGTGAGAGATGAGTTGACTGTTTGTTTATTCAATAATGCCCCCTTGCCTCCTCTTAACCAGCAATTACCCATTAACCTGGATCAAATATAAAGTACATTCTAAAATCAGGATTTTAAACACAAGTATGACCATAATCCCATTTTTAATTTAGTACCCCCACTCCATCTGCTGTCATTCTATCACTTGTAAATATCTTAGAGTGTTCACTGTGTGTAAAACACTAGTTTGAGTACAGCAGTGACTTATCTCAGTGAGTATCCTGGAATAGCTTAGGAAGGAATGAAATCTATCAAGCCTGGGAGTTAGAAGGGCATACATGTGTCCTGTCCATCTGTGGGCCTAATCCTGAGGTAAGAAGCTAAACAATTCCCAGATGCTCAAAGAAAATGTCACTTTGCTCTCACTGTAACTGTTCCATATCTCTGGGGAATGGTTATAAACTGGATACCTTTCTTTATGGACCATGCAGAGGACATAACTGAACATTTTGGGGTTTTTTTTAGATTTTTGGCAATAGTATGGAATTTTGCATGTGTGTTTGTATGTGCTTCTTTATCTTCCCTTTATTATTTTGTACCCCTTTTATATTGCTTATTCCCTCAATTTTTTATTACCACCTAAAATTCTTCATGGAATTGAGCTGAGATGATTATCCAAATAAAATAAAATTGTCATGTCTGGAATGGGTTAACATGGCTTCCAAAGCATTCAGCTGGAAGTACGGGTTGGATTCAGGGCTGACAATCTATTTTTAGGTAACTACTTGGCCATTCTTTACTATACAAATAAGATTCTAATTTCAGGAATGCTCCCTTTTGCTTAAATTTCATTGATTATGCATTGTCATTCTTTTATATTAATCTCTGCTTTTAAAATGTGTTTTAAGATGGCTGACTGACTGCACCATTGAGACAGAGACCTGCTATCTGGAATAAGCACTTCATAAACCAATCACTTCTAGACTTTTCAGGCCATCAACAGTCATTTTCTCATATAGAAAAGCAAACAAGCCCTACCAAAGCCTTTCATAAGTAAAGGTTGAAATTATTCAGAACAGATGAGGTTCAGCTGGAACAAGACTGGCATAAACAGAAACCTGGAAAAGTGATGTGGGGAATCAGCTAGAAGGATGTGAAGTAACACTGCCCTGTCATCTGGTGCATAAATAATAGAAATTATTAAAAATATAAATGCAGTAAATGTTAGCATTCTGCTTCCCTTATATGGAAAGTTATTGATGAGAATGAACACTCTGAATCTTCAAGGGCATCTATTTAAACATTACTTTAGTGAAAAGAAACATGAGCAAAAGAAAGAACTACCCATGTCTCCTTTCTCCTATCAAGGAGAAAAGAAAAAAATAGAACTGTCACCCATCATTCTTTTCCTTTCATCTCTATATCATATTATCTAGTCACAATTTCCACACATTTCGAAGATTATGTATTAATATTCTTATACTTCCAAATATTAGAAAGTCAAGCATGGGGTCTATATTTTGTACACACAATGTTAACTGATGTGAGAGAGCAGTACAGTCATGACCTCGTTCATATGGTAATTACTTACACGGTACAGACACTTTCCAGGACAGCTCAAAATCCAGTAACACAACATAATTATATAATGAAAATACAACTTTAGGTACATTAGTGTTTCAAAAACAGAAAGCAAGATCTCTGAGTGAATTTAATGCTTTAGGTAAGTTTAAAGAAATATTAACTCTCTAAGTGAAGTCTGTCAAAACCAGTAATTTATGTGGTAGTTCTACAATATGTCAACTTATCTAAGCTGAACTACATTTCCCAGAATTCACTGTCCTGTATGTTTCCTATTTGGTTGAGCCACAGAAATTCTCCTGAGAGATTTGGATAGCCCAAGTGAAGAGCAGTCATTCTGTAGCTCATCAAAATTATTGCTGACTGGCTGACTCATTTTGTTGCTATGTGGCAGTAATTAAGCCTAAAAGTACTCCACCATCCTCTCTAGATCCTCCTTAGCTTCTCTAACTCCTGGGCCAGGTGTGTGTATTTAGCTCCTTAACAAAGCTACTGTGGACTCCATACTACCAAAGTCAGAGACAGGAGAACGACACGTTTCAATCCATCCTCATGGACTCTATCATTTTATATCCATCTTTACAAATCCCTTAACACATACATATACACATCTCCTAGTGTTTCCCTTCTCCAATTGAGTGCCCACTGATAAATCACAATCATATATATATATATATATATATATATATACACACACACACACACATATATATCTGCCACTTAATACATCTTTAGATATGTCATTTAACACAATAGTTCTCTCTAATTCCATAGCCCATTCTATATGGGTCAGTTAGCCTGGAAAGAGGGGAACAATCTCATTTCTTTTCATATGCAAAACTCAAATGCACCTACTTTGTGGTTCTGAAATAATTCCCTTATTTTTTCCTTTTAAACTTTACACAGTTCCAATCCATATGATTTGGTAACTGTTAAATTCTTATAAACGTGCTATATAATTCTGGAGTGTAAATACTTCCTCTTGCCTTGGACCTGTAGAGATCTCACCAGGACAGCTCCATCCTTCTTCCACAGGGAAAAGGGGAAGTTTATGTAGATTATTCATACAATAAGAAATTTCATGTTCTGGAATGAAAAGATATAAAAATATTCATAAATCTATATATGTAAGATTTGTCCACTTTATTATAGCTAAATTATATCTTAGTTAAAAAATAAAAGGAAGCCTATGTTTTATGTTTCAGTAATTGCCACAACATGTATTTCAACAGAATGCCCTGGAACATCACCGTCAGGACCAAAACACCAAGATCACAGTTTTGTGTAAATTAGATCTGCCAGTATGTTTACTCATTATACATGATATGAAGAAAATAATCATATCCTTTTTTCCTCATAAATCATAATTTCATTGGCTTCTTATAAAATCAATGTGTTCACTACAAAAAGAACAAATTCAAGCACTTCAGGAAAAATTTTCTAAAGGAAGAAATGCCATCACCCAGCAATAATCAACAACTTGGGAAATTTTAGTCCAGTTATCTTCCAATGCATACATAAATACACACAAACAGAAAAACAGCTAGGTAAACAACTCAACAGTGAGATAGAAAAAACAGTATAGAACAATGGGATTCTCCTATAGTTATATAAAGAGCACTGGCTTTGCTTGAGGGAAAATCTTCATATTCTCAACTACACTAAGTTAAATGATCTTTCTGAGTCTCAGTTTTCTCATAAGTAAAATTAGGAAAAAAGTAGAACCTTTTTATGGGATTGTTATAAGAATTAGAGTAATTACTAAATGCAAAACACTGAGATCACATATTCAGAAAATGTTAATTATTATTTCACGGTGGAAAATATTCTTTCGTGTAAGACTTTAACAGAGGAAAAATAAACTGAAGACATAGCTGATTAATGTTTCCTTAATACTAGTTCTTGGGGTGCCTGGGTGAATCAGTTGGTTAAGTGTCTGCCTTTAGCTCAGGTCATATCCCAGGGTCCTGGGATCAAGTCTCACATTGGGCTCCCTGCTTCTCCCTCTCCTTTCACTTGTCACTCCCCCTGCTTGTGCTCTCTCTCTTTCAAAGAAATAAATAAAATCTTTTAAAAAATACTAGTTCCTAAAGATCTCTATACGTAAGAAGAAAACTTTTAAAAGATATCAACATTTCAGAATTATTTTTGTATTTTTTCTATTTTTACACAGTATATCTGATAGCCTGTTGAGAAGAAAAAGGGTATAAGCACTGATATTATTATATCTTAGCTACATTATATATTATAACTATATGTTATCATTATATATTCATTTTATATTTTTACTTTTACATGTTTATATATTTTAATATAATTTTTCCTATTTTGTCAAGATTTATAAGATATTTTTCCTGTTCTGTATTCATGATTCTCCCATAATTCACCATCTTAAGTGTAGTTCATATTTAAGTGACTTCAATGGTCATGATTAGTCATTCTACTGCTACTTTTTCATTTGAATTCTTTATCTGGATTTGTCTCTTGAATGAGTTGAATTTCAAGTTTTTCATTCATTATAGAATAATTTGGGGGTCCTATATCCTCTGAGTTTTCCATGTTTTAGATGCTTGCCTATTGCCTTAATTCCAGAATAAATGCTGCTGGCCCTTGAACAACACAAGGGTTAGGGGTGCAGACACTCTGTACACTCAAAAATCTGAGTATAACTTTTGACTCCAATAAAACATAACTACTAATAGCCCACTGTTGACCAGAACCTTACCAATACATTTATAGCACTGTACTGTATTTATTTAAAAATCCACATAAAAGTGGACCAACATAGTTCAAATCCATGTTATTCAAGAGTCAATTGTGCTTAGCTGAATATAAATAACATCCTTCGATCACAGTTTTTTCCATTGTCTTCTGACATGGATGGTGCTTGGAAAATACTGAAAGTAGCTATTACAGAGGGAAATTTTCCTTTATAATTATGCTTTTTTTGGTTCATTTGTTGACTTTTCTACATCAGGAATACCAACTATGTCTATATTTTATCTTCTGTCTTTCATATCTGTAACTATCTCTATCTTGTTCTATCCTCCATGTCGATGACAGTGTTTTAGTTTTTATTCTATGTTTGCAGTTTTTAATTCATTTGGTCAGATTTGTAATGGAGTTTGCTGTTGTTGTACTCATTTTATTTCTCTTATTCTTTGATCCCACTTTGCTTCTCATTCCATCGTTTAACACCCAGTTCTTGTTTTGCAGAATTTGTATGTGTACCTTGGAAAGTTTTCTTTTGTTTCTTGAGTTTTCTTATAGATCAGGTTATTTTATGTGATGCAAAGTCTCTCTCTTCTTCTTTTTTTAAATCTTTTTATGATAGGGTGTTTATACAGTCTCCCTAAATCAGTGCTTCAAACAATGTAACTTTGTAGTTCCTCCTGAAAAGAGCCAGAATCAATCTCCCCACCCTTAATTTCAGACAGGACTTGTGGCTTTTTTGGCTTTTTTTTTTACATTTGTTCAAAGACTAGCCCTCAAGAAACTCTGTATACTTCTACTTCCTCTCTTCAACCTCTGTCCAGCCATAATTGAGAAAGGCTGGGCTATCCAATGAGAGGAATGAGAGACCACATGGAATCAAGATGCACAGTCCCAGATGAACCATCCATGATAATCTGGCAGTTGAAACAAATTCATAACTGAAATAGAATTCCCTAGCTGAAAGCCAGCCAATTTGCCAATCTCCAGAACTGTGAATTAAATAAATCCTTGTGATTTTAATCCACTGAGTTATGGTGGTTTATTATGGAACAAAATATAATTGATACAGTCTCTATGCCTTTGCTTTTCGTCCCCCATGCCTTAAACATTGGCATCTTTAGTCAGAATTCCTGCTTTCTCTAATGAGTGAATTTTCTTGTGCATGCTCTTCTTTTTCTGAGATAATTGGTATCTTCTATCTATACCCTATGTTTTACACACCTATATAGTTTTATAGGAGCGCTGGCTACTATTTCTTGTCCTTTTTTGCCTGAGGGCATGGAGATGGGATAGAATTCAGTTGGAAAGACATTCAGCATTTGCTGGGTTTCTGGACTTGTTTCATTCTTCTGAGATGCCATAACTGTTTCATTATCCAAGCCTATGTCTCACATTGTGAAGTTCTTATCTCAATTCCCATGGGCTTCAGCTCATCTTCCTAACACTAAGATCTTTTGTCCTACTGGTGAACGCTGATTTTTCAGAGGCGGATAAGGACGTCTACTTATTTTAACTTTCACATGTTTTTCCTTGCCTTTTCACCAGGTTGCCTATTCACTTCAAAAGGCTATTTCTCTCCAAATTGGGTCATTAGTAGAATTTTTCAGTTTCTTTGTATATGCTTCTTTCTATCATACAGAAAACAGATATTAGAGGTTAGAGGCAAGGCTATATCTTATCAGAATTTTTTTTCTCTTTTCTCAACTGCCATTTTTTTTTAAGTTTATGGCCTAATAATAAACCTCTTTTCCCTAATTTCTGGCTATTTGTAATTTATTATTATTTTTTTCACCTAAATAAATTTTTATTTATTTTTTAAATATTAGGATGAGAGAGATTTTAGCCATGAATTTATCACATATGTATAATGTTATGCAAGGTTATACACAGTAGCATCACATTCACCTGTTATTTTTTAGAGAAGTCAAACCTAGAAGTAAAAAAACTTCTTAAGTCTAAAAAGGTGAATCTGTCACTTCAATTGTGTAGTTACTCCTGCCCTAAAGATTTTTACCACTTAAAAGATTCTTGAAAAGGCTGTGATTTCTAACTAGGTGACAACACTTAAAACAAGTGTTCACTATTGGAGAGGTCTATTATTTACACAAAATTAGGATGAACTGTTCTAGGAAGCCAGCTGGAGGCACATGGGATTCTTAAACCTGCCCAGTTCTTTCTCTTTGTTCTCCTAGCCAGAACCCTTCATGATGAATAACATGTTCTCTAAGGCCTAATGCTTCCTGTGCATCCTTTGTCCTCCTGCTTAAAAAGGCTTTATGTTGGAGAATCCTTCACATCCTGTCTCTCTTTTTTTTTTTTTTTTTAATTCTCAAAGCAGGTTTTCTGGTAACACTCACTTTCAGCTGAAGGGATTTTGTATTTGCAGCTTATTTTGTGGAAGAATATAGTAAATTGGTGACCTCCTTTCCCCTGTCTGCTATGTAGAGTTTATTTAATTTAGCCTTTTGATATCGAACTGGTATGAACTAGAAGAGGGCAGAGGAGGGTTAAAGAGTCCAGCTGGGCACCCACAAGTTAGAATCTCCAAATACTTCTGGAACTTTTACAAATCAAGAGGAGAAAGATTTCAAGTGGAACCCTGAAGAGAAACATCAAAAGCTCCCTCTTTTCTAGTCCCTCCTTCAATGATTTTTTTTTACTATTATCTCTTATAGATTTCTGTGGTGGAGGGATGAAACTGGGAAGAATTATACTGAAAATATTATAATATAGACATGAAATAATAATATATAAATTCTCTGTGAAGTCTTTCTTTTCGAATCAGACTCAAGTTGTCACATTGTTCCTTTTGTTGCTTCAGTGGACAGCATCGGAATTACACCTAGGATCTTAGGGAAGCTTTCATAAAAGAGAGGATAGGGTGACATTAAGATTCAGGGGCTTATATCTGCATCCATGCATTATTTCTACAAATTCAATGTCACTGTTTTCCGTAACAATAATTAACATCCTAAATAAAGAAACAAATATATTCCTGTCATAATCATTCAAAAGAGATAGGAAAAATATGAAAGTATCATAAACAAAAGAATTTTCCAATTACTCTTTTTTCTTGTTCAATATACTACTTCATTGTAAAGGTAATTGTAGGAGATTTCATTTGGTTTTATATATTTATCCTCTATACCTTCTGATTTTGCTTTGGGGACCCATTCTTACCCCTTTATGTACAGTGTCAATGACTGTTTTCAGGATACCTCTCCCTTTTGTGTCTAAGGGTTGATTGGTACAAAATTCAAACTTGGACAGCCAGATTCTTCTGCACTCCAAACTCAGAATTTAAAGCTTAAGTATGATGACATAAAACCTGAAATCAGATGGCTGTTTTTCAAAACAAAGGTGAAATTATGAAGTATGTTTCACATGGGAGTTTTAAAACCTATGGATATTTTCATCCACCCAAAAGAACCTGAGTTAATTGGTCTGAAGAGTAGCTTGTACATCCAGACTTTTAAAAATTGCTAAGGTTAGGGACACCTGGGTGGCTCAGCAGTTGAGCATCTGTCTTTGGCTCAGGGCATATTCCCGTGCTTCCGGGATCAAGTCCCACATCAGGCTCCCTGCATGGAGCCGGTTTCTCCATTTGCATCTGTCTCTGCCTTTCTCTCCATGTTTCTCATGAATAAATAAATAAAATCTAAAAAAAAAAAATTTCTAAGGTTATTATGAATTTCAGTGAGAACTAAGAACCACTGCTCAGAGTCATAAGAGATCCAGTTAGTTTCTGCTACCCTAAACTGTGAAATGCCCTGATTCATACCTTTTCAAAAGCTGATTATTCCACTTTTTTTAATACTGTAAATTACTTTATCCCAATAAATATTGCCTACATTAGCCAAGTCAGTCGCTTGCAACCAAAGAACCATAATCATACCTGTGCTGAGTATTGTGTACATGATGTTCATTATCTAAAAAATATCTTGGAGCACTTGGGTTGCTCAGTTGGTTAAGCATCCAACTCTAGATTTTTATCTCAGGTTATGATCTTAGGGTCCTGGGGTAGAGCCCCAAGTCAGGCTCTATGCTCAGCAGGAAGTCTCTTGAGGATTCTCTCTCTCCCTCTCCCTCGGCCCTCTCTCATGTTCATGTTCTCTCTCATTCTAAAATAAATAAATAAATCTTTTAAAAATTTCAAAAGATCAAGAAGTATCTTCCTAATAACTTTTTTCCCTCTAAAATGAAATCCCACTACCATCGACCACCATAAATGGTCACACTGAGTATTGATCATCCAGAGCCCTTGGCCAAGGAGGGAATAGAGACTATAGTTCAGTCTACAATCTTCTTGCCAAACTATATATCTAGCAAGAGACTGTATCTGCCCATGGGAAAAGATACTTTAAAAAAAAATTATACAAAGGCATCATCAGGTTTTTAAGCACTAAGCCCATGAACAAATCTGCCAAAAGGGGGTGTCTTTTCCCAATTTGCACAAAGAAGATACATTGGTAGTGGCTCTGATTATCCACCTTCTACCATGATCAATCTTTTTTATTTTCTTTCACACTTCAACTCTTATTTTGTCCATTTAAAGACCCTATCTCTCTCACTTTCAAGATCTGCCTCATAACCACTTCTCTTTAAATGACTTCAAATAGATAATAGGAAGAGAATTTTTATATTGTTCCCATACTTATTTTAAGACTTGGTTATTATTCAGCTCTATCTGTTTATACCAGTGTCTGAGAGGATTTTGCTTTAAATGAGGAATAAAAGTGTCTCACCTAATTATAGTATCAGAAGTTGTAGAATCAGAAAGTAAATAGGTTAAGAATTGTAACATCTACCTATTGACTTAAAACAATGTTGGTGTGTTGATTGTTTCTTTTTCCCTACCCTAGGTGTAAAAATTGATAAAGAAAAATGAGATGAGAAATGAAATGGATAAGAAGATCAAATGATTTAATTATTTAAAAAATATATTAAAACTTTTCACTTAAATTCAGACAGTTTATTTTATTTTATTCTTTTTTAATTCAGAGAGTTTTAAAAATGAATAATGTTTTTAAACTATAAAGTTTGGGGGGTGCCTGGGTAATCAGTCAGTTAAGCATTGGACTCTTGATTTTGGCTCAGGTCATAATTTCAGAATCATAAGATCAAGCCCTACTGAGAATGGAGCCTGCTTGAGATTTTCTCTCTCCTTCTGCCCCTCTCTACTCACTCACACTCTTTATCTAAAAACAAAACAACAAATAAACTAAACTAAAAAGTATTGCTTTTAAGTGCTTTGACATGTTTGAATAGTTTCAATGTTTTTAGTCATTTGGTAGATGTGAGTTTGAATATATTCTCCTAATTATGACTTTCATATACCAAATTCACAAGCTGTCTCATAATGAAAATTAACAGAAGATTCTCAACTACCATATGTATTACACGTGTATCCATGATTTGAGAAATGCAGTGTAATCATTTCAAAGATTTAAGGTTATCGGCTTCTGTGTGCTTAAATTAATGTCATTGGTATACAGGATTTTATTCAACATGGGGCAATTTTTCCTTTTACAGTTTAACATAGCCAACTAACATTTTCCTTTGGCTTGTCTTATTTGATTTGTTTATATTTTATTAATCTCTCAGTATAAAATGTTAATGGATTAATAGATAATATGATTGTAGATTACTAAATAATCAAAAAATATTTTCCTTACACAAAAGCACCCAATGGAGTTTGTTATTTGAGCAAATCAGCATGAAATGAAAAGTGTAATCCTTTCACACTAATGTTAATTAAGTCTTGCACAGAGTTCATAGATATCTGAGAGAAGGAAACACATCAACCAAGAGTAGTGTTTACATAAAATATATGTGAGACAAAAGGTGAAAATAACTGACTTAATGGAGTTAAGCCTTAGATTAGCCCTGTAGTTTTATAGGACCCCATGGGTGGGTCTTTGAAATATCATGTAGAATTAAAAGAATTGTGATTATTCATATACTGACATTCAAAAGGCATTGTTTAAATTGCTACCACAGAGTCATTGTCTCTGAAGCAATATGACAGTGAGCCCTGATTCAAGTTCCTTAATTTCCACTGAGCTCGCAAGAGAATGGAGCTTAATTCATATCAGAGACCAATTGGAGAGGGTTTTTAAGTCTGATAGGATACTATTTATGATCAGTGAAAAGAAAATTAGAAATATTCCACAAAATAATCAATCCTTCACTCATGGTCTAAGATGATCTGTTTCCATAAAACACATTATTTTTTATGGTACATGGTGAACAATACCCTTTTTGGCTTTCAATAAATCCATAATCCATATAGTTAAATTTAATATTACTAAATGGTATAATGGAGCTAGCAAACTATATTACATGGATTATGCTAGTTTTTCATGGAGGTAATATTTACATTCATAATATTTGGACTTCTGTAGGTTTGAATGAAACTATGTATCATGATTGATTAGAGAATTTCTCATTCTGTTCAATTGTCTCAGTAATCCCCCATAAATGCATCATTTGGACAATCTAAAGGAAAGTTAGATTAGTTTACCTATTTTTATCACATGGCATTTTTGACCATATCATCTTTGAAACTGCCTTTTTCCTTGAGTTCTGTCTTAAATATAGTATCCCTGTGACTCAGTCTTTGGTAATATATTTACCAATGCTTCAACTCTCCCTTCAAGGCATTTAATTTCAAACCTATGAATAAACACATTCCCAATCAAATTAACAGCACTACTGGGATAAATTACTGTATTAGTTATTCATTACTATAAAAAGATTTTACCCCAAAACTTCACAACTTAGAACAACAAGTATGTATTTTTTCACAGTTTCTATGTGTCAGGGATCTATATTTGACATATCTGTGTCACTCAAGATCTCGTGAGGCTATATTTAACTAAACTATATCAGCTAAAACTCTTAAACTCTTATCTCACCTGAAAAGCTCAGTTGAAGAAGGAGGGTAATGCACTTCCAAGTTCACTCATGGCATGTTGTTGGCATGTATCAATCCTTTGGCACACATGGTTTCTCCATGGCAGCTAAGCTTTCCCAGGGCAAACACTTTGAGAGCAAAAGAGAGCACTAAGATAGAAGTTGAAAGTTGTTTTGTTTCATTTTGTTTTATAATCTAATACCATCAGTGACATCCTACTTCTTCTGCTATATTGGAATCATTAGGAAAAATTCACTAAACCCAGCTCACACTCAAGGGGAGATTATTCATGAGTATGAAACACAAGAGATGGGGATACTTAGGTCCCATCTAGAAGCTGCCTACCACAACTACTGTTGTCAAATCCAAAATTTTTAAGTCTGAACTTGTGATAGTCTCATTCAACATGAATGACCCTCCTAGTTTCTCTGTAGTAACACCCTCCTCCTTACCATCTCAGGTCAAAGTTTCATGTATTTTCACCCCTATTAAAACCCTGATATGACTTGTTGAGACTCAATTTTCCACTGCATTTCACTTAGATGTGCCTTTCTCATTTCATAGCCACTATCTTAATTCAGAGCCCCACCGCCTTTTCCTTGGTCTATTTAGTTATCGTCACAACTGGCTTTACCCCTTAAATCCATATTTCATACTGCCAGAATAACTGTCCTACCACAAAATTTTATCAGGAATCTCAGTCTAAACCTTTCAGCTATTCACCAACTGCCTGGAAGACAGAGTCCAAGCATCTTAACCTGACCTCAATCTGATTTTTACTTATCTTTCCCTATTTTTCAATGCTGCATTCTAACCAAATTAGCCCATTCACTGTATCCCATAATATACTTTACATGTTTTTAGCTTTACATCTATGTTTTTTAATTTGGATGATTTTTCAACAATTTCCAATCCTAGCATCCTTCAAAATTAATTCAAATCCAATACCTTCTTCATTCATCCATTATTCACTTATTCATTCATTAATTTAAAAAGTAAAAACGCTGGTTGCTAGATACCATGCACTATATGCATAGGTGATAATTAGATGTTGACTGTTTTAAGTTACCCATCTCCGGGTTGTCTGTTTTACAGAAGTTTTGAGCCAGTGGTTAACTAACTGATCCCAGATCCAAATGTATACGTCTAGTAGGCAGTTACCAAGCAACTCAAAACTTAGGAGAGAGGTTTAGACTATAAACCGTCCCTTATCGCTTCAGCTGAAAGTGTTTTCCTTTCCCAGAGTTCCTATGTGCTATGTGCCTAGACAACTTATGTGGCAATTATCACATTCAATCTCATATTGTGAATCTTCTTAAATTCATAGATTCTCTGTGACATCTGGGATGAACACTGTGATTTAACTATGATTTTTGTGCTTTGCACATGTAGGTACTGAAGAAAAATTTATTAGATTGATGGTTGAATAAGACAAAAGAAGTAAATTATTTTAGTCTAAATTACATTGTTAATTAGCCTGCAGATCTCTTACCATTTTGTGTTTATTTTTAATGTATTTCTCATTTATCATATCCAAGTGATTCTACCAATAAATACTTGAGCATCAATTTTTCCCTAGAATGGGTTGTCTGGTTTAGTTGCCGCATTAGAAATAATTAAATATCTGAATGACTTTATTCTTACAGCATAAGTGTTTATTATAAAACATCATTTAGAACTTCTTTTAGAGAATAGGAATTTAACTTCTTTAACCACTAATACTGATCAAAGGATATCATCAAAACCTTATGTACTTGTAGCCAAATAAACAGTGTAAAGGATCAGAGCTTATCTGTTTGAAATATTATGACAGACACCATGGCAGCCTAATCAATCACCTTCTTCTCCTACACCCTCCATTCTTCCTCTCCAGCAGAATTTGGAATTTGTCCAATCTTGTAGAAGACTACAGACTCAGAATTTAGACACAAGATTTTTCCATTTATAAGAAATACATTGCAGAAAGGAGGGGGGAAAGAGTTTGCCCCCACACTTCAGTTTCTTAAGGCATCACAATTAAAGCTTGTCTTTTGCACTGGCATATTTCTAAAACTTCTTTCCAGATTTCCCTCAGGATCATCCGGGAAGGGTAAGCCTTGTAATACCCAGGGAAGAAGAAACCTCAGATGCTGAGCAAGCTGGAGGAAAGGAAAGCTTTGACATCTAAAAAAAGCAAACTTCAAAACAGCTGTTTAAAAGGATACAAATGAGATATAATTGAAAGTCATAGTAACTTACTAAAGCACCCAGGAATTATCAATGAGTTACATTTATCCAAAAGAGTAAACATGGACCTACAAAGAGATCACAGTGTTCATCCCAGAAAAATAAAAATTAAGAACTTTATTAAGTAAGATCTTTATATACAAGGAAGGCATGAAGTTCTGTGTATAATGGATGATCTGATTTTGTTAACATGAGCTACAAAAACAGAAGTTTAGGAGAGGCCCCTATGATAAAATGATGTCTAAATGAATCACTGTGGACACATGATGCTTGCCAGTGGCTTGTTTGGGAATAAACATGTAAATAAGTCATAGATCTTTTTCTTTTTTTTTTAAGGTTTTATTTGAGAGAGACAGAATGAGAAAGAGAGAGAGAGACAGCATGAGCAGGGGGAGGGGCAGAGGGAAAAGAAGAAGCAGACTCTCCACTGAGCAGGGAACCTGATCCGGGGCTCAATCCCAAGACCCTAAGATCATGACTTAAGCTGAAGGCAGATGCTTAACTGACTGAGCCACCCAGGCACCCAGTCCTAGGTGTCAAATATTAATTTCTTGGTGAAAGACAATTTGAAGACAATTTTTGGGACAGAAAAAAATATTCATACATTTACATTCATTAAAAACATTTTTAGATTTATTTATTTATTTATTTGGGGGGAGTGGAGGGGAGACAGAGAAAGAGTCTTAAGTAGACTATGTACTGGGCAAAGAGCCTGATGCAGAGTTTGATCCCACAATCCTCAGATCAGGGCCTGAGCTGAAACCAAGAGTCCGACACCTAGCCAACTGTGCCACCCAGACACCGCTAATTTAAAATTTAAAAATTCCTTTTATTAAAGTCACATATTTAATAAAACAGTCCTCAAGATTTCTTTCAGCTTATAGATTTATTATAATTCTATTAATAATCTAGCAAGTCTTAATAATTGGTTTTAAAAGCCATTTGATTAATGTTTGGCACCATTTACAAACTTAAACAACTTCAAATGTTTTAATCTATATTTTTAAATTAAATGTATTCAAATATTAAAGGATTTAAATTATTTTACTTAATATTAACTTTCTGAGTTCAAAGATAACTCTTATATTTAATAAACATATTATTAGTATGATGAATCTTATGTTGTCAAAAACGTTTCAACATTGTATGCAAACTTAATAAGATTTAAATGTAAAACAGATCAAAATTTATAACTTAATATTATATTTTAAATGGGAATAACCAAGCTGACTTCTAAGTCTATTGGAGCCAATTTCTTAAAAATTACAGTTATATAAGACATCAGTTATATAACCCCATGGTTTGATTATCTTAAACTCTTTGACACTGAATTCTCAATCTCCCCAGGGTTGAAAAGTGCTTAACTATTTAGGTAATAGTTATATCATGATTAGCAATTTTTAGTATTAACTTTACCATCAGTTGTGATTGTTTAACCTCATAAATTTCAGCTGCATTGCTCTGTTGTGTTTTTTAATTTTTTAAAATATTTTCTATATATGTCCTGATAGAGTATCCTTCATAAGCTAAAAGCTTCTCTTTGTGGACTAGAATAAGGATTTTATAACTAACAGACCAGTTGTTCTGAGTGTCTCAGAAGCAGCAGAATATGTGTTCAGTTTACACATATTAATGATATGATTGCATTTTGCACTTTTAAATCTTAAAATATAAACATGTTCTGGCTATCTAATCCTGAGGATAAACTTAATAAAATCTTATCTTCTTTTCATAACTTCCCTAACTTTTAGGACCATATCACTTTTATGACGTAAAATAATTTCTAATAGAACCCAGGAGATGTCTCACAGTATTGCCTGATTATTTAAGGCACTTCCAAGATCATTAGACTGACACGGACCAATGGCCCCTGAAGGGAAGCCTGCTGTGGGCTTCTGCAAAGATAAGAGAGATATCCAAGAGGAAAGCCATTCTTCTTTAACTGGATGTTTTCCTGTACACATAGGGTACTTAGAACCCTTTTGTGACTTTGAGGAGGCAAGCCTGCAAAACCTAGCAAATGTGCCAAGTTTGATGGAGGCAAGTCTGGAGCATCTATTCCTAATTTTTTTTATTTAAAAAGATAACACATATCTTTTGGTTTGGCCACTTTCAGTTGGATTTTCTGTCACTTGCAGCCCTATTTATTCTAACTAAAAAAATAATAATCCATTAAGATGTCATATGGATTAATCAGGGTGCACATAATCAGGGTGCATGGCTGGTTCAGTTAGTAGAGCATGTGACTTTTGAGTTCAAGCTCCATATTGGGCATAAAGTTTACTTTAAAATATATAAATATAAATAAATAAATAAATAAATAAATAAATAAATAAATAAATAAGATGCCCATTGAATCCAGTTATGAAGTTACAGGGAGCCATACTGGCAAACCCTGTACTATATCAAATAATGCCACCAGTTTCCACCATATACCTGGCAGTGTATCCAATACAAAGGGTTTATGTAAAATAGGTTTCATGCAAAAAGGATCTATAGGCATTTATTATCTAATGGTTATGCACAAGAATAAAAACAATATAAACAGATGGAAGCTAAATATCTTATATTAACAGCGTGTCAACATAGGACATAAGCTAAAGGTCACTGGGGTTATTATCTTTTCTAATTATCTAGGAACACCACCCCAAAACATAGTGACTTAAAACATCAGAGCATTTATTTTATTTATGAAACTGGAATCTCATCAGTTTGTCTCTAATCCACTCAGCATCAGCTGGGACCACTTGAAGGCAGGAGGTTGTAATCAAAGGCTCAACATTCAAGGAGAGCGCAAACATCTGGGGCTGGCAGAGCTGGGGCTCCTGTGGTGTCTCTCTCCATCTCCACAAGCTCTCTTCATAGGAACTCTCTAGTATGGTAGCTTCAGAGTAGCTGGACTTGTTACAAGTTCATATCTCAAGAAGGAGAGATGCAGGCAGAGGCTATACCATTTTTATGACCTAGCCTTGGAAATCACGTAGCTTTACTTCCACATCATTCTGCTTGTCAAGGTAGTCACATAGGCCTGCCTGAGTTCCAGGAAATGGATACAGACTCTACTTCTTGATAAAGAGTGGCAAGAAGAGTATGTGGGACCAAAAAATATTAATGCACCCATTTTTGATACAATCTACCACACAGTAACAGCTTGGGTATTTCTCAGTTAATTCAAAAGTGATTTCTTAAAAGAGACAGATTGTTAGTCAAATCTTAAAGAATTTAAGGAACCTGGACTATCACACTAAGCCTGCTTTTTAAAGATAACCTCTTTTAAAGCAGTCATTTCTGAAGCATGCAGTTTATATCAAGAAGCAAAGAAACAGACGACGGTTCTACTTAGAAGTTCTCAATGGCTTCACTATCTTAATTTATAAATATCCCAAATCTAGCCCTTGTCCCCTTTATCTACATGTGCAAAATAATCTTAGAAGTAAACATCATGGAACTTTTCATGACACAGAATTTGACTAAATAAACACAAATATCTCCAACCTTTTAAACCTTTCCTCAGGCTTAGATGAAAATAAGTTATGAAATAAACTCCAGTGGATTCTAACACAGAGTAAAAATTAGCCTTAAAATTCTTTCTTTGAACTAAAATGTAAGCTCTTTTATGTCAGGGACTTCTGTTGTTTGTGTTCAGTATTCCATTCTAGTTCCCACCCTGCCAAAAGCACTGCTTTGTAAATAATAAAATAAATGCATGAATAAATAAAGCTGGGATGTATAAGATGCTTTAGTTAATAAAGCACTTTCATATATTTTACTTCACAATAACTTGTGACACAAATATTATTATGTCGCTTAATAAAATAGAAAAATCAAAAAGGTAAGTGAATTTTCCAAAGTCACGGAAATAGTGAAATTAAGAAATAAGACTTACAACCCAAATACCTCCCTTATTCAAAAACCCATTCCCTTTCTACTGATTATTGATATATTTTAGATATTTTCATGACTTTCATTGGAATATTATTTCTGGCAGGGACTTGTGCTTTGCTTGATCTTCACAAAATAACCCAAAGTAATCATCCTACATAAAACCATCATCCTCGGATGTTGTAGCTCCCCTGTCATGATTATTGTCAAATTTTCGAATTCCTACATGAAAAGTCTTAGGTATTCATCTACCATTTTATTCATTTGTTAAGAGTTCCAATATAGCCTTAGTGAATGTTTTTAACACTAATACCTAGCGTATAACACAAACTTCTTTTCAAACAAATAGATTATGCAGGCTTCAGATGTTAAGGTTAGAGGGAAAAAAATTGTAAAAGGGTCAATAATACATTGTAGCAAGTTAACTTATCAAAGCAATGATAAATATTTAACACATGGAAATATCTAATAACAGAAACCAATTTTGTTACAAGGAAGGGCATATTCATATGTAATACACGGCCATAATTAGAGCACATTTGCATTTTTACCTTGGGGAACTTTTCTCAGGGAATTTAATTTGCATTTTGACCCAGAACTCTCTAAAGAGAGCTATATAAAGAAAAATGGAAGGATTTTTCCAAATCCATGTGTTAGAGGAATTCTGAGTCTCTGAACCTTACTCTTCCCCTATATTAAGAAATATGAAAGAATTAAATGAGATAATGTGTTCATAACAAAAGAGATTCAGTGGTCACCAGGAGTGAATGACATTATCCTCCCCATCATTCTTGAAGAACAATGGAATGCCTGCCACAGATCCAGGGCTCAGAGAAAACTACTTTACTGCTGAGAATTCAGAGCAGGAAGGACACGGAAGGGTAGAAGAACAGTAAGGCACCAACAAAGTTAACACTGAAACAAAGCTTCCAGGTATTTTCCATTTGGAAAATGTGGACACTGGAATTTACCTTTAGAATAACAGGCTCTCTCTTCCTGGGGAAAAAATGCCCAAGAATTCTTTTTTTTTTTTTTTTTTAAACATTTTTTTTTTATTTATTTATGATAGTCATACAGAGAGAGAGAGAGGCAGAGACACAACAGGCAGAGGGAGAAGCAGGCTCCATGCACCGGGAGCCCGATGTGGGATTCGATCCCGGGTCTCCAGGATCGCGCCCTGGGCCAAAGGCAGGCGCCAAACCGCTGCGCCACCCAGGGATCCCTGCCCAAGAATTCTTATGGTTATACAAATATAAAGCAAACCTGGTAGGTAGTATTGGAACTAGGGTTCCAAAAAGCAGCCTGTAACACAGTGTACTAGAAGTCTTGGCACAATTCTTGCTACGTGCTGCTGTCTTGAGGAGTAACTGTTCAGAACCAGGACCACCTACGGCCCACAGGGAAGGCCTGAACCCAGACACTTAGTTGAACTCTCCCTGTGTTCCAGGGATCAGAGAAAGAAGTCCCCACCCTGCAAGAAGGAGCATTTGACCAGGTACCAACATAGACACTTGAGGACCAGGAACAGCTCAGGGCTCAAGGAACAACAACAAGGCATCATCTATGTACAAGGACAGGGAAGGAGGGAGGTGTGTGATGAAGTTACAAACAAAGCAAGACCTCAGTTTTGGGAAACAGGCACGAACAAAAGCTTTGGGCAACTCTGAGCCAGGATGCTGCCCTGGATTCTTCACTTTCCCAGTACCCGGAACACTTCTGTTCCCCAAGCCGGAAGAAACACACAACCTGCACATGGGAATGAAGTGGTCTTAGCCAAAGGGTACCGGGAGAATATAAAGGTAAATTCAAGGGGAATTACTCTAATTATCCTAACCTGTCCCACGAATGAAAAGACCAAGAAGCCTAAATCAAAGTTGTTGCTTGCATCCATTCCTGCCAACTGAAAATAACCACTAGAAGCTGAATCTCTTCTCAGTCATGAGAGCCACAGCTGGCAGGAGTGTTTTGCAGCCAGGATCACCACTGAAGAAACAGCTGAAAGCTAGTACCAGGATTAGCTGCTGAGAATGACCATGGGGCATCGCATGAAGCAGCCAGCCCTTCCATCCTGAGCAACACTTGCCAGTTCAGAGACCTCTGGCTCACTCTGTTTTACCCTAGGATAACCTGTACATGGGGAGAAAGAAAAGTTCTTCCTCTTTCTAAGAGGAAGGTGGAAATTATTGGTTTTCCATTTCCTTTCTTATTACAGAAAAAGAACAAGTGTTCATGTCAATGTAAAGGGTCTGAACATCCCCTGAACCTGGCATCTCCAGCAGGGAAGATGAGGGACAAGGAAATGAAGTTACATCCACGATGTTCTAGAAAGAATAAGCAAGAATGAGTAGGCTTCAGTATGTATGATATATCAAATCATCATGTTGTACACCTTCAATATGTACAAGTTGTATTTTTAAAAAGTAAATAAAAAAGAATGAGTAGGCTTTGGAAAGCCTTTTTTTAAGCATTATTATTTTTCTAAACCTCTAGACTAAGGTTAGTTGAATCTAATTCTAGAGAACATGAAAGTTAATTCTCACTCTTTTCCAAAGATGGTGGTATTCTTGTTGTTGTTAGAAGCAAATTAATCCTGTGCTATTTCTATGAATATTTGACTTTTCACATTTTTTTAGAATATAGGTCTTTGTTTTCTAGAGTTTTTTTTTAAAGATTTTATTTATTTATTCATGAGATACACAGAGAGGCAGAGACATAGGTAGAGGGAGAAGCAGGCTCCCCACAGGGAATCTGATGTGGGACTCAATCCCAGGACCTTGGGATTATGAGCTGAGCCAAAGGCAGATGCTCACTGAGCCACCCAGGTGTCCCTGTTTTCTGCTTTAAGTTAGTCTCAGTTTTATTAATATAACACAAATTAAACTGCCTAAAATTTTGCTAAGTTTTAAATGTGTTATTAGTCTTCACAGACTTTGTCATTTTAGGGGAATTTTCAGTGAACAGAAAGTTCTGTAATAGCTAACAAACAAGAAAATCTGACACTAACACTCGAGTCCATCCAAATATTTTCTAAAGCAAGAAATATAAATAAAAAATTTACTTTAGAATTATTTTTATATTAAGATTGAGAATCAGGATTTACCTCACATGAAAGCTTTGCAGCATAATTCTAAGAAATTATTTTAATCTATATTTTCAAATATAAAAAATGTAATAACAGCTCTTTGAAGTAAACATTATAGGAAGACTTTTAAAATAAGATGAGAGAAATTTGATCAAAATACTTTCTTTTTCTGCTCAGTTCAAAGCCTGATTCAAGTCAAGAGGTCATATGGTGCTCTAGATATATCCTTGGGTCTTCTTATGACTCATTATTCCTCCACTCGTTCCTAGTTCAGGAGTTTATAAAATTTCAGGTGGAAGCAATAGAGACCTACTCTCCTTGAATGGGAAAAGATATTATGTATTCCTTAAGTATTTGCTGGTAATTACTGATTTAAGGTATTTTGCTTAAATCTTGCTGCAGATCAACCTGGGTAGTCATTCCACTATGCTAATAGACTCATTAACATTAAGACTGTCTATGCATAGCTGCTGCATTTAAAAGCCTCCTTTCATTACCTTTTGATGTTGTTTGAGATGAGAATACATAAAGTAAGATCTGGTGTGGCTCTCTGTACAGTACAGTTATACATAGGCTGTAAAATGTCTATGATAGCCCCAAGTAACAATTACAGCCATAAAATAACTTAGATGCTTAGCCACACACTAAATATTTGAAGTGGTAAGTACAGAAAAGTATATCAAATATATTTTTAAAGTGTTACATCACAGATTTTTTAACTCCTATCTTATTTCAAATTTTAAACAATGAATGTGTATTATTTTATGATCAACAAAGCACACATTTGTTTAAAATGTGTTTAATAATAATGTGTTTATTTTATTTTCAATAAAAATATATTACCAATGGAATAAATTATATGGCTGCTTAGGTTTCACACTTAAATCTAAAAGAAGTCAATCTTCTTCCAAAGGAAGGAGGAGAGAGAAAATTCTGTCAATGACATTTTTTCTTGTTGCTTCATGATATGGCAGTGAAACTATATTCTACTCAGTCCCATAGACCCTGGTTCACTTTGCCATGATGGCAGATGCTTGCAGAGCTGCAGTAGTTAAGGTCCCATACTTGGACTCCAAAGGGTCTACTCCAAGTCACAATCACACAGTCGTAATCATCATTCCCTGAAGGGCTTCTAGCCTCAGCCACTGGCTATGCTAGAACCAGTTCTTACTCATAATTTAGTTTGTGTGTCGGCTCTGGGTTACCACCATCAATTCACCCCCTCTCCTTCTCCTGAGATACTGCACTTCCCCTTGCCAGGTCTTCCTAAAACCAGAAGCTGAAATAAGGTTCATGGACTCCTAATTAAAATTAAGTCAACCATACCCCGGTGGTGAGAATCCTATAGGTTTCTCAGGGAGTCACTTTTTTAATTAAGTCAACAAGAACTGAATAATGTATTAATCTCAGGACATGGCTGTCTCCTGACTCAACATTTGAATAACTATAATGTGTCATTCTCACTTCAATAACACTCTCACTTCACTCACTCTCACTTCAATAACAAGGTCTAACTCGAAGTCTACCTTCTGGACTGGCATTTCTGGTCCCTCAAAGTGAGCAGCCTATTAGTCTCAGCTTTAGAGGTTATCCTATTATATTTACTTTCTAAACACTTAGCATGTTAGTGCCTTGGACTGGAACTAGAACCAAAACTCCTATGTCCTAAGTAAGTCTAATATTTCCCATTGGGAAACATTTTGTCTGATTCTCTCAGTTCTAATAAGTCACCAAAATATAAAGCTCTACTCCCACTTCATACACACAGAAAGAACATGAATATAGTCCCCTCTTCTGGGAATGTCTCAAGGCTCTGGCCACCATCAACGGGAAGATATTTTGAAAGTAAGTAGAACAATCACTCTGCAGATCCAAGTGATAACTTTTACGTCTTTTTTATGATTTATTTATTTGTTTTAGAGAGAGAGGCACGCAGAGAGAGAGAGAGCACAGGAGGAGGGTCAGAGGGAGAGGGATACAAGCAGACTCTGTGCTGAGCAGGGAACCTGACTCGGGCCTTGATCCCAGGACCCTGAGATTATGACTTGAACTGAAATCAAGAGTAGGATGCTTAACCAACTGAGCCACTCAGGCATCCTGTTGATTGTCTTTTAAATGCGCAATTGAGTTGAAAAACTGAATATTCTATTTCATGTAAAGGCAATCTCAGCACAGCAATTTTCCCATGAGAAAAAGTAATCAAGGAAGGAAAATATCTTCTGTAGCATATTAGGTGACTTCTGTATTCAAATAACATCTTCCTTGAGGCACCACTAAGTTCTTCCCATACACAGAAGAGTCTGGGGTATTCTGTTTCTCGTGAGTGTTTACTTGAGAGAGCCAAACACTCCTGGAGATGAGAATCAAAGGGAGCAAGTGCTATAAGAATAATAAAGGAAGAGGAAGGAAAAGACCTAGAGGACCCCACAGGGGACCCTAGAAAAAAGAATGAAATCTGATGCTCTGGATTTGCAGTGAGAAGAAAGAGGAATATTGGAAGGAAGAAGTCACTAGAAAAAGCAGGAAGTGTTTTTCTCTGCTTTTTTCAGGAAGGGAAAAAGTTACAAGAAGAAAGAAATGAAATTCTGATATGATTCACCTGCTAAAAATAAAAACTCATTGGAGAAAAATCAACTGTTATGTGAATGAGTAAGGACTCAGCCAGAAGCCAACATTAGAGCAGCATCCTACTGAGACTAGAATAACAGCTAACATTTATTGAACATTTGCTAAGTGCCAGCACAGTTCTAAACATTTTATATGTATTAACTCATTTAATCCTCATAATAACTCTATGAGGAACTGAAGCCAAAGAAAATCTGGGAACAGAGTATGCGATGGTGGATAGAAAATCTCTCCTGGCTCTTTGAGGATTATGACTGATCTGGTGTCATACTCAGTGTGGCACTCCATGAGCCTGGACATTGTGGAATTCTTGATCAGCTTCTGCCCGCTGCAAATCCAATGTTTTATTTTCAACACAAAGACAAAACAAAACCTCCTTAATGAAGTATAGTAAACAAGGAGCACTGGAATATCTAGTGTATTTTCCAGGAGCTGACCAAAGTCAAATATGATTCCAGGGATAGTTCTGACAAAGGCTTATATTGATATTTAATAAATACTGACGGTTTCAGCCTTCTGTTCAGAAGAAAAATAAGTTGTTCAGCCAAATACATATGTAAATGAATGGAAAGATGGAGCCAGAACTCTAAGAAAGGTGTCTGAGGATAGTTTTCTCTGAGCCCCCACCCACCCTTTTTTTAGCTTAAGTTTTAATAGAAGTATTAACCTCAAAAAATTGGGGATGATACAAGGAATATCTGAATTATGTAAAGAAATAGATAGATAATACAAAATAAAGATATATTGATCATGAACATGCTTGTTTTCACCCTATCTTGGTGATTTTTGATTTTCCATTTAGATAATCAAGAAATACACGAAGAGAATGTAAGACCCAATTTTTCTAATAAAAAAAAAAAAAACCCAAAAACCAGTCCAGCCACTTCATAAAGGTGGCTTTCTCTTTATTTCAATTTTATGCAAAAATTTCTCTCTGCTCTCTCAGCAGTATTCTTTACCCCTTTAAATTTCCAAACTGTTCTGAAGCTGTTTTATGATTGTTTTCAAAGACTTCTGGTAAAGTATTGGAGATCGTTTGTTTGTGTGTGCGTGTTTGCTCACACACAGACGAAGGCATTCATGTGTGTTTTTAACAGTAAAAATAAGAAACTACCTTTCCATTTGGGTTAGAACTGAGATGAAATGAGGAATGGCCGCCACCAAGCAGAAAATGTGCTCACTTTATGTGTGCCAGTTAATTACGACACTTCAGAGGCGCTTCCGAAAGGATAAGGCAAGCTGCATAAATTTAGCTGTAATCCAGGCAGGCAAAACTAATTTGCAGGGGATGGCCTTATCTAGCTGCTGCAGCTTTCTCAGAAAATTAACCTTGGATATTTGGGCCCAATTCAGAAAGTGTTTGATTTTTTTTTCCTTTCCCTGCTCAGCATAAGAGAATTTTTGAATTCAATACAATACCTGACTTTTAAGAGGCACGATGAATGCTGTAGGCAGTTCAGAGTTATTACTGACAAGCAAAAATATATATTTTATATATACATATAGATGATTGTCCTTCATGCCCATTATCCTGCCTTCTTACATGTGCATCAGAGGGTTTATCAGTGTAGGTATAGGGGGTTTCTCGGATTAAGAGAAGGATGCAACTCATTTTTTATGTACTTAGAAAAATTCATCAAAGTTCATTGCAGAATAAGTCATGCATACTGACTTGTTCATTCCAGTGGAAATGAAGAAATCCCCATAAAAATAGAAGTTTAATGAAGTGTTGGAGCCAAATCTTGCCTGTCATTGCAATTATCACTGATTTCGACCCTTCCTTGGTCTCCCACTATTAATTAATCTCACACAGCACAGTTAAAAGCTTTCCATATTTTTTTTACTATGCAATCATTCATTCAATCAACAATTACTGAAGTCAGCACACCTTCATATGTTTTCCCATTTAAGCCTCAGACTCACCCTGTTTGTATTCCACTGGTTACACCAGTGCAAGGGGCAAAGATTTCATACGTCAATGTTTCCAATATGTGTCTAAATTTCTCAAAGCAATGGCAATATATAAAGCTTGGAAAGGGTTCTAGTATTTGCATAGTAAGATTTAAAGTTCCCCCCCAAAAAAATTTTTTTTAATTTTGTTTTAATAATATCTTTAGAGTACAAATATAACTAGTTCCTATTTTTCTAACTTTTAAACTGCAAACTGAATTTTTATTGATCAGATTTAATAATAAATTCATAAGAAGCCCCACATGACCATCAATAATGGCTGAGCTAGAACTTTAACAAAGAGGTATTTTTTAATATCCTCACTACAATATAATTATCGTTTCACTCATTTCAAACCATAGGACTTACTTATTCTAAGGTGCCATGAACTCAATTGGTAATAATTGTTCTCGAGGATGTCACAATTAGGCAAAAGGAGCATATTTATGATAATAAAAGAGCCATTTTAAAACATAGATTGCACGTCGAATCATGAAATGCGAAGCAATGACTCCCATTTGGATCTAAATTTTCCTCATGCTTGTTCAATAGCCAGGGCTAAATGTTATGGCTATTTATAGTTATACTCTAGGGTGAAAAGGGGGGATTAGATGTCATAAAGAATCATACATAATGCATAAAGACTCAAACTGTATTTTATGAGAACTGAAAAATTTAAGAAACTCTGGCTGAAATATGGAAATGTCGCGTCAAGTAGAACTTCCTCATACACAATAATGCTAGTAAAAATTTAGCAGACAAGAACACAGCAAACCCTCAAACCATCTTGGTCTGATCTGCATTTCTCCTACATGTAATATATTTTAATGAGGAATTTGAGTAAATACACTGAGGCTAAGTTTGAAGGTCAATGGGAAAAAGATATCACTATGGATGTCAATGCATTAAATATCTGCTGTCTGAGGAATCAAAATTACAAAATGACTAAGAAGATGTTTGCTTACATACTTTTACTTACCAATAAGACTTTTGTAACTGACTTTTTAAAAAGACTTTAATTTTTTAGAGCAGTTTTAGGTTTACAACAAAATTGAGAGTAACAGAAAATTTCCATATTCCCCCTCACCTCTACACAAGCAGAACCTCCCCCATTATCACCAACACTAACCAGAAAGGTACATTTATTATCAAAGATGAATCTACTCTGACACATCATAATCCCCCCAAATCCATAGCTTACTTTAGAGTTGTAATTGACTTGTAAAAGATATTTTCTATCGCAGTCAATTTCTAAAAAATTGATTGACTTGATTATAAAGATACTCAACTGTAACAAAACAAAACAGGACAAGGTTCTGTAACTGATCCCACCTGCAGTGATCATCCACAGCACTGTAAGGCCTTTGAGGTCAGGAGAGTTTACCTAATCACTCTGATTCCCCTGGGGTCTAACTAAGATAGTGTCTATACCATAGAAGAGACAATAAATGCTGGCCAAACGAATGTGTAATTGAATAAATGTATGATGCTGGATGAATAAATGAAAAACACTGTTAAGTTGTTTAACTTATAAAGAGATCTCTGTGCTTTATCATCTCAATGCTCTGAGAAGCTCTGGGGTGTCCTTGCTGGTGGCTCAGGGGTAAAGGATCTAAAACCACCCTTCTTAACTCCCCCTTTAATTCCCACCACTACCTCTTTCCTCTCACCATACAAACACACTTCTCATCTAACTTCAGCAAGAAAAACTCTAATTTTAAAAGTTTATAAAATATGGTGATGCTTTCTTTTTTAAAAAATTGTATTTATTTATTCATGAGAGACAGAGAGAGAGAGGCAGAGACACAGGCAGAGGAAGAAGCAGGCTCCATGCACGGAGCCTGATGTGGGACTCGATTCTGGATCCTGGGATGACTCCCTGAGCTGAAAGCAAACACTCAACCACTGAGCTGCCCTCGTGCCCTAGTGATGCTTTCAAAGAACAATTCAAGTAACAGTTTGATTCACCTGAAAATTTTCCAGAACACTTCTACTATATAAAATAGAGTACAGATGTACATGTCTTCTATTTGTTCAACCTTTCTAAAAGTATGCATTAATCTTACCATGTCACATATGCTACACAGAATGTGGTTTTTGTTTTCATTTGTTCAGTTTTAACGAACAATTATATTTACTGTTTCATAGTTAAAAAACATTTCCATCCTTTAGACCTCATTTTCTCAATTATTCTAAAATGATCTCTCATAATTTACTAACCCTTCCTAAGCTAAAATTAATCACATAACTCTTCCTTAGACTGCCACAGATTTTCAGAATTTACTCAACAAAACGAATCTTCATGAATACAACATACTCCTTTTATTCAACCGACATTAAATTATGACTTCTGCTGTGTCCCCAATAATAAGTGGGGCAAGGATGAAAATTTGAAGAGTGCTTTAGTTTTTAAAGTGTATTTGCAAAACTGTAGCCGATTTGGTTACTATAAAATGCATATACTTATGATTCCAAAATATTTATAAAAGTTCTCCAAGATTCAGAAAGTAAATGAATTTCACTTGTTTTGTGAGACCAGATACTGATAACCTTCAGTGTTATGCAAGGCTTTAGTCCATAGTTGGCAACCTACATAAATTTATGCATTTTATTGAGACTCATACACTTACAAAAAAACTGTTCCTTATTCCTGCACCCACTTTTGGGACAGATATATTGTTTTTCTTCTCCGAGAACTTCAAGCATTGCCAATAATTATATTGAGGAACACAGTTCCAATGTGTCTGATTCACTAACACAGAGTAGTTGCCTCCAAATTTGGGTATATATTCCTCAGGGTGTGTCTAAGAGGATTACTTCACTGGTGTGCAGGAATACCAACACTATTACTTTGATGTATATTTATGTTTATCAAAACAGTTAAAGTTCACTAATCATCAATATACTGATTGACATTGGTACCCTCCTTGGTCCACATATCAAAAGTAAGCGTGCTGCCATGTAGGGGAGGTATTCTGAGGAAACAATAGAAGTCCTACCATGTGAAGGGGTAGTAGTACTATTTTCCCTTTTGTCATTCTTTTTTCAGAATATCAAGATATATTACAGTTTACATATGCCCTGTCATATTAAATTTATCAATTATGCAGCATAAAGCAATCACCCATTATAAAACGGACACATGAATTAAAAGATTCAGACAATCAACTAGAGATTAGTGATACTACAATCTCAGGTGATAGCAAGAACTAGATGGGCATCCCTACTCTCAGTCCAAGCTCTTCATCAATTATGTTACAAGATCAAACAATGATAATCCAATTTGCCAAAATGTCAGCCTAAAATATCCAAACTTACAAGATTACTTGAGGGATGAACTTGTATCTACTCTGATCAACTATGATCTGTTAAATAAAACAATGCCATTTCTAAAAGATTATTTAGTTCACTATTATGGTCTTTTTACTTTCCATTTTTAGATATGCTTTACATAAAGTAGTTCAGCCATATAATTCATACATAAATAAATGAACAGCAGGAGAGTTCGATGGAATTTTTTACTAATGAGGTTGCACAATATAAAATCTTTGGAGCCTATTGGTCTGGAGAGTCATACTCTATTTTTACGAGGGTCCAGGCAGAGGACACAAATGCCCCTTCTCATCTTGGTAGGAATCCCCAAGCCCTCTTATTTCTATAGACAGAGGATGATGACTGGAAAAAAAGACAGCCATTACAGAAATAAGATACTCCTGATTCTATTACACCTGGTAGCATGACTCTCATTTGAGATTCCCACAACAACAATAAGTTCATGAATAATGTGCTTTTACCACCCCTTCCAAAGAACTGAAAAAAAAAAAAAAAGATTAAAAGTAGATGACTATTAATCCCTTTTATTTAGCCTCATATGTGATAAAGAGGGAATTTGAAAAAGAGATGGAGATTTATTTACTTTTCTTTTTTTTTAAGAGAGAGGGGTTGCAAGCCAGGAGGGGCAGAGAGAGAAGAAGAGCTAGAACACCAAGCAGGTTCCATGATCAGTGCAGAGTCTGGCATAGGGCTTGATCGGCCTTGAGATCATCATGAGCCGAAATCAAAGGTCGGTTGCTTAACTGACTTAACATTTAACATCCAGTCACATTTTTCTTTTTTTTTTTTTTTTTTTTTTTACTTTTTAAAGCTTTATACAAATAAACCTTCAGTGCCTAAGCTTAGTGGTAAGTTAGGTTCCATCACTAAAAACGTTAATGTGATTCCTCTTGGGTTTTGAGTCTGGAGATCTGTGTCCTTACAAGTGGGCATGTTAGACAGATGGTTAGGATGAGCCTTTAAAGTCTAGCCACACATCCCTCCCCTGGTCTGGGGAAACTGCATTTCTGCTGATATTTGCAGGCCTTAGGAAGACCAAGAACTGAAATCAGTAACTAGAATTTAAAATAGCACTCTTTAGATCTAAAATTTCCCAGAGGAACATTTTTAATTCAGGCTTAGTGTCTGTTAGCCAAGATTTGCCCTGAACCTGTAATTTGCATCTATGTCCTAATTTTCAGTTCATAAGCCCAAAAATTTTACTACCTTCCAGATTCACATATTCAACATTCATAAAGTATTGGAAAAGACAGAATTGTAAATAGACAATAAAGAAACAGCGTGGTGAGCAACATGGTAGAAGTGTGAACAAAGTGTTACAAAAGCACCAAAGGCTGACGGAGCAACGTGGCCCACATGACTCAGGAAAGTTTAGCCTTATGCTGTGTTTTGAATTGGTCTCCAAAGATGACTCACATGAACAAGGGTAGAGAATTACCCAGAGGGAGTGCACCACATATGCAAAAGTATGGAGGTATTGACAGGAATACTTTCCAGGTGGTTTAGTGTGGCTGGGAATATGTGGGCAAAGTTAGGGCACAGAAATGAAGAGAAGATAGGAGAGAGTGGTGGAAGTTAAGGCCAGTAAGACAGATGAATATGAAATCTTGAGAGGCTTTCAATGTTTCTGGAGAACTTGGGTTTTGTCCTGGGGGACTACAGAACCATCACAGATTTTTAATTATGACAGCAGTTAGATTCTTTTTTTCTTAGAAAGAGTTTTCCATGCATCTAGTTCTCATCTATTTTGTAACTTGTGACCCAATATTTACTGAGCTTTGACTGTGTGTTTCTGAATCCCTGACATTTTATCAAGTGGCTGACCCCACATCTCTTCCACTTGGACTTTAGAATATGCTGTCAGTTCCAGCCTCTTGCATTAGTATACCCTGATATCACCATGTCAGTCCTGACTAGCTTACGTTCAAATATATAAATATTTGAATAAACTCTCAATGGTCTAATTCAGAAAATCTTTCAGTATTACACTTTTCAGATTCAAAAATTTATATTTTAATATTTTAGGGACTTAACCATTGTGGAAATGTCTCTAAAGAGAATTGAAACAAAATATAAGTATTTTCTGATTCTAGTAATTTAGGAGAGCAAATTAAGAACAATGTTTTTAATCAGTTTTTTGTTTTATTACTTCTATAAAATCATAATGAAATAAAGTCCCCTCCCACTTTTTGGATGTGAGGCCATGTGTTTATAGACAAGGAGGAGAGTTATTCAGCTGCCACTAAACAACTCTGGTGGCAGCATTGCTGTTAAGAATTTCTTATGTTGATGTTCAGTATATAGGACTTTGGACTGCAGGAGGTCATAGAGGATAGGATCATTGCAGCAGAAAGAGTTGAATTATTTCTCAAAGTGCGCATGGTCTTACCCCCCACCTCAGGCATCCACCTCGCAATCCTTCACCTTTAGCCCTACTTATAGGCCAACGATCAGGTATAGTCAGGCTGAACTAAGAGAAAAATCAACTTACAGGAACTACTTTATACCTCTTTATTTTTTCTTTCCTTCATTTTTAATGTTTGTAATTTAATTACAGAAACTATCAAAAATATCCTCTACACTGACTTTTAAAGAAGCAAAAGCACTGACCAAAAGGTTCTTAAAGGTAACTAATAGTTGTTAACAAATTTTACACACTCATTATTTAAAAATATTATTTTTACAAAATAACTCCCATACTTTTCACTCTTTTAAGTAACACTTTGCAGAGATTGGTTTTCTAGAATTTAGCCACACTGGTATATAGTAAAGAAAGTTTTACTGAGATGTCAAAACACCAAGTGCTTACTTTTTAATTTAGCCCAAGGTAGAATTCTTTAGTTTAAAGCCAGTGATCCATTGTGAAATTCAATTTCCCAATTGCTTAATTAATTTATGTATACAATTTAATTATATTTTATATGGTATGCATATCTGAAATGCAGTAAGCTTCCAAATAAAAAGCTAGGACAGGATTCCAAAAATACCTGAGATTTTACGTTTTTCTGAAGACAATCAGCAGACATTTAAAAAATTAATTTTGTTTTACCCATTATGAAGTACCATTAAAAGACCAAAAATAGCCACTTCCTTATGAAACATAGAAATTAATAGACTATTCTGCTTCCTCTAGCCCCCCACCAAAGTCCTTGTGAAGCTGCCTCATCCATTTTTGCACTCTGACTAGCCTCTATTAACATCTGATTGATAATTAACCTAATTTTATTTTCACCATTTATTACTTCTTTGACAAATTTTAAAAAAATAATACTTGGTAGAATTAAATACTAGTGAAAACCTTAAAGGACAGCTCTATTATATTAGAAATGAACACACTAGAGTCACACAAAAATTTCTGTACTATCAACCAAGTGACAACAAAATCAGTTGATATTGTGGAAAACTATATACAGTAACAAAAAAAAATACATTCATTTCTGATGTTTTGACATCAGGGCACTGATACAAATTTTATAATACTACTAAAAATTAATTTCGAAAATAGTGTTGGTGAAAAGAATACAATTGAGAATTATAAAATTTTGAATGGAAACAACATAGATTTTAAGGTGAATTTGACCTGAACTCATATTGCCACTGTGTCACATATGCATTTGAGCCTAAATTTCTTCATCTGGAAAATATCTGCTCATTAATTTACTCATTCATTTAATAAATATTCACCAACCAACTATGTGGGAAAAGTACTGTACAAAGCTCTGAAAATATATTATGTGTACAATTTCTGTACCATGCCCTCCTGGAGCTTACTTTGTAGCTAGGGAAACAAATATTAGATAGCTAATTACACATGTATATGTTTATGTGTAGATTGTTTTGGGTAGTGTAGACATTTTAACAGTATTTATTCTTGTAATCCATGAGCATGGAATGTCTTTCCATTTCCTTGTGTGTAATCTTCACATTTAATGCAATCTCCATCAAAATACCAACAGCATTTTTCAGAGATGGAACAAACAATCCTAAAATTTTATGGAACCACAAAAGACCCCAATAGCCAAAGAAATCTTGAAAAAGAAAAAACAAAGTTGGAGGCATCACAATTTTGGACTTCAAGTTATATTACAAAGCTGTAGTGATCAAAGCTGTAGTATGGTACTGGCACAAAAATAGACATACAAATCAATGAACAGAAGAGAAAACCCAGAAACGAACCCTCAACTATAGGTCAACTCATCTTAGACAAAGCATGAAAGAGTATCCAATGGAAAAAAATACAGTCTCTTCAAGAAATGTTGGGAAAACTGCACAGCAACATGCAAAAGAATGAAACTAGACTGCTTTCTTACACTACACACAAAAATAAATTTAAAGTGGATTAAACACCTAAATGTGAGACATGAAACCATCAAAATCCTACAAGATCACACAAGCAGTAACCTCTTTGACTTGGGCCATTAGCAACTTCTTTTTAGATGTGTCTCCTGAGGCAAGAGAAACAAAAACTAATGGGACTTTGTCAAAATAAAAGCTTCTGCACACCGAAGGAAACAATCAACAAAACTAAAAGGCAGCCTACAGAATGGGAGAAGATATTTGCAAGTGACATATCTGATAAAGGATTAATATCAATAATATATAAAGAACTTGTAAAACTCAATAGCCCAAAAATGAATAATACAACTAAAAAATGGGCAGAAGGCATGGATAGACATTTTTCAAAAGAAAACATACAGATGGCTGACAGATACATGAAAATATGTTCAACATCACTCATCATCAGGGAAATACAAGTCAAAATTACAATGAGATATCACCTCAAACCTAACCTCAACAACAACACAAGAAACAACAGATGTTGATGAGGATATGGAAAAAGGAGAACTCTCTTGCAGTGTTGGTAGGAATGCAAACTGGTGCAGCCACTGAAACAGTAGGAAGATTCCTCAAAAACTTAAAAATATAACTACTCTACAATCCAGCAATTGCCCTATTAGGTATTTACCCAAAGAATACTAAAATACCAATTCAGGGGAATACATATACCCTGATGTTTATAGCAGCATTATTAACTGTAGCCAAATTATGGAAACAGCACTAGTGTCTATCAATGGATGAATGGATAAAGATGTGATACGTATGTCACATATATATATATGCATACATGTATATAACAGATATATATACACATGCAGCATATATATATACATATATATATAACAGAATATTACTTAGGCATAAAAAGGAATAAAATCTTGCCATTTGCAATTATGTGGATGGAGCTAAAGAGTATTATGCTAAGTGAAATAAGTCAAAATATATAAAAACAATATCATATAATTTCAGTCATATGTGAAATTTAAGAAACAAAACAAACATGCAAAGGGGAAAATAAAAGAGAGAAAGAGGTAAACCAAGAAACAGAGTTCTAACTATAGAGAACAAACTGATGGTTATCGCGGGGGAGATGAATGGGGAGATGTGTTAAAATTGGTGATAGGGATTAGGGAGTGCACTTATGATGAGCACCAGGTGATGTATATAAAAGTGTTGAATTACTATATTGTATACCAAAAGCTAATATTATACTGTATGTTAACTAACAGGAATCTATTTTTTTCTTTTGAGTTTTTATTTAAATTCCAGTTGGTTAACCTACAGTGTAATACTAGTTTCAAGAGTAGAATTTAGTGATTCGTCATTTATATACAGTACCCAGTATTCATCACAACAAGTACCCTCCTTTATACCCATGACACATTTAACCTACTTTCCTGTCCTCCTCCCTTCCAATAACCCTCAATTTGTTCTCTGTAGTTAAGAACTAGCTGGAATTTATTTTTTGAAGATTATTTGTTTACTTATTTGAGAGAGAGAGAGATTGGGCATTAGTCGGGCGGCAGAGAGGGAGAGGGAGAAGCAGTTTCCCTGCTGAGCAGGGAGCCAGACTTGGGGCTCAATCCCGGGACCCCAGGATCATGACCACAGCCAAGGACAGTTAACCGACTGAGCACCCACGTACCTCAAGAACTAACTGGAATTTAAATAAAAACTTAAATAATATTTACTCATATCTGTCAGAGAAATTCAATATAAAATGTATCTAATAATGCCTGAAACTTAGTAGGTAATCACCACACTCCTAAGCAACCTCCTCTTCTGTATGGTGGATTTCCTCTGAGTGAGGAAGGTAGTCACAGTTCCATTTTCTAGACTCCTAAGATCGATAAACGAACCAAGTGATGGTTTTGATCCTACAAAGTATTCAGATTCTGTCAAATGACCTCTATGATGATTCTAAGAACATCCTATAGCTCACTGAAGTAAAGGAAGTTGTATTTTAGAGCCCTACTCAGCCATTTGGCAGGCGAGAGCAAGCTAATAAGAGCCCCAAGCTTTCTGTAGGGAAAGCTTCAAATGACAGGGAAAGCTTCATATGGTAAAGCATATGTTAAGTCAACAATGTCCATATTCCAAACCTCTGAGCCAAATTTCTCAAAAGGAGCTCCTGCCCTAGGAAATAGCTATGTTTCTCAAGCTGTGTGCTCCCTTACAGACTGCTGGGGATGCCCAATCATTCTGTGGTTCCTTATGTGGCAATTATACCTATAGTTTAAACACAGTATTTTCCAAAACATACTTTGAGGGGAAAATCAGTCCTCATAACAAGATACTACCTACCATAACTCTAGGTACAAGTTTTTTCCCAAGCAAAACATTTATATACTTTGGTTGAGAGAAAGACTGGTTACAAAAATAAATAAATAAATATCTTTCCCTTATCCAAGCAATATATGGAGTATAAATCTTTCCTTTTTTAAACCTTTTTTCTCCCAGAACAGGTTATAATTAATCTCAAGAAACTGAGTAGGTAAGTGTATTATCCATGTTCAGACTTGTGGCATCTGTCCAAATTTAGTGCATTTCAGTTTTAAAAAGAATTTTCAGAAATACAATTTTTGCCAATCAGCCAATAACTGCCTACACACTGCTTTAAGCACAATTAGCAGAAGCTTTGTTTTTCTTACCCTATATTGGGCTCTCTTGCCCTAAAGTGCTTTGATTCTGCTCAGAAATTATAAAATTATGCTATAAAAAAGCCCTGAATTCTGAAGCTAGAATTATTTTTTGTATAGACAAATAGATGGTAGATGATAGATAAAGATATTTTATGTTAAAACACTTAAATGTTGTGTGATTCAGCCAAATCAAGATCATTCCCTTTTCTAGCCTAAGAAATGCAGGTTTCCACTGGCCATACACAATTGAATCAATTAAATTTTTATGAAACACCAAATTCTGAGAAATGTAAGGACACAGCATAAGGAAATTTTTCATGATTTCTTATGAAATATTTAAGCTGAAATAAAAGCATGATCCATTAACCTTACATCAGAGCTTACACATTATGCAAGATCAGACCAATGGTGACTTCTAGTTTGTGGATAGCAGCACAGAATATTAGGAAGGGTATCTACTGTGGGAGTTTTGGTAAGTCACTTAATATATTTGCACTTGTTTGCTAATTCTAAATGGGGTGATAATTCCTACCTGGCAAAACTAGCTGAGGATTAAGCAATTATTGTATAAACAGCTGTCACATAGTAAATACTCATAAATGGGGGGCATTATGATTTGTTATTGCTAGGATTATTATTGATCTGAATTTGATTTTAAGATCATTTATTTGAGCATCACACCATTTCTTACCAAATATCAGTTCATCACAGGAAAAAAAAAAGTTAATTGTCAGGAATCCTTGCTACATATCACTCAATAACTCATAAGTAGGCTAGGTTGTTTTCTATTAAAATGTCATATCAAGCCTCAACAAGATTGGTCAAATCATTAGTTGTCAAATTATTGTAGTCCATCAAGTTGCTATACTTAAGTATTTATTTTTTAATCTGAAGATGGTTGTAGTTTTTGCTTGCTGATCTTTTACAATAAAAAGTAATTAAGGATTGTCTATTTTTTGCAAGGGGTGGAGGTGGAAAGGAGATTGGTATAATTGGATTAATCATTCTGACTTATATTAACATGTATAAAGCTATGATTTGTACTATATCATTAAACATACAGTGCTGAAGAAAGTATACCTAAAATACTAGAATAGATATCCTATAGCAAAAAGAGGATATCTTATCCAACCTAAAGATATACCATAGCAACTAGAGTAAATAAATGAGTGATGTGATAAACTATCTAAAAAATTAAACTTTAAATTTAAATTAACTGCTTTTTTCTCTTATTTTAGTTTGTAAGACTCTGGATTCTTGTAGTGATTATGCATGTGAATACTTTATAATTTACTATAACTTAAAAGAATTATTTTTTAATGTTAAATCTATGGCACTGTCCCATACACCATATCCGTATGGAAATTATAAATTCTAGATAAATACCCAGAGATATTTGTGGAAAGAAAATATTAGTATTGGAAACATTAAATAAATTAAACAGATATTCCTTTTTTTTTTTTTTTTTGAGTAAACCCCAGACCCAGTGTGGAGCCCAACACAGAGCTTGACTCACCACCATGAGATTAAGACCTGAGCTGAGCCAAGAGTCGAATGAGCCACTCAGGAGCCCCCAGATATTTCTTTTTTTTTTTTTTTCTTATACAGATGTATTCTATCTTGTAAATGAGAAGTTCTGCATTATTTGACTATAAACTCAGAAGGAAAACAGAGTTAATTTTTTATTTAACATCACAAATGTAAATTGAAAAAATGAAAGTCTCAACATTAACTAAAAGTGTGTGTGTATATATATATATATATATATATATATATATATATATGTATATTTTTTCCTTTCTGTTCCCACTTCAAATACCCAAGTGTAGATTTGTGTTTCCTCCTGTTCAGTTTACTATGTCTCTCTGCCTCAGAGTTGTTGTTGTTTTTTTTAATCTGTTCTCCCTGCCAGTCCAGATTTCACATAGACTACAAGGTTATCCATCCTAGACCCCAGTTGATGCTCATGAGCAATCTTGCCAAAGCCATCAATTATTTTCACTGCCTCCCATATGAATTCTAGATGTTATAGCTTTGGCAGTCTGAACCCAGAATATCTTCTCTTCCTTTCAAAAAGCAATTCTTTCCAAAACCTGTTTCTCAAACACTTGTCTAGTCATCTTTCAAAAAGGAAAGGAAATGAGTTGGGAAGAATTGCATTCTAACACTTACCCTGGCTTCCACTAATGTAATAACTTTAAGAAAGGATTAATAAGTTCTATAGTAAAGAGATCTTTTTTTTTCTTTAAATCTAGCATACTAGCATTTTCTTTACTAGTTTGACTTCAAACAAAACTGATGTAGTTACTCTCTTTTCCAAAAAAATACTTATTAATGTGTCCTACACACACACACTTTGGGAAATTCTGTTCTTAAGATTACCCTGTGTTTCAGGCAAGTCAAACACCTGTCCATTCTTTGATTACACTTGTGCTTGGACACACAGTGCCACATTCCCATGTTGTCTGCTCCATCTATAACACTTTAGCTTCTTTTCTCTACCTAGTGACTTCTGCATATATTTCATTTCTACCACTATGTTGGAGGTTTTTTGAGCTCCAGATTGCATCTACTTAATTTGGTAAAATCTTTCAGAATGTCATATATACAGCAGAGATTTTATTCTTTGTAACCTGAATGAATGCAGTCATAGTTTTCATAGCAAAGGCCCTTGGGGAGGAAACATGAGAATTAGTGGAGTTGGGAATGGACACTGAAAATCATGGGGAGAGATAATGCCTGAGAGAGCATTATGTAAGTCAAGAGAAGAATCCTGTTTGTATGCCTGACGGTGGGATGAGATGCAAGTAGAGTTCCAGGCTTGCAATGTAGAGGGAAAAAAGGAGCAAAACTAGCAAAAGAACTATATTACAATAGCTTCTTCCAAAAGGGGACATTTTTTGGAATAGATAGGAATTTTAAAGAAATAATTTCCAGATTCTCAATTTCTGTATGTATTCTGTTCCAACCCTAACATGCCGGTGGAGCTACTGAAGTTCAGGTTCTCCCTAAGGTTCCCCCTTTCCCTTCACACTCATCAGCTTTCCACATGACAAAAGAATGTCACAGCTCTCCTGTGGCTCATTGCCTCCCAAGGTATAAATCTTCCAGCAGCAAAAGAACAACTTTACTACTGCTTTAATCAAGGCATCATAACTAATCTTCCCACCCATCCATATAATTTGACATCTTATATTTCATAGTTACATATGAAAGTTTAAAATATGTTTATATTGTTTTGACCAATTATATATTAATATTTGCAATGATAACTCAAAGAAAGAAAAAAGTTTAATAGTTAAAGCCTTTTGTTATACGAAAAAAATAATTTCAATTTATAAATGATTTTTGTCGCAGAGAAGTATGATAGGGTGATCAATAAAAATCTTTCAAGCATAAAAAGTATATTACATTAGGATAAAATTCTTTGCAGAAAGTAAAATGAAAGTACAATTCAAGGAGAAAAAAGAACAATGTAAAGTTTCCAACTATTACATTAGATCTTATATAAATACAAAATATGTAGATAATGGTTACCAAACTACTTATAATTTGGGGGTATTGCTTTAAGATATTGAAAAGAATGATGAAAACTTTAATTTCTTAATGTTAATACTTATGCTGGTAATTATATACTTTTTAACTTTTTCAAAAATATCAGTTGATTATGAAAAACTGTAAATATCTACTTAAAATGTATGATAGGTACATTTTTTTAAGTTGTTTTTAGGTATGTGTGGGCAAGAAAGACACCACAGGCTTAAGGCTAAATAAAAGGAAAAGTTTTGAGCCTAAAGGCCACTACCTTACCTCTAGATTGGGGCGGGGGGGGATGAAGACAAGGTACAGTGGCTGATTATCTGTCCACACATATACACACAGACTCCTCTCCCTCATTACACCTAACCCCATCCTTGCCTCTCTCCTCCACTAGCTCCATTTCTGATACCTGGTAGTTAAAGCCAATGATTTCATTATATTACAAGAATAAAAGACCAGGAACATTAAATTACTCCAGAGCAATGACCCATGGGCTGTGACCCTGTCTCCACCCTAGAAGGACCCCTGCTTATGTAGCTAGAGTATGCAGCAGGAAATGGAGACCCCCAAGGAAGGGGCAACGAGGGCATTGACCAGGAGGGAGAGGTCCATAAGAGAGTGCACTGGGGTTAAGTGTGCAAAAAGGACTTTGAGTGAGGTCAGCAGCAAGCCACTTCAGAAGCTGACCAGCCTTAGAGATGACACTATGACTAGAGGTAGCAAGCAGTTTCACACAAGGCCTTGAAAGATGGAGCAGCCTTTATAGGCTATGTGGACAGATGCAGTGGAACACTTGTGAACCCCCTGGGGTCTTGTGAGGAACGAGTGACTTGGGTTCAGTGATCCAGAACAGAGCACTGAGCCAGAAGACATGATGATAAGGTCCTGAGGCCACAGCCTATGTCCTCTGACTGTTACTGACTCAAGCTGAAGACATCCATGGTTGTATGGGCCACATGTAACATCTAGTTCTGAAAACCCCCTTTAGAATCACTTTCACTCTGTCCTCTTCAGTTGTAGTGTCAAAATCACAGAGAGGGCTGAGAAAATATTTACTTAATTAAGGTTTAAACATGGACAATTAAAAACAGGCTTAAATACTAGTTTTTCATGTTGATTTTCCACATTAATCAAATTTGGAAGATAATTTCTCCACCATCAACTTCGTTTACCTGGGTAAATCAGTCTGCTTCCACCTGAGGAGAAAACACCAGACCACAACACATTTAGGCCCATTTTCAGATCACAGGCTTGCAGATTCAGTCCTGTCAATGGCCATGTGGCCAGAAACAATGGGAAGTGTGATCCAAGTGTTTAATATCATCAAAATATGTCATCAAAATGTTCTTGTCTCTTACTCATGCACAAATACATGCATTTTCAGGTACTTGCCAAGATGTAAAATCATTTAAAATGGTTGAAAGTTATTTCTCCACATAAAATACTCAAGAAAGTAGGCTTTTGAAATTTATTTCTGGCCAAAGGAAAGTCCTCCAGAGTTCCCTTGGATAAATCTTTGTCTATACCTGGAAACTGTGTGCTTGCTATGACTTGAAGAAATGAGAACTCCCTTGGAATCAGATGACCTCAATTCTAACTCAACTCCACCATTTATTATTTGTGTTACCTTAGCACCTCAAATAATTCTTCTATAAAATGAAGATGGTGTCTGCCTCAAGGGAATGTTAAATAAGAATACAAGTAAAATTGGAGCCAATGTTAATTCCTTTCTTTTCTTTTTGACATTGGAAAAGTATTATCACAGCATTAAATGCTTGGATTTGAATTGGTCTCCACCTGAGAGCAAAAGAACAATAAGATGAAATATAAAGATAAAAAAAAAATAAGGATATTCTTGTGGGTTCAGCAAAAAGACCAACTTAAAAAAAAAAAAAACAACCTACAAATTATATGAATCTAGGTTAATTGTTCAGGAGCTTTTTCTGGTTTTAGAAACTTAAATCACTTCCATTCATGAATATTAATCCAAATACATCTAATTTAGCCTAAATTGATGTCCCAACATAAATACATGAGTCATATAATGAGTCACATGAGAGTATTAATTTTTTTAAATGAAAAAAATACCAAGAGGATGATTTGATTTTAAGGAACTCGTTTTATTTTTTAGAGAGCAACTAAAGACTATAGACATGCCAGTGGAAATATTCTGGATAATAAATAATAATGGGGATAATAATGATAGTGTTAATAGTGAAAATTTAGCTAAGACTCACTGGTACTTATGTTCCAGGTACTGAGGGCTAAGTATGTTACAGGCACTGGGGGACAATTTTACTTACATTAACTCCTTCCAACCTCACAACAATCTTACATAATAGCCATTGTTATTTTGTTGTTGATCCCACTGTAAGAATGAAAAACACGGGGCCCAGAAAGTTATTCCAATAAGCAAAGAGAGGAGCTGGGAAGTAACCCTAAAATCTGCCTAATCACTAGTTCATAACTTACAGGAAATAGTGGGCTTGAGAAAATTGGAAATAAAAAGTAACCTGCCAAAGGAACTTTCCTTCTGATTCTCTTTTTACTCCACATCCCCACGGCACAGATATAAGCACAGATCTTTTGTTAGAGCTAAAAAAAGGAGCATATTCTGCTTAAATCAATTTTATTAGTACAAATTTAGTTACCCTTTTAGCAGTATGATTTGAAACACTTAGGGAAATAAAAACACATAAGATTTTCATTGCTGTTTTTGTTTTTACTGGTGAGAAAGATAGTCAATGAGATACAAATTGAGAAATTTGAAAATGTACACCTATTTTTATTTTATTATGCTAAGTAAACCCTTTAGCATATTATGAAATACATGTTATAATAATAGGTTCCCATCTACCAAGTCGGCATATAAAATGGTAGCAATTTTCCATAATACTCAAGATATGAAAAGTTAGACAGAGGACGAGTAAAGTCTTGGCTTTATTATTATTGTTGCTGTTACTTCCATTTCAGAATTTATGGTACTTTTCTCAGAAAATGCAGCCTGTTTAAGAAAGTGGATCCTATCTGCGCTGAACAAAGGAATCATTTCTAATCCATGCCTACGATTTTAATATGATCATCAGATATTCAGTGACGCCTGAAGAACTCTGCTTGCAAGACCATCAAATTCTACACTAGCACTTAGAAGCCCTCTTCAACTTCTTACCTCCATCAACAACACCAGTGGGTCTCAAGCCATCATATACTCACATATTTATAGAAAAGGAGTAACGGAGGTTATTTTATCTGGGGGTTGGGGGTAGGAAGGGAATCCTCAAAGCAATATCATATCCATTTCAAGGAATCAGCTCAAATCTAACAGAACAACTGCATAGCTATGGTAATCATAAAAGCAACAGCCAAAAGAACATTATTTAACATCATAACCACCATTTGGACTTGACCTAAAATTCTGAAAGACAGTATCTACTTTGGATCTACACCATACTCAAAACACTGTCAATTGTCAAGCAATTTTTGGTGCCTGCCATGTGCCAGTGATGATACAGGCACCAGGATCAAGTGGATAATTAGCAGACACAGTCTCAGACCCCTTGGAATTTATGGCCTATGTCTGTTCACCATGATGGAGACTGGATTCTGTCTGGAAGACCAAGAAATGGTGAACACTGGTAAGATGACATAGCAAGGTAAGAGAAACAAGGACAGACGAGATGGTCAGAAACAAGTGAGAATGAGATAATGGAATACATTTGAAAGTGAAAAACGGAAAAGTGTCCCCAAAGACTCAGGAATACCCAGCATTGCCTTATTCAGTGATCTGAGAATACCCTTCTTATAACTTTTTTATAATACCAAAACCTTTCATTATTACGACAATCTTCATGAGGAGCCTAACTTTATATTCTTAGATTAATATTTATAGTTTCCAAGGCAAATAGTAAGTTCCCATATTTTATTATATTATCTTTCTTTTTCATTAAAAGTAACATGTACAGAGATCAGGATCTAACAATGAGGTGACAAAAAGTGAAAAATTGTAAATGTCAGCTCCTTATGAGCCTTGAAGCTTAATGACTGATTCTGCACCAACAGAGTGTGTACACAATATACACAACATACGAGTGTTTTAATTAATCATGCAGCATCTGAATTGTATTTGAGAAAAGTACTGTAAGCAAGAATAAACAAAACTACTTTTGTGTAGCTATAAAAATCACTTATTTCTAAATAGTTTTTACAAATATGTATGTTATATAATATAGTGATTAACTGTATATTATATACTTTCTATATTTAGCAGTTAGAAGTCATGATTATTTATAAAAGAACATTTTTAGTCATTAGATGACTATATCATTTAATTTATTAAAATGTTCAAACATCTTTATTGTAATGAAATTGCTTTATAGCATATATAATATTTCCTCCATTCCTTTATAAACTTTTCTTTGATTAATATTTAGAAAAATTAATTTTATTCTTAGTATTTATTTTAAGTTATTTGTGAAAATAATGTTTTTGGTCTTTTTTTTATTTAGCATTTTATTTATTTACTGAGAGACATACAGAGAGTGGCAGAGACATAGACAGAGGGAGAAGCAGGCTCCATGCAGGAAGCCCAATGTGGGACTCGATCCTGGGACTCTGGGATCACGCCCTGAGCCAAAGGCAGACGCCTGACCACTGAGGCACCCGGGCGTCCGTGAAAATAATGTTAAATCTTGGTCTCAGCCAAAAATTTCATGTAGTTTGCTTTATCAATAATTATGGAAACTGACTAAAATGGGTGACCATCATATAACACAACATAAGCTCAGTGTCTGTGGTATGGTATCAATGATGATTTAAAATGGGATTCCTTGGCAATGGATAACTGAGATAAAATCAGTGCTGGAAATTGAATGGTAAATGAAATAGGCATGATAGCTGACACCCTAGAGAGTTCAACCTAATAAGAGGAATAGCACTACCAGTATGGATCTCTATATTAGGAAATTATGGAAAGGACATAAATGATCACTTAAGACTCATACTTTAACCTATATACTATACATAGTTTATGAAATATTTCATATAAGATATAACTGTGGCATTATCTCTTAAAATACTGTGGAATTGGTATTACTCCAAGCCTGTCTCATTAGTACATATTTCTAAAATATCACTGGTTTTAAGATATATAACTTTTTAAAGATGATTGTAGAGAGCGAGCATACATGTGAGTTGGGGAAGGGGCAGAGGGAGAGAATCTTCAAGCAGACTCCCTGCTGAGCATAGAGCCTGATATGAGGCTCAATCTCAATCCATGAGATTATGACTTGAGCTGAAACCAAGAGTCCAACACTTAACCAACTAAGCCCCCCAGGTGCCTCTAAGATGTATAATTTTTTAATGTTCTTTTAAGAATAAAAAATACTGTCAATTAAAGATGGACATCCTTGTTTGTAAGATACAACCCATTCTCAAAAGTATTAAAGTTTGAAAAATGTGCCCTTTGGGATAAGTGAAATCTGATAAAGAAAATCTCACTCAAATCTCCTGCTGATCTAGACTTTTCATCATTAATCCCTCCTCAGTGTCCTAAATTGGTTCATGTCCCATACCCAGTTGTCAGACTAGTGACATCCGTGCAACAAATGGTCTTTACTAAATTCTGCATAGTGTACCCCTCTTTTCGCAATAGATCAACATGGCCACTTCAGAGAGCATCCTTAATCACACACAGTTCTATGCCTTTTCCACGACTGATTCTAATATCTATAGCACAGGTCTGTATAATATTGAGACTAAGAAAGCTAAGGCTTTTCTGAAGTACTTACTGTCAAATGTTTTGTTAGAGTATTACCCATCTAGTGGACTGTTGTCACAAAAGTAATGCTGGAATGACTGAAAGAAAGAAAAGAAAACAAGTTACTGAAAATAAAAGAGACAAGAACATGTGGCATAAATTAAGGAGAGGCAGAGAAGAAAATATAAGCTTCCCATGTCCTAAGATCTCATAAGGCTCCCTGCTGACCATCATACAACTTAGCGGTTGAAAAGATCCTGTCTTCAGATTTTCCATACCTTCTTATCCTCTAACCTACCACTGACTATACTAAAGATCCTAGATTTGTGGTATCTGTCCAAATGATGCAATAACCAGTACAAGTCCAGCACATTCCTGAGTAATTGCTGCAAGACCAAGCAAAAAAAATGTCAATTCCCCAGATATAACATCCCCAAACAGGACTATATATTTGAGCTAAAAATGGCTTCTTTATTTATCCTTTTATATATTTTACCTTTCAATTCTGGTTTTGTTCTTGTTCTTGTTTGTAGGAAAAGAACATCTATTACCAGATGCTCTCTCACTAAACAGGCACTGAAAACTTTATTACATCTAATATGACAAAAGTGAGCAATGTCCTGTCCACAACATTAAGAAAAGAGTGTTAGGAGTACTTGGTGGCTCAGTTGGCTAAGCGTTTGTTTCAGCTCAGGTCATGATCTCAGGTTCCTGCTCAACGGGGAGCCTGTTTCTCCTTCTGCCCCTCCTCCTGCTTGTGTTCTCTCTCTTTCTCTCTCTCTCTCTCTAATAAATAAATAAAATATTGTTTAAAAAGGGTGTTAGTATTTTCATGTCTAACCATTCCAAGTCTATTTATAATTGGAATAATCTACACAATTCAAAGTGTGGAGCACACTGGCTGCTGGAGTTTTGATCCCCTAGCTAGAATTTACTGATATTCTAACAGCATTTTGTGAAAGAGGGAAGAAAGTAGTCATTTTGAATCACAGAAAGTTCACTTCTAGCACCTACCCAGAAACATCTGTAAAATAGTTAATGAGGGAGAAAACATGTCTCACAAGGAAGGATGTTGCCTCTGAACTCTCAGTTCTGTTCAAGAAAACTAATCATTAGGAATAAATGCCTATACTGTTTTATTTTTAGCTTTATTGAGGAGAAACCTATTATTTCTTTAACTCCCCAAGTGAGACAAAAAATACTTATAGTCTAACATAAACAATTCTACTGATTTTTCAAATTGTGAGAAATACCTATGTTTTATTGCAAATGGAGAATAAATTATGAATCACATATGTAAAAAATTATTTCTATTTCCAAAGTTCTACATGGTTACAGATAAGACCAAGGACAATCTGCTTTTATGTGCAGTGCCTGGAAAGCATTTTCCTGGAAAGGAAAGTCCTGAGAGGATTCTGGCACAGTTGGGCTCACCTGTATGTGTCACTCTGGAGCAGCAGCAGTGGGGGATATTTTAATTGTCATCTTCTCACACCTCTGCCCTGGGGGAAAAAGTCAGAAATAACCAAACTACATGGGATGATTTCCAAAAAGAAAGGAGAGAGCAGATACTAGAAGAATGTTGGACAGACATAAACAATGGAGGTTCTCAAAAAAAAGATGTTTCAGTGATATGGGTCTATCATCAACTCTAAATCCCCTGCATGTCACTTGAGTGTCTTCCATTTACTGCGCTAGCCTGACAAGAGACAGTATGGTAATACTTCCTTCCAATGTCAGCCCGTGAATAGCCCCCATACATCTTTTGAGATAGATGGCACATCATAACCCAAACATTCAGAGATCAGCAACCTCTACCCCAGATTCCAGTCACATCATTGGCTTAATATTTCTAACTAGTGTTGACTCCTGAATCATGGAGTAGAAACATAGCAATGTATTAACTACTATTGACTAATTATTGTTAAGTAATAATTGAAATAAAATCTATTTTCTATGACTTAGATGCTTATTTCAGACCTATAGTATGCCCTCTTAGTTTTTTCAGTTTTATTGGGTTTTATTTCATAATAAATTGACCATCCTTTACACTGAATGCTGAAGGTATTTTTAATCTTTGCCTTAATTAAAAATGCATATATGGTACATTGAAAATGATATGAAACACCAAAAATCTACTGAGATTCATAGGAATATGTCATATTTCTTACCTTCTAAGAAAGCTAACCTAAATAGTTAATGTACATTAAATTTGTTTTGGGGTGACTGGCTGGCTCAGTCAAAAGGGTAACTCAACCTCAGATTCATGAATTCGAGCCCCACACTGGGTATAGATATTATTTAAATAAATAAAACTTTAAATATACATATATATATACTTATATATGTGTGTGTATATATATGTTTTTTAAAAAGTATATATATATGCTTTTTAAGAGCTATTTAGGGCTATCATTGGGAAAAAATGAAATATAAACAGGAAGACACTAAAAATTAACATAGTTTCTAAGTAGGATTAATTATTATTAACAGACTACTCACTGGCAGCTCAAATCCAATTTCTGTTACTGGCTGCAAATATTCATTAACATTGATATAATAAGAGTATAAAAATCCACTCTTTCTTTTCCATATTGATGCAGCTCTTAGAATTATAGTTTACACTTTAGACAATTAAAAATGCCAGACATTTTATCATATATTTATCTGTTAAGATGGCTTTAGCAATTGAGAAATAAAAAATCACTAACTTAAATTGGCTTAAATATTAAAGAATTTACTGACTCATCTACCTGAAATACTAAAGTAGGGTAGGCCTTTAATTTGACTTAATTAAGAGACTTCTCTACACTCTTTAACTGTTCAGCATCTTGTTCAGACTGCAGAAGTCTGGGCATTACATCTTTGCAGGACAACATGGAGAAGAGAAGGAATCATTTCCCTGACTAGCAGGTTTTCCCTTGGTAGTAAGACCAACTTTTCCAGAAGCCTTCAGCAAATTTTCCATGTACTCTTTAGCCCAAATTGTATCAAAGATTCATTTCTACACTAATCATTGATAAACATAATGAATAAGTCATTTTTACCCCTAGAGCTTGACAAAAGGTCAGCTAGTCTTTACAGTAATGAACTGCATTAAATCAAACTTCTTATAGGAAGGAAAGAGGAGGAAATGGGTATTGCTTCATCCTACTGCCCTAGGATGAAATTCAAATGATGTAATATTTTGCTAAAGAACACGAACGGAACTGTGTAATTTAGAATGGTGTTTTGGGGCATCTGGGTGGCTCAGTCAGTTGAGCATCCAACCCTTGGTGTCAGCTCAGATCATGATTTCCGGGGCCATGAAATCAAGCCCCACATTGGGCTCTGTACTGGGCAGAAAGTCTGCTTAGGATTCTCTCTCTACCTCTTCCTCTGCACTTGCCCTCACTCACACAAGCTCTCTCTCTCTCTCAATAAATAAATAAATAAATAAATAAATAAATAAATAAATAAATCTTAAGAAAAAAAGAAAAAAGTGTTCAGTATGTTGGCTTTTCTGACATCTTGAATGCTACATTACCTGAACTGACCATGGGATTTATTATAAGCATCATCCTTGAATCTTGCCAACAGCTAGCATGAATCTGTATTTGGGTGACATGTAGAAAAGGTCAGTCATGGGATCCCTGGTTGGCACAGCGGTTTGGCGCCTGCCTTTGGCCCAGGGCGTGATCCTGGAGACCAAGGATCGAATCCCACGTCGGGCTCCCGGTGCATGGAGCCTGCTTCTGCCTATGTCTCTGCCTCTCTCTCTCTCTGTGTGACTATCATAAATAAAATTTAAAATAAAAAAAGGTTAGCCACCCTCTCCATTGTTATCTCTGGGTCATCTACATAAAATATTCTCTATTTGGCCATCTGGGTCATCTATATAAAATATTCTCTATTTGACCAATTTTTTCATGGAAATTTGAATTAGCAATAATTATGCCTCAGAAAACCTCATTGGCTATGATACTGGGCAAAGCTAGTTCATGGAAATTTCAGAAAAATAACAATGTATTCAGTTTCAACTTGTGGAGAAAAAATTTTCAGTATAAGAATAATATTATCATTTAAAAATATTGACAATCAAATTTAAAAATAATTAGTAATCCAAACTCTCTAACTCAATCTTTATTAAAAGTGTTTTTTTTACTAATACATTATAAACTTCTCTATATATTGTTATGTAGTTCAGACCTCTATTCTTAAAACTTACATAAAATTTTGACAAGTACATGTACATAATATAATTGACAATAATGAAGTGGAAAAAATAACCAAAATATTGGCTGTTTCCTACATTTATCATTACTTTCACAACTTGAAGGAGTTAATTTCTTGTTTTCAACCTATCCTAGAAACAAGGTCATTGTTCCCATAAAACAAGATGGCAGCATGACTGCCTTTCTCTCCATCTGAACACCACTTTTAAACAATAAACTATAGATCCAGATAAGGGAAAGAAGAATTTCATGACACAGCACAAACAATAAACATGCTATATTTGAATGACAGAAAAATCAAGAACCTTAAGAAGGAAGGTGCACTACACTGTGAATCAAAAGATACACTGCAGTGCAAATGCTTGGGAAATCTCATAGAATCCTCTTATCCTCTCTTTTTAAAAAAGTTTTATTTATTCAATTGATAGAGAGTGAGCATGAGTGGGGCAGTGTGGGGAGACAGAGGGAAAAGCAGCAGCAGATTCTTTGCTGAGCAGGTGCCAGTTTTGGGGCTTGATCCCAGGACTCTGGGATCATGACCTGAGCAGAAGGCAGACACTTAACCAATTAACCCATCCAGGTGCCCCTGACGCCTCTTACCCTCTTTAAATTTAGTTCATTCATATGACATATTGTTCAGGTATAAAATGAGAAGAATAATCACTGCCCCTACTTGCTGCCACAAGATAGGGAGATTGTTTGATAGTGTTTTATAATTTTTTAAAGAATATTTATTTTTCTGGTAACAAAAATAATACATGTTCATTGCACAAGCTTTTAAAAATCCAGGAAAAATATACAAAAGTAAATGTAAGCTAACCATAAACCTACTATTCAAAGATAACTTTCTAATATATTCTTTAATGTTGTTTCTACAATTTGTATTTTTAATAGCATGAAATTTGATATAGTTCTGTACACTCTCTTTGACACTTCACATTGTGAGTGTTGATTTCAAGCCATAGGATATGAATCTAAAATTGAATGACATGTTATGATAGACTGCACATATGACAGGGTAACAAATCAAAGAATGATCTTCAATATATCTGTATCAATTAATTCTCTATTATGCAGGCAAAACAAATTCCTCTGATATAGCCACCAGGCAATAGCCACAAAGACAGTGGTTTCCTGATGTTGTTGCACTCTTCCCCAAGAAATTCTAAAAATGCAGGGCCATAGTAGGTCAGCAGGAATGGGCTCATGGCCAAGTAATACTGAATAGCCCTATATATGCACAATATAGAAAGGATGATCATCTGTATATTCTAAGCACAACAGTTCTAAGTGAAAACTCTAGAGTCACAACCCCATACAACACCTGCCTGCCCAACAGTGGAGCACTAACCAAGAGGAGTGTACACCACCTCAAGATATCTAGTCCAAAAGACTCTCTCCCAGTTGCCCAGCTTGAATCTGATCTCTCTTCGTTCTAGAAACTAGAGTCACCTGTCCCCACTCTCCAGTCTGACAAAACGTTTTATGTAGTATCAGCCTTAGAAAAGACAGGGCAAAGAACCAGAAACCTATTGGTTTGAAAATAAATAAAACTTTTCCATTACTTGTGGATACCTTTACATTTCATGTAGAGGGTTGAGGTCCTGGACAAGCAGTCTCGAAATAAAGTAGAATATTATCTTTGTATTTGCTTCTATAAAATGATGTGGGCTTCTTCCTATAATTCAGGGAAATATTCCCTGGTCTGTGTGCACCTGGGTGTGACAACTGCCAATGCAAAAAAATATACATAGTTTTCCTTCCCACACAGTTGACAGCGATGCGGATGTTTCTGTGTGAGAATGTAATGCAGCTGAAACATCAATATCTTCAACCCTTATCTCTCCCTTCATCTACTTTTGTAATGCTATACTTTCATCAATTTCAGTTGAGCATGTGTGCGTAGTCTACTCTCTTGGATTGGAACTTCTCTTTTGTTTCATTTTTATTGTGACCACTCATAAAAGTTGCATGGTAAGATCTGGAATCAGAAATGGAGACTCTGGGACACCTGGGTGGCTTAGGAGTTGAGCATCTGCCTTCAGCTCAGGGTGTGATCCCAGAGTCCTGGAATGCAGTCTAGCATCAGGCTCACCGTAGGGAGCCTGCTTCTCCCTCTGCCTGTGTCTCTGTCTCTTTCTCTGTGTCTCTCATGAATAAATAAATAAAATCTTAAAAAAAAAAAAAAAAACTAGAGACTCTGTCTTCACCCCATCAAGTAGTTGTATGACTTTAGGCAAGTGACTGAATGTCACTAAGCCTCAATTTCCTTATGTGAAATGAAGTGAATAATGCCAAACCTTGTTATGTTAGAGTTATTTTAGGGTCCCAGTGAGATAATGCTTATGTGAAAGCTCACCCATTAAAATACAAATATAATCATAGCTTCCATGTTAAATCCTTGAATGACTTCAATCTCAGTTTAGAATAAGCTCCAAAATATGGACTGATGGAGTCCTCATTATCCTGCCTGATTTCTATCTAGCCTCATCTCTTGCATCTCTGTTCTGGCACTCGACCTTCTACATACACGGCTCACTTCATGGAGTCATTTCACTTTCAAATATGAAATGGGGGGAAAAAGTTAATTTGACTACCTTTTGAAAACATCTGCTACCTCATGGCAAGTTCTTCCAAAGCTTGCCTCCAAAATGGTCTTTTAGGGTATGAATCACAGCTGCCAAAACTTTTGCATGCTGTTCTGCAATACTGAGCAAGATCCTTTGAACACCAAAAATGCAATATTAATATCAGTGATCTTGATATCATGATTTTATGTCTGGCCTTCATAAAAGATCATTTACTCATTTCAAAACTGTTCCTAAATCAACAGGTGTTGTGCCCTGTTCAGCTAATTCAGAGTGGAGTCAACAGCAGACGGATAAACAGCTTGGCATCTGGCTTTGGCCCTACTGCAGAATTGCCAAGAGAAACCCAAGCATCCTGCATCACCTGCCTTTTCAAAGGCTTCTGTTGTCATACGAATGGCTCATTTTGTGACTCCAGCAATGCTTGAAATTGGCTGTCTGGTATCACAGAATGCCTGACCCTGACCAGGGGGCAAATGTCAAACCATGCCAGAATGCGCAGCTTGGTTTCAAAATGACTGGCAAAATTCACTTCTTAGAAGGGCATCGTGTTGGTTTGGTGCCAAGAACTATGGAAAAGTATTCCATATTTAATTTGAAACTTCACTTTGCTACTTGCTCGTCAGCCATTGTAAATACTGAAGTTATAGAATTGCACCGCCTATTTATCCTTTCTCCTACTTGTTTTTGCCACCATTCATCAAAATCTCTAGTGGAAATAAAAAGCAATTGATATAGTCAATCTAGAAGCAGAACTTGAAATAGATTTTCTTGGGCAAGTGATCTATTGAGATAGGGTAGGGGGAGAAGCTGGATAATGATGTAGCTTCAGTCTAGTTCCACAGGGTGCTTGGGAGCATGAATTGAACCTCATGGGTTGTGTCAACTAGAGGCAAGGGGCCTCTTATCAGCCAAGAGTCAAAAAGTAGTGCAGCCATGAGTTCCAAGCAGTTAACTCGCACAGCATGTAGGATGAGTATACCAACCTAATACAGGGGATCTGGGCAGGCCATGAAAGACTGTACTCACTTCACAGGTCTAACATTCAGAATTACTATGATATGTTACAACCATTGTTTTTAATAAGGAAGCCTATATACAAGTGAAAACTATCTTTGAGCTCTAAACTGGGCTGTACCTACATCATAAAACTTACAGGAAACTGAGAATTTAGAAAAGATGTAATTTACTTTTATCCCAGCAAGTTACAGATAGTTGATCATGGTCTATAGGAAATTCACATAAAAAAAATGGATAGGTACCAGTTTGGGGTTTTTTCCTAACCCATTTTATTTCCATTCCACTATTATTATCACAAATGCTTTTTCTTAGAAAACAAAGTAAAAGTTAACCTGTTCTCCAAGACTCATAACCTGTGATGACCAAATAAGGATTTATCTCACCAGTTAGAATTCAGTAAAACTTACCCTTATTTCACAAGAGCTAATCTGGATTGCAATCTTGAATGCAAATTATAGTGCTTTCTTGGAGAGCTTTCAAACACCCCATAATTTTCAATGTTCTCATATCCAGATATTTAGGAGTATTTTTTTCCTCTCTTTTGCCAGATTTTTCAAACTTTTTTTTTTTTTTTTTTTTAGATTTTTCAAACTTAAATAAATAAACATCATTTGGTGATTTTACTTCTCATCTAACATTTTGTTTTATTTTACAGAGGACACAAGGGCACTAATTGGCCAGACCTAAAAAACTCAAGCAGTGGGTAAGCCAATTTTGATACTACATCAATGCCTTGGGCAAGAGGGCAGACATTTATAACCTTGCAGACCACACATAAGTGAATGAATCAACAGCTTAACAGGGACCCCAGACTATCAAAGAGTAGAGAAATTGTCTTCATACCTTAACCTTCCCAAGTATGCTGCAAGCAGGGGGAGCTTTACCTCTAAGATAATGAGGGTTAAATTTCAATGCCCTTCCTTTCTCCTGTTCTATCCAAAGTCTGGGAGGGGATCTACAATGTTTTCACATGTTCATCTATTTTTCTAAATTCTGCAGGAGCAATACATGTATAACATTCCTTTTCTTTTTTTTTTTTTTTAAGGTTTTTATTTATTTATTCATGAGAGACACATAGAGAGAGAGAGGGGCGGAGACACAGGCAGAGGGAGAAGCAGACTCCATGCAGGGAGGGAGCCTGATGTGGGACTCGATTCCAGGTCTCCAGGATCACACCCCGGGCTGCAGGCTGCACTAAACCACTGTGCCATGGGGCTGCCCTAACATTCCTTTTCTTAAAGAGGACTTCAAAAATTATAAATTTCATGTCCTTTAAAACTTTGATTCAGTCATGCTTCCCCATCACCAAGACCACATTGTTCTACCTTAGTAGCCACATTGGAAGGTGATGAGTGGGACTGATTTTTGGCACCCGAGGCCCACACATCTTTGAGGACAAAGCAGAAGATTCAGAGCCTGCTTTAATCAATTCATCATCCCCGTGGCTAAGATCTTTATTTAGCAATGCTTACCATGAGTATTCCTACCACATCTAACACTCTGTGAGGCTCTAGGATGTGCAGCCTTCATGGTCTCTTCTGTGTTTCCTGTCCTGCTTGCCACACATTCTTAAATGACAGGCAAGAGAGGGGCTCCCAAGCATTTTTCTGAGGATATAAGACTGTCTCTTTATCAGCGTGTCTGCGGCACCAGAGTCTGCATATGCCATTTAAAATTAAAAGGCCATAGCATTTCAGATCCAATCATAAGACTGCCAATTAAGGTATCATTTGTCTTTCCATAAAAATCATTTGGGGCTGTTAGTTTTTGTTTGTTTTTTGTTTTTTGTTTTTATCCTTAGGCCTTTATTTACCACAAATTTCCAGCAGATGGTGTGGACTATGTCTGCTCAACCTGTTTGAAAACTATCCAGTGCAGATTCATCTGTGAATGGACAGTATATAAATACCTGTTGATGATATGTGATGATCTGGGAAGGATTTTCATTAAAGGTGTTTGATGGGGATCAAATCTTTATGAAAACATTTCTGAGCCAGGGTGACTTTTTCAGAGTCATGACTGAACCACTTCAACAGCTACTAGATATGGAAATCCCTACTATTTACATCAGCTCCGTGAATTACATAATGCCTCTGAAACCTGAATCCATTAATAGTGTCAGAAAATATGTTTTAAAGTAGAAGAGCTAAAAATGATTTCTTCTCCAACTGGGAAACAGAATACTAATTCTGTTCGAAGGAGAAATACTAATTTTGTTCAACAGTGCAAGTTCCTTAGCTTACACATTAAATTCTACTTTTGACTAGATTTATTCATTTATTATATTTTAAAAATATATTTCAAGTTTTTAAGACAAACAAATGTACGCCAAGACTTAGAGTAATAAAGTGACTTTAAAATAGTTGTTTTGCCTGACAGGTAATGCTAGCTTCTGTAAAAAATAATGCCAAGTATGTTTTTTTCTTCATCCTATTTGAGTTAATAGGCCTAAAGCTCCCAATTTTTTTTTTTTTTTTTGTCCTGTGTTCCTTGGGGAAAGCTTGTATTTCATTTTAGGTCATGCCATGGAGGCAATATAATTTTATAAAATCAAAGGAGGTAAAACCTGAATCTCTGCCCTCTTTTGTTCTCTTTGTTTCTATGAATAAGGGCAGAGGTCTGGGTCACTCTTCTTGCACTTTCCAGAGGAGTAGAAAAGAAGCTCTTCTCTCCTGATCTTCCCTCTAAGGATTCCAGGGACCGGATAGTGGTTTAAGTCTCTGTACCACAGACCCTACTGTAAGAATTCTGATGTTCAAATTAAAGTCACACACCAGAAAAAATTAGCAAATCTGGCCACTAGTTGTTCATTGTTAAGCCTGATCATCAAATACAGTAGATTCGTTGCCTATTATAACATTATAAAAATAGGAAATTATTTGGTCATAATAGCTCTACCTGATATAAACCACAGTAAATTAATTTTAGTAATCAGATCTTTCATTTATAGTAATCACTTGTGCAAGTTAAGTAGCAAAGGTCGCCTCTCAGTCCCTTAGGAATAGAGCACACACATGTTGGATGCTTCCACAACTCAGCACAGGTCAATTTCCAAGACAAGCACCAGTTTAGCAGGATAATCCATACCATTTACTGAAGAATGGCTGCTCAGTTCACACACTACTGGCAGTCCAGAGATTATATATATATAATCATACATATACATATATATCCCTTTTTCCTCAGGACTCAGAACTCTGAATAATCACATTACAGCAAATCACGCACAGAGGATGAAGAGTTCCAGACACCATCTGAGAGACCCACAACAATTCAGTGGTTGTTTCATCCCATAATACTGAAAGAATCAGGTTGTACATCTCCCTAAAACTCTCAATCCTACATGAGCACTTAACCCGTGGCAGATCCAAAAGAGTAGAGCCTGAGAAGAGTCCAAGGTTTGAGGATTTTGTGATAGCATTGGCACAGATACACAGAATATCCTCTGGTCAAGTACCTAATTTTGAACTAATGGAGCCACTGAAATATCACAGAAGTTTAAATGGAAAGAGGGCTCGTTATTGGGCAGCCCGGGTGGCTCAGCGGTGTAGAACCGCCTTCAGCCCAGGGCATGATCCTGGAGACCCAGGATTGAGTCCCATGTCAGGCTCCCTGCATGGAGCCTGCTTCTCCCTCTGCCTGTGTCTCTCTCTGTCTCTCTGTGTGTATCTCTCATGAATAAATAAATAAAATCTTTAAAAGGGAGGGTGGCTGGTTATTTAACAAATTTCTTTACCAAGAGAACCCAAATACTAGTACTTATATTACCTATACAGGGCATTACTTATATTACAACTTATCAATTAAACATGTAGAGATTTTAATAGTGTTTTTCATATGCAAAAAGTCAGTGTCAAATAATAACAGTAGTGATAATAATAGCTAACATATACTAAGCACTTAGCATATGACCAGGCCTCAGGCCTGTGCAAATCATTTCATTTGACCCTCACGATACCCCTATAAGGTGAAAATATACCATTGACCTTGTAATTAAAATACTGAGTTTATATTCCCACACTCCCACTTATATATAGTGTGAACTTTTGTAAGTCTGTTTGTGTGACCTGGTGCAAGTCTCTTCCTCTCTTAGCTGCAATTTACCCATATGAAAATTAAGAACCCTATTACCTGCCTTCCATACCCTATAGAATTATTGTGAAGACCAAGAGACAACGGATGGGAAGCTTTCTATAAACTAACATATTCAGAAGTAAAATTATTTTATTATCTACAGGGTCAGGTGTTTACAAGTTCACTTGGGATCACTGGCTATCTGGAGAGGGAAAATGTCTTAAATGCATCAGTGTGTGCTAAAATATGGCCACCTTCCTGTTAGTATATGTGTCCTAATTGTGGCCCATCAAAATGGAAAGAGCACATAATCTAGATAACACATGTTGAGGTTTGCACTAAGTGTGTAAAAGCTTTTGCAAAAGCCAAGAAAGTTTAGTGAAAACTGCAGGTGGTGAAATTATCCATTCCATCAAGGCTCTATTTTAATAAGTTCCTTTAAAGATATATTTTTATTATATCCTACAGCTATTTAAAAGGTGTTTTAATAAACACTTCTCTTCTATAGATGCCAATCTTTTTCATCGTCTCCCTATGTCCCACAGAAGTTATCAACATCAACACACCATATCTTAAAAGTATTCATTAACGAGGGTAATTATTTGAGAGTTGGGCCTCTCTTTTCCACTTCATGTTCTTAATCAATGATTCTACAGAGTTGCTTCACCATGTGGGGTTTTGTGAGCTGATTTTTTTTCCCTCCATTTTGGGTCACACCAGGGCTGCTTCTGTGAAATTCAATTAGAACCTTATAATAGTTCTCTGTAAATTTCATTACTTCAAAAACAAACGGTAAGATCTTGAAAAGAGCCTACAACTGCTGGAGAGAGTTTATTAACACTTTGTCAGAAAATGTGTTTTTTGTCTTAGGCAGATCAATCGAACCCACTTCAATTGGCAAGTCCCTCTGCTCTCAATGTGAAGAACACAGACTTGTCTCATCCCCTCAAAAAATGTTAAAAATGTCCAGTTCTTCATAATCATAACACTATTGGGGAAATTTTCCCCTTTCAACTTGAAAAAAAAAGTCACTTCTCATTTGGCATAACAATGATTTAGGGACCATAAATGAGTTAGAAAAAAATAAAATCAGATTATTTTGGAGTAAAGGGCCTCAAGAGAAAGAAAATTCTGTAATTTTAACAAGATTTAAACTTCATTTGCCATACTCTTTAGCAGAAAGCAAAGGGGAAGCCAGCTCAGCAAATCAACACAATTATGAGCTTATTTAAAAATGCACACACACAAGGGAAGCAAACTGATCAAAATTAGATAGTATCAGCATTTAAAACATAATGCTGTACTCAACAATCTGCCATTTAATTTTTTTGTGATTATGTACAAATAATAAATAACAGATAGTAATGGTTTTTTGAGAAATAGCTGGTTTTTAAGCTATAATTTTAAATAAACTGGGTAACAATAATACCAAGTAAAAGACAAAAAATAAATAAATAAAACACACACATACACACACACACACACACATACATAAAGCCTATATTTTACCAAATTTCAACAAGGTCTCTTATCATTTCCAAACTCTCATGAGCTACTTCCTTCTGAAGTCACTGTAACATCCTGCTATAAGTCCTCAAAAGTAAAACATTAAGATTTAATGACAGCACCCTCAGGGCAGACATAACAATCTGTATGGACAAGAAAAGTGGTTGAAAAGGAAATCTGGCAATAATGGAAGGATTGTGTACTGAATACAGGGACATTCAGACAGTATTGGGATTGATGGAGCTATGTAGGTCTGAAAATTGAGTAATTACTTTCATAGAATCAAATGCATCATTTTGAATAGCCAGAGTTGGTGATGTGATTATTAGTATATATACTTCTGATACTCATTTATGAGCTTTGTTTCTGCTTGCTCTTCTTAAATTGTAAGCTATTAAGGGACAGAAACATAGTGTCTTTCCATTATAACTAACTCCTTTACAACACTTGGTTCAGTGCTCTTGCGATGTTCTAAAAGTACATTAAATTTGTTTGATGGACTAGCTGGCTTACAAGTATGACAACAATTTTGTTAGTATTTACACAGCAATGAAATCAGTAACAATCATGTCAATTTCTATTCATTATCTCTATGGCCTCTACATCAAAAAGGTATCACTTTTACTAGCTGAAGAGTATTGCTTCTGACTGCCTCGGGGTCATGCAAACAATAAACAATCACATAATAAATTTTCTTTAATCCTTCTTTACAATAAATATTCATATAATGCTTTATGGCTTATAAAGTGCTTTGCTACGATATTTTCCCTTTGATTCTTGCTTAAGCCCAGATTATTTCATTGAATTTTTGTTAATTTTCTAGTAACTTCTATTTAAAAAGAGACCACAGGTCCAAAATGGAATCACTTATGCTAAGCTCCATGTCAGCAAACCAAAACTTAATACCTAACCTAATTGCAGGTTCGGCTTCTACCAGGAATGTAAACTTTAACCAATGAATCTGAAATTACATGGTCAGCATTACTGAGGAAAATTGCCCAAGAGACCCTTTGTATCCCCTTTAGAAAGGGGACCTTACTTGAAACAATGCATTCTTTGCTAAAAAAAAACAAAAAACAAAAAAACAAAAAACAAAACAAGACAAACAAGCAAACAAAAAACACGTCCTTTTTCAGCTCCCTTCCTGTCTTTAAAATCTTTCCTTTTCTACTGCTCTTTGGAACCCCTTCCTATTTGTTAAATGGGATGCTGCCCAATTCATGAATCTTAGAATAAAGCCAACTTGATCTTTACATTTACTCAGTCGAATTTTATTAACACTTTCTTGTCTGTATCCAACTTACTTTAACTTTCAAGTGGCAAGGAATTTGAAAAAACAATTACAACACAAGCACTCACAAATGTCTACAATCATTAAATTATAACTCACACTTGGTTCCATTAGTTAATTTGTAGATAGCTAAATTTAACTCCTTGATCATGTGTACCAATTTGATAAATGTAATTCAGTAAGAATTATCATTAGTTGTGAAACTAAAACTTTACATCTAAACTATCAGATGAGATAGATCTGTAATGTATTCAGTAAACCTTTACTTTTTTACTGGTTTTCATTTACACTTAGCCTCTTAACAAAGTAATTAGATTATTTTGAAAAGGTAGGATTCTTCTGTTATATTTATATTTTTATATAAAGGTCCTTATCTCATCATAAGAAAACTAATGTGCACTAAAGGAAATTAGACACTAATACTGCACTTTTGGATTCTGCATCATAACTGAGGTTCAAGTATTAGAATTTAAGTTACCCTTTACCAAAAATTTAAATAGACCACTGACTCCTGATTTGTTCTTCTAATGTCCTTCCTTCCAAATTTTGCTAACTTTAAAGCAGTTATGTTGGCATGTACGACCCCAAATTTCAATCTCATTTGTCTGCCCTTTGAGACTATTGATCTCATGGCACTCTCTAAAACTCACTCAAGTCCATTCCTTTAGGGTTAATCTGATAAAACTAAACTGAACTAAGATGCTGCTATGAAATAGTGTGCTGGCATTTGAATAAGAACCTTCTGGAGATCTGATGATTTCTATGCAAGGAAATGACTTCAGTTATTTCAATTACAAATGCATATCTGTAATTGTGTGGAAAATACATGAGGGAATCATACTCATACCACACTTTAATTTGCTCACCTACTCTGCCTTCTCACAAGCTCGTTCTGACTGCATGTCCAAATATGTCTGTCACCTGTCCATTAAAATGAATAAATTATGGGTCCTGCTCTCAGGGAGTTTACATTCCAAATCAATAGTTCTCAATTAATAAAAATTGCCCAGGGCTTCAGTCTGAAACAAATATCCTGAGTATCTGAGCTGCATTTGGACAATTTTGTTCCAACCAAGAAAGGATAATACACACAAATAATATTTGATATATACACACCCAATGCAGAGGAAATACCAAGGAAGGAGAAATATTACTCTGCCTGAGGACATTGAAGAAAGCAGAGGGAGATTCTGAATTTCATTTTGAATGGTAAAATTCCTTTTTTAGCCTGAGGAAGCATAAGTAAGGGCATGGAGATGGGAACATGCATAGTACCCTGGAGAAGCCAGAGTAAATGATGTAGGGGGTGACAGTTTAGTTGGTCTGAGGTGGATAAAAGAATGAATTTTTCTCTCCTCTTCAATTGTGAGTTCTCAATGACTTGATGAGTGTACAGTCCAATTGGAATATAGGAGAAAAATACAAACAAAGGCTTACAAACTGAAATTCACATAATACTATTAAAAAGAAAAACAGAAAGTTGAAATCCAGTCAGTTAAAGCTATATGAAAGCAAGAAGTACATGTCAAACCAATTATCATAAAACTAAAAATGCATCTTAGCAACATAATTGGAATAAAGACTTATGGCCCTAGCAGATTCACATCCTTAATGATTTCAAAGAATTTTGCTATGACCGCCTAAAGTTAAAAATACTGGAGGAAGATCAGGATCACTGAAAAGCTGCATATGCTTAGAATAAAGGCAGACAAATTAAATGAGAGTGAGAGAGAAACTATACAGCTCTCTTTTGCCCTTTCCATATAGGAAGGGGGTCAGAAGTAACCATAACCCAGTAGCATCATTTTATGACCCTGAGAAATTAGGCAGAAGCCATTTTGACAATGGGTGGATGGGAAGCAGACTGGTTTAAAGGGAGGGCCATCTTGGCTATCTTTGGGGGATGCCAACATGAAGCTAACATTATTACCTTGAGAGTCTTCTCCTGAGACAAACTCTATGGGTTCAAAGATAGAGATGTGAAAGAAGACAACTCATCTAGAGTTTATACATCTTATATACCATTTATTTTAATGAGAGGGTAAAATGAAACATTAGTATATGAGACAGTTCCAACCAAACTTGGGACGAGGTTCTTTGCAGAACCATCCTTAAACAAGCGAGGCAACAAGCTTCTTCCTTCCTGAAACACTTTTTCTCTTAGCTTCTATGTCACTGTGTTCTAAATTGGTTCCTTCCTCAAATGGACCCCCCTACAGAATTCTTCTATGACATTTCTAAATGTTGACATGTAGTCCTAGTATCTCAACCTTCTTCTCTTTCTTTCCTTAACTATAGCCTCTGTCCTCATCAGGGATTCTCAAGTGTAGTCTTAGGACCAACAGTCATAGCATTATTTGAGGAAATTAGCAATGAAAATTATTGAATCCCATTGAAATGCTACTGAACCAGAAATTACTTGGGTAGAGCCAACAATCTGCATTTTACTAAAACAGGCCTGTATATGATTCTGATGTACACTAACATTGAGAACCACATTCACAGATTATCTCATCCAATCACAAAGCATCGATATCATTGTATGAAGATGACTCCTAAATGTGTATCTCTCACCTGATTCCTCCCCTGGACTCGAGATGATATATCCAACTGCTAGCTTTACAGATCCATTTAACTGTCTACCAAGCATGTCAAGTTTAATATTATCTAACTAGAATTCTTTATTATTGACTTCTCCCAATTTTGTCCTCCCTCTTCCTCTGGAAATGACACCATATTTATTCAGTTGATCAAGCTAAAAACTTAGAATTTATCTTTGGTTCCTCTCTTTCCCTCAACCCCTCATCAAACCCATCAGCAAGTCCTGTTAACTCATACAAACCCTCTCAGATCAAATTATTTCCATTTCTTCCTCTTCAGACTACTACCTTAGTCTAAAGCACTATACAATGAGACAAGATGAGCAAAAGTCAGAGAAGGAAATTAGAAAACAGAGATTTTAAGATTTTAAGGAATCAGGGGCAACATAATATCACAAAAATCAGAGAAGGGTCTTAGGTAAGAAGCAACAATCCATATAAATCTCTAGAAATGTCAAAGAAAGAAAAGACTAAGGAAAGTAGCTACTGATGCCTATGAGGTCAAGGTAGAACTTAAGAGACTATCTAGACTGAAGGCATGCAGAGAGAAATATTTTCAGGAAAAAAGGGGAGAAAATAAGAGCTGGCTTTGACCTCAAAAAGTCAGTACTAGAGACATCTGCTAAGGAAAAGAAATGACTGAAGATTTGAGGAAGGAAGCAAAGGTTTGAACAGTCACTGCAAGACAACTACAAAACAACATAAGAAACAGAAATGAGTCATTTGTTAACCTTAATATAAATTTGCATTCTGGAGAACCTGACCACATCTGTCTAGAAATGTGTCAAAGAATATTTAGGATGTTTCTCTTCATGGTAGATGTTCAGATGATTTAAACATTGATATGAATCATGTGATGACATGAATTATTTTAGTCATAACATTTGGTATCAATCATGAAGGAAATGAAGCATAGGACTTGTTACCATACAAAGTTTATATTAGAAAATTATACCACAAGTAGTATAACTCTAGTGTTTCTAATTGCATGAGACTTTTACTTGCTTGGTAGCTATTTCCAGTGTTGTTTTGAAAAATACACCTATTGCAGTATCAAAGCATATCAGGAAGATAATTTCTGGCTAAAATTAAAAAGCTATAAGAGAAAACTCCCTGAAAAAAAAATAAATGAACGTCAGCACAAAACTAGAGGCATAAGCCAACCCAATGTAAAGATAAATCCACATTACAGTATACAAAATAATAATAGGATTTTACTTCATACCTAAAGGTTGACTTATTGAATCTGCAGTGGCAAAAATAACGGTTCTTTTTTTTTATTTATTTAAACCTGTTCTTCTATTTATTAATTTAACTAACTAACATTGAATTACTTCTATGTGCCTAGCCCAATGCTACATGTCAGGGCCATGGAGTTGGCATCTTACCCAAACACATACCACATGTTGAAAGGCAGCCAGAATCAGTACAACCAAACAGCACTAAAGGCATCACTTTGGAAACCAAAGAAGGGGCAGCTCCACTAGAATGAAAGAGACAGAGAAGACTAAAAGCTGATTCTTGGAGACTAAGTATATTTTCAAAATGAAAGGAGGGGATATTCTGACTTTTTTTCCTCACATACCCTGAATTCCCTATATAAAAGCTATAGAAGGTATGCTCTATGGACTGGGGCCAATTCACAAATTATATCTGTTTCAAGATAAGTAAATATGAAAATTAATAGTAAGAATTTCAAAATTTTTCCAGTTTGACAGAGTAATTACAAGTCTGTTAAATCTAGTAATGAAAAATTAGGGTTTGTAATTTGTATTTATTTATCTCATTGTGCTACTAATTCATTTTTGTTTTTAAGAATTCTGTTATTATTTGGAGTTAAAAAAAAAGCTGAAAATATGTCTATACAAAATCCTGCAAATGAAAGTTCATAGCAGCTTTCTTCACAATTGTAAAACTTGAAAGGAACAAAGATGTCCTTCAGTAAGTGAATGGACATATAAATTGTGGTATATCCAAACAATGGAATATTATTCAGTGCTTAAAAGAAATGAACTACTGAGCCATGAAAAGACAAAGCAGAGCCTTATATGTATATTACTAAGTAAAAGAAGTCAACCTGAAAAGACTACATACTTTGTGATTCCAACTGCATGACCTTCTGGTAAAGAAAAACTTGGAGACAGTGAAAGGATCAGTAGTTGCCAGGAATTCGGGGGAGAGAGGGACAAACAGGAGGAACACAAAGGACTTTTAGGCCAGTGAAACTATTTCATATACTATAATGGTGGATTCTTGTCATTATACATTTGTGAATATCCATAGAACCTGTACCCTAATATAAACTATGAAAGATGTGTCAACAGAAGTTCATCAATTGTAACAAATGTACCATTTTGGTGCAGGATGTTGATGTTGCAGAAGGGTATGCATCTATGAGGGTGGGAAGTATATGGGAAATCTCTGTACTCTCCATTAAATATCACTGTGAACGTGGAACTGCTCTAAAAAACTAGTCTACTATAAAAAAAAAAGGTCCTTCTTCATAAATAGTTTGAGAGGCACTGCTCTATTTTCATTGTGCTTCAACCCAAAACTCTACCAGCAACTCTGACTACAGGAAACACCATGGTGACTCCTTGTAGGAGCTAAGAAAAATCAGAGGTAGTGATTATTCACTGCATGCCACATAGCTTCTTATAAAAATTGATAGTAATAAAATTCAAACATTTTAGAAATACAGAAGGTAAAATGCGAAAGCCCATCATAACCTCAGGACCTAGAGACAGCAAAAATCATCAATATAATGATTATTACTTCAATGTTTTATCTTTGTGGGATAGTATTATCTATACTCACTTGCAATTTTCTTTTATTGTTTATTTCATCTCATACATTCTCCCATGCAAAAAAATAACAGGAAGATAATAACTTTAAAGAGGTAACATTTATTGCTTATTATGTGCCAGAAAATGATCTAAAAATTTTTAAATGTATTATCAGTTTGCTTCTCATAAAACCCCATGACATACGTATTATTATTATTATTCCCATATGCAGGTGAGAAAACTGAGGCACAGAGATGTAAAGTCATCTATTCAAGCTCAGTGGCAGATCCCAGAAATTGAAATCTATATAGTTCTACTTTATTCTTTATAATGACTACTTAGCATTCCTACTTTTTAAATTTAGTGATTTCTATTTTAATTTGAATCATTTCATTTTATGATTATAAGTAATACTGCAACATCCTGTACATATCACTTTTTTCACTTATATTAGTGTTTCTACACAATAAATTCCTAGATGTGAAATGTTTGGTCAAAGGGTTTAATACATTTCAATTATGACAGATGTTGGCAAATTGTCCTCCAAAATGCTACTATCAATTGACACACCAATCATGTATTACAGTCCTCAGTTATTTATCCTTTGCAGACACCATTATCATTTAAAAATTCCTTGTCAGCCTGAGACTCAAAATTATCTTACCATTATTATAGATTTCTTAAAGCTGCATTATAAAGATGTGACATTTCTGGAGATGACTATACATGGAATCTGGACTTATGAGTCAAATTCCTCTTACCTATTCCCTTTTCTGCTCTGCTCGAGGAAAGAAGGATTGACACAGACCTTCCCAAGAAGCCCTGGCACTAACTACAACCCACAGGGTTTGGCCAAACTTTGGATCAGCTTTTAGAAGGTACTAATTCAACTGTCATCCAACTTGCTGCGTCAACCACCTGGCAGTCATTCATGATGAGGCATGAGGCTCTAGTTTGATCACTTTGCTCAGAGCTGTACAGGGAAGAAAAAAACCATACAAGAGCGTATTGCCAAGTAGTATTCATTGCTTTTCCTCTTCATTGCCCTCTACCTGAAGTCCACCAAATACTTCATTTGTAAGACATTTCTTACCTTGAGCTGCTATTTGCTCTTTAAATGGCATCTTATCATTTAAGGTCCTCTAGCTGTCTTCCTTCCCTTCTTCCTTTGGCTGATACTTTTCCTGGAAGTTTGTGAAAAGGCTTGACATTCATGAAGTCTAAGGTCTTCTGGTGATACCAAATGCAACAGAAATGGAAGCATGATTAGCACTGTGCGACATTATGTCTCTTTAGCATGGTTTGGCTCAGGTTATAGAACCTGGGCAGCTGTAACACAGACAGAGGCTGTGGCCATTTTCCTTCTATTTTATGATCATCCTGTTTCATTACTTTGAGCTTTCACTACATCCTGGCCTAGCAGTCTGTAGCAGCAGGCTGGAGAGATAAGGCCTTCGGGTAATAAATAAAGTAGAAGGTTAAAACCACTAGAAAGGGAATGTGGGAAATTGTGATGACAAGGCCATATGTTTAGCCTTGGATATGTGCTCTAAGAGTAGTTGGGAGCCTTTTTACCCTCTCTTAAGAAAACTTCACATTTACATCTGTCTGTCATCCAAACATTCATAAAAGCATAAGCTTCACATCCAGGCAAAAAAGACTGTTTGACAGCACCCATAGTGTTAAGTACAAACAACAGAATAGGAGAAGTGGCTTCCAGTCAAGACACCATTCTATAGAATTCTGGGTTTTACTGAAGAAAGGAATTAGAAAAATATCAGTTTACTGATGATCAGCCACAAATAGGATCACCTTTTCTATTTACCTCAGATTTCAAAATGTGCAGAAAATGAGTTCTGCAAAAGGATGGCACAAAAAAAAGAGGGTAAATCCAAACATATTTGCATATGAAATTAATTGAACAATATGACCAATTGATAAATAAATAGAAGAAATTCTTACTAGTATTCATCAGGCTACCTTTGACACATACTAGCTTGTATAAAAAATGAAAAAAAAAAAATCCCCATGATATATAACACCTCATTTCACTTTACATTCAAGCCCTCAACTTTAAATATATAAATATTTAAACTTGGATCTGAATTCCACTGCTAAGGAAGCATATTCCAAAGATTGTTTGGGAAACTAGAAAATAACTAAAGAAATTTTAAATATCTTTCCTATGCACAGAAGAAAATATTTCCAATACAAATTAATAATATTTAGGATTTTTGCCTTATGTAGCTCCATTTTTTTTTAGGTTTGGGGGTATTTGTTTGCTTTTCCTGGCCACCTCAAATTCTGCTTTTTTGTATGATCAAGAAAGAATCAAATGGAGGTTGGACAAAAAGCTACAAATGAAAAGGAGTGGCCTGGAAGGCAGAAGCTATATTTACTAAAGCACAAAGGCTCCCCCTTGTGATGTGTTATGGGTGACCGAGGCGGCCAGCCAGGGCTGCACACTGGCTTTCAGGTGTGCATCTGAAATACCAGCATCACTGTATCTTATTATTGGCTTTTAATTGATTCAGATATCCTCCTTTCTAACTATAGAACTCAAGTTGTCTAAGTAAAAATTATTAAAAACAGCTGCAAGCATTTTTTAGAAAGCACAATAAATTCCAAATGGATTAAAGATTTAAATGTAATAAAGTACCTAGTGAAATTTTGATGAATAATTTTATGATCTTTGACTAGGAAGACTGTTCTAAACAGGACATCAAAGTCACAAGTCATAAAAGAAGAAGCTGCTAGATTTGATACATAAAATCCCTAAATTTCATTTAACTATATTTCTTAAACTAAAATTAGAAGAAAACTCAGAAAAAATATTTGCAGCATACAATAGACTGGTAGTTAATACACTTATGAAAAAATGAGCTCTTATAAAACTTTTAAGAAAGAGATAAATACCCCATTATGGCTAATAAACACACTAAAATATATCTGACTACACTAGCAAATAAATGAATGAATGAATGAATGAATGAATGCATTTTTAAAAATGAAAAGACAAATAAGATAGCTTTTTTCCCATTTACCTACCATCTTAGCTCAGATTTAAAAGAATGACAATATGCAATGCTGAATTTGCAGAAATAGAAACTTGAATACACAGATAAATATGTATACAAAATTTCCAGGGGGTAATCTGGTAATATTTATAAAAGGTTAAAATTTACATATTCTTCTAACCAGAAATACAATCACTACAAGTTTATCAAACAGAAATTCTTACATTGATAAGCAATAAATATCCAAAGCATTGTCTATTATAATGAGGTATTTGCAAACAATACTAAATATTTATTGTTCCAGATTTGATAAATAAATAGATTCATTTTATAGAAGAATATTATGCAGCTGTTAAAAATGATATGTTCATGCTGTATGATTCCATTAAATGTCTAGGATAAAAATCTTAAGTGAGAAAGCAATTATTACATAGTCTTATTTTCTATATTTTAATATGCATTTTAAATTTCTAGGAAATACATAGTTTACATGTCAAAAATGGTTATCCTGGGGGAAGGATGGGAGGGAGTTTGTAGAGGCAAAGTGGATAATGTGATTTTCACTTCTTCTTAATAGTTTACTCTGTTTTCTGAGTGTTGTATAATACACAGACAAAGCTTTTATAATAAAAATTATTTTTCCTTAAATATGTAAAATAATAAAATCCTCATTTTAGACATTTTTCCTCCATCCCAACTGCTTTTTAAAGACTTCAGATAAAAAAATAATAATAAAATAAAGACTTCAGATATGGGCAGCCCAGGCGGCTCAGTGGTTTAGTGCCACCTTCAGCCCAGGGTGTAATCCTGGAGTGCCGGGATCGAGTCCCACATTGGGCTCCCTGCATGGAGCCTGCTTCTCCCTCTGCCTGTGTCTGCCTCTCTGCCTCTCTTTGTGTCTCTCATGAATAAATAAATAAAATGTTTTTTTAAAAAAAGAATTTAAAGACTTCAGATATGAATTGGAAATAGCTAAAGAGGGGCAGCCTGGGTGGCTCAGCAGTTTAGCACAGCCTTTAGCTCAGGGCCTGATCCTGGAGACCTGGGATCAAGTCCCACATCGGACTCCCTGCATGAAGCCTGTTTCTCCTTCTGCCTGTGTCTCTGCCAGTCTCTCTCTCTCTGTGTCTCTCATGAATAAATAAAATCTTAAAAAATAATAATAAAAATGAAGAAAACAGCTAAAGACATCAATGGGAGATTTGTAATCTATGTGTTAAGTATTCTTAACTCTGAATAAAAGTTTACTTTAGCAGTTGATTCTGAATATAGATAAATATACCTAAAGTAAAACTTTTAGAATGGAGTAGATTTCTGCAATTATCTCCTCTAAATTTTCCATTTTGCAAATTAAAAAAAAATTTAGATTTGGAAAATAAAATGCCTTTACCAAGTCACAGAACAATAGACAGCACATCAGAATGAAAATTCAAATATACTTACTCATCAACCTCTTATTTGAGTACAAGTCTCACTTTCATGACTTTTATTATGAAAGAGTATATAAAGAGAATTTAAGATAGTTCTCATAGCATGCTAGGGTTCTCCTGAATAATGACATAAATAATGATACTGCAGTACTGCCTTATTAAGAAGGACATTTCCAAACTACCCTGACCCAAATGTGTCATTAGTCACAACAATTACAATGATGATAATGATGATACTACCATTGAGCTATTGCAGTGCTCAAGCCAAATACTAAATGCTTTATATGCATTATCTTATTTAATTCCAACTACTTAGAAACACTGTTTCTGCATTTTCTTGAGGAAACCAAGGTTTAGAAGACTGGTTTGTCCAGTATCAGAGCTGGTATAACATTCTTCTGGCTATCTTTCTTCTTTTTAAGGAGACTCCATGCCCAGCTCTGAGGCCCAAAATGAGCCTTGAACTCACTATCTTGAGATCAAGAACTGCATTAAGAACAAGAGTCAGATGCATAACCAACTAAGCCACCCAGGCACCCCAAGCTAGGATAACATTCTAGGACCTCTTACGTATATATAGCTCCAAAATTAAAAAAATAAATAAAGGACTTTTCATTGCCTAAATTGCCTCATAAAGATGGCCAAAAACTCAAGACACACCACATGTCCTCCTGATAGGTTAGAACTAAGCACTATTCCCATAAGATCCAGCATTTTATAATGTATTATCTGCCAAGTTGCAATATATTTTCATGCCTTCTTTAAAAATGGTCTCATAAATAATGTGTTAATCAATAGTCAACCTCTACATTACACCTAGAAGCACTGACCCATCACATACTCATCGGAAGACAGCATGTCTTTCTGCTAAACTGTTTTCAGACAACTTAAGAGAAAAGTGGTGAGAATACCAATAAATCGCTACATAGTACACATCCAATTATATTTGGAGACTGGTTTAAAATAGGTAATAGATGTAAATCTTTAGTAGATCTGACTTTACTAGATTTTGCTATAAATCTCCTTTCTTCCTCATTCACTCTCTCATTTTGTACATTCTACATTCTTCTCACGTGTTTCCTTATTACGTTATTGTAATTTCCCCTTCTATCACTCTGTTTATATTTGTTTGCTGAAGTGTTGAACTTTTATTATTTCTCCGACATTCATACTGTAAGCCCCATGTACCATTCACTACTCATTCCCTCTTGAAGTATCCCTGGGAAGCAGGAAGAAACTGCAGTGAAGGAAAGTGAGAAAAAATAACCACTATTGAAATGTTAAATAAGCTAGAATTTAGGGATTTAGTCCAGTGAATCAACTTATTCCAGAAAGAAGGTAGGAGAGCATAAGGCAAAGCCATCCCTCCTTCTCTCCAAGTTTAGATGTGAAGATTCTTCCTCTATCAAACTCTAGAGGCCCCTCTGAGCCCTCTTCTCAACTATGCCACAACCTAGTTGACCTATAAAGACTAGAACAAACACTAACATAGTTTCTAATAGCTCAAATCCACTTCCTTAGGATAACCTAGCCCCCCCTTAAGGTGCCTGCCTGAGAAAATTCAGTTTCCAAATGAATTTACTGTTTATTCCAACCAACATCTGAAGATATGAGGCCCCTATGTCTGAATCACTAGGAGGGTAGGAGCCTCACTTGGGTAAGTGCCAGTTAGCAAACCCAAATGAATTTCATATAGATCAACCTACACTTTCCACTTTTTGTAATTTTCACTCCCCTGAATCAACTGAAGCTCCACTCAACACTCTCCCTATTTCCCCATTCTCCCTTTAAAATGCCCAGTCATCTCCATACACACCCAAACTGAATTCAGATCACACTGAACTGTTTTCCCCATTGTAATAGGGAATGATCAATTAAAATCTGTCCTTACTACTTTAACAATATGTCTGGCTTTGTTTATTTTTGATATATGAAAGCATCCCAGGGGCAGAGATATTTGGCAAGAAAAAACTGGAAAGAACCTGGAGGCACTTCTAGATGTGATGGACAAGAATCTCCTTCAGTTTTCTGAAAGCTCTTTTCCCTTTAAACACTTTCCCTGGAGAATATGGTGAGTGGGAGTCAGAGGAGAGGGTGTGTAGGGTGTTGCTTGATGAGAGCTTGCTTTGTCCTCAAGGGAAAATGAAGCAGAGAAGGCTTTCAAGTTTCCCTTAAGTCTCTGTCAATCAATTCACCAGGATACAAAATTTTAGCTACTAAGCAATAAAAATCCACTTGCACTTAGGCAGGCAGGGTTAACCCCAAGGAGAAAGTTAGTATACATTACAGACCTGCATCAATGGTGCTAACAAAATGGAACCAACTAGGACGACATGACCATTGGGAGTGAGGAGTGGCTGCATATCCAATATAATGGACAATGGGTGGGATTTTGGGCCTGAAGGTAGGGAAGAAAGAATAATAGTTAAGTGTGATAAAGTGTAAAGGACTCAAACCCACCCTCTGGCCCTGAGTAGTTGAGTGATATTGGATGTTTTACTAACATTCTCTGAACTTGAATAATTTTCCTTATATAAAAGAGAAAATAATACCTGCCTGGAAAAATAATACAAAAAATACATAAAATGCTTAGCCCAGGGCCTGTCACATAGGAGATAATCAGTTACAGAGTGAGATTTCCCTGCTGTTCTGTAACTGCCAGCTTGAATGGAGGGTTGCCAGGTTTAGCAAATAAAAACAGAGTATGACTTTATGTTAAATTTCAATTTTGGATAAACAAGGTATAACTTCTTCAGTATATAAGTGTGCGCCGTGTAATACTTGCCCTTTATTTATGAAAATTCAAATTTAACTACACATCCTGTATTTTATCTAGCAATGATACAGATTGCATTCAAAACTGGAGTTAAACACATCATGAAATTAAAAAAAAAAATAGGTCATGAGTATCCCCCCTTTGTAAAAACAAAAACAAAAAAACCTATAAGCAATTGAGAGCCAAAAGTCCTCTCTAGGACTCAAGAGGAACTGAGCCAAACTGGCTGTATTACTCCCCGTCATCTCACACACCCTATCCACTTCCATCCCCAAACTAGAGAGTTAAGGAAACTGTTGGAGAAAGATTTGTTAGAAAAAGGAATCATCACCTAGGAAAAGAGTGATTTTCACTACCCCCTAACCAACCCATCTCCTTTCCCGTGTTGGATGACCTGGTTATGTACCTGAGTTGCTGGCACGCCTTCTGGACCTATGAGATAGCAGAGACTTGCATTATGACAAAGATGCTTAAGTTTCCCATGAGTCAATAGTTCAGAAGATGTGGGAGAGCCTCAGCAGGAGGATTTGGAAGGGTCCTGAAGTGTTAAAGACAGAGCAGCTGGCTTGCATTCAGCTTTCATCACATTCAGTGCAGTGATGAGGCTCTAGTGGGCCTTCCAGAGCATGCACAAGTAAATCTCACATGAGGAATAATACTCAGATGCCCATTATGCAGAGACCAGTGATGGCCAGTTAATGTTAACCAGAGAAGCCTTAACAGTCCAGAGAGATCTACATTACTTCCAAGTAAATGAAAAGACTGAACTGAACTCTTCTTTTACAGCTACTCCTCAACAGATCAGACAGAAGCAGGAGACAGAAGGGAGGGAAGGAAGGAACAGACCAGAGCTCTATCCCTCATCAAGTCTAGGACACTGAATCCTTACAAGTTCTGAGTGAATGAAGATGAGAACTAAATTAGTTACAAGACACAACTTTAAATTGAATTTCACTGGGCTAAATTTTCTAATAACTGAAAGAAACTGGAAATCCTATATCCCAAAGTGACATCAAAGATGATAAGAAAAAAGAAACCTAGCCAATCATGTTTGAAATAGTAATTGAAGAAGAATCAAATTATCTCATGTTTGGACCCCCTCCCTCTAATGCCAGAGTTTCCCAGCTGGCTCTTATTAAGCATGCACAGAATAAGTATCATCAAGTCACGTTCCATATGGGAGCTTCAATCTAAGAGCTCAACTAGAGGAACAAGGCTCTGAAGTGTAAGCTACTAAAGTGGACGAGGTGAGATTCTAATTGACAAACAAGGATGAGGTGAGATTCTAATTGACAAATCAGATTAAATTGAAAATTATTAGGCAATAAAGGTCAGAAGAATGGGGCCTCAGGGAAAGGCTAATAATAATGAGGCAGAAGCTGGTGTCAGCCACCAGGTCCACTGTTGGGTTTTGGAGATCCCAGGACAAGGCACCCTGGTAAGACAAAATTGGACTCAGATTTCAAATTCTGCCCTTAATTAAGTGCCTCTGAAATGTGAGGTCATACCTCTCAAGAGAAAAGGGCGTGGAAAAACTATTTCAAAGCTAGTGAATAAGAGAAGACTTCTTTAGATTATTTGGGCCCAGACTCTAATAGGTAACAGCAAGACAGCCAAATACTGGATGGAGATTTACTTCTGACAGCTGCATAGGCACTCCTTGGAGCCCTTAAACAAGGAATGGGAGAGTACACACCTCCACACAAGTATTATGGCCTCCACACTCATGTCACAAAACTATTCCTTTTTTTTAACCTTTAGATCTTCCTTGTTTAAATTGTTCTTTTGATTTTAGTCCTGTTTACACTTACAATATAGGCTTAGCTCTCAATTTGTTAAGTATTTTTCAGGAGTAGCATCAATATTAAGTAGCATCTGTTCCCCAGAAAAAGATTTGCTCGTAAAATGAACAAGGAATCATGATCTTTTCTTCTTATTGTTCCTATTATTTAATGTGTATTCAGAACTAACAATATATACTTCAAAGCATTATAAAATGTAAACAAACCCAGACTTGTAGGTTTACTCGTTAATGAAAAAGATTTGCTGATCTTTTGAGGGAATTTGTCAAGTGAAGTTCAGCATTTAAAATACAGAACCCTACTGAAAATTTCTATTTGGTTTGTTAAAGTTTTTTATTAAAAATGAAAAATCAATAAAATAATCTCAAATTCCCTCTAAAATATAGCCCACAAGGAAGTAGAAATAGCAAAGGAGGAAAAAAAAAAACTTTATTCTAATTATAGGATGCAGAAAAACTTGTGCCAGTTCTCAGATGTGTTCAATAGGAGCAGAAGCAAGAATCTGGCTATCTTTGTAAGAAGAACACAGGGGCTTGGAATAGTATTACCAAGTTCTTGCCACATGGAGCATCTAATTTGTCGACACTGAGATCATGTGTAATAGACATGATAGAATTCCAGGATGTCCCCAAGATTCCTGCCCCTGGGTGTACAAGCCCTGTATAATCCCCTCCCCTTGAGTGTGGGCCAGATGTAAATATAATGAGATAGTCCTTCCCATGATTACATTATGTTCTATGGCACAGTCAGCTTTCAGAAAAGATTATCCTGGGCAGACCTGACCTAATCAAGGGAGCTCCTAAAAGTGATTAGACTCTTCCTGGTGAAAGACATGTGTGAGAAGGATTCCAACGCAAGAGAGATTTTCATTGCCAGCCTTGAGGCAAGAAGGGGCCATGTGTCAACAAATGCAGGTAGCTTCAACTGCAAGAAACTGAATTCTGGCAACACCTGAATGAACATGAAAGTGGATTCTTCCCCAGAGCCTCCAGAAACACAGAAATGTAGTCCAGACAGCACCCTGATTTTAGTATATGGGATCCTGAGCAGACGACTCCCAGTCAACTTTGCCTGTACTTCTGACATACAGAACTAGAGCTGAAAAATATCTGCTGTTTTACCCCAAAGTTTGTGGTAATCATGATGCAGCAATAGAAAAGTAATGCAGAAAGCAACAGTTATCACTTAAAATTGGTTTGGCAGAAAGGTGGTGATAGTTGAACTAGCCCAGAAAAAGGTAAGGTAAGAGATACTTATCTCTGGTTTAGCCATGAGGAAAATAGCAGACAACCCAAATTGAGATATATTCTACTAAATGCCTGACCAATATTCCTCCAAACTGTCAAGGTCATGAAAAACAAGGAAAGAACTGTCATAGACTGGAGGATGCTAAGGAGATATCTGAGTAGATGTAACGTGTATCCTGAATAGGATCTTGGAACTGAAGGACATTCATTTTTAATTTTTTTATAAAGATTTTGTTTATTTGAGAGAGAGAGCATGAGCAAGGGGCAAGGAGGGGAAGAGCAGAGGGAGAAGCAGGCTCCCTGCTAAGCAGGGAGCCTGATGTGGGGCTTGATCTCAAGACCCTGGGATTATGACCTGAGCTGAGATGCCTAACCAACTGAGCCACCCAAGCACCCCTATAGCCGCTATTTTAAATAAATGTAATACTTCCAGTTTTTCTTTAAAACAAAGATATCATGCAAATAAAAAGTACGGCTCTGACAAACTGATCTTTTCTTTACGGCCTCAATGGGTCCCCAAGGTCACTCCAAAGCAAAAATGAGAAGTGTAATATCCTAAGGCTTTATACAGCATTCCATTGCTATCATAGGTCGGGCAGTAGTCAGAAGATTATAAGATGCCATCCTCAAATCTGAGCTCATGATACTTAAGAGATCACTAGAGAACCCACAAGTTTAAAGATCCTCTTCCAGAATGTTTAATGTGCTTTTTAAAGGTGAACTCAAAGATTTACCTGCAGAGGGGATAGAGATCAGGCCCAGGGTCTCGCAACAGCCAGCATGACCCTATTAACATCAAATACAATACATTCCTTATTCTGCTTTAATTATCAATGCTAATAGAAGAAGCACGGGGCAATAAATTCAGGATTTAGCTGGCAAAGGAAAGCTAGTTTTCATGTTTCATTTTTAAAGGTATTATATTCCTATTTAACTTTAAGTGTCCTTGCATGTTCTTCAGTCTAGTTCTCGCTCTATTCTATGGAACTCTTACTGAAGCAAAGAAAAGAAGAGACAGGAGACTGCTGGTTTTAATTTTATTTTTTGTCTTCAATTATTTACTGTTGACACTTATAGTAAGAGATCACAGGCTGTGGATATACTGCTCTTCTTTGCCTTAAGGTGATGAGAATTTTATCTGATTTTTGAATTGCTATTTGTCCCTTTGAGAATATGTATATATGACATTATGTTTGCAACAAATTTTAAGCACATTATCTCATTTTTTGTTTTACTTAGAACAAGCTTCTCCCCAAGAGTTAAAAAGGACAGAAATTACTATTCCCTCTATTTAAGGAAATAGTATAGATAAGGAAAAGATAAGGAAACTGAGGACCAGCCAAAGTGAGATGACTAGCAATATCTTTGAATTCAGATATTTTGACCCCTGATGCAACGATGCTTTGTAAGTAAATACCTTGGGCTTCTTTTGTTTCCCCTTTTTGCTACCCACAGCCATTCTCAGTAAGGACTATATGTCATTCCTGACTCCTGGCTACTGAGGTTCCCTTAATTCCCAGCTAATAGTGCTAACACTATTGATAACCTTAAAACTCTTACTATTCTTGTCTGTTTCCTAAACAAAACTTCAAAACCCTTCTTAATCTCTGTTCCCCTAGAAAAGCCCCCTGATTTGTCCCAGGTAAGGCCAAATTCATGGATAAAGAGAGTGCCATTTGGCACTGGACTTCATACAAAGGGCCTGAAGTTGAGACTTTGACATGGTCTCTGGATGAGGATATGTGGACAGAGAGACACTTACCATAAAACTTTAAAATTGTATCTAATTCTGACCATGTGACCTATATGAAGGGTGCCAACATACTTGCATTATTAATAAGTCTTAAAATTACCATTTGAATGACAGAGTTCTACTGCATTATAATTTTAAATTTTTATTTGTTTAAAATAAATATTTGAAATTTACCACATTACTTCATTTTTTAAATTCAAGTTTCAATATATGTAATTGTCATGGCTTATCTCAAATTTTAGGAGACCCATTTTCCAGAGAGATGTATATCCCCATAAATGGAAAGGTGAATAGTAGATAGATATATACTCAGAAATGTATTTACTATGTTTAAGTGACTTATCGCCTTTTAAAATAAAGAGTTGGGATTGTGTCTATAGGCCACCATTGTTAGTAACTATTCTAATAGATGCATTGTCTTTAAAGAACGTGACAGAAAATGAGGAACAGATTTTGAGATGAAGCTGGTTGGTTAATTCAGAGAACTGCCACTTCCATGCTTCAAATACAAATGAATCAAATCTAACTTGTTTGCAGAAAACAGAGAATAAGAAACAAAACAGTAGAGTTAATAAAGTGAACTTTATTGCATATATAATAATACCACTCATTTTCTAATCCATTTCCAGCCATCTCATTTACCAGTGTTCAGCAGCCCCCAATCTCTGTTCTGTCAAGCCAATCTCCAAGTGGTCTCCACTATTTTTTCTCATTCATCTTATGCCCATATCCCTTCCAAAGCCTGCATCACCTCGTAAAGAATCCTTCATTTTTTTTTAAGATTTTATTTATTTATTCACAAGAGATAGTATTTATTTATGTATTCACAGAAAGAGAGGCAGAGACGCAGTTAGAGGGAGAAGCAGGTTCTATGCGGGGAGCTCAATGTGGGACTCAATCCCGGGTCTCCAGGATCACGCCTTGGGTGGATGGCAGATGCTCAACCACTGAGCCACCCAGGCATCCCTCCTAAAGAATCCTCATTTATGAACATTCTCTCAGAGGCAAAATCACTTTCCTGATTTTATCCTACTTGTTAGGGCATACAATTATGTGTACAGTCACAGAAAAGCATCATGGCAGCCCCAGACATGGTTAAACGATAAAAACTTTTAACCATATCCTAGAAATTGATATATGTTGGATTAAGAAAACTATTTTGTTTTCCACTTCTACCCTCTGTCCTTTCATATCCAGCACTGCTCTTCTTATTGAAAGCACCTTTCTCTGAAAATCAACTGCAGCCATCACAGGTTGAGATTTAATTTGCATCTATCATGAATAAAGGTACATTTCCATTCCCTCCCACTGTTTGTAACTGCAAACAATGTACTGTTTTTAATTCTAAGTAATTTGTTTTTCTCCTTTTAATGAAGGAGTCATGCTAACTGTCCTGATTTGAAGGCTTTCCTCCTTGAGGAGCTATAGCAGTGAAAATTGGCCCCACACCTCATGACAAGAGCCAAAAATATTTACAAGTGCCTGGAAACAAATCCTACTGGCCCTGCAAGAAATAAGTGTACTCCGCTCTCAATCTCTCTAAATTTCTCTTTCTCTCTCACTCTTTGTTTTGAGTCTTTTTTGTACAGAAGCTCAATATATTTCATTTAGTCAGATCTAACTGTTCCTTTAATCTAGGAAGCTGGCTGAGAAGGTCAAAGTCCAAAGAGGACAAGATGGCATAGTTACATGCGGCCAAAGGTAATGCATACTGCACAGGCCAATTAGAAATTTTTCTAATGATCTGAAAGACTGATTTAGTAAGCCAAATTCTCCCCAGTGCCTGGATAGAAGCTCAAGAGAGCCCCATGGAAGCAAAAGGGAAATAATTCTCCTCTTCTCAGTGATGTGGAAATTAATATCCAGGAAGGTTTATGACTCAAGCAGGAATCTGTATCCCTGGTCCGCTTTTCTCTCTTGAACTAACCTGTCTTAAGTAAAAACTCTTCATTCTAAGAAGGGATCTATATATGCAAAATATTTAAAATTAACCCCCAGCAATTATTGATTCAGGTCATTATTATTCTGACTGTTGTATCATATTTATTGATGGCAGACAACAGATAAGACAGAGAAACTAAAATGTCAGCCAAACAAAAGAAGAACGTGCAGTCACTGATTACATTCCCATCTCATATTTAGAAGCTCAGAAGCTGAGCAAAAAGCAAGCATGTACCTTAGGCTAGAAGCGGTAGCAACAAAACACATTTACAGATTATGAAAAGGGCAAAATGTTCAGAGTCTGCATTGTTCAGCACAAAGAATCCCCAAAAGCTTCAGAGACATGTCCTTTTAATGAGAAACAATAGTTTGCAGCCAGATGCTCCTCATCATTATGAACACTTTAGCACCAGAAAGAGGCACAAAAGGGGACCATGAGCCCAGCACTTTGAAAATAAAGCCCTCAGTGGATAAGTATACCTATTAATATAAATGGTTCTGAATAGATTCAGCTTCTGCTCCAAGTCTGTCAATTAACAGCAATAAAAATAATATTTCCATACCATTCCAAGAAAAAACAAGACATCAAGCATGTCTGGAGATATCTAATTTTCTACTAACTCTGATCAGATCTGTTGCATGAATATAAGAACAAAGATTAACTCCTTGAAAATACTGGCACTGCTTAGCTTGGTTTTACACTAGAAACAAAACAGCTAACATTATTCTGATTTGCAGCTGTTTTGCTGCTGAACAGGAACAGTCTAAATATATTTCCATTTAATAATAGAAATGAGAATATGAGCTTCATGGCGAAGTTGCCATGAAAGAAACATGAGTAAATGAACTAACAATATCATACTGTACTGGTATTTCCTCTTCTCATATTGACTTGAAGAAATGACAGCTTAACTGTAGTATCTATGAATTTAAAATCTAAATAAGTCCATTAAAGTGTCATCAAAAAAAATAAATAAAGTGTCATCAAATTTACAGTAGTATTTAAGAATTTGAAGTCAGACACCACGAGTTTAAATCTCAGCTCTGATGCTCCCTAGCTGCATTGACCTTGAGACTGCTACTTAACCTCTCTAAACCTCTGCTTTCTTATCTCTGAAATGGGGATGGTAAGAAGGTCTACATCATACAGGTGTCTTGAGGATTAAATGAAATAACCCATATGCAGAATTTACCACAGGCTCTGGCATTTAGGATACTCAATATATGTTGACTTTTTTTAAGACCTATAATTTAAAGATATCTTAGGAGAATTTGAGAATTGTCATCTAGGAATTTCACAAGCAATTTTACATTTGGGAATTGTGATAGGTATTTTTAAATATGACCATAATATCCTAAAAAATCAAATTCACTGTCTAAGCTCTTTTTCCATGGAGGTGCATTAATGCAAATTAGACAGAATGACTTTTCCCAGTTATAATTGGGCTGAAATGAGGTGGAAGGAACAGAAAGACAATTAACTTTAGCTTTTTTCCTTCTTCTTCTTTTTTTTTTTTTCTTTTGGTAATCTCCAGCAGTTCGGAGTAGGTTTTAGTGCCTGATGGTTGTAGACTGTCGGTGCTGCCAGGCGAAATTATTCAGAGACCCTCAAGGGTCTTTGTTTATCTCATTTTTCAATTAACCTCTGCGTTTTAACTTCATCATAATGTGTATGTCAATTCACACCAGAGAACAAATAAAAAATCCCTGTTTGCCATCACTATTTCTTTGCTTCACAAATCAAGCTTTATTTTTCCTTTTCAATGCTTTTAAAAAAAATTAATGCATCCTTTTTACATGAAGGATGTACATTTCAGGTTGCAAAAGATCAACAAAGTGGCAAATGATTTAATATAAATTAAATTTTTATGTTAACTTTTTCCTCTTTTTTTTTTTTTTTTCATTTTCCTTGTCTCTTCATGTGAGGTAACAGCAAAGTTTAGCACTGCTGAAAGCAAACATCAAAGTGCACTTGAAGACAAATTTTTGTTACTGGCTAAGTTTGAGATTTTGAAGCTGACAGTGGCTACATATAGATGAGAGATTAAGATGCATGTCTTCTTCCTGGAGAGTCAGTGATACTAGACTTAAATCTAAATCTGTGTATCTCTTTCAACTATTAATGGCACTAAAGCACTTCCTCCGTATTTTTAGTAAGTCAGTACCAAAATAAAAATAGCTTTTAGATAAGCATATCCAGGTTTTTTTCTACATCATTTGAATAGCATTGACATTTTTATCCCTAAATGGATAAAGTTCCATCCAGACAATTAAAATCCCCTTTTTAAAAAGTGCCAAATGATGCAGGGAATGCACACCATTTTCTATTTTACTGCTCAGGGACTAAAAAAATATGAAATTTGGTATGTTTCTTATATTTAAAAATCTTCCACAGAAGCACACAATGAATTTTGAGTGAATAAGACTAGAGCACCAGGTATAATGTAATCCATGAGTATTGCATGTCTAATAATGGGTAAATGTAAGTTTAGGGCTAGCCTGGCTATTTGCAAGCATTAAGAAAAAGACATTCAAGAATGCCAGCAATCAGATAGAGGTGCTTTTGAATGAACTACAGATTTCAACATAAAGAAAATAAATGCTAATGGAAATCTTTAAATAATGAGTCTGTTCAATAGAAATCTCCATAGAAGTGTTGGAAGCAATATGAATGTGATCCAAGGAGTCAAAATAGAAGTGGGAAGTTCTGAAAGTGACCAAGTAGGCATGGCCAGACAAGTGTCATTACTATCTTCCACGAATAAATATTGGTGGGCACAAGAAATTTCTTAATTATTTATAAATCTCCTGCAGTCAACTTTCTTTTTTTTCTCCAGATTAGCAAATGAGATTGTATAAAAAGTTTCCATAGTGACTGAATTATGGACTTAATTCGTATTTTCACTGAACTGAGTCATTAGGTGACTGTAGAATACCCTATAAAACAGCCCTAAACCCTGACCTGAATGCATCACATCATCGTAAGAATTAAGTGCAATCTAAAGTCATTATAATGTTTTTCCTTTCAAGACACCAAAGGTGAGGTCAATATTTCAATATCCTTGCTTTGTCATTTCCTAGACCATTAGAATAAAAGATGGTCTGATATTACCAATCTTTTTCTTATACATTTGTAAAAGAAAAACATAAGTCAATAACAGTTCTTGATCATTTCAAGCCTAGTGTGGATGTAAGCTAGATTTGTAACCTACCAAATAAAACTCTATATCCTATTATTCATCCCTATGACTAAGCAGAAAAGAATTTGTTATGTTATTCTTTGGAGAAAAAATAAATCATTGAAAAGTCATTATAAATTTAAAAATGTATTTAAGTGGGTGGGGGGGACAACCAAACTTAGAAATATAATTTAAATAAGGAAATATTGGGAAAACTTAAGTACGTTTTTTAAAATATAAAATGTTGAAAACAATGTTAATTCAGAAAAATGTTCTGTACTCAAAGGTAGTAAGCCTCTAGATTTTACACTTCAAAAGAATCTTGAATTGAAATAGCAGTAGCCCCAAGGAAATTAATATAGCACTCTCTTTCATCTTTCTGATGTTAACAAATTTTTTCCTAATGCACTATCCAACTTTTAACTGAAGTACAGTCAGAATGACCTGCCGGCTTCTGTGAAAATTTTTCTGAGCATATGATGCTGTCACAAAGTTTCCATTTTGCTCAAGACAGAGTGGTTGCCAAGGGATTGTGAACTGTGCCCTCATCAATACTAGAGATCTCACTTTCCAGATCACTGGACCCAGAGATATGGCCCACAGAGCATGATGAGGATGAAGAAAACTGACTCAAGAATATTCTTGTCGACATCAAGACACTTCAGCATAGGAAAAGTCATCCCCTCCATCACTTGCAAAGACAAGCACAACAAAAAACATAATAAAATTCATGTTATACTTTAAAAATATAAAATATTAACCATTGACATATTGATAAAGTCTTTAGTTTATTGGTCACGGGAAGTTGGCCAACCAAGCAAAAATGCTTTGCTTTCCAATAACGGTATATAGACATTTTAGGTATGTATATGCTAACTAATGTTCTACATGTATGCTTGTGTTTACATACCAAGAGTTAAACAAATAGTTGAAAGATAAGTAGTGTTCTTTGCTTTTTCCCTTTCAGAAAACATTTTGTTTTGAAGAAGGTCAAAACTCTAAATAAATATTCCATAATCCAGATATAATAGTCATTGATTTGTAAGCAATTATTTTTTTTAATATATCTGTCTAATTCTTTCCGTATATGGGTTAGTACTGTATTGAATTTTCCAATGATGTATTTCTATTGATAAATATAATAATTTGGGTTAATATACATTTAAAAATATGTTCTATGCTCCATATATAAACATCCTCATTAAAATAAGCTGCGTGTTTCAATCACCTCATAAGGCATTAGAAAAAATAAGAAGGCCTGAGAATTGAAGATCTGATGTCATAATAATTTTTAATAGGTCTTCCAAAAGGATTATAGTTTTGCCTTCTAAAGTTTCCTTTTAACATACAGTGATTTGGCAAGCTCAAGACTATATAGGAATTATCAGAAAAAAACAAAAACAAATCAAAAGAGCAAAATCATCAAGCTTACTATCATAAATGAGCAAAGTAAATTCTTACAAAACTGCAATTGGGATACAAGTAAGAATGTATATGAAAATGTAATTAATGTTATAATTATAGAGGTTTATTTTATTTTTATTCAGATCTACAAATACAACAGGCACGATTGTCCTTAATTCTGGTGACATAAAAGCCATGTATAGGAATGCTTAAAAGAGAATAAATAGGTCAATAGGAGATGGTACATCCATGTACATCAATACTCCATCAAGAGTTGCAAACAGACTTACTATAAGTAAATTTATGTAGTGTGATCCTGTAGAATGGTAGAGGTTACAGAAAGTACTGCAGATTTCAAAGAAGAAATCAAAATCATCGGCAGGGGGGCAAGGCACATAGGGAGGCATATAAAAAAGTGAAAGTCCTCCACTCAAGAAAAGGTGATAACAGCATTCTCCTCAGGAGAACTACCATATGTCATCTAATCTATGGTAGCCTCAAGGCTAAGACATACCGTTTTTTTTTTTTTTTGTACATTTTTTTATGTACTACAATGAATTTTTTTAAGTTACCAATCATACTTGTAAAATAGCATAGATTTAAAATGCATTCCTATTTCAAAGATACTAAAGAATAAAAATATCAATCTTTTACTTATGTTGAAGCATAGAAGAGGAACCATTGTTTGAAGAGCTTAAAGATATAGATTTTGTGTTCCCTAAGGCAGAAATTAGAAACAACAAAGTCTAAGGGATTGATGAGGGGTGTGTGTGTGTGTGTGTATGTGTGTGTGTGTGTGTGTGTTGAGATGAAGGAGACAAGACAAATCCAGAGAGTCTGAAAATGCAATTAAAAAACAGAATAGATTCTTAGGATCATCTTGCATTTTGAGAAGTATTTTGAGGGTAGAAAGGGAAATAGGAATGGAGGTAACGATGTGATCTCATCTTCTTATTAGGACTTTGTACCCAAGCCAGGCTGGAATGTCTGGCCTAGATTTCTGTACCAGGCCAGCTTGTACCAGGCCAGGCTGGAATGTCTAGCCTAGGTTTAATAATTCCCACAGTTTTATAAGAGTCTGAATTTGCAGAACCCAGCACAAATAGAAATACAGGAGGTCACCATCCTGAGGACTCTCTCAACTTGTGTTTGGGAAGCTGTTCATGGTCTTTGTTAAGATTTCAAAGAAAACATAGGTGGTGAGATGCCATAGAAGTTGTATATCCTTAGGTACAGAGATCCAGTCATACAGTAAATTTTTAAATAAATATTATATCAAAGTGTTAGTAATAAAATCTTCTCTCTTTAATATTCATTCAAAGTTCCCACTGACCTTAAAGTAGAATTAAGTATAGCACAACTGTCCTGAAAGAATTAATCATGTCTTTATCGCTAGTCAGGAATCATTTTCCCAAATGCCAACACTTGCCCTCTAATAATTCACTTTTCCCTTCTGTGGATCCTTGGTTGTGTGCCCAAGCCCTCTCCCTGACCTCAGCAGAACAAGTTGGCGGCAGTGCAGGCTGTCCTTGAAGACCACCTGGGAGCCTCAGATGGTGCCCAATGCAGCAGCCTGTCAGAAACGGGCTACTGCCAGCGCGAAGCAGGAAACACCTGTGCCTCACAGTCTGCACTGGCCACTCTTCCACTCCGAAGGATCTTTTCAGATACAGGTCAAGTCTTTCTCCAATGGTAATTTAGGTACAGATATTCCTCAGTTTATCTTGTTCCCACTGCACCATCAATGCTGAGTAAGGACTTGGGACATGGGGAAGGAAATCAGAGATTCGAAGATGAGTCAAGTTTCCTTTAATTCCCAAATGCCATTTATATGACTAGGATTTCATCCTCTGACCCTACAACAAGGAGTATCCTACTTGTTATATAGCTGCCCCAAACATACAAACATACACGTACCACATAAACAATTTATCTTGTACCATATATCCGGCACAACTGAATTGAGTAAGATGTAACAACCCATCCCACAAAGATTTGTAGAATTTTCAGTTTCTTCTCGACACTGTGCTGAATGCTGGAGTTGAAGGCACAACCACTGCTTCACAGTCTAAGAAGAAAGGCAACACAGCTTCTTATATTTAATAAAGGCAGATCAAATAAGGAAACACTAATATATACACAACTTCTTTCTCAAGTCACACTCTTAGAACTTCTTTCAAGAAAGACTTTCCACCTATAAACAAAATAGAACTCATAAACAGGAGATGTTTCTATTTTTCTAAACTTGGTCCAGAACTTAGCTTCTTCATTTTTCTTGATTTACATCACCCCCTCTTACTGTTTGGTTTAATATACAATCAATATAGTCTACTTCAGCTTTTAAAATATCTGGAAAATACTTATTGTTTTAGAAACAGTTTAAGATTTTCCTCTATGTCCTTCCTCTGAATTGATATAAGGAAAAAAATTATGGTTTGGGTGGTAGTTTTTATAATTCATAGCACAGTGAAATCTCAGTAAATTCCAATTGACCAGTGTTTGCTACATAGTCCTGTTTTATCAACACTTAACTAACTAGTGGTTTCTCCTTTATGTGTAAGAACAATTTTTTTCCCAAATCTTAGAACTTTATTAGCAGAGATAAGAGGAAAAGTCCTGATTGTAAATCTATTTATAAAGGTGCTTATATTATATGTAGTTATACTTGTTTCAAAAATATGAAGACTCGGACCCTCATTCATTTTTTGGTTATTACTTAAGTGATATAAATAAATCACAATGTCCAAAACTAAATCCACTTCAGAATTTTCCTTTTTTATCTTTAAGAACACAAGTGTGAGTAAGGTATAGTAGTGGGTTTTTTACATTTATTGATATATGCATCAAAATTCAATTGTGTTTTTTAAACCAGACTGGTTAACCTTGAGGTAAGTAAGTATGAGCTCACTATGACAAACCACAGCATTTTATTTTTATAGAAAATACTCCCCAAAAATAATTATTCCATTTTAATTACTACCAAAGTAAAGAACAAGTCTGTTTTTCCAATTTTTTTTTTTTTTTTGCTTTTGGTGCACAGTACATAAATAACTAGACCATATAATATAAAAACACATTATGAATTGGCATTCACAAAGGAATTCTAGTCGATTTTTTTTAAGATTTTATTTATTTATTCATGAGAGACACAAAAAGGGAGAGAGGCAGAGAGAGAAGCAGGCTTCATGCAGGAAGCCTAATGTGGGGCTCGATCCTGGGACTCCAGGGTCACACCCTGGGCCGAAGGCAGGAGCCAAACTGCTGAGCCACCCAGGCATCCTAATTATAGTTGATTTTTTAAATGAATAATAAGCCCATTAAGATACTGGAGCATTTGAAAAATTAGAGTCAAGAGATCAAAAGCCTAGATTTCAAATCTTGTTCTACCACCTGATAAGTTACACACACCTTTCTGTAGGTCAGTCCTTTCATTCATAAAATGAGACTAATAGTATAGCCCCTGAACAGGATCCTTATAACATTTGTATAATACAAAATATTCATTGACAGCTTGCTATGTCTTATTAACCCTTCTAAGCACTTTAGATGAATTAACTCAATCTTCACAATTGTCCCAAAAGAAGGTACTATTATTCCCTCTGTCTTATTGTGGGGAATATAAGCCCTTGAAAAGTTTAGTGGCCCACCTCAGAACCAAAGGTTCTCTCTATAACTGTCTCCCAGAGAACAGGAATACAAGGTCACAGCCATAAACTCTGTTTAGAGTGCAAAGTAAGGAAACAGAAATCAGCTTAACTGAATTTTCAATCATCAGTAAGACGCCCTTGAATAAATGATATCTTACTCTTTCTCTACCAAAAAAGTATTTTTCATAAAACATAATCCCCCTTTTCCTGTTGATAAAAAACCACAAAACAAATGTATAATAGGTGCTCTAAAAGGAAAATTATAATTTCTGTTATCATTTTTTTAAAAGTTCAGTTAGTGGTCTAAAGCCACAACTAACATATATCAAATCCATACTATAGAAAAAAAGTTTTCATTCATACTCTCATATTATTCTGCCTATAAATAGAAAATTATTAAATGCATATTAAGAAAATGGAAAATCTAAAAATTTGAAAGGGGGTGGGGCAAGATGGCAGAGGAGTAGGGTCCCCAAGTCACCTGTCCCCACCAGCTTACCTAGATAACCTTCAAATCATCCTGAAAACCTACGACTTTGGCCTGAGATTTCAAGAGAGAACAGCTGGAACGCTACAGAGAGAAGAGTTTGCACTTCTAACAAGGTAGATACACGGAAATAAATAAATAAATAAATAAATAAATAAATAAATAAATAATCAATCAATCCAGTGGGGGAGGGGCCCCGCGAGGAGCCGGGCTAAGGGGGCGGCGGGAGCCTCTAGGACAGGAAGGCCCAGCCCGGGAGAAGCGGGAACTTGAACAATCCGCACCGGATTCTTCCCGGAGGGAAAGGCGCTCACGGGGAAACGAGGCAGGATCGCAGGAGGGGCAGTGGAGCCCCAGGCTCCCGGGGTCGCGAACAGAGGAGGGGCGCCCCGAGGAGAGCGCCCCGCACCCCGCAGGCCGAGCCAGTAAAGGGCTGGGGCAGCGGCGGGCCCGGGAGCAGCTCAGGTGGCGGCTCCGGGGAGGGGGCTCCGGGGAAGGCGATTCCAGCAGCGCAGGCCCCGGAGCCCAGGGCGCGGGGAGACACAGCCCAGGACCCGGCGCTCCCCCGGGAACAGGCGGAGGCGGGGAGGGCACAGGACGGCCAGGACGCTCCTGCCGTCCAGGGCCCCGAGCTGTGCAGAGCAGCGCCCCCCGCCCAGAGCATCCAGGCCAGTGCGGACTGGGAGACTGTGGTGGTTACTACAGTAGCTGAATTCAGGGATGGAGATCTGGCCGCTACCACTGTTGTTCCTCCTGGTGTCACCCTGGGAAGGGGGGACCGCCAGGGGTCAGAGGCCTCACAGCTCCCATTGAGCCCAGCACCCCGCAGGGGAATGGGGCAGCTCCCCCAGGTGCACACACCTGACAATCAGCACAGCAGGCCCCTCCCGCAGAAGACCAACTGGAAGGACAGGGGAAGAGCAAGTTCTTGACAGAGCAGCTCTGGAAAGCTCCAGGGGAAGTCGAGGGATTTACAGTATATAGAACCAGAGGATACTCCTCCTTTTTTTTAAATTTGTTTTTCGTTTTTTTTTTTTTCTCTTTTTTTTTCTTCCTTTTTCCAGTAGAACTTGTTTTTAGCCACTCTGCACTGAGCAAATGACTAGAAAGAAGAGCATACCACAAAAGAAAGAATCAGAAAGAGTACTCTCTGCCACAGAGTTACAGCATTTGGATTACAATTCAATGTCAGAAAGCCAATTCAGAAGCACAATTATAAAGCTACTGGTGGCTCTGGAAAAAAAGCATAAAGGATTCAAGAGACTTCATGACTGCAGAATTTGGATCTAATCAGGCCAAAATTAAAAATCAATTAATTGCAATCCAAACTGGAGGTCCTAACAACAACGGTTAATGAAGTAGAAGAAAGAGTGAGTGACATAGAAGACAAATTGATGGCAAGGAAGGAAGCTGAGGAAAAAAGAGAAAAACAAAACACCATGAGGAAAGGTTAAGGGAAATAAATGACAGCCTCACAAGGAAAAAAATCTACATTTAATTGGGGTTCCAGAGAGCGCCAAGAGGGTCAGAGAACCAGAAAGCATATTTGAACAAATCATAGCTGAGAACTTCCCTAATTTGGGGAGGGAAATAGGCATTCAAATCCAGGAGATAGAGAGGTCCCCCCCTAAAATCAATAAAAACCATTCAACACCTCGACATTTAATAGTGAAACTTGCAAATTCCAAAGATAAAGAGAAAATCCTCAAAACAGGAAGAGACAAGAGATCCTTAACTTATATGGGGAGAAATGTTAGATTAACAGCAGACCTCTCCACAGAGCCCTGGCGGGCCAGAAAGGGCTGGCAGGATATGTTCAGGGTCCTAAATGAGAAAAACATGCAGCCAAGAATACTTTATCCAGCAAGGCTCTCATTCAGAATAGGAGGAGAGATAAAGAGCTTCCAAGATAGGCAGAAACTGAAAGAATATGTGACCACCAAACCAGCTCTGCAAGAATACTAAAGGGGACCCTGTAAAAGAAAGAGGAAGTCCAAAGAAACAATCCACAAAAACAGAGACTGAATAGTTATTATGATGACACTAAATTAATATCTTTCAATAGTAACTCTGAACGTGAATGGGCTTAATGATCCCATCAAAAGTTTCAGACTGGATAAAAGAGCAAGACCCATCTATTTGCTGTCTACAAGAGACTCATTTTAGACCTAAGGACACCTACAGCCTGAAAATAAAAGGTTGGAACCATTTACCATTCAAATGGTCCTCAAAAGAAAGCTGGGGTAGCAATCCTCATATCAGATAAATTAAAGTTTATGCCAAAGACTGTAGTAAGAGATGAAGAGGGACACTATATCATACTTAAAGGATCTATCCAATAAGAGGACCTAACAATCATGAATATTTATGCTACTAATGTGGGAGCTGCCAAATATATCAATCAATTAATAACCAAAGTTAAGACATACTTAGATAATAATACAATTATACTGGGAGACTTCAACACAGTGCTTTCTGCAAATGACAGATCTTCTAAGCACAACATCTCCAAAGAAACAAGAGCCTTAAATGATACACTGGACCAGATGGATTTCACAGATACTTACAGAACTTTACATCCAAATGCAACTGAATACATATTCTCAAGTGCACATGGAACTTTCTCCAGAATAGACCACATACTGGGTCATAAATCAGGTCTCAACTGATACCAAAAGATTGGGATTGTCCCCTGCATATTTTCAGACCATAATGCTTTGAAACTTGAACTCAATCACAAGAAGAAGTTTGGAAGAAATTCAAACGCAAGGAGGTTAAAGACCATCCTGCTAAAAGATGAAAGAGTCAACCAGGAAATTAGAGAAGAATTAAAAAGATTCATGGAAACTAATGAGAATGAAGATACAACTGCTCAAAATCTTTGGGATACAGCCAAAGCAGTCCTGAGAGGGAAATACATCACAATACAAGCATCCCTCAAAAAACTGGAAAAAACTCAAATACACGACCTAACCTCACACCTAAAGGAACTGGGGAAAGAACAGCAAATAAAACCTACACCCAGCAGAAGAAGAGAGTTAATAAAGAGTTGAGCAGAACTCAATGAAATAGAGACCAGAAGAACTGTAGAACAGAACAACAAAACTAGGAGTCGGTTCTTTAAAAGAATTAATAAGATGGATAAACCCATAGTCAGCCTTATTAAAATGAAAAGAGAAAAGACTCAAATTAATAAAATCATGAATGAAAAAGGAGAGATCACAACCAATACCAAGGAAATACAAACAATTTTAAAAACTTACTATGAGCAGCTATACGCCAATAAATTAGGCAATCTAGGAGAAATGGATGCATTTCTGGAAAACCACAAACTACCAAAACTGGCACAGGAAGAAATAGAAAACCTAAACAGGTCAATAACCAGGGAGGAAATTAAAGCAGTCATCAAAAACCTCCCAAGACATAAAAGTCCAGGGCCAGACAGCTTGCCAGGGGAATTCTATCAAACGTTTAAAGAAGAAACAATACCTATTATATAAAGCTGTTCCAAAAGATAGAAAGGGATAGAATTTTCCAAACTCGTTTTATGAGGCCAGCATCACCTTAATTCCAAAACCAGACAAAGACCCCAACAAAAAGGAGATTTATAGACCAATATCCCTGATGAACACAGATGCAAAAATTCTCAACAAGATACTAGCCAATAGGATCCAGTAGTACATGAAGAAGATTATTCACCATGACCAAGTGGGATTTATCCCTGGGATGCCAGGTTGGTTCAACACTTGTAAAATAATTAATGTAATAGATCATATCAACAAGAGAAAAAACAAGAACCATATGATCCTCTCAATAGATGCACAGAAAGCATTTGACAAAATACAGCATCCATTCCTGATCAAAACTCTTCAGAGTGTAGGGATAGAGGGAACATTACTCAGCATCTTAAAAACCGTCTACAAAAAGCCCACAGCAAATACCATTCTCAATGGGGAAACACTGGGAGCCTTTCCTCTAAAATCAGGAAAACAACAGGGATGTCCATTCTCACCACTGCTATTCAACATAGTACTAGAAGTCCTAGCCTCAGAAATCAGGCAACAAAAAAGAAACAAAAGGCATTCAAATTGGCAAAGAAGTCAAACTCTCCCTCTTTTCAGTGACATGATTCTGTACATAGAAAACCCAAAAGCCTCCACCCCAAGATTGCTAGAACTCATACACCAATTTGGCAGTATACAAAATCAATGCCCAGAAATCAGTGGCATTTCTATACACTAACAATGAGACTGAAGAAAGAGAAATTAAGGAGTCAATCCCATTTACAATTGCACCCAAAAGCATAAGATACCTAGGAATAAACCTAACCAAAGAGGTAAAGGATCTATACCCTAAAAACTACAGAACACTTCTGAAAGAAATGAGGAAGACACAAAGATATGGAAAAATGTTCCATGTTCATGGATTGGAAGAATTAATATTGTGAAAATGTCAGTGCTACCCAGGGCAATTTACACATTGAATGCAATCCCTATCAAAATACCATGGACTTTCTTCAGAGAGTTGGAACACATCATCTTAAGATTTGTGTGGAGTCAGAAAAGACCCTGAATACCCAGGGGAATATTGAAAAAGAAAACCAGAGCTGGGGCATCACAATGCCGGATTTCATGTTGTACTAAAAAGCTGTGATCATCAAGACAGTGTGGTACTGGCACAAAAACAGACACATAGATTAATGGAACCGAATAGAGAACCCAGAATTGGCCCTCAACTCTATGGTCAACTTATATTCAACAAAGCAGGAAAGACTATCCACTGGAAAAAGGACAGTCTCTTCAATAAATGGTGCTGGGAAAATTGGACATCCACAGGTGGAAGAATGAAACTAGACTACTCTTTTACACCATACAAAAAGATAAACTCAAAATGGATGAAAGATCTAAATGTGAGAAAAGAATCCATCAAAATCCTAGAGGAGAACACAGGCAACTCTTTTTGAACTTGGCCACAGCAACTTTCTTGCAAGATACATCTATGAAGACAAGGGAAACAAAGCAAAAATGAATTATTGGGACTTAAGATAAAAAGCTTCTGCACAGCAAAGAAACGGTCAACAAAATTAAAAGACAACCTACAGAATGGGAGAAGATATTTGCAAATGACATATCAGATAAAGGGCTAGTATCCAAGATCTATAAAAAACTTATTAAACTCAACAGCAAAGAAACAAACAATCCAATCATGAAATGGGCAAAAGACATGAACAGAAATCTCATAGAGGAAGACCTACACATGGCCAACAAGCACATGTAAAAATGCTCTGCATCATTTGCCATCAGGGAAATACAAATCAAAACCACAATGAGACACCACCTCACACCAGTGAGAATAGTGAAAAATAACAAGATGGGAAACAACAAATGTTGGAGAGGATGTGGAGAAAGGGGAACCCTCTTGCACTGTTGGTGGGAATGTGAACTGGTGCAGCCACTCTGGAAAATTGTGTGAAGGCTCCTCAAAGAGTTAAAAATAGACCTGCCCTACGACCCAGCAATTGCACTGTTGGGGATTTACCCCAAAGATACAGATGCAATGAAACACCAGGACACCTGCACCCTAATGTTTCTAGCAGCAATGGCCACAATAGCCAAACTGTGGAAGGAGCCTCGGTGTCCTTTGAAAGATGAATGGATAAAGAAGCTGTGGTCTATGTATACAATGGAATATTCCTCAGCCATTAGAAACGACAAATACCCACCATTTGCTTCGTCGTGGATGGAACTGGAGGGTATTATGCTGAGTCAAGGAAGTCAATCAGAGAAGGACCAAATATTATATGGTTTTACTCATTTGAAGAATATCAAAAATAGTGAAGGGGAATAAAGGGGAAAGGAGGGGAAATGAGTGGGAAATATCAGGGAGGGAGACAGAACATAAAAGACTCCTAACTCTGGGAAACGAAAAAGGGGTGGTGGAAAGGGAGGTGGGCGGGGGATGGGGTGACTGGGTGATAGGCACTGAGGGGGGCACTCGATGAGATGAGCACTGGGTGTTATGCTATATGTTGGCAAATCGAACTCGAATTTAAAAAAATTACACCAAAAAAAACCCATAAAAATTTGAAAGAATATTATTCATTCTAGGATTAAGATGTAATCACTTATATAGTATATGTTATTTGCAAAAAAAAAAAAAAATAGAAATCTCCAAAATAAACTCCTCCATCTCAAATTTTCTTCTTTAGTCCTTTGGTTTTATCAGTTTCCAGGACATACACTGAAGATCTCCATGTAACTGCATATTCTAGTTTTAGCCAGAGAGGGGATTTGTCTGCAGTCATGAAATCCTTTTAGGGCACACCCATAAATAATGTAAAAGACGGTCAAAAGCATCCAGCACCTGCCATAGACTAACAAGTTGCCTTGTATTTGCAGTGTTGAACTTGACTTCTTCTGACTTCCCAGAATTTGAATTCTGTATTCATATCCAAGTCTCAAGACTAAACATCTGCCTTCCTGAATATACTACCAGGCCGTTTTCTCAACAGCCCTACTTTCTTGCTCCCACAGCCCAATACATACATAGAGCCTAATAATTTACCTGATTCTTCTGAGAGGCAAGGATTCATGAGAACTGTTTTAGTTTCAGTGTAAACAATAAAAAATGACAGCGCTGGGTCAATTGTGATATGAGATGTAGTGGATTGGAACGAGAGATACTAAATCAAAACCAGTGCTATCAAGATGTAATCCCTAAAGAGTAAGAGAAGAAACAGTAGTTTCTTTATCATTTATATCCTGATATTTTGAGTATTCTTTTAGGAATTCTGGATAAATCCAGAAATACAGTGAAGATATCTCTGTGCTGATTCTCTATTTCAAGCATCTTTATTTTTTATCTCTTCTGGTTTTCTCTTTGAGTAGGTTATACTTAATTCCCAAAAATAAGGTATATTTATATATGCCCAAATACCAGTTTCAAATACAAGCAGGAGAATTTGAGCTACTTTCATCAGCACTGAAATGAAAGGAAGAAAATCATGACCATTAGGCAGAGATCTGGTCTCTCCCCCAAATGAAGGAATATAGGATTACGAGAGGAACTAAAAAAAAATCATCATACATTGGCTTTACCCAAAGAGGGTATATTTTATATGGTGATATAGAATATTATCAAACAAATTGAGGATCTTAGTATATTCAGTGGTATACTTTGCCATCCAAAACTTTTGGCTAAAAAGTCTAGATAATTGTTTACAAATAACATTAAGAGAAAATATATATTACAAATGACATCAAAATAGATGTGCCTATAGTGTTAATAGTTGTTTCTTAATGCGCTTTCTCTTAAAAATATTCTGATTAGGGCAGCTTAAAACTAATCCCCTTTCACTGATCTTGGAAGAGGATTTTTAGCAAGTAATTCTATTTAAATTACTATACAGAATTAATCCTTTTCATTGCTTAAGGCAAAAGAGAAACCAGAGAAAAACAAAGAATATAAACTAGGGTTGAGATAGTTACATTGAATTCTTTCTTTCTTTCTTAATTGAAAAAAGTTGAATGAAGTATTTTGTAAATCCTTCCTATATTTATTTTGCTTCCTTCCCAGGGAATATAATTCATGTTTTACAAGGCAGATATAAAATACTAGTTGTGTGTCTAAGTGAAAATTTATGCTTGTTTCCAGGATACATAATACTAAGATTCTTGTGTCAACCAAAATGAAAGGTAACAGAAGAACAACATGAAGAATTTTTTCTCCTATTCTGAGTTCAGGAAAACATTCTATATTGTGGTTATCTCTGAGTTTGGGGAAATTTTACCTTATACAATGTTGCCAACAGGCTAATCATTGAAGGTTTACATGCTATTTTCTCAATTCTAAGATTCTTTAGGAAAAAAATAAAGAAGAAAGAAGAAAGAAAGAAAGAAAGAAAGAAAGAAAGAGAAAGAAAGAAGAAAGAAAGAAAGAAAGAAAGAAAGAAAGAAAGAAAGAAAGAAAGAAAGAAAAAGAGGAAAAAAAATGGGTTCTCATGGTCCAAGATGGTAATTATCAATACGTCCAGCAAAAGGGTAGAGGAAGGGATGCAAAAGAGGCAAATGTCATATAAAGGCATTATCTTTAAGGAAGTTTTATTACATTTCTGCTTAAGTACCATTGGCCAGAACCTACTTAGAAAGCCATAAATAACAGCAGGAAAACAGCAGGACTGGAAAATGTAGTCAACGTCATGTTGTGCTGAGCCAAAAACTAGGGGTTTGGGCAATGGAAGAAACAACAGTTACTAATGGAAAACCAGCAAGCTCTGATACACTCTGCCTCTTTAGCCACCTAAAGATTCATCCCTTTCAAATGTGGAACACATTGTGCCTTTTCCCCAAGAAACTCAGTGCCAAAGTTTCATCCAGCTTCAGCATCCATCTCAAAATCCAGGTTATCTGGGTGGTATGATGCATCAGGTCTGTATACAATTAGATCATAGTCTGAGGGTGTACAAAATAAAATACAAATTATTTGCCCCTTTACTCCAATGGTAAAGTAGGAATAGGATTTCCCATTTGGAAAAGGGGAAAATTAGAAGTACATAGCTATCACCAGTCCTTTGCAATTATCAAAACTTGCTGGCCAAGAATTATGAAGACTTCCCTCTCTAGAACCAGAGTAAATCCTTTGAGTAGGTAACTTAGAAACCCTGGTTTTGCTTTCTAGGGGCAACTTCCTTGTCCATTGTCTTGGCCCTCACTTCTCTCCTTGGGGAGTTCTTCTCTGCTATATTTCATTTCATGTTCACATGTAAGGTAGGCACTGGGGTTTGACTTTTGGGGTGGCTGTATAGATTTCACAGCCTACTGGTACAATGGGCCTGAAGATTTCATTAGAGATTGAACAGTTATGGGCTTTTGCTTTTATTGATTGGGATAGAGGTGTGCAACGGTCAGTATCTACAATTCATTAAAAAAATATTCACTTCCAGTCAGCTCCAAGTGCAAACAATATCTTGTTTTTGAATACAAATTCTTATAAGGCATAGATTTCAAGGCTAAGGAATCTGGATTCTAATTACTATGTTCCAGCCCTGCCCATCCTTCTCCTTTCCATTGCCAGATCATGAAGGTGCTACCTTGGGGCTATCTAAAAAATAAGTATAGGAGTCTGGCCAGGCTACCATTACAAAGTACCACAGATCAGGAGATTGGGAGTCCAATATCAAGAAGCCAGTGGGGTTGTTTTCTGATGAGACCTCTGTCTTCTTGGCTTACAGAAGTAAGCTTCTCATCAGGTCCTCATATAGCCCATCTTTGGTGCCCCTGTGGAGAGGCACAGCTCTGTGTCTCTTCCTCTCTTGTAAGGACATCAGTCTTGTAGGATTAGGATCCCAACAATATGACCTCATTTAACCTCAGCTATATCCTTAAAGGCTCTATCTCCAAATATACTCACACTGAGGGTTGGGGCTTCAACTCATAGATCTGAAGGAAAGAATTCAGTCCATAACAGTTCAGAGAGAAGATAGAATCTTTGAACTGATTTTTGCCACTAGTTTGCTATCATAGTTGGCTTGGAAATTGCTTTACATTCTGATAAAATTGCTACCTTATTTTGGGTTATAGAAGCCATTGGCTATTTTAATCCCACAGGTCCTTAAGTTACCAACCTCCCAATTTGCATTCCAGCTAGGGGCAGAGATGTTTCAGCTTAGCAGAGTAATATTCCCTCTATCTTGACTTGTTCCTTGGCTAACTCTAACCTCGCTTCTATGGTTTGTTGAAAGCAACAAAAAGAGATCAAACATTTTAAATTAGTCTTACCATTTTCCATAAAACATTGAGGATAAAAAGGCAGACAGAATGCCTTTTAAGAGACTTTTGGGAATGATATTCCCAAATGTTTGAAATGACATAATAGGGGTTACCAGCTTTCCAATCTGCAATTGCTGCCTTGCCACTTACACTAATCCAACACTACAGGTTAATTATAGCATCCTCTTTATGATACAATAAAATTTGAATCAGTTAAGATTAGATAAATTTACAAGTGACAGAAAACCCAAAATAATAGATGAAACAAAGTGACAATTTCTTTCTTTCTCACTTGAACTCTTGGTATGAAGTCCAGGACTGGCTGAGTACTCCACAGGATCTAGGTACTGGATTCCCGTTTTGTTGTCATTGAACCTTGGTGTTCTAGATTTTGTTTATGAACATCTGAAGTACATTCCCACATCCTTATTACAATGGCTGGAACACAAATAACTACCGTTCCAGACTCCCTCACAACTAGGGTTCCAGATGTTAGGTTGGTTGTGCCCATGAGATGCAAAAATCATGAAAGATGTGGAGGGTAAAAGGGAGGCAGAGGCCATGTTACAACAGTGGATACAGTGGTGACTCTCAAGCAATTTCCAAGAGATGTGAATGTTTGCAGAAGCCATATTCCAAACACTATTCTTTAATAGTGTAAGGAGCCAAGGGTATAGCAACAAAGCAACTGCTTGACCTCTGCCTCATAGGTACAATGATGTGAACTTAAAACCAATTGTCCTGTGGTGGTTCTCTGACTTCCACTATGCCACTCCTGATAATTTTGTAAGCACTTAATTCATTGTACTAAGCCCTTTTCTGCTTTGGATACTGAGAGTGGTTTCTATTTCCCAGTCTAAATTCTGGCTAATATGCTTATTGTGTTGTCCTAATCCACATACTTGAGGCTCAAGCTGACTCACCTTTCTCACAGCTATGTTTCCAACTGAAAAGAGGAGGAAGAAGGTAATAGAGGGCCAGCAGTCTCCTTTTATGGCATGACCTCAAAGTAGCTAGCACACATCACTTCCTCCAACACTTCACTAAACAGAGAGTCTAATGGTCATGTCAAATTGCAAAGTAGGCCAGGAGAATAGACACCAGCAGGGCAACCATATGATCAGTCAAAACTCAGGGAATTTAATTGATGAAAGGCAGAAGAGGAGAACTGGATATTGGGGAGATAATTAGCAGTCTCTACCACAGATCCACTCAATACATCACCTTTCAGCAGCAAAGCAATCATGGTTTTAAAGACAGGAAAAATATTGAAAAGAGTAAAAAAGGCTAAAACCAAAACTAGACAATGCTGAGTGTCATCATTTCAGTAGTACCCAACCACAGACAAGAAATAGGAAAAAAGTCATTTTGTCATCAATTTAATTCTATCAACGAAACTTAAGTTACTCAATTCCTTTGCTCTCATTCTGGCCCATTGAGATCTACTACAGCCTTCTTCACACACACTCTGGTGGCATTCAGTAAAGAAGTACATTTCAGTTTTCTGCTTTGTGTTAGACCAGCTTCTTTTATGTACACAGAGCACTAATTCATCAAGATCTTTGTTGTTTGGGACAGAAAATTCAGTACCACATACAATCAGATATTTTATTTTTAAGAGATTTTTATTATGACCCTTAATCATAACCTTTATTATTTCTTTTGTGTGGCCTCTCTTTTCAAATTATTCTGTTTGAAAAAGTCAGGCTCTAATTAGGAGACATTTTCTTTGCTTCCAGAGAAGGTGGTGGCATTTTCAAAGCTCTAAGCTTAGTGCCTTAAAGAGTTTGGACAGAAAGCAGTACTTGAATCCTATAATTATACTGTGTTTTGGAGCACTGATTATGACAGGTGTGCAAGCAGGATCAAGTAATGAAAGAGTTGGCAAAACAGTTGAGTTGTCACATAATTCACTGGTCAAAAGCTAATCATTAATAGTAATAACAATGGCTCTTTAAGAGAACCAGAGCTTCAATTCCAACTCAAAGTAATTTTCCCAATCAGAATTTCAAGCACATTTTAATATACTAGCTGCAATATTTTGTCCAATCTTTTGGTTTTCAATTCACTAAAAAAGAAAAGAAAGCATCATATAATGCTGCCACATTTCTTACCACAGAACAGATGATACTGTGCAACCTTAAAGATCATCTTGTTCAGCTTTCCATTAAAGAAGGAATTTTACTTCTACCACCATTGTAAAACTCTTAGAATAAGGCCTGGAGAATACTGAATACTAAATAAATGTTTCTTAAACCAAAACAAACTACTTAAGAGAAAGAACTCTGGATCCAAGGGAATGGAATGGCACTTAGAAAGGGAGTCTCTATGCCATTTAGAGAGCTCTGCCTGGAACATCCTTCTAAGGCCTTCAATTTGATTTTCCCCCTTTCTTATTAGCAGCACAGGCTTACTCCCCCTTTGATGCTTCATGTGCTAACTGCAGAGGCAGTAGCAGTTTATATTTCCCTAAGATCAAAATTAAACTCTCAGACAAATGCACAAGATAGTATTTAAAAGGAGTAGAAGCAGTTGACAAGTTCTAAAAAGAATTTAGAAATCTACATAAGTTCACTGATGTTCAACTCATTCACAGATCATGATACTTCTCTACTCAAAACTTCTCTAACTTCTCCAACTAGACTCCCCTTGCCCTTTCTGCACTCCCACGCCCATCCCACTCATACTGCCCCAACCCTATTGAGCTCCTTGAGGTGTTCCAACACGTTAATTACACTCCCATCTCAAGACTTTTGCTTTTGCTCTTCCCTCACTTCAAGCACTCCTACATGGCACATTCCCTCACCTTCTTCAAGTCTTTGCTTAAAATGAGGACTTGTCTGGACACCCTATATAATATAGAACTAGCCAGTCCAAATCCCCATTCCCAGTATGCCTTATCCCTTTTACCATGCCATAGTTTCTTCTATAGCAATTGTCATCAGACTTACTGTATATTTATTTGTTCACTTTCTATACAACCATTCCTATATTCTTCCTCACAGTAAGATCTAAGCTCCATGAGGACAAGAACTCTGGTTACTAGAGTATCTTATCCACAGTGAGTAAAAGAATTCCTAGTACATCATTGGTGCCTAATAACATTTGTTGGATGAGTACTTAGATTAATAAATAACTATATATCATGTATATTTGCAAGATACATAGCATTATTATCTGACTCGTTTTTTTCCTTCTATTAATCTACTGCTATGTGCACAAAGCTTCCAATTTTCCCAGTTTGGTCAGGGGCCTCCAAAATATCATTAACTGTACCAATAAAGCTTCTTGAATGATTATTCTCAGCACTGACTTAATCTGTGTCCGTGATGTTCTCAGATTTCAGTGTGCCCAAAACTCACCTATGACCTCTCTCTTTTATGGAGATTTTCAATCAATAGCACTTCAAACCATTCTGATGCAGGAGCTGCCTATACTGCACTTTGATAAAGACTATGTCTTATATGCTTAAGACAAAGAAGAATGTCTGAAGAAAAAAAAAGACAAGACAAGACATAATCTATCAGGGGAGAAGAAAGGACATTGATTTTTACCTTTATATCCTCAAACCTAGCATAGCACCTAGAAAGCATTTTAATTTTTATATAAAGGTGCCTAAGTATTTAGACCTGTGCTAGTATAAAACAGCAGTCACTAGTCACTTGTGACTATTTAAATTTAAGTGATTTAAAATTAGGGACTCTTGGGTGGCTTAGCGGTTGCCCATCTGCCTTTGGCTCAGGGTGTGATCCCAGGGTCTGGGATCGAGTCCTACATTGGGCTCCTGCAGAGAACCTGCTTCTCCCTCTGTCTGTGTCTCTGCATCTCTCTCTCTCTGTGTGTCTCATGAATAAATAAATAAAATATTTTTTAAAAATCCTAAATAAGAAAAAAGCTCTTAATTTAAAAATAAATAAATAAATAAATAAATAAATAAATAAATAAATAAAATTAATAACATTTCAAATTCAGTTCCTCAGTTTTACTAGTTGTACTTTAAGTGCTCAAAAACCACATGTGGCTAGTGACCACTGTATTAGACAGCTCAAATGTAAAACATTTCCATCATCATAGAAAGCTATGTTGGACAACACTGGACTAAAAGATAAGGTGACCAATTATTGCCCTATAGGCTAGTGTAGACAAAGCAGGGTTTCCATGCTAATCCCCAATCACTACTTATATGGGACTTTATGGAGGTTACATGACCTCACTGAGACTCAGTTTCCTGAGTTGTTACAAAGATTAACGTCAGATACTACATTTTAAATATTTAGCAGAGTGTCTAGTATGTAATAATCAACATTTACTACTATTATTGTTATTATTATTAATGAGAACTAAAACAGCCAGGACAGTCTTCATAGTGTAAATGAGGTATGAACTACCTTTTGAAGTCTGTGTAAGATTTAATTAGACAACCATAAAATGCACAATGTGGAAGCAGTTAGAATAAAGGCTAGCATATGAAGAATCTTCAATGGATCCCAGTAAACAGCTGCCAATCCTCACAGTCCTCCCACAAAGTGACTCCTTTTCTTCTAAAATACAGTCAGACAAGGCAGAGAAAGTTAAACTTCTTTCTAGCAAATTATCTATGATTTTGGAGAGGACAATTTTTTTTTTCAAATGAATTAATTAGGTGATGGTGATACTGAATAGTTGATGTCTCCATTTACCTAAGGAAAACTACCTGGTGAGTTGTAGAGGATTAGAAGTTCAGGAAAAAGACAGTAGTGACTCTCTAGTACATTATCCTTTGTGAGGTACCCAGAAGCCTGGAAGAAAATAGACTTTTGTTTAGCTACTTTTAGTCATTTTATCAGTAAAATCTGGTGCTAGTCCCAATAAACATCAGGTGGTGCAGAATGCCACTGCACAATGTGCTCCAAAAAGTTAGTTTAGGAACTCAACTATCTTTAGGGAAGTCTGAGAAAGATCCATTATATTTGTTCAACAAACATTCACTGAGTACATATTATGTGCTGTTAGTGTTCTAGGTGTGTGGGGTTAATACATCTGTGAAGAAAACCAAAGCCTGTGCCCTCATTGTGCCCACACTCTTAGCAAGTCTACTTAGTTCCACTTTTTAATGAAGTTACAATTACCAAAGGATACTTTATTTACAAAGTAAAAATGACTAAGAGATTTAAGAATAGAAGTATACGTTTAAAATGTTAAATATATTTAAAGCTGTTTTTACTAATTTCAGGAGAGGAAAATGTAAATGTAATCAGAATGTTTTTTATAGGCAGCTGTTATTTAAAAGTTGATACCTTACTTAAAGAATCTTACAGACTATTTTCTTTAAAATGGAAAATATTAGAGAAGATTAAAATAAGTTGATCCTCATCTGTTCGCAATGAATAACAAAAAATAATAAAGCTTAAAAGTTAGACTTTTTACTTTATTTTGAAGCATAAATTGAGGAAATTCTATAATCCTTTGCATTGTTTTCTCATGCAAATAATTATATAGTTATCACTTCGAATTTCTCCGTGCCCCTGTCCTTTTTGGCTCCTTAGAATCATTCAAGTAAATAATTTTTTAGATTATTCTACCACATATAACTCTATCAGCCATATTCTAGCTATTTCCACATTTTTATTTTATCCTGGGACAAAATAATTCTGGACAAACTCTGGAACAAAAAAAAATATCTAGAATAATTATAGAATAATAGAAATCAACTATATCCATATGTTCACTGTTAACCACCTGTATATCAGATGGTTAAAATGAACTTGACTTTGATATAAAATTCTAGATTTCAAGACTGAAAGATTTCTTAGAAATTGCTTTTCTAATTTCATTAGCTTTTAATTTGACCTTTTCCTGCAAACTGCTCAAACCCATGGGAAATTATTATATACTGCTACACAATGGTATAGACCAACCAACCCCAAAGCACAGTGGTATCAAACAATAAACATGTATTCATTACTTCTGAATTTTCAGGTCAGCTATGGGGGCTTTGCCTCAGGTGTCTCTCATTTTCTTCCTGGGCTAGCAGGCCAGCGACAAATGTTCTTTCGTTGGTGGTGGCTCAAGCTCAGAAAAACAAGCAAGCACACATCCACCTCCTCTCTGCTAATATCCCATAAGCCAAAGCAAGGGCTAAGAAAGTCAACTCTAGGCAACTTGAGGTGGAGGAAAGGAAATATTAAAGTTCCTTGGTTAAGGGTGTAGATGCAGAATGAAGTGAAGATCAGAGTCAATAATTCAATCTACCAAGATGAGATAGAATGCAGTATGAGGCCACCGTGAGGCTCAGTGGGGGTTGTTTACCCTGTGAGGCCCCAGGAGGAAAAACGGCAGTGGCGGTGGGAAGATGTGGTTTATGTATACAATGGAATATTACTCAGCCATTAGAAATGACAAATACCCACCATTTGCTTCAACGTGGATGGAACTGGAAGGTATTATGCTGAGTGAATTGAGTCAATCGGAGAAGGACAAACATTATATGTTCTCATTCATTTGGGGAATATAAATAATAGTAAAAGGGAATAGAAGGGAACAGAGAAGAAATGTGTGGGAAATATTAGAAAGGGAGACAGAACGTAAAGACTGCTAACTCTGGGAAACGAACTAGGGGTGGTGGAAGGGGAGGAGGGTGGGGGGTGGGGGTGAATGGGTGACGGGCACTGAGGAGGGCACTTGATGGGTTGAGAACTGGGTGTTATTCTGTATGTTGGCAAATTTAACACCAATAAAAAATAAATTTATTATTAAAAAATAAAAAAAAACAGTAGAATGAGGAATTAAGAAAACAGCATATTTTAAAATAAAATACTATTATTTATATTCCCCCAAATGAATGAGACCATATAATAATAGTGAAAGGGAATAGAAGGGAAGGGAGAAGAAATGGTAGGAAATATCAGAAAGGGAGACAGAACATGAAGACTCCTAACTCTGGGAAACGAACTAGGGGTGGTGGAAGGGGAGGAGGGCGAGGGGTGTGGGTGAATGGGTGACGAGCACTGAGGGAGGCACTTGACGGGAGGAACACTGGGTGTTATTCTGTATGTTGGCAAATTGAACAATAAAAAATAAATTTATTATTTAAAAAAATAAAATAAAAAAATAAAATAAAATACTAGCTTTTTTAAAACCAAAAAAAAAAAAAAAGAATGCAGTATGAGTATGGTGAAATAAGCATAAGTTCCATCTCTGCAGTAATTTCATAGATTCCACTTTAGGAGAACCATGACAATCTCAAAAATATTTGGGACAACGACAACTTGGTAAGAGAGAAAGTATATATATTACTATGAATTTATCACATATTAGAAATATATCCTGACATAATAATGACAACTGATGCTTTTCAAAAGAAATTATTTGGTCCTCACAGCTACAAGTTTTTATTATTGTTGTAAGTCAAAGTGGCCATATGATGGTTTTGAAAAGAGAACTTACAACTTGAGGGTTCAGTATAAGTCAGACACTGAAAAGTTTTAAAATGTTCTCAAGTCTCATTAAGAAAAAAAACAAAGAGGGGATCCCTGGGTGGCTCAGCTGTTTGGCGCCCGCCTTTGGCTCAGGGTGTGATCCTGGAGTCCCGGGATCGAGTCCCGGGATCGAGCCCCACATCAGGCTCCCTGCATGGAGCCTGCTTCTCCCTCTGCCTGTGTCTCTGCCTCTCTCTCGCTGTGTCTCTCATGAATAAATAAAATCTTTAAAAAAACAAACAAACAAAGAAATTAAAAATAAATTTAAATTTTTTTTTAAAAAAACAACCCAAAACCCTACAGTAACCAAACTAAATGAATATAGATTAAATACAACCATTATTTTTTTTTCCAAAACCTTCTAGTTGTTTTTAAGGAAAAACACTAAGTTTGAGTCTATTGATCACTTTTGACGTGTTATAAACAATAAATTTCCTAGGAATCCAAGTAGGAAAAATTTTTATGCTCTTTTTGGTTTTAAAAGAAAATAATGTGTGTATGTGTATGTGTCTTTGTGTGTGTGTATGCATACGCGACAGAGAAAGAGAAAGAGAATTAAGACATCCAATCCAAATGTCACCTTCACAAATAGGCACCAGAAGAAGCTCTATACTTATTTTGACAGTGCACCCAGTACCAAAACAATTTTGGAATTCCTCATTTGGAACTTACATCTGAGCCGGTAACATGTGCAACGTCCTTAGTTAGCTTTTTTCTCAAATTGAATTTGGATTCAATTTTTTACATAGCCCAAATAATTCAGAGCCAATTCTGACCACAAAATAATGAAGCAGATGTTGTTATAGAACTCAAAAAGTTCATTGAAAAGTATTTCTTAAGTGGACTATCTCAAAAGATACTACTTACTAAATGTATGAATTGTACTGAGTTTAGTTAGAAATCTGTTGCATGCGAGAGAGAGAGAGAGAGAGAGAGAGAGAGAGAGATTAACTCTGACTTACCTAAAATAATTTTTTTAAGAATTTATTTGAAGGATACTATGTAGCCCTCAAAATCCACAGAAAGATTGGAGAGCCAGGCCCAAAAATTCTGCAGGAACCAGAGATAGCTAAACCACAGGTGAAAGCCATTGACACAGAGCAAGGAGAGTCGGCTACCACCTCCATCACTGGTCAACTTATCCTAGACCATAAACGTTGTCTCTGCTCAATACTGTCCCTGATCAACATCTCTGCCACTGGAAAGCTGGAACAATACAGTTAAAAACTAGACCTTTTTCCTTGTGTCTCTTGCTCCTGATTTTGGTCCCAGATTGGAACATTCATTTAGCTAAGCCAGAGTCCAGGGAGTGGTGGTGGTGGTAGTGGGGGAGTGAAGCGGGGGCTAGTTTCTGGCTCCCTTGACTTCTGGAGAAGCAGCCAAGACCTGGGAGAAAATAAAAAAGAACAAGATGCCCTTTCTTTTAGTCATACCTCTCTTATCCTACAACGTCCATTGTCTGGAATTCAGAAAAATTCACGTGAAGTACACCATGTCGAGGGCTATTTTTAAACACTGAATTTCAGGACTACATGAATTGAACTGCATAGAAAGTCTTTTGATGTAAAATAATGTCTTTACATCAGATGCATAAGTAAAAATTAAGACCAAGAGATTAGATTTCTTTCTGCAAACAATTAAGTGTGGAAGTATTCTAAGCTGCCTTTCTCATTTTCTCAGGAAAATAATGAGAATGCTTTCTTCAGTCATCACATTGACTATTATTTTCATCACAATTATCAGCGCTTCCTTTTCCTTAGCACTCCATATGCCATCACTGTGTTAAATGCTTCTCAAATAAGATCATTTTGTCTTTACAAAACCACTGCAAGGTAGATATTTTATAGGTTTGGAAAGTGAGGTCAGTAGGATAAATGACTCACCTAATGTTCACGGGTCTGTCTAACCCATAGTCTAAGTATATCTCTGCCACTCTGTAAAGTCACATCAAAAGAAATTCAAGGTTAAAGCCATTAGAAGGAAAATCAAATGAGACAGAAAAGAGAGAAGCTGCTTCTATTTACTTCATTCCTCCACACCCTCAGGAATACATTAACATGTTTTGAAGTGTATTACCATTAGATTAGTTTGGCATATCTGTTGATGATTGTGGTGATAAGCAACTGTTTCAATTGGAGAAATATAAAAGATAAAAGAAATACATTATGAATATTTTATCTCCATCATTATTTTCAGTTTGGCATTTTTCTAAAATCTTAGTGCATAGATCATATGTTTAGCAGATACATTAGGTAACACAGATACAAAGCATTTCTTCCTTAGATACCTCATCTAAATTACACATTATCCTCCTCACTGCAAATTAATTATGTTAACAGTGAGAAAATCTTTTTTTCTGAGCGAAGAGGAGCACCAATAGACATATTTTTTCTCTGAACTAATCAGTTAATGAAAATACACATAAGGAAATTAATGAACTCACACAAGCCAACTCTTAATAGTACTTTATCAATATCATTATCCCAAAGATGGAAAATATTTTACCAATAGCTTACTAATCCAGAAAATCTCCTTTTAAGAGCATATGACTCAGTTCCACATCTAAAAGAAGCAGGAATCAAAGTCTAGAGAGGATGAAGTTTTGAGAATCACAAAGGAAAAATCTTAGATCATACATGTTCTACCTTGGAATCTGTGTATCACTTGAGACCTCACCATCTTTATGATCCATTTGGTAATGAGATTACCAAATTGTAACACAGTTAGTATTGCCCATGTGAAAAAAAATGGTCCCTAAAATCTCCTATTCAACCAACATTTACATTGATGCTCTCTATTTCCAGAAGTAGAAAGCAAAGAATTCTCTCACTTTCAAGGAAATAAACTCAGCAAACTTTTCTATGAAAAAAATTTTAGTTATACTCAAAAAAACAAAGTATTTATTAGAAATATCAGACATACGCGCATCAACTTTTGAGTGTCTGAAAGACAGAAAGAGGCCACAAAAAATGCTTTGCTAACAGAATGTATCCGTTTGTTCAGCAGCCCTTTGCCAATTTTCCTAAACAGTGATTGGATGATAGGTCTTTCTCAAAGCCATCTGCTTCTCTGAGTCAATCCTGTGGGAAATAGTTTATACTAAATTTGTCACACCACATCTCATTTCCAGGTCAGCAGAATGACAGCAGTAGAATTCTAACTTTTTCTCTTATTCTATTTAATGTGAATATTAAGTGTAGCCCAACAAACAAGTCTGAAAGTTTGAGGACTGCAATATGGTAGTTAGCTTCACAGGGATATGGCCCAGCCAACTGACCAAGAACCCCATCATTCCCTCCAGCAGATGTCTTTCCTGACAATATATTTTTTTTACCTTTTTTTTTTTTATCTTTTCTTTACCTAAAATTTTATTTTTCAAGAACAACACTATGAGTAAGATTTTGGTGAACTCATTTGTCTCTTCTACCTACAATAGATGAGTAGATTAAAAAAGGGGGAAGGAGTGGTTTGTTGCAGACATAATCCTACCTAAGCTATATTCATGAGGTTCTTTTTGGTAGACATTACTCAAGCTCAAGGCAAACTATCTTAAGCCATGAAAGGAATTTATTAGAAGGGCACTAGAGTATTTCATATAACAACAGAGTAAAGAGAAGAACAAAGTTGACATTGAGTCCCAGATAGTAAGAGAATAGGGGCTTGAGTATAATTAGAACTCATTCTGCTTCTCTCCTCTCTGCCTCAAACATGACTTCATTTTTCTTTCTTACAGTAAACCAGCTTTTTCTACACACTAGAAAAATAGCCGGCAATAGCTCTTAAACTTCATATACAATATTTCATTAATTCTAATATATAAGTATTTTCACCTGTTAACATTTCCAAATTCCAGATGTATATTATAATTGCTTGCAAAGGCTGTGATGTAGTGACTAGCCTACTCATGTTTATCACTGCAAGGCAATAATTGTAATATGGTGATTATTGACTGCCTGTATGTATCAAAATATGCAAAATGAGAGTCCACAGCAGCTCAAAAGGAAAAACTAGAGATAAGCTTAGAAGACTCTCAAGAAATGCTGAATCACCACCGCTTGTGATAACACAGGATAATGTATGGGGAAAAACAAAACAGATACCAAAAACTCTGTCAAAAAGTGATTTTAAAAAGTCAGCTTGAATGAAAAGAATTATTAGGCATACCTTAACCAATTTATTTTGTTTATATTTTCCTTTTTATATAGGTACAAAAGCAGTATATGATTTTAAAAATCAGTATATGAAAAAGAGTAAAATAGCTCTTTCAATGAGTATAAAACAATATGGATCATAGTTTAACAGCATTTTTCTCCCCTAGTGGTAAATAAAATAATGGTACATCTTATAAACAAGGCATCTTGAATTCAATAAAATACAAACTACAACTTCAGTGTCTGAATAAGAATGCCTCTCCTTTCTGCAGGAAGCCAGTTTATCTCAGGTGTCTCATCCCAGACCAACCAATTGTGCCAGGAAAAAGTTAGATTACAACAGCTCTGAAGAACAATCTTGAATGGAAGTATAGCAAGGGAGATGGGGAGAGGCAGGGGTACTAGGTAGATAGTACCAAAGACAGTGATTTTTTTCTTTCATAGTTTTTTTTTTTTAAGATTTTATTTATTCATGAGAGACAGAGAGAGAGAGAGAGAAAGAGGCAGAGACACAGGCAGAGGGAGAAGCAGGCTCCATGCAGGGAGCCCGATGAGGGACTTGATCCTGGGATTCCAGCATCACGCCCTGGGCTGAAGGCAGGCGCTCCACCACTGAGCCACCCAGGGATCCCTCTTCCATAGTTTAATCTTTGATACCAGCTAAAAAGATATCACTTCTGAAAGAAGAAAGTGCAATGCGAAGTTCTGGCCACTTATTTTATTTTTGTTTTTAATTTTTTTTTTTTTTAAGTAGGCTCCATACCCAGCATAGAGTACAATGTGGGGCTTGACTTCAGGACCCTGAGATCAAAACCTGAGCTGAGATCAAGAGTCAGACACTCAACCAACTAAGCCACCTAGGTGCCCCAGTTTTGGCCATTTTAATGATTTGTTACATAATCTAATCAAATCAGCATTTGACAATCTAAACATCCCAGGATGAATAATTACTGTTTTGACTCAGTTTTTATTTCAGAAAATAATTCATGATTCATCCAATTAAGCAATACACTTTCTTCTTACTTCTTCATCTACTATTTCAAACTCTTCTGCCAATAACATGACATTACTGAGCAAATTCAATTTACTATTTTAAATGTTTATGTACATATAATTGTGTAATATATTTTATTTCAATATATTTTATTATGTATTTATATGTAATATGTATTTGATACATGAAATGTGTTATAAATATATTAAATGATTTACTAAAGTACATTGTATTTGAGGGGAGTATCTTTATAAAGACCCATATCTAAGATTTAAAATGAATCTATACAGAAAGTTTGTTCTATATCACTATTTTTCTTATGTTCTCATCCATATTAATTGCATCCCATTTCTTCACTCAAACTACAAAATAACACAAAAAGTCTGGAATAGTGTTATCATCTGGTCATCCTCCTATTTCCTTGAGGAACACATTTCCCTTAAAGGATGTTATAGTGGCCCACAATTCACTTTTTCACGTAAAATCTTATTTTTGTGTTTTTAACAGTCTAACTAAAACAACAAGAGTCAAAAGACCTATGTTCTAGAGTTAGTTTCACCTATAATTCATCTTGTGACTTTGATCAAATCAATTGACCTCTTTGGAATCATTTTAAAATAAAAATGTTAAACATTCCCTCAAGCTTGAAGACTACTATTACCAAGATTTATATTCATAAAATTCTAATAGTCCTTAGAGAAACTCTATAATGAAAACACTATGTAAATGCTAGTAAAATTATTGAAGAACTCTTTTTATAATGTCATTCTTCCACAAGCCCTGAAGAATGCTAAATCTTTTCTGAAAAATCTAGAAAGAAAAAATTATTTTAACCAAGCAGAAGCAAGCATGAAGCAAAAAGGATCATCCCAAAAATAAGTAGGTAAGGAATCAACTTTTGTAAAGAACTTATTAAGGCTAAGCAATTATCAATTTCTCATGTTAGCATTTTACCAAAACAAAACACCAATAATTTATTTTTAAAATGGAGTATCCTTCTAAAAATGTATAAATACAAGCAAAAAATGATAATGACGTTGATAGACTCATTGATAGCTTCCAGTTACTGTTAACTCTGTATCAGCAGTCACTTTGCTGGAACATTTGACCTGTGTTGTCATATTTAGTTCTTACAACTTACCCCATGTGGTAGGTAGTTTTACAGTTGACTCTTGAACAACATGGGTTTGAACTAAGTGAAATTTTTTAATAAATTCAGTACAGTATTATAAATGTATTTTCTCTTCCTTATGATTTTCTTAATAATATTTTCTTTTCTCTAACTTATTTTATTATAATAATATATAATATATAAAACTACAAAATATGTGTTAACTGTTTATGTTATCAGTAAGGCTTCCAGTCAACAGTAGGCTATCAGTAGTTTCATTTGGGGGGAGTCAAAAGTAATAGGCAGATTTTTGGCTGCCCATAAACTTCACATGGTTCAAGAGTCAACTATATTTCCATCTACTGAAGGCTTTAAAAAGTTAAACTATTTTCTCAAGCTATTAAATGTTGAAGTTGGAACTCAATAGCAAGTCTGTCAGATTCCATGGCTCATATTCTTACCATTCTTGCTATATTGTGTCACTTCACTTTATTGCAATGCATATCGTTTGCAAATGGCATGCCCAAATGTACAGTAGAGACTATCTGGGTATGTTTCTTTTGCCTTTTTTAAAACAGACAAACCTATATATTAATGGTTATATACTGCAAATGACACCACAAAACCCACAAATTATAGAGGATCTAGTTTTAATTTGAAAAACTTCCAAACATTCAGAAAAACAATGAAAAAGATACCCATGAACCTATTACCTAGATTTAAAAAATAAGAAAATATGTTATCATATTTGCTTCAGATTTCTTTCAAGAAATAATGCACCTTAATGATGGAGAAGTGTTTTAGACAAAGGTTAATTGTCTCCAGATACATGTCAGTATTTATTTAGTTGCCTAAATTATCACATTCAGAATGTATCAGAAATGTTAGAGATAAAAGTCCAGCTTTCTTATGGGAGGCTTTATATTATGTCACTAATAAGAAGACACTCTACCATATTATTCACAAACCATTTTATCACACTTTGGCATATGAAATACTCCATAGCATTTTGTAGATGTTTTATATTTGATTTTACAAGTTTCTTAATGATATTTTGTACCATAATTAAGAATGTATCAAAATGCACAAGTTGTCTAAGTTTGTAATGTTTATTGGTCGTGGTCATTACTAGCTCTGAGATTAAGATTAGGATTTTTAAAATATTCAATAAAATATTAATACTCTTATATTAAAAAGTTACAAATACATCTAATGCCTCACTTGCCTTCAATCCTCTCTTCCCTGAAATAATCAGTACCTAACATGTATAATTCCCATGCATATTGTTAACCACAAATATACACGTAATATTTTAAAATATTTTATATATTTTTAAATATTTTCAAAAATATAATCATTTCCTATATATCATCTCATAACTTGTTTCTCTTAGTCAACTGTATCCTTTTTAAGATTTATCCAAGTTTATCCCTGTGTTAATACATTTACTTTGTATTAGACTTCCATTTTCCTGCCTTCAATGATTTCTTGACTTCCTGATTTTAGCTATTTAATAGCCTTTATTAAGTGAATTGCAAATCACTAATAGGCCACTTAATCTCCAGGAACAGTAATGTTTAGTTTGCAAAAACATCCTCTGTAATAGCAGCAAAATACTTGTGCTTACCCAGTTTGAAAAAAGTTACTTGTTGGGTCCACCTGACTTGCTTGTAAGGGTTGAAATTTCTCTTTCAGGGACTATATTTCATTAATAACAGCCAGTTCTATTTGAATTACTAAAGTAAAAATGTTCTTCCCTGTCAGCCAGAGTTCAGATGCAAGTCTTTCAATTTGTGATAGTTGCATGTGAATTTGAAAATGAAGTCATGAAGGTCAATTGTAAAGTTCTCAAATATAAAAGTAGAGATGCCAGAGGGAGAATAAAAGAGAAAATACAAGATTAAGAAAAAAATGCATATAAGGAAAATGATCAGGTTACCCACTCTGATTTGGGTTCAACATTCAAATCATGTTCATTTTGCCCTGGGTCACTTGTCCCTTATCTACAACTGAAACATTATTTTAGTTTGTGCAGTTCTCCCATATCCCTTATCACTTCAATCCACTGACCAAACACTTCCAGCAAGTTCTTCAGTTCTCTCTCTCTTTCTTGGACTTCATAACACCTTTGCACATGTCATTTGTGTTTCATATTTGTGCAGGAAGTGCAGCCTAAACTAAAGTTGGCTTTACTCTGTAGTGGTAGTTTTTAAATAATTGTTTTCCCTTATTTTTTATTAATAAAATAAGTGTCATTCTGCCTAGAATGCTTAGATTGTATCTTGCTAGAATATGGTTGAGGTGAACAAGAGATCTCCTTTTGAGTGAAATGCCTCATTCTTGGAGCTATACTGTTACTGACTAAACATGAACAGTCCATGAACAGGAAAATCACAGTTAAGTGAATCATTAATTGTGGTGCCATTTTTATTTCAATTGTAAAATGAAAAACGAATGTTTATTAGCCCACTAAAGACCCTTGACTTTCCTGAAACTGTCATTCCATAGAATTACTGACTTGGACATAGATTGTGCACATTTATGTGAAATTCAAAAGCATTATCTTTTACCAAGTCAGTAACTCACATCTTTGTATGATTTTTAATGGCCTACAACAAGTTTGCAAATCACAATAGCATTTGAACGTTAGAACTATCATGTGACATAAATGAAAAGGATACTCTTACTAATTCACAGGTAAGTTGATTTTAATAAAAGCTATGTGTGAATTGCAGGTCACAGAATAAGCAAATGAGAGAATTGGCAGTGAAACTCGGGGGTGTTGACACCTAGTAAACAACGTAAAAGATCGTTTTCTAAGATTTTTTCATATTATTTGTATTGTCATCTGTGTTATTTTGCTAAGGCTGCTATAACAAAGTACTACAGACTGAGTGACTCAAATAACAGAAATGTATTTTTTCACGGCTTCTGGAGGCTAGAAGACTAAAAGCAAGGTGGCGACAGGATTGGTTTCTTCTCAGGTCTCTCTTCTTGGCTTATAGATGGCAACCTTCTACTGATAACTTCATATACTCTCCCCTCTGCGTGTGCCTGTGTCCCAATTTCTTCTTCTTACAAGGACATTTGTTGTATTGAATTAGAGGCCACCCTAATTACCTCATTTTAACTTAATTATCTCCTTAAAGGTTCTATCTCCAAATACAGTCAATTTTAAGATTCACAAGTTAAGGATTTCAAATTTTGAATTTTGAGAGGACACAATTCAACTCATAATACCATTATTGACAAATTTTAAAACAAAGAAAAACACCTTAAATTTCTGCCATCTTTCACTTTCTGCTTTCATTTTTCAAGCGTCTTTTCAGTCCTTGTCCATTTGCACACATTTCACAATTTATACACAATGTTGTATTGTATGTTTGTCTATTTTACTAAATATTCCATGAAGAAGGGGCTACTATCCACACAACATCTAGCAATTTTCCAATTCAATTTGGCGAATTGAATTGAACTGAAATCAGCTGAGTGTGTGTATGTGTGTGTATATACATATAATCTTCAGATATTAATATTCCAATTTAGATTCTTCCAAATATTACTCTAAAAACACAAGAAGATAATGGTAGTGACTCACATCTTGTAAACAAAAAATATTGTTTAAGTGAGTGAATGAATGAATTCTCATATAAGTAAGCAGATGTTTTAGTTGCTGAAAGAAGCATTAAACCCTGTGCATCTTTTTGAAGTTGCTAATAATTATTATTTGACAAGGTTTTTTAGTATGACAAACATTTCCCTATATAAGACAATATGTATAGTTAAATTTTTTTTTCTCTTGCTAGACTTCAGCAATTCAAAAACATTAGGTTATCATGTAAGCTTGTCCTATAGGATCAGCTACAAGCAAATCATTTTTCTAACCAGTTCATTCATATTTCCAAAGGAAATATTATCTCTCTCGGGCAAGCAATAAAACCAGCAGACAGTGCAACAGCAGCAGGAGACTCTCTTCAGAAATAATATGCAATGTCTGATCAAGTAGTATCACCAAACAAAGACAGATGGAAATTAATTTTAATACTACACCATGGCAATATGGTCATTGCAGATTTCCCATGAATATTGTTCCTTTCCAAATTTCTCAATTATCCACATAGATTCAGTGTTGAGATAAAAGTAGCCTTTTTGTTTGTGTTTAAATTGGCCTTATACCGTAAATACTAAAAATTTAATATATAAGGATTAGGAAGAAATGTAAAGTCACAATTTTGGGTCCTGGGGGTGTGCTAGTACCTTTCCATACATCATATTATTTAATTCTCACTACAAATCTTCAAAGTAGATATTATTTTGCCAGCTAAACATACAAGAGAATTAAAGCTAAAAGATATTAAGATCCATTTCTCCATGTCTGGTTATTTGAACCAAGGTTGTTGCCCTCCAAAGAACAAAGAACATAGTCTTTCAAAAACATGGGCTGGATCCACTTTTTTTTTTTTTTTTTTTTTTTTAGAAACTGGATCCACTTTTTATGGTATAGTCATTCTGTGGACCACATAAGTGCTTAGTGTTTTCTCATTTTCAGGATCACAAGTTCTCACCCTGCCCTAGACCATAAAATCAGGGAAATTCTCATTGCAGTTAGTATCTTCCACTAAAGAAACCTGAGCTCCTAGAATTCAGGAAAAAGCATCAGGAGTTGGTCCCAAAAGAATTTATGCACCCACATGCTTATACTCAACCCCTGCAATTGGTCCCAATATCAGGCAAGATTGAGGTTAGATGTTTAGCACCAACTTCCCTTTCTCCCCTCATTCCCTCATCTACAGTTCCTCTTTGCCACTAAAGACTGAACCTGTTTTCACTTTAACTGGATTTATATACTGTTGAGGAAAGCAGAAGAGAAAACTCTTAAAGTTTGATTTGCCTGGATTTTTGTGTCTGACATTTTGGGGTCATTAATCTTTTTGAAAACATAGTGAGCTATTAATCATCTCCTCCCAAAAATGCACGTTCACAAATATACAGACATTCCAAATATCATTTCAATGAAAAAACTAAAATGATTCCTTTTTATCTCAGATTGACCTTCCATGGGCTATGTTTCAATGCTCTTTAGAATCATTATGGATCTTAAACATCAAAAAATAAAGAAGTTTAACTTAGAGGAATATCACACACACACACTTAAGAGAACTGTCCAAACAATTCAGAATTTTGGTAAATTCACTTGCAAAAACTTTTTTTACTGTCAGATTAAGAAATTCTGGATTTCCTTGGGGGAAGTCAAGTTTTTTACAACACCAAAAAATGAATCCATATTATTCAAGCTATACCTCAGTACTTAATACTTATGTAAAAAGTAGTGATATCAAAACACTATTTTGATTGAAATTTTCACTTTCAAGGTTTATATGTAGAAAACCTAAATTGCTAGATTCTAGGGAAACACAATGCACAAAAACTTGTTTATATATCCAAGAACACAAAGATAATGCTAAAGTTCAATATTCCTTAAAATGCCATCTTAGGTTTTAGAAGTATAGAACCATTCACAGGTAATATAATCAGGAAAGTGGTTGTTTCACTTTTGTAAGGAATTGTAAGAAACGAAAAATCTCCACTCAAAAAAAGAAAAACTTCACTATCTAAAACTAACTCCAAAGACATAAAAATACAATTCTCAAAGAAATAAACCATTATAACCTACATTTCGATATAAACTTTAGTTCAAGATCATTTGTTCTTAGATGAACAGATAGTTTTCTAGTCAAAGTAAATTTCTCTCTTAAGGTGGCATGTTTCTTGAAAACATTACAAGAGAACTAATAAACTGGAGAGATGTATTTGGGGATTTAAGCTGTATACTACAATTTAAATGATGATTATTTGTGCATGCAGATCCTTACTTATGAGGAGTTTCTAACTGCTTTTTGCAGTGCCGCCCTCTTTAAAAAGAGTCACTGGAGATAAGGAAAGAAATTGTTATAAATAGGATTACACTCAAAATGAATTACACATAAAAGAAAGACTACCTCCAGTGAACTTCATTATAAAAGAACCTAAAGACATGGCAAAGCAGTGGATCACTTGGAAAGAAATGTCACCCTATACAGATTTGCTACTTCTAGAATCGATTTCCCCAGACCTCGGAGGGCCTTGCGCTGTATGTCAGATTTCATTCATGTCTGTTCATTTTGACTGGCTGTTACAGAGAAATGTGGGTTCTTTCATTTCACTGGAACAAACAAAACGTGATTAAAATATTCAACTTTGCCTTTAAAAAAGAGCTTATCATTCCATGGAAGTAGAGCAGTTTATTGCTTTAGCTCATAGCTTTTGTCTCAGACAGCCCTGAGTTTGAGACACCACTCTGTAGCCTTACCACGCTCCAGAACCCAACGTCCACAAAATAATTAAGTGTGTCTGTCTTGGTCACTGAGGTATTCCTCGCACCCAGAACCATGCCTGGCCCAGAAAATAACTGCTGGATACTGAAAGAATTTAATATCTCTAAGCGTTGGTTTTTTTGCATATAAATCTGCTTCAAAGTGGGTTCCAAGGATAAAATATGGCAAAATGTGAACAGTCTTTGACCAATGTAAGCACTCCCTACGTGCTTGCTAATATTATCATTTCAATGAAAATCAAGTCAGGTTTCTAATATATATGGTTAAGCACATACTCTCTCTTTCCCAGATAAGTTTAAGGCCTCATAGAATTTGTAATCCTTTTCCCCCAATTTCCTTTTATCATTTTTAAAAAGTTCCACATAATCAATTCCAGCTATTTACAGATGATTCCTGGTCTCTCTACCTCTGACTTTTCTCCTCTTTAAATCCAAATTTCTCACTGTCCTAACGATACTGCTAGTGAGTAGTAAGCAACCACATCTCTCCACAAAACAAAATATCCAGTGTAGGTTGTGTGTATACCACACACACACAAACACACACACACACGTATTCTTACTGAAAGTCTCTTCTCCTTAATTAACCTTTATTGGAGATTTCAGATTAAAATGGAATGCTTTTAATATTGCCCTCTGCTAAATAAATGTCATGGCTTTCACAGTTACTATATCAATTATGCTTCCCAGAAGATTTTCTATACTGGTTTTATCTGTAAGTCTATTCTTTACAAACAAACAGTAAATTCCTTGAAGTCGGGGAATATGTAAATAGTTATTTTTCTAGGTCCCAAAGGAGGTTTCTCCTGCTAATAAGCATTCTCCCTGCCCCACTCCCAAGACCATCAAGTCATACCTGACTAAAAATGCAAAGGATGAAATCATCCATTTGTAGAAATGACTCACAATAAATCAAAGTGGGCTGAGTACAAGCCCTCAGGAAAACAGAAATGGACTGGAATTGTAACTAAGAATATTCAAGTAGAGTTGCATGTTAATCTCTCTGAAAAACTGTAACGCATAAACAAAAGAAAATTGTCCAGAAGCTAAGAAGAGACTCCAGCATCTGAATGAGAGTATATCTTATGCTTTGGAGTCCAGTGGTCCCAAAGCACAGAAACCCATTTCAACCGACCCAACAATTCAAAGACTCAGGCCCAAAGATCACTTAACTGCCTCTCCTTGGTCCTATCTCAGGCTCACTGAGCAACGTTCTGACCATAATTTGTGCCACAGGAAGCAAACATGATTTCTGGATCCTCTCAACACATTCAGTTCTCAATGTAAATTAATAGATTGGCTTTTGGGATTTTATTTATCAATCTCTATTAGTTTGTTCTTGTGAGTCTGCCCTCTGAGGCAACTTTGTTACTGATCCACTTACAAATGATATTTTTAAGTCTGTCAGGCCAGGGCCAGACTCAAAAACAAGTAAATTCTCTAAGGTAACCTGATCTAAGTATATGTTTTCCCATTCGAGAAAGTAATGGCCCAAGTCATTTTATGTCCAATCTGTTATTTCTTCTGTCTTCTGTCTTATAGCTTGAGTAAGAATATATCTCTACACATGTTTTGGGTGTACAGATTCCCTGGGATAAAGTGGGATAAAGCACAGTGTTATGGTGCACAGGTTATAGATGCTGACACTGTCAGAGTGGACAGCAGTGGGATGGAGTGCTCTGGCCAGTTGCCACAGGCCACATGATGCTTCCTTCACTTACTCTAGATGCCATGTTATTTTTTATGATATGAAAATATGGGAAAGCACTTACTTGAAGCACTCCACTGCTCAGTGACTTAATAGATACACATCTTTTTCATCATCAGATAATAAATACATCATGACTGGAGTGACTGGGTGGCTAAGTCCAGCTAAGCATCTGTTTCCAGCCCAAGTCAGGGTTCTGGGATCAAGCCCTGCGATGTGGGCTCCACGCTCAGCAGGGAGTTTGTTTCTCCCTCTCCCTCTGCTTCTCTCCACCCCCCTGCCTGTTCTCTTTCTCTCTCTCAAATAAATAAATAACATCTTTAAAAAATAATTTAGGGATGCCTGGGTAGCTCAGGAGGTTAGCACCTGCCTTCGGCCCAGGGTGTGATCCTGGAGGCCCAGGATCAAGTCCCACATAGGGCTCCCTGCATGGAGTCTGCTTCTCCCTCTGCCTATGTCTCTGCTTCTCTGTGTGTGTGTCTCTCTTGAATAAATAAATAAAATCTTTTAAAAAATAAAAATAAAATAAAAATAAAAAACAATTTAAAAATAAATACATCATGACCATACAGTCTTTTCACAAGTTTTCTCTTCTCCACCTACCTGATGATCTTTCTTGCTGAAGCTAAGCCTCTTATCCTTATCAGGTAAGCTATACTATCACCAATACATTCTTCTTCCTAATTCTCATCCTCAAGTCAAACTGACCTGCAACTATGAATAGCCACTCTACTTCCTTTAAGAAGTTTTCCTTAATGAACATAAACTATAGACAAATTGACAGTATAACTAGCCAGTTGATTTCAGCTATACTATAACCATTCTCCTATCTTTCCATAGTAAGAGAGGTTTATGTGAGCACATCTTACCTATCTGAAGATCACAACACCCAGTCTCCCTCGGAGTTAGGTGTAGCCATTTGGAGTCTGAGTTGAGGGAATACTCCACTTACCAATCATTAACCACATCCCAGAGGATATCACTGTCCCTCAAAACCTTGCAAGAATTCAAATGTTTCCAAAATTCAACTTTTCCTTCAAAATATGAACCACACTTCTCTTGAGAAAACCAGTAAATGTATTTTTCTCTACCTCATTATAATCTTAAAGCTGTTCATTATAGTTTGGATATATATATAATATATATGTATATATATATTATATACACTTTATCTACATGATCTCATCTCACAGTATGAAACTGTTTTATAGTGAATTATGTCAAGAATTGTAAAAGGTCTGAGATTTTACCTACTTCCAGGTTAATGAGTTAGCCTAACCCATTCATAGCTGTTGGCAGAGGGTGTGAGACTCCTGGGCCAGAGACAGAGAACTTTATTTATTACTCATAATATAGCAAGCAGCCTGAGCTCCCTGCTTACATTAGTTCTCTTATCCCCAAGTACATTGAGTGCAATGTGTAGGGGCCTGGGCCTATGCTGCATACACAGAGGGTGTGTGTCATCAAACTTAGGAAACCCCTAATCTTTAATAGTGAACTAGAAACAAATCTGCTCTCTGCCCCAGAGGGCAATACTATCTCTATTCTACTAGATAGAAAAAAAATATTCCCTATGCCAGAGAAAACACTGTCTCTATTTTCTCCAGTTGTTTGTTGTACAAACATCCTTGAAAAGAATTTGGAGGGAAAAAAAGTTGTCAGTGCCATGACAGTTACAGATCCATGGAGAATAGTCTCCTAAAAAATGGCAATGACCAGACCTCAGCATAGGTTCTATGAAGAAAGAAATGAAAACATCAGATTGAAGTAAATTGTATCCTCCTCCCCCTTCCCACCAATCCCCTTTCCACCAATCCCCTGCCCATGACCAAAGAAAAGAGCAAGAATAGTATTAATGACGTTTAAGGAGAAAACAAACTTTTTGCACAGCCAAAGTGGACAGAAACATTAAGTAATTATCCAATGAATTTGAGTTAAAGAATCAGTTATTCTGTGCTCAAGAAGCCAGCTCTAGAATTGTCTTCAGGTAATCCTCTCCCTCATGCCTCAGTAAGTTGTGGTTAGGTAACCAACCCGGGCACCCACAGACACTAACCATTTCAAAAGAGGACTCTGATTTCTTCCCTTTCTGTGATTTTTTTTTTTTTTTTTTTGCTCTTTTTGTCTCCTCTTACCGAAGCTTCTGTAACTCACAGTGCTAACTATGCAACCAACATGGTTTTAAGTGATAGTTAAATAAATTCATTTAATACAACAACCCAGTGAAGTAGATTCTAACATCATCCTTCTTTTACAGAAAAGAAACCTGAGGCATTTTTTTTAAAGATTTATTTTATTTATTTGAGAAAGAGAGCAAGCACATGAGCAGGGCAGGGGAGACAGAAAGAGAGAATCTCAGGCGGACTGAGTGGGGGAGGGGGACCAAGAGCAGAAGGAGACAGAAAGAGAATCTCAGGCAGACTGAGTGCAGAACCCAATACAGGCTCCATTGCATGACTTGAACTGAAATCAAGAGTCAGGCACTCAACCAACTAAGCCATCCAGGTGCCTCAAAACTTGAGGCATTAAAAAATAATATTATATTTATATTTCAATAATAAGTATCTTTTCAAAGTCACACAGCTAATAAAGTGTATAGCCAGGATTTAATTGTAGGATGATTGACTCCAAAGCCCAAGCTCATCATGACGACTCAACATCATCCGTCAATGTTAGCACTCTGCTGTGTGATTTCCATAAACTTCCTCATGCTAAAAGAATAATATACCAAGATTTAGCCACCCATGTAGGGATTTGAGAAATTTTTGGTCAGTGTTTGTTTCCTAAAATTGAGACTATTAATTCCCTCTTATTTATGTTTTCTTGTTCATTTGAAAATCTCCTCAAATTAAGTGAAAATGATCCAATCTACACTTTTTAATGAAACATAATATTCCATTGCAAGGATGTACCATAATCTATTCAATCATTACTCTGTTCATAGGCATTCACCTTGTTTCCAATTTGTTCCATTGACAAATATTTCAACAATGAACTCCTTGCTCATAAATCTTAATGGACCCAGGCTTTTACTTCTATGGGCTCAATTCCCAGGAGCAGGTCTTGGCACTTACCAATGCCAAGTAGTCAACATCAGATTCTCAACAAATGTAATTGGTTATTTGGATCTGTTCTTCTATCATTTTAGAGTCAAATCTTGTTGCACACTTTTATAGGCCTGTTTTTCAAATTGTTAAATTGCACATTTTTAATAGGTTTTTTTTTAATAGTGTTGTTTTAATAAATAGCTCTATTTATTATTTAAGGGCTTTGTTATTACAGATATTAGTTCTTTTTCTGTCATCTATATTTCAACTTTTTTCTCAAATCTATCATTTATATTGAATTTATTTATGGGAATTTTAATGCAAAATGTTTTAATTTATAAATATTTAAATACATTTCTCTTTTTTTCTATAGATTCTGACTATCTAGCTCTAACAGGAGCTCTCTAACCTCTAGTTTTTACATTTTCTCTAGCCTCTACATTTTTTTCTAAGAATTATAAGTTTAAATTTAAGTTGTAGGTACACCTGGGTGGCTCAGCAGTTGGGCATCTGCCTTTGGCTCAGGGCGTTATCCCAGGTCCAGGGATTGAGTCCTGCATCGGGCTTCCTGTGAGGAGCCTGCTTCTCCTCTGTCTGTGTCTCTGCCTCTCTCTATCTATGTCTCTCATGAATAAATTAATAAATCTTTTTTAAAAATTTAAGTTTTAATCTGTCTGAAGTCTCTTTGTCTATATATGATGTGAGGTGGGCTTCTAAACTTACTTTCAAATGGATAGCCAATTGTGCCAGAATCCTTTTTTTAAGTAAACCATGCTTTTCCTATTGAATTAAATCTTTACCACATACTAAATTCTCCTATTTGGTGGGAAATATTCTGGACACTATTCTGTTTCATTGGTCTATTTGTATTTTTTGTGCCAAATAACACTGCAATCACAAATTATTGAAAGATTAAATGAGAGGGGAAAGAAAATAAGCAGCAATTTGTACAAACCAGTAAAAATAAAGGAAAAAAAAGAAAACAGTAGCATAAATAACAAACAAAATCAGACAGAAATATATCTTGGGGCACCTGGGTGGCTCAACCAGTTGAATGTCTGACTCTGCATTTTCATTCAGGTCATGATCTCAGGGTTATGAGATCAAGCCCCTCATTGGGATCAAGCCTGGGATCGAGCTCTGGGTTCAACCAAGAGTCAGCTTCTCCCTGCCTCTCCCTCTCCTTCTTCCCCTCCACTCCTTTTCTCTCTCTCTAGGATAAATAAATAATTTTTAAGGTTTTATTTATTTATTCATGAGAGACAGGCAGAGACATAGGCAGAGGGAGAAGCAGGCTTCTGCCCAATGCAGGACTCGATTCCGGGACTTTGGGATCACGACCCGAGCCAAAGGCAGATTCTCAACCACTGAGTCATCCAGGTGCCCCAGATAAGTAAATCTTAAAAAAAAGAGAAAAGAAGGACTATGTTTTAAAGTCAGATAGAATTATATATGTTGCTAGAATAAATGTAAACATTTTTTGTCTTTTAAGCTCTGCTGATATTGTCTCCGGTGTGGCTAGCACAAGTTATCAAATAAACCTGGAGAACTACATAAGGAAATTAACTATTTTAGATCATTAATAGTAGAGAATGTTTTTACAAGAACGTGGTTTCCTACTTTATAAAATATCAGAGCTAATATGGTGTATTTTTGGAAAATCAATGTCACAGTAAAGCAAAAACTTGTTTTCTGTTTTTTTTTTTTAAACCAAAGACACTGAATCAATGTCATGTCATTATTTCCATAATATGCCCCAAAAGTTTTTGTAATTGACATTATGTTATTTGAAGGCTATTGATAGGTGACTATCTACTAAGTGACAGCTGTTAAGTTTTTTGTGATGACATTATTTAATGTGAGGGATATTGCTCAGTAAAAAAAATCAAATAAATGACAGCTGCTCAGGGTACCATTTTGGTCTTGCTACCTTCTCAGCAGCTTTAACAAAAAAAGATGAATGAGTTTCAACCAATCAGAAAATTGATTCAGCCATTAAATCATATTCCTATCTTGCTGTTTTATTCCCTATGGGATAGTTTATATTCTATATCTGGCTATCTTTTTAGATGTGTGAAATACTGAGGTACATGAAATATCTTTTCATCCTTGTGGATTTGGGGTGGTTTTGTCATTACTGTTCCCATCGCTATTATTTTAGCAATGCTGTCCTGGGAACAGTACTTTGTTTAATGTGGTTATATGAACAACAATGAAAGTAATACCTATACAATTCAGGTATACTTAGCTCACCTGTACTCACCCTATAACATCTTGGCAATGTCCAGCTTTATTTAAAAAAAAAAAAAAACTTTTCAATAGCTCAGTTTCTCAAGTCTATGTACCCTTTATTTAGTAAAATGGTTCATTAACAATATGGAGAAGAGTGGAATAATAGGCATTGCTGTCAGTCCTCAGCAACTAGTCCCTATTTCAGTTGGAGATTAAATTGCCTGATGTCCTCACTTTAATAATTGCTGAGGCTGACTTTTATGAGGCTATCATGAGGAACGCTTTAAGCTTTCAAGGGAATGTCATTTAAAAGACAGAAAATTAGATGCTGATATGCCTAAGTAACTGCTAATAATTAATTAAAATGGGATTCAGTAGTGAGTTCTTTAATATTCCATGCCTTTCCTTAAAATGTTAATAAAATAATCAATAGACATTATTTCAGACATTGTAGTATTAATACATATACAAGTAATGATCAACGTATACGCTTCTTAGTCTATGTTTAGTTTTTTTAAAAAAGCATAATCAAAAGCATCTACTTGATGCAGAGGAGATGTTATACTTCTATCACCCTAATGGTGTGAAAATGTAATGATGGTTTCCTACAAAGGAAAACCTCTTTTCTTTGATGTTTGAGCTTGGCTTCCATTACCACAGCCTCAGTAAGCTGAGAAGAAAACACACATTACCCACCTATCAAAGATGCCATGACTGCACTGCTGACAAGCATATCCTTAATTGCAGGATTTAAAATGATGTCTCTGCTTTTGATTTTCATGGTGACAACTCTTTACTAAAATAATATAAGCAGTACTACCTAAAAACAGCAGATGCAATGTCCTATTACTTCATAGAGGTATCCATAAAAAAAGTAGAAATCACAAAGATGCTCAGTGTAAATGATGAACCACTGTACTCTCATCTTTGTGAATCTGCTTCACTCAGAAACATTCAATTTGACATAAGAATCCTAAACCTGTATGCATAAGTATAAAACTTCCCATTATTTGTGAGAAACATAATTAAATAGAGTCTAAATGATTATAGACTAAATGTACAAGATATTCTAGTAAATGTTATATTCTCAATCTAATTCAAATATGATATCCCAAATTACAAGTTAGTCTGCAAAAATCACTGTCTTAAACATGGAGCAGCGGGAGAAAGAAAGAGATCTTAACTTAGAAAAAAGGAATAACTCATCTTGCAAGGTTTTTGTAAGCATTAAGTTAGATTCTAAAGTATCTCGTTCAGTAAAATATTGTATTATTTATCAGTTTTAGAGGCAAGAACAGAATACAAAATGAGAAGGTCCTAAGATTTATAATATTTTATAAAAATAAGCAAGGAGTGGGAGAAATAGCAGAAGAACAGAGAAAAACAAAAGTGAGAAACATGAACTAAATGTGGGAGAAGAGGATAAGGAGAATGGGTTGGGGCTGTGGTGAATCTTCTCTGATAAAAGTTGTCTGAGATCCTTTGACTGGGAACATTTGCTTCCCAGGAAGGTCTTGGTGTTTGTAGCAGTGATGCCTATTAGACTTTTCTGACAGTGACCAAAATAGAATTTTTTGTCAAAGACTTGAATAAGCCTCCACAGGAGCTCAGGTAGATTGATGTATTCAGCATGACAGTGCATATTAGAATTCTGGGCATCCTAAATGAATTCTGGCTACAGAAGCCCATATTGTATGAATCCTGATTAGGGGTGGTAGGCAGGAATAAAGAAATTTCATCTGTTCTCTCAAGCCAATAGCATATATTAGATCATCAGGAGATGGAGATTCTGGCCTGATTCTGGAATTTGAGCTGTCCTGCTAAGGACCCTGTGGATAAGAATAGACAAAATTTCTGGAGTGCTCTTCTCTCATGCAGACATAAGCCTCAAAATCATTTAAATTCTCTAAGGCTTCTCAAAATAAAGCCAGTCCATTAACTGGAGTAGCTATTGTCCAAATCAGACATGTCAGTTTACATCGTGGTCCAAATCTATTCCTATTAACATTTACTAAGATACTGAATATGTTGCTAACATATATGGCCATAAGGAATAAAGTTCTGGTATGCACATCAGAGGTATAGTTTAGGAAGTGTACAGAATTAAATGGCCCACTATCTTTAACACTAAAATCATCCCAGAAATGGGATGATACCTAAAATACCTAAAATACCTAAAATACCTAAAATACCTCAATGGGATGATACCTAAAATAACCAAAAGTTTACAGTGGCTAGACTAATGAATTTCCTACAAATGTCCAGGTCTTTCTTTATGGATATCAGTTATGGTCAGTTAACTGGCAACATTTTTCAGAGTTATAAACATCAAACAAAGGGTATAAACTATGGGTTTATGGATATCTGGACATAAGGCAAAACAGTAAGAGAACTTTACAATGTGCTGTCTTTATAACCTAGTCTACTTTGGGAACGAGTTGTAGTATTCACACAAGTTGTCCAAAAAATAGGATGTCACTTTATGCTTCAAAAAACATCCTAATCCACCACTTCTTCCTTTTTCTAAAAGAAGTGAAAAAAAAAAAAAATACATGAGATGAGCGGAGGGTCGTTGAAGTTCTAGGAGTCAGAGAGGTCCTAGAATTCAGGGGTTTCCTCTCCACAGAGGAAAAAGAGCAAGAGGAAAGAGCAAGAGGAAAAAGATCTAATAGAATGAAAGCTTCCTACACTTAAAGAAGTGTAACCAAGAATATTATAAGGTAAAGAATGTAAATACCTAGGATATTGGCTTGCGCTAACAGAGAAATAGCTATTTTCTACAGAGTAACAAAGTAAGTGCATTTAACAGAGTTCTGTGAAACCAGAAAATCTTCAAAGCCTGGACTACAAAGCAAGGCATGACTGCAGTTGTCCACTGGGAAGCAGGAGTGGGTCCTGTGGGCTTTCTGGTTATATATCATCTACATGCAATTTCTTATACTTAGTAGTGAATATATTATGTAATAGATATGTACTATGTATAGATTCAGATCTGTTAAATAGATTTATTAATATAAATTTTGTCAAGGAGTTCTGACTTTGGTTTTAATTATTTCCTGAAGTCCCAAGAAGGGAGGAAATATATCACACAGTTGTATTCCATGAAATGAAACTTAGCAGAATTCAAAAAAAAAAAAAAAAAAACAGAAAATAAAGTATTACTATACAATAAAATGTAAATAAGGCAATAGAAGTATATGCTAATTCACAGATTACAAATTGTTGATAAATGTACAGAAATTTATGCTCAGCAGATTAAGGTTATGTACTTATAGTTTCAACTTATAATTTAGGCAAAATGTAATTAAAATGCCCACTATGTTCATCCTCACACAAAAACATTTAAGGGAACGATACCACACAATTCAAGTATTGGCTATTAAAAAAAAAAATTCAGGATAAAGAATAGTTAGATTCTTTGGCTAAATTAACCAATTCTTTACAAATTAAACTTAGATTATGAAATGGTACAATTGTTTAAGCCAAAGTTGCCCATAAACCCTTTAATCAATAATACTGAATTTCTTTTGCACCCACAAAGCAAGGACATCATACTATAAGAAAAGAACATTCAGAGAACAAAAAAATGGCTCTAGGAATTTAAAAATATGACAAATGAACTCCAAAACACCATAGAAAAAAAACACAACCATATAAACCAGACCACTATATCTTCTCAAATAAATTATCAGTTGGGATCCCTGGGTGGCGCAGCGGTTTGGCGCCTGCCTTTGGCCCAGGGCGCGATCCTGGAGTCCCAGGATCAAATCCCACATCGGGCTCCCGGTGCATGGAGTCTGCTTATGTCTCTGCCTCTCTCTCTCTCTCTCTGTGACTATCATAAAGAAATAAATAAATAAATAAATTATCAGTCAAATGTGAGGGTGGAATAAAGACATTTTCTGATATGCTGATTCTGTCTTTTGCTTTTGCTTTCATTCATTCAATTATTCAATTAGTTATTAAAGTCCAAGAATTGTGACAAACACGAGAATTTCTATGCCTCGACTCTTCAAATAGGTTTTGTTCCTTTTAGACAAAGATGTGTTAGATTTGTTTAGATTTTATTTTTTAAAGATTTTATTTATTTACCCATGAGAGACACAAAGAAGCAGAGGGAGAAGCAGTGTTCCCAAGGGGAGCCCAATGCGGGACTCAATCCTAGGACCCCAGGATCATGACCTGAGCCAAAGGCAGATGCTCAAACACTGAGCCACCCAAATGCCCCAGATTTGTTTAGATTTTAGTGATAGATCTTTAGTCCCTCACACGGGGCTTAAACTTTTTTTAAAAAAGTGCATAAAGTGCATAAGAAGTGCATAAAACTTTTTTTAAAAAATAAACTTTCTCCTCTGCCATTTGGACTTAGAAAACACTAATACAGAATATAATATTGGCTAAATGGAATAGGGACATTTTATCTGACTTTATCTTCTTAAATAGACAGTTCTACTAGTCAGATTCAGGGTTAGTAACCATTTCAAATATCCCATGTAGTTCTAAACAATTTACTGTACATAAGCAACAATTCTGGTATTTTAGAAGGCTATAGGTTATTAGATATGGCCAATGTTGATAGATTATCATTGTTATCATCTAAAATGTTAACCAACCTTCAAACTATCCTTAAAGGATCATCTGTACATACAATCCAAACCACATATAAAGTTAAATAAATATTAATGACAAAATTAAACTGCATATAAACAAAAATCAAAATGTGATAAAGAGTATTAAGGGTGCCTGGCTGGCTCAGTCAGTAGAACATGCAATTCTTGATCTCAGGGTCATGAGTTCAAGCCTCAAATTGGGGCAGAGAGTTTATTTAAAAAAATAATAAATAAAATAAAATAAAATAAAATTAAATTAAATTAAATTAAAATAAAATAAAATAATATATATATATGCAATGTTCCAAAGAAAGTTTGGGAGGCTACATGACAGGAACTTCTATAGGCATTGTTTGTCTTGAAAGAGGAGAATTTAGAAATGAAGCTTTTTGTGGCTATTGCATGTTTGCAACACTCATTGCTTCCCTTATATTCAGATGATCATTCAAAAAAAAACATGCAGCTTATGAGAAGATTATTGATGCTAAATCTTTAGGCTCTATATGTTTTTTCCCAAACATTTTTGGAGCCACTAAAGACTCAAAATAACTACAAACCAGAATGGTCCCCACTGACTATGTAAATTCCATAGACCAATAGGACTACTTTTCAGAGAAAAGAGCAAAGATGCAGTGAGGATCATATCTCAGAATTAAATGAGAAAAATATCTACTTAAAAGTTCAGAGACATCAATAACTTCATTATCAAATTTTGTAAATTACTTTCCACCTACTTTATCTAGGTAGTTGCTTTTACTGCCAATGGAACCTGACCTTAAGTCCTAGGAAAAAAATACTTATGAAGCATAAAGTGGCCATGTAACTATCCCTCAAGTGTTTATTATGAAAAATACCCTGAACCAAGCAATGTGGGAGACACAAATATCTATAAAATACAGATCTCCCAAGAGCTCTCAGTATAAAGGAGGCTACGAGACAAATTGCTGGAAGGCAAGACTACAATTTAGAGCCAAACAAGAAGTATAAGAGAGAATCATAGAAACCTTCCAATAATCTGCACAAGAGTTTCAACCAGTAATAAAACTCAGGATTCATGAACTGAACTCTTCTGGAAACTATATCTTAAATTTTGTGTATATTCAAATATTCTTTTTTCTTTTGGTGAAGGCATCTTTTGACTAGATAAATTAGGAAATCTGAAAAAAGTGTGTGACAAACTAAAATTAGATCAAAGGAAAGACTATGCTATTTCCCTTCACATATTCAGAATAGATATGACTTAGACGTGTTTTAAGATAACACCTTAAAATACCATGCTATTTTACTTTGCTTTGTTTATCAAAAGAAGGGTGAAAATAATAATGGATAAAATAAAGATATTTTGCTTCAATTCAAAAACCCTGAAATTTGTTATTCTAATAAATCTCTGCATCAAAATGAACATCTACTAGATCTTACAACTCTGAAAGCCTATTGTGGAAAGTAGGTTGGTCAGATATTATGATATTCAGACATTTAAAAGAGATTTTTCCCCCTGAATAACATATTATTTGGCATTATTTTCATTCTTTTTATGTGAAATTTGACCCAAATTTGCTTTCTTATTTGTATAAAAATCTTTTGATATCTCACTTGAAAGAAGGAAGATAATGGCATAGTAAAGTAGAATCCCTTTTCCACAATAAACAAACTAAAGATGAGCATCTTTTGATTATGTTTTGTGATGTGCAAAACCTTATTATACAAAGCTTTTATTTAAATTACAGAATGGCAAAGCCATGACAGAGAAATTAAAAATAGTTATTTAGTTTCCAAACTGACCCATATAAGAAAATATATAATTTATTCCTTAAATATGTAGTATAAAATGCTTTAGAAAAAAAAATAGCTAATTGGCCAGGATTTGATAATGATGAGCCTTACGGCAATAAAAAAAAACAAAAACAAAAAAAAAGGAAAAATGATCCTCACAGAGCTCTAGGGATGCTCAAAATTTAAACTATTGAGAATGCCATTTCTATATCACCTAGGATAATGTTCTTAAAATAAAACATTTTCTTTTCACTTGCTAAGATAGGATACTGGTTATGTGCCCTTTATATTGGCTTCATTAAAATCCATTTGCCTTAAAAACAATTTGATATCAGAAAATCTATTAATATACTATACCATATTAATAGGCTAAAAGAGAGTAAAATATGTCTGTTTCAATAGATATCAAGTAAAAGCATTTAAAGAACTTCAATGTTCATACAAGAAAAAGATCTACTTTGCCATTATTATTTAATATTCTCTGGAAGTACCAGTTAATGAAAGGAAAGAAAGAAGAGAACTGTACATTAAAAGGAAAAGGTAAAATTACCATGACTTGCAGATGAAATTTTATATACTTAGGAAATCTAAAGAAATCAATAAAAAGTGTAATAAATAATAAGAAAATTCAGTAACATGTCTGGCTTGAAAATTAATACTCAAAGATCTATAATTTCCCATGTGTAACCAATAACAAGCCGAAAAATATCATGGAGGAACAGATCTCATTTGCAATAGCAAAAAAAGATAAAATACCTGGAAAAAAAATTTTTTTCAAGTGTGAAGAACTTATATAAAGAGAATATTTTAAATTTACTAAGGTGTCCCTGGCTGGCTCAGTCGGAAGAGCATGCAATACTTTTTTTTTTTTTTTTTAAGATTTTATTTTATTTGTTTATTCATGAGAGACACACAGAGAAAGGCAGAGACACAGGCAAAGGGAAAGCAGGCTCCATGCAGGGTCCCCAATGCAGGACTCAATCCTAGGACCCTGGGATCATGCCCTGAGCCAAAGGCAAACACTTAACTGCTGAGCCACCTAGGTATTCCAAGCATGTGACTCTTGATCCCAGTGTCATGAGTTTGAGCTTAGAATGAGTATAGAAGTTATTTTAGTAAGCTTTTCTTAAAAACTAAAAAAAATTAGGGATGCCTGGATGGCTCAGGGGTTAAGCTCTGCTTTCGGCTCAGGGCATGATCCTGGAGTTCAGAGATCGAGTCCTACATCAGGCTCTCTAAGGGGAGCCTGCTTCTCTCCCTGCCTATGTCTCTGTGTCTCTAATTAATAACTAAAATTTTTTAAAACACTGAAAAAAATTAAATTTTCTGAAATCTTTAAAAATTTTGTTCTTGGATAGTAATACTCAAAATTGGAAAGATTCAATGTACATTAGCACGATTTTTTTTTTTTAATTTTACAAAAAAGTACTGAAGTTCAGCTAGAAAAATAATGGGAGTATGCAGAAAAACCTTGAAAAAGAACATTAATAAGGACAAGTTCTACCAGATATTCAAATATACTGTGAAGCTACAATAATTAGTTTGCTTTGGCAATAGGGAAATATTATACAGACAAATAAATTGAACAGAATAAGTATCTAATGTGAAAATACTGTTGACCTTAAAGGTGGTTTTTCAGTTAGAAGGAAAGGGAATTATTCAATAAATCATCCTGAGATAACTGGTTACCTATTTGGAAAAAAATAAATCTATATTTCTTTTTTATGCTACTCACCAAAATAAATGTCCAAGTGCCTCAAAGAACAATAGAAGGTAAAAAGATTAAATTATAAATACATTTGTAAGCTTGGTGTAGAATAGGCATTTCTAGAGAGGAAACAAAATCAGGATGCTGTGGAAAAATAGATTGATAAATTTGGATAAATTCAGTGTTTGTGTATGGTGAAAAATATTGACTCAAGTGACAAATTAGGGGAAATTTATTAATGCATGTTTTAAGGATAAAAACCTTCGTTCTTAATTAAAACAATCTAAAAGAACTAATAAGGAATGAAGAAGTTAATAAAATATTTAAAAAGAAGGAGACAGGGATCCCTGGGTGGCGCAGCGGTTTGGCGCCCGCCTTTGGCCCAGGGCGCGATCCTGGAGACCCGGGATCGAATCCCACGTCGGGCTCCCGGTGCATGGAGCCTGCTTCTCCCTCTGCCTGTGTCTCTGCCTCTCTCTCTCTCTCTCTCTCTCTCTCTGTGACTATCATAAATAAATAAAAATTAAAAATATATATATATTAAAAGAAGAAGACAACGACAAAAAAAGAGCAAAAGGCAATTCAGAGTAGGTGCAGGAGGAAGGTAACAAAAAAATAAGTTCAATTTTACTTCTAATTTTTAAAAGCAGTTTTAAAAACTACAATGAGGTGCTGTTTTCATCTATCCCACTAAGTAGTTGAAAGGTAGATTATACTCTGTTTATAATTAAGGTATGAGGAAAATTAATAAATTAGTAAAATATTTTGGAAAGAAAATTGGCTGTGTCTCCCAGAACTGTAAATATATGTACATTTGACCTTAGTTCTGTAGCCAGGAAGTTACTCTATAAAAATCCTAGCACATGTATCTTAAGATGTAAAAGGATGTGTATTACAGTAAAAATAAAATAACTAAAAATAAAATAAAGAACTAGAACTACTTTAAATGCCCCTGATGAAAGACAATCTATGTAAATGAGATAATATGTAGCAGAAATCAATGTCAGCATTTTAAAGAATTTATTAACACAGAATTATATCCAAATATATTTAATGAAAAATATATAAAGTGTAGAATTATAGTAATATTGGTAATTCTGCTTGTAAGTAAGTAAATAAATAAGTAAATAAGATACATATTTATGTATATAAATTTTAGTTTCCTGGAAAACTCATAAGAAACTATTTCTAGAGTTTCCTTTGGGAAGAGGTTCTGAGGGTGGTGAGAAGTCTTTAAACTTCTGCTTCTGTCCACTGGTGGTGTCTAAACTTTCTGATCATGTACATACTCATTTTTTAATTGTCAAAATAAATGGGTTTTATGGAAATATGATTCACTTTTCTTTTCTTATCTTCATTAAAAATAATAAATGAGTTCCAAAAAGTTGTCTGCTTTCTGTTACACAGACTGACAAGAACAGGCAGTACTGAGAATATAGGTAAAGTGCACCCTGATGGGTGTGTGTGTACACACATACACATACACAAACAAATGTAAGCTCTATAGTCCTTTCTATGAGGTACATAGGAAGAAATTAGAATACAAGGGGGAAAGGAAATAAAAGAACAAAAAAAATAACAACACAAGCGGGAAAGGAAATAAAAGAACAGAAAACAAAACAAAAGAATAAAAAGAAAAAATCAGAATACAAGGGGGAAAGGAAATAATAGAACATAATTTTAAGTGAAAAAAGAGTTTGCAGGTTAACATGTACAGCATAGCCCATATGATTAAAATTATTTATGTGTTGGTGTAAAGAGAGGATGTTCATTTAAAAATCAATAGCTATCATTACCTATGGAAAACGGGAGTTATTTTATTTTATTTTGTTTTTTAAGATTTTTATTTATTTATTCATGAGAAGCACAAAAGAAAGAGGCAGAGATATAGGTAGAGGGAGAAGCAGGCTCCCTGCAGGATTCTTGGACCCAGGGTCATGACCTGAGCCGAAGGCAGAACCTCAATCACTGAGCTACCCAGGTACCCCGAGAGTAATTTTATTTTCATTTTCTTTTTCAGGCCTAAATATTTCTTGAACTTTCTATACCAGTAAATGGTATATTTAATCACAAGAAATTATCAATAGTAGTTTTTAATCACACACTTTGTTATATCAATAATGAAAAAACATTTGGCCATAAACTATGACATAAAATACTAAATCTTTCATAGAAGAAATTCTATGAAGCAATTCTTTAATATGTTAAATTTGTAAACTAGGATTAGGATTTTATAATCTCCACCAAAATAAGACAAAACAAAACAACAAACAAACAAACAAAAAAAATCAAATTTGGAATGATATTTATTCTCCCTGAGACCCTGTTATAACTACAATTTCATTTGGGCTGAAATTTCCCTAAGACACAGTATCTCCCTTAAAGGCTCTTATGTGGCAGCCCAGGTGGCTCAACGGTTTAGCGCCACCTTCAGCCCAAGGCCTGATCCTGGAGACCTCGGATCAAGTCCCAGGTCAAGCTCTCTGCATGGAGCCTGCTTGTGTCTCTGCCTCTCTCTCTGTGTTTGTCTCTCATGAATAAATAAATAAAATCTTAAAAAATAAATAAATAAAGGTTCATATGAAGTCTAGGTGATAAGCAAAAGACAAATACAAAGGTAACTATTTTATAGGAATATATATGCCACTGGAGCTATGAAAATAACAAACTTGCTCATGTTACAAAATAACAGTTCGTGAGAGTGAGGGGCCAGAGAGAAGAGCAGGTAATCTCATGGAAGATGAAGCACTCCACAGCCCTCAAATAATTCTCAAACTTTCTCACTCTGAAGCTTCACTAGGCTTTTAAGATTATTGATGTGGTGATGTTCTTTTCTTGTCTGGGAAAATGTGCAAGCCCATTACCCTAGTCAACAGGAACTGTGAGACATGCAGATTTCCTAGGGAGAAAGTCACTTGCAGATGTCCAATCTCCTAACTCATCACATTATCACTCCAATACAAACTTCTAAAATAAACAAGAGTCAATAAATACTGCTCTTCTTGCTATCCAGATATTACAACTCATCAAAAAATAAATGGACAAATGTAAGAAGTCTCACCGTTTATAGATTAAAAGATATTCTGACAAATTTTATTGCTATGCAGTAGGGATTTTTTAAAAATGTATGCATATTCTTCTCAGTTCCACAAATCCCATATCATCATAGAATTTTTCTAAAAATGTTTCCATCCATCTCTATGAGTTTCTATTATTATTTTAATCTGAGAAAGGAAGGGAAAAAGAAATATCCAAATGAAGATGATACATACGTGCCTTCTATTACCATCAGTTGCAATTTTCCGTCTCCTCTACCTAATTCTACTTCAAACTTCTACTTTCTGAGAATTTTCAAATTATGAGAAAATAATGAAAAGTCGATAAATAAGGGATATTTTAAACAACTGCCCTATATATTTTAATGCTTTACTTTTAAATGATATTTCTAACCAGAAAATATACTAATCCACTAAAAGAACTAGAAGAATCTACTACAGATTCTCAAAAGAGAGGATAAGAACACAATTCAAGGATCCAACTCTTTTGTTCCTTTCCCATTTAGTTACTGTGCAACTATGAACCAGTTAGGGAGAAACAGTACAAATCAGGTAATGGGAATGCTTCTCTAAAGTTAGTACCAATGAACAAAGAGCAGATCACTGGTCTTCAATTTCCTTTGGCAAAAAGGTCAAATTAGCTTTTAGACTTCATACCTTAGAAAACAATCATGCATCTGTCTATACCATCAACATTGAGCTTCAACATATTCTTTGATATTGGTTCTCTTAATTATGCTTTGGGTTACATTTCCCTTCACTTTCTAGGCCCAGGCCTCCCAGAGGCAAAAGGATTATCCCAGTGTTTACACAAATCAGTAGCACTAAATCTTACCCAAACAAAGATTTAGAGGGATTTAATAGTCATTTTTTTAAGACTGGCTTTTTGAAAGCTCTTCAATTCTAGACAACCACATTGTAATCAACATTTAAGATGGTATTAATAGACATGTATTTCACTGCCTATTTTCATCATGATAAAACATTTATTTCTCTCAGAAAAAGGTAAATCTCCTTGTAAAGCAGCCTAAAAATGGCCCCTAACTTTATATCCTTAATTACATTGGACAAAAATCACATATGGGACCTCAAAGACTTACAATCAAGTTCAAAGACAAAGGATACAGTAGACATTTACTCCAACAACCAGGAATACTATCTTTCTTGTTGGGATAGAGTTAGAACAATTAAGGCCATACTATAAATTCTATCTAAAAATAGGTTGAAGAAAGAATTCATTCCTAAATTCACCTAAATACACCAAAAACTGGTGTATTACTTCACAAAAAAAAATTTCATCAATAAACTAAACATGGTGTTAAATCATAAATTAGAACCTCCCCTGCTTTGGGTTTCATTCTTTAAGTTCCCATCGCTTCATTTATACTGGATTTGTCCAAAGTCACTGCTTTCTGTCTGGCCTGAACAGAACCCAATTTCTTCTTCCCCCATAACGTGCTCACTAAGTCAGTCTACTTTGGCTATCTTTAAATACTCCCAACCCAAATATTATAGTTTATATACTTCCAACACTTCCTTTTTTCCTGTCCCATCATTTTATAATCAACACAGAAAAGATTCCCCAGACATGACTTCATCTATCCTCAAAGCCCTAAATGCATATTTGCATGCTAGTCTTTTCCATATACCACAAAATACTTCAGTTCATAAAAAAAATAAATAAATTCAATCATTTTTAATTACCTAAAATATTACTGGATGCTGAGAAACAAAAATGAATGAGACAGATCTTTTGTCCTCAAAGAGTTTAGGGTTTATAAGAAAGCAAATAAAAATGATAATAATTGCATAACAAAATTTAAAGCATAGTAATTGTGTTGTTTACAATAACGTCCAAAAGAAACTGGCAATTCATTCTGATGGAAAGAGAAAGAGGATTCTATAGACAAGGAGGCTGGGGAGAAGACTGATACATCCCCGAAACTGTGCTATATAAGAAACGGACTATCAGATGCAAGTCACCACAGGCTATCTCTGTTCTGAAAAGATCATTCAACAGGGAACATGAGGAATAAGGAATAGACAAGATGAAGAGACTCTAGAGTCCAATGCTAGCTGGTAAGGGAAAAGTGGAGCTGCTAAGAAGTTGATGGACTTGAAGTTTCAATGTGATGCCATCAAGGTGGGTCAAGTATAGGCAGAATGATTTGTCATTCTACTTAGGACTTTTTGAAAGGAATACCAATGATAGGTCACCCGGGTGGCTCAGTGGTTTAGCGTCTGCCTTTGGCTCAGGTCGTGATCCCGGGGTCCTGGGAGCAAGTCCCACATCAGGCTCCCCACAGGGAGCCTGCTTCTCCCTCTGCCTGTCTCTTTCATGAATAAATAAATAAATTCTTAAAAAAAAAAAAAAAAAGGAATACCAATGATAACTCTCTCTGGATGTAAACTCCTTTGGGAAAAATTTCATTAATTTGATATTTGTTTGTATTAAAATGTTTAAAATAAAAATGCTCCTGGTAAGATTAAGGGGCTATCAGGAATTCATTACTTGCTATGAATTAGCTCAAACAGATTGCCTTCCCATTAATATACCAGAGGAAATTGGGAACATTCTGATGGGGAAAAAAATTATAAAAATGATAGATAGAGGAAGAACCAACTCTGGCCAAGAACAGGCCTAGAAGGTGTCCTAAAGTAGTGATTGGGAGCTACAAAAGACTAAGTTGTGGTAACTGAGAACCACAGTTGTGGGGATAGGCCCATTCTTGGCAGGGTGCAACCTTGATGCAAATCATACATGTTCGCCATCAATGTACAAGGTAAACTGATTCTTCCCTCATAACAAGAACATTAAAAGCAGTCTTAAAGGGAAAAGATAATTAAAAATTTTTTTGCAGCCTCAGAAGAATATTTATGGTAAATGGACATCAATCTTCATATCTGAAAAGAAATTGTGACTTTTAAAATATTTTACATTTATATCTATTTATAAATAGATTGCAGAGTAATCTTACAGTTGTTCTTTAAGCAACAGATGACAGAATCATCTTTCCCTCCACATTGGAAAACATCCTGGAGTCTCTACTGAGCATTAATAGTGATGGGTCTAGGGGAAATTGTCACATTTCCCCAAAATGACTCAGAATAAAATTATAAAAGTAACTTTACAATATTTCTAAAGTTAAACTCTGAGTGTCACTAATTTTTTAGTTTTAAGAATTCAGAAACCTACACAAATAGTTACAACAACAACAAAAAGTTATTTCTCTCAAGTTTCCCCTAAAATATACATATTTTTAAAAACCCATTGAGTTGCAATTAGAAACTATTTCCATACAATTGGCAGTGCTATTGGCACCATAGAATCATTACCTCAACGGAGGCAACAGAGCAGTCGGCAAAATTTCTAAACTATTTACATTTATGTAGTTTCTCTGCCTTTTTTCTCCTTTTATTTAGATTCTTACAGATGGGCTTAAGACCTATGAAGAAAGTTTTTGAATGAAAGCTCAAATTATAAATTATTGGGAGGAAATTAAAATATGTCCTATGGAACATTTATTTCCCATTCTAGATAATGACATTAAGTAAAACCTGGTTCTTTACAACTGATGCTGTCATGTTACCTGACTGGAAGTTTAAACATTTGAAAGAGTCATTTAACAAAGAGTTTCTGGCTTAAACATGCCAAGACTACAACTGAACAAGCTTTTAAGCTATGTCATGTGTTATACTGTAGGCCATATCCTTGCTGTTCCAAGTGCAGCACAAAAGTCAATAGGTCATTAGGACAAAAGTTAGCTTCCTGACTTTAGTCTCTGCTCTTCCTCATCTCCTTAAAGCTGATCCATCCTTCAAAATCATAATCAGGATCTTTACACCGTGAAGCTTTCTTTCCTTGGGTTCTCTAGCATCTCCTAAACTTGTCTATGTCAAGTTGTTTGGGGTTTTTTTAATTAATCTTTGAAAATGATCTTATTCCTCATCCATTTTCGATAGGTTTATGGCTCGTCTCCGTAACTAAATGGCAAGCATCTTTAACCAGCACAATTGTCAAAGCAAGTACTAAATATTTGGCAAATATTTATTTGCTTGATTTGTTATCTATGATTATTTCTTCCTTGCCAACCCTGGTGTAACTCCTGTTTCACCGTTTAGCTAGATAGATGGTTTTCAAACTGTGCTTCAAAGAACTTCTTAGAAGCTGAAAGGGTAAAAGGAGAGCCAAGAAGATAAGCCTCTAGGCCAGCTCCTTAGGAACTCTTCACTGTCTTTGGGGGACTAAATATGGTATACAAGGTAGTGAAAGTGAACTAAAAGAATTAGCAAAGAATGCATAGAATTTTGCAAGTGAATAAATGGGGAGAGTTATAATCATCTTTCATTGCCTTTAAATTTGAATATTTTTATGAACTAGAATATCAGTGAATACTTATTGACTGATGATACCCTTTTCTCCAGTCTAAAAGTCTCTGATGGTTACCTTTCTACTATGCACACTTCAGAGACTCTTTATGAAACTCATACACTTGCCTAGTGAAGGAAATTAAAATCTGGCTTCAATATCATTTAGTAATTAAATCTCAGCCTGTTTAAATTAAAATAAACAAATCAGAGATTACGATCTATAGAATTCTTAAGTTCTTATCTAATAATTTTAATTATCTAAAATTACTATTCCTTTGGTTTAACAGTTATCATCTACTTTCTTATGCCTTTTCTCAATACAAGAAATTCTATTCCTACTCAGCTTTCCACTCTAGGCAATGGCACTGGTTTAATTAGGGGACATAGCTGTTCACCACAGAGCTTTGCACTGTGTCCAGTACATAGTAAACATTCAATAAATATAGATTTGTTGAATGGATGAAAAATTAATAATAATAAATCAATGTCAGAAAATAATTTCCACTAATGTTAGTAGCTTCCAACTATAGATTAGTCATATTCAAATTACCTCTCATAATTTTCTCCATCATATCTCAGGTATCTAGTCTTCTCCAAGGAAGGCAGAGTAATATGCTAGAAAACAGCATAAACTCCACGTTACACAGCACTGACATGCACATGTGGACTGTAACACTTGAACTCAAGCAAATTTGCACATTAGTTTCTGATTCATAGGCATAGTCTCCTCACTTGCTTTCAGGTTTGTTGCACATACTAAATAGATAATATATGGAGCTTGCCACAGAGTAAGTATCAAAAAGTGTTCCATTTTCTTCCCTTCTTTGCAGCACCCTTTTCTGTCTGCTTGGATTCCTTTGGATCTGATACCTATAAAATGTGGTTCTAAGATTCAAGACCAAAGAGCTCTGCTTCTGGAATCCACCACTTTTTCTTGCCAGCCAATAGCCAAGCATCATGCCCTTGCTACAAACTCAAATCATCATTAGATCTCTATCACTCTACCACCAAAGGAATCTTAAACTCTTAGAATTCTAATCTCACCATTTCTTTAATTTACTCAAAACTCCTGAAGAGAAAGCCAAGCATGACAGCACCAGGTTCTCAGTTCTTAGTATATAATCAAAAAAAAAAAAAAATGCACCTCTAAAGTAATAGAAATTTTGATATAATTAATACCACTCTCCCTGAAACAGATTTTTAAAATTAGTGGCTGAAATTTCCTTCTTTGAGTTTTATTGCCTTCAGAAATCAGAGTAATTTGGAGTCTTAGCACCCTTACTATTTCATTGAACATTTCTTCAAAATCTTAAGTAACTCAATTTCAACATAAAGTATTAATTAGCAATTTATACCTTCTCAATGTCATAAGTGACCTTTATTCAGAGGTTGTTGAGGTAATTCTGTGATGTAACCAAATTAAATTTCAACCTTGAATCAGGCAATTATTTTAAATCAGGGCTTTTAATAGTGACTAAATAGGCACTTGTATTACTTATATTGTAATGTATTTCCCCATAGAGAGTTAACAACTGTTGTTCCTCTATATAGCCATCACACTTAAAGGGTTTTCTATAAAGCCAAGTCAAATGTATGTTCATCCTTTAGCAGAAAGTAAGTGAATAACTGCCTGTTTCCACAACATAATACTTGATTCCTATTTGTCAAAAAAATAGCTTCTATTTGTCCCTATGAGATCCTCCATACAGCCATCTTTTCTCCTGGCTTTGCTCACCTCCTTTCCTTCGCCTTAGTTGCTTTTATTCAGCAATCCGTACTCAATTCCTAACCATACACTTATCTCTCAATCTCATTCACTTTATCATTGACACTACTTTAGAATGTTTTCCTCTACCCTTCTCATTGATGTTTCTTTCTCAATTACTTTGTTTTCTTAAAAAGAAAACACAGGAATAATATTCACCAAACTAGAGCTACCTTGTATATTGTAGTTTATAGGCTCCCATGCTAGATGCTTCACAGAAAGGTATTAAACCACTAAAACTATAATAGCATTCATTGATTCACCTGTCCAAAAGTATGTAATGTTTATAACATTTCAATGAAAAAAAATTTCAGATTCTCCTTCGTTCTGTCTGGACCAGAAAATGAAAGCTCTTTTGATTTTCAGTAAAGGTAGGATGATTTCATATGCCATTGTTATTTAGCTACATGTAGAATTATTTTTTAAAAACCATTACTCCTAGGCAGCCCAGGTGGCTCAGCAGTTTAGCGCTGCCTTCAGCCCAGGGCATGATCCTGGAGACCCGAGATCGAGTCCCACATTGGGCTCCCTGCATGGAGCCTACTTCTCCTTCTGCCTGTCTCTGCCTCTCTCTTTCTGTGTGTGTGTGTCTCATGAATAAATAAATAATAATTTAAAAAAACCCATTACTCCAAGAATAACTGGATAAGCAGAGTGTGAAAAAAATCTAGCTGCTGAATATATCTTGGCTCTTCAAGGATATGAAAGAGGCAGCAGTTTCGAGAGCTACTTCACACAGCTGGATTTCATTCTACTTATTTACTTTATAAACATTTATTAAACATGTGCTGTCCTAGACACTATATAAGATTTGGGTGATACACTGAAGAATAAAGAATCAGAGTAGTTCCTGTTCGTGCAAAGCTCAAAGTCTTGCAGTCTTACAAACTATGGCAGTGAAAGGGAGGGAAATCACAGGATAATCTGGGAGAGTAAACACAGGGGCCCTTCGTCGGATGTGGGATGCCAGGGAGAGCATTCCTCAGTAGACTTGTGAGAGTCTACTCAAATGAGAGTAGTCAAATGAGATAATAAGTACAAATGAACAGCCCCCAAATAGTGGATAAACATAATTAAAATAACATCAAATGGCTGTTCTCTAGAGTCTAGATTGCATGGAAAAGTAGAGAGTTTGTATATTGGGGGGAGGATGGCAGGATATGTTTGATAGTATTCACACAGAAAGCGTTGAGTGGCCTGAAATGAGGCATTCATTACACAGCTCCACACCACATGCAGATGTTTAAGATCCCCTTTGTCCACCACAGCTTCATGGACACCAGTCCACAATAACACCACAAACTTTGTTTTTCCACCACTTATTAGGCCTGATTCACTTTGAGAACAAGTTCCAAAATCCAGAGTACCTGAATATAACTGAGTCCTTCACAGTGACAAATTTCACATTTGCCCCACATTCATAAGGAAAGAATAGAAAGCTAAATGGAGCCATCGAAAGGAAGCTCGAGCCAACCTCCCATCCCCTGCCTCCCATCAACATTGTTAACAGTCTCAAACCCATTTTTTCTGGATGGTGCCTCAAATTATTACATGACGTGGGATAAAGATGTGGGATAAAGAATGTTGGAGAATATATATGCTCACTGGAAAGTTCTAACTAATGCAAGTTTCAGAGAAAGACTGCTCATGTAGGAAAGCAGGTGGACAGAATGAATGCCCTCAGCTCTTAAGTTTCTTCCAGCAGACTCTTATCTGTCCCCTTTTCATTACCCTGGAATCTCAGCATACAAAGGCAGATTCATAAGTAAAGGACCTGAATGACTGTTCTGCTAACAAACCCTCCAGGTAATTTTGATATTTTTTTACCCAAATTTAAGAAAACACTATTATAGAGAAAACTAGCCAAGTTTGTATAACCCTGGACAAACATGGTAAAGCATGCCTTACAAAGACCAGGAAATGTATTTCATCTTCATTCAAAGAATTTTAAATAATTTGGTTACAAGTTAATAAGAAATGTGAACTTCAAATATCCAATTCTGAAATTGGTATATAGGTAAAATATTTTGCATTTAATTTTAATTTGTCATTTCATCTAGATATTTACTCTTGTGTCAGCATGGTTTCCACAAACAGACTGTATATTTATAAAGATAAGCAGCTGCATTCTTTTTAATGCCCCACAAAAGTGCTTCCAATAACATATGCACATAAAATATTTGTTAAACAAATACATGTTAAACCAAATTTAATTACAGAGCCAACTGCTGGCAATTGCATTGTCTCACACATGTTTAAAGTTCCATGGGGTTCCTGAGTAACCATTAACCTTATTTTTAGTTTCATTGTCACGAAATCGTTTACTCCTCAGGATGTCAAAGTTCATATAACAAATAGCCTACCTTTGTCAATTGTACTCTGAAAAATTCTTTGCCATTTCTCTTCCTTGCTTGTGTGGGACTTCTTATTTTGTTTTACTTTCTTATCCTTAGTAAAGCATCACCAAACAGAGGACAAAATAAGGGCAACGAAACAATTGTGTGATGCCTTTTATTTCACAGCTCTGCTCATCTGCTGCACAAATAGCAGAACCCATGGTTAATCACCACATACTTCTGGTTCCCAGGGCACTCGTGGAGCTTTCCATATGGTCTGTTCAAAATGGGGACTCATACATATATCAAATACAAATTATGCAAAGAAATGTGATCATATAGTGGAACCAAGTCATAAGAGAAAAATACCTGTTCAACAAAAACAGAAATCTGTTTAATAAACACTCCACATTTCTAGTTCCCAAGGCAAAGCAATAATGTGCACAGTATATAAATCTTCATCCCAACATTAACTAGGATAATCTCTCAGACATACTCAACTGGAAGCTTTTCTTTTTCACTCATCCAGGCAAAAGAAAAAAAGTTTAATTGATTATTTCTATTTTCTTCTTCCTTAATGTTTTGGGCTCTTCGGATCTTGCTGTGTACTCTGGGTGACTTAGTCCTTCTATGGTAAAGTCTTTAAGTGTTTCCACCCCATCCCTCCAAAATTTCACCTTTAAGCTTTATTCTGCAACTTTTCCTCCTGGCTTAAATAGACGATTTTTAAACTTAGGTAAGGTAACCATAAAATTCATGATTCAAACTGGGGCACTTTTGAAAGTGAAGAGAGGCACAAAACAGAACCAGGCAACAGTGAACAAAATAGAGATTGTGCTGGGAAAACTGGGAAGTATGTCACCTAGCCTTAAGGTTTGCTTTTTGGTCAACAGAAAGCTTCTCTAATTTTTAAGGTTAATCTGAAGAGTCACTTACATGACCAGAAACTATTTGATTGTAAGTTGGATCCTATTTCCTACACATTTCACCTTCCTAATAGCAGTCAACTGAGAAAGGCAGTTAAAAAAATTATCAGAGTTTTCATGAGACATTTCCAGTTACAAGAAAGCATGGAGAATAAGAGAGGGTACAATTATATACCAACTACTGTGTCTATGGTGAGAGGAAAAGTGAGAGATTAATTGTATATTCTTAACAATCCTATAACTTAAATATTAACATTCTCATTTTAAGAAATAGGCAGTCCATATGTTGATAGTGAATGTATGCATCACTACAGCATTTTTGGAAAGTAATCTGACAATATCTACTGAAAATTTTAAAGTGCCTACCTTTAGACTAGCAATCCTACTTTGATATGTATCTTCTAAAAAATGAAAGTACCTCAACATACTGAGGTATGTACATGGGAGTTTATTACAGTATTGCCTTTAGTGAGAAAAAAAAGAACCAATTACAAATCACATGGATGAGGGGCACCTGAGTGGCTCAGTAAGTTAAGCATCTGAATCTTGATTTCAGCTCAGGTCATGATCTCAGGGTCATGGGATGGGGCCCTGTGTCAGGCTCTCCACTCAGCACAAGTCTCTTTGGGATTCTCTTACACTCCCTCCTGGCACTTTCTCTCTTAAAAAATAAAAAAGAAGAAGGAAATCACATAAATGAAAGCATGTCACAGAATAATATATACAATATGATCTTGTTTTTGTAAGAAAAAAAGATGGGTTTCACGAAACACATATGTATAATGTATATATGACTTATTTTATTCACTTAACAAATATATTTTGAATTCTCAACATGTGATACGATGTGTTCTAGATGCTATATCGTGTGTACTTGTTATTGCAGAAAGGAAGATTAGTGAGGATTCAAATAAAAATGTTAATTGTATCAGAATGGCAGGACTGACAAGGGAAAGGGTTAAAAATAATAAGTCATAACCTCCATGGGGGTTTTTTTGCAGTTAGAACAAACATGTATTAGTTTTGTAACTTTTACAAATCCAGGGAACTGGGCATTTCATATATGCAGAAACAAAGACCCCTTGCTCTTAACGAAATAAATCAACCCTTCCTGACACAACTAGAAAGTAGTCATCTTGAGCTGAGATTCCTTGCTAATTCCAGAGCACCATACAACTAGAAGTCCAGGAGAAGCTATTGCTTCTCATTGCTTAAAATCAATGTAATGCTTGGAGATCCAGCAGTTCATTCAAGATGAAACAAATCTAGAAGGAAATGGGAAGGGATCTGAAGTGAAGTTAAATTTTCTGCTTCAACAAAAACAAAATAAAAGCTAATGTCCACTGCTGAATGCTCTTATAAATATTTTTGTTCACTCAATCTCATTATAAGTTTGAGATGTGTTCTTCATTTTATCAACTTTGGTCCTGATTTTCCCAATTTCAAAAGCTACCTAAAGGTTTTTTTCTACAACAGAGTTTAATAATTCAATAGGTGTGCAAAGGGTAAGTGAACACAGTTTGCCTAGAGCTGCAAAATCACTGTGCACTTTGAACAATGATACTTCTTAAGTGAATGGGGACAATTAAAACAAAAATTTTAAAGAAAATATAGATTTCTGCTATTAAATATTAAAGCCTTAATATTGGTATTGTGTCAACCACATAATTAACATAGATTCACAAACTATACTCTTTCCACAGGTATCACAGTTACAACAGGAGAATTTGGAAAAGGGGCAGACAGAGAGCACTACAAAAAACAGAACAGGTGCTGCTTGAGGTGCTGCTTTGAGTCAAAGTCACAAAGAATAGGGCTAAAGGGGAAGGGGCACACAAAACAGAAAGAAACCATGAATTCTTGATCCAAGAACAGAATCAAAATGTAATTGGATCTCAGGCAAATAGGAGCTGGGTATTGGAAAGTTTTGAACAGAAGCTATCCAACCTATCAGAGGCAGCCTCCTGCTCGCCTACCTGTGTTTCTCTCTGGGATCATGCCTGCACCATTCTCCTCTCTCAGCAGTTTTCTCAGCTAACTCAGCTTGGGTAGGGCACAAGATGGTGGCCAGCCTTATCATGACCCTCATCTCCAGTAAACTTCACTGGTTAATGATGGTTTCTTAGTTCAAAATTTATGGGAAAAAAAAATCTGGTTGCCTATCCCAGCTGGTTTAATTAAAGCCTTTTTTACTATAATGCATCATAACCCCTGGTCAGGGGCACATGGGTGGCTCAGTGGTTGAGTGTCTGCTTTTGGCTCAGGTCATGACCCTGGGGTCCTAGGATCAAGTCCTGCATCAGGCTCCCCTTAGGGAGCCTGCTTCTCCTTCTGCCTATGTCTCTGCCTCTTTCTGTGTCTCTCATGAATAAATAAATAAAATCTTTTTTAAAAATCAAAAATTTTTTAAAAATCAAAAACTTTTAAAAACACACAGAAAAACAAAACAAAACAAAAAAAAAAAAACGTGGTCAGCCTGTGGAATAGTTGCCTGAAGACTGATGGTTCAGGCCTTATTCCATGCGGACTACATCCACTCAGCAGGTACTATGGCTACAAAAAGACCTAACAGATAGATATGTTTGACATATTTCAAAAGTTTATTTGTGAGTCAGTCATTTGGAAATTGTACACGTTTTTTCTCAAGAAAACAATTATAGGGATCCCTGGGTGGCGCAGCGGTTTAGCGCCTGCCTTTGGCTCAGGGCGCGATCCTGGAGACCTGGGATCGAATCCCACGTCGGGCTCCTGGTGCATGGAGCCTGCTTCTCCCTCTGCCTATGTCTCTGCCTCTCTCTCTCTCTCTCTCTCTCTCTCTCTGTGTGTGTGATTATCATAAAATAAATAAAAGTTTAAAAAAAAAGAAAACAATTATAAGGAAGAGAAATATCTTTAAAACAAATAAAAATCAATTGCCTACTATGAGTTAAGCACAGTGATAGGAATTTTATGTTCATTTCTAATTTCATTTCATTTCACACCAATTCTCTAAGCAGTTTATTCATGAGATGGCTTATACATGGTCATTAGACTCAAAATAGAACTATCAATATCTCACTAAAATAAAAGTATGTATTAATAACACCCAAAATAGGACAAGTGGTAACTATCATTCAAATCACTGTTTCTAAAGAAAAATATATTTCAGGGAAGTTCAGTTAGTTAAAGGACCAACTCTTGGATTCAGTTCAGGTCATGATCTCAGGGTCCTGAGATGGAGCCCCACGTTGTCGGGCTGGGCGCTGGGCATGGAACCTGCTTAAGATTCTCTCTCTCTCAGAGACAGAGAGAGAGAGAGAGAGAAATTATATATATATGTAAAAAAACAAAAAAAGTTCCAGCATGGGCACGTTTTCCCCCAGTGGGAGCAAAAACCACATCTCCTTGCTCTCCTAGTGTGTTTTGTGCAGCAATGAAGTACATCAATTCTGGATCATAAGTAACATAGTGCTCATAGTCTAAGAGACAGGGTCTGGGGTAAGACACAGACATGAGAAGCAGGCAATTAGCAGAGGTGAATCCATTATTCCAACTATTTAGAGAATAACACTGTGATGGATGAGGAAGAGAATGAGGCAGTGAGAAATAGGATGAAGTTTTTACTCTTTTTTTCTGTAAAGTTCTGCTTTCTTCTCCTACTTATTAGTACTTCTAATCTTAGTATTAAGAAATTATAAAGTACAAAGATGGAAGGCAGCAGTGAGAAGCCCACTCTTTGCCACAGCTCTGAAAGTGCTCAACCTATGGATGAAGCAGAAAGGGAAGAGGGTGAGAGAAAGAGAGGATTCTGCTGACCCTCTCTAGGGAACCCATTTGTAAATGCAAGGACATTCATAAGTCAGCCATATGCAAGTCAGGGACTGCGTGTAATTGGATCGTATAATATGACATTCATCCCTGACTTTTTTCCCCTCACCTAGTCGCCTGGTTTTATATCCTACTTTGATGTAAGATAATATGGTTGTACATGAGTGACTTGAGTTAAAAAATAGACACATAAAATTCTCTCAAGCTAGATACTCAGCAACCTAAAATGTGAGACACTCTTTAGCCAGAGACAATTTCATAGAGAAGAGAAATGTGCTACTTTATTACACAAATGGAAAACAGCCTTTATTCCCTTATTAAATTTTCAAGGAGTTGCATGGAGATTTAACCACAAAGCTCACATTATTTAGGGGATTTAATTATTGTTTGTTTCTTTCTTTCATTTCTGTCTCCAAATAAAAGCATATTTCATTACATGGTGAGCGTTAATGCTTTTAGGAAGGTTCAGAAGGAAAAAAAAATCAGCTTTTCACAAAAGCAAAACCATATTCCTTATTATCCACACAAATTAAGAAAAGCCAGGCTCCTTTCAAATTGGATAGAAAAAAGGTGGCACTTCTTAGATTCCTCTTTAGTAACTGGACTTTCTAAATTTTGGAATTTGGGTCTGTTGGGGCCTAGTCTCATGGAAGGAGAACACTACAAACCTCAGGACAGTGGTTTTAAACATGAGGTGCCCAGAATCACCTAGGGAGAATCTAAAAAGTACAGATCCTATGGGTCCCAACCCAGACACTCTGGAAGCCAACTCCCCAGAATTATACCTTGAGTAAGGGCTCCCTGTCAATCTCTTATAGTCTATGGGCATTTGTCCAAAGCATATATATATATGTGTGTGTGTGTGTATATTTTTAACATATATACTTAGATATATACATATATTTAAAACCATTGTCTAGAGCTTTTTTTCCCCCTCAAAGTATGATCATTGTATTATTTTCAGGCAGAATCATTTAATATGTTTGTTAAAAATGTACATTTCCAGATTGGACTTTAACTCAACTGTATCAGGTTGTCTGTGGGTTGGGATCCAGTAATCTTCCCTTTTATTAAGAACCCAATTAAATCTCATTCCTACTAAAGTTTGAGAATCACTGCCTTAAGAGACTTTCAGCTAGGCATACATCTCTTGTCTATCTTTCTCCATTCCATAGTTAATTTCTTTATTAATATACAGTTTTCCCTTCATATTTGGATTAAAAATAATGAAAGAGGTCTCTTCAGCATGTTCCCATCTGACTCTAAATTATTGCTAGATGTACAGGAAACCCTTGGGAAATTCTCACTTGCAGGCAGAGACTCCTGGCCATTTGCCATGTGATAATCCTTCCTTAATCCGTGAGGAAATGGACCTTATACATGGTGATCAGTGGATTAGATCCTGGAATTACAAGACTGTAACAGCTCATCCCTTAAAATATACAATTTACAACACATTGTAATACTGCTTCTCAGTTTCCCAAATTAGGAAACTTCAGTTATTGTCATCACGGTCAATTATAAATTAGGGAGTCAATGAATAAGAAATGTCCATAGAACCTGAGTGTGAACAAACTTCTCCGTGACCACCCTGTTAAAACAAATTCAGGAGCCATGGGGAAACAGTTCTCAACTAATCAACTGTTCATCCTGTCAAAACAAAAGAAACCTCATCGGCAGAGGGCTAAAAAAACAGTACAGGAAATACTCCTAACAGGACTTTTTTAAAACACAAGTTATATTATAAACAGTTGTAAACATACTAAGACATATCAGAAAATACATTGTATTAAAAGTAAAGAGGGGCACCTGGGTGGCTCAGCCGGTTGGGCATCAGACTCTAGGTTTCAGCTCAGAATCATGAGACTGACCCCTGCATGAGCTCCACGGTCACATACATATAAGGTGTCTCTTTCTCTCTCTCTCTCTCTCAAATAAATAAATAAATCTCAAAAAAAAAAAAAGTAAAGAAAAATCCAGACTACATTATTTTGCAACAAGCAACCTCAAGTAAGCTAAAGCCTGTTTAAATTCAAATACAATTATTCTCACAGACTGACAATGAATTGCTTATCAAAGGAGGAAATAAAGTATTTTTTTTCATTTTTCTAAAAAGAGTCCTAGCTTAAGATGAAAAAGCACATGAATATTTGATTTCACATCATCATAAAATCATCCCCACTTCCTGTGTTCCTTGAAGGTAAGTTTGGTCTGTTTTATCCATGTTTGTCTCTCCAGCACCTATTCAAACTAGAACTAGTACAGTAGATCCTAGTTAAATATATGAATGAAATGTCGGTGTCAATATCATCTACATTTTTAAAATTCAATGACTTTCCAACTACAAAATTAATGCATATTCAATGTATAAAACCTAGAAAAAGAAATGTACCTACACATATAATCAAGAATCTATAATCCAAAAATCAGTACATAAACAATATTAATATTTTGACCTTTTTTACATATATTTTTCTTACCCAAATAAGAATGTACATTCTGTTTTGGTTTTATTTGTTTTTATCTTAAAAATATACTTTATAGACTTTCAATTACATCCATAAATATTTCTTAAAATATGATCTTAAAATCTGTATACTTGAAAATACAAATTATTCATAATTTATTCAAACAATCTTTTAGAAAAACAGGATATATTTAGTTTTTTTAATATTTTGCGTTGTATAAACAATACTCTGGTTAACATCTTTATGTATACTTTAATCTCATTAATATTTCTAAAAGATAAATTGATCAATTAAATGTTCCATTTTATAGTTTTTTCAAACATATTTCTGATTATGCTCCCCAAAATGTGTACCAATTTATACTTTCATCACCTGCAAACAGAAGTATCTGGGTTTTTTTGGAGTAGGCTCTGTGCACAGCTCAGAGGCCAATGTGAGGCTTGAATTTATAACCCTGAGATCAAGACCTAAGCTGAAATCAAGACTTGGATGCCCAAGTGACTGAGCCATCGAGGTGGCTAAAATATTTTTGACAGAAAAAAGTCTATCCAATTGTAGCAATGCTATTAATTCAACTAAGTGGTCTCAATGAAGAGATCAAATTATATCAGCATGTTATTTTTTCACTCTCAATATTAAATGTTTTATTTTTATTTATAGACTTCCTATTTCCCCAGAAAATTATGACAGTTCATGCCAGTGTTTCCAGAAAATATTTTCATGTCTTCACAGAAATCCAAATAATAAATCAGATGATTGCCCCAAAAGTATAGAATCAAAGTTAACTCCATTGTTTAATTTGATCAGGCTATGACGGCCTGATAAATGGATCTCCCCACTAGGAGATGAGACTCCTCATCTCTTCCTGCACAGAGTATTACAGAAGACACTAGGAACACTTTTTCTGGCTAACAAATCTTCTTTTGGTTATAGTAACACCATCTACCTCTGATATGCTTGGCAAGATAATAGGGCTGGACTTTGAATTTGGAAATAACCTGATTTTTTATTTGGAAGAGATCTACCAATTCTATACTAGTCCCTATTTTCTGATTAATGTTTCCAACACATTAATGTTCCAAACATAATGTTTCCAAAGTTTTAGTCTCAAATGTTTCACATATTTTTCAGTTTGGTGACTGCCTTGTTGTCACTGTTATATTCTCCATACCCAGAGATGACAAGAGCTTATGTAATATTTGTATACCTCATCTATAGTGTGAATCTGTTACTCGGAGGCCAGCTGCCTAACCAGGGTCTACATTTCAAAGTAGATTAGTTTTCTTTTGCTGAATAACAAGTTACCACAACTTTAGTGGCTTAGAATTCATTAGCTCTATCAGCAGAATGCTCTCTCAGCTTCTAGAAGTTGCCATCATTCCTCTTCAGGTGACTCCCTCCATACTCAAGCCAGCAACAACTGTCAAATCTCCCCTTGTGCTTAGAGTTTCTCTGACTTCCTCTTCCATAATTAGCCAGAAGTGCTCCACTTTTAAGAGCTCATGTGTTAGATCAGATCAACCCAGATCATGTCTACCCCAGATCAATGTCAACTGTGACATTTAACATAACATAACATAACATAACATAACATAACATAACATAATCATGGGAGTAATATCTCATTATATTCACAGGTTCCATGGACAGTGTAAAACGTCTGGGGGAAGCCATTCTGCCTACCATACTCAGCCTCTATTATATTCTGCTGTATTGACTTGTTCTCACCAATAGAATGCCAGCAGAAATAGTGTGTGTCTCTCTTCCAAGCCTGGGATTTTAAAAATCAGGTGTTCCTTCATCACTATTTCTCTCCTTATCTGCCAGATGAATGTTAAGGACTTTAAGGCCCTAATGGATGATAAAACCACAAACTAAAGAGTACTGTGTCCTTAACTCACCAGGTAGAAGAAAGTTGCGCATGGGAAGGAAGATCCACAGTGAACTCTTAATGAGAAATAAGTATATTTTTGTTGGATCAAGCTACTAAAAATTTTGCAATGATCTGCTATGGCAAATAATGCCATCTTATCAGATATCTGGGGTGGTTTTTTTTTTTTTTCATTTCTAAATATAGAGTAAGCAAAATCAATACAAAATACACATTTTCTGAGTATATGGGATAACTCTCAGTTTGAAGTCCAGTTCCTTCAAGTAATAGTTCTATGGTCTTACAAAAAGTATTTCACCTTTTTGATTCTGATCAAGTATTAACAAACTTCTGCTGGTGCCTGTCTAATTAGAATAGAAAGACATGACTTCACCTCCCTTTTTAGTAAACATCATACTTTATATTTAACAGCTAACATGTATTAAATGCCACTAATCATGCTCTTCATGCACAGATCCTTTGGCAATAGAGATGCTGACCCAAACAATTGAAAAAGAAATAAGGACCTTAGATTCCTCATAAAACAATCCACTTAACGCTTTTAGGAATTATGTTCCTATATTTAGTCCTTTAAAATATACATCCTATGTACCTATAGGTACTGTATATCTGCTTCAATAAACAAAAACAGATGTTTCATTAAATAGCTAGAATGGATAAAAATATCCACCAGCAAACCACAGAAAATGAAAATTACCTCTTCAGTACTATGCATCAAAAATAGATAATATTCAGTTCTTGAACTAGGAAACCAGAAAATACACTTAAAATGACAATTCTGAAATGAAATTTTCATTTCATGTATAGGAAGGATTTTTTTCCTTTGGCAAATCAACATTTAGTCTGTAAAACACGATGCTCACTCATAATGTCATGCATCTCACTCTCAATAATTCTTTCTTATTAACTGCTTGGGTACAATTTATTTTCCTCTCAGGCTATGAAGGTGCGTGCAAGTACAGCAGACTCTGGCTGGAGCTGATAAGCCAGCCCATAGCAGCAGCACTGCTGGCCTGATGAGATTTGTAAGAAGACAATATTCCATTGGCTTGGAAAACTATGCTGTATATCAAACCTATCAAAAATAATATCTACAAACAATGCCTTGATGCATTTGCCAACTCTCACAGAAAGCTCTCTGGTGTTCTTCTGAAAATATATCTAGATTTTTTTTTTCTTTTGTAGTGAAGAAATACAGACTCTATTTTTTAAAAAAGATTTTTGCCTTTGTTTACATTTTTTTCACTAAGCATGCTAATCTAAAAGAAAATTTTTAAATCTTGGGTTTTAAACAGACATCATTATAGTTCAAGAAGAGGATAGATTACCCATCTTTACAGCTAGGACCATTTATTTCATAGAAGAGTAAAAAAAAGGAAATCAAGGAATGCTCAAAAAAGAAATATGTCACAATCTCACAAACTAAAATCTCATTATAAGTCTTCCAATGCTTTTAAAATGAAATACTTATCATCGAGGAAGGCAAACACCCCCCTAAAAAGATGCTTTCTTTCAGCTTGGAAAAATTGTTTATTATTTATGTTATCTAACACCACACAATTGTTCATTTTGTAGGCACATCTACTATTTTAATTTAGTATATTCCTGAGATTTTTGTTTCCAACCAAAATCAATGTTATTGGGAAAAAAATATTTTAAAGATAAAACACTGTGAGGAATTTCAACAGATGTAGCACTGGATATATTCATTTTATGTATGTACTGAATATGTAAAGGAAAACAAGCTACAGATATGATATTATACTTAGATAATGCTTTACAACTTACACACGGACATACATTTTCCACAATGCTGTGATATGGGAATGAGTAGCAACGGCATTAACTTCTAATGCAGTTGACTGCCATGTATTGAGCGCTTAGTATTTACTCTAAGATTTACATATATTATCTCATTTAATCCTCAAAACTACCATATGAGATCTTAGAAAGCAATATTTCATCAGCTCAGAAGAATCCCTGCTGTATATTAAACCTATCCCAAAAATCTAAAACCTGCTTTGATGAATTTTCCAACTTTCATACATATATACACACACACACAATCTGCTGTGTGAGGTTTTTTCATTTTGTTAAAAGAATAAGGAATCACAGGTTTAGGTGGGTTGAATGACTTACCTAAAAGCAAAAGTACAGAGACAGCCACATGCTTTCAGCACAGACTATGGATGTACTGAGTGCTTTATGTACATACATAAATCACATGATCTCAGTTAATCTTACCAACTGCTCCATGAGCTTGATATTATTATAATTCCCTTTTATCTCTAAGTTTTATTTTTTATGTTATTTTCTAATTTGTCACACAGTAAACTTTTTATAATTAGGTGTACAGTTCTGTTAATACAAATTCACATTAGATTCACGTAAACCATCACTACAATCAGATACAGAACATCCATCACCCCAAAAATCTCTCTTGTGATACCTCTTTATAAGTCACACACAAAAACCTCTCACCACTAACCTCTGCCAACCACTGATCTGTTCTCTATCACTACAGATTTGTCTTTTCAAGAATGCATACAAATGGAATCATACAATACATAACCTTTTGAGGTTGGCTTCTTTTACTCAGCCTGATGTCTTGAAATTCATCTAAGTGATTGCATGTAACAATAGTTTGCTCCTTTTTTATTGCATTATATCCATTTTAAATATAAACAAAATGAGATATAAATTTATTCTTCTTAAAGTGTGTTACAGATATCTGCTAGTTTCATATTCTCCCATGGTTATCCCCTTTTCATCTTTTGTGTATGTCTTTTTAAAACCTAGATATTGTGGCCACATTGGTTTATTTTTGTTTTAAAGATTTATCTATTTATTTGAGAGAGACAGAGAGAGTATGAGCAGGGGAAGGGACAGAGAGAGAGGGAGAAAAGAAGACTCCCTACTGAGTAGGGAGACCAGGGAGGGCTGGATCTCACAATCCTGAGATCATGACCTGAGCGGAAACCAAGAGTCAGATGTTCAATCCATTGAGCTATTCAGGTGCCCCCAACATTGGTTTATTTAAATGTTTCCCCTGTTTCTACCTTCCTGGATAAAGTGTGATTATGATGTTGGAATATTGCATTTAGAACCTTCTCCCACTTATCCCTCTTGAATCATCTTTCCTCTGGATGCTAAGCATTTAGATATAGCAACATGTCAGAGTTATAGGCCAGCTTTTATCAAAATTCCTTGAAAATGGAATATAAAAAATTATCTGGGGATCATGTAGACAGAGGGGAACCAGCATTAGTAAAAGCATCTGGGAACCCAAATATATTTATTTGTTTATTTTATAAATGTTGCTTATTTAGGGAATTCTTTTTATTACAATCACAAATAATTTAAGTATAAACAAATTAAACATTAATTAGAACCACCTTTAAAATCATAAAATTAGAACTTACTGAAGGGAACTGCCTATTCATACCACTATGAACCTGACCCCATCCTGCCCTAAAGCTCAGAGCAATGCTTTGAGAGGAGGCAGTTCTCAAACATGGTTGAATAAATGACCTATTACCTATCTCTCAGGGACATTGCTTTCCTTAATGCTCCAGTGGCTCCTTGTGTTTCCATTATCATAAAAGAGCAGATTTTTACTCCCAATAACATAACCAACAGATGTCTCCCTAATCCTAAGGCAACTAGAATGGTGGCAGTTTGTGGTATTTTCTCATCCCTTATGGTACATCGGAAATATCTGCGCAACCACCTGTGTTCTTCCCCTTTGCCCATGCAATTAAAGCTGTTTCATACTAGAGCCAAATTAAACAATAAAAGGGCTCTAGGAATCAGAAGATTGTCTCATAAATTCCATCCTTCAAAATGAAAAAGAGGTGAACTTTAAGAAATAAAAAGAGTATAATTTATTTGGATTCTTAAACTCTGTATCCTTTGTTACAAATTAACTTGTGTTATTAAAATTTTTCTACTGATACTTATATGAAAGAAATATCTACAAGCTATTACTGCACACTCTACCAAAAATATATCTTCTGACTCTATGTAGTCTTAAACTGTTTCTCTTGAGCTTGCTATGAAACCACCCATCTCACTGGCCATGATACATTCCTGGAATCCTTTGTGCTGATTTCTGTATTAGAATCACAAGCATGGCTTCCCAAAAGCATGTTGATATATATGGGTAGATGGTTGGAGACAACCCTGTTACCAGAGCAGAGTGCTTGCCACAGGAAGACTACCATTGGATACAACTGTCCAGCAAAGTATATCAATATCCTGGTGGAATCATTAGAGCTCCTCCAAGGGAAAGAGTGGGTTGAGAGGGACCCAAGTCAAAGCAGCCAAAAGGATGCACATTGGGTTAAAACTGGGTTTCTCTTTATTATATTCTCAGACCAGTGTGTAACAGAAAAAAAGCTATCCTAAAGTACTTGACTAACCCTCAGTACACAGTACCTATACTATGGGTTATCAATTAGATAGTTATCTGTTAGATATTATACACGTTAGCTATCATCTCCTCTTACAGTTTCCTCACTACCCCTCTAGACAAATTCATCATAAAATATTACTGTCCCTTGTGTGTGTATCATGGGATGGGATCATTTAAACTGGAAGATTTGAAACCTAAAGTTGCAACATACTAGAACGTCTCAGTTGCAAAAGATGTTACAATAATTCATTACATGTCAAAGACTCAAAATTTGGGAAATGATCCACTTTAAAAATTAGATCACATTCCAGGTTATTCATTTAATAACACCATTCTCACACTTACTAAGTTACATGGGTAATATTTGTCCCTTTTCCTTCATCAGGAAAGTGCCTCTGACATAGGTGTTCATCAAATAGTTGATAAATAATATATCCCACTTTTATCCCAATACACTTTCTTAAATAGTAGAAAAAGGATGACAAATAACCATCTTGCTAGGAGGCACTCACACCCCATGAAATTTCTTATGCCCATGAGAGTAAGTCATCTAGGTGAAAATCGTCTATCAGAAGCACTATCTATCAGAAGCAATAGAGCAAAACAAAAAAGATTATTACTATTATATTCTTTTCTTTCTTTCTTTCTTTTTAAAGAGAGAGAGAGAAACAGCATGAGTGGGATAGGGAGGAAGAGGGAGAGGGAGAAAAAAAATCTCAAGTAAACTCTATGCTTAGGGCAGAACCCCAGCAAGACCACAAAATGATGATCTCAGCCAAAATGAAGAGTCAGATGCTTAAACAAATGAGTCATCCAGGCACCCTGAGATAATTACTATTTTAAATCTCAAATTATTTCTGAAACAAATCTTTTTTTTTTCCTTTTCACCTTGAAAAGAATGCTAAGTCAGTGTTTGTTATGGAGAGAAATCATTATTAATAATTACATCAGCAACAGTAGTTACTATAACACACTATGCTATGCTCACAATGCTCCTCACTTTATAGGCATTACCTCATTTAATCCTCACGACTTTAGGAGTGATTATCTTTATTTAAAGATAAACCAAGGTGGCCACACTATTGGTAGTAAGTGACAGAGCAATACTCAGAGTCATATCTGCTTGAAGCCCAAGTCCACGCTCTTTCCACACCAACATGCTGTCTCTATTGAACAAGCTTAAAGAAAATCAGAAATACTAGAAAATTATTAGCCACATCTTAATTATAAATTGTTCCCAAAATTTAGAAATCCAGCAGCAAACTATCAAAAAAAAAAATTCTAGTATGTACAAGGCTTCATACTTTACTGTATTATGTACCAGACCATATTATCAGCAAAACAATGTGTAAGAGGCTCATTTATATTCAAGGCAAAAAAACTTTAAAAAAAAAATATCTTAGCTGAACTTTTTATTCCCCAAAGGGAAGCTTTTTGCTCTGATTTTCAAAGCAGGCCTAGATATAAGCAACATTTTGCCAATATAACTACATAGAAAGATTGTTCCTTTGGTCCAAAAAGAGGATATGTTATAGTCTTTGCTGGTTTCAATGCTAATTTTGGCTTTTCACAAAAAAAGGCTTTCCTGAACAGTTGAGCCAAATGTATGGTAATTTTTGGATATAATCTCTAAGTCATAAAATATTTAACCCAAGTTACCAAAAAAATTTAATCCAAGAGAATTTGGATTTGGTCCTTTCATAAATAAAAAAAACCTAGGCAAAGAAAACAAAACAAAATATGTTAAGTAGGGAAACAAAGCCAATCAAAAAGCAGCTGTGTTTAATTTTACAATGTCATTGATAGTAAGGTTAGTGCATCTTTTTTCATAGTGTACTTCATTACCATTATGTGACTTTCTAACTGTGGATATTCCTGGTACAGAATTAACCCATGGAATTGTGTCCTGGGCCCTCCTCTCTTCTTTTGCCTTAGCTTGTAAGCTTTTATGACCATCTCTCAGCTCAAGCTCACTGTGAATAATCCACAAATCTACATATGAATGTTTTAGAAATCTTGAGCATTCCCACGCAATCTTGGCAGCATTTCAAACAGAGAACAATAGAGTCTAAAGTGAGCTCAACCTTTTTCCCTTCCAAACTTTTTTCTCCCCTCGAGATTCCATTTCTTTTTTATTGCACCACCGGTTATCCAGGATTGTATTTTTGGATCATTTTGACTCTTTTTTTAATTGTTTACTCATTATAAATAAGCAAACATTCTGCTGCATTAAATACTCAGAATCTGAATATTTTTACCACCTCCACTGCTGCCACGTAGTCTACCAAACCACTGTCCTTGCTTACTTGGGGCACTGGAATAACCTTAAAATATGCCTTCCTGTTTTCTCACTTCCTCCAAAATCAGTTAGGGTTAAAGATTGGTATATATCATAGAATACCCAAAATAATTGGATTTTGATCAAGACAGGGGTTTATTGTCCTCACACATGAAATAGTCCAGATTGAGGTAGTTTGGGGCTGATATGGTATTCTATATCAGTGGCCCAGCTCCTTCCACTTTGTTGTTCCAAGGTAAAAAGGATTCTTCTCATAGTCTAAAATGCTCACCCAAGTGTCAGCCGTAAGTCCAAATCTGATTCAGTATGTAGGCAGGAAGACTGGAGAAAAAATACTACTTTTTTTAAAAAGCAATTCCTGAAAACTGGACTTAATATTTCCAGCTTCTATCCCTAGAGCTGAATTTGGTTTCATTATCACACATAGATATGAGATAGGCTAGAAAACAGTATTTATTCTGAGTAGCCAAGTTATCAGCTAAATATTAAAAGAAGATAAGAGAATAAATACTGGGTGGCAACTAAATACTTTGTCATAACCTAATAGAATCATTTATGCATCTAGCAACCAGAGTAATCCTTTTACCTTTTTTTTATGATTTTATTAGTTATTTGTGAGAGAGAGTGACCAAGAGAGAGAGCACAAGCGGCAGGGTAGAGGGGAGAGACAGAGAAAGAGAGAGAAGCAGCCTCTCCACTGAGCAGGAAGCCTAATGCAGGGCTCCATCCCAGGATTGTGGGATCATGACTTGAGCCAAAGGCAGATGCTTAACCTACTGAGCCACCCAGGCACCCCCCAGAATAATTCTTTTAAAACATTAAGTTCTCTAATCATATCTTCCAAAGTTCTTCAACAGCCCACAAGGCCCTATATGAAATCTGAAAGAAGAGTAGGATTATTCTTAAACATTGCTAGTCTTCAAATATCATTCTCAATGGGGAAGCACTGGGAGCCTTTCCCCTAAGATCAGGAACAAGACAGGGATGTCTACTCTCACCACGGCTATTCAACATAGTGCTAGAAGTCCTAGCCTCAGCAATCAGACAACAAAAAGAAATAAAAGGCATTCAAATTGGCATAGAAGAAGTCAAACTCTCCCTCTTTGCAGATGACATGACACTGTACGTAGAAAACCCAAAAGACTCCACCCCAAGATTGCTAGAACTCATACACCAATTTGGCAGTATGGCAGCATACAAAATCAATGCCCAGAAGTCAGTGGCATATCTATAAACTAACAATGAGACTGAAGAAAGAGAAATTAAGGAGTCAATCCCATTTACAATTGCACCCAAAAGCATAAGACACCTAGGAATAAACCTAACCAAAGAGGTAAAGGATCTATACCCTAAAAACTACAGAACACTTCTGAAAGAAATTGAGGAAGACACAACGAGATGGAAAATATTCCATGCTCATGGATTGGAAGAATTAATATTGTGAAAATGTCAATGTTACCCAGGGCAATTTATACATTTAATGCAATCCCTATCAAAATACCATGGACTTTCTTCAGAGAGTTGGAGCAAATTATTTTAAGATTTGTGTGAAATCAGAAAAGACCCCGAATAGCCAGGGGAATATTAAAAAAGAAAACCATAGCTGGGGGCATCACAATGCCAGATTTCAGGTTGTACTACAAAGCTGTGGTCATCAAGACAGTGTGGTACTAACACAAAAACAGACACATAGATCAATGGAACAGAATAGAGAATCCAGAAGTGGACCCTCAACTTTATGGTCAGCTAATATTCAACAAAGCAGGAAAGACTATCCACTGGAAAAAAGACAGTCTCTTCAATAAATGGTGCTGGGAAAATTGGACATCCACATGCAGAAGAATGAAACTAGACCACTCTCTTGCACCATACACAAAGATAAACTCAAAATGGATGAAAGATCTAAATGTGAGACAAGATTCCATCAAAATCCTAGAGGAGAACATAGGTAGCACCCTTTTTGAACTTGGCCACAGTAACTTCTTGCAAGATACATCCATGAAGGCAAGAGAAACAAAAGCAAAAATGAACTATTGGGACTTCATCGAGATAAGAAGCTTCTGCACAGCAAAAGAAACAGTCAACAAAACTAAATAACAACCTACAGAATGGGAGAAGATATTTGCAAATGACCTATCAGATAAAGGGCTAGTATCCAAGATCTATAAAGAACTGATTAAACTCAACAGCAAAGAATCAAACAATCCAATCATGAAATGGGCAAAAGACATGAACAGAAATTTCACAGAGGAAGACATAGACATGGCCAACAAGCACATGAGAAAATGCTCCGCATCATTGCCATCAGGGAAATACAAATCAAAACCACAATGAGATACCACCTCACACCAGTGAGAAGGGGGAAAATTAACAAGACAGGAAACAACAAATGTTGGAGAGGATGTGGAGAAAGGGGAACCCTCTTGCACTGTTGGTGGGAATGGGAACTGGTGCAGCCACTCTGGAAAACTGTGTGGAGGTTCCTCAAAGAGTTAAAAATAGATCTGCCCTACGACCCAGCAATTGCACTGCTGGGGATTTACCCCAAAGATACAGATGCAGTGAAAAACCGAGACACCTGCACCCCCAATGTTTCTAGCAGCAATGTCCACAATAGCCAAACTGTGGAAGGAGCCTCGGTGTCCATCGAAAGATGAATGGATAGAGATGATGTAGTTTATGTATACAGTGGAATATTACTCAGCCATTAGAAACGACAAATACCCACCATTTGCTTTGACGTGGGTGGAACTGGAGGGTATTATGCTGAGTGAAATAAGTCAATCGGAGAAGGACAAACATTATATGGTCTCATTCATTTGGAGAATATAAAAAATAGTGAAAGGGAAATACGGGGAAAGGAGAAAAAAATGAGTGGGAAATATCAGAAAGGGAAACGGAACATGAGAGACTCCTAACTCTGGGAAACGAACTAGGGGTGGTGGAAGGGGAGGTGGGCGGGGGGTGGGGGTGACTGAGTGACTGGCACTGAGGGGGTCACTTGATGGGATGAGCACTGGGTGTTATTCTATAAGTTGGCAAATTGAACACCAATAGAAAATAAATTTATATATAAAAAAAAACATTGCTGGTCTTGAATTTTAAGTGAGATGATTTTGAAATAGGTTTGTGTCTAACACATTCAGCTCTAGAGATGCAGGCACAGAGTAGGCGAATCACTGTACACAAGCAAGATTTAAGGTTTACCAGTCAAATATGACAAAGTGAAAAGAAGTAACAGAATGAAAGTACAAAATAAGTGATATGGGTAAGAATGGAAGTAAGGATGTGAGCAGAGTGAATGTTTAGTTCCACTTCTCAAGAAACAGATGCAAAATGAGATTAAAAGTGCACAAATTTTCATAGGAAGAATGCCTGTATGAAATGAATTATGGATGGAGGCGGAGAGGGCTAAGTGAACTGTTAAACCATGACACAAGTTATCTAACAATTGGGATAGAGTTGGGATAAGTATTTAAGACTGTCACACAGTCTAAGAAAAATTTGGCTAGCCATCAGCCAGTGAGCAAAGAAGTCTCATGTAATCCAAGAATGGGTTTGCCTTAGAATGCCTACCACACTTCAGTCATTGACCTAAGTGCAAATGCAGCAATGAATTTCAGACAGCAAATGCAACCACTGGGGTCCTCCATCATTCAGTCTCTATAGTAGAAGGTTTACAAGATGCATTCTCATGGCCACCACACTGAGAAACATTTAAGAAGTGATGTGATCAAAAGATTATATGTCTTAATAGGTAAAAATATTTTTGGAGATCATATATTAGAAAGAAGAAGCTGGATATATAGGAGGCAGAAAGCCCAAAATTAAGATTTAAAAAAGAAAGTAGTCATTAACAGTAACAAAGTAGAGACTGCAGCCATGAGAACGAATAGCTGAAATCAGAAGAAGGCAAGACCACAGAAGGAAAAATCAAGAAGACAAGGGCATTACAGAGATTTTCTGCTTGTATTGAATGCACCACAAACTGTTAAAGTAATCTGGAGAGAATAACAACAATCCAGATATTGAAATTTACAAAGATTTAAGAGAAGAAACTTGGGGTGTTCAGATGCTGATGCATGGAGGCAGGTGGCTAGTATAATCTGATGGTATGTGTTTTAAAGCTGTAGTTCTTTAGGAGCAGGAAGGGAGAAAAATTTGAAAGCAACAATAAGGAGCAGGTGGTATATCTATACCATTTCCCAGCCCAGTAGTTCTAAGAGTATGGGAAAGAAAGCAGTCACCCATCTAGGAGAACAGAGGCAAACTATTCTCTACAGTTATGGTAAGGAAAAAAAGTGAACAGGATAAAGCTGAGGTATTTTTGCTTAAGACAAATGCAAATCCTAGAGGGCAGAAGAGTTGAGTTTTAAGAAATGGGGGAAAGAGGGAGATGGAATCCAACTTAGAAGCGACACAGAGCCATATGGGAACGAGAGGCCAAGTAATAATCCAGTCTTTGGGGTTCTTGTGGTAACAGATGTAAATAGGGATAGAGGGCTTGATGCAGCTGAAATTATATCTGGTAAATTACAATATCAATATCAATAGTGAAGCTCTTCTCTAAACACTCTAATTCTACTCTTTGGTAAGATTAGACTACCAAAGTCTACATATTTGGTCTATATTCTTTTTTTTTTTTTAAGATTTATTTATTTATTTATTTATGATAGACATAGAGAGAGAGAGAGGCAGAGACACAGGAGGAGGGAGAAGCAGGTTCCATGCTGGGAGCCTGACGTGGGACTTGATCCCAGGACTCCAGGATCATGCCCTGGGCCAAAGGCAGGCACTAAACCTCTGAGCCACCCAGGGATCCCCTTTGGTCTATATTCTTTTTTTTTTTTAATTTTTATTTATTTATTTATGATAGTCACAGAGAGAGAGAGAGAGAGAGAGAGAGAGAGAGAGAGAGATTGGCAGAGACACAGGCAGAGGGAGAAGCAGGCCCCATGCACCGGGAGCCTGACATGGGATTCGATCCCGGGTCTCCAGGATCGCACCCTGGGCTAAAGGCAGGTGCTAAACCGCTGCGCCACCCAGGGATCCCTGGTCTATATTCTAAATCTAACCAAATCACCTTTAAGATCCTATATTTGCCCTCTTAAAAGGTTGCTTACAAGAAACAGCTACACAAAATCCACTTGTGCATGTGTTGTAAAAATTTTAATAGACTGTAAAAAGTTAAAGACATTTAAAGAAAACACTAAAAAAATAACATATAGCTGAAAATAAATATTATAAAGGTAAACCTAAATCCAATCAATTAAAATATATATGTCAAACATTAATAGACAAAATACTCTGGTTAAAAAGCTGAAACTGTCAGGGTGAATATAGAGCAATACTCAACTATATATTTCCTATAAAAGATTCACTTTAAATATAAAAATGCCAGGCTACAAATAAACAGATGGGAAAAGATATGCCATGCAAACAGCAAGCATTAGGAGATTCAAGTTGCTATAGTATTATCAGATAAAATAGACTTTAAGGCAAAGAATATTACCAGAGATAAAGACAGACAATCCATAATAATAAAAGAGCAATTTCATCAATTAATTTCCCACTTAAGGCCCTTGCTTCTCAAGGAAGCCCATAACCAGGTGTAGTCTGGCTGCAGCTCAATGAAATTAAGAGGAATCTGGTTTATCTAAACTATAGAGCTGCTGTATCTCTTTCAATACTTCCCTTATTCTTATCTACCTGTTCATTAAACCCTGATCAAATCATGCCTTATTCCTCATTTACTTTAATTAGTACTAAATCTTGTGGCAGACTGGGAATCAAGTCTCAGACACCAACTCTCCTCTGAGAACCTTCTAGGTTAATCCATAAGCTTTCAACACATTGTCAGACCCATTTTCTACCTGGTTATTTTGTAGGACAACTAATATAAGTAATTCTTCAAGTTCTTTGTACAGCTCATTGTATTCTGGCACTATTGGGAATATTCCAAATAGATTATCAGGATTATTCCAATTATTGAAATTCCGTACATCAAATTCCTTCTCTATTTTCACAAGAAAAGAAAGTTATGTCTATGCTGCACAGACAAAGACTTAAGAGAAATGGAATACTCACATATGCTTATACAAATGTTATTGCATCATGATCCCTAAGGGAGCTATACACTATTAGGGTGTGGGTTCCTTCTCTTGAAGAGTGAGAAATTATTTTATAAATATGTTCCTTGGTTTTGATTCTGAAAATTTCAGCAACAAATTGCTAGTAGACTGTTTTGTAAATGAATTCACCTCAAGAGATAAATATGGTTAGTTGCCTTCTGCTATAGCCAACAAAAGAGTTGCTAAAAGACAGTATATTCCCTGGAGAAAAGGCGGAAATGCATCTCAAAATTCTTATTATGAGTCATACCAAATTGCAACAAACTGTTTTAGGAAGAAGAAAAACATCAAGGAGAGGTTATCAGAATAGAATGCTGTCAGATGCTATATCCAGACTAGAAGATATCCATAGAAGATGAATAGATAAAGTTTCACTTCCCTTTGCTATGATTTCAAAGCAGTGAATTTTACTCTATTGTCAACATCAAATAAGGAAATTTTCTTTGCCACTTTACTGGTTTCAAATCAATGTTGTTTTATACTTATGTATATATGTACATAAATATTTGTGTACACAGGCACACACACATATATTTCTCTCTTAAAAGAATAATATTGGTAATCAGAATATGAAAAAAATTATCCTTACTTCATTTTCCAACATATGTCTTCTTCTTTTTCTGTCACATAGCTTTCCATAAAGGACAGTAAATATAAAAACTTAAAATTTTGAAGGGCTATTATCTACTAAGGGTTTGGTGGGGTTCACTTAAATCAGCCCCAATATTTCTACCTTTATTTTGGAAATCAAATGTTTCAAATAACAATTCATCCTGTTTTGAACATTAAAAGGCAATTAGAATTAAAGTGGAAGTGTCTATAAGAATAAGAACTTTGCCCTTTAAGATTACCTGCTTCATTGCCAAATTGATTATTTAAAACAAAGATAAGTCTGTGTTAAGGTGAATGATGTAGGTTTGACTATACAAAATCCATTAATTTCGGTCACTTTCCTCATCAACTTAACTAGTCCTGCAGCAATCCACATTGATCAGGCTTAAATTAATAAATCAACTAGATTCCAATCTATTTATTTCATCAATGCAGCCAAAAGGAGTAACAAAAAAATTGAAAAAGAGAAAAATAATAGCCTCTGTTTTATTCTTTTTTATTTGTTTTCACTTGTGATGAAGATCCTTGAAATTTAGCTTGCTTATAGAAAAAGAAACAATTATGAGTCACAATTCATGTCATGTTTTTCCAAGGAAAGCAATCTACTAATAATGAAGATACAGTCTATATGAATTATAATCCTGCCCCTTATTAACCAAAGACCCACTCTCATAACCCACCATCACTTCCACAGTAAAATAAGTCCCTCCAACATGAAAGAGGATATCAAGGAATCAAATAGAAGTCATTAATATTAGAGGTCCAAGTGCTATAAACATACTGGCTTACTGATTTTATTATTAAACCACAAAAAATTGGAATTTATTACAGAGTTCCTACATATCCTTAATCCTTAAAACACACACAAATACAGAGTTTCTGCATATGTTTAATCCTTAAAACACACACACACATACACAAACATATGTGTGCATGCACACACATCTTTTAAGTACTTCACTTGCTCAGAGAGAACAAGAGCACATTTTGCTTCCCAAACACTGAGATTTCCATGAAGTATATTCTCAGCATATCCACTCTCCAGCCACCCTCCTTCATTCATTCTAAAATAAAAAATGTTCAGCAAATATTTCTTGACTATCTATCAAATGCCAGGCACTGGAAAAGGTGTTAAAGTCCATTATGAATGTTTTCTGAGCTCATTCTCCTTGAAGTACTCAAGGGAAAGGTGGGTACCTTACAATCCCCCTTTTTCTTTCCCATATAAGCTATATATCTATGCATACTTGCTTCATAATTTCAGCTCTTACCCTATGTGCTCCTTGAATCCATCTTAATGCATTGCACCCAAATAAAATCCAAATTCAGCCACAAAATGGATATTTTAAACAAAATTTTTATTGGGATACAAAAAAGAAGTTATATTACAGTCATAGAGAAAAAAAGCAATCCCTGCTACCTCTATTTCTCTTCCCTGCCCTAGCTGATATATTCAAAATTCCCTAGCTGATACAGCCTATGTGGTAAAACAAAAGCCCAATAACATTCCAAACAGCCTCCACTAAGTAAAACCTCAGAACATCACCAAATCCCAAGCAAGTGGTATCTCCATTCCCTTAAAAGGCTTGGATTAAAAAATATAAAAAATATATATCTATATAACTATAGCTAAGTAGATATCTATGTATCTGTATTGTATCTAGCTCTATCTGTATCACATCTCTTCTCCTTTAAACTCAGACCACTGAACTAATAGCCCATGCAGTCTTTTTCAGCATATCATTTACCTGAGCAAATAAGCCCATGACTATCAATCCTTAATTTAGAAAAAGAATGTCACACCTGGCTTCTTGATAGCATGGAGTATGCCCAAGCTCTATACAGTCCTGGTTCTACTTTGTTGCTCAGCCTCAAACCAGCTCCAAAGCAGAAGTCCAGGTTGGGATACTGAAGTCAATATTATTTGGTTCCATTACACAAACTCACTGGGAGTGCTTATAGGCAACTTCATGGATGCCTATAGAACCTTCTGTCCACATAATCCCTTTGGTCTAAAAGCAGCCATTCTTCCTCCAACCACTCCTTTACTCAATCCAAAACCCAATCAGGCTTCCCCAACTGCATGTTCAAGACCATCTCTGGGGTTCTTAGGTCCGGAATAATGAGAAATAAAAGCTGGGCAAGGGAGTGAAATAGGGCAGGAGCATGCTACTTCCTTGCCTATGTAAGCAATCTTTCTTCAATTTTTTAGTAGTCATAAAAGATGAATTATATAAAGTTGATAAAAAGCAGGTAAACCCTCAGGAAGTGCTCATTGTTGTTATTGTTGTTGTCTCGGTTGTTGCAAATATTATTTCTACTTGTTGCTCTGTGAACCATGGGAAAAGAAAGCCAAATCAAGGTACTCTTTAAAAACAGGGACTTGTGGGGCACCTGGGTGGCTCCATGGGTTAAATGGCTGACTCTTCACTTTGGCTTAGGTCATGATCTGAGGGTCATGAGATGGAGCTTGACCTTGGGCTCAGGCTGGGTGTAGAGTCAGCCTGAGATTCTCTCTCTCCCTCCACCCCTCCCCCACCATCCCACCCTCTCACTCTCTCAAATAAATAAATCTTTAAAAAAAAAAAAGAAAGAAAAAAACAAAACAAAACCAGGCACTTGCACTACAAGCAAACTGGAGGGAAGGAGGACTATCCTTGCCAAGGACAAGTTTTAATTGATGATGGCTGCAACACTAATGAGGCTGCCTCCCATTGATATGGCTCCTGCTCCTAAGTACCCCTCAGAGGCGCAGCCGTAGAGACAGAGAGAAACCACCCGCTCTGTTGCCAGAACCTCCCACGTGGCAACATCAATAATCAGAGCAGCACTGATCCTATGCCTTTAAATCCATGTTGTCAGCTCATACCATGTATAGGGAAACAGACTCCAGGGAAATACCAGTTAATGACATAACTGGAGAGAAACCAAGTGTTACTCTAAGGCAGTCCTTATGGTAGATAACTAGTGTGTATTATTAGGAAACACTAGTGACATGTAAAACATTTCTTTCAAGGCTTAAAAAACTAAAACTTTCAATGGAAAATTTTAGAATTGTAAATAATGAACAAGATATTTTAAAGGCAGATACTCATTTCTTCATAAGACATGAATAACCTAAAAGTTTTGAGCTTGAGTAGAAGAGGTTAAAATTAAGGTAATTCATTCCCAGTAAACCTCAAATATTCAGATATCTGAGATGACAATTTCTTGTTTCTTTGGTTCTCTAGATTGGTTCTTTAAACTATCCATTTCATTAAAAAGTAACAGCTTACACTGAGTGTTTGCCATGTGCCACAGTGTACCACCTACTTTAGGTGAATTGCCTCATTTATTAGTCACAAATTTCTGGGTAGGTACCATTGCATATGACAAAACTGAGGGATAGAAAAAAATAATTTTCCCAAGGTCACATAATTAGTACATGATTGCACTGGGATTCAATGCACACGATCTGTTTCTTCATCTGCTCTTATAACCACTAACCTTATAGCTTTCTTTATCTGATCAAATAGAGTTCACCAAATAAGTTCATGTCTACTTAAAAGTAAAAGGTCAGACATTTAAAGGGAAACTCTTTGCAATCTTCTTCTATATTTTCAAATTAAATCTAGACAAGTCAGCATATTTCAATATAAACACAATTTTACTGATTTTTTTACATCACAATTGCCCTCACTCTCCAAAATCCACTATCAAGTCCTGGCAACTCTACCTCTAAAACAATCCCAAATCAGTCTACTACTCTCCAATTCCACTGCCATCATTATATTCAGTTACTGCCATCTCTTCCTTGCCTGGATTACTGCAATAGTCTCCTAATTTATCTACTTCTTTCCATTTATAGTCCTCTCTAAATCCATGAAATATAATCCCTGTACATAATAGTATGATTTTATAAAATTTGAACCAAAGTATGTCCTTCTTATGCTTAAAACCTTTCAATGATTTCACACTGCTCTCAGGACAAACTATAAACTCTAACCAGCCACAAAGTCTATCACTATCAAACCAATCAACCTCAACTCACACGCCTCTCCAGGAGATTCTTCTTTCTCCAGAAGATTTAGCTTCTCCAATCTTCTTTCTGTTGTTTTAAAGTAAGCTCTGATCCGCTAAAGGCCTTTGCATTTACTCTTCCCAGTAATATTTTCCACTTGGCCCTTTGCATAGATGGCTGGCTCCATCTCATCTATTAGGATTTGGCTCAATGTCACTACCCCAGAGATATTTTCCCTAACTACTGTATACACATACACAATGTCCCCCTCCTTTGTGCCCACTGTAAGAACCCACTCTTTATTTCCATTAAGGTATTTACCAAAACATGCAGTTATTATCTGCTTTTCCTCTAAAATAGGCCCAAGTGGAGGAATTACTTTTCTTTTATATTTTGCTATATTCCATGCCCAGAACACAGTAGAAACTCAATGAATATTTCTGAATCCATGAATGAACTCTCCAAACTCCCTGTCCTGCTGTTTTTAAAATCTAGCTATAGAAATTTCTCTTAGATACTCAAGAAAATCAAAGAACTAAAAAGAATATTAGATCCAACTAACGGGAAATCTGTACACAAACACATATACCAAAATAAGTTAAAAATATTTCCATAATAAATAAAAAAAATATTTCCATAATATATATACCACAAACTATAATCTTAAAGTTGATTGAAAAGGCTACCAAAAAAAGCATAATGTTTTTTGGAGTTCACAGATTAGCCCCCAAAAATCACATTGTTGAAATAATTTTAATTTAGAAATAAAGATTGAATTTTAATAGCCTAATCTTTGTTCCTTTACATGCTTTTTGATAGCTAAAAAAAAAAAAAAAAAAGCTAACAGACTTAGAAAATCTCAGATTCTACTTAGTTTTCATACAATTTGAAAAGCTACTTTTGGGAAAGGTGTAAAAATTCTCCACAAATTACAATCAATAAGAAGATATTTTCAGGATAAGTTAAACGTGTGTACATCTTTGATTAACTATGTCAATATATTTTTCATTGCCTTATGGGCAAATTCTGGGCGAATTTATTAACTCTTTCAAAGACCAGAAGGTAGCCATATTTGTATATCAAGAATAAAAACAAAGAATATGCTAAAGCATAAAATATTATAGGAAGAGAGCTCAATGAGAAATGTAAAGCAAACTAGTCAAAGTGATATCCAAATTTCAAGATCCACTGATTCTTCCATGAAAAACCACTAGTTGGCAATTTCTTCTTAAATAATTATTTCCTGCAATCTAAGACTTTTTTAGGTTTTTGCTGAATGCAACATTTATTGATTTCCTACTATGTACAAACTGACACACATAATCTGAAAGCTGAATAATGTTGAAATATGGTTCCTGCTCTTTAACTGATTGTAGTTTACCAAATTATGTACTCTTATTAAACAACTCTTACCTCAAATACCTCTTCTTCCTAGGTTGAAAGTCCCACTTGACTTCATGATCTCACAAGTCAAGAATTTCTTCACAGTGATGCTGTATTTCTGTGTTTCTAATATCTTTTCACTACAGAAAAATAAAATACAAAGCTGTAATTAATTTGTTCTTTCTTGTACATTACAATTCATTTTAGATATATGCAGCACAATATCTGACATAAACAATGATAGTTTGTATACCGAAGGATGTAAACTAAAAGCAAGTCCTCCAGACCTGATTCCAAGGTCTTGACAGAGAAAATTCAGAGACTTGAATACAAGTGCAAAGGATAGACTCATGCCCTCAGGAAATAAGAGCAGTTCAAAGTCTTAAATCCAGCTAATAGTTGCAATATCACCCATTCCTTATCTACTGCATCGGTATTACTGCATCAGTCATCTACCTGACTTCATGAGATTAACCTGGACACAATTTCAGTTTTAACATGGATTAAATGGAAAACTGAATGATATCTTAAAAACACCAGTTGAAAGTACTGAAGACTAAGAGTGACTTTTATTCATTAAGGGATGTACTGAATATCTAACATATACATTGTTTATACAGGCATCCTGATAGCTTTTTAATTAGATAACACATGAACAGCATTTACTTAAGATATAGTCATGCAGGTAAACATATACCAAAGAGAAACATGCAATATAATGAATGGTATGTGCTTAATAAAACTTTATACCACTCTACAAAAAACAGCTCATCTGCCTTTTATTTAATTTAATAAAAATTTGCCATATTCAGTGGAGTACAGTGAAGTGGAGACACCAAGTTCTTTTTTAAATGTAAGAAAATACGGTGTCTGTTTCCTTTACCTTTTATGAGTTGCCTGCTCTCTGTATTTGGCAAGACAAATAGAATTACATACTGTGAGTGACTCAAAACAGAACTTCACTATCAATCATCTGCCTGGCTCTGCACAAATTCTGTAGGGCATTCAGGACATTTTGCTGCCTATGAATATTTTAGACAAGAAGAATCCCTGAAAGCTTCCTGATGGATTAATACAAGAAAGGAGGACGTTTTCATGTTTTATAGCTATTTGCTAAAGTACTATGGCCATTACTACACTCCAATGAAAAGATGCCTCTTTAAACAGAAAGAAGCAGCCCTGTAGAAGAGTTCTGGCTCCTTTCATCATAAACTGATTTCAAAGTAATGATATATAATATATAAATATTGCATGCACTCCTCTGGAGAAAATGAAATGCTCTACTGGTGCCAACACCTTTACACCCAGCAGTAATTGTGGATAAAAAGAAAAAGAAGGAAGAAAATGTATGCCAGCCATTTAAAGAAAGAAGTTTGCTCATGTACCTCTTTAGCTTTGCCAATGAAATAAAAAGCAATTTATTAGCTTCTCTATCATTTTATTGTGGGATTCACACCCATGAATAAACAGCAGAGTAATATTCTCAATAGCGGTTCACAACTACTCAAATAAAGCTTATACTTTATTTTAAAGGTAACAGAAAATTTAGAGACTGCAGGAAAATAAAACAAAGAAAATATTCCTTGTGGGCCTACTACTATTGATATTTTATTAAGTATCTCCTTCCAGTTTTTAATGTATCTTTATATGTAGTATTCTGTATCTTACTTTTCACTAATATTTAAACATTTTACCATGTTACTATAAAGTCTTCATAAACATTTTAATGACTAAATAATATTCTATTAAGTATATTTAACAAAGTTAATATTTGTCTCTGTCAGATATTTAAAAGGTGCTCTTATAAATACCAGTATTTCACATCACTATTCATATATATTTCCCATATTTTTATTACTTGAATTTTTTATTTCTAAAGTAAGGCATCTCTCTTCTTTCTATAATTAGTGGGGTAATGCATTCAACTCCCCAATGACAAAACGGGTCTTTTTTTTTTTAGCATCTCTTCTATTACAAGGATAACATATAGAAAGTTCACATATATCTAGAAAATAAACTAATGACTACAATTATAATGTGTTTTGCAATTTATTAACATTCTCACAACTGTACTGGGATGTATAATTAGGTCACTTTTTTCAAATTAATAAATTGTGGATGAATGAGTTTAATGGATCTAATCAAGCACAAACAGTAAACTGGAGAACTAATGCTTTACCCCATGTTTTTCCAACTTCAACAATTATCCTCTTCTTATCATATTGATAAGGCAGGGAGCTAGGAGAAGGTACTATGTAGTTGTAGTGAGTGTGAGCACCCAAGTCCAACAACTTTGGTCCAGAACCCACTGCCACTTATTCTTTCCATGATCTTATATAAATTACTTATGTCCTCTTTGCCTCAGTTTGCTAATCTCTTAAATTCTAATGATGATAAAAAAAAACATTAAATCTAGCATAGGTTTGTTTTAAAAATCAAATGAAAAAATTCAGTTTGTTAAGCACACGATTAATGTCAGCATTCATTTTTTACCTGTTAGCCTACACTTTCCATACGTTTAATTAATATAAATTTTAATTTGACACACTGTTCATATTTACACTCTCTGAAATAGACAATATACACTTCATCCTCCATTAAGAGTAAATATGAAACAAAGCTACACCTCAAAAATGTAACCAACAATCTAAAAAAGTATAAAACCGATTACTTTTGTGCAGACACAATGCTTACATTTGTTAAGACCTCAAAGGAATTATGTAGCTACACCTCTGGTAAGTGTTCAGTACAAAAATATAGTTTATACCATTCAAATGAGATCATCTGATCACTCCCTACTCTGGCTTGATACCCTCACATGACCTTGTACAAGGCCTTCAGCATAATTAACTTTAAAAATAGCAGAATAAGGTATGATTATAGCTTTAGTTATTCTCAGTATGCACTAGAATGAGAACACTGAGTACCACTAGAAAAATTAATTTTGACTTCTTGCAAATAATGAAATCAAATTTATTTAGGTCAAGAGACAAGTCTTAAATATGTGTACATGTGCACACACACGCTCACACACACATATCCATAGTAATTAATGACAAAGTATAAGAAGCAAGAAAAAGTATCAAAACAGGTTTCATCATGAAGAATCTAATCAGTCAGGATTTAATTGAGAAAAGACTCCCATGAGTTACAAGCTAACAGATTTATTTTAAGTATCATCTCATAGAATTAGGGAAAGAGCTGAGCAAATGAGGTCCAAGCAGGAAGCTGAAAGATCAGAATAAAAAAGACCAGTCAGGCAAATTGAGAAACCAAATACATCTAACCCCTAAGTGGGCTATGAAAGGAAGATTCATAGAGTGGTCTATAGGAATTATGCTTCTATGCAGCTACCACTTCTGTGAGCCCACTATGCAGAGTTTGGGAGTGGGCCTACAGCCAGTGGGGGCCAGGTAGGGTCAATAGTCAGAAACAAAAGCTGGATGCAGAGCAAGGACCAGCTGGAACCTGCCAGCACCTGCTGGCTGGCACCTCTGAGTTTGTAGGCAACTGCATCTAACCATGTGAGCCTGCTAGGGATATGGTTACTGATTCATTTCTGCTTTCCAAATTTTGGATAACGTCCTCTTTTGGCTACTGCTAACCTAAAACCACACATAGAGAAGCATTCTAACACATATGGTTTTAGCATAACTGACACAGTACAAACCACCACAAGAGTCTGGATTAAATGGACAGGTGATTAGCGTTTTAACACAGCATGCCTATTCTAACAGTTCTTGTTATCATAAGGAAAAGAAAACCCATCAAGACATTAGTATTAAGGAAAACTGCAACATTAAATCGGGGGAATAAAGCAAAAGCTTTCTTTTTTTTAAGATTTTATTTATTTATTCATGAGAGACCCACAGAGAGAGAGAGAGAGAGAGAGAGAGAGAGAGAGGCAGAGACATAGGCAGAAGGAGAAGCAGGCTCCATGAAGGAAGCCCAATATGGGACTTGATCCCCAGACTCCGGGATCACACCCTGAGCCAAAGGCAGACGCTCAACCACTGAGCCACCCAGGCATCCAGGCTTTCTTTTCACACCAAAACATAAGTAAAATGGGAATACGCAAGTAAAATTGTCTGATTTGCATGTCTGGAGTAGAAATAATCAAATAAGATTACTCTTCTCAAGTTAATAACAAATTGTTTCCTCATTACTCATCACTACCATTAAATAAGATTCAGCTAGAATCTTTGTTGCTCGTCTATCATAGCTTATGAGACAATGCAGTATTTTTCAAAAAAAATTTTCAAAATTTTTAGAGGAAAAATAAAACTTAGAAGGCCCAAAACAAAACACAAGAAGGCAAGAGAAGGGCTAAATGATTGCACTCCATCAATCTGAATGGGACTGATGGAATGTGAAATAAGTTCTAGGGCAAAAATACACCATGGAACCATAGGAAATGTCAAATATTATTTATTTGTTTAGCATTATAAGGCACAGGTAGGAAAGGAAAAATTGGGGGAAAAAGTTTTCCTTAACTAAAATATCTAAAATATTTTGGGCACTGAAATGTGCCATATATCCCTCAAATTAGAAACGTAAGGCCACTGTTGCTATGAAAAAAATATGTATTTTTAAAAAAATAAATTATAATAGTAACTATGGAACTTCATAGTGAGGCTAATTTACAAAAACAAATTAAAATGATATATGAGGGAACCCTGGGTGGCGCAGTGGTTTAGCGCCTGCCTTTGGCCCAGGGCGCGATCCTAGAGACCCGGGATAGAGTCCCACATCGGGCTCCCGGTGCATGGAGCCTGCTTTTCCCTCTGCCTATGTCTCTGCCTCTCTCTCTCTCTCTCTCTGTGACTATCATAAATAAATAAAAATTTTTTAAAAAAATTAAAAAAAATAAAAAGATTTAAAAAAATAAAAATAAAAATAAAATGATATATGATTATCTAGTAATAGAAAGACTGTCTAAATTATCAAAATGAAGGAAATTTTCATTTGAATTACTCTAACTCACTGTTAAAACAATTACAATTCAAAAACATTTATTATTTCATGCTCACTATTGCTACATAAGGTGCTAAGTATACAAAGATGAATAACATATATGCAAGAGGAAGTCTGCCTTTTGTGTTATCCTTCCAGAATTTGAACCTCTTTCTAGTTTGTGTACAGGGTCTCCATTTTATTATCTTGATAAAAGAGTAAATAAATGTTTCTTACTGAACAGCTACTGAAAATGCTAGATACTCACATTCCCAGTCATTCCTGCAGATAGAGAATAATCTTGTGGCTAATCTTTGGCAATCAAATGCAACCATATCTGACTCTGACTCATTAACACTGCCTGCAGGCACAGTATTGGTATTGGAGGTTGCACAGGTCAAAGCACAGAAATGGCATGTGGTAGTGGCTGTGGTAAGCTGAGTTGTTGGCATCAAAAAGGCAGCAGTATAGGTGTAAACTAGTGCTCTTCCGTGGTTTCCTCTTTGTACCAGTTCTGATGTGGGATTTGGAGCTTTGTTCCTAGAAACATTTTCCCATGCCTAGTGTTCCAATCTTCCATTAAACCCAGAAGATTATGATGATAAACCCAGAAGATACTCAAAATATCTTTTCAATAAATTCTTTTCTGCCTAATTAGAGCCAGTATCTGTTGCCTGAAGGTAGGAACTTTGAGTGATATAACATGTTTCCTAGCCTCAAAGAGTTCACAGTTTCCAAAGAGATACTAAATGATAAAATCAAAATAAAAGCCATACATATGATATATCTAATTAATAATTAACATCTCCACTGTGAGATCTCAAATGTCCTTTAAACATAGAATATCCAAAACTGGAATTCAAACTGGGCCCTCTGTCATTTTTCTTTGAGTCACTGATTGTTCGTGACAAAAACCCAGTAAGATTTCTTTTGAGGGGAGGGGTTGGAGATAGAGACAGAGAATCTTAAGCAGACTCCACACCCAGCACAGAGCCTGGAGTGGGGCTCAATCTCATGACTCTGAGATCATGACCTGAGCCAAAATCAAGAGTCAGACGCTTAACCAACAGAGCCACCTAGGCACCTCCTCCCATATGACTCTTAAAGCCACCCTCTCCTTTGTTACCAATTTTCAATATCCCATATCCAAGTCCTATCAATCTTGGCTTCTACATACCTCTGTCTCTAATCATTCACTTCTCTGCAGTACTGTCACCACCCCAAAGGCTAAGTTTTCATCTCTCACTGGACTTCACTCTTACAAGAATCCCAACTAGCAACTATCCATAGATGTGACAATATTGTGAAATCCAAGAACCCTCAGGTGAGGACAAAGCCCTCCCTTGGACAACAGAGACTGAGAAGGACTGCATTACAAGGATGAACATTTCATCTCATCTTTTCTTGCCCTCAGACTGGGATTTATATCTTCAGCTCCCCTGGTTCTAAGGCCTTCAGACTCAAGACTAAATTGCACCCCTGGCTTTCCTGGGTCACCAGCTTGTAGACTAAAGATTGTGGGACTTCTCAGCCTTCATAATTATATGAGATAATTCCTCATAATAAATATCTCTAGATAGGGAAATGAGAGAACAAGAAAAAGGTACAAAGATAAAGCCAGACTTTTCAGAATATATCTTGCTTTGTGTATTTGATGTCAAGAACACAAAAATATCTCATATAAATATAAAATGAACATTTTAAAAAAGCAATCCCTAAATAAGCAAGAGTAGAAATTTAAAAGCCAAATAGTATTACAAATTAGGGCATAATCACACATGACATTATTTCAAGTGATTTTAAAATTCAGTCATTCATTCCTACATATCCAGGGGAATATACACTAAGCTGCAATAATATAAAAAGAGCTGCAAAAAAAATTATTAAATTGTTCTCAATAATCATACCATTGGACATAATGTTGGTATTATTATTCTAAGAGTATTGTGAAAAAAGAAGCAAATGAATAATTATAGTGATGTAAAGGGAAGCAAATGTAAGATTAATCTAAAGGATTAATGGACAAGTGGAGTATTCCAAAATGGAACAGGAAATGCACAAGACCCTTCGAGAACATTTTGTCAAATTAAAAACCAAAATAAATAAATAAATAAATAAATAAATAAATACTACTGATGATAGATACAAAGGAGAGCCAACTTGAAGTTCTTTCTTGTCAAATATGAGATAATTTGAGAATCAATAATAATAACAACTGCAATGGATTTAAAAATCAAAAATGCCAAAATTCATGAATATATAATGAAACTTTAAAAAATAATGCATACCTTAAGAAAATATTAGGGAACTAAAGTCATTATTTTGAAAATTGATAACTCCTGACTTCCTTGCATGAACTCAGGATATTTCAAGGTAATTAAGTAGTTGATTAGGGTAAGTTTCTCTTTATAGAAATATTCTAACTAATAAACTTTAAAAGGACACTTAAAACATCATCACTTTGCAACTCCTCATAAAATAACATATCTTGGCAGTTATCACCAGTAGTTAACATCAACAAAAGGGAGAGAACTAGATATCCCGTGCCTTCTATGAATACTCTTAAAGAAATCTTCTTGCAAAGTAAAAAATGAAGAAAGAGAAGAAAGAAAGAAAGAAAGAAAGAAAGAAAGAAAGAAAGAAAGAAAGAAAGAAGAAAAAGGAAAGAAAGAAAGAAAGAAAGAAAGAAAGAAAGAAAGAAGAAAAAGAAAAAGAAGAAAAAAATAAAAGGAAAGGAAAAGAAGAAAAGAAAATCAAACGAAATCTGGTCAAGCCTCTAAATCTATCTACTAATTTATATGAAATGAGAGAGAAAGGGGAACCCCTTTAAAAAATAGCAGACCTACAGTTGGCAAAATCCACACTGCAGGAAAATTTGCAGAGATTGCAATGAAAAAAGAAAAAGAAGAGACAAGAGGAAACATAAAGTAGATTTCAGATGAGTCTTTTCAATTGCCTGTCATTATGGACCCTACTTGGATCCCTATTTGAACTAAAAGGAATTTTGAGACCATCAGGAATATTTAAATACTAGATATTTGATGATATTAAATGAAGTTTTAGGAGTGACTATGGTATAGTGTTATATTTTTGAGAGTCTTTCAAAACAAATCATATGAAGTAGATAGTACTAATAGATGAAACAAGGTTGACCATTTATTATAACTGTAATCACTGGTACAGCTGGTACCATAAAAGAATTCATTATACTGTATCAGAAACAGGTATATGGGTTGAAAATTTTTCACAATAAAAGCTTTTTTAGTGTTATGTAAATAATTATATTTTTAAAAATTTAAAATCTAGAGAGTTCCTCAATAAAATATTAGCAAATTGAATATAACTGCATTAGTTTTATGTCAAAATAGCAGAATTCTAGGTTTTCTAAGCAATAGATACAGAAAGATTAAAAATGCAATCTATAGTTCCAAAGTAGCCCAAAGGTTCAAAAGAGAAAAAGAGGAAAAAGCAATAAAAGAAATTTTATTATTCTTACAAAAGGTAGAAAACAAGAAAAAAATTAAGTAAGGTAAACAGAAAACACAAAGTAAGAGGGCAAAAAGTATCTTACACAGACAGAAAAAAAGCATAAACTGACAGAATAACAATAGGAATAGAGGGATCAAGTGTACTAGCGGGAGAGGTTGGAAGGCTGCAGGTTCTACAGTTCAGTCCCTGACCTTCCCCAAAATACCACACACACATACAGAGAGAGAGAGAGAGAGAGAGAGAGAACAAGCTGTTCACACACTCATTCAAACATCTAATGAGAAGCCACTAACTCCTTGGTACTATCTAGGAACTAGTGGTAAAACAGTAAACAAGATAGGCATGATGCCTTCACTTGTGGAGCTCACAGTCTAGTGGAAAAAATGCCTAAAAAAGATAAAGATAATTCCAATCCATTGCGTGAAGTGCTATTATGGGGGATCCACAAATACTGTGATAAACAGAGAAAACGTTTAATACGTATTATCTGCTTTTTTAAAATATTTATTTATGTGTGAGAGAGGGATCATGAGCAGAGAGGGGCAAAAGGAAAGGGGGAGAGAGAGAGAAAAAAAAAAATGCTAAACAGACTCCTTGCTTAACATGGAGCCCAAGGCAGGCTCCATCTCATAACCCTGAGATCATGACCTGAGCCAAAAACCTGAGTAGAAGGCTTAACCGACTGGCCACCCAGGTGCCCCTATCTGCTTTTCTTTTAAGAATGAGGTGTATTAAAATATGCAAACCCTAAGAAATGTTAATACATGTAGGAAAATAATATTCACCATCACATCATACTGATGCACAAAGCCACGGGGCACTCCTGACTCTTGTCACTGGAATCCAAGACAGATCCTCAGCCACACAGATGGAATGAGTGCCCACTCCAGACTGAGAGCCCAGTTTAGAACAGTCTGGGGGTAATGCCAGAAAGATAATGACAGTGCAATCAGTAAAGTCTCATCAGGAAAACAGAAATTGTGCTAAATAGCTTAAATACAGAGTATTTACTGCAAGGAACCCTTATAAAAAATGACTAAAGGGCTGGAGAATCAAAAAGCTTTAGGTAAGGTGAGGAAAACAGGAGAATGAGAAGCACAGAAGCTACTATCATCCCTCCGGCTGGAATAACAAAATGGAGGAGTGGGGGTCACCGGAACCCACAGCAGGCAGACTGCTGGACTGCCAGGGAATGATGCTGCCACTGAAAACTCTGACACCTTGCCCGAACCACCAAAAGTCACTGGGAACACTAGTCACTCCTGGCGTCCCTTGTGATACCACTGAAACCACTGAGCCACCTCTACCATTGGTGGAACTACCAAAGGCCCCTGACCTTATCGCTGTCTAGGTGTTGGAAGCACCACCAGTAGCAGAAGCTATTCCTCTCTTCCTGTGTCTACCATAAATGTTTCCCACTAGTCAAATCTAACTGGAAGCTACTTGGCAAAAAAAAAGACTGGAAATTGAAGTTTGCAAGAGTCAGCTTCCTGATACACAGAGTAAAGCATGGCAGCACAGGAATGGATCTAAGAGCAACCCAAAGACAGTGCCCTCCTTCAGCTACTCAGCACCCTTTCTCTCCCTTCTAGTCACATTTAACTTTCTTATGACCAATTGTTATCTGGAGGAGTATAAATTAGGGATTCAAAAATTGAGCAGAAGCCACCAGACTCAATGCTGAGCTGACTTTAACCACATGAGTCTATTAAATAAAGCATAGCATGCACCTGAAATAGCAGTTATGGGGATAGTCAATTCCAATGAACTCTAGCAGAGAATACCTAAAATGAAGCAACATGTCACCTAGTGTTAATTGATAATTCTGATTCTATACTATACGGTTTAGCCTTTACACAACAACATAGGAGTTTTGTTCCCAATAGACAAAAAGTGGCATACTACCAAATTATTACTTTCATTGAGCACTAATTTAATAACTGTACCTGAAATAATTTAAACACCTCTAAAGTATAGAAATTACACCAATATATGGCTATTTGACTCCAATAATTAAACCAGAATTATTAACATATTCCCTAATAATTCAAAACTTTTTCAATAAGAAATGCATCATTCTATTCCTGAAGGATTATTTCAAATTGGATCAGCTATTTACTGGTAAGCATATTATAATTTTATTAAACTAGATTTTATGATGATCTCTACTTCTATATATCCTATATTTAAAACAAAGGCTGGTTTATAACATATCAACATTGACATCACAATAACCCATAAAATTACCATTATGTTCCATAAAAATATAACAAAACAATAACAGAAATCTTTTATTCTTTAATGTATGCCAGTGACAAAAAATTCACTTCACTTGACTAAAAAAAAAAATCGTCATGTTTGATATATCAGGACAACTTCCAATATATAAAATGTCATCTACCAGGTGTAAATGTAAAATGATTCCTTACTTTCTAAAATTCCCATTCATCCATTGTATAATATATCATGCTTCATGCTGTTTTACATTATGTAAAATAAACAATGAACACAGACTCTGGGTTTCAATGCCTGAGGTGTGAAATTAGTTCTCTGCCAAGTGTGTTTTTGATTGTTAGAGATTTAAAACATTCAGAAGTGTGTCAGTCTGAGACAACATTTCTTCAGTTGGCTTATAAGAAATGAAAAGTTACCTAGATATTTAAAAGAAGTAAGTGGAACTATGTCATAGAATGCACCGTTTTGTGATTTTGCACACAGTGTTTGGCATTCACTGGATTTTATGCATACCACTAACTCGGGCAATAAATAGTTCTCATACTCAGCTTTCCTAATTTTTCCTCTGAGGCTCCTTTACATTGCAGTTACCACAAATCCTCCATTATAACAAGATCATCTTGTTTACAAAAGTATAATCTCAAAAAACATTTGCATCTCTAATGTAATTAAGTACTTGTTCACATGATAATGTGTCCTTCCTAATCTCCTATTTGAAAATTTCTTTATCGGCACAATGAATAGAAATATTTTCCTGCTTAATAAAAAGCTTTGGGGACTTCTGAGTTAAGATGGTGGAATAAAACTGCTACAATAATTTCCTCTCCCAACATCCAATTCAGTGAAACAAAAATAGCAAAACCCAGGAAAATTTCAGCAGCAACTAAGCAATCCAATACCATGAAGCTCAAAAAATGGCAGCCAAAAGGGAATCAAAGATGAGACACTGGAGCAGGGTGCGAAGGTATTTTGTAGTAAGGCACCTAATTCCTCACCTACCCCTCCCCCTCAGAAACCAAATAGTCGTCTCTGAATGGCTCAAATCCAGGGAAAATGAACTGAGTGATATTTTGATGGGGAGAAGTGGAAAGAGCTACACAGGGAAGAAACAAAGTTCAGGAAATGTACAAGAAAGCTAAGGAGTAGAGTATCTCTAATAGAGGCAAAGGCCCCTGTCCTAATTTCTTAAAAATCCTTTTTTTTTTTTTTGAAGATTTTATTTATTTATTTATTCATGAGAGACATAGAGAAAGAGGCAAAGACATAGGCAGAGGGAGAAACAGGCTTCCTACTGGGAGCCGGGTGTGGGGTCTCGATCCCAGGACCCCGGGATCACACCCTGAGCTGAAGGCTGACGTTCAACCACTGAACCACCCAGGCGCCCCATAAATAATCCTTTTAGATTAAATAAAAACGATTATGAAAATCATCAAGAATTTAGATCCTTTTTTAAAACTACATTTTCAGTTGAAGATGGTGTTGATTGGCTCTGTGTTATGGGGCGTTAGTATTTTTATGTTTCCTTTTACTTCTCTTCTTTAATCTCCTGGTATTTGTTAATAATGTTATTTTCATTCTACCAAAGTTTATAGCATATACATTCTATTCCATAAAGAGAATCTAAACAACTTTCTTTGTATCCTATTTAAATGGAGACAGTACCCATCACATGTCATTTTTATATTGTTTTCAAGTTATTTTTATACATCCTAAAAATTAGTTTTAAATTTTAATATGTTTCTAAAAAGCAGTTTTGAAGAAAAGCTCATGGGTTTTGTTGTCGCCAAATTCTTTCATGTTTTAAAATGACTGCCTGTGGGTCTTATACTTGACTAATGTCATGGCTGCGTGTTGGTCACTGCCTTTCCTTTAGAATTCTGTAGACAGGGATCCCTGGGTGGCGCAGCGGTTTAGCGCCTGCCTTTGGCCCAGGGTGTGATCCTGGAGACGCAGGATCGAATCCCACGTCGGGCTCCCGATGCATGGAGCCTGCTTCTCCCTCTGCCTGTGTCTCTGCCTCATTCTCTCTCTCTCTGTGACTATCACAAATAAATAAAAATTAAAAAAAAAAGTTCTGTAGACATTGCTCCTACGCTTATGCATTAAATGTTCTGTATAGAAACCTAAGTCCAGTCTGATTATTTTTACAGGTGACTATTTCCCCCTAGAAATATGCCTGAAGAATTCTTTCTGTAATCCTTGAAATTCAGTAACTTAAATATGTTTTAATTTTTAGAATTTTGCATCAAATATTTCTGAAATCTGATAAGCTTTTCTAATCCAAAATGAAAGTGAAAACACAACATACTACTCATGGGATGCAACAAAACCATTCCTGAGAGAAGTTTGTAGCAACAAATGCCTATATTAAAAAAAAAAAAAAAAAAAAAAAGATCTTAAATAAACAAATTTTATACCTCAAGGAGCTAGAAAAAGAAGAATAAACTAAGCCCAAAGTTCTCAGAAGGAAGGAAATAACAGACTGGAGCAGGCATGGAAAATAGAAAACAATAAAAAATAAATAAATCTGAGTTGTTTTGAAAATATAAACAAAATTGACAACCTTTACTCAGATTCACTAAGAAAAAAAGAACACTCAAATCAGAGGTGATTTACTATAGATTCTATGAGAGACAGTGATTTTCTTCAACATATTGTACTTGATGGATGCATAATTGCTGTGTTTTCCAGAGTGACAGACTGTGGGAAGGGGGCTAGGGAGAAAGTTGAATTGAATTCTCTGTATGTTTTGTTAGAATATATGGGCTTCAGGGACACTGGAGTGGCTCAGTGATTGAGCGTCTGCCTTCAGCTCAGGTCTGATCCTGGGGTCCTGGGTTCAAGTCCCACACCAGACTCCCAGCAGGGAGCTGCTTCTCCCTCTTCCTATGTCTCTGCCTCTTTCTCTATGTCTCTCATGAATAAATAAATAAAATCTTCAAAAAAAATAAAAGGATTTTTAAGAAATTATAATTCAAAGCATTTGAGTTTCATCAATTCCTTTTACTTCATTTTCATGTGCTACCTCTAAATTTAAATAAAACTAAATATAATATATTTTGTTCTTAAAATATCACATACAATATGAAAAGCACTTCAGAGCTTTCTTTCTAGCCTCTATTTGCAAACATACATAGTAACATAATGGCATAATGTTCATTTAATATGATGGTTGTTTGGGGGTAGTGACACTGAAGATCACTTTTATTAATTTCTTTTATGCAATATTTTAATTATTTGAATCTTTTATTACAAAAATAATAGAGTAATTTTTCTATGAAAAAAAGCTTGGTTCCAATGACAAGAATGAGTTCCACAGACATGATAGTCTTCTATATACATTTATAAGTTATCTATATTCCCATGAGTGCTTTTTAAAAACATGTGTACCTCATTCTCAGAATTAGATCATAATTTTCTTGGTAAGAAAAATGAAGGTTTATAACTATTAATATCCCCACCAAATCACTAAGCACTTAAAAACTGCATGCTTAAATCACATATTTATACATCAAAAATAAATTTTAGGAGTGCCTTGGTGGCTCACCCAGTTAAGCATCTGACTCTTGATTTTGGCTTAAGTGATGATCTCAGGGTCATGATATCAAGGCCCACTATGGGCTCCGTGCTCAGCCCAAATTAATAAATTAGTTAATTTTAGGCTTTCTTTTGCATTTTGAACCATACAGAATATTCTGTTAGGAATCAAAAATTAACCTGGTATTCAAATATATTTTAAAACACACATAAAAACATTTGAAGCACGTAATACAGAGAAAGAACAATGTTTTACTGTGATTTCTTTGAAGAATTAAAATAGAAACATATTGGGGCACCTGGGTGGCTCATCAGTTGAGCAACTGACTCGGTTTCAGCTCTGGTTATGATCTCAGGATCATGAGAAGGAGCTAAAGCCAAGCTCCTCACTCAGCAGGGTTTCTGCTTTTCTCTTTCTCCCTCTGCCTCTACCCCTGCTCACACATGCACACTTGCTCTCTATCAAATAAATAAATAAATCTTGAAGAAAAAAAAATAGAAACATACTTATGTTTGCTCCTAATTCATAACTTCTGAGAGAATACAGAGTAACAGTTAGTAAAATATTACCTTAAAATTTATTAATCAAATATGCTTCCATTACCACTTCCTATTTTTGCTGAGTTTTTTTATCGCTATTATTGCTGAGACTTTTTTAAATATCTAAGGAGGCCAAAGAAACTTTTTTTTCCAATAGCAGTTACTATTCAAACCTCCATGAATGTAAGTAGCACCTTCAGTATAAAGTAAAATCTCCATACTTCCTCTGACCCTCTTGGTTCCCTTGAAAGTAAAAAAAGGGTATGATAACTGATTAAATGCTCATTTATGCAGGAATCCTCTCACGTGCTATTCAACTCAAGCAGTATGGACTGTACCTGCTGACAACTGCCACAAGGTGAGAAGATCCATATAAGAAAAGAAAGAAAATTAGGTACAAGTAAAATATACACATACATACTCCCTCTTTGAGTGGAAAGAGGAGACACAGAAATACACACTAAGAAATACATATTTAAATAAAATACTTGATTAAGTACACCCTATTACCTTCTCCTTTGATTTCAAAGACAGGGGAAGTGTAAACATATATTACAGTATTCTGATTTTTATAATTGGTTTGAATGGAGAGAATAGAAGGAGAAAGAAATATTTATGTTTCCTCCATTTTGGACTTGGAGCCTGATTTTACAGACCAGGGCTCCAAAGTTCAGCCTCTGAAGAATTATCTGAATTCAGACTCTGAAGAAAAGACTGCAGTTATCCAGGTCAGATCACTCATGCACTCACTCAGAAAATGGGGGTACCTCAGTAAGCCAATCATGAAATGACTACAAAGAAATAAGCTGGAGTAATTGATTAGGATCACTCAGGTCAAGTTGAACACATTAGTATTTCGTGATCCTATTGGTCAAAGATAAACACAACACTTTAATCAAATGTAATTAAATTATTGCTATAAGTCAAAATGCCAGTTGTACAACAACAAAAAAAAGCTCTGTTTAAAAAAATTATTCAAAACATCATGCTGTGAAATTAGGACACCCAGGTGGTTCAGTCGGTCAAGCTCTGACTCTTGATTTCAGCTCTGGTCATGATCTCAGGGTCATGGGGCTTAAGATTCTCTCCTTCTCTCTGCCCCTTCTCACCACTCCATCTATCTCTCTCTCAAAAACAAACAAATAGGGGCACCTGGGTGACTCAGTGGTTGAGCATCTGCCTTCAGCCCAGGTGATGATTCAGGGGTCCAGGAATCAAGTCCCACATCAGGTTCCCCATGGGGAGCTTGCTTCTCCCTCTGCCTATGTCTCTGCCTCTCTCTGTGTGTGTCTCTCATGAATAAGTAAATAAAATCCTTTTTTAAAAACATATCAAAAAAAAGAAAAGAACACCATTCTGTAAATTAAATGAAATTCTTGGGCAGCCTGGGTGGCTCAGCGTTCTAGCGCCGCCTTTAGCCCAGGGCGTGACCCTGGAGACCCAGGATTGAGTCCCACATCAGACTCCCCGCATGGAGTTCGCTTCTCCCTCTGCCTGTGTCTCTGCCTATCTCTGTTTCTCGAATAAATAAATAAAATCTTTTTTAAAAAAAGGATATTTCTATTTAAAAAAATGAAATAAATTCTTGTTATGTTTGTTCCCAAAAGTCTCTCATTGTATTTATGGGCATGGTATATACGGAGCTAGAGTCTGAAAAATGGTACAAGGTTATTTATTAAAATAACATATTTATGATTTAGAAAAAACATATATAGTCTGAAAAATATTTATAAAAATGTATATCTATTTAGTCTGAAAAACAATTTCCTCATTCTTTAAAATAACTGAATTGCTTTATTTTTTATAATTATGCTGATTTCTAATCTTACAAATCAAAAAATTTACTGCAAAATAACTTAGTTTTCCATTGTTTTTTAATTGAAAGTGAGCAATAAAAAAATCCTTTGGATAAAATTAATTCTAACCAGTTATTTTATGTACACTGATTCACATTTGTATCCTCCTAGGTAAGTATTAGAAGCTGTTCACTATAGTGTACTTAATAAAATACAGATAAAACATGGGTTACAGATGTTATTATAATGTGGCATTCTGTTTTATGTTTCATATTGTTTGCCTTCTTTTCTCATAATATCTTTCTAGCAGTTGTTAGATGCTAATATAAATTTCAAAAACTCCCAATCATTGAAATAGACATGTAGACACGAGGTATTAATATAGAAATCATGCACTTTAGGCTTTAATCATATCAATGTATAAACATGATTGCTAGTCTATTAACATTTAAACTGTGTAGATTAATACACTTCTACTGTTACAACTCATGGGTGTTTTGAAAGGTAACTAAATTGAAAACACTACTCCCACCAATGCAACAATGCTTTTAATATTGCTGTTAAGCCAGAGTCTTCTCTCTAAATATATATACAACATAATAATTTGAAAGAGTTAAAATTCTATGAAAATGCAGTAATTAGCACTACATAAATGATCTTCTAAATCCCTTTTTAGTCAATGCTCAATTGTTTATGGGAAACTGGTAATCAAGATACGGAAAACAAACCTGCCAAATGGAACAATCCCACTCTAATTTGTAGATTACAGCTCCTCCCTGATCTGTACTAACAGATTATTTTAGTTTATTTTTAAAGAGCTCATCATTTATATGAAGAGACATAGGTTGAAATGAAAATGTGTAAGGGAAAACAATCCTCATAATGAAAGAAGTCCTGGCTTGACACAGCATCTATCAGTAAAATGAAACAGCTGTCTCAGAAAACAAAGATAAAAGCTGAATGCCTTCATAAAGGAAAAAGAGATGGAAGACCATGCTATATTATTCAAGCTCAGAAGTCTTGGAGACAAAGAAAAGTCACTGACAGGTACATCAGCTGTCGTGGAGCCACCCACACTAAATGCTGAGGCCAAGGGGGTCAACACTGCTCTGAATAGTTTCAGCCTAAACGACACCTGCTCAGACATCTTTCCTGCACCCTATATCCCTCCCTATGTGGTCTCAACCCACCTAACCAGAAGCCACATTCTCAATCTCTATATGCTGTTTATTTCATTCAAGGCACTTTCCACTTCATTGTTTTTTCCACTGCTCCAGGAGGACAGAGCTCACTTCAAATTTGTTCACCACTATCTTCCCAGCAACTAACATATGCCTAGCACATAGTAGGCAGGCAAAAACCAGTTACTGAATAAATTAACAAATGTTCCACTGCCACAGAGAGAATGAATACCTAGACCCAACTAGTTCTAAAAAGATAAGCTATGACTTCTTAAGAATGGATTCTGGATCTTTTGCCTCAGCATCACCACAACTGACTTTACAGTATCACTGAACTCAACATAGTGAAAAATGCTAACAGATTTTTAACAGACTCCAAAAATTAAATGCAAAAATTCCTCTTCAAAAAGAAAAGGCTAGCCTTTACTTTCAAGGAGAATCTATGAGTCTGTGAGAGAAGTTAGACTGAGGAGTAGTAGGTTTTTGGTATCATGTGTATGCTGAAGATATTATAATTATGTTACAGAAAGAAACAGTTTACTGACAGATGTTAGGTACCTATACTTACTATAGAAACAAAAAGAAAATGGCTGCCACCTGTACTTCACACACAGATGTAGTAATTTTTATATTTCAATGTAATAATCACTCAAATTCTAATTCATTTCTCAAAAAACTCTCTCTAGAAAACACTAATTAATGTAATTTCCCACTTAAAAAATATTTACACCGGGGCACCTGGATGGCTCATTGGTTGAGCATCTACCTTTGGCTCATGTCATGATCCCTGGGTCCTGGGAGTGAGTCCTCCCCCCAGGCTCCCCACAGGCAGCCTGCTATTCCCTCTGCCTATGTCTCTGCCTCACTCTCTGTGTCTCTCATGAAAAAATAAACAAAAAAAATTTTTTTTTTAATGTTTATACCTTTGGTGGACAAATTGCAATAATCCTACTTAGAATACTATGTCCTAGTACCCTATGCCATAAGTAGTAATAATTACCACAAAATGAAAACAAACTATCCACTAGGCATTCTATACATAATTATATATTATTCATTAGATTCTCACAATTTCATGAGTTGACTACTGATTATTTACATTTAGATTTAAGAAAGTGGAGCCTAAACTAGTTAAGAAAATTTGTCTGAGACCAAGAGACTAGTAAGTGGCACAATAGAAACATTGCAGTTAAGCATGACTCAGTGGAACAGAGAGCATTGTGAAAGGTTTTGATAAGCCAAGCAATAATCCAGTATCAGAAGAAAAATATTTATCCAGAAAAAAATAAGGAAGAAAAATCATCAGTCATTTTTAGATACTGAATATATGGGTTCTAGAAAGCAAAAGTCATAATTCCTCCACACTTTGTGCCTTGGATAGCTTTGTTAAACTCAGCCTGAAACCTATCTCATACCTCCCTTTGAAAAAATTCTTTTCTAACTTACAGACTTCATATTTTAAAATGTGGCATTGAAAAAAATGTGAAAGAAGATTGTAAGTGATCATAGTATTACCAATAAAACTCCAAATTCCAAAGTGCACTGTGGACTCTCCGGTCGGAAGGTTTGTAGCACAGCCTGTTATGGCTATTATATCCTACTGATAACTACAGTGTTCTGAAAGTAGATCCGGAAGTGGGAACAATTCACACAAAATTTAGTTTATTTTCTCTGTCCTCCTAGCCTGCTTGGATTGAATGTGGGATTGTTTTGGTTTGGTTTGATGTTTTTTGTGTTGTTGTTGTTACTGTTGTTGTTTTGCCAATTTCATTGCTTCCTTAAACACATCTGCAAAGAGATGTTTCATATCCTGAGACCATTATATATGTTCATCCAAACAGCTTTTTCTTGAATCCAACAAAACTGTATTTTTTTTTTCTTTTATGATCTTACGTGTCTTGAGTGAGCATTGACTTTGTGTCCTTCCTAACAGATGACCATGAAGTCTGACACAGGTTGCTTAGCAACTGCCTTATGCCCAGAAGTAGAAATAACTCTTTGATATACTCACTATGTGTATTTCTCCTGATTTATTTCATTTGTGTTTAACATGGTAGATCAAACAGAATCATTAGAATCCTACTAACACCCCCAAGGGTAGAAGAGTTCCTGGTCCACTTTAAACTAAAGTACCCAGAGATCAAAACAGCTTATGAGTCAGTACTGCAGAGTAAAAGAACAATAAAATACACTGTGCCCATTACCAAGGACAAGGTGCATACATTCTCATCAGTGCTGGCATGATGATGTTCTTTGAAACGAAAAGAATTCTCAAAATTGTTATTGTAACTCTCACTTTTTGCAAAATGATAAAGGACTATATATTTCCCATCATGTCGTTGCTAAAAAGTCTTTGATATCCTGAAGGACAATCCATTGCTTTAATGTATGATATGGTGTAATTCATCATGCAGCAAGAACAATACTAATCACCCCCTTGTTTGCATCAACCATCATTCTTCGACCCTCAGTGTATCTGATCCAATCTAAGCTCATTTATATTATACGTGACTTGTTTATATAGAAAGAAGTCAACTAAATATGCAGTGGTACTGTACTTGCAAGCAATAATCTATGCAGAAAGGTCCTGGTTCTAAAATTCAAAAGTAAAGAACTTAAAAGCTTCTAAAATATAATTTTTGGATGAAAATACATAGTTAACAGTAGGATATAATAAATATGAAACTTACAATATCACTAAGGATTAAATTAGAAGGAATTTTAATAAAGGAAACCAGTTAGATTTTTATAAGTCTACTATTTTTAGCACAAGTTTAAAAACTTCAGTGTTCTGGAAACCTGCAAACTTTTTTATACCAAAACAAATAGCAAGTGAAAAATCTTTTTAAATTGTTAAAAAGTCAATTTAGAAACCATAAGGCTATTAAAATAATAATATCAAGGTGAAATTCATCTAGTCACAAGACTAACATTAAGGGGGCAATTATTTTAAAATAATCCAAATGTCTATGAAATGGAGAGTAGGGGAATAAATTATAGCAATCCATACAGTGGACTATAGTTAGAAAAATTTAACAATCTATACAGTAGAATCCTCTGCAGTTGTGTTTGCTTCTTTTTTCCTTTTGTTAATGATGTAGATCTCTAGGAACTGATACTGAAAAGTTCCCAAAATGAATTGTAAAGTGAATAAAGTATAAAGGGTAGAACAGCATGCTATTACATTTGTTGCATTTGTGTTCAAAAAGGTAGGCTTTATATGTGTGAATACAAATATGACATACGTATGTGACACATGTTGTATATGCATATGTATACTTAATACTTCTAGAAGAATATACAAGAACTAGTAACAGTATTTGCTGCTGGGAACTGAGAACATGGGTGAAAGAGAAACTTTTCACTGTACATTCAGGCAAACTTTATCTTCTTGTTCTGTTCATGTGAGATGACAGAGACAGAAAGGTGTAGTTTCTTTTACTTATCAATGGAGAAAGAGCAGATAACACATCGTACCCACTAGATTCCAAGAGTCGTACAGGTTTATTAAGAGAGAGTGACTCATGATAATAAAGTAAGGAGCCAAGGGGAAAGAATCAGATTATCTAGTTTCCTGTCCAATCTTCTACCTACTAACCCAAATGTAAGCAAACAGAATTAACAAGATTCAGATTCAGGATATAAAAGAATAGTAATTTTCAATGTAATAGTATTTCTCTTAGATCTGAAACCTGGCTTTTCAGAATTCTAACAAAGGAGAATTTGAAAAAGAATTATTCTAAATCAATGCAAAAGATCAAAACATCTTTTAAGTGAATTAACTATCACAATGCAGTAGCACTGTAAATGCACCATGGAGTTAAAAAAAAAGAAATGGCAATATATTCCAAAGTGGGTTCCACAAATTGCCACTCCCCTGAAAAGTTCCCACAAGAGAAGGTTCCACGGTCAAACAAGAAATCTGTACCCTATAATCTGAGATGTTATATATTGATATATTGAAAGCTCTGGGTTTAATTGTGGAGTAAAGAAACTTGTTTAACTTCTTTGACCACAAAAATATTTTCACACATATACAACTAGTAAAATGCCCAGGAACTAGTACCTCAATGATCCCATTTTGGGGAAACAATGCTCTAAGAATATAAAAGCCAAATTGGTGACCTTTCCAATAGGGAAGAACATACCTTATCAATGAATCAGTAAGCCTAATATTAAAAGGCTATGATTAAACTGATTAGTCTGCTGTAGAGTCACATTAAGTTATTTGGTAAGACATTGTAATTAATTTTCAAGGAAAAGGAAGCTACTCTTTTTTAAAAAAGATTTTATTTATTTGAGCGTGAGCAGGGGGAGGCATAGAGGGAGAAAAACAAGCAGGCTCCCAGCTGAGCAGAAGGAGCCCAAAGGGGGCTCATTCCCAGGACCCTGGATCATGACCTGAGCCGAAGGCCAATGCTTAACAGACTGAGCCACTCAAGCACCCCCAAAATTAAGCTACTCTTAATCCATACACTGTCACATCACTCTATTTTCATCACAGCATTTATCACTATCTGGTTTTTCTGTTTGTTTACTCATGTGCTTTTTTGTTATTATCTCTTTATCCCAACTACAATGTAAGCTACATAAGAACTGGAATCTTGTCTGTCTTAATGCTGCTATCTCCAGTACTTTGAATAGCATTTGTTCAACATAAATGTTGATTGAATACTTCAATAAATCTAGCTCTTTGCTCTTTCTTACCTCCTTCAGTCAAAAGGGCACTTCCCACTTTTTCTCCTAAGACATTAGCAGTTAAAAGAATCTTCTGTACTGATTTCCCAGCTAAGTCACCCTGAATAGGTTACTTAACTGTTCTATGCCTCAGTCTCCCTGACTATAATAAAATTGTTGAGGCAATGAATTAATATATGAAAAGTATTTAGAGCAGTATCTGATGTATGGTAGATACTCTGTGTTAGCTATAATGATAATGCTAATGATGTTAATATGTTCTAAGGAAAAAAATCTTAAATTCAAATAAATTTGGGCAATGCTTAACTTACAAAATTAAACAAGTATTCTGCACTTTTAAGAGCTTTTAATTGCTGTTAATATCCACTTGTGAATCTACAAGAAGTAGACAGAGTTGGGATGGTTCAAAAAATTGACCGTTAAACTATCTTTCACAGAACATATATTAATATCTCCTAAGAATACCAGCAATGAGCGATGTCCACAATAGTCATACTGTGGAAAGAATTTTACTCCCATCAGAAAGGAGGAATACCTACCATTTACTTCGACGTGGATGGAACTGGAGGGTATTACACTGAGTGAAATACATCAATTGGAGAAAGACAATTATCAAATGATTTCACTCATATGTGGAATATAAGAAACAGTGAAAGGAACCATAAGGGGAGGAAGGGAAACTGAGTGGGGAAAAATTAGAAAGGAAGACAAATCATGAGAGAATTCTAACTCTGGGAAACAAAGGGATGCAGAAGGGGAGGTGGGTGAGTGGATGGGGTAACTGGGTAACAGACATTAAGGGAGGGTACATGATGAGATGAGCACTGGGTGTTAAATGTTGCCAAATTGAATTTAAATAAAATAATAATAATAATAATAATAATAATAATAATAATAATAATAATAAAATACTAGCACTCTCAGAAACACAGATTAGGAAAAACTCAATAGAAGTTCTGACCTGGGACACCTGGGTGGCTCAGCAGTTGAGCATCTGCCTTCGGCTCAGGGGGTGATCCTGGGGTCGCAGGATCGAGTCCCACATCGGGCTCCCTGCATGGAGCTGGCTTCTCTCTCTGCCTATGTCTCTGCCTCTCTCTCTGTGTCTCTCATGAATAAATAAAATCTTAAAAAAAAAAAAAAAAAGTTCTGACCTAATGCAAATACATTTGTCACTCTACCCACCCCAGAGCACATACAAATCCCCATGGGATAAACTAGAAGGTGAGTGAATGCAAAAGGCACTTACATCCATGGTCTAATTTTATTATCAATCCCTTTTTCTGTCAATATTGCCTTTCCTTAAGGTTCTCTGTATTCCTTTATTCCTGTAGCAGTTGGCTGTATGGTTTTACTGAGGCCTACACTTGAGATCCCCTCTTCAGACTTTTCTACCTTGAGGCTAGCTTGGGACTATTGCCATTCTTGTCTTTCAGCTACCTTCTCTTGCTAAATATTTAAGTTAACATTCTTTAGCATAGCCTTTTTAGTCAATGAAACTTCAAAGGATAAAAGAGAATTTTTCCATGATCAAAAGACTAAAGTTGTAGTAAAAGAAAGAAAATCTGAAGGTCTTTCACCTAACAAGCCTCTACATAAATGAAAAGGATTAACAGCTGATTTTTAATGCCATTTAAAGGGAAAGAATTTTTGCCCAACCGTAGATCAAGACAAAATTAGAATCTCAGAGTCCAGTAAAGGCACCTGGTGACAGGAGGGATGAGAAAGCCATGGTGATGAATCAGTGACTACAGTGTGGTATAGTGAAAGCATGGGCTCTGGAGCATAGTAAAACTGAACTGAAATTTCAGCACCACCAGCCCCCAACTGCAGGCCCTCTCTAGTTTCCATATCACTGTCTACAAAATCATGAAACACTATATAGATAATATTCATTGAGCACTTACCAAGTACGAGGCACTATTCTAAGTACTTTGCATGGATTAACTCATCCACTCTTCATGTCAATGCCCTGTAGCCAAGGACCACAAGGAGCATTCGGTCAAACAAGGTTGGGTTTATTGACTTGTTGCAATGAGAGAGAACACACGTTGTGGAGAACTTTGGGGCATCTCAGCAAGTGGGTGTTAGAATTCTAAGAATAAGGCTCAGGCTTGTATTAGGTGATTTAGGGAGAGTTAGAGGAAATAGAACATTGCTCTGAATTTGATATCGTTAGACAATAAAGGTCATTTTATGTATGATTGGTATCTTAATAGTTCTTATGTAGAAGGTAAGAAGAATACAGTAAGGTTAGATTTGTAATTGATAAAGAAGTTATAGTCGTTCATTGTCCTACAGTCCAGGACAAGGGGATACTTGGTCTTTTTTGTGGTCAATTTTCTTACTTTTGTCTGTGTTTAGACATAATTATAATCTTGTCTTGATTCATCACGATCACAGGACGGCCTTGTCTGCCATTCCACTTCTATTAAATTTTTATGTTCCGTAGGCAAACACCACAAACTAGCTGCCATTTATCAGGTTTGCTTCTATAACCAAGGCCTAACTGATAGAGCCAGGCCACCTTCTCACTTACAGCAACATTGTATGATAGGTACTAATTTTCTGGATCTTAAAGATAAAGAAACCAAGACCACTCAGCCATTAAGTAACATGGGTGGAGTCTGAATCCAGATAGGTGCTAGGCACTATTCTATGTGATCCAGAACCAGTACTCCTGTGCTATTCCACCTCTCGGTGTTAGCTATTAACCACCTTACAGGATGGCTGTATAGATTACAGCTGCTAATGTAAATGTCTGCCTCATGACAAGACTTTGACAAGAAAGTGGTACCTAATATTATTAAACAGAGAAATGAAAGCATTTTCGATTTAGGTTTATTTTCAGATCTTCAGGAGTTCCAGCCTTGTGAATTGAGCATCTGAAGGAAGAGCAAATAACTTGTCTCTAGGTCAGATTCTCCCAGTAACCAACTCTATAAGTATGAGTTACAGGATTCTATAAAACCCTGAAATGTTCTGTTCTCAAGGAGTTCTCTAAGTAATTTTTCAATAGTTGCCAATTGAAGAGTTCTAAGTGTTTTTAGTCAAATTTTTTGGTTCTGTTTTTAAAGATGCCTTCCTCAAAATATTCTCTGTGCACAAACATAAAATTCAAATCCAAGAACTTTTTTTCAAGCATAAGACTAAAGTATTTTTTAATTGTTAATATTTAAAAAAAACCCAGAAAATTCAATTTTTATTTTACTCTAGTGATGACTGCAATATTAAAAAGCAAGCAGTGAGGGTTCCAATACTAGATCAGTGCTAGAAGCAGGCACAAAAATATTTAATTTTCAAATATGTCCTTAAAGGCTTGGTTTTCCTCAGACACAAATACTATCCACAGAATTAATCTAAACAAAATTATGAGTAAAACAAAAATCAATCAACTCTTTGATTCTAACTGCAGGCTCCTGATGCCTCCAGAGTGTCTGTCACTACCCACCACTTGAGCATTCTGAGTTCCGTTGTCTTTCATCTCACTACTCTTCCAAATTTGATTTTTCCTATCTCTCATCCTATTCTCTGCTAGTTAGCCTTGTTAACAAATTAGTTCATGAAGCCTTGGTTATGCTAATAATAAATCATTGTGCTAACCCTCCAAAATGATTTATTTGGATATTTTGATCATAAAAATGGGGGGAGTGATATAGAACTTTCAGGCATCACAGTAAGGAATGGAAGAGATAGTTTTAGCTATATGTATGCAGAGAAAGAGGAGGAGCCAAAGCTAGTTCCAAAAGTAATCTATACTTTATTTCGGGAGTATTCAAAATAATCCTCTTCCTCACCTCTAAAAAGCTATACATGTATATATATAACATGTTTAGGGGCAGGGTTGGGAAGAGACCTCAAGTTATCAGCAAACACATACACACACAAACAATATTACAATTTAGCTTCAAGAGAGTCAGAAATTAAATATTTCCTATTTTTGCAACTAAGTTATTATCTAATAAAATTTGAGTAATAAAATGAGTCACATCAACATGCTGCTAAAACAAAATACTCTCTCAACTCTTATTCTTAAAGGATTCCAAAAAGAAAACAACAGTAAGGGACACTACCTTGGAATTTATTTTCCAGGAAATATCCAGAATTTAGTTCTTTGAATCTGCTTGAGATACCTCCTAAAGTTAAATGTATTCAGTTTAAATGTCATCTAGAAACAAACAAATAAAACTGAAAAACTAACCAACTCAAATTTTTAGATTCACTTTTTCTAAAAAGTATGAACTTAACTTCATACTTATAAGTTATAATGATTAATCCTAAAGAAGAGGGAATATCTACTTTTGTAGATAGAGATTGGACTTGTATCAGTGGTACTTCAAATAATTGACTTACCTACTTATCTGCAAATTGAGAGAGGGAGGAAAAAGAAGTAGTTCCCCAAGGTTAATAGGAGACCTGGAGCTATTTTTAATATTTCAAACCAAAATAGATTTCATGTATTTGCTATAAAGAACAAATTAGTGGTTGCCAGATGGGAGGTGGGTGGAGAAATGGGTGAAATAGATAAAGGGGATTAAGAGGTGCAAACTTCCAATTACAAAATAAGTAAGTCATGGAGATAAAAAGTACAGCATAGGGAATAGAGTCAATAACATGGTAATAACATTGGAGACAGAAGGTGATTACACTTATTGTCGTGAGCACTGAGCAATATATAGAATTATTGAATTATTACATTGTACACTTGACTAATACTATTCTGTACATTAACTATGCTTGAAAAAAATAATGTATCTGTTCACAGTGAATGTGCACTAAATACCAGGATTTTTTTATTTGATTGAAATTCATCATCTCAGAATGGTGTCATTGCTAAACTCATGCTAAAAGATCAGCAATTGTATGTGTTTCAGATTAGTTTAAAGTGAAAAACCTAATTATCATTTTAGAAGTGGTTTTGGTGAGGAAAAATAGACAAAATATTTCAAAATGCTGAGTCAATGAAGAAAAATAATTAAAAGAGCCATTGGCAATGAAAGTGTCAAGGATCCCTCATGCTACAATGTCTATGATATCTTCCCACTTTAAAAATCAATTCAACTATGCATCATTTTTAATAATATATTTTTAGTTTTTTTCTATGAAACCAGATGAAAAAGCAGATCAGATTCTATTTACAACCAGTTGTAAGGTTGCTGAAATTTTAAAATGTCTACATTTGACATTCTCCTATTTCTACACACAGAATAGGTTTTCAAAAGAAAATCCTCATAATCTAAGAACTATAAACAGCCTCCTTAGCTTTATTTTTCCATAAAGATATAATATTCAAACAGCAATAATGCCCATTTTAAAAGAGGGTTACAAATGTAAAAGAAATTTGAAAGCAAAAAAATTGCTTGTCATCATACACTGATAATTAGAAAAAAGGGAATGTTGAACATTTTGACAATGTGTTTATCATTATCTAGTACTTTAGAATTCAACAATATGAACTCTGATTGGAAAAATCTAAAATATCCTGAAGTTTCTTTAAAGTCTTCCTAACTCTAGTTTTCAACGTGGCAACAACCAAAGAGTTTAAATAGCAATGATGAGTTTCAGCGCATTCTTCCACAAATCCTTAAAAGATTTCACAAAGACATATACCAGTCTATTTAAAACAGGATCAACAACTCCAAGAAACTTTGTTATTTCTTCTTCCTTTTACATGAATTCACAGTATGAAACATCAACTTCTGTTCATCATAAGTACAAATAAGAAATGTTGGGATTGCAACACTCCTTGGTTAGCTATATTAGAACAATTTGTAGAAACCAAAAAAGGATTGATGGGCTGGACAGACTTCTCACTCTATCTACACTGTGTAACTGGATGATGGTTTTGATTAAACTAATCACCAATCAATCCACTCCTAAAATTTCAAATAGTTTAGGTATCTTGGAATTCATCCAGCCCAGCCCCCAAATTTTTCCATGAGAAACCAGAAGTCCAAAAAAGGTAAGTGACTTGCTCATAGTCATATAACTAGTTGGTGGTAGGCTTTAAATCCAATTCTCAGTACTCCTGCCCAGTGTTTTTTCTACTACCAGAAGGTAGAAACTATTTTACTAAAATGTTTCCTCTTCCTATAGTTTCCAAACCTCCCAGGTTGTCATGCCCTAACATTTATTTACTTGTGACCTTGGTATGTGGCCTCTTCAAATGGAGTTTCCTCAGATGATGTCATGTTGTTATGGCCCTCTGATATCCCCATTCCTTGTACAGACAACTTGTTTCCCTGATATGTGCACTTCAAACCTGATAGAGCTTTAACTCTACCCTCTCCTTCAAATAGCCTGATAACCCATGGCTTTTGGCTTAAACTTGGGGATTCTTCATCGTCTTCATTTGTTAGTTTCACTCTTCGAAAGGTTTAAGGTTAAGTGCCTCTTAAGTACCTAACCTTTTTTAGCACTCTTGCTATTCCTTTATTTTGTTAGCCTCTCAAGTTACTAAAGAAACCCTTATTGCAGACTCTTTGAACCCAATCTTCTGTCTCAACCCTGAACAGATGGTTCCCAGGCCTGGGCAGAGCCTCCTCAGCCTTTTTAAGTTGGTGCTTTCCCTGTCAGTTCCTGGCTTCTGCTGCCCTCTAGCAGCCATTAGTAGCATGGCAGGACATGAAACAAAGTCATATTTTTACTGACTTGAATTACTTGATGGGTTATTTAAGCATCAAGTAAAATGATCTTAAAAAAAAAATTCATGACATGCAATTGGTGACACTGTTCTGTAATATCCCCATCCTTGGGCCTGAGTCAGAACCTGGTTTGAAAATTAGGGCTATAAAAATCAAAATAAAATAAAATTAAATTAAAATAAAATAAAATAAAATAAAATAAAATATAAAATAAAATAAAATAAAATAAAATAAAATAAAATAAAATAATAAAATAAAATAGTTGGGGCTATAATGAAGCTAATGGTAATGACTATACATGCAATATATTCTTTTATACCTCAATTTATTTCCCCAATTCATGTCCATCAAGTGTCCAAATCTTTAGTCCCCTCACCTGCTCAACTAAAATCCTTGCCTAGGAACACTTCAAAATGAAGAAGTGACAAAGCATCCAACAATCAGGGATTATTTAAATCAACTTTGGTAACTCTTAATACAGTATATTTTGTGACTATTAAAAACTATGTTTAAAAAACTTCCCCAACTATGGTAAAATAATATAATATTAAGTGTGACAGCTAAACATTAAAAAACGAAGAGGGGCACCTGGGTGGCTTGGTCAGTTATGTGTCAGTCTCTTGATTTCAGTTAAGGTCATGATCATGGGTTGTAAGATTGAGCCTCCATCAGGCTATGCACTGGGCACTGAGCTTGCTTAAGATTCTTTTTCTCCCTCTCTCTCTGGTCCTTCCCCTCTCTTTCACTCAAAAAAGAAGGATGAGGAGGAGAATAAATATTATAGTAAGATCCCAATAATAGAGAAAGAAAGAAAAGAAATGGTCTGAACTGTTAGGTAATAGTTGTTTTTTTGTATTATCCCAATTATTTGTATTATTAATTTTTGTATTGAAATGTTTTATAACCATAAAAGCTGCATCCATGTGTGCAAATTGTGAGTCACTCATACCTGACTACAATGTAGACTGAGAGAGTAGGATCTCAAAAAAAAGAGCTACTGTGGTATGTGCAGGTCATCATTGTAGCCAAGGGCATGGGTAGTATTAGTATGGAGAGAGAAAAACGTTATAATGGCAAAACAACATCATACGGTTAGTCACATTATCCTGCTGCTTCTCTGGCTCAAAAATCTGTAGGGAAGATCATCTCTTTTGGTAAATTAAGCCCCCTAAATTGTTCAACAATTTATGTGAAGGCAACTTCAAAAGTGAGTCACCAGATATTGTACTGTTTGAACATGTGAAATCTTGAGAAATGTATGTGAACTATGTGAATTTTTTCAACTAAATGAGATTTTCTGTAAAACCAGTCTGGTGAAATAGGTCAATTTATGTACATGCTTTGTACATGAACAATACTGAGCAAGATACAGAGTGGGAATTGCAGTGTCAACCTTCACAAATATTTTTAAGGTTTCTTACATATATCCTCAATATCATTCTAGAAAGTTTGTACCAGTTTGTATCAGTATGGGTATGGAAAAGATGAGAAAGGTTGCAAGTTATGTACATTTTCTAGTATACTTGTTGCAAATATGCTGCTCTAATTCAAAACAAATAAAAAAAAGAGGGAAAGAGTCTGCTCTAATAAGAATAATCACACCTGCTCTTATTTTTCTACAAATATTCTACTCAAATTTTGGTGCTTCCTAATTGTGAGCAGCGAATTTCTTGCCACCCATCCCATGTGCGCAAGAATGCATCATGTCATAGTAGGTGAGTGCTAATGCCCTAAAGAAGGAGCTACTGAGCACAATTACGTCCTTTGAATGTTCTTAACATTCATTTTAAGAAGGTATATTTGGTAAAAGAAAACATTTAAAAGAATATTTTTCTTGGTCTCTTTTATTCTCCCCTCACATTTCATTGGTTGACTAAATATAGGTTTCCCAATATTTTTCCATAGTAATTTCTAAATCCATCATTAAGGAAGATGTGAATTCCCCAAGAGGCATAAATGCTAGGTTTCCTCTTTACTTTTTTTTTCTTCAACAATTCAACAACTACTTGTTGAATGTCTGTTATGAGCCAGGCATTTTTCTGGGAATTGGGGATAAAACAGTGAACAAAACTGACCAAAGAGAAAAAAGAAAAAAAAAAAAAATCCCTGACTTCCTTAAATTTACATTTCAGTATTTTTAAAGTATTTGTTACCTATATATCTTTGATTCTTATACTCTGTATCTATCCAGTCAGCAAATCCCATCAACCCTTCCTTCAAAATATATCCAGAATCTGACCACTCCTCACCATCTCCACAGTTACCACACTTAGTCTAATTTCTCCTCTAAATATCCCAATGGTATTTTAACTGTTTTGCTTGCTTTCAACTTCCCTCTCCCCTACCCACCTACCACCACACACATACATACAGTCTATTCTCAACACAGGAACTAGGATGAACCTTTAAAACAAAAGTTGGATTACATGACTTTGCTGCTCAAAATCCTCCTATGGCCCCCTAGCTCACTTAGAGAAAAGCCAAGACTATACAATGGTCTACAAGGCCTTGCAGAGTCTGTCCTACTGACATCTGTCTGACATCACTTACTCTCTCTCCCTTTCACTGTGTTGTAATGATGGTAGCCTCTCTGCTTTTAACTCACAGGGCATCTTTGTGCCTCAGGACCTCTGCACGAGCTAGTTCCTCTGCCTAAAATACTCTTCTTCAAATATCACATACACGATCCACTCTCTAACCAACTATAGATCTTCCCTCCAATCTAATATTAGCAAGATGTTTCCTGACCACTATATCAAAAATTGCAACCTTGTATTCTTCCTACATTCCTAAATAAGTTTTTCCAAAAGCCCAGAAATGTAGTCACCTATGCAGGGTTGGGCTGGGAGAAGCAGCAGACCTGTGTGTTATTACTTAGCAATCTATGAGTTGCAGAGGCCATCTGTGGAGGGAGCACTGAGAGAGGAAGCTTGGAGCAGCATGTTGAAGTCTCCACAAGATAAAGTGGTGAAGACTAAAGAGTTTTGCCCTGGTAGCAGCAACAAGAGATTGGTTCTATTCAGAAAATATTTATCCAATATGTAAGGTTAAAGGTTATGGCAGCTATGTATCTTATTGGAAAAGAAGGGAGTTACAAAAGGGAGAAAACTAGAATGAACCCTGTGGTGTTGGAAGGGAGCTAGAAGTTAATGTTAACTCATATTTTGAGAATATATAGATATAGAAATGAATATGTACATAAGTAGGTATGTGTGTATATGTATACATATATGAATGCATAGTCATACATGTGACTTTAGCTATGAACATTAAAAATATTTAGGAGCAGCAATACCTCTTTGGCAACAAATATATCTAGCACTCAGATCTTGGTTTCTAAATATCCAATGTCATTTTTCACTTAAGAAATCCAGAGATCCTCAAGAGTGGCTGATTCCAGGGCTAAGCAGAGAAATTACAGAAAGAGCCTGAAGCATCTTTGTATTCCAGAAAGAAAGGAGCACTCAAAGATGCAGTGTTGTCAAAATGATTCAGATGTCAACTTAAAAGAACCTCCATTGGCCAACATGGGAAAAATGTGAGTATCAAATTAAATAATAATGCTAAAAATTATATAAAATTATATTATAAAAACCCATGAGTTTATCCTGATCTAAATTTTTCAAATAGTAAATAAATATAGACAAAAGAAAGATTTTCTCTATAGTAGAACAAAGACTAATAAATGTATGAAACTCATAGACCATGATAGTAATTATCAACCAAGAAACATCAATAGATGCTAAAATAGTGGATGAAAGTTAATATGGAATGGGATATTTACATACTCTCAAAATACTTCCCCATAAAATGCTTTTAAATTATGAATGGAAAAAGAATAACCCTGCAATGAAGATGCCTAACAGACATCTCCTTAAGTGATTAAAGTTAATGTTAACAGTTATGAGACAAATTGAAATAACCTCACTTGATTGAAGGCAATAAGAACACAATTTGACTTATGTGGCATTCTTACCAAAAATGTATAATTGGTATCTAATCATGAGGAGTCATCAGACAAACCCACATACTAGAACTTTCTACAAAATGTTTAGCAAATATCTCCAAAAGGTCAAATTTGAAAGTCAAAGAAATAGTGAAAAACTGGTTTTTCCCCAGCTTTACTGAGGTCTAATGGACAAATATAATTGTAAGACATTTAAAGTACATGATGTAATTTTTGGAGAGAGATAGAGTGAAAAGATTTTCTCCATCAATGAAAAACTATTTAGAACACTAGAAAGACATGACAACTAAGTGCATCCCATCCTTAATAGGGTCTTTTTGTATAAAGAACTTTATTGGGGAGGAGAGAGTCCAAGATGGTGGAGGAGTAGGAGACCTTAGTTTCATCTAGTCCCAGGAATTCAGCTAGATAGCTATTAAATCATTCTGAACATCTGTGAACTCAACCAGAGATCTAAGGAAAGAATAGCTACAACTCTACAAATAGAAAAAGTGGCCACTTTCTGCAAGGTAGGAGGTGTGGAAAAGTGAATCTGAGGTGATATATGTGAAGATAAACTTCAGGGGGAGGAGCCTCTGGCAGCCAGCAACCAAAAAATAATATAATAGCTGAACACAAAATCAGAACCTTTAGAAGTCTGCTCCAGTAAAGGATGCCCCGACTGAAAGGCGCTCAGGCACCAAGCAGGAGTGGAATGCTAGGTGGGACAGTGTGGTCTCAGGATCCACAGGGTCACAGGAAGATGAGGGATGCCTGGGTATCTCAGAATTCCCAAGCATCAGAGCAGGGAAACCAGCTGCAATCAGCAAGCCCACGAGTGAGCTCTCAGCTCAGGGTTGCCATAAACTCCGAACCTCGGCACAACTGGCAGCACTGCTCCCCAAGCTAGGGGTCCAATAAATGGCAGGACCAGCAGAAATGGCAAGGCCCCCCTTCCACCCTGAAAGGAGCAATGCGGAATTGCACCACAGGAGTCTGCATTTCTACTGAGATAGAAATGCTCAGTTACAGGCTGGGTGAGCACAAGTGTGGACAGAGACCAGAGAGACAGGAGTGATTGACTGCTTATCGCTCTGGGTGTACTGAGGAGTGGGGCCCCAAGCTTTCACCCTGGGGCTGGAGACTGGGAAGCTGCCATTTTCACTTACATCCTCTAAAGCTACACAGAAAGCCTTCAGGAAACAAAAGCCACATAGAGCAATCCAGAGCACATCACTTAGCCTGGCCCCCTGGCAAGGGCAATGCAGTTCCCCCCAAGGAAAGATACTTGAGAATCAATGCAATAGGCTCCTCTGCCAGAAGATCAGCAAGATCATCCAGCCAAGACCAAGTTTACCAAACTTTGAGAACTGCAAATCCCCAGCAATAGGAGAATATAGCACATAGAATTCATGATTCTTTTTCCCATGATTCTTTAGTCTTTCAATTTTAATTTTTTTCTCTTTCCTTTTACAATTTTGTATTTTATAATCTCTATTTTAAAATCTTTTGTAATTGTTATTCTTATAGTTATGTTCTATCCTTTCATTGTATTTAATTTTAACTTTGTGTGTGTGTGTATATATATATATATTATAAACTCAATAACTTTATGTGTGTGTGTATATATATATACACATATATATATTATATTTCTTTCTTTATAATTTTGGGATGAAATTTCTTCTAACAGACCAAAATATACCGAGAATCTAGTGTATGGTACTGTTCTCTTCACCTGTCTGATCATATTTACCTTTTTGTTTGTTTTTTCTGTTTCATTAAAGTCTTTTTTAATTTTCATCTCCAATTACATTCTATCCTTTATATTATCCAATAATATATTGGATATATATATAAATATATATATATAATATATAAATATATAAATATATTATCCAATATATTTAATTTTATTTTTGCATATATTTTTTCTTTCTTTACAATTTTGTTTTTTGTTTTCTTTTCTTTTTTTTTTTTTATTTATGATAGTCACAGAGAGAGAGAGAGAGAGAGAGGCAGAGACACAGGCAGAGGGAGAAGCAGGCTCCATGCACCGGGAGCCCAACATGGGATTCGAACCTGGGTCTCCAGGATCGCGCCCTGGGCCAAAGGCAGGCGCTAAACCGCTGCGTCACCCAGGGATCCCTCTTTACAATTTTGAAATGTAGTTTCTTCTAACAAAACAACCAAAATACACTCAGGATATACTATATTGCTCTGTTCTATTCACCTGTTTATATTCCTTTTTTTTCTCTTTTAATATTCATTTTTACAGTTACATTCTATCTTTTCATTGTTTTTATTTATTTATGTACAATGTAAGTTCTTCTTTCATCACAATTTTGGGATCTAGTTTTCTAAAAAAAAAAAAAAAAGGGCCAAAATACACACAGGATCCAGTGTTTTGCTCTATTCTGTTCACCTGTCTGATTATATTCCTTCTCTTTTTCCTTCTTTTCAGTTTTGGTCTCTTCTGATGTGTTTAGTGTATATTTCTCTGGGGTCATTGTTTCCATTTTAGTATTTTGTTCTCTCACTCATCTATTCTTCTCTGGGTAGAATGACAAGACAGAAAAACTCACCTCAAAAAAGAGAACAAGAGGGGATCCCTGGGTGGCTCAGCGGTTTAGCACCTGCCTTTGTTCCAGGGTGCGATCCTGGAGTCTCCAGATCGAGTCCCACGTCGGGCTCCCGCATGGAGCCTGCTTCTCCCTCTGCCTGCCTGCTTCTCCCTCTGCCCGTGTCTCTGCCTCTCTCTTTCTCTGTGTCTATCATGAATGAATAAATTTTAAAAAAAAAGAGAGAGAGAGAGAGAGAAAGAACAAGAGGGGTAGCCCAGGTGGCTCAGTGGTTTAGCGCTGCTTTCAGCCCAGGGCCTGATCCTGGAGACCCAGGATTGAGTCCCACCTCAGGCTCCCTGCATGGAGCCTGCTTCTCCCTCTGCCTGTGTCTCTGCCTCTCTCTCTCTCTCTCTCTCTGTGTCTCTGCCTCTCTCTCTCCCTCTCTCTCTCTCTCTCTCATAGATAAATAAAATCTTTTTTAAAAAGAGAGAGAACAAGAGGTAGTACTGACTGCCAGGGACCTAATCAGTATGGATATAAGTAAGATGTCAGAACTAGAGTTCAGAATAGCAATTGTAAAGATACTAGCTGGACTGGAAAAAAGCATAGAAGTCACAAGAGTATGCCTTTCTGGAGAAATAAAAGAAATAAAATCTAATCAAGTCAAAATCAAAAAGGCTATTAATAGACGCAATAAAAAATAGAGGCTCCATTCCTATGATAAATAAGACAAGAGAGAATTAGTGATATAGGAGATAAAATAAAGAAGATATGGAGAATAATATGATATGGAGAATAAAGAAGCCAAGAAAGAGATAACTACTGGATCACAAAGGGAGAATTAAGAGATAAGCGATACCATCAAGCAAAACAACGTTAGAATAATTGGGATCCCAGAAGAATAGGAAAGGGGGTGGGGGCAGAAGGTGTATTAGAGAAAATTATAGCAGAAAACTCCCTAATCTGGGGAAGGAAACAGGCACCTAAGGCCAGGAGACACAGAGAATTCCCCTCAAAATCAATAAAAATAGGTCAACATCCTGACATATACTAGTGAAACTTGCAAATGTCAATGACAAAGAGAAAATCCTGAAAGTAGCTTAGGACAAGAGGTCTGTAACCTACAAGGGTAGAAACATTAGACTGGCAGAAGACCTATTCACAGAGACCTGACAAGCCGGGAAAGACTGGCATAATATATTCATGGTGTTAAATGAGAAAAATATGCAGCCAAGAATACTTTATTCAGCTAAGATGTCATTCAAAATATAAGGAGAGATAAAAAGCTCCCAAGACAAACAGAAACTAAAAAATTCGTGGCCATCAAACAAGTCCTACAAGAAATATTAGAAGGGATCCTTTAAGCAAAAAGAGAGCCCAAAAGTAAAATAGAACAGAAAGGAACAGAGACTATATACAGAAACAGTGACTTTACAAATAATACAATGGCACTAATCATTCAATAGTTACTCTAAATGTAAATGGGCTAAATGCCCCAATCAAAGACACAAGGTAACAGATTGGATAAAAAAGCAAGACCAATCAACATGCTGTCTGCAAGACACTCATTTTAGACCCAAAGATACCTTGAGATTGAAATTGAAGGGGTGGAAAACCATTTATCTTACTAATGGACGTTAAAAGAAAGTTGGGGTGGCAATCCTTATATCAGACAAATTAGATTTTAAACCAAAGACTGTAATAAGAGATGAAGAAGGACACTATATCATAATTAAAGGGTCTATCCAACAAGATCTAACAATTGTAAATATTTATGCCCCTAACATGGGAGCAGCCAATTATATAAGCCACTTAATAACAAAATTAAAGAAACACATCGATAATAATACAGCAATATTAGGGGACTTTTACACCCCACTCACTGCAATGGACAGATCGTCCAAGCAGAAGATCAATAAGGAAACAAGAGCTTTGAATGTCACACTGAACTAAATGGACTTCACAGGTATATTCAGAACATTCCATCCTAAAGCAACAGAATACATATTCTTCTTGAGTGCACAAGGAACATTCTCCAAAATAGATCACATATTAGGTCACAAATTAGGTCCTAACCAGTACCAAAATAATGGGATCATTCCCTGCATATTTTTGGATCACAATGTTTTAAAACTGGAACTCAATTGCAAGAGGAAATTTGGAAAGAACTAAAATACATAATGACTAAAGAGCATCCTGCTAAAGAATGAGTCAACCCGGAAATTAAAGAAGAATTTTTAAAATTCATGGAAACAAATGAAAATGAAGACAAAACTGTCCAAAACCTTTGGAATGCAGCAAAGGTGGTCCTAAGAGGGAAGTATACAGCAATATAAGCCTTTCTCAAGAAACAAGAAAGGTCTCAAATACACAACCTAACCTTGCACCTAAAAGAAGTGGAGAAAGAACATCATATAAAGCCAAACCCAGTAGGAGAAGAGAAATAATAAAGATTAGAGCATAAATCAATGAAATAGAAACCAAAAGAATGATAGAACAGATCAATGAAATTAAGAACTGTTTCTTTAAAAGAATCAATCAGATTGATCCCTGGCCATACTTATCAAAAAGAAAAGATAAAGGACCCAAATAAATAAAATCATGAATAAAAGAGTAGAGATCACAACCAACACCAGAGAAATACAGACAATTATAAGAACATATTATGAGCAACTATATGCCAACTAATTAGGCAATCTGGAAAAAAATAGATGTATTCCTAAAGACATATAAACTACCAAAACTGAAACAGGAGGAAATAGAAAACCTGAACAGACCCATAACTGGCAAGGAAATTGAAGCAGTAATCAAAAATCTCCTAACAAACAAGAATCCAGGGCCTCATGGCTTCCCAGAGAAACTCTAGCATATGTTTAAAGAAGAATTAGTACCTATTCTTCTGAAGCTGTGTCAAAAAAAAGAAATGAAAGGAAAACTTCCAAACTCTTTCTATGATGCCAGCGTTACCATGATCCCAAAACCAGACAAAGACTCCACCGAAAAGGAGAGTTACAGACAAATATCCTTGATGAACATAGATGCCAAAATTCTCACCAAAATACTAGCCAATAGGATTCAACAGTACATTAAAGGGATTATTCACCACAATCCAGTGGGATTTATTCCTGAGCTGCAAGGATTGTTCAACATCCACAAATCAATCAATGTGAGACATTACTTTAATAAAAGACAAGACAAGACCCATATGATCTTCTCAATAGATGCAGAGAAAGTATTTGACAAAGTACAGCATCCTTTCTTAATTAAAATTCTTCACAGTGTAGGGATAAAAGAACATACCTCAGTATCATAAAAGCCATATCTGAAAAGCCTACAATGAATATCATTCTCAGTGAGGAAAAACTAAGAGCTTTTCCCCTTATGACAGGAACATAGCAGGGATGTCCACTATTACCACTGCTGTTCAACATAGTACTAGAAGTCCTAGCCTCAGCAATCAGAAAACAAAGAGAAATAAAAGGCATCTGAATCAGCAAAGAAGAAGTCAAACTCTCACTCTGCAGATGACATGATACTCTATATGGAAAAACCCAAAATATTCCACCCCAAAATTGCTAGAACTCATATAGGAATTCAGCAATGAGACAGGATATAATATCAATGCACAGAAATCAGTTGCATTTCTATACACTAAAAGTGAGACAGAAGAAAGAGAACTTAAGGACTTCATCTCATTTATAATGACACCCAAAGCCATAAGAAACCTAGAAATAAACCAAACTGAAGAGGAAAGGGTCTGTATTCAGAAAACTATTGAACACTCATGAAAGAAATTGAGAATGACACAAAGAAATGGAAAAGCATTCCATGCTCATGGATTAGAAAAACAAATATTCTTAAAATGTCTATGCTACCTAGATCAATCTATATATTCAATGCAATCCCTATAAAAATACCATCAATTTATTTCACAGAGTTGGAACAAGTAATCTTAAAATTTGTATGGACCCAGAAAGTCCCTGAATAGCCAAAGGAATGTTGAAAAAGAAAACCAAAACTAATGGCATTACAATTCTGGACTTCAAGCTCTATTGCAAAGTTCTACCATCAAGATAGTATGATAATGGCACAAAAACACATAGATCAATGGAACAGACTTAAAAAAAAACAGAAATGGGCCCTCAGATCTATGCTTAACTAATCTTAACAGGAAAATATATCCAATGGGAAAAAAAAAACAGTCTCTTCAAGAAATGGTATTGGGAAAACTGGACAGTCACACACAGAAGAATGAAACTGGATCATATCCTCACACCATACACAAAAATAGACTCAAAATGAATGAAAGACACAAATGTGAGGCAGGAAACCATCAAAATCCTAGAGGAGAACACAGGTAGTAACCTCTGTGTCCTCAGCCACAGCAAATTCCTCCTAGATACATCTCCAAAGGCAAGGGAAACAAAGACAAAAATGAACACTTGGGATTTCATCAAGATAAAAAGCTTTTGCACAGCAAAGTAAACCATCAACAAAACCAAAAGACAATTGACAGAATGGGAAAAGATATTTGCAAATGACACAGCAGATAAAGGGCTAGTATCCAAAATCTATAAAGATCTTATTAAACTCAACACCCAAAGACCAAAAACTCCAATTAAGAAATGGGCAGAAGACATGACCAGACATTTCTCCAAAGAAAACATACAAATGGCCAACAGACACATGAAAAAAATGCTCAACATCACTCACTATCAGGGAAAATACATATCAAAACCACAATGAGATATCACCTCACACCATCAGAATGGCTAAAATGAACAAGTCAGAAAATGACAGAAGTTGGTGAGGATGCAGAGAAAGGGGAACCCTCTTACATTCTTGGTGGGAATGCAAGCTGGTGCAGTCACCCTGGAAAACAGTAGGGAGATTCCTCAAAAAGTTGAACAAAGAGCTATCCTACAACCCAACAATTGCACTACTGGGTATTTACCCCAAAGATATAAATGTTGTGATCCAAAGGGGCACTGTATGCCAATGTTTATAGCAGCAATGCCCACAACAATCACACTGAGCAAAGAACTCAGATATATATCAACAGATAAATGGATAAAGAAGATGTGAGATGATAGATAGATAGATAGATAGATAGATAGATAGATCTCAAATGGAATAGTACTCAGTCATCAAAAAATGAAATCTTGACATTTGCAACAATGTGGATGGAACTAGACAATATTATGCTCGATAAAATAAGCCAATCAGAGAAAGACAATTATCACATGATCTCACTCATATGTGTAATTTAAAAAACAAAATAGAGGATTATGGGGAAGAGAGGTAAAAAAAACCAAGATGAAATCAGAGAAGGAGACAAATCATAAGAGACCTGTAATCACATGAAACAAACTAAGGGTCACTGGAGGTGAAGGGGGTGGAAGGATGGGGTAACTGGATAATGTACATTAAGTAGGGCACATGATGGAATGAGCACTGGGTATCATACAACACTGATAAATCACTGACCTCTACCTCTGAAACCAATATGTTAATTGCATTTAAATAAGTTTTTAAAAAAACATTGGGACAACTGATGAAACTGTATGAGCAGTGAAAAATCAGTGTTAATTTCTTGATTTTTTTTTTTTAATTTCTTGATTTTGATGGCTATTTTGTGATTATGTAGGAGAAAGTCCTTGTGTATTGTAATCAGGAGTGATAGCAACTTACTCTAAAATGGTTCTTGGGATCCCTGGGTGGCGCAGCAGTTTGGCACCTGCCTTTGGCCCAGGGCGTGATCCTGGAGACCCGGGATCGAATCCCACATCAGGCTCCCGGTGCATGGAGCCTGCTTCTCCCTCTGCCTGTGTCTCTGCCTCTCTCTCTCTCTCTCTGTGTGACTGTCATAAATAAATAAAAAAAAATATTAAAAAATAAATAAATAAATAAATAAATAAATAATAATAAGTAAAATGGTTCTTGAAAACAGAAATGTCATGCATTATTCTCATTTTTTTCCTGTTAAGTTTAAAGTTATTTCTTAATAACTAAAATTGTAAATTCACCCATTTCCCTCTTCACATTATTTTTCTTCAGAGTGCTTATCAACTTCTGATCTACAACACATTACTTGTTATTGTCTGCCTTCCTCTATTGGAATATAGACTACAGAAATTTTTATATTACTTTTACTGCTCTATTCTAGCACCTTCCACAGTGTCTGATCCATAGATGATGCTCAAGAAATATTTGTCCAGTAAATTGACTCTTCCTATCTCCCAGGTATAGATTACCTAGAGCCAGTTAGCAGGCACAGTTCCATTCCATGACACCCATAGAAAAAGAATCTCTTCTCCAAAAGAAACAATGTGTAGAAATAAGGAAATGAAGATCTACCTACACCTAGACAAACACAGATTTACTATAGAAGAGTTCCACCCACTAGAACCAGAGATTCCCAAACTCCTTCAGTTTCATTGGTAGTTTTGAATAATGAAATAGACCAGAGCAGTCAATTTTTCTAAAAAAAAAGAAACTGCTTATAAGTCAATTCAAGTTCTCTCTTTTTCAAGCCAGATTTCTAAAAAAAAAGAAAAAGAAAAAGAAAGAAAGAAAAGAAAAAATATGTTCTGGATTGGAATAGACAATTTTTTTAATCTTCTACCCATCTCATCAAAGATTTTAATGGTCTTAGGGAAAATATAAGTCAAGGTAAAATCATCTTGACTGATGATCTTGTTAAATCATCTTGAGGGTTTTAAATGTACACTGAGAAAAAAATGATATTTCCATTTGTAAGAGAATTCATTTGAAGTTATGCTTTTACCTTTTTTGTGTTTTCTTTATTAGCCATACAGTTCTTCAGAATGTACTTAAATTGATATGAGAATATTATGGGAAGAATCAGGAGTATTATAGCATAAAAATATGAATCTCATAGTCAGAAAAACAGAGACTTATTCCAGCTTTATCAATTATTAGCAGCTTAATCTTAGGCAGATTATTTAACCTTTCTAAGGTTAAATAAGACACTTTCTAAGTGTCTATTTCCTAATTATAAAACTGGTGGGATAATGATAATGCCTACCTTATAGACCAATTTTAAAGATAAAATACATATATATGTATAATACATATACATATGTATATGTAAAATACATATATGTGTATCTTTGCATATATATATATATATATATATATATAGAGAGAGAGAGAGAGAGAGAGAGAGAGAGAGAGCTTTTAGCACAGGGCCTGCATGTAATGATAAATATGTAAATATTAGCTTTTTGCTGTATATGTAATTGAAATATAAACTTCATATATAAAATACAAATATACAATGAACCTAATTAAAGGGAAATACATAAACAGAGTTTTTTTTCTGAGTTTCATTCTGATAAAGTTTTTTCATTTTCTGTAATTCATATTAACATATCCTTGAAAAATAATATTGTAGAGTGATATAAATGTAAAGATGCAGCTTTGACTTTGCATTGTTAATATTTATGAGAAGCTCAAATTTTATGTAGAAATTATATTATCTCAATTTGAAATTGACTTGTAAAATATGACATTTCATTTTCATTTGCACACATTTTATCTCTCACTGATTAAATAATTTCCCAAATCAGCTTGAATTTGTCATATCTGTTTATAGCTAAAGGTAACAACCAAATTGTTTTGGGCTAATTTACATAGTAAGTATAGTGGAATTGTTATTCTATATAATGCATCAGATATGGATTAGTTCAATAAAATGCTAAAGAATTTAATAATGTAAGTTGATTTTGTGATCTGTATACATCGGTATTCAAATTAAATTAAATGCTAAAATAATGTTTTAAAGCAAGCTTTACACAGGCTACTTGTTCTCTTTTTCAGCTAACATAGTTCTATAACATAAGCTTAGTCTCATATTAAATCTGGTTTTGTAGAGCTAGTCCCAGTTGCTTCTGATTCATTTTACTCTAAAGTTGGGTAGCAAAATATTTCCAGTCCTCAGACCTAGTCTTGAGTTTCAAGTCTTCCAGCTTATCTCAAACCCAACTAATGTCAGGAAAGCTTATAATGATTGATGATGTAAAGATGGTTAATAAATACCTCAGCAGTTACAGCACAGAGGCTCAGTGCAATGTCATTTTAATTGTGTATTAATTATCTGCTAGAGTCTAGATCTTGGAGGAGCAATTAAGCTTGCAATAAATATTAGGTCTCTAGATAGATAGATAGATGATAGATGATAGATAAATAGATAGATAGATAGATAGATAGATAGATATAGAGATAGAGATAGATATAGATAAAGATGTAGACCAAGATATATATAAAACTTTTATATATTCAAATTTTCCAAAATTAAGCTGCCAAACCAAAGACTTTTGTGCATTTTATTCTAAGATGTCCTACAATAACAATATTCTTACTACAATCCACCCATGTCCGCTGGTGGTGGCAGGGTAGGTAGGGGAAAGATGTCAGCCTAGGATGTCATCACACAGGGGCTCAGGCAGAAAAAGTCTCCATCTCTATGTTCCAAGCTAAAAAGAAAGGACAACAGCAAGTCACATAAAAACTCTAACATTTTACCCAGAAATGATGTTATTGCTCACATTGCATTGACCAAAGCAAGATACATGGTCCCATCAAGTTTCAAAGGTACAAGAAAAACAATTCTACCATACACCATAAAGGAGAGAACTGGAAAAACTTGGTTAACAACATGAAAGACCACCATAATATGCCCAACACCACATAAAATATCCCATTCATTGTTCTTCCACAGGCAAAATGCACTCATCACTTCCTCTTGGAGTCAATTCAAAAGTCATGGCATCAAGTTCAGAGCTCATGCTCTTTGGGTGATGTACAAAAAACTCTGCACCAGAGATTAATAGAAAGTATTTTATGTGGCTTCTTTTGATCCAGAGGCTATAAAATAAAATGGTAAGTTTTTATTCCCAAAAACCCAATATACAACAGTGAAGCAGGGCAGGATAATCAAAAATAAATACATTCACAAAGGTAAAAAAAAAAAAAAAAAAAAGTGTAGAAGACATTGGTCCTTAGCAATTTTGAAATCTTCAAGGCAGAATTCTGAGGACCTCCTTAAGAGGTGAGAAATGATTGTTGATTAAACATTGATTTCAGTTAGAAATCAGAAAATAACACCCTTCTTATTTTCTTTATGATCCCTGGCTCATCCTTTGGGATATTCTTCTCTCCCCTTAGTTTCTTTGGCCACACATAGAGTGAGCATCAAGATATACACACTTCATGAAGTTTGAGGAGCTTTCTCCTGCCCATAGATGAAATATATTAAGCCTCAAACAGTCACTTTTTGTACTCTAGGATAATAGTTTACCAGAACCACTTTCTTACAATCACAACAAATGTTTTATCTTTTTTATTCTAGTCACTTCAATGTGCCAAGAGCCACAGCCATAATTCATTTCTGGACATATTTCTTTAATTTATTTGTTTTGTTTGTTTTGCTTTTTTGCCACCATGTATTACCCACTTTCAATACAATTATGTATTCTATGAATACACTATCAAGAGGATAACCACTTTAATCTTTTGTTAAGCAAGCCTTTTTTGCTCAATCTGGAGTATGTACTGAATGCTTCCTTATGCCACTCATGAGTTTTAGCAATGAATATAATTAGCAAACATCAAGGTTTGATCCTTAATTTATAGTTCAATTTTAATAGTCTTATCATTTTGTATTAGTTGGGATTGTGAAGCATCCGTTTGTCCAGTTCTATAAGTTTCTAAATTTATGGACTCATTCTATTCTCTTTAATCCCTGCTTGTAAGTAGACCAATTCTTTTTTGATCTTGTTTCTATCTTGTAATACCTTGTCAAATGCAATCAAGAGAAGCTCACATTTATAATAGTTTCTTTAAAACCTCTTCCCTAAGAATAAGAAATTCATTTGGTTCATGATTTTCCTTCTAAGTCATTTCATGTAATATTTCCTTAAGAGCTTTACTACAGTAATATGTTGTTTTCTATCCCTTTAGTCTCCAATAACCATTTTTGAAGGTTAACTTCAAATGCCTAAGCCAATGTCACATATTTTAGATTTTTGTATTATGACAGTGTTTACTTCTGGTACCAATTTTCTATAAGGTAGACTTCACTATGCTGTAGTAATAAATTCGGTAATGATCAGGATTTCTAGGGGATATGGTGGTGTAGAAGGAACCTACACCTCATCCCACAGATACAGATAACAGCCACATCTGAGTAAATAACCCAGAAAATTACTGGAACAATGGCAGAACAAACTCTACACAGCTAAATGTAGAGAAGAGGCCACACTGAAGAGGGTATGAAAAGTAGAGACAGAGTCAGGAGATAGACTTCAGGACTATCCACAAGAGGGAGAGACACTTCAGGGACAGGGAGGGAGGACAACAGAATTTCAAGCCAGGGATCCCACATGGGGAAGACGAATCACCATGTTTGGCTTTGAAAACCAAAGAGACCAAATTTCATGATTCTTACAAACAGAGGGGTTAAAAATCAGCAGTCTCCCGGAAAGATGAGAGGAAACTGAGTCACCACCCTTAAAGAAATAACAACAAATAGTCCTGTGGAGACACAGCATTGAAGCAGCAGTTTGAAAAATGCCTAAGGTATATAATGATGACATTTGTTTACTAATCTCAGAGTGTGTGCTGGAGGATCATGGATCATTGAGAGACTTCTCTAGAAACAAAGGAGCTGGCAGACATATTTGCCTCCCCTACATCTCAGCCTATATACACGAACACCTGCAGAAACCAAATGTGGTGCTAACACTTGCTACCTAACTTGTTAACAGCATATCCACCCATGCCTTTTCCTGTAGACATGCCTTCCTCTAGCCAGAACCCAGTTCCAGGACGCTCCCAGAGAAGACCCATGCAAACCTTTCTAATACTGCCACCCTGCTCCACATGCTTCTGCTGATCTATCCCTTCTAAACTGGCTTGCCATGGTTGCTTGGCAGCTGAAGATCTCCTCCATCCAGCACAAAACTTGCTGGCACCATATGTTCCACCTCTGCATTTTCTTGCAGTTCAGTACTACTGCATCTCTGGCAAATTCCTGGTCTGACTCAACTAAATCCCAAGGCAGCCCCAGATTGGCTGACTAACACAGGGACCAAACCCTGCCCACAACTGGCAAAAGGAGCCATTGGAGATGACTGGACTGAAGGCAAAAGTGCCTCAGCCACATTAGGGTAAACACAACACACATAGGAGACACTCTGAAGCACAAGGTTCTGGTGAACAGGGGGGCAGTGAAGGAACTCTGCAAGGCACTATAGGAACTCTTCTTCATAAGCCCACTATTTTCAAGAGAGGAGATGTAGCTGACTTTCATAACACAAAGAAGTAGACACAGAATAAGACAAAATGAGGAGACAGGGGAATATGTCCCAAAAGAAAGAACAGGACAAAACCACAGCAAGAGATCTAAATAAAATTGAGATGTGTGCTTGATAGAGAATTTAAAGTAATAGTAAAGATACTCACTGGACTTGAAAAGAATGGAGGACCTCAGTAAGACCCTTAACAAAGAGATAGATGACATAACAAAGAACGAGCTCAATAAATGAAATTAAAAATATACTAGAGGGAATAAATAGACCAGGAGAATCAGAAGATGGGGTCAGTGACCTAGAGGACAGAGTAGTGGAAAGGAATCAAGCAAAACAGGAGGAAGAGAAAAATAAGAGTAAAAAAGGAAAATAGATGTAAAGAACTCAGAAATACCATCAAGCATAATAACATTTGCATTATAGGGATTCCAGAAGGAGAAGAGAGAGAAAAGAAGCCAGGACAATTTATTTGAATAAATAGTAGGTGAAAACTTCCTGAATCTGGAAAAGGAAACAGAAATCCAGATCCAACAGGCACAAAGATCCCCCAACAAAATCAACTCAAAGAGGTCCACAGCAAGACATGTAGTAATTAAAATGGCAAAAAGTAGTGATAAAGAAAATTTTTAAACCAGCAAGATAAAAGAAAACTGTTACATACAAGGGAAACTCTATAAATAGACTCTCAGTTGATTTTTCAACAGAAGCTTTGCAGGACAGAAGGGAGTGGTGTGATATATTCAAAGTGCTGAAACAAAACAAAAACAAACAAACAAAAAACTGCAGCCAAAAATCCTCTATCCAGCAAAGCTGTTATGCAGAATAGAAGGAGAGATAAAGGGATACCTGGGTGGCTCAGTCCATTAAATATCTGTTTTCAGCTCAGGTCATGACCAAAGGGCCCTGAATCAAACTCCACTGCTGACAGGGAGTCTGCTTCTCCCTTTCCCTTGGCCTGCTGCTCTGCTAGCTTGTTTTCTTTCTGTGTCAAATAAAATAAATAAAATATTTTAAAAAGAGAGAGAGAGATAAAGTTTCCCAGAAAAACAAAAGTTAAAGGAATTCATGACAATTAAAAGAGCCCTATAAGAAATGTTAAGGGGGAGCTTTTGAGTGGAAAGAAAGACCATAAATAGGAGTTAAAAAAAAATAGGAAAAACAAAAGCAGTAAAAGTAAGTATATCAATAAAAATCAGTCAAGGTATTCACAAAAAAAAAAAAACAAAAAAACATGTAAAGTCTGACATAATAAACCTAAAATATAGAGGAAAGAGGAGTAAAGAGTGAGTTCAAAATTAACTGACCATTATCTTAATATAGATTGCTATATGCTGAAGAGATTATATATACATCTAATGGTAACTACAAATCAAAAACCAGTATACAAAAAAGAAGAGAAAGGGATCCAGGTATATCATCAAAGAAAGCCAGCAAACCATGAGAGAAGAGAGTAAAAAAAGAAAGGAATAGAAAAGAACTACAAAATCGACCATAAAACAAGTCACAAAATAGCACTAAGTATATACCTATCAATAATTACTTTGATTGTAAATGAACTAAATGCTCCAGTCAAAAGACACAGGGTGGTAGAATGGGTAAAAAAGCAAGACCCTTCTATATGCTGCCTACAAGAGACTCATTTCAGACCTATTGTAAAAATACAAATAGATTGAAAGTGAAGGAATGAAAAGTATTTATCATGCAAATGGAAGTGAAAAGAAAACTGGGATAGTAATACTTACTGAGCAAAACAGACTTTAAAACAAAGACTATAAAAAGAAATAGAGAAGGACAGTATATAATCATTCAGGAAACAATTCAACAAGAAGATGTAACAGTTGCAAATATTTATGCATCTAATATGGGAGCACCCAGATACATAAAGCAGCAAATGACAAACATATAGGAAGTAGTTGATAATAATACAATAATAGTAGTGGACTTTAACACCCCACTTATATCAATAGGCAGATTATCCAAACTGGAAATCAACAAGGAAAACAATGGCTTTGAATTACACATTGAACCAGATGGATATGTCCAGATATAATCAGAACATTGTCTTCAAGATCACATGGAACATTCCCCAAAATAGGTCACATGTTGGGCCACAAAACAAGGCTCGACAAATTCAAAGACATTGAAGTCATATCACATACCTTTTCTGGCCACAACACTGTGAAATTAGAAATCAACAACAAGAAAATATCTGGAAAAAAACCCACAAATATATGAATGTTAAATAACATGCTAGTGAACAATGAATAGTCAACCAAGATATTAAAAAGGAAATAAAAAAATACATGGAGACAAATGAAAATAAAAACACAACGGTCCAAAATCTTAGGGATGCAGCAAAAGAGGAAATTTTATAGCTATATAAGCCTACTTCAAGAAGCAAGAAAAATCTCAAAAGAAAGCCCTAATCTTGCAACTAAAGGAGCTAGAAAAAGAAAACTGTAGAAGAAAGGAAATAATAAAGATTAGAGTATAAATAAATGAAATGGAAATTTTAAAAAATAGAACATATCAATGAAACCAGGAGCTGGTTATTTGTAAAGATTAATAATAATAATAATAATAATAATAATAATAATAATAAATCTTTAGCCAGATTCATAAAAAAATAAAAATAAAAGAGAGAGAGAGAAAGAAGGAGACACAGCGAGAAAGAGACATATATTTCAAATAAAATCAGAAATGAAAGAGGAGAAATAACTAAGACCATAGAAACACACAGAATTATGAGAATATTATGAAAAATTACATGCCAACAAAATTGGACAATCTAGAACAAATGGAAATGGAGAAGTTTTTAGAAACATATACCATACCAAAACTGAATCAGAAAAATAGAAAATTTGAACAGAGTACCAGCAATGAAACTGAATTAGTAATCAAAAAACTCCCAACAAACAAAAGTCCAGGACCAGAGCCTTCATAGATGGAATTCTACCACATATTTAAAGAAGAGTTAACACCTATTCTTCTCGAACTATTCCAAAAAATAGAAAAGGAAGGTAAACTTTCAAATTCATTCTATGAGGCTAGCATTAGCCTGATACCACTACAAAAAAGAGACTTGCATGCCAATATCTCTGATGAATATAGGTGCAGAAATCCTCAACAAAATATTACAAAACTGAATCTAACAATACATCAAAAAAGTAATTCACCATGATCAAGTGGGATTTATTCCTGGGATGCAAGAGTGGTTCAATATTCAAAAATCAATCAATGCAATACATCACCTCAATAAGAGAAAAGAAAAAAGTCATTTGATCATTTCAACAGATGCAGGAAAAGCATCTGACAAAGGACAAAGTACAATATCCATTCACAATAAAACTCCTCAACAAAGTAGGTTTGAAAGGAACATATCTCATCATAATAAAGGTCATATATAAACAATAAAGGCCACAGCTAACATCATCCTAAATGGTGAAAAACTGAGAGCTTTTCCCTTAAGATCGGGAACAAGACAAGGATCTCCACTATCACTACTTTTATTCAATATAGTACTGGAAAGGCTTAGCCTCAGCAATCATACAAGAAATAAGAAATAAAATACACTCAAATTGGTAAGAAAAAAGGAAGATGTCCACTATTTGCAGATGGCATGATACTATATATAGAAAACTCTAAAGACACCACCAAAAAACTGTAAGAACTGATAAATGAATCCAGTAAGGTCACAGGATAGAAAATCCATATTCAGAAATCTGTTGCATTTATATACACTAGTAATGAAGTAGCAGAAAGAGAAATTAATTAAACAAACCCATTTACAATTGCACCAAAAATAATAAAATACCTAGGAATAAAGTTAACCATGGAGGTGAAAGACCTATACTCTGAAAACTATGCAACACTGATGAAAGAAATTGAAGATGACACAAAGAAATGGAAAGATAATCAATGCTCATGGATTAGAAGAACCAATAATGTTAAAATGTCCACAGTACCCAAAGCAATCTACACATTTAATGCAATCTGTATCAAAATACCAACAGCAGGACACCTGGGTGGTTTAGTTGTTAAGCTTCTGCCTTCAGCTCAGGTCATGATCTCAGGGTCCTGGATCAAACCCCATAGGGGGCTTGTGCACCTGAGCTCGTTCTCTCTCTCTCTCTCTCTCTCAAGCAAATAAAGTCTTTTTTTAAAATACCAATAGTATTTTTCACAGAACTAGAATAAAAAAATCCTAAAATCTATGTGAAATCACAAAGGACCCTTGAATAGCCACGGCAATCTTGATAAAGAACAAAACTGAAGGTATTGCAATCCCAGATTTAAAGATATATTACAAAGCTATACTAATCAAAACAGTATGGTACTGGCACAAAAATAAATACATAGATTAATGAAACAGAATAGAGAGCCCAGAAATAAACCCATGATTATATGGCAAATTAATCTTTAATAACAAAGGCAAGGACATACAATGTAAAAGACAGAGTCTCCTCCACAAATAGTGTTGGGAAAACTGAAGAGCCACATACAAGAAAATGAAACTGAACCATTTTCTTATACCATACACAAAAATAAACTCAAAGTGGATTAAAGACCTAAATGTGAGAACTGAAACCATAAAAATATTAGAAGAGATCACAGGCAGTAATTTCTCTGACATCAGTCACAGCAACATTTTTCAGCAACAGTTTCCTGGAAGCAAGGGAAACAAAAGCAAAAGATCAACTATAGGGAATATATCAAAATAAAAAGCTAATCACAACAAGTGAAACAATCAAAAAACTAAAAGATAATCTATCAAATGAGAGAAGATATTTGCAAATGACATAGCCATTATAGGCTTAGTATCCAAAATATATAAAGAACTTATACAACTCATGGAAATGCAAATCAAAACCACAATGAGGGGGCACCTGGGTGGCTTAGTGGTTGAGCATCTGCTTTTGGCTCAGGTCATGATCCCAGGGTCCTGGGATGGAGTCCCACAGCGAGCTCCTTGCACGGAGTCTGCTTCTCCCTATGCCTGTGTCTCTGCCTCTCTGTGTCTCTCATAAATAAATAAAATCTTTAAACAACAAAAACAAAACAAAACCACAATCCACTGGCTCTTACAGCTTCTATGTAGAAGTGACTCACATCACTTCTATTCCAATTTCATTACCCAGTTCCATTAACCTCAAGGTATAGGAAAGTGCAATCCTATCTGTATCTGGAAATATTAGTAAATAAAACTAATCACTCAAACAGTTAAATGAGTCAATATGTAAGGATGTAAGGGCTATATTGCTTGTATATCACACATTTCACAAGTACCTCATCACCCAAGGATAATTCTAATAGAAGGATTCTCCTTTATCATTCTATGTACTTCCTTTTTTAAAAGTGTCATTCTCTTGAAGAGCAGCACTTACAAGATAAAAGAAAGCTCTTCCTTAGTCTACAATCCTAAATTCTTCTAATTGACTCTTGATCCACCTACAAGATTCCAACAAAACTTCCAACTTCCTGGCTAGTTAGCCAAAACAAACCCAGAAAAGAAGAAAAAACTAAAGATGACTAACAGTTTCCAAACTCAATACAAAACAATAGAAATAGAATGTGGTACCAGTTAAAAAAAAAAAAAAAAGAGAGAGAGAGTTCAATGGAAAAAAACTGAGAATCAAAAAATGAACTCCTACATCATCAATCGAAAAAGTCAACAGATTTTCAACAAGGGTACCAAGACAAATTCAATAGGGAAAGACTAGTAGTGTTCAAAACAAAACAACTGGATAGCCACATGCAAAAAGAATGAAATTGATCCTGTTGTATTACAAGGTCTAATATTCTGTGTGCTGCATTGACATTTTTGAGCCTCATAGGGTCCCAAAGTTCTAAGCATGAGATACCTTGCTCTTGCCTAATATGCAACTGGACCAGCTGCAACCCACTCAGTCCTCAGTCTAATGGGTTCTAGCTCCCTGTCAGCCCACAAAATTCAAATAAGCCAATCCCAAATAAGCCATGTGAAGCAGGGATCACCTCATCCCCTGGTTACTACAAAATCTGACTTCCATAGCCTCAGCTTATTCCTGCTAATCCCAGTTGCAAGCCCCATGTGGCCCTGCATGACATGCTGTGTCTCCTCCGGGAAGGAGTACATTAGTGGTTACTTAGAACTAAGAAAAGAGACTAGAGTAGTGATAGCTAAAGAACACAGATTTTCTTTTTGAGGTGATGAAAATGTTCTAAAATTAAGTGTGGTGATGTACAGACATGTGAACATATGAAAACCTATTAAATTGTATACTTTAAAGGTGTGAATTGTGTGGTAAGTGATTCATGTCTCATTAGACAAAAGGGGGGAAGGATACAAAGAGCTTTCAGAAAAAAATTAAAACAAAGAATTTTTGGAATTTAAGCTCTGAATAAATGAACCTGCTCTTTTTCCTATTACAATTTCTCCAGTTCCTGAGACTATCGTTCTTCTTCTGATTTTACTTCCTTCTTTCCAAAATTTAAGCAGAGCTCCCTGAAATGATGCTCTCTTTAACCTTAGAGATGCACAGTGGGGCCTAGATCTACCATAGCCCCAGCTGGTTACCTCTTACACAAAGCAACCTCCTCTGGGGTTATTCAGGGAGCAGCCCAACTGCCCAATACTCATCATTACCAAAAAATAATGAGTATCCTTTGGTGTGTCCTGTTCTATCATACAATAATGAGTATGAACAAGGAAGTGTTCTATCACCTAGACATTCTCACAATCTGGTTCAGCAGTTAGTCACTGCTCATTCCCCACAAATGAATCAGGATGCTATTGAAGGAGTTTGTATTCCGGACATCCAAGTAATATAGCCCATTCTCTAGAACATTGGGATGAGGTCAGGCAGGGCATCTTGCAGTCACAGTTGGAGACTACATCCCAAAATTCACCATCATAAATAATACTATGGTTCCTCTGCCCTTTCAGCAGCCATCTAGCTACAGGATGATTCTTCTAACAATGCGTATACACTTAAATGCTTAGTCTGAAAAACTTTAATTGGATCTGAAATCTTATTTCACTATCTCAAAAAAAGTGCCACATTTAACATTTAAACATTTAAAAAACTGATTGCAACTTTTGTAAAATTAAATTTTTCTAAAGAATGTTTTAATTTTTAATATACTTATGTGAATAATGTTTCTCATCAACAATAACTATTAAGAATTTAAATAGATCATCACATAAAAATTTTTATTTTTGATTGTATATGGCCATTTTAAGGGAGAAAACATCATGATATTAAAAATGATATTCTCAGAAAACAAACTCCAGTTTTTCATTAAAATTTTCAAAATATTTTATTTAGAATCACCTACAAATTCAATATATCTTCCATTTTATTTGCTATTCATTATTCTTATTATACTATTACTAAAAAATAAAATTAGCAATACAAAATTTTTCCACCCAGACCCACAGATAACTCCAAACACCACAAAAACTGTCATTTCTATATCATTTTTCTGCCACAACATGAAGAAAGTTAGGAAAGCATTAGTTTAAATCCAATGGCCAACCACTTTGAGGAAGCCCTCATTAACAATATTGTCTATTTCTCCTCTTTCCCTCACTCTCTCAAACACTGTTTTTATATCTACTACTTCATTTCCCAATCCAGTTTAATCCCTGGCAAAATCCTACTCCTAGTCTGCCATGTCTTGCTTGAGAACATAAACTATAATAAATGAGTACATAATCCTTACTAACTAAAGTCAAAGGGAATGCACCCTCATTTATTAAGAAGAGTAAAACCATCTGTTAGGGACTGAATCATGTCCCCTCTACCAAATTCATATGCTGAAGCTTGCATCCCCAAAGTAACTACATTTGGAGACTGGGCCTTCAGGGAGGTAATTAAGGTTAAATGAGATCATAAGGGTGGGGTCCTAATCTGACAAGACTTGTCCCCTTATAAGAAGAGGAGGAGACCTCGGAGATCTCCCTCTAAGCACATGCCCAGAAGAAAGATCATGTGACAACACAGGGGGACAGTGGCAGTCTGCAAACCAGTAAAGAGTTCTCCCCAAAAACTGAATTTGCCAGTACCTTCATCTTTGATTTCTAGCTTCCAGAACTGTAAGAAAATAAATTTTTGTTTATTTTTGTTTAAACCATCCAATCTGTAGTGCTCTCTTATGGCAGCCCAAGCCAACTAATAACACCATTGTAAAGAAGTTCCACACTTGGTACTTACTACATATTTTTTTGTTGTTGTTGTTTGGTTTTTTTCTTACTACATATTTTGCTGCGTCCGATTACACACTATCTTCTCTACTTCACTCTCATGGGGGAAAAAAAAACACAAAAATATCTTATCTCCAAAATAAATCCCTCTATCTGTAGCCTTCTATCAAAATTCCTCTCTGTCTTTCCCTTCTCTCTGTTATCAGGTTATTTGGGGACAAAGAATTACTAGTGACAAGGCTGTCTAATAGGAAAAGGAAAAAGAGAAATAGTCTTGAGGAAATTTTTGCTCGGAAGATAATGAAATCTGAAGAATTCTTGCTCTTCACTGAAGTCAACGCTGTGGTCATGGAAACAATTCTTCCCTCCAGGTTCATTGTCACTCTCCCTTTGAGCCTGTTGGACTAACTACTCCATTCTTGGACTTTGGTTTCCCCTTTATAGGATCTACACTCACTATCACCTTCTGTTAATTAATTTCCATCTAGAGATGAGTAGTATAATGATGAAATGGTAAATTTCCCATTTACTCTAGTATACTAAGTTGCCACTTAATTATGATACAGCTGTTTATATTTAATATGATTAGTTTATGCCTGGAGATCTTCATCTATACTCACTGTCTCCCTTTCTTCATTTTCCACTCTTTCCTCCAACTATTCCATAGAAATCACTCATGTGGCAAGCTGCATGTTACCAAACGTAGTGGCTATTTTCTGTCCTTTTCTGAACTTTTCAGCAGCAATAGCATAATTCACCACCAGCATCCTGCTTCTTGAAAGTGATTCCTTGTTTGGTGTCCATTACACTAGACTCTCTGAGCTCATCTCCTCAGTCTCCTTTCCTGCTCTTCCTTCTCTATAAAATCTCTAAATGCTGGAGCTCTCCCAGATCTGTCCAGGACCTCCTTCTCTTCTGTATCTACATGTTCTCCCTACACATTCTTAACCACTACCCTACCTTTAAATACCATTGATATGCTGATGTCTCATAAATGCATTCTCTCCAGTTCTCCAGATCCACATACTCAGCTGCTTACTTGATACACCCCCTAGAATCTCCAACAAATACTGCCAAACTGTCAGTCCAAGAAGTAATCTTGATTTTCCCACAGATCTTGTTTCTTTTTTTCTTTTTTAAAGATTGTATTTATTTATCTATGAGAGACACAGAGAGAGAGGCAGAGACACAGGCAGAGGGAGATGCAGGCTTCCTGCAGGGAGCCTAATACAGGACTCGATTCCAGGACCCCAGAATCACACCCTGAGCCAAAGGCAAATGCTTAACCACTGAGCCACCCAGGGGTCCCACACATCTTGTTTCTTTCTAAGTTATCCATAGGTTGGTAAAGGGTACATCTTCTCATTAAGTTGCTCAAGCCAAAACTAAGGGTCTTTCTTAATACTTCTCTTTCTTTCCCTCCTATATCCATCAAGTCCTATTGCTCCTCTTTCCACATTATATAAAATATCTATCCTCTTCTCTCAATCCCCACTGCCCCCACTCTAATCCAAAGGTAACTTTATTTCATCAAGATTATTAAAAGTGGCTTCTAAATAATCTCCTTGCCTTTACTCTTGCCCTCTTTCACTCATTCTTCAAACAGCAACCAGACTGTTAAATAAACAAACAAAAAAAATCATATCACTTACTGAATAAAAACCTTCCTATTGCCAGAATAAAGTCCAGTCTCCTTACTCTAGCCTGGTTCCTACTTTCTCTCTTACATCTTTTTGTACCAGTGTTTCAATGACTATGCTCTAGCCACGTAGACTTCATGTTGGTCTTCTTTCAAGTTTCAGTGCCTTTGCACTTACTAGCACTTGTGACTATAAAGCTATTCCAACAGCTCTTCCCTTGGTCAGCTCATGCCTACCCTTCAGGTTTCAGCTATATTATATCCTCACAGACAACTTCCCTTATGAACTGATTTAAAATGCTTCCTACCTCTTCTTTGCCCTCTCTTTTAGTTCTCCACCTTATGGTCCTGTTTACTTCCTCACAGTAATTATCATAATCTATAACTAATATATGTACCTGTTTACCTATTTCCCCCAATAATAGGGGAGGGGAGGTATATGTCTACATTCTTAGTCCCTATTTATTGAGGGACATCTCAATAAATATTTGTCAAGTAAATCAATACATGAATAAATGAATGACTATTATTCTGGCCTATGCTCTAGTAACTAATAAACTTGGCAATCCTTAAGGTTCATTTTCACATTTGTTGAGCTCAGAAAGAGCAATCTCTACAGGCAGCTGATTTGCATTTATTGCCTGTATTTTCTCCAACATTTCACCCTCAGAGTGTAACTGATCTTAAATTCTACATGTATTATCTCCACCATGATATGCACATGTACATTTACTAACTAAAACTGAGTTCAAATTTCTAGTTCAAAAGCAGATCTTGTTATCCTTTGGATCTGATTCATTTTCTGGATCACTTTCTAAATATCTGCTTTTACCATTTTTATATTGATTTTATTTGTGTAACTTTTCATAAGTTTGAGTATCTTAAGCCACCACAGTTTCTTTTATATGCTGTGGTCTAACCAGCTGCTTATCAAACCATTTTGTCTTCTTCCTGAGCACAGTGCTAGCGTGGTAGTTCTTTGTGCTGTTCACTAAATATTTCTGCCTTACATGCACATGGTAGGTTGTTCTTCTTTGCCCACTTTGATTTTAGGCAATGGCATCTGTCTTGCACTGGCCAATGAAGGGAAGGAGAAGTAACAGGTGTCATTTTGGGGCTGCTGCCTTAAAGAGCAACATTTCCTTCCTACTGCTGCAGTGATTGCATGAGGTGACGAACCATCCCAATTTTCCCAGAACTGAAGGGGTTCCTGGGACTTAGGACTTGCAGGTTTAAGATCAGAACAGTCTCAGGCAATTTGGTCTGGTTTAACTGGGACTAATGGAGGTTCATGGGAAGCAAGGTTTTCCATGCTAAATCTGGGAAAGATCTATGCAAACCAGAATTGCTTGGTTACCTTATGATATTGGAAGAAAATGGTTTTCAGATGAAACCTCTACTAGCCTTGATTCCATAATGTGTATTATGAACAGAACCTCTCATCCAACCCACATCAGGAATTTATAATGAAAGAAAGGTGAGACTGAGAGGAATAATGGACAGGAAGGATCTTCAAAAGGCAAGACCTGAGAGCCACAGAAACAATGGACTGCACAGCATCTCCCAGAAAATAGTACTGACCTAATCAAGGAGCACTCTTTATCCTTACATTTAGGGACCCTCATAACAGAGAGAGATTTCAGAATTTTAATGGACCAGAGACTACTGATTCTTCCTCTGAATGGGAATGTTTATTGTGGTTATTTTGTGCCTATTCTATCGCTATATATTGAGTATGTGGGATATATAATTTGTCTTCTAGTTCTTAAGTCTATTTTTTAGTAAGTTTTATTTTTATTTTTTTTAGTAATCTCTACATGGGGCTCAAACTCAAGACCTTGAGATCAAAAGTTGCATGCTCTTCCAACTGAGCCAGCCAGGCGCCCCCTTCAAGGCTCTCTGAATCAAGAGGACCTATATCCAGACTTAATTTAGAAATTACTGTACAGTATTTCCTGATGTAGAAACTGTTATGTATCACCCAGGAATCAATCCAGATAGTTTCTTATCTAAATACAAATTACAAATTAGGACACGACCACTTTGTTTGAGAGAAGGCAAATGAGTCAAATTTTTAGTGACCAGAAGAGTAACCTAGGAAATAAGGTCCTCATTAGCTTAGGGTGCAGAGTGACTTTGGAAAGCAGAGCTCCAAACTGACCTGTTTTCAATGAGTAAAGAATAAACCTTTGTTAGTGAAGTTAATGAAGTTTTTGCTGTTGCTTTTTACAATAACAAAATCTAACCTATCTTGACGGATACAGCTAATGTACATTGTTCAATCTGTCTCCTTTGCAGTTAGCTATGGATATATGAAGGAGTTACTGTATAAGGAGTGTGACAGAAATGATATGAGCCTCTTACAGGCATGTCCTATAAAACTTCCTGCATATGATATTCTCTCCTCTTTATTTCCCAAATAAATACAGAGGACTCCAAGATGCTATTAAAAAAAAAAAAAAAAAAGATAGAATCACATACACAGAAAGGTCCCTGAATATGAACCATCCTGAAATCTTCCACCAAGGAATGCCTGTGTTGGACTTCACTAAATTCTATTGTGCTAAGCCATGAAAGTTGGATGTTATGGACTGAATATTTATGTTCCCTCAAATATTGAAGCCCTAAACACCAATGTAATGTCATTTGAGATGGGGCCTTTGGGAGGTAAATAGGGTTAGATGAGGTCATAAGGGTAGTACCTTTATGGTGGCATTAATAACCTGATAAAAATAGACAATCTGAGTGTTTCCTCTCTCTTGCTTACTCTTTCTCTCTCTGCCCAACAAGTGATGACACAGAGAGAAGGCTACAAGCTAAGAAAAATATTCTTACTAGAAACTGAACCATGTAGATACCTTAATTTTGGATTTGCAGTCTTCAGAACTTGAGAAAATAAATTTCTGTTGTTTAAGCCACCCAGTCTATGGTATTTTGTTATGGTAGCCCAGCTAAGAAAGGGGGATTTATCTGTTTTAACAAGATTTCCCTAATAAATACATGTAATGTATATTATTTTTCAAATAGCCTCTCAGTTGGACTTCCTAATTCCAATGTCTTCTCTTTTTAACTCACCATATAAAACTATACCAGACTAATCTCTTAAAGAGAGCCCCTATCTATCTAATGATTGAGAGGGACATATAAATGTTCCTCTCCGGGGAGAGGTGGTCCTGGGTGGTTCAGCCAGTTGAGCATCTGACTCTTGATTTTGGCTCAGGTTTTGATCTCAAGGTCCTGAGATCAAGCTCCATATCAGGCTCCCCACTCAGCAGGGAGTCTGCTTGGAGATTCTCTCTCTTTCTCTCCCTCTGCCCCTCCCCTCATTTGTGCACTCATGTTCTCTCTCTCTCTCTCTCTCTTTCTCAAATAAATAAATAAATCTTTAAAGAAATAAATGTTCCTCTTTAACTACTATATAAAATTCAATCTAGTCTTTTCTTTCTTTCTTGATCTGTCCCATCTTATTTATTGCTATCAGCTTACATACTTTATTCTATGGACCTTGTACCTTATATCCCTATTTATCACTGTCCAAATATGCCTTTTGTTGAAAATTAACAAGACAGGAAACAACAAATGTTGGAGAGGATGTGGAGAAGGGGAAACCTCTTGCACTGTTGATGGGAATGCAAACTAGTGCAGCCACTCTGAAAAACAGTGTGGAAGTTCCTCAAAAAGTTGAAAATAGAGCTGCCCTACAACCTAGCAATTGCACTAGTATTTAGCAATTGCACTTTGGGTATTTATCCAAAGATACAGATGTAGCGAAATGCCAGGACACTTGCACCCCTATGTTCATAGCAGCAATGTCCACAATAGCCAAACTGTGGAAGGAGCCATGATGTCCTTCGACAGATGAATGGATAAAGAAGATGTGATATATATATATCATATACATGGAATATTACTCAGCCATCAGAAAGGACGAATACCCACCATTTGCTTTGACGTGGATGGAACTAGAGGATATTATGCTGAGTGAAGTAAGTTAATGGAGAAGGAATATCATATGGTTTCATTCATATGGGGAATATAAGAAATAATGAAAGAGATTATAAGGGAAAGGAGGGGAACTGAGTAGGAAATATTAGAGGGGGAGACAAATCATGAGAGACTCCTAACTCTGGGAAACAAACAAAGGGTTGAGGAAGGGGAGGTGGGTGGGGTGTTGGGGTAACTGGGTGATGGGCACTGAGGAGGGCACTTGACGGGATGAGCACTGGGTGTTATACTATATGTTGGCAAATCGAACTTCAATAAAAACAAGTGAAAAAATACAGAAAAAAATAAAAATAAATGCCTTGTGGGACGTAGAACAGTGGCCTCCCAAAGATGCCCACACACTAATCCCCAGAAGCTGTGAATATGTTAGAGCACATGGCAACGGAGAATTAAGGTAGTTTTACTAGGGTTCTTATAAATGGAAGGGGGAAGCAGAGGAGAAAAAATTAGAGTTGGTGGCATGAGAAGGGCTCAACCAGGCACCACTCACTCAGAATATGAGCCATGGAATATGGACAGCCTTTAGAAGCTAGAAAAAGCAAGGAAATGGACTCTCCCCTAGGGCTTTTGCAGTGGATTCTCCCCTATGACCTCCAGAAAGAATGTACCCCTGCCAATACCTTAATTTTAGGCCAGTATGACCCATTTTGTACTTCTGACCTCTAAAATGATAAGATGATAAATCTGTATTGACTAAGCCAAAAACAAACACAAACAAATATACCTTTTGTTTTCCTGTGTCCAACAACATATACCAAGAGCAGTATAAACCATAAAACAATCACCAGAATAATTAAAGAACTGCATTTGAGTTCCCTTCCCTCTGTACTCCTCTCCCACTCATATACTTATCCCTAGCTACTTTCCTACAAACAGTATAAATCACCAGAAGATAATGAAACCTGTAGCAGGGAGGAAGGATTATATTTCTCCTCCATGAGGCCTGGCATTTTTACACAGTGGTTAAGCATGTGCACTCTGGAGTTACCCTGCCTGGTTTCAAATCCCATTTCAGTAATTTGTGTCTATGTAACCATAGGTAATTTACTTAACTGCAATACTCATTTATTCATCTGTTAAAATAGGAATAAAAATAGCCCAAAGGCAATGAAAAGAGCAAGTTACAGTCAAGGCAAAATTGAGCCACTCCCACCAGGTTTGCAGTTTTGTAAAGCTGGATCATTTTGCAAATGGCTTTAGGACTCAAAATTACTGATGCTTTTCATGCACTACCCTGACAGGCATAGTTGGAAGTAGAGAGAATCTTACCAGGGAAGAGGTATGGTATAGTGGAAAGAAAATAGACCTTGGAGCTATGTAGATTTGGATTCAAACAACTGCTTCTATAAGCTAGTAGTGTGACTTTAAAATCACTTTTTTAACCAGCCTCTCTGAACTTCATTTCTCCTATATGAAAATAAGTAAAATAAAGCAGCTCAATAAGACTGATGAGAGGATAAAAAGTGAGATAACCCAACCAAATAACCTTGCACATTCAAACATGAGCTCTTGCTCTCCCCTCACTATCCATTAACAGAAGCAAAATTAACCCCCCTAATTCCTGAAGCTTTATTTTTTATCCCTAGCAGTCTGATTATTCAATGTTTCTCCATATGCTTTGCTTTCTAAGCATTTCTTTCCTAACACAATATTTCATTAGGTTTGTGCTCTTAAGAAGTAGTATAAATTAGCTAAAATGTCTTTCTGTTTTCTTTCCAGTGAACTAATTCTCACTGCATTCTAATAAATAAATAGCACTATATTTCTTGCAATTTTTTATGATCAGTAATCAAGTCTACATGTTTACATGCCAGCAAATACCATACTCATTTCTTCTCCTGCCAACATTTTCTTGAATTCAAAAATTATATTTATTTGAAGGTCAAGTTCAAAACTAAAATTAAAATTATTTTTGTACCAACATTGACCAGTAATATGATCTTTTTATTTGTTTATAGACCTAAAAATTAATAATAGGCATCTAGTTCTGCTCCTCCATGGAGTAATTTACTCTCATTATCCACTAGGTCTTTTGTTTTATTTGTGTAGAGTAAGGAAACTAAAAGAAGAAGACATTTAATGCTCATAGTCATTTTCCTTCAATATAAAAAACAAGTCTATAAATTTATTCATGACTGTTAGGCACTGTGGGATTCTAGTAAAAAAGGGGGGTATATCACCATATTATAATGATAAACTACAAATGCCTATATACATTATTTTTCTAGAGTAATTCAAATTAATAGCTTCTATCTAGAAATGTCATATAAGGTGTCTACATAGTAAACAACTGTCAGTAATTAGAGTTTTCAACCACTATTTCATTGCTGTTTTATATGTGATCCCTTCAGGCTTATAAAAAAAAACACATTTTAATGCAGTTTATTTTCATTTTAATAACCTATAAGCACTTGAGCTTTTGCTTCTAAACATTCATTCAAAATTCAACTACCATCTACAAATTAAGTTATACAGTCACTGAGAAAATGTCTATAAATCAAAAGCCTCTGCAATCACATTGGATATTTGTGGGCCTATTAAATAGAGACACAGTCAGGCTTTGAGGATACAATTATGAGCAAAACAAACATAGATGCTGTTCTTATGGATACAAGAAAATCTCCATATTGCACTCAAGATGTATGGAATGGAAAAGTAGATTTACACAGAGTTTTGGTAGCCATTATAAATATTAGAGCCATGGGCATGTATTATGAGAGGTCTGAGCAGGGAAAGAAGCTAGGCTGAAAATCACATTCTGGATTTTTTAAAATCTTCCTTTCTTCTCTCTCTCTCTCTCTCTCTTTCTCAAGTAGAGCAATTTTAGGTTCACAACAAAATTAAGAGGAAGATAGAGAGATATCCCAAATACACCTTGTCCCTAGACATGCATAAATTCCTCCACTATCAACATCCCTGACCAGAATGTTACATTTGTTACAACTGATAAACCGGACATTGATTCATCCTAAATCCATAGTTTACATTATGGTTCATTCCTGGTGTTGTTAATTCTATGGGATTGGACAAATGTATAATGACATGTATTCATCACTATAGTATCATACACAGTATTTTCAGTGCCTTAAAAATTCTCTGTGTTCCACTTATTCATTATTCCCTCACTATTCCCACCATCCCCAACCTTTGGTAACCACTGAACTTTTTACCGCGTTTATAGTTTTGATTTTTCTAGAAAGTCATACAGTCAGAATCATACAGTGTATATAGCCTTCTCATATTGGCTTCTTTCACTTAGTAATAAGTATTTAAGGCTCCTCCTGTCTTTCATGGCTTGATAGTTCCTTTCTTTTTAGTGCTGAGTATCATTCAACTGCCTAGATGCAAGTTTATCCATTCACCAGCTAAGGGACAATTTGGTTTCCTCCAAGTCTTGGCATTTATGAATAAAGCTGCTATAAAAATCATGTTCAGTTTTTGTGTGGGCTCATGTTTTCCACCTCTTTGGATAAATACCAAGGAGCATGTTTAGATTTGTAAGAAACCCATCAACCCACAGTTGTTTTCCAAAGTGGCTGAACCATTTTTTCTGGGCTTTCTATACTGTTCATTCTACTAGTGTATCCTTTTGCCAGTACCAACACTGCCTTGTTTACTGTAGCTTTATACTAAGTCTTGAAATTGGGTACTGTCAGTTTCCCAACTCTATTCCTCACCTTAAATATTGTGTTGGTTATCCTGAATCTTTTGCCTCTCAATATAAAATTTACAATCATTTTGTTGATATTGACAAAAAAACCTACCAAAATTTTGATTGGGATTTCAATGAATCTATAGATCAAGTTATGAACAACTGACATTTTGAGGATATTGAGTTTTCCTATCCATGAGCATGGAATATCTCTCTACTTACTTAGTTTTTTTTTTTTAATTTCTTTCATCAGAGTTTATAGTTTTTCTCATATATATTATATAGAGAAATACTTAGATATATATATATAGTTAGATTTATATCTAAGTATTTCTCTTGTTTTGGATGCTGATATAAATGGTATTGCTTTTAATTTCAAATTCCATTTGCTTATTGTGGGTATACAAGAAAATGACTTTTTAAATACTTTTTTACTTATCTTTTTTTAGTAATTTCTATACTCAATGTGAGACTCAAACTTACAACCCAGAAATCCAGAGCTGCATGCTCTTCCAATTGACCCAGCCAAGTAGCCCAAATGATTGGCTTTTGTATATATATTAACCTGTATCCTGCAATCTTGCAATAGTCACTTATTAGTTCTAGACTTTTTTGGTCAATTCCTTCAGATTTTCTATATAGGTAATCATGTCATCTGTGAACAAAGACACTTCATTTCTTGCTTCCCAATTGTTGTAACTTTTCTTTCCTTTTATTGTCCAGTTGCTTTAGCTAGGACTTCCATGATGTTGAGAAGGAGTGGTAAGAGGTCATCCTTGCCTTTTTCCTGATCTTAGCAGGAAAGTTTTCTCTTTATTGTGATGTTAGCTATAGGGTTTTTTGCAGACAAACTTTATCAAGCTGAGGAAATTTCTCTGTATGCCTAGTTACTTAGAGTTTATCATGAAGTTTTCAACATCAGGTTTTGTCAAATATATTTTCTGCCTCTATTGATAGTAAGTATGCAATTATTTTTTTTGGTCTGTTGATGTGACAGATTGCATAAGTTGATTTTCAAATGTTGATACAGACTTGCATATTTGGAATAAATCCCACTTGGTATAATTTTTTTATACATTGTTGCATTATTTTTGCTAATGTTTTGTGTTAGACTGTTGTACCTAAGTTCATGAGAAATAATGATCTATAGTTTTCTTATCTTGTAATGTCATTGTCTGGTTTTGGTATTAGGGTAATGCTGGTCTCACAGGATGAGTTAGGAAGTATTCCCTCTGTTTCTATCCTCTGAAAGAGAGAATTGGTATAATTTCTTCCCTAAATGTTTGGTGAAATCCACTATTAAACACCTAGGTCAAAAACAAAAACAAAAACAAAACACCTGGGTCTGGTGCTTTCTGTTTGTGATGGTGATTCACTATTGACTCAATTTCTTTTATAGATATAGGCCTAGTAAGATTGTCTATTTCTTCCCATGTGAGTTTTGACAAATTGTGTTGCTCAAGTAATTGGTCTATTGTATCTAAATTATCAAATTTGTGGGTTGTTCATTGTATTCCTTTATTATCCTTTTAAAGTCCCTGAGATATGTAGTAATGGTCTCTTTCATTTCTGATAGTAGTAGTTTGTGTCCTCTTTGTTTTCCAGATGTCTTTTCTAGAGGTTTATCAATTTTAGTGATCTTTTCAAAGAAAGAGTTTTGGTTTCATTGATTTCTTGTTTTCATTACCATTGATTTCTGTTCTAATTCTTATTATACCTTTTCTATTCCTTACTTTGGATTTAATTTTCTCTTCTTTTTCTAGTTTCCCAAGGTGGAAAATTAGGTTATTTACCAAGATCTCTCTTCTTTTCTAATATTAAACTAAGAATCAATGACACAAATAACCGGAAAATCCCCAAATAAGTGGAGATTAAACAATACACTCCTAAATAACATATGGGTTAAAGAAGAAATCTCAACAGACATTTTAAAATATTTTCAACTAAGTGACAATGGAAAGACAGTGTATCAACATTTGTGGGATGCCATGAAAGCAGCATTAAGGGAATTTATGGCATTGAATGTACATTAGAAAAGAAAATGTGATTTATCACGGTGAATGTTCTGTGTAAGCTTGAAAAATATACATATGTATTCTGCTGTTGTTGGATGAAGTAGTATACAAATGTCAATTATATCCCATTGATTGATGTTGTTGAGTTCAGCTATATCCTTACTGATTTTCTGCCTGTTGGATCTGTCCATATCTGAGAGAAGGGTGTTAAAGTTTCCTACCTAGGTGATGGATTCATCTATTTCTCCTTGCAGGTCTATCATTTTTTGCCTCATTATAGTTTGACACTCTTTTGTTAGGTGCATACATATTTAGGATTATTATGTCTTCTTGTAGAATTGACCCCTTTATCATTATGTACCACCCCTCTTTATCCCTAACCCTCTTTGTTTTGATATCAACTCTGTATGAAATTATTACAGCTACTTCTGTTTTCTTTAGTGTTAGTATGGTATACTTTTCTCCATCCATTTACTTATAATCTATATGTCTTCTATTTAAGTGGGTTTCCTATAAACAACATACAACTGGGTCTTGTTTTTGATCCACTCTGACAATCTCTGTGTTTTAGTTGGTATATTTAGATCATTGTCATTCAAGGTAATTATTGATATAGTTGGAATAAATACTATATATTTGTCATTGTTTTCTATTTGTTGCTCTTGTTCCCTTTTTTTTTTTTTTTGTCTTCTTTTTTTCTGGCTTTTATGGTTTTAACTGAGCATTTCATATGAATCCATCTTCTCTCTCCTTTCTTAGCATATTTGTTTCCTTGGCTTCTTTCAGGATTTTTAAAATTTAAAGTTGATTTTCTATAGTTTGAAAATAATATGCCTCTGTGTAGTGTTTTTGTTATTGTTTGTTTTTGTTTTGGGGGGTTTTGTTTTTATCTACTTGGTGTTCCTGAGGTTCCTGGATCAGATCTGGGAATGATCTATTTTTGTTTTGGGGGGTTTTGTTTTTATCTACTTGGTATTCCTGAGGTTCCTGGATCAGATCTGGGAATGATCTTGTTTTTGTTTTGGGGGGTTTTGTTTTTATCTACTTGGTGTTCCTGAGGTTCCTGGATCAGATCTGGGAAATTAGTATCAGAAATTTCTGATACTTTCTGATGCTTTCTGATACTAATTTTAGGCAATTCTCAGTCATTACTGCTTCAAATGTTCCTTATGTCCCTTCCTTTCTTCTCCTTCTTCTATTTCTATTACATGTATATTACACCTTTTTTAGCTGTCCCACAGTCCTTCGGAATTGTTTCCTTTTTTTCTAGTCTCTGTTCATTTTTTCAGTTTTTGCTCAGAGATTTTTTTTTCCTCAGCCATATCCAGTCTATATGAATTTTTAATTAAAAAAAAAAACCTTTAGCTTCTAGTCACTAATTTAAAAGAATTTAAATTTAAAAGAAACACTTGATCAAAGAATAACAGTTTTCCTATTTGTGTAAAAATCTAAAACCATTTCGGATACTTACTTTTGCTCAACTCAGTGGGATGTCATTTGTACCGTAGTCCATATGAAAAAGGCTTCTCAGGAGTTGTTCCATGTGATGACCCTATCCCATATCATTTCTCCTCCCTAATTGCTCACCTCCCACCTTCCAGCTACCTTAGGTCCTAAAAAAGCAATAAAAAATGTAAGTACTAGGAAATAGTTTAATGATAGTATGACACTTTGTATTAGTCACTTTTTATCCAGTTTATTATTCTGCTATAAAATATAAGGAGAAAATGAACAAAACTTTTATTTAAGTCTACTCAGTGGTGCACTAGAACCAGTTCACATCAGTTCCTAGGGCTGAATCTTCTCATCTTTTCCCAAATTGTGATCAATCACACCAATACGGTGCACTGAACCTGCATTGAACCCTGCCATGGTGGGTGTATTAGTTTTCTATGGCTGTAACAAGAAATTACCATGAATTCAGTGATTTAAAACAAGTTAATATTTTAGTTATGTAGGTTAGAAGTCTGTCACAAATCTATGAGGTGCCTGGGTGGCTCAGTCCATTAAGCATCCAACTCTTGGTTTTGGCTCAGGTCATGATCTCATGGGCTATGGGACTGACCCATACGTCAGGCTTTGCAGTCATCAGGGAGTCTGCTTGGGGATTCTCTCTTTCTGAGACCTCACCACCCCCCACTTGCTCATTCTCTCTCTAAAATTAATACATCTTAATAGAAAAAAAAGGAAGTCTGTTACAGGTCTTATTGGACTGAATTTCTTTCTGGAAACTCTAAGAAAATCCATTTCTGTAAATTTTCCAGATTCTAGAGGCCTCCCACATTCTCTGGCGCATGGCCTCTTTCTTCATCCTTAAAAGCCAGCAACATTGTATTTCTTTGATCATTATTTTATAGTCACACCTCCTTGTGGCTTTCTTCTTTAGCCTGTTTCTTCCACTTTGAAGGACTCTTCTAATTACACCGAGTCCTATATAATTCAAGATAATGTCCCTATGTTAAGGTCAGTGGATTAGCAACATTAATTTCATCTGCAACTTATTTCTCCTTTGCCATTCTTAGATTCCAGGCATTAGGAAGTGAACTACTTTGCGGGGGGTGGGAGTGGGAAGGGGGATTAATCTGCCAATAACAGAAATTGGTAAATACTACAAATCATAATTCTTCCTCCCAGAAAGCTGGTTGTTAAACATTTACCAGCACATCACTGCCACAAGTAATCACAAAAGAACATCAGCCAAAACTCTTACAAGAATTATAGGATTAAAGCAATTTACAGAATCCTAACAAAGTTGCTTTGTACCTTAAAATATTTAAATACACTAACTAAGAAGGATAAATTACTCTTTGAGCAGTTTAAAACAAATTAAGTTTACCAAATATCTTCACTTAGGATGAATTATTATGGAGTCGAAAATCTTATATAGCATTACTTCCTTTCTTGTAAGGAACAAATAGTAAAGTGTTATTATAAAGTACATAAGCTGTTGTCTTTTAAGATTAAAAAAACAACAGCAGGGAAGACTTAAGGATTTTTTCCAGATGCTATTTGTCATTGATACAGTATCAAATAATTCTTTAAGATCAGGCATAGATTAACTCAGTATCATTTTCAACCTAGAAGAAATGACCTGCATATTAAGATTTTAATTCACTGAGTCATAATGCAAACCAGAGAAGGTGGAACATTATTATGGCATGCTATGTGGGTAGGCACTGCTTTAGCAAACCTATTGAGAAACATAAATCACATCACTTCTTAAGTCTTACAGCTCTGGTATAAAGGTGGCCCTTGTCCACATATTAAAATCAATGATATTTACAATAAAGGATCAGTTGATCAGATTGTTGATAGTTGGAGAAGTTTTACTAAATAGTAATTTTCTTTAAGGTTTATATAATATACCTTTTAGAAATTTCTCATTAACATTTCTGATGGAATGAGAGGAAGAAATAAACTCCAGGGTTTATAGTTATAATAGCTAACAATGTAAGTAATGATTATCCTGCCAGGAAATACAGTTTCTTACATATATTATCTTATTTAATTCTAAAGGCAACTCTATGAGACAAGTCTACAGAGATCAGAGAATGAACTCTTACATCAAAGTCCTTGGATTAAAATCCTGGTTCCACCACTTCCTAATCATGTTTGACCTTGGGCATATTTTTATGCCTTGTCAAAAAGGGGTGGGGGAGGAGTAATAAGTCTGCCATACAATGTTGTACCCATAATAAATTAACATATATAAGGAGCTTAGTGGTGCCTAGCTAAATAATGTTTTCTATTATTAGTTTGATCCTGTTATAAGATGCCCTCTTATAACCCTCAGTTTCATTACCCTACATAATCAAGAGAAGTGGAGAGTGCCTCCAAAAATGAATTCTACCAACCATCCCAGAAGAAAGGGAAAACTGATACAATGGGACATGTTAAAATGTAGTAAATGTGTATACAATTTTTACGTATAATATGTATTTTTTCTTTATTGCATTTCAATATTCATTAATATAAATGGTCTGTTTTGCTTAACACTAACTGGTATTTGTTAAAATTAACAAGGTTCCTGGGGCACCTGCGTGGCTAAGTCAGTTAAGCATCTGCCATCAGCTCAGGTCATGATCCCAGAGCCCTGGTTTGGAGCCCCACATTGGACTCTCTGCTCAGCAGGGAGCCTGCTTCTCCCTCTCCCTCTGCCTGAGGCTTCCCCTGCTTGTGTTCTCTATCAAATAAATAAGCTCTTAAAATAATACTGAGGTTGTTGAATGCCATATTGGGACATTTTTGAAAAAGCAATTACAAAATAGCATCTAACATATCCTCTACATCACAAAAAGTCTTAGACATATATTTTTTGTGAATTATTTTAACTGCGTTGAGCATGCACTGCTTCTAGAATTGGAAACAATAAAGCAAAAAAGGAAAATGGATAGTTTTGGCAATGACTATGGTATTGGGGACTCAAGGATTTTTTTTTAATAAAAAAATGATATCTGGTTTTATTTGTGCCTATACTTATTTTCTTCATTCAGATTCATCTTGATTGCAGTGTGTGAAACAAAACAACCTTCAAACTCCAGAACAAACTGGATACTATTTTAGAACAAACATAATGCCCTAGTTGAAAAAATGCTCTAGTTTAAAAACCTATTAAAAATTATCAATTGAGGAAAAATAATCAACTGGGGTGGTAGTGAGGAAGCATAGCTCAGAGTGCTTTTGTAAAAGGCGTTTCACCATCTCCAATTCTGATTCTCTGCCTCTCTTAAGAGTCATCCGTATTCACTTTGCTTTGTTCCAGATGCTTACTGAACCGGCCCCTTTTAAAAAAAAATCCATTTAACAAGTATTTATTAAACACCAACTATGTGCTAGGTACCACTGTAGGTGTTATGGATACAAAAGACAAAAATACTTGTCCATGGAGCTTAAATTTTAGTGAGGGGAGAAGTTTAAACAAATAAATCTAATTACATATTAGGACAGTAATAAATGAGAATAAAAGTGATGGTAAAGGGGGATCCCTGGGTGGCGCAGAGGTTTGGTGCCTGCCTGTGGCCCAGGGCGCGATCCTGGAGACCCGGGATCAAATCCCATGTCGGGCTCCTGGCGCATGGAGCCTGCTTCTCCCTCTGCCTCTCTCTCTCTCTCTGTGTGACTATCATAAATAAATAAAAATTAAAAAAAATAAAAGTGATGGTAAAGCAGGGTGCAAAATTTTGGACAGGGAAGGCCTCATTAAAAAGTCAACATGAGAAAGACTAGAAAAAGTGAGAGCAAACCATGCCAATATTTGGGGAAGAGAATTCTAAACCAAAGATCAAATCCCCGAGGCAGAAATATGCATTGGTGTGGAAGATCAAGGAAATCCACTTGGTGGTGTGTGAGCACAGTAGAAAATAATAGAAAGTAGAGGGAGAAAGTTGAAATATCTAGCTTTTGACTAAAATGGGAAGATGTTGGTGGGCTTTGGTAGGCTTTGAGGAAAGATTTGTCATATTCTGACATATATTAAAGATCACTTAGGCCGCTGTGTTGCAATCCATAGACAGGGATATTAGAGTATTTTAATTAAGGTTAGCTGACAATGGCTTAGGACCAAGGTGATAGGGGAATTATATGTTGAAAACAAGGAGATTCTAGGTATATTTTGGAGGTAGAGGATACATGACTTATTGATACATCCAGGTATTAAAAAAAGTTAATGAAGACTGAGAATTTTGGCCTTAATTATGAGAATGGTGTTCCTATAAACTGGTATGATTGAAGACAGTGCAACTGAAGATTGTAGATGTGGAATCTGAGAGGTTCACAAATTGGACATGTTAAATTTAAGATGCCCATTAGACATCCACATAGAACGAGTGAATATAGACATATCCATACATAATATGTGTACCCGTGTATACACATATACAAATGGGAAAACATTTGGTCTCAAAAATTACCTAGGATATTCACATCATATTTGAAAATACGAGACTGGATGAAGACTGCAGATAATGAAAAGGTCCTAAGTTTTTTCTTTGGAGTATTCCAATATTAAAAGGTCACAAAAAACAAAAAACAAAAAAATAAATAAAACAAAAACAAAACAAAAATAAAAGGTCACAAAGTACACCAAGAAACTGATTAGAAAAGCCAATGATGTAAAAGGAAAAGAAAGTATGTTATTCTAGAGACTACAAGATGAAAACGTTTCAAGAGTCATGTCAACTGTTAGGTCAAAATGAGTACTGATCCTTGACTTTTGAATTTAGAAACATGGAGGTAGGTCACAGACGACCTTAACAAAAGCACTTTTTAGTGGACTAGTGAGGGTAAATCCTGATCAGGGTGAATTAATAAACTTGAAAGAAGTGAAATTCAGTGTGATTTTTGCTTGGCTTTTTTCCCCCCCCCAAGTACATACTGGAAGCACATGCAAATTCTGAAAGCTGCAATTTATCAAATATACATAAATGCTAATCCAAGACATCAGTATTTAAATGATTTGTTTGGTGACTTCATTAAGAAACTGACAAAGCAGTGTTGTGTGATTAAATCAGTACAGTAAAAGCATAATGGCTACTACCTCCATGAATTAGATGGGACTCAGATCCAAATACAATCCCTGATAAACTTGAAAATCTTCAGCACAGGGGTATGCCATGGTAAAAATCATTAACAACTAAACACACTTCATCATTCAGTTGGAGAAATCCAAAGGTTTCCATTTTACCAATGCCAGACACTTGAGTACTCTTCATGATCTTTGCATTTGCAAGTATAATTTCCAGTACCAGTTGTTAAATATACTCTAGTGAAGTTACCAATGTCCCATACAAAAAATGAAAAGTGTTTTGAGCAACTTAAAGTCTTATCTTCAAATCACACAAATGGATGGAAATTCAAGAAATTCCTTAAATTCTAAGTTTATTTCCTATACTCTAAAGTTCAGAGCAAATTTTCAGCATTAAATAGTGACACATATCAAGTTTCAGATATTTATTATTCAGTGTAAACCCCAACACAATACACCAACATGATTTCGTGCATTTAGAGGGGAAATATTTCCTGGATAAGTGGAAAATTGTGCGGATGGCTTCTGGAAGACCTTCATTCTAAGCAGCTTTATAGTGAAACATTTCATTTAGAAGTCTGGACCTTCTTTCTTCAGTTTGCTGTAATCTACATTCACTGAGTAGAACTTGGAAAAGAAAAAAGATATTTTAGATAATCTATCAAATACAGAGAGATGGTACAGAAGTTTTAGAATTTTTTTATTCAGCTTTCTATAGTAACAATTACAGGCATGAATTTTTTATTATGGATATTTAACAATAAAAATCATCCAAAGAAAAATGCCAAAATTCCAGTCCTTTAATAAATGACTTTGTTAAGGTAAAAATATTCAATCTACCTCAGAAGAAGTTAGTATGTTCCTTCAATTTCCTAAGCCAGACTGCATCGATATCAAACTAATATCTATTTCTGGCAGAGAAGTTTTTAAATACAACTGTATTTTTGCTTCTAAATAATATCATGTTTAAACAATAATGCATGGAAACTTGTAATTTCTAAAAATTTCCTTATATTCAACTAAAATTGATATGAGAAATAAATCTATGACTGCTTTAGAAAAACACTGCCTCAAACTCTTGATAGCTGTTTTTTTAATGATCTATATTTGAAACATCTCCAAAGTTTCTACTGAGAAAACATCAGGATTTATACATAAGCCCAAATAAGGCTATACTCTTGGGTTTACTCATTCTTGTGCCAAAAAAAAAAACACTGAAGAGGTTGTGATATAATTACTTGAAGACCACATTATTTTTACTCCAAAAGAATTAAAACTGCAGAATCAACATCAACATTTTCTTCAGGGTTTTTAAAAAGGTCATAAATCTGTATCTATTATTTCTTCAAACTCTTTGTTTTTCCAAATATGCCCTAATTTCTTTGCTTCTAACTGAAAAATTCTTAAGTTTTTATAAAAAGAAACATTCCCAAGTTGTAAAGCCTATCTTTGAGATAAACACAAAGTTGCATAGACAGAGAAGTACAAATAAGCCATAAAGCAACAATCTTTGTTCTGACATTATTCTTATGAAGCAACTGAACTTAAACCAGATTTTTAAAAAGAAACTAATTGCTCTACCTTAACATGTTAACAAAATTAGAGGAAATATTCAAAGAACTACAGGCTATATATTAAGAACATAAACACCGATTAGGTTCTTCTAATGGATGCCAGACAAATGTGGGCACAATGCTTTGTTTTCTTAATTATCACAGCCTTTATCAATCTCACTGTATAGATGAGGCAACTGAAGATCAACTTACAAGACTCGCCAAACACTGAATGAGAAGCAGGATCAAGCCCTTAACACTCATGCAGAGTGGAAAGGTCACAGTATCTTTGCCAATTTTCTCAAAACTAAGCAAGCTTCTGATCAATTTGCTTCTATTAGGTTCCATGTCCCAGTATCAAAATTCTCTCTTCAAGTAATAAAGTAATTTTCGAATCTGTTTTATTTCAGCTTCTATGACCCTTTTCTTTTTCTCAATTTAAAGGTGACTACCTGGAAGGTCTCTGGAACAGTAGTTGGGAATGCACACATATTCTGATAATGGCTTTGGGACATTTTATTTCATTGAGTGTGTTGCTGAGTTTATGTTTAATAAATCTTATTTTATTTCTTATTTTAATGTTTAAATCTTATTTTAGTTCTTTTGTTTGTCTTAACTTTGGCTAGATTTGCCAAAACCTAGTGGTTTACAACAAAGGCTTGTTTTTCACTCACATTATATGCCATTTGGAAGCATGTTCTCTTCATTGCAATTCTGGGTTGAATAACACTTAACTGTCCATTTTGGTTTCAGGACAGATAAAGAACAATGGGGGAACCACACACTGGTTCAGAAGTGGCAGATATCATTTCCTCTTACTTAGGATTCTCCAGATTTAAGTGATGTGGCCAAAAACAAGTCTCCTAAGTGAGCCACAGTGAATGTGGAAAATACCTCACTGTTTAAGTTTAGAAGCAGTAGCAATCTTCATTCACCCTAGGCTCACAAGTTTTTGGACTGGGTTCCCCTTTGTTTCTGCTTACAAATCGCCCAATTCTTCTCTAAGTTCAGCTCTTGGCAAATACAGCAAATAATAGTCTACTAACATCCTGTTTTTCTACAACAAGCTCTTTAGACACATGTCCACCTTACAAGTTACAACAGGTGATATTTTATCAAATAGTTTGCCATTATATGACTCATCTTTCCAGTATCTAAATCAGTGTCATAGCTACTTATCCCATCCATGCCACACAAACTAAATTTCTGTTGCAGCAACATTCCATTTCCAGTTCATATGTCCTCATAGTGGCATGTGTTATCACAGTGCCAGGGAATTGTTAATTGCCTTTATTATCAGAATCACCTAGGGAGCTTTTTGAACTATACCTACCTAGAGATTCCAATACACAATTTGTTGGAAGAACCAATGCCTGTTTTTTTTTTTTTTTTTGGATGTGAAATCATTTTCTCTAGAATGTACTTAAGTAAACTTAGAGGAAAAATAAGTCAGGATGCTCATTTATCAATTTATCATTTTTTTCAAGTTAAAACGTAATACACAGGTAAGATGGCCCGGTAAAGCTTCACCAGTGCTTTTTTTTATTTGTTTCTTGTAGAGAGATCCATTTACAGATCTGGGAGCCAAATTATGATCAATTAAGTGGAAAGCTTGGAATCAGCCACAGGCAATAATCTCTTAAAAGTTGCTCTCATCAATAATGATAGCATGCATCTCCATCATGGGTGTAGATCTGCTAAATGGTCCTGGACACTCATTGGTCAGAGCACCCCTCCTTGAAAGTATTTAACCAAACGCTATTTCTCGTTTGATGAAGCAGCTTAGTACACTTTCCAGTGTACATAGTGAGTTATATACTTTAAATAAGTAAACTGCATTGAATGTGAATTATACTCTAATATAAACTCCCTTGGTTTTAATATCTTCAGAGTTTGTCTTTGCATGCAAAATTTCTACACATAAAGAAGCTTATGTTTAGGGTCTTAGACTTGTGACAACATGGATGAGCTTTAAGAGTATTATGCTAAGTAAGATACATCACACAGAGAAAGACAAATACTGCATGATACAACTTTATGTCAAATCTAAAAAAGCTGAACTTGTAAAAGTAGAATGGTGGCTACCGGGGGCTGGGGGCAGGGGAATTGAGATGTTAAGGTACAAACTTACAACTAGTAAATAAATCCTGGAGATCTAATACACAACACAGGACTTATGGTCAACAATATTGTATTATAAACTTCAAAGCTGCTAAGACACTAGGTCTTAATTGCTCTCAACACGCAAAAATATTATGTGACACGAGAAAAGTGTTAGGTAATGCTAACACAATAATCATACTGCAATATATAAATTTATCAAACCAACACCTTATATGCTTTAAACTTATGTTAATTTTATATGCCAATTGTATCTCAATAAAGTACATAAATGGTCTCAGTCCATAAACTCATTCTGTTAAACTGCAGTTCCACAAACCACTTTTTTTTTTTTTTTTCCACAAACCACTTTTAAGGAAAGATGTCAGTTTATTTAGAAGGTTCATTGTAAAATTTAAATTTCAACTGAATTTCATTTCTTCCTAATTACTCTCAGCGGAAATATTTCAATCATACCAACAAGAAAGAAAAGGCAATCAAACCATCCACTGGAATAGTGCTACTCAAAGTGTGGTCCACTGACCAGCAGCATCAGCATCACCTAAAACCTTGTTAGAAATGCAAATTCTTAGTCTTCACAACAGATCAACTAAATCAGAATCTCTGGGGATGGAGCTTAACAATGTGTTTTAACCACCTCTCCAGTTGAGAACTATGTACATTGAAGTTTGAAAACCACTGCACTAGATGATGATTCAAGATCTAAGAAAATGTTATATGATAGCTATTCCATCTCCCTTTTTACTTAGTCAAATCATGAACACGTTAACTTAATTTCACATCCAGAAACTAAAGTCTATGAATAAAATCCCTAGAAAAACCTATTTGCTAGGGAAATAGGCTTTAATTTCATAGAACAATCCAGCAGTTCCTCCAAAGTTCATTATAATGGAATTTTACATGTATATCCAGTTTCAAAAAAAACCTACTTCCTGAGTATTAAAACACACTTTCTCAGAATTCTGAAATAATTTTGTAGCTTACCTTGTATTGATCATTGGGACCCAGTTTGTTCCAAGGTTCTGGGTTATTCTTCCTATCCCAACTAAAAGGAACAAACATTACAATTGTTATAGTAATAAAACACTACTTAAAATAGTTTTATACTTCCTAAGAAGCTAGTATTTGTAATACAGCTCATTTTCTATTAGATTAAGTATGGTGTGTTTTCATTAGAGTTGAAATAGAGATAGGCTCTATAATTAGCAGTTCCATATAATCAATTAGAAAAAAGGGTAGAACAGAAGGCCTCTGGGGCAGTGTATTTGTCCCTGTCTTTATCACAGAAAACTTTAAACTTGGCTTTTACTAAAAAGGTGATGTACAGAAAAGCACAAAGAGTAACAATACATTTTTTGTTGCCTATTGTTCTCTAACTTCAAAAAGAAGCATTCCTTATTGAGGAAAAGCAGACAAAAACCATTTACATTTATCAGAAATCCTGATCAAGCACTTTATAAAAACAATTGTCTCAATTCTCACAAGATTCCAAATAGATATTAGCATTTCTACTCTCCCCATGAGAAAAATGAGACTCAGGGAAATTTAGACAATTTTATGAACTGGAAGAGTAAATGATAACAGCAGGACCAGGATCCGAACTTCCTATATGACTACAAAACTTTAGGGTCTTTCAACTACATGACGTTGCCTCCCTAAAGGCTGTGGCTCCTAAAACCCCTTTAAACCATCATCATTCTAAATATTTTTAAGTACTTACCTAACATCTGGATTGAACAATGCCAAGCGCAATACATACAGCGCTGCTCCAGTACCTCCTGCCCCAATAAATATGAAGAGGGGGATCAACTAGAAACAAACACAAAATACAGAAGAATTAACAACCAGCTTCAAATACCTAGATACTGAAAAAAGAAAGGCTACAATAGTTCCTACACACTAATTCTGAAGTCTCAAACAGCTGTTTTTCGGTCTTGTTTTAAAATGTGAATAAAGGTAGACCTCTTACTGAGGCAAGATTTCTTATAACTGTGTTCAAAAGAAACAGAATTTCTGAAAGACGTGAAGATGAACTTTCAATGTGGAAAAAGTCATATCCAAACTCCTAAATTTCCAAGAAATCATAGCATGTCCTCCTCACCTCTCTAATATTTATACATTATTCCCATTAAATTTCCCAGCTTCCTTTATCTCGAGGCTTGTAAAACTTCTTGGCCTGTCTTATAAATAAGTGTTATGAAAAACTCGAGTTCTGGGACGCCTGGGTTGCTCAGAGGTTGAGTGTCTGCCTTTGGCTCAGGGGGTATCTGATCCCGGGGTCCAGGACCGAGTCCCGCATCAGGCTCCTTGTGGGGAGGCTGCTTCTCTTCTCTCTGCCTGTGTCTCTGCCTCTCTCTCTCTCTCATGAATAAATAAATAAATAATCAAAAAAAAAAAAAAGAAAAAGAAAAACATGAGTTCTGTGAAATTAAGAGTTTGAACGAACAAATATCTGTTACAAAGATTGGTTACATGCTTAAGTGTCTGAGAACATACTGCTAACAATGCTTAATAAGTACACTATGGGCTTAAGACAAGGGCTTCGTATTTGAGTTTTAGGACCCCTAAACGTTGAAACGCTGGAGAGAACACTGAAATGCTAAAGAACTTAAAAGCGAGCCTCCTCCGCGCTACCGAACCCCACCCCCACCCCCACCTGTCAGGACGTCAAGACAAATTGAGGATCCCAAGACTGCAGGCCTTTGTTTGCCACCCGGCCCGGTGGTGCAATGCAGTAAGCACCAGACCCTGGAGATGGCATGACAGACAGGAAACCTGACCTGCTGGACTCAGCCCACACAGCGCACAACTATCCCTGGGTCCGACGGGCAGACCAGAGGGTGCGATCCCCAGAGGGTTCCAACACTCACCCGTTTATTTTCCTTGAAGGTATCCCTCACCTTCCGCCTACCAGCCCAAACCCCTCAACGCGTAGCGAGGAAGGTCAGAGCTCAAGGGCCCGGGGCACCTAGGATCCGGCCTCGAGGAACAATCAACGACGGTGAAGGAGGAAGAGGAAGCCCCCGGGGAACTGAGGAAGCCGCAGCTGACAGAATGGGCGACTGAAGACACTGGGAAGAAGGGGGCCCGAACTTACGCTCGGATGCTTCTTGGCCTGACCGATGATCTGGCGTAACATGGTTGTGGCAGAGGTCTCCCGCGCAGGGGAAGGAAAAACCGAGTTGCCGCAAGGCCCGGAACGAAGCAACGCCTCCACAGAGCAGGAACGGACGTCCAAAGTCACCCAGCACCTCCTCCCTGAAGGCCCCCTGGCTCGGAGGGCAGCTGCGGCAGGAGGGCCCGGATGCGGCTGTCCTTGACAGTGCCTGCTTTGACCCGGCGCCTCATGCGTCTGCTCTAACCTGGCCAGACCCTCAGCGTTCCAGTCCCGAGCGCAGCATTCTCATTCCTGCGCTACAGATGCCGCTGACCAGGAGACTTCTGCGTCCAAACTAGAACGCTTTGACTGAGCAGACAGGCACTTTCTCGGAAACACACGCGTTGAGACGTGGGGTGGGCGGGGTCTTCTTGGGAGGTCCCCGGCCAGCCCGTCCGCGCGCTAAGGCGCTGGGGGCGCGCGTGCCGGCCGCGAGCCTGAGGGCCCTGACGGGCGCTGAGGGAGCTGCGCGGCGCCTGCGGCTGCTGGGCGTCAGGCCCCTGGAGAGCCGGCCGGGTCTCTCGCTGCTAAGGTCAGCCCCTGCGGTTTAAGAAGACTGCAGCTGCTTCCTGTCTCCCACTGTCGCTTCTTACGGGCAGAAGTGAAAAACCAGTAAATGACTTGAAGACGGCAGCAGCCCTCTCAGACGTAATCTCTAAACCCCCAGGTCCTGGCTCTGGATTGAATGTTCAGTGGCATACCCCCATGTCCTGTCCCAGGACCCTAAACTGCATCCTTAAAATGTGTTCTGAGTGGTCCTGTTCCCACACATATCTTTTCTAGTACTCTAACGCAATTTTCATTTATTTCTTGTTGTTGTCGATTTTTTTTTTTTTTTAAGATTTATTCACGAGAGACACAGAAAGAGGCGCAGAGACGTTGGCAGAGGGAGAAGCAGGCGTTTCGCAGGTGCCCGATGGAGGGACTTGATCCGGTGACCGGGGATCACACCCTGAGAGAGAGGCAGAGACACAGGCAGAGGGAGAAGCAGGCTCCATGCAGGGAGCCCGACGTGGGACTCGATCCCGGGTCTCCAGGATCACGCCCTGAGCCAGGGGCAGATGCTCAACCGCTGAGCCACCCAGGTGTCCCTCTGTTGTTGTTGTTGTTGTTTTATTCTGAAAGTCGTAACATGGGACAGACAAGGCTTTCGTGGTAACATGGGGACAATCTGAACCCTCTCGAATCTATGTAGTTGACAAACTAGTGGTAGTGTGACAGTCTGAAACTGAAGATACCCTTTTGAAGAGGTGTTGGAGGGTCTGGTATGGTTGGGACTTGAAGAGGGAGAACAGGGTGGGGGATCAGATCTGCTGGTCCAGTGACCACTTTCACATCAAGGGTTTTATGCTGAGAGCACTGGAAAGTTATGAAAAAAAAAAGAAAGAAAGAAAAAAGAAAAGTTGCTGTGATTGTAAATGATTGCTCTATGTATGAAGAATGGATCAGAGGACATAAGCATGAAAGGGGAGAGACTGGTCAAGGGCCACCGCAGCGGTCCTTGAGAAGGATAATAGTAGCTTAGACGAGTGTGGGCAACGTGATGATGTAAAAAGGATTACAGAGATTGGTTGAATGGGAGAAAGTGAGGAGAAGCAGCCCAGGATAATTTCGGAGGTTGTTTTGGCGTGCTGTTTTTATGTAGATGTCAATTATTGAGATGAGAAGCAATAGAGAATGATGGATATGTATCTATGTAAAATACAAGTATATTGGGATGCCTGGGTGATTCAGCGGTTGAGCATCTGCCCCTGGCCCAGGGCGTGATCCTGGAGACCTGGAATCAAGTCCCACGTCGGGCTCCCTGCACGGAGCTTACTTCTCTCTCTGCCTGTCTCTCTCTCTCTCTCTCTGTCATGAATAAATAAATAAATATCTTTAAAATAAAAATACAAGTATATCTCTGTAGGGCAGACTAGAGATCTAGATTAGAAAAATATATTTAGGTCTCGGCTTATTGATTGGAAATGAAGGCATATGACTGAATGAGACTACTTAGGAAGAGAAGTAGAAGGTAGTAAGAGAGACAAAGGACATGGAGGTGAGGAATTCCAACATGTGATGTTTGGGAGAGGAGATAAGGCCAGCAAAAAAAAAATCCCACACAAAAAAAGATAAATGGCAATTATTAAGATGATATGTATGAAGTTTAGGAAGACTTGGGTCTTGAATTCATTAAGTCTGGCATGAAGTGCCTACTCAGCACCAAGCACTGTTCTAACTTGGGAGGAAGCAGTGAATGCAAACATTGTTCTATCCTCATGGAGATTACAGGAGAGTTAGGAAGACAAACCATAAATAAACAATTAAGATAAATTTAGATGGTGGGACACCGTGGTGGCTCAGCGGTTAAACATCTGCCTTTGGCCCAGGGCCTGATCCTGGAGTCCCAGGACTGAGTCCCACATCGGGCTCCCTGCATGGAGCCTGCTTCTCCCTTTGCCTGTTTCTGCCTCTCTCTCTCTCTGTCCCTCATGAACAAATAAATAAAATCTTAAAAAAAAAAAAAAAAGACAACCTTAGACAGTGATAAACCAATAAAATATGACAATAAGAGAGAAGGACATGCAGGAGTAAAGTAGGTTACTTAAGTGAGAATAGACAAGTTCCGTCTGAGGTAGTGATCATTACCTATCATATTATTGTATTTAGATATTATGGCTAAATTTCCAAATATCTAATTAATATCGAATATCTAAATAAATTAAGGTTACCACACTTAAATAAGGAGGTAACCTGGTGACAATATGGTTGAAGAATGTTCCAATTCTCAAGAGAAATTGTTTTGAAATTAAAAAATAAAAGAAAACCCAAGAACAGTGTGGCAAGCCACATCAAAGAGGAGAAGAAAATGAGATCAAAGAGGTTGTAAAGGACTCTGTCATTAACTCTATAGATGATGATGAGGAGGAATGTGGCTCTATTTTTAGAAATCACAAAAATCATGGAAAATACTTAAAAGTAAACACAGAAACCTAATAGCAGTGAATGTAGGTGGATTTTCAACAAAGAAATTAGGAGGAAGACTTCTTGTAATATTTTATTTTTATTTTTGATGATAACAGGTGATAATAAGTAAATAGGTGTACAGGAATGCCCCTTTAAGAAAGTAAAATCAAATGGCATACTTTTTGGGCATTGACCTAGTTTCTAGCAGTAACAGTAATATAGGTAGTCCATTTATGCCTTTGGGAATGTTAACAAAGCAGGGTTGCAGAATATAAATTTCATTAAATATTTTGAATATTAACCAAAGTGTCAAATTATAAAAGATTGAATTATGCATATTAAAGTTAGGAGAAAGAGTCTGTGACCTATATTTTAGGCAGGGATTGGAAGAATAGAAGAGGCAATCAAGGAAAATAAGTCATAATAGAAGATACATATTGTAAAAATACATTTTAGCAGGCAGCCCCGGTGGCTCAGCGATTTAGCACCATCTTCGGCCTAGGGCATGATCCTGGAGACCTGGGATCGAGTCCCATGTCAGGCTCCCTGCATAGAGCCTGTTTCTCCCTCTGCCTCTGTCTCTTTGTGTCTCTCATGAATAAATAAATAAAAAATTTTAAAAACTACATTTTAGCTTTAGAAGTAGTTTTGGTATGTGTGTGTGGTAGATTATATTATATACAAATACCTGTTGCCTGTTCCTAGAGGGGGATATTATTCATTTGCCTCCAGGTCAGGCTTGATTGATAAGATGACTTGCTCTACTAGCAAATGAGATGTGAAACATAACTTGTGTCATGCACAAACAGAAGCTTTAAGAGCCAGTATGTGCCATGTTCTTTCTTTACTCTTTGCCACAAGATCAGCAATGTTGTGGATAGAGGTTTGGGTGTCAGGGTGAAACTTACTTTGAGCAAAGACATTGCTGACCTATAATGAATGTATATTGAGAATGAGAAATAAACCTTTATTGCTGCAAGTCACCAAATTTAAGAGTATTTTGTTACTGTAGCCTAATTTAGCCTACTAAATAAAGAATTTGGCACTGAAAGTGTTTTGGTATATAATAAAAATCCTAAAATATCTAGTATTGGATTCAGGTTCCAACAACAAGTAACAAGGTAACTGTTACAGGCAGCTGGAAAGATAGCAATTATGTTATACTGTGCTGCAACATTTGATGAAATTGTTCTCAATTAATTGGAAGGCAGTTAATGTCTCATAAATTCATAGGTTTCAGTGAAATGGTAGGCAAAGGGTATGTTAGAGGGATGTGTCCATTACTATTGGCAACAGTTGACAAGGTAATACAATAAAGAGATGGGCTCAGGAAATAATTGGTCAGCTTACAAGCTTCAATGACAGAGAATGGAGCATCTAGAAATTTAGAGACTTGCAGAGTTAGAAAATCTGGCTGATACTTATCTTCAGCTGTATAAGATAAAACTAAGACTGATGTTTAGTCAAAAAGGTTAATTAAAATCTCAAGATAATGACCCAATCAAGAATGTAGCCATCACACCTTTATTCAAACACCTCAATAAACTAAGATGTGTCAGTAAATTCTCTCAACTGAACAACTTGAAATTCTGGACAAAGAGATAAGGGTGTAGCTCTCTCACCAAAGCCTGACAGGATCAAAGTGACGAAATTAAACCTAGAGAAAGGAGGTGTGACTAAAAATAAATGTGAATATAGCCACTGGTATCAAATAAAAGAGAAATAGACAAAATACTGTTAAAAACAAAACCAAATCCATCAGCTTTCGTTAAAGACATTGTGACTGAGATGTGAAATGACACCTGGACTCCCAGTGTTCTGGAGATGAAAAGCAGGTTTGAGAGATGTACTCATCTTCCAAGGATGGCCTATTCTCTAATGTCTCCTTTATTTTTTTTTAAAGATTTTATTTTATTATTTATTCATGAGAGACACAGAGAGAGAGGCAGAGACACAGGCAGAAGGAGAAGCAGGCTCCACGCAGGGAGCCCAACATGGGACTTGATCCCTGGTCTACAGGATCAGGCCCTGGGATGAAGGCGACGCCAAACCGCTGAGCCACTGGGGGCCCTCTAATGTCTCCTTTAGATGGTACTAGGGCAAAGCTTCCTAAAGGGTGAGACAGGAGCCACAGAGAAGAGTAGACTGGAACTAACCTCCAAACTGCAAAATCAGGACCTACTCAAGGAATATTCTACACTTTCAGTCAATAGCAATTTCTGCTTTGTGAGATTTCAGGACCAGGGTGTGCCTCCCATTCTTTTTTTTTTTAATAGGATCACTCATGGTGGTTATACAGCCCCTGTTCCACCATTGTATTTTGTATGTTGTGGGGTAAATAACTGCTATTTCATAGGTCTCCAAATTAAGAGGAGACATAGCCAGAACAGAGACTACAGCAACACTCATAGATTATGGGCTTTAAGCTGGGAATAATGACCATGCAGGATTTTTTAGATAATTTCCCTTGGTGAGGAGGGTGAAAGAGGAAAAGAGAAAGATCTGAATGACTGTAATCAGAAGGGCCATCAGAAGTGGTAGATTGTCTTTTGTTCAAAATATTTAATGTCCTTACTGGGAAAAGATTGTCTTTGATCTCCCTGTTGATAAGTTTTGTCAGATGACTTGATTAGGGCAATAAATGCAAAAGTAAAAGTACTGGCAAAACAGGAAGAAATAAGACTTTGGGGCCTATGAAGAACTTAATGAGGATTATGACCTTTGTAGAATGATCAGGCCAAAAGAGAGGAAGATTTATATTCCATATGGATGAAATAACCTGAATAAGGCAGAAGAAATAAAACTTCATAGTGTAAGTACATAATATGTATAAGAGATCGAGATGAATTCAGTGTTAGAAGCTTTGGTTCCATAGGGAAGGGTTATGGAAAATGAAACAGAATAGGTTAATCCAGATTTTCAAGAATTTTAGATTTGTAACTTGATCCTTTAGGTAGTGAAGATTCCTAAAGGCTTTGTATCTAAACACAGGATATAAATGTTTGTGTCTTATAATTTTTGGAAAATTAAACCATGCACCTATATCTTCAAAATAGAATTTATTTTAGAATAGCTATATTTTATTCTTCGTCTATTGCTATTTATTATCTCAAAATTTCTATCTTCTCTATGAATCCATTCATTCATTAAACATATATTAAACACATAAAAACAACTACAAGCCATATTATCTCAATAAATGAATTGGAACTATTTTTTACTATTTCACTCTGAGACTTGTGCCCTCTAGATTTCTTTCTTGTTCCTTTGTTTGATTTAATTTTGTGAATAATTGTAAAAATACAAAAATGTATAGATAATAGTTGTCTAAATTAAATGTAAGTTCTGTGAATAGCTCTAAAAAAGCCTAAGCAGTATATTAATAGCACCGCCCAAAAGGATTTCTCTTGCAGAGTTTCTCTGAAAATTCAAGCCTAGAAAATGCTGGAAGGTATGTGCTTATGTGTTATTAATGTGACAGTAAAGAAGTGACTTCTTTAGAGAGGAATAATTTGATAAGTGAGCCATGGAATATGATAATATCAATGCAAATTGAAGGCAGAATCTTATAGTTTTTATTCTGTTTGCATTTAGGCATTTAATTATTTTTCTAGCAGATAAATTGACAACTGTAGTTGTTTTTCTGATAACACAAATACAAATTATACCTTCAATTGTTAATGAAAATTCTGCAGCTATCCTTAATCTAAAAATAAATATGTTCCTCCATTAGTATTATGGTTATTTAGCATAAACTGTATTTAATTATAAAATTTCTATTAGAAAAATGAAAACATATTTTGGTCTGTGAAAGTTTACTTTCACCATTGTCAATCTCAAAGCTTCACATACTGTCATTAGTTTAAATTAAATACCTGAAGAACTTTATGTACAATATTCAATGAACACTAAAAAGTAAAGAAACTCTAACAATGTATTTATGTATTAAAGATTTATTTATTTGAGGGGATCCCTAGGTGGCTCAGCGGTTTGGCACCTGCCTTTGGCCCAGGGCGTGATCCTGGAGTCCTGGGAACGAGTCTCACATCGGGCTCCTTTCATGGAGCCTGCTTCTCCCTCTGCCTGTGTCCCTGCATCTCTCTCTCTCTCTCTCTCTCTCTGTGTGTGTGTGTGTGTGTGTCTCATGAATAAATGGATAAAATATTTTAAAAAATAAAGATTTATTTATTTGTGAGAGAAAAAGAGTGAGAGAGCACATGAGCACAAAAGTGGGTGGAGGCATAGAGGGAGGAGAAAATCTGAAGCAGACTCCTGACTGAGTTTGGAGCCCGACCAGGGCTGGATTCCACAACCCTGAGATCGTGACCTGAGCTGAAATCAAGAGTCTGACATTTAACTGACTTAGCAAAACTGCATATTTACAATTTTTGGAAAATTAAACCATACACCTAGATCTTCAAATTAGAAATTTTTTTAAATAGCTATGTTCTATTCTTCTTCTATTGTTATTTATTATTTCTGAAATTTCTATCTTCTCTATGAATCCATTCATTCATTCATTAAACATATATTAAGTGCCCACTATCTATTGCTCCTCATGCTGAGTGTTTAGGATAAGAAGAATAACACATTGCTGTCTTTCTTCAACATCTTCAGGTCTAACGGGACCAGGAATATAATTATTACAAAGCTTTATGACAAATGCTACAATAGACACTGATATAAGACTTAGGTTACTGGATATATAGTGTCCTAACCAAGATCAAGAATATTAATTCATCTTTGGAAATGTTACGTCTGGGATACCTCTGAAATATCCAATTAGAGGTGTTCTGAAGGATGGAAGAAACATCACTCTTCAACCCAAGAGAGAAGTTTGGTCTCGAGGTACAATTTAAAAGAAAAGAGGATATAGGAGACAGGTACTGGGAACTAATGAGCTTCTCCATGAAAAATGTGTGTGAAGGGAAGTATAATGAGAAGAGGGTTAATGCTAAAACCCTAGAGAACTTGAACAAAATTGGGACCAGGCCAGGAGGGAGGAGTCAGAATAGCAAAGTTAGATCAAGTCAGAAATGGAGGCAGATAAATAATATTTTATATCAGGGTTTAGCCCAAGAAACAGAACTTCTAGGAAATATACATACATAATAAGGAATTTATTATAAGGGATTGACATTATGCAATTGCGAGAGTGGTTGCTTATTGCAGTCTGAAGTCAACAGGGGAGGCAGTCAGTAAGGGAAGCAGAACATGAAGTGCAGAAGCAGAGATACATTAGAAGGATAGGTGGAACCTATGAGGACAGAGACTCCCAGAGAGACACTCTGTCCTTTGTCCCAGAATTAGATATAAACCTAGTTCAGGAATATAGAAACTGAAGGAGGAATTTGACAAGAAAAGGAAAACTAGGAGATGACCTAGGGGAGTCTCATGCATTCTAGACATACTCCTCCTTCCCTTCATTGAGTTGTAGTATCCCAATTTCCCCTTGCTAGTCAAAATCAACCACCCAAGCTAATAGAGTAATGGAGTTTTCTTCTCTTGCAATTATGACTTCTAGACCAGCAAAGCCACAGTTGCAGGGATAGTAATTTTACTAGTGGATCAAAGAGAACCCCTTCCAAATTTCCTTTCACTACTGTCCTTCAGGGTCAATCCAGAGTGGGACTATAGTGCTACAGCTCTCTACTTTGGAACATTGTTGGCATTTTATACAGAACCATCTGTAGACCAGGCTCAAATGTCTTTCTTAGTTAATTGGTCATAGGCAATGCTCTATACCATAGGTGCAGGTGGGTTGAGAGGGAGTATAGAACATGGGTATGCAACTTACACTTTGAGGATCTGCTCAAATCCATCTGATAATGGTTTCTATTTGGTGATGCAGTGCATACTCAATCTTATAGCTTTGTTGGTCAGATAAGCCCTAGTTCATGATAGATAACTGAGGTAGCATGATAATTTGCTTCCAGCACCAGCAGATCTACTAGGTTATACATCTCAGTTGAAGAACAATTTGCATGGGAGCTTAAACCTGTTGCAGGACCCAGTCCAAAACTAGCAGCTTTTCAGGTTGCTCAGCAAATGGATCACACAGATGAGGTAAACATTACCTCCAAAATCTAAGGAGGCTCACATAGCATTGTTGTGATAAGCTGAGCCACATGCAATAATCTGTCCGTCACTTTGAAAGAGCTATGTTGACATGTCCCAGACCACTGGAACTATAGAAATTTCACTGAGGTGACAGAAAACTAATTTTTGGTCAGATTTACTTCTCACCATCTGGCCTATAGTTATGTTACCTACATCCTAAGTAGTTGTTATTTCTTTCTTACTAGTTCTAATCAACATGATACCATCAATGTAACTGACCAACATGAATTTCTGTGGAATAAAGAGATATATCTAGGGCTGCAGAGTTTATGTATCCATGAGGTAAGAGAGTCAAAGTGTATTACTTATCTACAGAAAGCAAACTACTTTTGTTGGTCTTTAATAACAGCTAAAGACATGAAAAGCATTCACTAGTCCAAAATTAAGGTGCCAGCAGATTTGGTCCCTAGATTGAAAACAATGTTAGGGAGTTTGCTTATGATTTGTCACTTAAAAATCTGATGGATTAAAAAAGAACAGAAGGTATCACTTATGCATTTTTGTTTGTTTGAAAGCTCCTCTGTAGCTTTTGAGTTGATGACATGAAACCTGTCTCTAACTAACCTTATTTGTCTCTGTAACATCCAATATTGTACATTTTATGATGTTGCTCCACTGATGCTGTCTTTGCCCATCTGCTTTGCTTTCTTGGGACTTGCCCCTTGTGAAACACAGCTCCTTTTATGCATTTTTCAGTGCATATGAATGACTGCTATTCATATGCACAGAGAAATAATTAAATAGCTTGAGAGATCTGTCTAATAAACTGCTACTATAGCAAATGTTGAAGTACTTACCTCTCACTTTTGTCTTTTCTTCATATACAATAAAAACTGATAACATTTCAGTGTCATGTAAATTTTTTTAAAAGCTTTGTTACTATGTGAATGAATGGTGAAAACACTGTTCTTGAAAAAAGAATCCAGACACATGAGATCACACATTTTTTATTCCATTTATATGAAATATCTAGAATAGGCAAATCCATAGAGATGGAAATTAAATTAGTGATTGCCAGGGCTAGGAATAGGGGAAATTAGGAGTAACTGCTAATGAGTACAAGGTTTCTTTCTCGAGTAAGTAAATATTCTAGAATTAGATAGTGGTAATTGGTGTACAACTTTTGAATATGCTAAAAACTGCTGAATTTTACACCATGAAAGGGTGAGTTTTATGGTATGTGAATTATATCTCAATAAAGCTGTTATAAAAACTCAGCCCTGGGATTCCTGGGTGGCTCAGGAGTTGAGTGTCTGCCTTCAGCCCAGGGTGTGATCTTGGAGACCTGGAATCAAGTCCCACATCCGGCTCCCTGCATGGAGCCTGCTTCTCTCTCTGCCTGTGACTCTGCCTCTGTGTGTGTGTGTCTCTCATGAATAAATAAATAAAATCTTTAAAAATAAATAAGTAAATAAATAAATAAATAAATAAATAAAATAAAAACTCAGCCCTGATTAAGCGCCTTTTAAAATTTCTAATTCTTTAAAGGTTTATTTATTTATTTTAAAGAGAGAGGGTGCAGAGCAGTGGGGGAGAGGGGCAAAGGGAGAGGGAGAAATTCTCAGGCGGATTTACCCCACTGGGGTCAATCTCTGATGGCAGATCACGACCTGAGCCAAAACCAGTAGTTAGATGATTAACGGGCCGAGCTACCCAAGGCGCTCCAAGTACCTTTTTTAAAAAAGGTAATCTTGTGATATCTAGAGAGATGATTGACTGGCTAAGGTACATAGATGAGATGATAATTTATTTTCATGATATTCTTGTGCATTTAAAATTTTATACTATGTATACATACTAGCTATGATAAATTAATTTAAAATCCTTTCAATATTATTATTTGTTAAATATGTTGAAAGTTTTTATTCATGTAATACTAGAGTAGATCCTTGCTGCCTAAATCCTGGAAGAAAATCCTATAGTCAGTACATTTTACATAATTTGAAAAGGATGATTATCAATGATACCCTTTATTACAAAACATTGAAGGGCTTTTAGAAGTTCCTAAATACCCAAAGTTGCAGTTAAGAACTTTTTTTTTTTTTTTTTTTTTTTTTTTTTTTTTTTTATGATAGTCACACAGAGAGAGAGAGAGGCAGAGAGAGAAGCAGGCTCCATGCACCAGGAGCCCGATGTGGGATTCGATCCCGGGTCTCCAGGATCCGGCCCTGGGCCAAAGGCAGGCGCTAAACCGCTGAGCCACCCAGGGATCCCCTGCAGTTAAGAATTCTAATTCAACCTGTGGTTCAGAAGAGGTTTGATTTCCCTGAGGGCAGTGTAGAGCTTTTAACTGGGAAGGTGGCCACAGAAGTCTGTGTGCTATTAGTGGGGCAAAGTCTCTCTGTTACAAACTCCTAGGAGGCCTTGCTGTGCAGAGGGCTTGCTATAGTGTGCTGTGATTCATCATGAAGAGTGGGGCCAAAGGCTATGAGGTCTTGGTATCTAGGAAACTCCAAGGACAGAGAGCTAAATCCATGATGTTGGTGCACGATCTGATGATTCACAGTGGGGACCCTATTAACTGTTATGTTGATACTGCTATACCATATGCTGCTCAGATAGAGTGTGCTGGGCATCAAAGGGAAGATCTTGCTTCCTTGGGGCCCAAGTGGTAAGACTGGTTCTAAAAAGCCCCCGTCTAATCCTATGAGCACTGTGGAACCCAAAGATGAGATATTGCTTACCACCCCCATCTTGGAACAGAAGGATGATATGGCCTTCTGCTCTGGGCCAGATATGGCCAGAGCAGCCTGCTATGTTGCAGCTAGTTCTCTCAGCATAACAGAGTCTCCATGGCAGCTGGATCTGGAGTCTGGATTTTGCTCTGTAAAGACCTTTAATAAAACTTTTTGAAGAAGGATCCCTGGGTGGCTCAGCGATTTGGTGCCTGCCTTTGGCCCAGGGTGCAATCCTGGAGTCCTGGAATCGAGTCCCATGTCGGGCTCCCGGCATGGAGCCTGCTTTTCCCTCCTCCTGTATCTCTGTGCCTCTCTCTCTCTATGTCTATCATAAATAAATAAGTAAATCTTTAAAAAAAAAAACACACATTTGAAGAAAAAAAAAGACAATCTATTTCTAGGAATTTCTCTTATAGAAACTTAGATGCTAGCTTTTGGAGTATCCATTTCCCTTTTAGATAATTCAGCATAATTCCTCTCAGTGAATCTAGGAAGAGAGTAGAATGTCTGGTTTTCTAACTTCAGAAGTAAGACAATCCTTAGCATGCTTCATGTTTAAAGTAGATTGAAAATTAAGTTCTCAAAGTAGAGCTGGTCAAATAATTAAGTTGTTAGGTTTTTAACTGGAGGAATAACAGGTCTGAAAGCCAGTGAGGAGTATTAAGGATCAGATACGGCCTCTGGATCTAGAGAAAATGACTTGTGGGAGGCTGAGTGGCCTCCAGCTGAGAGGGCTATAGTGTAACTTTCCATTTTAGACAAGGAGATACATGAATGATCATTGAAAAGGGAAAGGGTTTACTGAGTAGGTTTTAAAATTTTGGGATGTAAGTTTTTACAGCACTGTGGAAAGGTTTGAGGGGGCACAAAGCAGTGGTAGTTTGGGTCACAGGACTAGAGATTCTTAGAGATTGGAAGAGTTGGTTTACATTTTTAGGAGGGATAAGGAACACAGAAAGAAGAGGTTGCAATATAAATTGTGTAACTACTGTTATGGTGGAATGTCCTGGGGCATTAGAAGTAGCCCAGCTTTTGGGGAATCTAATTAGCCAAGCTTTCCTAGCCCTGAGCATTTGCACATGATCTTTCCTTGGTCCGGAAACACTCATAGCTCCTTTTCTCCCCTTCCAGGGCAGTTCAGACTATGATTGGCTCCATTAACTTTCTCCAGGAAGCTTACCCTGAGCTCCTTCTCTTCTCTTAGCCTGTGTACTCTTTCTCTGGTAGCTTGTTTCACAATATACAGCAATTGTTTGACCAGTTTGTATCCTTACCTGTATTTTAAGTTCTGGAAGGGAAAAAACAGCTGTCTTGCAGACGGTCCAGCCTCTATGTAATCATTCTATAAATTATACTACTCTGTAGTAAATATTTACTATTTTTTTTCAAATTTGATAAGATTCATTCCAGTTTACAAAATAATTCAACGTGTTTCTTTAGCGTAAGCTCCAATATTTCATTATATGATTTGACTCCTACACATTTATTTTCCCATGTCACAAATGCTGCCACTCTATGTTTATGTGTGGAATAAACTAATGAACTGAATCAACTTCATCCAAATCTTTCTCTGTCCTTGATGCATAAGTTTTTGAGAAGTGTTAGTACTAGTCAGATCCTAACATTTTAATACTATTTAAAAATATTTAACCTGTACATAAATAAATGTGGTGTTTGAAACTTGTTGAACGACTGCTTTATCCAGCTATACATACTGACCTGAGTTTTTATGGGTTTAAAAATCCATCTTAAATATAAAAAATAGTGAAAGGGAATAAAGGGGAAAGGAGAAAAAATAAGTGGGAAATATCAGAAAGGGAGACAGTACATGAAAGACTCCTAACTCTGGGAAACGAACTAGGGGTGGTGGTAGGGGAGGTGGGGGTGGGTGGAGGTGGGGGTGACTGGGTGGCGGGCACTGAGGGGGCACTTGACGGGATGAGCACTGGGTGTTATTCTGTATGTTGACAAATTGAACACCAATACAAAATAAATTTATTAAAAAAATAAAAATCCATCTTAAAAAAATATTTCCTCGAAGTGGATGCAAGGCATTATTTCACATTCACGTGGACACACATCCTAGGTAATAAATATGCGATATACTGGTGAAATGGAGTATTTTCTCCCAGAGGTATTCTTTCTCTTAGTAAAATTAAACACTTTTATTTATGTGGAATGACTGCCCACAGTACACTCGTAATAACACTTAATATAAAAAAAAATAATGCTTTTCCCCCCACTGGTAGTTGTGATTTTTTTTTTCAGTTGTGATTTTCAAAGCGGCAACCAAAGTCTAATGCGATTCTCACATTTTCTCTCTTTCAGGAAATAAAATATTCGCACGTACCAAGATCTTTAAAACGATGCAACTTATAGAAGCAGCAGGTAGAGTGTTGTTGTCGGTATTATGTTTTCGGTAGTAACTTAAGCTAGCAACGTCCCTTTGTGTAAAGTGTGCTAGGAGGAACTCCTTAAGAAACGAAAACCTGGAGCAAGCCTGGGCTTCCCACAGGTTTGGCGGGGGGAGCCTCGGGCGCGGGTGGGAAGAGCCGCTCAGCCCGGGAGAGCTCTCTGCGGCCGCTCCTCGGCTCCCGCTCGGCTCCCGCTCGGCTCCCGCTCGGCTCCCGCTCGGCTCCCGCTCGGCTCCCGCTCGGCTCCCGCTCGGCTCCCGCTCGGCTCCCGCTCGGCTCCCGCTCGGCTCCCGCTCGGCTCCGCTCGGCTCCGCTCGGCTCCGCTCGGCTCCCGCTCGGCTCCTCCCGCCGGAGCGACCGAGGGCGGCGGCGAGTCCGGCGCACGCGCGCACGCGCTCACGCCCCTTGCTGTTCTCACGGCCGCGCTCTACCTTGTGTTTTCACTTCCTTCTCCTCAGAGCTGTATCCGGGTCGTTGCTTTCTCTATTGTCTCAGGCAAACGGCCTCGGACTTTGCAAATTCTGGGTCTTTCGTGGCTTCGGGTGCAGGCTAATAAAGTTTTTCTTTCTTTTATTTATTTATTTATTATTATTATTTTTTTTTCTAACAGTTTTAACGAAGGACACTAACTCCCCAGGGCTGCCGGGGCCTGGGGGCGCCTCTGGCAGGGGAGCGCCGTGGGAAGGGGCGCGAGCGGCCGGGGCCGGTTCGGCGAGGATTAGGGGGCGGGGTGGGGGGGCGGGAGGGGGTCTCAAGGCTGCGGTAGACTCGCCCGGGTCCGGTCGGCGGCGCCGCCGATTTTAAGTAGCATCTTTGGATCGGTTTCCGCGGTTTCAGCCCCGACCTCAGCGCTGCCTGGGCTCTCGCAGCCTCTCCCTAGGTGTCCTCCAAAGACCACCTCACGGATTCCTTAGTAAGTGTGTCGGAGGCCTCCGCCGGGAGAAAGGTGCATTTCAGCCCTTGTGGAAGCCGGGGCCTGTGGGAGCAGGGGAGGGGGGAGGGGGGCGCAGGGCTCTGCTGGGAGCCGGACCTTCCGTGGGCGCTTCCCTTCCTCAGTCCGCAGGAACGAGCAAGGCTGCTTCTATTTCCTGGGCTCCGCGTTTTCTTTCCTGTGGACTGTCCCCGCGTCCAAGTGAGGGATCGTGAACGAGTGGCAGGAACCCGACAGGATGTTACGGGGCGGGGGAGGGGGGTCACCTTAGATGTTGGCCGCCCTGGTGTCGCCTTTGCCACGCCCCAGCCCCGACCCAGCGGCTGCTGGCCAGCCCGCCCCAAGCTCCCCGCCCCTCTTGCTGAGAACTGAATTAGACAAAGATTCCCTGCACGAGGTCATCTGCCCCCCCCCCTCCCCCCGGCCCCAGCATCACGGCTGTCCTCTGTGCTGGGCGTGATGAGTAATGACGATGTAATGTTTTTCTCTTAACAGTGGATCGCAGCTCCAAGAGGAGGCAGGTGAAGCCTTTGGCAGCTTCTCTGCTAGAAGCTCTCGATTATGATAGTTCAGATGACAGTGATTTTAAAGTGGGAGATGCCTCAGGTAAATGTTTCCTTTTCTTCTTCCCTTTTCCCAGCTTTCTGGAAGTTGGGCTTATTTTCAGACTTTTTTTTTTAAATGGGTTTTGATGAAAATGCCAATTGAAAAAGTTAAAGCACATACACTTCCTTTAGTCTGTCCATTTGATTTCCCACATTTCCCCAAGATCCTTTCACTAGTGATCTCTAAGATCACTAGATCCCATCATTGCTTCTGTTTATATGGATTCTCCGATAATTAGCAGGCAGAAAAGAACTTCTACTACAGATACCAAAGCGTTTTCTCTACCTCCTCAAAGATCTATTGATGCTTACTTTATGGATAGAGGGGAAAAAATAGATATCTCGAAGTCATTTAATATCCTGAGGGTAATGTGAGCTATGAACAGCTCATAAGCAGGCTTCTTTATTCAGATCACTTGGCATTCTCTGAGGGGAGTTTTGCCTTTTTGCCTATTATTAGCATCCTTACCAGAATAAAATTGCCCAGAGCAATAAGTTATACTTTGTGGTATGTGTTGGACTTTGTGGATTGGGCCTCTCAAAAATCTCTAAAGTACAAAGATAGATGTTTGCTCATTTTATTTTGTGATTTTTAAAAGCAATACACTTATTTTAAAAGCTCATATGTTTACATTGTACAAGGTTGGGAAACAGAAAAATATGGTTTTCCATGGTATCTTCCGTCTATTGTACTTCATATATATAGATATACATATATGTATAATTTTAATTGGAGGAATCTGAGAAATGCATACAAATTGTGTTTAAATATTTTATGTGAAAAATACTAATACATGAACTATAAAATTACTTAGAATTTTGTCCCTTTCTGATGGAAATTTAAATAAAAAGAGAAATTAAAGCCTTTTCAGTTTCATCCCTTTAATAATGTTAAAGTATTCATTCCTCCAGAGAGTTTTCTATGTTTAGTCATCATATAGCTCTCCTTTCCTCTGGTTTTTCTTTTTTTTTTTTTCTTTTTTTTTTTAACTCCTGTTAGAGATGGTAGGTGATGAAATTAGGTTGTGTTGTTTCTGTTATTAGTTTAAATAGTATCAACAAGTAGAATTTGCATGGTGATTTACTGAGAACTTTTTATTTCCATAATCTCATTTAACTTTTATAATAGCTTAGTGAAGGAGATAATATTTTACAGATAACAGGGGACTCGGTTTAAAGAACTTGCATGAATTTACTTAGGCCATAATGGATGTGATCCATGTCTTTTGACTCCAAAATTTAACGATCTTTTTGCTGCTTAGATCCTAAAAGTAAATTGATGTAATCTTAAACTGAAACTACTTGGTTGTTGTGACTAATGAGGTCACTCCCAACAATCAAAAGTTAAGTTTATCTTGATTAATCGTCTTTTAACCTTTGCTTCTCAGCTGCTTTCTCTCCTGTTTAGTCAATTCACTGATGTTTGGTACTTCCAAAGAAAGGAAAGAAAGGGAAAGGAAAGGAGGTAAAATCCAAAACTATTTAAGTTCTCTTGGTGAGAATCTTGGTAGTTAATATTTTGGTGAGAATGTGGTTTTGGTCAAGATTAACTGTGGCAAGTTTTTGGGTTTCAGAAGTTATGACTTATTTGAATACTATTATGCAAAACTCAGACTAAGTATTCCATATTTTTTTCTTCTGTGACAATAAATCTGACTTTGTAGATTTTTTTTCTTTTTATTGAGATGTAGTCATTCACAGGTATCACTTCTCTTTACAAAGGTCAAAGCTTCTAATGATGCAAACTGCTTTCTCAAGATAATTTTTGGTATGAAGCTAAGTAGAAATTCCTGATTTTATTAAATCTTAATCAGAGTTAATGGGAATTATCAGTTATATGTGAAAACTGACAGGATGAGTTTTGTTATGCTGATAATTTTTAGAGAAATCTCTCCAAAGTACTAAAAAATGCATACCTTCTATTCTCTCTTGTCATCATATCTAATCTGTTCTATTTGTAATTTACTTCCTTGGCCCCTGTGCAGTTCTTGTTATGCTACTATAAAGGAGATTATAGTAGAAAATGATTTTGTTTAAAATAGTAGAAATTGAATCCTATTTTCCCTTCTTGGTTAAGATTCATTGGTGTCCCCCATGGTTAACATGGTGGCTTACTCTTGATTACCAGTGTTTCCTGTTTGAATCCTTTCTTTGCCTGAGGTAATTGGACTCTTACAGGAGATAAAACAGACTTATCACTGGTTTTCAGTCATGTCAGAGTTGTGGAATCCCAACCCTACATATGAATAGATTAAACTGGAGGTGGAGAAATGGCAGTAGCTGTATCATCAGTCTGATCAAAGCCTCTTTCAAAACTGTCTAAAGATGACTTCTTGAGTGAACTACTAACTCCTTTAGAACTTGATGTTAAAATGATTAGATTGGTTGGCCTTAATTTGTAACAGTTTTGTGCATCACTTCTCTTCATTTTGAGATTAGAAATTATGACTACAAAGCTTCCTATTTCTGTTTGTCTTTAAGAACATAGATAATTCTGAGAGATTATATTCAACACATTTGCAGATAAACATAATTTTATTCATGTGTTTCTCAGGTAATAGAAAAAGGTAAATATTGCTCAAAAAATGACCTGTCAGTAAAATTTTCAAGTGATCATTGATGGTTAATAACTATAAGCCTCTGCCTTTAGAAGAATATAAACTGAAAATAGATCTTTTCTTTTATCTTTAATGTGAAATTAATTAAATTTCTCATTTTTTGATTGTGGACATGGTATAACCATATTAGAATTGTGGTGATAACCACCAGAAGAACCGTATTTGGAAATGTTAAATTGAACCACATGAAATTACCAATTTAAGATTATTGGCAGTTTCTTTGGCAGTTTCATCGTTTGATCTAGTTAAAGTGGTTATATTTGAGATTTGGTCCTAGAATTGGGGTTAGATTACATTTAGTTATCTGATATATAAGTGGAATATTTTTCAAGATGAGTGCATGTATTGCTTTTATTAAATAAGACAAAATAGCAGTGCTGTGTCCCCTCTAACCTGCTGGCCAAAGTAAGATGATTAACTTTAGATCTTGAGTCTTAGTTTAGATAGGCCAGATTGCTAGAAAATTAACTAGAAGAGTCAGGATGAGACTTTGGTAGTATTTTGTACTTAAATTCACAAAGAGATGTGATAATATTGGAAAAATTAAATTAACAATACAAGGCATGATTGATTATTTGTGTAGTTCAAGTCAAGGAATAGTCACTTTAGACTGGATTTATCTAGAACATTTCATTGAGGAGGTAAGTTGAACTAGGAACTAAAAAAGAAGCAATCTAGGTGAGGGAAACATTAAGTTTAGAAGTGTAGGGGCTGGTAAATATCATTTATATTTGGGAATCAGGAATGAGTAAAAGAATAAAAGAGATTCTCCTGGGCAAGTATAATGAGGTCAGGTTAAGGCCTTATATTGCTAGACCAGGGTTTCCCAATCTTGGCACTATTGGCATTTGGTGTTCTATAATTCTTTGTATTGGAGGCTTGTCCTGTTTACTGTACAATGTGTAGCAACATCTGTTTTCTACTTACTAAATGCCATTAGCATCTTCCCTTTCTGTCCCCCGCCATGGCAACCATTCGTTGTCTAGACATTGCCAATGTTCTCTGTGGGACAGAATTCAAAATTGTTCTTACTTGAGAATCACTGATCTGGATTCATTCAGAAAATGATAAATGACACAGTTGGAACTAGAGATGAGGAGTAGAGGATAAGTTGTGTTGATTGATTAGCTTTTTTAAAAAGAGAAAATACAGGATTAGTCAAAAATGGCCGCAAAGTGATAACTGAAGAAACCAGTAGATTGGTGATCTCTTATGTATTGTGTATATTTATAAATACTGATTACTATTGTACCAGATCAATGAAAAGAATAGTTAATTAAGGCCGGTGAACAAAGGTGATCCTTTACGTTGCAAAGCTAAAATAAAACTGAATTAAATCATACCAATTTTATTGTTTAATATTTATGAGGAAAACTTAAGCATTGAAAATTGTGAAGGAATTCTTAAAGATTATTTTTTTAATTCTGTATTGATAAAAAATTCCTTAAATTCTGTTAGTTGAAATAGCTATTGCTTGGAGAGATTTTGATATATTGTATATTTGAGAAAAGTTACCTTTTATTTAACTGAATAGAAAGGAGGGATTTCAATTTTAAAGGTTTTTTTTTCTTCTGAAAAAAATTTTATTGTAGTTAGAATTACTTCTTTTTTTTTTTTCTAGAATTCTCTTTTAATGCTAAGAAGTGTCTGACTTATTTAAAGTATTTGTCTATTACTACCTTTAGTAGTCTATTACTACCTTTTTTTAAAAAAAAGATTTAAGAGTACTGGACTTAGAACATGATACAGAGTCATTGTTTGAATTTGTAATAGACATTTTTCTTTGCAGCCTACAAAAATAGAATTATAGACAGCAAAAGACTCTGAGTTTTTCATTGTAATTTTTGTCAAGCTATGCTTGTACCTAATATTGTTTATTTCCATTCTTCAAGTGCATATATACCAAAAGAAATGATGACTAATCAGATGAAGAAGTTATTTTTCAGAAATCAAGGACAGATAAAATTTGATATATTCCTGATGCCTGCAGTTGGAGTATGGATAATGTATTATATTTGGAGAATGAAGGGTTGGGTAAGCTACTAGGATTTGGATTTGTGGAAAAATCTCAGATTCATCTAATAATAAAATTAACAGATGTAAAGCATTTGAATCTTTTTTCTTTTCAAATTGCTTTCTATCCAGACATGATTACAAAATAAAAACAATCAGGGTATCAATTTCCCCATGCTTTTTTTTTTAAAAAAAAGATTTATTTATTTATTTTTTTTTTGAGAGAGAGTGCTTGTGTATGAATCAGAGGAGGGGCAGAGGGAGAGGGAGAGAAAATATCAAGTAGACTCCCCACTGAGGGCAGAGTCCTATTTGGGCTCGATTTCATGATCCATGAGATCATGAACTGAGCCTAAATCACCAGTTGATTACTTAACTGACTGAGCCACCCAGGCAACCCCCTTCATATTTTTAAAAATAATTGGCTTTGGCAACAGCAACGAAAACAAAAATCATAAAAATGCTTAACATTACGTAGAATTTACCAAGTAATAGCAAAGTTGGATTGGTCTCAGTTTTGATTAGGTACCCACATTTGTGCCCCAGTTAATCTTGCTTTTGTATCTACTGTTGTTTTTATTGGTAAAAATTATTAGGAATACTTTTTAGGTACTTTAAAAAACTATCTCTCTTAATTTTGGCCATCTCTTTTAATTATGGCATTGCTTGCAGAATGTTTCAATCTTCTGTAGTCAGTATGCACAGAGACTGTTTTTTGCCTTAGAAGTGTTTGGTCACCTTGGCTTGCTATTTTTAAAATTCTTATCTAAAAATGTCTATTATTATTATTATTATTTATTATATTACCAGAAATAGTTTCTTGGTAGGTTGGATTTAATTATGAATGGTATTTTTAAAAATCATAATTTTCTTAATGGTTTGTAGAACTATTGGACTGAAAAGAAGTACCTAGTTGTGGGTGATAGTGAATTCACACTCTTTGAAATTCAAGAAGCATACAAATCCAAATGTGTTTCCTGAGTTTGGTACCTACTTGTTTGATGGTAAAACCTAACTGGAAATGATAGTTTATTTGTAGTGTTTCCTTATCATACTTGTAAATATTTATACTTCTCACTGCAGACATGTGTTTGAGTATAGTGCCTTAGACCTCACTGGAAATTTTAGTGTAATATATTGTGTATGCACCATGCTACCCTTCTAAAATCTGAAAAAAATCAAAATTCTGAAAGCTATCTGGCTCTAGAAGTTTCAAGTAAGGGATTGTTGACCTATATGATATTGCTGGTGTCCTATCTAAGATGTGTGGGATTAGAGTGTTTTTTCATAGCAATTTTGAATAAGCTGTGGGTCCCTTCATGATAATCTTGAGATTGATAATTATTTTATAGGGCCAGTCAATATCTATTGTATGTTAATTTTAATTTTTATTTTTTTGTGATTTGACTTGGAGGATTTTTTTTTTTTTTTAATCAGCCATTTGTAAAGGATTTCTAGGACATTTTGGATAACCAGATACTAATTACAACTTTCTTTACTTTTTTTTTTTCTTTTAACTTTATTTATTTTTAATGTCCATTGAATTATAGCGGCTAAGGCTGGTTGAATTAACAGAAATTAAAATGGTGTGGGAACACAGACTTTTTCTCACCATTTTAATATTACCCTTTTCTTAATTATGGGCCCAAAAAATGTATCACCCTACAGATTTTATTATTATTATTTTTTCCTACAGATTTTACTATAAGTGTTGGCTGTGACCTGTGACTAGTTGTTTCTTACTTCTTCCAGCTCCCCTTCTATTTTTCTCCTCCCCTTTATTTCAGGTTTTAGATTTTTATTTATTTGATTAGGTGTAAAGAGGATCAGAAAGCTGCTGAATAGTGTTGGGCCAAGATGGCCTGGGCTGCCTGACGCAGGAATGGGAAAAACTTGCTAGAAAGCTTGTAATTCTGGACAAACTCTTTACTATTCTAAGCCTGTCTTTTTAGCGACTACTGTGGTTGCTCATTTCCAAGATGGATTAGTTTTTAAAAATAATTATTAATTTCTTTCATTCTAGGGGGCTGTCTTAATTACTACCTAGAAGTTTTGAAAGTTTAGGTGGCTCTTACTGATATGAACAGTATCCTTGTCAGCAGGAAAATTGGCAGCTGCTCTTGTAACTTCCATTTATTGTGCTACTGCTCCTGTTTCCTTTCACCTATGAACTTGGTACTCCTAAAATTGATTGGTATGTTAGGGATGTTGACTATCATAAATACCTGTGCTCATTTTTTTTTGGGTAAAGAGTGAAATAAATGAGACCAAGTTTTTTGGGGCCAGAATTTTCTTGTTCTGAATGTGACTCAATGCTTGTAAGTCAATTCAGTTTATGAATTGAAGATGCAAGAGAAGAAGAATTTGGTCTGTATTGTATCATTAAGTTAAAAAATCAGATGCCCAATTTCAAAAGAAGCACCTTTACTTTTAGAAAAAATAATTGCTTCTAGGGTACCAAACATAGCATGAGCTATATGACACGAAATAGTACTCTTCCTTTTAAAGCATATTTTAATTTAGAGTTACATATATTCATCTTCATTAGTGTTCTACTGAATTAGAACCATTTTGCCAACTTCATTGATTTATTATTTAATCAGGTTGGGAATGTCTACCATTCTTTGACTTAAATTTGTTTATATTGTTTTGCAAGTTACTCACAAATTTTGGTGGTTTCATTTGTGTCAGCGTTGTGTGTGTGTGTGTGTATGTATATACATATGTGTGGTTTTTTTTTCTCATATTTTCAACAGATTCTGAAGGGAGTGGTAATGGAAGTGAAGATCCTTCAAAGGACAGTGGAGAAGGTTCCTGTAGTGACTCTGAAGAAAATATTTTAGAAGAAGAACTGAATGAAGATATTAAAGTAAAAGAAGAACAACTTAAAAATTCTGCAGAGGAAGAAATACTGTCATCAGAAAAACAGTTAATTAAAATGGAAAAGAAGGAGGAAGAAGATAATGGAGAAAGACCTAGAAAGAAAAAGGAGAAAGAAAAAGAGAAAGAAAAGGAGAAGGAGAAGGAGAGAGAAGATAAAGAAAAAGCAACAGTATCTGATAATGTGGCTGCTTCTGCTGCTTCCACCACACCAGCCACAAGTCCTCCTGGTGTTAACACATCTCCTTCAGTCCCCACTACAACAACCACTGCAGAGGAACAAGTAAGTGAGCCAAAAAAGTGGAACCTTCGTCGAAATCGACCACTTTTGGATTTTGTATCCATGGAAGAGCTGAATGATATGGATGACTATGACAGTGAAGATGACAATGATTGGCGACCTACTGTAGTAAAGAGAAAGGGACGATCTGCATCTCAGAAAGAAGGAAGTGATGGAGACAATGAGGATGATGAGGATGAAGGAAGTGGGAGTGATGAGGATGAGAATGATGAAGGCAATGATGAAGATCATAGCAGCCCTGCCAGTGAAGGGGGTTGCAAGAAGAAGAAGAGTAAAGTTCTTAGCAGAAACAGTGCTGATGATGAGGAACTGACCAATGATAGCCTGACACTATCTCAAAGCAAGAGTAATGAGGTAGATCAACCCAATTTTTATGATATCTGTCTGTCTGGGGAAAAGGGAATTCTTCTCTAAACCATTCTACTCGTTATATTAAGTAGCTTCCTTGAAATCCTATTTATAGACAGCTGTGGGAGTGAATGAGCACCCTAAGTGTAACATTTATTCATTTGGTCAACCAGCCTTTGTTGAGTATCTACTATTTGTCACCGTCCTCAAGGAGCTCACAATCACCGCCCTCAAGGAACTTACAGTCTTTATAATTAGAGAAATATTTTTATATCCAGAGACTAGGGTTATGATAGTTTTCCTTTTCCCTCTCTGTCCTCTCACCCCATTCTTCGTAGGACTGCTGAATGGTTCTGAGTGGATTATGAAAACAAAGGTCACCTTTATTTCAACTTAGGCATGTCCATATCCACATGAAAATTTAGACTTCTACTTTTTAGAGCAGGACAAAAACAGCTTAATGATTGCGTCAGACTTTTAGAGATTCATTTTAAGGTTAATTCCTTTACCAGTTGTAGCACTCATCATCTGAATAGTCACCAAGTCTTTGCTTTAGATGTATGGGAGTAAATATGAACTATATGTTTACATATATTTAGTGAATAAGTTCTCTCTACAAAGAAATGAAAAAGAAAAATCAAACACTCCTATCATAAGACAAACATTTTTGTCCTAAAACTACAGTAATGACTCAGTTCTTCCACTTGAAGTTCTACTACCGAAAGTTAGGTTTATCCTTTGGGCCCAAGATGCAACATTCAAGATTCTTCAGTCAAACACATTTGTGTCTCTTTGTCTGTGTGTTTATGTATATGTTTTTCTTCAAAAGCAAGATTGAGTTGTCATCTTACATGTAGATGTACCTGTTACATCAACATGTAGAACTATAATAATTAAGTCTGTTATTTCTGTTAATACATTTATTGTCACAAAATTCACTTCTTTAGCAAGCACTTATTTTTTGTTTTTTCATATCATCACAATAGGTTAAACCGGTAGATTTTCCTTCTGTGCTTTATTCTTTTACCTTCTACTTACAAGTTTTGCATAGCAATGATTACCTATTTTAAGTAAGTTTCATTTAAAAACTTGGTGATTTTTTACTTTCCAAAATAATAAGTAACAGGATATGAGGGGGCGTTATATGTTAGATTGATGAAGCAGCAGGTTGTATTTTAAATTATAAACATTGGTCAACTTCTAGGTTATCCACTTTCATATGAAGAATGTTGTCTGCCTCCAGTGCTATCCTAATTATTCTTTAGGTAATGGGAAATTGTCATTTGGAATATAATATAATATTTATAATGCTGTAAAACAAATAGTTTCATATTCCCAGGAGCAATTTAGGGAAATAGAAATATGGAAAATTCAGTTGTTCATATTTGATTGAGGCTTGTATCCAGCTTATTTTATAGTATTTAATACTCAGTCTGTCTACTGAATAAATTTACCTGTTGGTAGCATTATCTTCTTCATTTTTATTAGCCTGACATTCACAAAAGTAGGCTGGCTAATGATAGAGGCAGAGTTAGATCTCTGTTATGGTGTGGGGAATACCTACGTATGTTTAGAGATTTGTCAGGTAAAATGTATACATTATCCATTTGTTAATAATGTGTAATGCGTACCATATTGCTTAAGAGGTTGTAGGCTGTCCTTTAAGTTGCATTGGAAGGTCACATGTGCTGTTTAGGTTTTTTATCCCACCAAAAGAGACTTTATTAAATAACGAGACTTCATATATTTATGTTAAGTCCCAAAGGAATGTGATTCCAGAGCATTTCTTGGAAATGGGTCTCCATAAAATTATCAAGAACTTTCTTCTTACAGTAACAAAACTTATTTCTCTGGTGTTAATTTATGTTAGTTTTCCTTTTGTTCTACCCTATGCAGAAATGTAGAAAAATTGATAGAAAGTTCATTTTACCTCAATAATTCTACCTGAAACCTTGCTAACTGTTTTTCTCTAAGACTAGTAATTTTTGATGATTCTACTTCTATGTAAGTGTCACTCAGATAACAAATTTTAATGAAAACTCTTTTATCTTTCTAAATTTCCTGTTCATATGCTCTTGATTTTGTAAAATAGATGACTAAAGGTAATTCTTGTTGCCTTATGGCTATTGTTTGTATCTTAATCTTGCTGGCTATTTTAGGTAGTGATACCTTGGCATCAAGGTATCAAGTATCTATTAGTTAATACAAATGTATTTGGTTATATTTAAAGTTTTACTTTCCTCTACTTTTACTTTATGTTTTCAAATACTACTTTGTAGTAGAGATAGCTGAAAGTGTGATTTTAGAAATACATAATTGAATTATATTTAGTTTATAAACAGCATACTTTCTTGGCTGTTATGTCAAGTGCTTTTGTAAGTAAATGGTGTTGGACGTCATGTAAGTGATATTCCAAAACTTTAATAATTTTGAAGTTTTTTAGGGAATTTGATTTTTCTTTTATTTGAACGGAGCTGGGGTCTTTTATTGACTTAACTATCAACTCTTTTTTTTTCCTGATAATTTATTTAGGGACAGTTGGGTGGCTCAGCAGTTGAGCATCTGCCTTCAGCCCAGGGTGTGACCCTGGAGTCCTGGGATCGAGTCCCACATCGGGCTCCCTGCATAGAGCCTGCCTCTACCTTTGCCTATATCTCTGCCTCTCTCTGTGTCATGAATAAAAAAAAGAGTTTATTTATTATTTATTCATGAAAGAGAGAGAGGCAGAGACATAGGGAGAGGGAGAAGGAAGCTCCCTGTGGGCAGCCTGATTTGGGACTCGATCCCAGGACCCCCAGATCATGACCTGAGCCAAAGGCATCAGATGCTCAACTGCCAAGCTACCCAGGTGTCCCTTAACTATGGGCTCTTAATGGTCTTAACAGGACTATGCCATAGGCCTTGAAATACTCTAGAAGAGTGGTTTCTGAACTTTTTTGTCTCAGGACCACTTTACACTTTGAAAATTATTGAAGACCCTAATTACTATTTATGTGGGTTAAATTAAAACTCAGGAATTAAAAAATTAAGGCATACAGAAGCAACAAATTGTCGGATTGATGACCCCATCCCCTGTTATGTAGTTCTGGAAGAGTACATGATACATCCATGAGAGAGAGAGAGTGAAAAAGGCAAATAACCCTAGTATTTTGTATGAAAATAGCCTTTACCTTGTGGACCCTATGAAGCAGAGTCCCACAGACCATACCTTGAGAACTACTGTTCTACAACTGGAATTTGATAACCTTGCATTTTCTACATATGGGCACTTTACTTGGCCTATGGAATTATGAAATTTTTTGAATTTAGTGTGGTCTAAACAACCTCTTGGAATATGGTAATATGCCATTTTCAAACTTGATGCTTTTGAGATTAACTGATGTTACATTCATTTTTGGTTTTCTGAAATAAATCTTTTGGGGATGGGTGTAGCATTTTCAAAAAATGGTTCACATTTTCAGGACTTTGAAACTAGAGCTTTGGTTGAGGATTAATATTTAACAGAAAATTATATCAATAGAAATTTTCAGGCAGAAGTTTTTTGGTTTCTTTTCATAAAAGGCTCTCATGTTAAATGGATTAGATTGATGTTAAATGGATATGAAGAAATGGCAATTGTCATCTGATATTTGGTAATTAAAATTTATAAATTTATAAATAGCAACTTCTATTTATAAATAGCAACTTCTATTTGGGACTTCAGACTTATCAATGCTTTTTACACATTTCAAAATAAAACAGCTTAATATACATAAAAATACAGTTTGAAATATTGTACAAAAATTACTTCAGATTCTTGAGAATTTCACTTTCTCAAAACTTAGAGGAAGACCTATTGCTCAGATTTTTCAGTATACTAATTTTTTCTCATCATCAGAGCAATAAGGATTCTTTTAATTCTAGTTTTGAATGAAGTATTCAGGAATTCTCTTTTATTAAATACATATAAAACTTAGAATTTACCTTGTTGTATATATTATTTATTATCATCTGTGTGGAATACATAAACAAACAAGCAATAGACCCATGGAGAACACTGGACAATATTATCATTTGAGGTGTAACTTTAAACCCTAAGGAAAAGAGTGAAATAATTTACTATAAGTACTCATTGATTTATTATTATTATGCCCCATTCTTCTAGTTGCCATTCGATTACATTAAATTCTTCTATAATATTAAAGTTATATCCTAGGTAATACTCATGTGCCATTCAGAACCAACTTTCCCAATTTCTATTTATATGTAAAAACCATATTTTCAAATGATATATCTTTTGGTAAAAAGTTTAACTTAACTATTTTGTCCAAAAACTTAAAAAAATGATACACATCTTCAGAAATATGCTAATAAAAATTTGATAGTAAATTTGCTTTTATAGTTTGGTTATGTGTGCTCAAACCTGTGTTTGATGTATTAAAGACAATTTAGAGCACACTTTTTTAAGAGAATGTGTTAGTAAGACTTTCCCACTGAAGCATTATCCGCAGTCATTGGGCAGGGCTCCAGTTCCCCCCATTTCTTTCTCTTTGCATTAGATTTCTGATAAGTGTCTCAAATGATGTGAATCAGAGGGCCAGAGCCAGCTGATTTTGTTTTCTCTGCCTCCAAATGATAATATGTATAGAGAGAAATTGGTATAGATATACAATTTAGACATTCACTGTTTTATCTGAGCAAAGTGGATAAACAGGAAAATGATGGAATTAGAGCTACCTATTAATGCTATTTTTTCTGATCCATAGAAATGTACTTGTTTCCCACAGGGGTAAACCTTTTTTCAAGGACTTATTAGTTGTAATTCCACCAGAGAAGTATTTTTTCTTTTTTTAATAATAAATTTATTTTTTATTGGTGTTCAGTTTGCCAACATACAGAATAACACCCAGTGCTCATCCCGTCAAGTGCCCCCCCTCAGTGCCCGTCACCCATTCACCCCCACCCCCCGCACCCCTCCCCTTCCGCCACCCCTAGTTTGTTTCCCAGAGTTAGGAGTCTTTATGTTCTGTCTCCCTCTCTAATATTTCCCACCCATTTCTTCTCCCTTCCCTTCTATTCCCCTTCACTATTATTTATATTCCCCAAATGAATGAGAACATATAATGTTTGTCCTTCTCCGATTGACTTTTTCACTCAGCATAATACCCTTCAGTTCCACCCACATTGAAGCAAATGGTGGGTATTTGTCATTTCTAATGGCTGAGTAATATTCCATTGTATACATAAACCACATCTTCTTTATCCATTCACCTTTCGATGGACACCGAGGCTCCTTCCACAGTTTGGCTATTTCCAGCAGAGAAGTATTGGCAGAACCCATTTTACATGAGTAGCCTGTCAGTTATCAAACTGGTTATTGGCTAGATCTTTTTCTAGTCTGAGGTGTTTTTTTTTTTTTTTTTTTTTAAATTTTATTTTTAAACCCTAGATGTGGTATTTTGGGAAAAAAGTCTTTTTTGGACTTACAACAGGAAAATATTTAAAGTAGCAGTGCTCATTGAGGGTTACAACTTTTTTTTGGGGGGCGGGGGAGTCCAGGGGATTACTCAGTGTAATAAATGGGCAGCTCATACTCCTTTTCTTGAACCACCTACAATAATTACAAAAGGAGAAGGGGAATGAACATAATTACTGAGTACACGGTATGTCTCAGGAACATTTTTACCATACAATTATCTTGTTAATTTTCACACCAATCTCATCAGGTAGGTATTACTTTTGCCATCCCATTTTACAGATAAGAGAACTACAGCTTTGAGATTCAATAGTTATTAAATGAGAACTGAGAATGAAATCCAAGATCACTGATATGAAAATCTGGAGAGATTTTTGTTTTACTCAGTGTACCAATGTACTATAAAATGTGAGTTTTCTTTTTAGGAAGTTTTTACCTTTATTTACTACTCATTTTCAAAGCCTCCAAATTACTTTGGTTTTATAACAAAGAGTAGTAAAATAAATAAATGAAATCTACAATTTTTAAGTACTAGGATTCTCTAGAGCAAGGATACTGCCTCCTTCCTGACTTTGCATTTGTTTCTGATTTGTTTTACAGATTAGCTGTAAGTTTAGATGTATAACACAGAATTGAAAAAAAAAATGTTATTGTGACATTCAAGTGTCATTTACAAATTGCTATGAAATGATGACTCTAAATGTTTCCTGTGGATATTGGTCTGTTTAAAAGAATATAAAAATATAAAAAACAGTGGTTAGTTTCCTAAATGAAAACATTTAGACTCAAGTGCTATCTTATATAATGTCCAATCTGATAATATGGTAAGAATTATTATATTGTTAACCATTTAAAGTTTAAATCTGTAATGTAGTTTAAATTAAAGCAAATTCTTTTCCTTCTTGAAATTGTATCTTTATATTTATCTATTATGTCTTTCTCTTTTTATAATTATCTCAGTATCCTTATTATCAGTTTATACTATGTACTTCTTGACATAAACTTAATAGAGTACTCATGCTTTTGCAACTAGACAACTTGGATCCTTTTTTAGATGGTTTTCTTCTTTTTTTTTCTTTTTTTTTTTTTTTTTAACATTTATTTGTTCATGAGAGACAGAGACAGAGAGAGAGAGAGAGGCAGAGACACAGGCAGAGGGAGAAGCAGGCTCCATGCAGGAAGCCCAATGTGGGACTCGATCCCGTGACTCCGGGACCTTGTCCTGAGCCAAAGGCAGACGCTCAACTGCTAAGCCACCCAGGCGTCCCTTTAGATGGTTTTCTGTACCTGTTTATACAGCTATGCCTATTCAGGTTCTCTTGGATCTGTCATCCAGTAGTTTGATGACTCTGAAACTTCTGAATTCCTCAGCAGTTAAGTATAGAGTTTATAATTATGCCATCACATGCATATTTGCTTATATGTTATCTTGGATTGATTTTTTCTTGTTTAATATATGTGTGTCTTGTCTCTCTTCAGGCAGGATTATAGGCTTCCAAAGTGTAGAAACCATGTCTTACACTTTTTAAACCCATTGTAGGAGTAATAATTACTTGTAGCTTAATTTTTCCTTTCTCCTAGTTTAAGGGATTAGACTATAATCTGGAATGACATAGCAGATGAAGAGTTGTTGGTTGCATGCTTGCTTTTTTATTTCTTAAAGGAGGGAGAATATGGGACTTGCAGAGAAAGTGAAAAATTGAGGGTATTTAGAGGATCATTTGACAAAGAAATGGACTTTTCAAATGTAGCATGCTTTGAAATTACTAAAAGAATGGAGAATGTAGCATAATTTTAGAAATGCATAAAATAACAATTTTAGTTATTAAAGTTATCTTTTAATTTAAATATGTGATTTTCTGATATATTTTGATATTAGGACTCGCTGATTCTTGAGAAGAGTCAAAACTGGAGTTCTCAAAAAATGGACCACATTCTGATTTGCTGTGTTTGTCTTGGAGATAATAGCGAGGATGCTGATGAAATAATTCAGTGTGACAATTGTGGCATTACAGTCCATGAAGGTAATTTTGCTCTGTTGTGTCTCCTTTTTGAAACAGCTAATTGACACTGAATTTAAATAAGTAAAATCAGCTCTTTTACATTTGTACTGTTCTAAGGTTCTTTTATAGTATTTCATGGTTTTTCAATTGAAGGTAGGACGTATTGAATCCTCAAAGTATCATGGGAATTATTTTTTGGATTATGTTAATTTAAAATGTGTTTTAAAATAACTTAAATAGAAATATTATTATCTGGAAATTACAGTATTTCTCTGAAGGTTAGTGTTATGATAGTTTCCTTCATGGCATTTATTTCTAGTTTTTAAATGAAATTTAGATATAGGAAGTAGTCTAGTATGTTAGTCTGGTAGGATATGTTATTTAAAATATATTTGAAGTGTAGTGATACAGTTTCTTCTTTCATGGTTATAATTTTTAATTTTAAACTAGAATATTCAGAGAGATTATCTTTTAAAAACCGAAATAGAAGCCACTATATTGAAAATATTTTTCCCAATTATATTTTTGAATCTTTTGGTTAGTTTATTTGCTTGTTTGTTTTTCTCTTAAATTTTTTTTTTATTTTGACATAACTTCTGACTTACAGAAAAGTTATACGAGTACTACAAAGAAATCCCATATACTTTTACTCAGATTTCCCAAATGGTAACATTTTGCTGTTTTAATCTTCTCTCATATGACAGTTTTGTTTTCAACTCTGAGAATAAATTGTAGACATAACGTCCACCTCTGCCTCTATATACCTCAGTGTGTATTTCTTTCTTTCTTTCTCTTTCTTTCTTTCTTTCTTTCTTTCTTTCTTTCTTTCTTTCTTTCTTTCTCTTCTTTCTTTCTTTCTTTCTTTCTTTCTTTCTTTCTTTCTTTCTTTCTTTCTTTCTTTTTCTTTCTTTCCTTCCTTCCTTCCTTCCTTCCTTCCTCCCTTTCTTTTTCTTTCTTTCTTTCTTTCTTTCTTTCTTTCTTTCTTTCTTTCTTTCTTTCTTTCTTTCTCTTTCTTTCTTTCTTTTCTTTCTTTCTTTCTTTCTTTCTTTCTTTCTTTCTTTCTTTCTTTCTTTCTTTCTTTCTTTCTCAACATTTATTTATTTATTTGTGAGAGAGCGAGAACACACAGAGAGAGGGAGAGGGAGAAGCAGACTCTCCACTGAGCAGGAGCCCGACACAGGGCTTAATCCTAGGACCCCAGGATCATGACCTGAGCCGAAGGCAGACTCTTAACTGACTAAGCCACCCAGGCACCCTACTGTGTATTTCTTAACAAGGGCATTTTCTTATGTAATCCTATAATTGTCGAAGTCAGGAACATAGCTTTGATTGAATTCGACTATTTAATCTACTGACTATATTCACATTTTGCCAATAATCCCTATAATATCCATTCTAGCAAAATAAAAATCCAGGATTATGCATTACAATCAATCATTATGTCTGTTTGGTCACCTTTGGTCTGGAACATTTCTTGAGTCCTTGTGTTTCATGCCTTTGGCACTTTTGAAGAATACAGGCCAGTTCATTTACAGAATGTCCTTAATACTAGTTTTTTTCTTATCCTTTCTCATGGTTAGATTTTGGTGACATGCTTTTGGCAGAAATGCCACAGAAGTTATGTTGTGTTTTCAGTGTATCATATAAAGAAGTACATAATATTTATTTTTCAAATTATTGGTGATATTACTTTGATCACTTGGTTGAGAGGGTATCTTCCAGGTTTCTCTATGATAAAGTTATTATTTCTTCCTGTCAGTTAATTTCTTCCTGTAGGGCCATGATTACCACAGAACAGTTTTTCTATGGCCTGGCCTCACCTGTTCTTTTCGTATTACAGCCCTTCTCCCAGATAGTTCTGGGAGTCTACTGGGCTTATGGGACCTGCAGGGCCTGTGCTTCTTTAGCCAATACCTTCTTGCCTTCATGTAAAGTGCCCTTCCTTGCTGCTAAGGCTCACTATGGAAATGTTTCCTATTACTGTTACTTATTCACTTACTTTTTTTAGTAGTGTTTGAGTACTCTCTATATGCTAGGCATTCTCTAGGTTTTAGGCAAGTAAAATAAGCAATGTAGAAATTGCTGACCTCATGAAGCTTAATACCTAGTAAGAGAGACAGTCAATGAAAAAATAAACAATAAACAAATATCAGGTGGTAGTCTGGACTATGAAGAAAAATAAAGCAGGACAAGGAGTATTGGAAATGCTGTGGATGGGGGCCGTTGAGTGGGTAGGTAGAAGTTTGTATTTACAAAAAGTGAAAAGGAAAATCCTCTCTAATAAGGTGATATTCTGAAGGATATAAGGAAGCAAGTTAACGCAACTCTTTGGGGAAAGAGAACCCCTGGAGGAAGGAGTAGCAAGTGTCAAGATCTTGAGTGGGAACATGGTTGGAGTGTTTATTTAATGGCAGGGACTGAGTGAGCAAGCTGGTGAGTGGTGGGGGTAGAGATGGGAGGAAACCGGATAAGGCCTTGCAGGTCATAGATTTTTAGATTTGACTCTGATGGATATGGGAAGACCTATGAGTTTTGGGCAGAGGATTAATACGGTTTGATTTGTTTGGGAAGGGTCACTCTGCTGGGTTGGGAGTAGACTAAAGTGGGTCTAAGTTGGGAATCAGGGAGACCATTTAGGAGACCATTGCAATGATGCAAGAGCGGAATAAGTTTTGAGGTAGATAATAAAAGTTTGGCATTAAACTGTCTGGAGTTTAGGTAAAATGTTGGGACTAGAGATAAAAATTTGAGACTCATCAGCCTGTAGATGCTATTTAAAGTGTGAAACTGCATGTGCTATCTAATAGAGAGTAATAAAGTGGTTCTAGCACTTCAGAGGAGATGAAAAACACATGGCCAAAGGGATAGGAGGAGAACTGAAGAGTAATGACCCAGAGGCTAAGTAAGGAAAATGTTTTCAGAGACAGTGAGTAACTGTCAAATTCTATTTCTAGAATCAGATGAAGACCTATATCATGTGGCCAGTTATTCTAATGCAGTGATAGACTCCCAAGTACCCTGCCAGGCAAGCCATCCCAAAGCTTGTAGAAGAAAAGGTTCATGGACAAAATGCTTATATTACATGATTTGTTAAATAAGTGGGAAATACTTGGAAAGAAGCAAGGGGAAAAATACAAGATTAGTTAACATCCTTATGATAGAGTACAAGTTGGTGGAAGGATCACCTGAATCCTGAGGTACACAGAGTTTGTATTTTATGTCCTACCCCTCTCTGCCTTTTTTGCCTTTCCTGCTGGACAGTACCCTGTCCAAATACACTCTGTCTTGGACAGATCCAGGGACAAGTATGCCTGGTTACAGCTTTAGTTATTCAGTTAACCTACAGAATAGCTATGGGTTTTGTGTTTCTTAGGCTGTGGACACATGGAGCCAGAATAGGTATCATTGATGGGGGGCCATAATGAAGCCCCATGAATACTGTGTTCTTCACATCTCATGTACATTTAGTATATCCTGATTCTTCTGTATCTTCAGTATATGTAGTAACTAGGTGCCTCAAGAATGTTAAATGTTTCTTGGTCTTTCTGCCCTTTTCTTTTTTGTCCTTGTTTTATACACACGTGCTTTACTTACTTTTTATCTGTATGTGTGACTTTCATTGATCTCATTTTGTTTTTCTGAGGCAGAAATGAATATTCTCAAGCAGAACAAAACTGTTATAATTGAAAGTTTACCACTGAATTAATAACATGAACATCATTGGTTATCTTCAAGAGACTTCCAAGTGGGAATAGCAGAAGGAAAATGAAGATAGTGACTAAATGCAATTCCTACAAAGAGTTTTTATATAAAGAGAAGAAACAAGATGGGACCTTAGCTAAAGGGATGTGGAGTTAGGTGGGTTTATTTCTTCTTAGTTTAGATGCTGTGTTAATTAACCTTTACTGTGTAACAAACTACCCACAATTTGTCAGTGTAATGGCAAACATATTTTACTTCACACAATTTCTAATGGTCAAGGATCTCTGGGAGTGGAGAGTTGGGTGATTCTGGTTGAGGATCTCTCATGAAGTTGCAGTCAAAGCTGTTGGCCTGAACTGTAGTCATTTCAAGGCTTGACTGGGGCTGGAGGATCTGCTTCCAACCTTGCTTACGTGATTATTGGTAGGCTTCCCTTCTTTGGTGGCTCTTGTCTGGAGACCTCAGTTCCTTATCATGTTGGTCCTGAGTGCTCTCGTGATAGGACAGCTGGCTTCAAAATGAGTGATCAGAGTGAGAAAGGGTTAGAAGCAATTCTATGAAAGAGCTAGGGTCTTTTGTAACCCTATTTTGGAAATAGATGCTATAATTTCTGGATTTTGTTCACACAAACCAACCCTACTTAAATGTAGGAAGGCACGTTCGGAGACTGTTAATATGAGGGCACTAATCATTGGGGGCCATCTTAGAGGCTGCCTATCACAGATGCAGAGATTATATAGTATGTTAGTGCACTAGTGGAAAGGGAAGTGACCAGTGGAAAGGGAAAGTTGACAATTGATAAAACGTGAGAACAGGAAGCAGTGGCTGGAGCAAGGGCTTTAAGTACAAGGCTAGAGGGGATGGGATCCAGCACCAAATGAAGAGATTAAATAAATATGAGTAGCCATAGTAATTGGAGAGGAAAGGATATATGGATACAGATGTAGGTAGGTTGTTAGATGTGGTGGTCAGAGCATGGGTAACTTATTTTTTGAGTGCTTCTTGTTTTCTCAGTGAAATGAGAAGCAAAGTCATTAGCAGAGAGTGGAGGTCGGGGAGATGTTAGAGATTTGGGAAGAGAGGTTGGTATAAAAGTTATTTGGGAGAATAAAAACTAGGGAAATATTGGCATATTACTTACTGTATATGTCTGTAAATATATATATATTTTATTGATAGTATAAAGGACCACTGGTGATTAGTGGTAATGCATATAAACAGACCAGTCAGCATGGCTGTATGTCTGTCTCTGTTCTTTTTTTTCCTTCAGGCATGGTTCAGCTTCTTTGGAGTAGGTGCAGAATAGATGAACATCAAAAGCAGCTGCTGTGCTGCTGATAATGTGTGTTGATCACAGATGTGATCACAAATGTGTTACCAGTGCTTATGTCCATAAATGTCATTGCTGATGTGTGATGCAGGCAAGACCAGTACTGTTAATGTTGTTGACTTCTCATCATGCTAAGAGCACTATCCCTGCTTCATAGGTCATTGGTTTGACCATGGATGTTTTTTTTTTTAAGGCAAGCACAGTGGTTTTAAGAAAATGAATTGGTTTCTAGCATTTAAAAACTGGGAGATTTTATTTTATACATTTTGGATTTCAAACTTCTCTTAAAGTGCTGGCAGCAATAGTTTTTTCTCTGAGGACAACAATCTGCTGGAGTTGAATAGAGTGCCCCCTGCTGGTAAGGCCTACAGTTTCTTTTTTACCACAATCCTCTTCCAAATCGCCCGTTTTTGTCAGTTGTCTTTTCCCGGGAGGTATTTGAATGTATAGTTCCCATCTGTTTTGAGGGTGCTGTCTCTTGGTTCTGGTACTCAGACTACCAAGGCCTTGTAGTCTCACAGCTGTAGTAGTAAAGCAATTATTTTTCTAAATGCCTGCCTTTAAGACTCAGCCCTGAGTCCACTGGGGACCAGTACCATGTACAATTCATAATGTCTTATTGTCTTTGATTCAGACTTTTGCACCTTGGATTCTTAGTACTATTCTTTCCCAAGAGATTCTTTGTTTAAACAAATGTAGATTTCTGGAAGGGCATCCCACTAGTACCCTTGACATGCCTGGAGCTATTAAAATTAAAGATTCCTCATGGGACCTGTGCTGCACCCTGAGATGAACAGCCTAAGTAATGGCAAATCTACTTTTTTTTTTTAGAAACAGCCAGAAAGTCTTTCTGCATCAAGGTAGACAAATAAGGTGATCAAGCTGAGTGGTAATTCCATTAGGTCAAAAGCAAGTTGTATCTGTAAAGTCATGTAGCATATTTTCTTGCATAATTCTTTTAACTGGCTCTGATGGCAGTTCAAGTTCCAAATGTTTTTGAGCATTTGCTAATGATTGCTCATTTTTCTTCTAAAACTGACTCATTAGAATCGGAGACCTATTTTTGTTATAGAAGAAAAGGGAAGACAGGAAAGGAAAATTAATATTCCTGAGTTTGAAGCTTTTTGAGTTTTTTGAGAGGTAGCTAATATGTGAAATAAATAAATAAGGAAATTGGTAAGTGGGGAAACTGAATAGTTTTCTACATCTTTAGGTGAATCTTTATATATTGGGGTATAATTGCTTTGTTAGTAGTATTGTAAATTCTGTGAACTTTATATAAATTTAAAGTTAAGGTGTAAAATTATAAATAAAAAGTAAAACAAATCTTGAGAGTTTTTTTTAAAATTATGTTATAACTTTTCCCCTGTAGTTTAATTTCCCATTTCCTTTTTTTTTATTTATTTACTTATTAGAGCTCAAGCGGGGGGTTAGGGGCAGAGGCAGAGGAAGAAGGAGAAGCAAACTCCCTGCTCAGCGGGGAGCCAGATGTGGGACTTGAACCCAGGACCCTGAGATCATTGTTTAGCTGACTAAGCCACCCAGGGACCCCTCCCATTTCCTTTGTTAATCTTGGAGTTTCTGTTGTGTAATTGTGATTATATAATTCTCTTTTCTTGGTTTCTTAATAGAGTTTGAACTAGTAGATTGAAAAATTCCTAGTTTTGGTGATTTTTAGTTACCTGTTTTGGTTTAGGGGAAAAGTGCTATTTTTTAAAAAAAATTCTATTTATTTATTTGCGAGAACAAGCTGGCACATGTGCACAAGTGGGGGGTGGGGGGGCAAAGGGAGAAGGGAAAGCTGACTGCTCTATCCCAGACTCAGAGATTATTACCTGAACTAAAGGCAGATACTTAACTGACTGAGCCACCCAGAGGCCCAAAGGGAAGAAGTGTTATTAAATGTTAATGTATTTTTTGTAAATACATTACTAAAATATATTTTTCTTTTTTAACTTAATTTCCTGTAGGTTATTTTTGTCTGCCTAGTCTAAAAGATTCCTTTACCAGGTATCATTGAGTAGTATGTTTGAGAAGGTGTTGTTTTGATATGGATATACTCCTGACTCTCCATTTAAGTTTTTTGGGGTAATACTTGAGTAGTATCAGCAAGAAATTACATTGATTGATAGATCTGTGAAGAATTTTTCATCTTCCATTAGCTTTCTATCAATTGAGTCTACCAATATGAAAATAAAAACAAAAATAAAAAACTCTGCTTAATATTCTTTGGTTAAATGATTGATTTTCTCTTCTAAGGAAGAGTAATGATTATAATTCTTAGTATAATAGTGTGTAGTCTAGTCAACATACATATTTTCTGATCACTTTCGGGTCATCACACTGTTGTCAGCCCATGTTAATTAGAGCCTGGGTTGAAAAAAAATAATACCATGTGGCTCAGTCCAGATAATTTAGTTTTTTTTTTTTTTTTTCAAGATTTTATTTATTTATTCATGAGAGAAGAGAGAGAGGCAGAGACATAGGCAGAGAGAGAAGCAGGCTCCAAGCAGGGAGCCTGATGTGGGACTCGATCTTGGGTCTCCAGGACCATGCCCTGGGCCGAAGGCAGGCGCTAAACTGCCTGGGATCCCCAATTTAGGTTTTTTTTTTTTTTTTTTTTTTTTAATTTTTGTCTCTTCCTAGGTGTACTATTACTAGTAATAGTAATGGACTATTATTATGTTCTTAGTCCTTTTTAATTTTTTCTCTAAAAAAATGGGGTCAAGCAGCTTCTTAGAAGTGTCAGTTCTGGGGATCCCTGGGCGGCTCAGCAGTTTAGTGCCTGCCTTTAGCCCAGGGCGTGATCCTGGAGTCCTGGGATTCAGTTCCACATCGGGCTCCCTGCATGGAGCCTGCTTCTCCCTCTGCCTGTGTTTCTGCTTCTCTCTCTCTCTCTGTATCTCTCATGAATAAATAAATAAAATCTTAAAAAAAAAAAAAGTGTCAGTTCTTCACTATCTTACTAGGAGCTTTCAGGATTGCTTAAGTATTTTAGTTTTTAAGGTTTTTCTCCCTATAAAACTGAACTCTTGCTGCATCTAAAGTTCTAGATAGATAAATAAGCTTTAAAGAATGTTCCACAGCTCACAGTATTTACTTATTTTTAAAATATTTATCCATCTATTTTTAGAGAGAGAGGTTATTAGCAGGAGAGGTAGAGGGAGAGAGAGAGAGAGAATCCCAAGCTGACTCTGGGCTGAGCGTGGAGCCTGATGCAAGGCTCCATCTCACGACCCTGAGATCACGATCTGAGTCAAACCAAGAGTTGGGAGACTCAACTGACTGTGCCACCCAGGCGCCCCCATAACTCATAGTATTTAAACTAAAATGTTGCTCTTACGTATTTCAGTTGTTTTTTTTAAAAGTATTGCTACTCAAAGCATAGATCCACTGCTTTAAGCAGTAGCATCTGTGTGACGTGGGAGCTTGTTAGAAATGCAGACTCACAGACCAAGTCTCTTCTGAATCAGAATCTATATTTTGACAAGATCCCAAGATGTTTCATACATACATTAAAGCATTAGCTCCATTGATAATATAAAGAAGTAGCTCTGTAATGCCTACCAGGGTAGCTAAACTTGAAGATTTTCAAGATTATTGCTGGGCACATTTAACCCCAGTTTATTCAGAAGGATAGAAGAACAAAATTATAGCTTGCCACCAGGGCAGCCTCATGCCTTCCTTTTTTGTGAGGTTTTTATAGTACCCTACAGCAAGCAGTTCATAGTCATTTGGGAGCCATCTTTTTTGGACTGTGTCATTCCCTCACCTTCCCCATTTATTGTTACTCCTAGTTCAGATGTAATCTGCCAATAGGGTCGTTTTTACCATAAGCAATATTTGCAAGTAACACAAGTTGATACTCTATCAGGTTCCAATAGTAACAAAGGTAGAAACTTAACCAAATGTCAGAGTCTAATGAAATTAGTGGAATCACTGGGGATCCTACTAATTCTCTATACTGAGCACTAAGAGAGACATGGGGCTCTAATGCATGAGTCCCTCTTGGACTTGCCTTCTTTTGACCATAGCAATAGCTATTAGGTACCTAAACCATTGAAAATATTGAAAGTTCTTTTTTGTATCCCTCCACCCTGGGACTTGCCTGTTACTATCTTTGAATCATAGGTTCCCATCTGTCTCTGTAGCGTTGTAGCTGTTTTTACCACTAGAGAGGATTAAAGAGAGATTGGTGAGCACAACTTTCTCTGTGGTGTTGATGCAAACATTAACTATTACTTAAATGAATTTCTTTTGTTGCCTTGATTCTATAAATATTTAAATGTAAAATTTAGTGCTAGGAAACTGGAGGATGTACCAGAAATAGTCTCCGCTGTTTTTATAGAATAGGGTAAAGGAGACATGTAAAACAAGAGCAAAGAATGAAATTTTATAAGTCAGTTATGTATTCTGTGCTATGGGTGTATTGAATGCATCATACCTTATTGGTAAATCTGGGTGATTTGTGAGTCAATTGCATGTTCTCTTTTTGTAACTGAACTAAAGGGGTTCATTTTTGGAGTGCATCAAATTGAACATGACTCAAGGAAGGGTTGAAAATGGGATGGGGGCAGGGAACTTGTATAGGTACTCTGTGCATGTATAATAGGGTTAGCATGCTACTGAATACATCATATCTGCCAAAAAATAGCAGAAAGCTCTACCCATAGGAGTTTTTACTATTATAATGAGTTAAGGATAGCTTTAGGATAACTCGGGGCTTTCCATTCCTCAGCTCCAACCCATCTTAAATTTGCTCTCCTAAGGAGCTGTCAGGTGAGACACACCTATCTGGTAAAACACCTAGTTGAGTGTCTCCTTGGCTGGAACTGTTGGTTCTGCAAAACAAAATACACTGCTTCCCTGCTTTTGTCCCTTCTTCCTTTCTGCTGGTAGTGTTCAGCCCTCTTATTTGAGTAACTTCCTGTTGCATTCTGGCTGACATTTTGATATGTAAACAATAGGTAACTAATCCTTGCACTAAAATATGTATTTTTGAATACATTGTATTTAGCTTATTGCCTTCTAGTGCTATGAAATTTTAAGGTATTTATGATTTTTACCACATTTTATACTATTGGGTTATACTAGAGACACTGATTCAGTATGTCTGCAGTGGGGCTCTAGTATCTGCAGTTTTAAAAAGTACCTTGGGATTCTCATGCAGGAGGTAGGGAAGATCATCCTTTGAGAGACACTGGCTTGGAAGGAAGTAAAATTTGAGAGAGAAAAGGAATGGGTAGGTAGATGTCATGCTGGAGCTTAAGATAGCTGCAGATATAGGTCATGGCAAGGGGCCAGGGCAATGTAGAATAAAGTATACTTTCTGGTATAAAGCAGGTGAGACTCACAATAAGATTTTTAAAAGTTTAGACTTTTTATTTCTTTATAAAAATGGTTGGGAACAAGCATAGGCGAGTAGAGAAACAAACTCTGAAGACAAAAAAATAATGGTGTCCAAGCCTATAACAGGTTGAGACTTGAGGCAGGTGGGAGCTGGGGTATTAACTTCTAAATGGATGTGCCTCTTCTTGCTCCAACTCTCCTACTATCTTCAGGGCTGATTTTTCTAAAATGCATATCTGTTCATATTATTCCTTTGTTTAAAATCATTTTGCCCATTTATAATGAAGTTCACTCTTAGAGCAGGACTCTTACCGATTTAATAACCTGCCAATTTGAATGACTTGCTTTTCCAGTAATAGGGGGCCTTCATGTATGCTCTTCCCTCTACCCAGGTTCCTTATGTTCTACAATTGTAACCTAAATGTATAGATATTAAATTAGTCTTTACCAATGTCTTATGTTAGGAGATTTGAAAAGTCATTTTCTATTAAAATATTTCCTATTAACTCTAAGTGGCATGTAAATACTTACAGAAATTGCAGATAGATTGAGTACATGTCCTTCGTCTGAATTCTGCTTCTTTTTGTATAGGAAATTACTGTTAACAATTTGGTCTGTATCCACACTTATCCCTCTCTGGTAATCTCTAACCCCATACTGGTACTGTTCATTTAACTTGATTATATTACATAAATACATTTTCATTGTAGAACATATCAGTATAAATGAGCTAAAGAAAACATCTTCCATAATCATACCACCTAGAGATAAACATACTTTAAACTTTGGTGTGTTTTCTTCCAGACATGTCTTGCTTTCTCATGTGTATGTAGATACGTAGACATATTTAGGAAAACTTTAATGGTTGGTAATATGCAAACTATTTTTTTTTTAAAGATTGTATTTGTTCATTTGAGAGAGAGGGAGCAGAGTCAGTGAGTGTGAGTGGGTGAGGGGCAGAGGGAGAAGGATAGGAGAGAGAATCTCAAGCAGACTCTAAGCTGAGCATGGAGTCCGATGCTAGGCTTGATCCCACAACCCCGAGATCATGACCTGAGGGGAAACTAAGAGTTGGTTGCTTAACTGACTAAGCCACCCAGGCCTCCCAATGCAAACTCTTCTTGTGACCTCCATATCTCTGTTATCACTGTGGCACTGCTGTGCCCCCCATCCGGGATCCATTCATGTACTAACATTGCTTTTTGTGTCGTGGTGTCCTTTAACGTAAAACAAATTTTCTGTCTTTTTTAATATTCCATGACTCTGTGTTGAAGAATCTAAGCCAGTTTTTAGAATAACATGTAGATTTGTCTTTTTTTTTTCTCATGATTAGATTCAGTTTAAACTTTTTTTTGACCAAAGTACTATGTTGATGATGTTTACTTCCCATTACACCACATCAAAAGAAGTATGATGCTAGCTTTTTAAATTTTTAGTGATAGTTAAGGTGGTATCAACTAGAAGTCTCCATTTTAAAGCCATTTGTTTTTTTCTTTTTGTAATTAACCAGTAATCTGTTGGTTAATAACTTTGAGACTTTATTAATATCTTGTTCCTTAAAAGCCTTTTGCATAGTGGTATTAGGGTTCTTGTCAAAATCAGTTATTATATATGTAGCTGCAAGATGGGGATTTTTAATTCTGTCATTCCTCTACATTTATTAGGCAGTATTTGATTTGTAGAGAATTTTTTTTTCCTTTTCAGTGTTATTGTGCTCTCCTGTGTTATCATCTATTACCTGATTGTTCTTTCTGATACTTAAATTATCCATATTTGACCATATTTGTCCATATTTGACCAGCCGTTTCATACAGGCTCCTGTGTACACACATGAAACACACATCACATATACATATGCTCATGTTCTCTTTTTCTCTAAAGAAATAGGATAAATACCGTGGGACTTTTCCCTCCTGCTACTTGCTTTATTTCACTCATATGTTAATCTGTTAATATTAAAATTCTTTTCATGTGAGTATAAATGAAATATATTAGTTTTGTTTTTGTTTTTTTTTTACTGGTACATAATTAACTATATAGAATGGCTCATCCATGATGTCTTTATTTTTCTTTTTGTTTTTAGTTTTTCCCTTATAGATAGTACTAACATATATGTGTCATATATATTCATGTAATAACTTCTGTGGGATAGATTCCTAGATGTGAAATTGCTGATTCAAAAGATAAGTGCGTTTTAACTTTTAAAAAGACAGAATTGCCAGAATGATCTTAAAAAAGACTGTACTTGTTCATATTCTTAACAGCAATGTACAAACTAGTTGATAACACTGCATATTAGTAAATTTTCTTTTAATCATTTGGAGACTATTGCTTTATTAAAATATGCATTCACATTCTTATGAGTGAGGTTTGGTACCTTGTGGCCATTACCATTTTATTTTTTGTTACTTGCTGTCCATTTCTTTTGTCATTTCTTAATAGGTCTGCTTGTTTTTTTCTCATTGATTTGCTGGAAATCTTTTCAGTGTTAATTCTTTCACTGCTATGTGTGTTACAGTTTTTCATCCTTGCAAATATTTTTTCCACCCTTTCATGTACTTTGTAACTTTGTGGTATTTTTCATTGTTTATAGAATGTTCATTTTTTTAATACAGTTATAGCTATAGATCTTCCTGTATTACTTTTTAAGTTCCAAAATGAATTTATATATAAAATTAATCCAGAAAGAGGGAAATTTTCTAAAGCATAATAGGAAGCTAATGGTGATGGATTTTTTTGTTTGGTTGATTGATTTATTTTTAAAGATTTATTTATTTATTTATTCATGAGAGACACAGAGACACAGAGGGAGAAGCAGGATCCCCTGCTTCTGATGGGAGCCTGATGTGGGACTCGATCCCAGGACCCCAGGATCCCGACCTGAGCCGAAAACAGATGCTCAACCACTGAGCCACTCAGGAGTCCCTTTTGTTCGTTTTAAATTCAAATACCTAAGTGACAGACTTCCGTATTATAATTCAGACATAGAACTTTTTCTTAAATATCTCATGGTTAAATGTGAACTTTTTGAATGTCTCATTTTTGAAAAAACTATCCATCCTAATGTAATTAACAGATATTAAATAAAATGTGGGAAATAAAGAACAGAGAAAAGAAAAAAAGTTTTTCTTTTCTAATCCTAATATCCAGACAACCATAGTTATTGTTTTGGTGTTGTTCCTTTAACTTTTCTTCTTTGTTCTAATTCTTCTCTTTCTCCTCCTCCTCCTCCTCCTTTTTTTCTCTTAAGATTTTATGTATTTATTTGATAGGGAGAGGGAGAAGCAGACTCCTTGCTGAGCGGGAGTCCGATGCAGCGCTGGATCCCAATGCAGAGCTGGATCCCAGAACCATGAAATAACCTGAGCCAAAGTCAGATGCTTAACTGACTGAGCCACCTAGGTGTCCCTTCTTTTTTTAAAATATACTCATTCTTAAGCATAATAAAGAGAAGTTTTTAAGTTGAGATTTTGCTAAAAGTATTTGAAATATTGTTTTTTAAATAGGTAGCTGTCTAATTACTTTTCAGAGTACTCACTTCATTTAAATGTAGATAAATATCTTTTCTTTTTGAAATCAAAGGGTTCCAACTTGTCACTTAGTATAAACACCTTTGTGACAAGATCTTATAACTGACATAATAGTAGGGTACCCCTGACTGTGATGTCAGTTATCCTGATATACTGCTTGTACTGTGTCTGAAGAAAAAAGTCACACGTGTCATTGTACGTGATAGAACATTAGGTAATGTGCCAGCAGTTACTTTTTACTTTAGCTACTGTGCATTAAATGAGATAAGGTCTACTGAGAAATGCTTTCCCCCCCTCTTCATTTTCAGTCTTCTATTAACTAGCCCTAGACCATTTTTATTTCTTAGTATATGCAAAAATATGTCCTCATGAATGTTTTTTGAGTGATAAAGTATGTTCAAGTTATAACCATTTGAACTTTATAAGTCAGCCGACACTGGTTATTTTACGCTTTAGGACATATTTGTTACTGATACCGTATGTCTTTTCTCGTAAACAACAGTATTATATTACAATCTTTTTTTTTCTTTTTCTTTTTTTTTTTTTTTAGTAAAAACTAGAGGTCTTAGTCCTAGGATGTTAACAGAAAAAAAAAAATGTCTTAAGTTTTTAAATTGCAACTTTTGGGTTCTTATTTTTTTCTTTCTATACTGAGATAATTTAGGAGAGATATTATTAAATACATATTGTAGATCATTTTAACTCAATCTCAGAGATGTGGTTTGTCCAAGGTTACATAATTCTAGATGGAAGACTCCAAGTCTTCTCCCTCGGACAAGTTGAATGGGGAGAATTTCCACTGATTTGGATTATCTATACCCTTGTATAATTCAAAACAACTGTAAATACATTTTATATAGCTTTTTCTTAAATATGATTTGTGTAGGTTGTATGTGTTACTCAGAGGTTGATCCTAATCAAATCAAATCTATCTAGCCATAGAAACATGTTTTTTATGTTTACATATATGAAAACACTGTATGAAACAGGTTTTATATGTCTATAAATTTAAGATGGGTACCCAAATGAAAAAAATCTTTCCATAATCTTACTGATGATGCACTTTTGCATCAGAATTAGTTAGATGAAGGAAATTAACATTGTTTTATGACAGTTTATATTCTGTTTTGCACGAAAGAAAGAAAAAACTCTTAAAATGTATTTAGTCATTAATTAAAAGGTATTAGAGTGGTTGTAACATGTTAGAACTTTGGTCTAGAGGTCAGTAAACCCAGTAGGTAATGTAGAGAAATACTGGAAAAGTGGCAAGTGAAGAACTCTGTAAAGGTAATAATACCCTGAATCATCTTTCAGGGCATTGAAGCTGAAGAAGAAATACTTATGCACCTGCTGGTTGCTCTTTGAACTTACATGATACTGATCTTCTAGGTTATAAATTGCTCAAAAATCATTCTTCAGGTTGTTTGTAAGTTTCTCTCTGTGCAGATTTTTGCCATGTGTATAGAGTGTTCTTTAAAAGATAGAATTGAAATTTTGCTTTATTCTTAAAAACTGTTATGATTTACCTTGATTTTGGCAAATGAAGTGAATAAAATAGCTCTGTGGGGGCTTCATTATTTTGGTAATTGCCTGCTTTGTGTGAAAGCAGAAGAAAGAATTTACTTCAAAGGAACATTATTTTGTAAAGAAAATAGATTTTTTTCCTTGTAGAAAAGCAGATTAATTTTTATTGTTTTGTTTTGTGATTTTTCTTTGAATACAGTATTTTGCTTACTGAGCCCTTATTGAAAATTCTTCTTTTATTGGTGATAATAATAACTGCTTCCTTTTCATTTTAGGATTTGTTATTTATAATGTATATCTAAACAGAAGTGAAGATGATGATTATCAACCACAATTTAATGATAGTAAAGAAGTTAATAAGTTTGATTTCTTTGCTCATCTTACTATAGTCTAGCTCCTTTGAAATCTTTTCTTTGGCATTCTCTTGTAAGATTTTCAGATCACATTAAGGTTCACTGTTATAAAGCCTTTGAATAGTGTAGAGATGACAATTATGGTATCTTCTTGAGACAGCTTATGTAAGTCATAGTTGCAAACCAACTTTTTAGTTTTCTGCCTCCCAGGCTATTTGAATTGTAATGAATGGTAGTACTGTGTGACTAAAATACATGACTATTGACCTATTAATGATATCTAGTAAATTAATGTTGGTACTTTAAAATTATTTGCTAGTTGTGTATGGTTCTTTTTCCTTCTGGGTGAATTAACTCAGTATTTATATAGTTATTTATTTTATTTTGAATGTCTTTGGTGTTTCTGAGAAGACTCTCTCCAGTTTAGGCTCCAGTTGGTCTGTTTAATTTAAAACCAGTTCAAATAATCACCTCTTACACTGGATGCATATAAATTTACATATGTGGTAAAGCCTTTTGAGAGATGATTTTGCTTATATATGCTTCCTATAGTCTTTTTTGCTTGTTCGTTTAATGTGTTCAGTTTATTGGAGGTCACTTTGGATGACCCTTAGAATTTGGCACTTAGACTACTCTCTTAGAATAAACCTGGTTAGAAGATTCTGGGGTGGTTGATATTTAGCTATCTATAGAAGCAACCTATCTTGGAGAGGTGATAAATGTGTCTTAGATATCAGAGAAATGCCCAAGCTAAAGTTTATGAGGGCATACGTCAGGCCTAGAATTAAGTTGTAGTTTATTACTATTTCTGCATTAATTTTTTTTCTCTTTGGGATATTTTTATCATGAGGGTAGTGTCTTCCTTTCTAGAAGAAGAGAAATTAAATAATATGAAATGGGTCAAGTGTCATCTAGGAAAAAGAAAACTATTTAGGAGTCATGACTATTATAGTCATTATTGTAAGTCATCAGGAGTTGGGCATGGTTTTTAATAGTCTGGGTGAAATTATTTCTTAACTTTTTAGTTGTTCTTTATTCGATTCTATATTTATCAAGTACTGTGTTGGTGCCAGTGCATTTTTCTTGGTGTTTTATACATGATTTTCTTCATCCATGATAATGAATGTGACATCACTTTCTAGTGAGTTTTGTTTGTCAGGTACTCAGAGCCTCATTGGCACAGAGTTCATTGACAAAATTGAGTTTCAGGAATTCTAATGAGAACTTGATCTTCCCAAAATGTTGACAGTGATATTTTGCTTGAATTTTCTGTTGGTGTGCATGTTTGATATCTGATGTCCTCTTTTTAAACTAAAAATCAAGGAAAATCTTTTTGATTTTATGAAAAGTTTAGACAGATCTGGAAGCCTAAATAGTAACTTTAAATATAATTTGTAATTGCAAACATGTATATTTACATTGATAAGGAAACATTTTGCTTTTAATAATTGAAAGATAGTTGAAGCATAACATGACCTACTCTAAAACGTAAAGACCTATGCTAACTAATTTTAAACAAGATTTGTTTGCTTTGAGGATCTTTAAAATTTTTTACCACATTTTCTGCGTAAAAAATTTAACTTCTCTCAGAATACTGAGTTAAACAGAAAAAATAATCTCTTTTATTAATTTCAGTTGTAGATAAATTTTTACAGAAGATAGAATTACAAATGTTTAAAAAGATCAAATACCTTCTAGAGCTAGATGTTGGCTCAGTTGTGAATAGATCTGTTTGTCTAACTCTAATCTGAACTATTCTGATTGTCCTATAGCCTTAATTGATGTCTGTGTGGGTTTCTGTGTGTATTTTTCTCTTATTAATACTTTCTGTTTATGGTTATATGAGTTTGTGTTTTATCTGCTATCTCCAAAGTTAGAGACCTTTTTGGATGTATGTTTGTTTTACATGAGCATGGTCTTAAATTTAAGTGTCCATTACAAAAGCAGCTCAATAAATACTAATCTGTAGTTTCTAGATGCAGTCTGATTTATTTTTAATGAAAATTCCTATTTTTTTGTAATTTTTTTAAAGAATTATACATTTTTCTACTCCTGTAATGCTTTTCCAGTAGCTACAAAACTATTTTAAAAGGTCATTTGTTCCATTGTGCATACCATGGTACATGAAAAAGTATTTTTATAAAATGATTTCATTTACATGTTTTGACTTTAATATTATTCTTATAAACCATTTGTTTTTCAGATTTGTTTCTACTTTTTTTGGTAATTTTATAATTATGAGTTTAAAAAAATAAATTTATTTATCATACTTTTTTTTTTTTTTTAGGTTGCTATGGAGTTGATGGAGAGAGTGACTCTATTATGAGTTCAGCTTCTGAAAACTCCACTGAACCTTGGTTTTGTGATGCCTGTAAATGTGGTGTTTCCCCTAGCTGTGAACTGTGTCCTAATCAGGATGGAATTTTCAAGGAGACAGATGCTGGAAGGTTGATGTCATCATAATTCTGATGGGTTAATATGCCTGCTTTATAATGTATCTGCTTCTGACCTAATTTTTTCAGATACACACTTTTGTTTGGTTGTTTCTTTTTTTTTTTTGGCATAGAGTGAATGGACAGTAGGCTACATATGAGGGGAAGAAGAAGAAAAGACTGTTTATTGATTATCTGCATTTGCCTTTATAGCCATAGTTCCATTTAAACCCAATAATGACTTATGATGAGACAGGTGCTAAAGTTTTCCGTTTTATAAGTATAGTACCTGAGGTTCCGATCATTAAGAAATTTTAATTTAATCAAGGCACAAGATGGTGATTAGTCAAATTTGAACCCAGATTTGTCTGACTTCAAAAGTACATCGGGAGACAGAACCCATATGTAGTTTTAAAAGGAGAACTTTAATTTACAGAATTAATAAGCTATGATAAGAGTAACTGTGATATAAAAGAATAAAAGAATTCTAAGGGATACCTTAAGGCTGAGGAAGAGTATCCAGGGAATAAGAAACTTGGAAGACCCCTCCCCCAGGCTGGCATTCAGACTTACCGGAGAGGGTGTAATTAATTGCAGCCTACTGGATGGCAGAGTTGCTTGCTATTTTGCCTGGGCCAGAACTTGTCTTTAGTTCTTGGCAAGTGGATGTCTAGGCACAAGGTGCAGAGGGAACTGGGGCACCAGTGTGTCATCTGGAATGTGTGGTGTCTGTGTTAAGAAGGCCACAGGAAAGGGATACTCCAGGCTAGGTTGCAAGGTCACAGAGTCAGTAGTTCATGTATTTGGCTGGAGCAGAGCACTGGCAGATGCCCTTCTTCATCCTTGTTAAGATGTACTTACCTCCTACAGTGCCCTCTACCACTTCTACTAAGACAGCTAAATATCATGCTCATGATAAAGGAGAAATGCTGAAGGGGTTTTGTCCATTATTGCATAGCAGATATTTAAGGTGGGTTTGGAGCTGAGAGGCAGTAAATTGATAACTGGCACAAAGACCTATGTTTTTTTCTCCCTCCATTCACACTCATCTTTATTATTACATTTGAGCAATTGTCATCATAATTGTGTTGATATTTTTCATGTTTTTGCCCAAAAGACTACCATCTGGGGATGGGTGATTAAGATTTAAGAGTAGTTCCTGACCTCTTTTATTTTATGGATCACTACCTACCCACCTTCCCCACCCTCTATTTAAGAGGAGTATTAAAATATATTAAGTTTTATTTTATGATATAACAATATTTCAGTATTTTTTAAAAAACATTTAATATTAGGACAGGAACAATGTAATAACCTATACAAATTTTCAGCATTATTTTCCATATTTTAACATTGAAAAGGATAGGATACATTTTATCCCAAAATAAAAGATAATACTTATTATCTTATTAATACTTATTACTTTAGTAAAGATGCTTAGTATCTTATTAATACTTATTACTTTAGTAAAGTCAAAAAGTCAAAAATACTTCCCTCAATTAGTGGAGAGGCCCTTGAGAAATGTTGCCATACAAGCATGTTGGGATAGCATAGAATCTGTCATGGAATATTGGAGAACCCTCTGTGTTGATACCTATGAAAAAGTGGCTGAAATCTTAACTCTTCTTCCTCATTGCATGTCCAAAAAGATGAAATAAAATACAAGACATTAAAATTATTTGATATATTGACAGGAGTCTTTAGTCTGTATCATAGACATGGGCATTATTTCTTGTTTGGACTGCCCTGGGGCCAGATTTAGGGAATTTAGTACAGCTTTAAAAGTGTGTGCTTTCAAGTTGGACTCTCTATATTTTGAGTTCTGGTATTTTTTTATTTTTTATTTTTTTTACTGTGATTATAGGCATGTGATTTAACCTCTTAAAACTTTCTTAAAACTCATTTATCTTGAGAGGATTAAATGAGGTGACTCTTTTTTTTTTTTTTTTTAAATTTTTATTTATTTATGATAGTCACACAGAGAGAAAGAGAGAGAGGCAGAGACATAGGCAGAGGGAGAAGCAGGCTCCATGCACCGGGAGCCCGACTTGGGATTCGATCCCGGGTCTCCAGGATCGCGCCCTGGGCCAAAGGCAGGCACCAAACCGCTGCGCCACCCAGGGATCCCAATGAGGTGACTCTTATAAAACAATACAGTTTCTGGAGCATAATAAGTGGTTAATAAATGTCTCCATATTTCTGCTGCTACTTCTACTGCTGCTACTAGTGCTCTCTTATTGGTATTATACAACATTTCCTTAAGATAATTGTAGAGTACCACGTGCATAAATTCCTTCTGGTAACTACTTACTCCTTAGAGTTGAAATTTTTGGTGATAAATTGTGGTGAATAAGTAAGACAACTTTGGAAAACACAAGAGAACTTGTTTTACCTCTTGTTCATAATTTGAAAGTTTATTGAAAAACCATAAGGTACCTCTTCATGCTATTATAATCCACAAAATAAATTGTAAAGTTTTTTTCTGAATGGAGAAAAGAGGGGCCTTTTTAATTAGATTCACTGAGAAATATTTTTACTGACACCTATACAGTATACTGTGGATCTTACCTATACAGATAGTTCCCTTGATGGTACAGCCTGGCAAAAATTCCTTTATAGTATTTGAACGTTTTATTTGCATTGATGCACACACTCCTCTATAGGCTATGGTAGAAATTAAAGGTCTTGATGAAGTTTGAAGGATATAGTTGAAGCTTGATATACTTTGATTCAAGGCAAAAAAAAAAAGCCAAGAAGATTTGACAAGCCATTTACTATTCTAGCTTTAAATGGTAAATAGGAGGGCAGGGGAGAGAACAATGTATGGAAAGAACGAAAAAGGTTTTGAAAGTGACATATCACATGGGCTAATTAGACTTTTTACAATCTGTTTCTAATGGGAGCTGGAAGTTCTTCATAGAAAATGATGTGATTTAATGTGAGAAAACCATCAGTACTTTCTGTCATTACATTTTTATTTCATTCCTTAGGAAGAGTGTTTTACCTTGTCTTAAGTGGTCTTGTATAAACCCAATTATGGGAAATGTTAGATAGACTTTAATCCTTAAAGATTGCATGCCCAACATTATGCTCCAAGTACTTCATATTACATAATTATAACTTCCAAACTGCCTTTGTGGTGCTCTGTTCTTGGTAGTCACTTAATAATTGATTACTGAATGAAAAAATGAAGAATGAAAATAACATAATGGAAGTGGATTTATTTTACCTATTAAAAGGCACTATAAATACAACACATTTGAAAAATAAATTTGCTTAAGATATTTCCTGTTTTGAGTCCTTGATTAGTATCCACTTAGTTTGCTGTATTAAAATATGTGAGTTTAAAAGGATATATTAATAGTTTCTCTGCTAGAATGACAACTTTGGCTCTTCATTTTTTGGTGGTTTTATGTGGTGCCTGTTTTCTGTTCCTTTCACCAATCAACATCTACCCTTATAGTTCCAAGCAAAATGGACGTCAAAGTAGCAAAGAAAATTATTCCTTTTTGATTTCTCCATTCGTCTTAATTACAGAGTTCTAGAGTGTATGCAATTAAACAAATGCACAAAAAATTATTTGCAACAGGTATTAAAAAGGACCAAAATTGTCTCAGCTGTTTGATATGCATTTTAATAAAGACCCAAATTGGCATCCTCACATCAGTGGTTGGGGGAAATGATACACTTGTGTGCCAATCACACTGAAATGGCAGTTCAAATCTGTAGTACTTGCATGACTTGTACTAAAACATTTTCAGAAGGTCAGTATGAGGCAAGCAGCCAGCTGTTGAGTTTATCAAAGATAAACTCCTACAGAGTACAGTGGCATTTAATACACCAGTGGAGCATGAAAAAACTGTGCAAATTAAATTGAGAAAGCAGCTGCTTGTTGAAGATGTGTATCTTTTTATTGAACTCCATGGGCTGTGTTTGGAGGAGGTTAGATTAAAACATTCTACCAAGAAAATCTCAAAATCTTGGATTTTCTTCTCAATAAAAAAGATAATTTTTAAAGATTTGTCACTGTTTTCCCCAGTGCCTCTATAAAATGATTCTTAGTCTTATTCTTTTAAAATTTATGGTGTGTCACAAAACACAACCATGTAGCAATCATAGCCTCTTAGGCTGTAAAGCGGAATTTGTTGTTAATATAGTCACAAGGTTAAGAAAGATTTGCTGTCTCATTTTTACCTTATAGTAGTGATATAGATCTGTTTAAATTTCAAAATCCAGTGATCCCATATATTTTGTGGTTGTAAGTAAACAGAAGAGGTTCCTAATGCATTTCAAAAGTTTCAGTGCAGCTTTTAAAAAATAGAATCAACTCCCTTTTTAGTGTACTGAAACTTTGAGCATTCTTTGTTTAGTGTTACACATCATTCAGACTTAAAAAAAATACATGTGGGGCATATAAGTTGTAGTACAAGGGTTATATGGTGAACAGATAATGTGAAAAGGACTTCCTTATATTATTATAACTGTTCTGGATAGTCTTTTTGTTTTGTTTTGTTTTGTTGTAAATTTATTTTTTATTGGTATTCAATTTGCCAACATATAGAATAACACCCAATGCTCATCCCATCAAGTGCCCCCCTCAGTGCCCATCACCCAGTTGCCCCCACCCCTAGTTCGTTTCCCAGAGTTAGGGGTCTCTCATGTTCTGTCTCCCTTTCTGATATTTCCCACTCATTTTTTCTCCTTTCCTCTTTATTCCCTGTCACTATTTTTTATATTCCCCAAATGAAAGAGACCATATAATGTTTTGGACAGTCTTCTAGAATCAGTTTTAACCTGGGAAGAAAGAAAGGATGAACACCAAAAATTGTTTTAAAGTGTTCTGAAGGACTATCCAACAGCTTTTAGAAAAAAAGTAGCAAGAAAGAACAGTTTTACCTAATTACTACAGAATTACTTCACAGTCCTTAAATTAGATCCTTACTTCTCAGATGCTTAAAACAATGAATATGAATATCTTTCCCCACATAAGAAAATAATCTTTGGTTTCATTTGAATAGTGGTTTTGTGCAAATATTTAAGAATAACAGGTAAGTGCAAAGTACAATGAATTTAAGTGAAAGGCAATTATAGTTGTAAAGTCTTAGCTTTGGCTAAGCTGCTAGAAAAGTAATGCTTGTTGCAGTTGTCCTTATTCCATATTCTTTAGTTGTGTGAGATTCTGAGATCTGACCATAGAATTCTTTCAGTAGTTATTTGAGATGACACATTTTATGTTTATTTTCCTCTTGGGCATTTTATGAAAGGGTTTGATAGCAAAATCATATTTTCTCTTGTTGTAGGTGGGTTCACATTGTTTGTGCCCTGTATGTTCCTGGAGTAGCCTTTGGAGATATTGACAAATTACGACCAGTAACACTAACAGAAATGAACTATTCCAAATATGGTGCCAAGGTGAGATGAAGTTTTCTTGATTGTCTAAAAGAAAAATTTTACTTGTTTATATGGCTTTTTATTCATTTTTGAGTACAGAAATGCTTATTAGTAATTGTACTACTTATAGAGCAATTAGGACTAAATCATTTATTATTGATAGTAATTTTCCCAGAAAGCCAACCTGTGGGGTAAAATGATAATTGATACTGTTGCTATTTCTGTGGCATTCAGCATACTAGGTCAAATCAAATACAAACTTAATTTCTGACTTTACTTTTGAAGTGGAATTTGCCAAAATAATGAAAAGAGTATAAGAGGCACCTGTTATTTTACTTAAACTTCAAGGACTGTTATTTTTTTGTTAATGACTACATAACCTGTCTAGCAACTGATTCTCAGCCTCAGTAGTTTATAAATTGGTTTTTAGGGATGCCTGGATGGCTCCGCGGTTGAGCGTCTTGCCTTCAGCTCAAGGCATGATCCTTGAGTCCCAGGATCAAGTCCTGCATTGGGCTCCCTTCATGGAGCCTGCTTCTCCCTCTGCCTATGTCTCTGCCTCTTTCTCTGTGTCTCTCATGAATAAATAAAATATTATTTAAAAATTGGTTTTTATTGCTTGAGCTTTGGGATTATAAGTGATAAAAATACAGTTATTAATTTAAACTTATTATATAGTTACTACAGACATCCCTGTCATGTTAGAATGACGTAGACAACTGATACGTTCTCTTCCGTTGCTATCTTTTGGGAAATAGGGAAGGAAGACTCTTGAATAGCGTTAGTAACACCTTAGGTGCGGTGGGGAACTTAAAGATTCTTGAAAAATCCTGATATTGAAAATTCAAGAGTTTGACAGTTTCTGCTGTTACATCCAGAATATCCTCCTTAGGTTCTAACTACCACCTCCATTGCTCTCCCTCCAGCGTCACTCCAAAACTCTTGTGCTTTAGTTTGGGTAATTCCTGTTGAATTTTCTTATTATCAGATTATCTCTCTGATGCCTTTAATCTATAGTTTAAAAAAAATTAATATGTCCATATTTCTAGTTTCTGGCAGGATTAATAAAAATTACCTAGTCCACCATTGTTGGAAGTGAAAGGGACTACTTTTTGATAACTGCTTCATAATTTACCAACACAGAGCCTAGAAGGGACTAGCTTAAGTAATTTTCAGTAGGCACACGTTTTTATCATAAATCTACAAGCAATGGAACCAGATACTACTTCATATAACTGAAACCAGCAGTGACCTCTGAACTGAAAAAGAGAATCATTAAATACATAATTGTCAGCTGATTTTTCATTATAACTTGCTTTTGTTTTGAAGTATGATTAGGAAGTGGAGTAAAAAAAATTGTGTATTCTCTGGCTCATCTGCAAAATTAAACAGTGATGTGAATTATGACTGGGACAGCTCTTCTAGACCTATGTATCCATTTCCTAATCCTGGTTACTTTCTCCCCTGTATTCTCAGTTACTTAGTTTCCTAGCATTTTAAGTGTTTCAAGCAATTGAGAAGATTCTCTTTTTTTTTGTTAGATTGTTCTATAGTCCTTATAAGACTTTATTGTCAGGAAATTTTTCCTTGTATTCATTCTGAAATCCCTTGTTCAGCTATATCATATTACACTGAATTAGTTTGGGAACTATCCTGAACAATTTGGTTCTGTTTGCACTATTGTCATTCTTGAAATAATATAATTTCTCCATTTCTCTCTTTCCTTTCCTCTCTCCTTCTGTTTCATTCTTTCACTCTTTTTTTTGTTTTCATGTTTAGATTACTATTTGCTCATATTTTATACCATACACCCTCTACTGTTATTGGGGAAAAAAAAACCAAACAAACCTTAACCAAGCAGTAGAGTATCAGGATTTGGGTGTCTTTTCACATCTGTATTGAGTTCTTGCTGTTTTCATTCTTTGCTGATAGGTCAGTTTGTTGCTGTCTACCTAGCAGGTAGTCACTGACTGTTACAGTGTGAGAGTGACATTTTTAGTGTCTATTGAAACTTTTTAATTTTCTTTTTGTGTTTTCCTTTTTTATAATTTACTTAGAATATATTTACTTTAAACAGTTCTTTAATTGTCTGTTGACAATCTATCACAATTTAGCAGGTTTTTCTTTTTTTCTTTTTCTTTTAGCAGGTTTTTCTTTTATGAAGATTACTCTTCTTAGAGTTGTTTATATTTTAAAACTAAATTTTTTTTTCTTTCTGTGGTTTGGATAGTGAAAAGGATAAATAAATTTGGGGGGATTGGAAGTAATTTCAGTAGTTTAAATTTCTAGTTATATAGTTTTTTTCTTTGTGTTCAGAAAGGATATAAATAGTTGACTGTAACATGTCCCAGAGCAAATTGTTTACTTAAGATTACTTTTAATTCACTTGAAAGATACTTTAAAAATGCATGATTTCTTTGGCTGCAATTTCTTGGTGAAAGAAATTGGTGAATTTTCTCTGATTTACTGGTAAATTTTCTCTGACTTATTTTCTTTCATTATCCAAGCAGTATTCTATTCAGATCAGTGTAGCCTAGTGTTAAGAGCATGGACTTTAAAGTAAGATTACCCTGGTTTGAATACTGATGTGGCAGTTATTTTTTATGTTATTTTGAGCAGATTTCTTAAACTGTCTTCACCTCAGTTTTCCTGTGTATAAAATGGATATAATACCTCTTCTGCTTATTATTGTGGAATAGTGTAGCAAATGGTGGCATATATTAGTATATGTAAAATGTTTAGAATAGTGCCTAGCACATAGTAAACCTTCAAATTATTATTACTGTCATTATTGTATCAATGGAATTTTGGTTCATTAGAACCATAGAATTTTTCATATAAACTTCTTGCCTATAATTATTAATGTTTCTATTAATATGCTGTTGATTCACTATTTGTATTTTATGGATGCATTGTATGAGAATGAAGTCTTGTTCTGGAGATATTTTTATTCTGAGAGTTTTCCTATATTCCATTATAGGAGTGTAGCTTCTGTGAAGACCCTCGTTTTGCTAGAACTGGAGTTTGCATTAGCTGTGATGCAGGGATGTGCAGAGCCTATTTCCATGTGACCTGTGCCCAGAAGGAAGGTTTGCTTTCAGAGGCAGCAGCAGAAGAGGTAGGTTTATTTAAACCCATCATTGGTGAATATGTTCATAAGGCATTTCATGACTCTGTTATGTCCTACACAACAGGTGTGCATCATAAAAGAAATTAAGCTTATTTTAAGTCTTTGCCTAGATCACTGGACTAAAATTTCAAAAGTAAAAAAAATATGAGTTTTTTCATTTTTAAAGCTAAACGTTTGGAAAATATGTTAAAATTTTATTGGGAGATCTGACAGATAAAATGAAACATAATCCAGGTTGTTTTAAAACATTAAAATGTCAGCGTCTTGGATAACCTCACTCTATTTCTATAAATAAAATCATTACTCTGTCTTCAGTATCTGTATTTCTGTCTCTTTACAATTTGTTTTTAAAGATTTTATTTATTTATTTATTTATTTATTAGAGAGACAGAGTGAGAGGAGAGAGTATGGGCAGGGGGTAGAGAGGGAGGCAGGCTCACCTGACCTGGGGCTCAATCCCAGGACCCTGAGATTATGACCTCAGCTGAGTGCAGATACTTAACCAATTGAGCCAGGCACCCAGGTGCCTCTTTACAATTTTTTTTTAATTTTATAATTTTCCTTCCAGGTTTATTGGCTTTTTAGGTTAAGCAGTAAGTTGTTTTCCAAGTGTGTTTTGGGAGCTCCTTAATGTTCTTTCAAGGGATCTATGAGGTTAAAACTATCTTTGTAACAATATGAAAATGGTATATACATTTTTTTTTTTTTACTCTTAATTCTCTCATGAGCAATAGTGGATATTTTCAGAGATTATGTAACATAGCAATATAACATACTGAATGGAAATAGTTTTGAGAATTTAGCTCTCTTTTATGTGAGCTATCTAAACATTAAAGAGATGTGCAAAGATACAAAACAGTACCATTCTTCTCACTGAGTTTGTGTGTGTAAATTATAGTATTTTTAATAAATAAAAATGTTATTTATCTTAACATAATGAAATTATTTTTAAATGAATAAATATATTAAAATTTTATTATTTTAATTTCCAAAAGGGGACTGTCTAGAAATATAACTCACATAAGCTTTTCAAATCTCCAATAATTTTAAGACTTCAAGGAGTCCTGAGACTAAGTTTTGTTGATTCTTTAAGTTCTTTATGTAGACAGGTATTTGGATGTTTTGCTTGATAATTCTTACTGTCTATTCATGGTGGATCTGTGGTATATCTAAGTCTCTTGCATTCCTTCTTTTACTGGCTAAATTTTCAGTGTCTTATAAAAATATTTATTATATTGGGTCTTTGTCCTAGCTCATTTAATTCATAGACAGGAATCAAGTGAAAAAGATAATCTGATGAAAATTTGTTGTGTAGATTTTGAGGGATATAGTTTTTGAATAAATGAGTTCTACAGCAGTTATATGTTGGTATGGGGTTTTGTACTGGTCTCTGATTCTGATGAATTGTACTTTGATTAATGATGAAGGGTACTGGGTAAACATTGAACATTTTCACAGCTCTTAGGCAGACTTAAAGTATAATTAATTATATAATAGGGCTGTGTGGATTATTAGTTATGACTACAACTCAGAATGGTGGGCAGAAGTGCAGAGGGGCAATACAACTAAGATTTAGAAGACCAGATAAATCCCAAGAATAACTAAGTCAGAATCTGAAGGTTAAGTGTATTACTGTACTTGTAGAAAACTGAGCTTTGCCATCAGGAAGCCTCCTTTGCAGCCATTTCTTTTATAACTTACTGAGAGCTTTACCTTTTATACTATAGCAGCTTGGGTTCATTTGTATAGCCCCATTCACAATTTTTTGGAAGTAGACAGTAGATAAGGAAAGTTGGAGTGCTTGGGTGGCACAGTCAGTTAAGGGTCTGACTCTTGGTTTCAGCTCAGGCTGTAATCTTGGGACCATGAGATCAAGTGGCTACTGGCTCCACTCAGCCCAGGGCATGCTAAAGTCTCTCTCTCCTTCCTCTGCCCCCTTCCCTGCATGCTTATGCACATGCATACATGCACTCTAAATTAAATAAATCTTTAAAAAAGTAAAAAGAGGGGCATGTGAATGGCTCAATTGGTTAAATATCTGCTGTCAGCTCAGGTCATGATCTCAGATCAAGTCTCACATTGGGCTCCTTGCTCAGCGGAGAGTCTGCTTCTCCCTCTGCCCCTTCCCCTACTGGTGTGCATGCTTGCTCTCTCTCTCTCTCTCTTTCTCTTAAATAAATAAATAAATAACTTTAAAAAAAAGAAAGAAAGGAAAATGGGTGATAGAGCCATATACAAGACAGTGAAATTTAGTATGGGCTACAGTGATTTGGAGAGAGTATCTAAAGGTATTCAAATTCAAATGAAACAAAACACAGTATTAACTAAATAAATAGTTCACATCTGTGATCTACACGTCTATATCTCTGAGCTAAGCTGGGGAAATTTACAGAGGAAATTGAAATAAATCAGGGTATGGAAACTGGACCTGAGGCATTTTCCTTGTCTTGCTGCCTCCCTTAATTGATTAGGTAGGAATTCTGGATGCTAGAATAATAAAATATGACTTTTCTCCACATTTGCTGCCTTGTTAAGTATCCTTTTTTTTTTTTTTTTGCGGGGGCGGAGAAATGATTTACAACATATTTGCATGTTTCTGGTATTTTGCTACAAATACTTAACAGAATTAGAAAACTAAAAAGACTTCTGAACAATATTTTAAAACTCAGGACTTTTTATGAATCTATATCAATGAGGTTTGCTTTTGGTAGTAATCATGCTGTTAACAAGTTCTTGGCTACTTCTTAGGGTTGTACTTCTATAGACTAAGATTCATGTAATGTAATAGCATATTTAATTAAAAAACAAATTTTTAATTAAATTAAAACAGATCTATTGTTTGTGGGGATATCTTCTGTTTTACTTATATATGACATTCTAGGAAGTCCCCCCCCTTTTAAAAAGACTTGTTAAGTGAGATTTCTTCTTAATGGCTGTTTTATTTTATTATTTTTTTAAAAGTTTTATTTATTTATTCATGAGAGACATAGAGAGAGAGAGGCAGAGACACAGGCAGAGGGAGAAGCAGGCTCTTCCCAGGAAACCGGATTTGGGATTCGATCCTGCATCCTGAGATCACGCCCTGAGCCGAAGGCAGACGCTCAACAACTGAGCCACCCAGGTGTCCCTTAATGGCCGACTTATATAGGCAGTTTCATCCAGTGACATCATAAACGTTCCATATTCTAATGACTTCTGACATAGTACTTTTATCTCATTGGTGAGGATCCATTTGAAGTTTCTTCTTTCTGATCCACTGCGGATATTTCAGATTATTTATAATATTCAAATCATGGTATAACACATTTATTATTAAAGCTGAGCAATAGCACAGGTTCAGTTTTGATGAATGAAATTTATGTGATTATGTTTCACACCAATTAGTTAGCCTTAAAGTTATTTGTATTTTATGTAAAACATGGTCGTTTCTTCTGTGATAAAGTATGAGTCGTTATACTCTGTTATCATGCAGAAAATTCTCTTTGAAACAATATAAGATTATAGATTTTTTTAAATAATAAATTTATTTTTTATTGGTGTTCAATTTGCCAACATACAGAATAACACCCAGTGCTCATCCCGTCAAGTGTCCCCCCTCAGTGCCCGTCACGCATTCACCCCCACCCCCTGCCCTCCTCCCCTTCCACCACCCCTAGTTCGTTTCCCAGATTTAGGAGTCTTTATGTTCTGTCTCCCTTTCTGATATTTCTTACCCATTTCTTCTCCCTTCCCTTCTATCCCCTTTCACTATTATTTATATTCCCCAAATAAATGAGAACATATAATGTTTGTCCTTCTCTGACTGACTTATTTCACTCAGCATAATACCCTCCAGTTCCATCCACGTTGAAGCAAATGGTATTTGTCATTTCTAATGGCTGAGTAATATTCCATTGTATACATACACCACATCTTCTTGATCCATTCATCTTTCGATGGACACCGAGGCTCCTTCCACAGTTTGGCTATTGTGGACATTGCTGCTAGAAACATCGGGGTGCAAGTGTCCCTGCGTTTCATTGCATCTGTATCTTTGGGGTAAATCCCCAACAGTGCAATTGCTGGGTCGTAGGGCAGGTCTATTTTTAACTCTTTGAGGAATCTCCACACAGTTTTCCAGAGTGGCTGCACCAGTTCACATTCCCACCAACAGTGTAAGAGGGTTCCCTTTTCTCCGCATCCTCTCCAACATTTGTGGTTTCCTGCCTTGTTAATTTTCCCCATTCTCACTGGTGTGTGGTGGTATCTCATTGTGGTTTTGATTTGTATTTCCCTGATGGCCAGTGATGCGGAGCATTTTCTCATGTGCGTGTTGGCCATGTCTATGTCTTCCTCTATGAGGTTTCTGTTCATGTCTTTTGCCCATTTCATGATTGGATTGTTTGTTTCTTTGGTGTTGAGTTTAATAAGTTCTTTATAGATCTTGGAAACTAGCCCTTTATCTGATACGTCATTTGCAAATATCTTCTCCCATTTTCTGTAGGTTGTCTTTTAGTTTTGTTGACTGTATCCTTTGCTGTGCAAAAGCTTCTTATCTTGATGAAGTCCCAATAGTTCATTTTTGCTTTTGTTTCTTTTGCCTTCGTGGATGTATCTTGCAAGAAGTTACTGTGGCCGAGTTCAAAAAGGGTGTTGCCTGTGTTCTCCTCTAGGATTTTGATGGAATCTTGTCTCACATTTAGATCTTTCATCCATTTTGAGTTTATCTTTGTGTATGGTGCAAGAGAGTGGTCTAGTTTCATTCTTCTGCATGTGGATGTCCAATTTTCCCAGCACCATTTATTGAAGAGACTGTCTTTCTTCCAATGGATAGTCTTTCCTCCTTTATCGAATATTAGTTGCCCATAAAGTTCAGGGTCCACTTCTGGATTCTCTATTCTGTTCCACTGATCTATGTGTCTGTTTTTGTGCCAGTACCACACTGTCTTGATGACCACAGCTTTGTAGTACAACCTGAAATCTGGCATTGTGATGCCCCCAGATATGGTTTTCTTTTTTAAAATTCCCCTGGCTATTCGGGGTCTTTTCTGATTCCACACAAATCTTAAAATAATTTGTTCTAACTCTCTGAAGAAAGTCCATGGTATTTTGATAGGGATTGCATTAAACGTGTATATTGCCCTGGGTAACACTGACATTTTCACAATATTAATTCTTCCAATCCATGAGCATGGAATATTTTTCCATCTCTTTGTGTCTTCCTCAATTTCTTTCAGAAGTGTTCTATAGTTTTTAGGGTATAGATCCTTTACCTCTTTGGTTAGGTTTATTCCTAGGTTTATGCTTTTGGGTGCAATTGTAAATGGGATTGACTCCTTAATTTCTTTTTCTTCAGTCTCATTGTTAGTGTATAGAAATGCCACTGACTTCTGGGCATTGATTTTGTATCCTGCCACGTTGCCAAATTCCTGTATGAGTTCTAGCAATCTTGGGGTGGAGGCTTTTGGGTTTTCTACGTAGAGTATCATGTCATCGGCGAAGAGGGAGAGTTTGACTTCTTTGCCAATTTGAATGCCTTTAATGTCTTTTTGTTGTTTGATTGCTAAGGCTAGGACTTCCAGTACTATGTTGAATAGCAGTGGTGAGAGTGGACATCCCTGTCTTGTTCCTGATCTTAGGGGAAAGGCTCCCAGTGCTTCCCCATTGAGAATGATATTTGCTGTGGGCTTTTCGTAGATGGCTTTTAAGATGTTGAGGAATGTTCCCTCTCTCCCTACACTCTGAAGAGTTTTGATCAGGAATGGATGCTGTATTTTGTCAAATGCTTTCTCTGCATCTAATGAGAGGATCATATGGTTCTTGGTTTTTCTCTTGCTGATATGATGAATCACATTGATTGTTTTATGAGTGTTGAACCAGCCTTTTGTCCCAGGAATAAATCCTACTTGATCATGGTGAATAATTTTCTTAATGTACTGCTGGATCCTATTGGCTAGTATCTTGTTGAGAATTTTTGCATCCATGTTCATCAGGGATATTGGTCTATAATTCTCCTTTTTGGTGGGGTCTTTGTCTGGTTTTGGAATTAAGGTGATGCTGGCCTCATAGAACGAATTTGGAAGTACTCCATCTCTTTCTATCTTTCCAAACAGCTTTAGTAGAATAGGTATGGTGGTATGGTTTTTTCTTTAAAGGTTTGATAGAATTCCCCTGGGAAGCCATCTGGCCCTGGACTTTTGTGTCTTGGGAGGTTTTTGATGACTGCTTTAATTTCCTCCCTGGTTATTGACCTGTTCAGGTTTTCTATTTCTTCCTGTTCCAGTTTTGGTAGTTTGTGGCTTTCCAGGAATGCGTCCATTTCTTCTAGATTGCCTAATTTATTGGCGTATAGCTGTTCATAATATGTTTTTAAAATCGTTTGTGTTTTGGTGTTGGTAGTGATCTCTCCTTTCTCATTCATGATTTTATTAATTTGAGTCTTCTCTCTCTTCTTTTTAATAAGGCTGGCTAATGGTTTATCTATCTTATTAATTCTTTGAAAGAACCAACTCCTGGTTTTGTTGATCTGTTCCACAGTTCTTCTGGTTTGATTTCATTGAGTTCTGCGTGAATCCTTATTAACTCTCTTCTGCTGGGTGTAGGATCTATTTGCTGTTTTTTCTCTAGCTCCTTTAGGTGTAAGGTTAGCTTTTGTATTTGAGTTCTTTCCAGTTTTTGAATGGATGCTTGTACTGCGATGTATTTCCCCATCAGGACTGCTTTTGCTGCATCCCAAAGATTTTGAATGGTTGTATCTTCATTCTCATTAGTTTCCATGAATCTTTTTAATTCTTCCTTAATTTCCGGGTTGACCCTTTCATCTATTAGCAGGATGGTCCTTAACCTCCACATGTTTGAAGTCCTTCCAAACTTCTTGTGATTTAGTTCTAATTTCAAGGCATTATGGTCTGAGAATATGCAGGGGAAGATCCCAGTCTTTTGGTATCAGTTCAGACCCAATTTGTGACCCAGTATGTGGTCTATTCTGGAGAAAGTTCCATGTGCACTTAAGAAGAATGTATATTCAGTTGAGTTTGGATGTAAAGTTCTGTAGATATCTGTGAAATCCATCTGGTCCAGTGCATCATTTAAAGCTCTCATTTCTTTGGAGATGTTGTGTTTAGAAGACCTATCGAGTGTAGAAAGCGCTAAATTGAAGTCACCAAGTATAAGTGTATTATTATCTAAGTATGTCTTAAGTTTGGTTATTAATTGATTGATATATTTGGCAGTTCCCACATTCGGGGCATATATATTGAGGATTGTTAAGTCTTCTTGTTGGATAGATCCTTTAAGTATTATATAGTGTCTCTCTTCATCTCTCACTACAGTCTTCGGGGTAAATTTTAGTTTATCTGATATAAGGATGGCTACCCCTGCTTTCTTTTGAGGACCATTCGAATGGTAAATGGTTCTCCAACCTTTTATTTTCAGGCTGTAGGTGTCCTTCTGTCTAAAATGAGTCTCTTGTAGACAGCAAATAGATGGGTCCAGCTTTTTATCTAGTCTGAATCCCTGTGCCTTTTGATGGGGTCATTAAGCCCATTCATGTTCAGAGTTACTATTGAAAGATATGAGTTTAGTGTCATCATGATATCTATTCAGTCCCTGTTTTTCAGGGACTGTTTTTCAATCCATTCAGTCCAATGGATTGTTCCATTGGACTTCTTCTTAAAGTGGAATTTTAAGAGTCCCCCTTAAAATTTCTTGCAGAGCTGGTTTGGAGGTCACATATTCTTTCAGTTCCTGCCTGTCTTGGAAGCTCTTTATCTCTCCTTCCATCCTGAATGAGAGCCTTGCTGGATAAACTATTCTTGGTTGCATGTTTTTCTCATTTAGGACCCTGAATATATCCTGCCAGCCCTTTCTGGCCTGCCAGGTCTCTGTGGAGAGGTCTGCTGTTACCCTAAGACTCCTCCCCATAAAAGTCAAGGATTTCTTGTCTCTTGCTGCTTTAAGGATCTTCTCTTTATCTTTGGAATTTGCAAGCTTAAGTATTAGATGTCGTGGTGTTGAACGGTTTTTATTGATTTTAGGGAGGGATCTCTCTATTTCCTGGATCTGAATGCCTGTTTCCCTTCCCAGATTAGGAAAGTTTTCAGCTATGATTTGTTCAAATACATATTCTGGACCTCTGTCTGTTTCGGCGCCCTCGGGAACCCCAGTTAAATGTAGGTTTTTCTTCCTCAGGCTGTCATTTATTTCCCTTAATCCATCTTCATGGTCTTTTAATGGTTTGTCTCTTTTTTCCTCAGTTTCCCTCTCTGCCATCAACTTGTCTTCTATGTCACTCACTTGTTCTTCCACCTCATTAACCCTTGTCGTGAGGACTTCTAGTTTGGATTGCATCTCATTCAATTGATTTTTAATTTCTGCCTGATTAGATCTAAATTCTGCAGTCATGAAGTCTCTTGAGTCCTTTATGTTTTTTTCTAGAGCCGCCGGTAGCTTTATAATAGTGCTTCTGAATTGGCTTTCTGACATTGAATTGTAATCCAGATTTTGTAACTCTGTGGGAGAGAGGACAGTTTCTGATTCTTTCTTTTGAGGTGAGGTTTTCCTTCTAGTCATTTTGCTCAGTGCAGAGTGGCCAAAAACAAGTTGTATTGGGAAAAGGAGAAAAAGAGAGAAAAAAAAGGAAAGAAAAGAGAGAAAGAAAAAAGAGAAAAGGAAGAAAAAGAAGAGAAAGAGAAAAAAAAGGGTGGGGGAAGCAAACAGAAATCAAAAAGAAAAAAAAAAACATGGGGGAGTATCTTCTGATTCTGTATACTTTAAGTCCCTTGACTTCCCCTGGAACTTGTCCGTCTAGCTGGTCTTCTGGGGGAGGGGCTTGTTGTGCTGATTTTCAGGTGTTAGCACTTGGGGGAGCTGCTCTGCCCCCTGCCTGGTGCAGGGCTCAGTGCGGGTTGTTTACCCCGTGAGGCCCCAGGAGGAACAACCGCAGTGGCGGCGGCCAGCTCTGGAGCCCTGGATTCAGCTCCTGCAATAACTACAGAGCTCTCTGTCCGCAGGGCCTGGATGCTCCAGGGGCGGGGCCTCTGATCTGCTCAGCTTGGGCAGGAACGTCCTTGCTGTCCTGGGCCCTCCGGCCTCTGCCTGTCCCAGGGGGAGGTCGGATCCTGGGCTGTGTCCCCGGTGTCCTGTGCTCCCGGGCCTGTGCTGTTGTTACCGCGCTCCCGGCTGGGCAGCCCCCTCCGTGGAGCCACCGCCCGAATCCCTCCGAGCTGCTCACGGGTCAAAGCGTGCACGCACTGCAGCTCTTAGGGAGCTTGGCGCGGTCTCCTCGGGGCGCAGGTGTCTGTTAGTGTCCCAGGGAGCCCGAGGGCATCCCTGCCCTCCTGGGGTTCTGCTCTAACTCCCTGCGAGCCCCTTTCCACCCGGCAAGATTGGTGAAACTCCTGCTTTTCTGGGACGGAGCTCTCCTGTCCTGGGGGCACTCACCCCGGCCTTAGCCCGGCTCCTTGCGGGGGGGGGGGGGGGGCTCCCCCTTGGATGCCTTTAGTTTCTTTATTTCTTTTTCCCCGTCTTCCTACCTTGATAGAAGCGCGAACTCTTCTCACTGTAGCATTCCAGCTCTTCTCTCTTTAAATCTCAGGCCGAATTCATAGATTTTCAGGATGATTTGGGGGTTATCTAGGTAATTTGGTGGGGACAGGTGACTTGGGGACCCTACTCTTTCGCCATCTTGCCCCTCCCTCGAGAACAATTTAATAGAGTGGTTTCAGCGTTCATTTTCAAACAGTGGTCTCTGCATGTGCATCACTCCAGAGCTTGCTAGAGATAGGAAACCTCAGGCACCATACAGACCTACTGAATACATCTGCATTTGAAAAGGAACCCAAGTGATTTTGTTGCACAGAAAAGTTTGAGACCCCCTTGCTTGGAATGTCAAGATTATAGATTTTATTGATAATTTTTTTCCTGTAACCTTTGACTTAATGGACTAAAATCATTCATGGATTAAATTTCAAGGGCACAAATTAGATCTGTAGTTATTGAACTGATGCCTTAATATTGCTGGGAGGATCAGGATTGGTAGGAATGAGCTCTTGGTGGATCAAATAATTTTTCATGAATTCATCAAGAAGTTACATTGCTTAAAATTAGACATTTTATGTGAGATCTTCAGTAATACCTTTATGTGGCGGTTAGGCATTTGGTAATTTATATTTTTATTTAAAAAAATATTTAGTGTTCACTTTATGACAGTTACTCAGATGACTATTTCACATTGTACTTTTAATCTATCAGTAAATCTGTTAAGGTGTGTCTTCAGAATATATTTAGAATATATCCACTTCTTAATAAATCCATCACTGCTATCCTAGTCCTGGTAATCCTTTGTCACCTGAATTAATATAATAACATCCTAACTCTTCCCTTGTTTTTCTTTGCCTTTTAAGGATAGAGGATGACAATTTTTTTTCTTTGAAGAGCCAGATAGTAAATATTTTCGGCTTTTTGGGCCTGTGGCTTGTGTCACAACTATTTAACTTTGCCATTGATTGTGAAAACTGTCTTAGAAGAAATTATAAATGAATAACTATGGCTGTGTTCACATAAAACTATTTCCAAAACAAAATGGGCCCAAATTTGGCTCTCAAGTCATAGTTTGCCAGTCCTTTTCTAGAGAGTAGAGGATCTTATCAGGAGCAGCTAATATTGTCCTAGTAAGTTCTAAGTCAGATCTGGTCACTCATCTGCTCAAAACCCCTTCAGTGGCTTCCCTTCTGGTTCACAGTAGAGGCCAGTTGTTTGTTGTTGTTGTTGTTGTTTTTAAAATGATTATAAATCTCTGTGTGATCTGGGTTCACATTCCCTTTCTGACCTCATCATTTCCCCTCTTTCAATCTCCCTGGTCTTTTCTCTGCTCCTGAAATGAATGTGTTAGGTAAGCTCCTATTTTTCCTTGTGTGGGCTGCCCTTCCCTCTTATATGTTCTCATGGCTCATCCCCTCACATTTTTTTAGATCTTCACTCTATGTCTGCATCTCACTGTAGACATCCTGGTCACCCTGTCTAATGTTGTAGCACTTTCCCTCCATGACACTTTCTAATCCCCTTCCTGCTATTTTCCCCCTCTTTTTAATACCTAACCACTGTTTAATATATGTGATTCTTATCTATCTTGTTTATTGTGTCTCACCTTTATTAGAACATGGAGTTATAATGAGAGGGATTTTTTTGTTCTCTCTTATTTTTCACTGTCTTCAGTGGTTAGAATACAAGTTGAGAGAGGGTCCCTTCTATCAGTCAACTTTTGTTTGATCTGCTTTTTAGCATTACTGTGTTTTGGGGGTAAGATTTTATTAAAAATAATAAGCTTTGTACTATCACTTTGCTATCACTCAGTAAACCTCGCTAAAAAAAATAATTCTAGAGTAAAATTAGTTTTCAAATCATTTTGTGTTTTAGTATTTTCCATATTTGTTTTCCTTCCTATGTATCCTTGTTTTGATTTCCCATTTATCTAAAGGTATACCCTCTATATCTGAGGGTATACCTTTGGCATCCTTTTTTGATGGTATTGGAATAACTGTTTATTGTGTCTCCTTATCTCTTTGGTTTGCGTTAGATGGTGTTTCCTGCCATCCCAGCTCAGTGAACTATTAAAGCATATGTTAGAAAATAGATTACTTTCACTTTGGTAATTTTCTAAGCCTATAAACTTATTTAACCTTTATTTGAAGTTTAACTTTAAGAAGTATGATTTATTTGGAGTATATGCAGAGTATCAATTCCTTTAAAAATTCTATTTAAGCTCTATTATTAGACACTTACATACCTGGACAGAATTATTTAGGTTCTTAGAATTATTCCTTTGCTGATATAACTTTTTACATTTTGATGCTGTTTTATTTTTTATTGTTACATTTTGCCTTACTGATATTTTTCTTTTGTATTAACCTGGGAATATTGATGAGCCAAGTTTTTGGTACATAGAGTTTTTTTCCCTTAGTTCTTAATACTAGGTATAACTGTGAGTTTGCATATTAACTTATTTGGGTTTTTTGTTGTGATTTTATCTTTTGACCCCCTTTACCCATTTCTCTCATCCTTCTCCCTCTTCCTCTTACAATCAGTGGTCTGTTTTCTCTGTGAGTTTTTTGTTTTTTCTCTGTGTGTTTTGGGTTTGTTTGTTTTAAGATTCTACATATAAGAGTGATTATGTCCTATTTGTCTTTCTATATTTGACTTGTTTAACTTATCGTGATGTTCTTGAGTCTATGTTGTCACAAATGGCAATATTTTACTTTTTATGGTTGAATAATATTCCATTATATAATATATATCACAGTTTCTTTAACCATTCACCCATTGATGGACACTTAGGTTCTCATATCTTGTTTATTGTAAATAATGCTGCAATGAACATAAGGGCGTATATATCTTTTTGAGTTAGTGTTTTCATTTGCTTTGTGTAAATATCCAGAAGTGGAATTACTGGGTTGTATGGTGGTTCTACTTTGAAATTTGAAATTTGAAATTTTTGAGAAACCTCCACACTGTTTCCTCTAATGGCTGTACCAATTTACCTTCCTACCAATAGTGTACACGGGTTTCCTTTTCTCCACATCCTCACCAGCACTTATTTCTTATCCTTGCGATAGTAGCCATTCCAACAGGTGTGAGGTAATATCTCATTGTGGTTTTGATTTGCATTTTCTTAATGATGCTACTATGTCTTTCATATGCTGGTTGGCCATCTGTATATCTTCTTTGGAAAAGTATCTATTAATATATTCTGCCTATTTTAAAATCAGATTGTTTGAATTTTGTTTTGTTTTCCTATTGATTTGTTTGAGCTCTTTATGTATTTTGGATATTAGCCCCTTATCAGATATATGATTTACAGATATCTTTTCCCACCCAGTAGATTCCTTTTCATTTTGCTCATGGTTTCTTTTGTTGTGCAGAATCTTAGTATGATGTAGTTCCACTATTTATTTTGCTTTTGTTGCTTTTGCTTTTCATGTCAGATTTTAAAAAAACCAATGTTGAAACCTTTGTCAAGCATTTTTTTGCCTCTGTTTTATTTCTAGGAGTTTTATGGTTTCAGGCCTTATGTTCAAGTCTTTAATCCATTATATAAGATTTCAAGTTTCATTCCTTTGCATGTGGCTATCCAGTTTTCACATCATTTACTGAATAGACTATTCTTTCCCATTGTATATTTTTGGCCCCTTTGTTATATATTAATTGACCATATGTGCATGGATTTATTTCTGGGCTCTTTATTCTGTTCCACTGATCCATGTGTTTTATTATGTCAATATTATACTAGTTTTAATTATTGTAGCTTTGTAATACAGTTTGAAATTAAAGTACATGATGCTTCTAGCTTTGTGTTTGCTTATTAACTGGTTTGCTTTTTATCTTATTGATATAATTAATTATGTAACTGGTTGTATTAACTCTAATTTTCTGGAAATTTCAGAGCCACATTAGGAGTCTAGTATCAATATGCATGGGGCCTTCAAGATAGGTTTTGGCTGTTCATGTTCTAGATGTTGCATCTTACCTAGGCTTTCAGCAGGAAGTATTAGAAAATTTACCTGCAGTGGTCTAATAGTAATGTAGTAACTCTCTCATATGACAGGAAGTGTCATATTCGGGCCTTTTTGTAGTATTACCCCCTCTTCTTCTAGATTCTCTCATTAGAGTGGGATTTGGCTTCTCAGTCATCCTTTCTTTCCTAGGCTTTATTCTCACAGACTTTTGACCCCATCAGGGGGGTTGAGTTAATGTTGGCTCATTTACTTTGTGTTTTTTTAGGGAGTTAAATCAGAACATTGTTTAGTCAAGGTTATTAAGTTATTTTTGATTTAAGGTACATTTAATGTCAGAAGAATCACCTCTGAGCATTAAAGTCTGAACATTAGTATGGCTTTAGTATTTGTTATTCATGAAAAGGAAAAACAGTCTATATTGAAAAAAAAAATCCCATAGACTGAATGATATTGGCTTTATCTTTTATCATCACAGCTCCTAGATAGTTCTGTGATCTTTTACAGAATTTTAAGGAATAGTCTGTATGTCTTCCTTCACTTACTTTTCCTACCCATTTTACTTTTCCTATCTTTTTTCCTCATTGCACTTTTCACTCTCATCTCTTCCCCCACCATAGTCCTGACTTAATTTTTAAAATTAATAATTAAAACTTAATTAAAATTATCTTATACTCTGCATATTTTGATAACTACTCTAAATCCTGTTTTGAAGAATATAAGTGGTAACCTGTTAGATAAATATGCATCAATTCTGGTATTGATAAAGGGGTTATATCATTATTTTTTTAATTAATTTTGTGAGACCAGTATTGGTACCTAAATTGGGATGCCTACCATGAGATTGTATTTGTATCTGTACTATAAACCACAGTTTAAGAAATAATTTGGAATGGTCCAACTAAGTTTAAGAAATATAAAATATAATAATAATTGAAGATAGATCATATGTACTGAATAGAATATTAGTACTTTCCTAAAACTGATATTGGATAAGATTAGCTTCAGTTGCAGAATAAATTAACACAATTTATATATATATTTTTTGGTTAAATGGATGCAGTTAAAAAATGAAAAATAGAATTGATACTTTTAAAGTCTTAATATGATCCTTTAATCATATCTATATTTTTGTGCCATAAAGAGCTTTATACCTAGTGCCTTTGTAAAATCTGATGCCAAAGGATAATTTTATTTTCTTGGAAAAAGCCTTATTTTCCCATTAGCTAGGTTGGTATTTTTTTTATATATAAAAGGCAAATATAAAGATAACGTTTCATGAGGAGTAAAAAGAAACTATATATTTTAAAATAAATTTTATAAGAAATACTAAAGACTATAAATTTAGATTTAGTTCATCTTGGTTTTAGACAGTCAGTCCACATGAAATGTATAGAAGTGGTTTTAAGAATTAAAAAAATACTTAAGTCATAAGAGGAGGAAAGAAACAAGTGATGCATGCCAAATGGGGGAAATTTACCTTCACAAAAGAGATCAAGTTGAAGTTCTTAGATAGAACCTGAGTGCAAAGATACCAACAAAGCTAAGTTGGTTACATTCAGGTGCATTCAAGAAATACTACACAGCTCCAGACATAGTTTTCTTTATGGTTCAGAAGTATGCAAAGGACAAAATATGTACATTATTAAATTTATTTTTCTCTTTTAGTATCTAGACACCAGGCATTTGGGTATTGAATTTGCATTTAAAGATTTCATCTTTATAAGATCTTAAGAAATTTCAAGTACTAGAATAAGAAAGAATTCTTGCTCAAATTTATTATTTTTCTTTTTTGGTCTTCATTTTCTGGGAGTTTCAGATTTGAGTACAACAGTCTTCAAGAAATAAACCACAATTGTATGATAAATAGGTTAATCTTAAAATGCCTGTAAGACAACAATTGGGGGCTGACAGAAATAAAACTCAGCAAGCAGTTGTGGAATATGAATATATAGTCCTTATTGAATTCGTGTTCTAAAACCCGTTTAGAAGTGGCCTGTACTTTGCTTGTCAGTGAAATTTATATTCAAAATAACTTCATAACACTCAGTAAAGTCAGTCATAATTGAGGGCCTATGCATATGTGCAAGGCACTAAGCTAGTTATTGGGGTGGAGAAATCTGTCAGGGAGCGTAAAAAAAAGCTTTAAGGCACAATATTCAGCTAGGTGGGGATAAACAGTAAGCACAGTGAAATATTAAACAACCATACAGGATGGTATTAAAAGATGTCACAAGTGTCTACTATGGATAAGAACTGATGTAAATAGAGGAAGAAATTTCCCTGGAAGAATTAGAAACTTCAGCAGGATTCACCTATTTCTTTTTACCTTATCTATCTTATCTTTAGCTATTTAAGGATTGTAAATTAATGTGTTCTGTTGTCATTTACTCAATATATTTATTCAACAGATATATTGACCTATTTGTATTAGGCATTGTTACAGACTGTATAGAGATGGCAGTGAACAAAACAGATAAACCATATGCTCTCTAAGGTGGCTTACATTTGAGTGGCACGTGGGAGAGTACAGAAAGTGGAGAAGTGAGCAAAAAGAAAAAAAAAAACGAAAGGATTGTAATAAAATACAAAGCAAGGCAAAGTATTTAGAGAGTAAGGGAGGTAGGGTAAGAAGAGCTCCATAATAGGTGACATTTTATGAAAATAAATAAGGAAGGTAGTAGGGAACATATATTTATTTGAGAGGAGAGCATTATAGGCAGAAAGAGCAGAATATGTAGAGACTGAGATAGGAACATGCTTGGTTTGAGGATTAAGAAGGAGACTGATATGGCTGGTACAGAGTTAGGGACTAGGATTGGTAAGAAGAGAGGAAGGGGACATAGAATATAATGTTGGACTTGGAAGAACACGGAAAGGACTTGGGAATTTTACTGTGAGATGGAAAGCCATAAGAGTTTTGCATAGAGTACATGTGAACCTACTGATGTCTAAAAGGACCACCAGTAATTGTATTGAGACCATAGGGAGGCAAGGGTGAAAGTGAAAGCAGGGAGACTAGTTAGGAATCTATTGTAACAGGTTTTAGGGTAGAGGTAGTGAGAAATGCAAGGTTTTGTACGTATTTGCTGATGTGTTGTTTGTAGAGTATTATAGAAAGTGAGAGATCACAGGTAGCTTTTCTTTGACCTGAGTTCCTAGTAGAATGGAGTTGCAGTGTAGTGAGATGGAGAAGACGTAGGAAGAGTGGATTTGTTGCAGGAGAAGGGGAAATTAAGGATAGTTTTGGACATGTTGAGTTCAAGATGCCTATTCGACATCTTAGTGGAGACAGGAAGCAGGTAGTTAGCTAGGAGGCTGGCGTTTAGGGAAGCATTCAAGGCTAAAGATAGAAATTTGGGAGCTCTCAGAGTATAGATAGTATTTATGGAAAAATGGCTAGATGAAAATACCTAAGGTGTAAGAGTTGATGGAGGTGAGAAGAGGTCTGATGATAGCCATAGGGCTACTTAGCATTCATGGTTGAGAACATAAAGTGGAATCTACCAGAGAGATCAAGGAGTAATAGTGAGGTGAAGGAGAATTAAGAATAGTATCCCAGCGATGTTTGAAAGAAGAAGTGAGCACTGAGCAAGATTAAGGTTGAGAAATGATCACTGGATTTTGCAAAATGAAGGTTTTATTCCCTGGATAGGAGCTATTGGAGTGGTTGGTAGTCATGAATACTTGGGAGTGGAATAGAATTAAAGATAGCTAATATAGACAAGTCTTTATTATTTTCCTTTAAAGAGGAGCTTAGAAGCTGACCAGCATATGGGAGCCCAAGAAAGATTTTTAAAGCTTTTTAAAGAAGATAATTATGGTGTGTTTTTTATGTTGCATGCTGAAATATCCTGAAGGGAATGAGTGATCAGTAGAGAGAAGAAATGTAGGAGAGAGGTGAATTGCTGGAGGAAAGAGGTTACCTTAAACAGGAACAATAGTCAATTTATCCTAAGTAATAGGAGATTCGGCAGAGGATATGGATATGGATGCAGACAGATTGATGTATGTATGTAGTGATGGGAGGAAATGGAAGTTGCCTTTTTTTTTTTTGCTTTTTTCCTCCCTTCCCAACCCCATCCAGTGAAAAAAGAAACAAATAAGGTCAGCATCTGCCAGGCAGGAATAGAGAGGAGCTATTGAAGATTTGAGGGAGAGATGAAGTTATTTAATAGTCATCTATGAAAATGGAGAATAAATTAATTTGAGAACGTGTTCAGCTGTTCAGGTACAACTACAAAATAGAGGGAGAGTTGGAGTTACCTGTGCATCAAGTTTTATCAGGTGAAACTAGATGAGGACAAGCAAGAAGGTTGTTACTCCATGCAAAAGAGTAATTAATGGAATAGTCAGGTAAAGAGGGCAGTCATTTGATGTGCATGGGCTGTAAGAAGTCAGGAGGTAGAAAGTCAGTACATTACAGATCCAAATGGTGTTAAAAACTTGAGTCTCAGATGGAATGACCAGGATAGATAAAAGATGATGCTCTGAGAATGATATGTTTTAGTCATTAAATTATGGGAAGAATGTAGAATCTAGGTATAGTCATGGCAACTAAGTAGTTGAGGTGTAGTAGACACGAACATTGGTGGTATTATAATTGATAAGACAAATAAGCTCCTAACTCATTGTAGTATTTACACTTTTCTAGTTTCAATACATATTTGAGGTTTATTTTTATTCTTTAAAGATTCTATTTATTTATCCATGAGACACACACACACACACACACACACACACACAGGCATAGACACAGGCAGAGGGAGAAGCAGGCTTCATGCAGGAAGCCCGAGGTGGGACTCAATCCCAGGACTCTGGGATCATGCCCTGAGCCAAAGGTAGATGCTCAACTGCTGAGCCATCCAGGAGTCCCCATATTTGAATTTTATTATGAAGACACCAATTAAGCATCTTTACTTTCTTAAAAGTATAGTGTCTTTACACTTAGGGAGCTTTGTTTAAAAAAGAAAAAAATGTTTTTAAGATTTTAGACTAAATTATGCAGTTTAGAGGCCCACAGACTAACTTTGACCTGTAGATAGATTTTGTTTGATAGGAGATTTGTTATAAAAATAAAACCTTGAATTTGGAATGCCTTTATAGGTGGGGCATTCCAATTTGCCACAGGCCCTACAGGTCTCATATCTTTATTACACACCCCCCCACCATCATTTACTTTTGTCTTAAATTTTTACAGAATCTTTCAAGCCTTTTTACTCATTTATGTTTGTTGGTACTGTTTCTCAAAGCATTCTCATTTATTTATTTTTTAAAGATATTATTTATTTATTCATGAGAGACACAGAGAGAGAGAGAGGCAGAGACACAGGCAGAAGGAGAAGCAGACTCCATGCCTGGAGCCCGACGTGGGACTCGATTCCGGGTCTCCAGGATCAGATTGAGTCTCCAGGATCAGGCCCTAGGCTGAAGGTGGCGCTAAACCGCTGAGCCACCAGGGCTGCCCCTCAAAGCATTCTCATTTAAAACCTTTGCCTTAGACTTCCTGAATCAGAATCTCTCAGAGTTGGGCTTTACTTATCTCTACTTAGAGACCTCCTTAAGTGAATCTCATTGGTCAGGTAGTGGTTAAAAAAGTGAGATCTTACTCATTAGCCACAGATATTGGGTCAGTAATGTATCTCTCTCATTTTCAGTTTTCTATCCATAAAATTGATATTAAAATGATAGAACTCATCTCAAGTGGTAGTGATATAGAATAAATGAGATAGAATGTAAATGCCTGGCACATAGTAGACTTTCAGATGAATGTTTTTACCTGTCCCTTTTCCATTGGGAATGGATCTTGAAAGCTCAGTTTCTCTAAGGAGTTTAAAAGGATATTCCAAGTTAACTAATATATTAATTAGGACACTATTTCAGCTGGTTTAAGGAAACCAAATAATTTAGTGGTTTAAACAAGGAAGAAGTTGAATCAGCTCTAACATAAGATTCTAGACTGATTTGATATTCAGAGGAGTTTTGGTTCTAAGGATTTTACTTGTTATCTCAGCTTCCCTTAGTCTTTTGCACTTTCTTACATGTCAGAGATAGTTTATTTTGACTGAATTCCATCCATTGGAAGGAGGAGAGAGAAGATATGCAGCTTCCTTTCAAGGGCATAGTCTGGAATTTTTATCCATTTCATTGTCCAGAATTTACCACATGGCCATATCTAAGTTCAAGGAAGCTGGAGCAGAGATATCTAGGAAGGTGTTGCTATTACCCAGTAAAAACTCAGAGGGTTCTTCTAAGGGGAGGATGGGGAGAATAGATACTGGAAGACAGTGTTTTCTGTCATAGTTAAGATTTGCTCAGTATATCTGTTCATTACTGAGCAATATTAATCCCTTGGTCATTCTAGCTTTATAATTAGGCTTATTGTCCTCTAATCCCAAATTAATTTAAAAAATTACCTAGGTTACTTGTTCCTTTTCAGATATCTTTCAGACCTGAGATGACTGGTCTTTTTCCTAATTCAGAATCTTGTTCCTAATGCCTAACTCACCTATGCAAGCATGAATCCTATATCTGATAATTCAGTTTCAACCTTACCTAGTAAAACAATAAAACATTTCTCTAGATTTGGGCATTTTGTCTAAGTTTCAATATAATATTGATTTTCTTTTTTTTTTAAAAATTTTTATTTATTTTTTCATGAGAGACACAGAGAGAGGCAGAGACATAGGCAGAGGGAGAAGCAGGCTCCATGCAAGGATCCTAATGTGGGACTTGATCCCGGAAGCCCAGGATCACGCCCTGAGCTGAAGGCAGACACTCAACTGCTGAGCTACCAGGCGTCCCTAATCTTTATTTTTGTTTATCATCTTCTGTCACCAAGATTTAGAACATGTCATGAGAAAGTGACTGTGTGTATGTATATGTGTGTTAATACAATCTCCTACCTACATTTTTGTTACTTTACTTTTAAAATTATATGAAGTAATTAAAAGAAAAAAAAAGAAAAAAAAGTAAAATTATATGAAGTAATTATTATTAAATCCATTTTACAAATGAGTTAAGAGACTCAGAGATGCGTAGCAACTTGTTCAAAGCTGCAAAACCAGTAAATTTTGGAGCTGGCCCAAGATCTATGTTTAGGCTTTTGTATTTCCAAATTCTATAATGTTATTCACAGTACTGTATTGTGACATCTGTGGATATCACACTACAGAATTGAATAATGTATTTTTTTATGTTACGGATACCTTACATTTATATTGTTGCTGTTGCTGTTATTGTTATTATTTCCCTTTCTTTTCTTTCTAATTTGCTTCTTTTTTAGGGTCATCATCTCTCTTTGGGTTGTAAGACCCCACCTTAACATAACTTATATAAAAACTGTACAGAGAGCTTATCTTTATTTCTCTTCCTTAGGACAGATTTTTTTTTAATTTTTATTTTTTAAAATTTTTTAATTTTTTAATTTTTTAAAGATTTTATTTGTTTATTAATGAGAAACACACAGAGAAAGGCAGAGACAGAGGCAGAAGGAGAAGCAGTTTCCTTGCAGGGAGCACGATGTGGAACTTGATCCCAGAATTTCGGGATCACAACCCGAGCCAAAGACAGATACTCAACCACTGGGCCACCCACGCCACCCCACCTTAGAGCAGATCTAAAGAATGAATGTAGATTACATGTTTTGGTTAAATATTTATTTACAAATTATTTTTGGTTTTGATAGAGTAAATTTTCTCTTTTTTTCTTTCTTTCTCTTTTCTCTTTTTCATTTCTCTTTCTTTTCTTTTTCTCTTCTTTTCTTTCTCCCTACTTTTTATGAATAAAAAATGTACCCATTAGGTTAGTATTTTGAGAGATGGCTGTGAGAGAGCTGTGTTTTCCATTTGAAGTGTATTAAAGGTGATACCTAATGTGTTCAATTGACAGGTCTGGCTTTCTTAATCCATTTTTATCTTGGGTTGAATATGTCCCTGCATTGCTAACCAGTTAACAATGTTCCACTTATCTGTGGTTGCTAGTCCTGTGTTTTCTGGGTATATTGTCTTGTATTATTAATCTGTGTATGCATAATATTTAATGATGGCTTCAATCCAAGAGTATTAAAATCTTTTTGTTTTAAATGGTGATTACTATTTTTTTTAGGTGCACAAGTTACCTAATACAATATGTAGGATTTGATTTCAGTATTTTTAAATCTATAAGGCCCTTTAAATTTAAGGAAAAAAGTGTTAATTTGAAGTTGATATACAAGATAAGTTTCAAAGCAGCAAATTTTATCATTATGGGTAAAAATTACTTTTGTAATTTATTTTAGAAATAATCCACACTGTAGGAGATTCTTCAAAAAGGAAATATTTTCTCTTAGGTTGTTTATTACTTGTTGGAGTAAAAATGTTCACTCCCCTCCTTCTGTTTTTTGGTATAGGATATAGCAGATCCATTTTTTGCTTATTGTAAGCAGCATGCAGATAGGTTAGACAGAAAGTGGAAGAGAAAAAACTACTTGGCTCTACAGTCCTATTGTAAAATGTCTTTGCAAGAGAGGGAGAAGCAACTGTCACCAGAAGCACAGGTATGGAATTTATGCCCAAATTTGTGTTTTTTCTTTCAAGGTTATGGATTTCAGATTTCATGTGTGCATGCCAATGATATGTGAAGTATAATTATGAAATTTGCTTAGTTACCTAGGAAGTAGATTGTCATTACGGTAAATGGTGAATGTATTTTGTAGCTGATGAGTACTCCTCATCTAGTAAACATAGCAGCCTTTTATGAAGCATATTTCCAAATACATTGAAAAATGTGGCTTAGAGGAAATTATTCTATCAGTGCAGTGGGTTGACCATATTTTTTCAGTCTGTTTCAATATTTATGTAAAGGATCTGATCAGTTTGTCCATCTTTTAGAATGTATTTCTATGTAAATTAAGTGAATTCATAGAGACTTAACAGTTACTGAGAAGAGAAACTTCAGTTTAATCAAATTAGTTTCTGACAACTCTGATCATAGATTAGGACATAGAAGAGTTAGTAGGGGTAGACCTACTTTATTGTAACCCAAGAATAATACAGTATATCTTAATTACTGTGGATAGATATAATTTGCCTTGATATAGGAAATTCTGGTTATCTTTTCTTTCTCTAAGCGTGCAAGTAGAAATCATAAGGAATATGTTAGATTTTAATATTTTAAAAATTTGTATGCATTTCTTTTATAGGCAAGGATCAATGCCCGGCTTCAGCAGTATCGTGCCAAAGCAGAACTAGCTCGATCTACCAGACCCCAGGCCTGGGTTCCAAGGGAAAAATTGCCCAGACCACTCACTAGCAGTGCTTCAGCCATTCGTAAACTGATGCGGAAAGCAGAGCTAATGGGGATCAGTACAGATATCTTTCCAGTGGACAATTCAGATACTAGTTCTAGTGTGGATGGAAGGAGAAAGCATAAGCAACCTGCTCTCACTGCTGATTTTGTGAATTATTACTTTGGTCAGTATAGACACTAATGTATGCACATTGTCAATGAGCAAAGTGGTATTGAAAATGTTTGATAGTCTGTCAGTTTTTGAAATTTATTTATTATTACATATGTTAAGTAAAATTAGCATGTTTATTTTCCTAGTAAGTTGTGTGTTGTTATAAAATGCTGATTTTATGTATTTGTGAATAGGGTTAAAAGTACTGTAAACAATGTAAGATTATCCATGTCGTCATCTTTATGGCTAGCTTCTTTTGTGTGTTTTGTATATCAGCTTTTATTTTCTACTAAAGTAAAATTGGATATTTAATTTAAATAGAGAGAAATATGCGCATGATTCAAATTCAGGAAAATATGGCCGAACAAAAGAATATAAAGGATAAATTAGAGAATGAACAGGAAAAACTCCATGTGGAATATAATAAGGTAAGTTGGGTAATCAAAATAATGCTCTATTGATGATGTCATTTGTGATTTTAGAGAATTTCTATTTCTGTCTCATTTTGAAATTCTTAAGGAGTTTTTAGACTCTTCTCTACAATTCCTGCTCTTGTCTTCAATATCAGCAGTACACTAAGTGTTTCTTATATGCCAGATAGTTTTGAATATGTTACATATATTAACTCATAGTTTTCACTTCAGTTTTATTTAAAATTTTTTTAAAAAAAATATTTAATTTATTTATTTGAGAGGTAAGAGCATAAGCAGGGTGAGGCACAGAGGGAGAAGCAGACTCCCTGTTGAGCAGAGAGCCTAATGTGGGACTTGATCCCAGGACTCCAGGATTATGACCTGAGCTAAAGGCAATGCTTAACTGACTGAACCCACCAGGCGCCTCTCACTTCGTTTTTATGATATGAGCTATAATTATTGCTCCCATTTTTAGAGGAGAAAACTAATATAATCCAAAAGGTGTGAAGTTGTTTGCCCAGACTCAAGTCATCGAATTGGGGTTTGAGGCCAACCGTTCCTTGTTCCTAACTAGTGTATCATAGAACTTCTCTTTCTAAATTTATACAAAACTTAGAAACTTCCTTTAAATGACTGTTTTTATCTTGAATTGTTTTGTAATGTAACTTTTGATTTAAGAAAAATACCTCCCTATTTATTTATTTATTTTAAATTTCTTTTTATTGGAGTTTAATTTGCCAACATATAGCATAACACCCGGTGCTCATCCCATCAAGTGCTCCCCTCAGTGCCCGTCACCCAGTCACCTCAACCCCCCAACCACCTCCCTTTCCACCACCCCTTGTTCGTTTCCCAGAGTTAGAAGTCTCTCATCTTCTGTCTCCCTCTCTGATATTTCCCACTCATTTTCTCTCCTTTCCCCTTTATTCCCTTTCACTATTTTTTATATTCCCCAAATGAATGAGACCATATAATGTTTGTCCTTCTCTGATTGACTTACTTCACTCAGCATAATATCCTCCAGTTCCACCCACGTCGAAGCAAATGGTGGGTATTTGTCGTTTCTGATGGCTGAGTAATATTCCATTGTATACATAGACCACATCTTCTTTATCCATTCATCTTTCGTTGGACACCGAGGCTCTTCCACAATTTGGCTATTGTGGACATTGCTGCTAGAAACATCGGGGTGCAGGTGTCCTGGCGTTTCACTGCATCTGTATCTTTGTGGTAAATCCCCAGCAGTGCAATTGCTGGGTCATAGGGCAGCTCTATTTTTAATTCTTTGAGGAACCTCCACACTGTTTTCCAGAGTGGCTGTGCCAGTTCCCATTCCCACCAACAGTGCAAGAGGGTTCCCTTTCTCCACATCCTCTCCAACATTTGTTGTTTCCTGTCTTGTTAATTTTCCCCATTCTCACTGGTGTGAGGTGGTATCGCACTGTAGTTTTGATTTGTATTTCCCTGATGGCAAGTGATGCGGAGCATTTTCTCATATGCTTGTTGGCCATGTGTAGGTCTTCCTCTGAGAGATTTCTGTTCATGTCTTTTGCCCATTTCATGATTGGATTGTTTGTTTCTTTGCTGTTGAGTTTAATCAGTTCTTTATAGATCTTGGATACTAGCCCTTTACTGATAGGTCATTTGCAAATATCTTCTCCCATTCTGTAGGTTGTCTTTTAGTTTTGTTGACTGTTTCTTTTGCTGTGCAGAAGCTTCTTATCTTGATGAAGTCCCAATTTAAATTTCCATTCTATCTCTTCATTTGTAATGATGAGGGAGATCAAAAGAAATACCCTATAAAAGCAAAGGTGGCTAAAATTCTGGGCAATAAGTAGCACAAGCATATAAAACTGACATTGACTTATTATTAGAGAATGTTTTAAATGATAAAAAATTAATAAGAGATATATTTCCAATATCAGCCACACTGTAGTGAAAGAAAAACAGTACTGGGATTATATTTCAGAAGACCTGGGGATTCTTCTTGCTCATTGTATGATCTTTGCTAAGTTCACAGACCATCTATGATCCTTAATTTTCTCATTGGTAAAATAGTGGAAATGCATCTTGATAGACTCAAGGATTAATTAGCAGAATGTGTATGAAATTATGTAGAAAACTTATAATGGAATGATAAATATAGATATTATCAGGAAAAATGCTAACATAAAACAAAATGCTTAAATCTTATTGAAGCCACTTATTAAAAATTGGATAGCCTTATCTCAGGTATTGTGACTTAAATATATTAAAAATATGGACTATCAATACAAATACTCTTGGATACTTATTGATAAATTATTTAAATTTTCCCATGTTTTACTTTATATTTTAATGGTTTACTAATTTGGATTATTTACATTGTAGCTATGTGAATCTTTAGAAGAACTACAAAACCTGAATGGAAAACTTCGAAGTGAAGGGCAAGGAATATGGGCCTTACTAGGCAGAATCACAGGGCAGGTTAGTTTCTTTCCAATTGCTATTTCCTATGCTTATTTTCTTTATTATTTTCAAAGACCAGATTTCTGATACAACTTTTCTAACTAAAAAATTTTGTCTGATTAATCAGAGCCAACTAATCCTCTGGGGTAATGATAAATGCCTGAAATACATCTAGAGCATTGGAAGTGCCTGCTGAGAACCTGTAGCTTAATTTGGTTGTGTCAACAGCTTATTTGCAAAATTTTTTCATTGGCTCTAACTGATTGACCTGTCATTTGTGGTGAACTTAAGATTTGAAGCATGAGTTAATCCTACCAAATTTTTCTTATCTCTAATTTAGCAGTTAGATTTTTTTTTTCCTATCCTGTTCTTGCATTACATTTCGTTCTTTTTTTCCAGATGTAAAATTTAAAAGGCAAACTAGAGAGATTCGTTTTTGTGTTGATTTGGTTTTGAGCTATGTAAGAGATAATGGGTTTTGAAACTTTAATGTTAAAGTGTAGTTTCTCACCTTCAGTAGATGTCATTGTAGTAATGAAGAAATTACTACTTGAACATTTTTAGCCTGTTAATGTTCTTGGTATTGAAAAGAAGAATCATTTGCCAAGTAGATTTCTTTGAATAGAATACTGTGTATATAATTCATAAATTAAAAATTTATTCAAATAATAGTTTCGTTTTAAAAGGATGATGGAGACTCACTGTAGTCCTTTCGCAATGAAAATAGTCTTATTGTGAAGGAGGGTTATCAAAGGAGATATTTTTTCATTGTACTTGTTTCAGAAGTTTATAAAAGGTCAAGTTTATCATACAATTTGTGTAGAGTTAATATTTTAGAAAGTAATAACATACTGATAAGTATTGTGGTATGCCAGCTTTGAAGGTGCTTACTTTTGTGGAGAGGAAGTATGTGGCTTGTGTTATAATGAGTAACAATTTAAGAGGTGACAATGAGGAGTCACCTATGGTGAATTGACCTTTCTTCCTATTGATAGATTGTTGATGGATTTTTGGAAGATTATGGCATTTTATATTTAGAGAACTTAATTTAACATTGAGTATAAGACTGTGATTAGTTTATTTGCCAAGCCAGCATTATCTTTTGGCTTGCTTTGCAAGATAGTCTCATAAGAATCTCCTACTTAGTGTAAAACATTATCTACCATAAAAGGGCATTTTTATTTATTAAATGATTTTTAACAGAAGTTCACAAATTTCCTTGTGCAAATGCAAAATAACACAGAAATAGAATTCATTTGTACCACTTGCATGACACTTATTTCTAGTTGGTTGAACAGATGCCGGCCCACCGGGCCACTGAGAAATGAGTTTGATAGATGGTTGCTGTCTCAGAAGCCAGCATACTACAGATTAGTAGAAAACCAAAAAGAATCTCATTCACTTTGTGGAGAGTTTGGTCCAATAAGATAATTTTTCTAATTAACCTATGGAGCACCAATGTAGCTGGGATGTTAAGGAAAATAAACGGCTTCAATATTCTTTTTGTCAATTGTATTGTGTGTGTGTGTTTTTTTAAGCTCTTAAATGCTTGTCCTTGTCTTTCACTTTTAAAAGCTAAAGTAGAAGTTTAATTTTCATGATGTTTTAGTATTTCACTGAAAATTGATGGAAGTATGTAATTATGGGTTTCTAATGGAAATAACTGCAAGACAGAAACTCATTTTAATTCTTTTTGCTGGTGTAATAGCTGGTAAAACATTTCTCCCTCACAATTCTAGCATACTTAGTTAACTTGAGTGGCAAATAGAGGAGAATGTTGCTTTATATTTTTTCTTTAAAACAAAATAAACTGCATTTGTTCAAATCAATAGAAGTTGAACATACCGGCAATTTTGCGAGCACCCAAGGAAAGAAAACCAAGTAAAAAAGAAGGAGGCACACAAAAGACATCTATTCTTCCTGCAGTACTTTATAGGCAAGTAATAAAATGATAACAGATTGATATTGTATATTTTTAAACTCATACCTTTAATAACAAGATGCTTCAAATAGTTGTGAATGAATTAGTCCATGCCAGAACTTACGTTAAATGCATTTGAAATTCATTTTATGAATATCTTCATTAAAGATGCTTTTTAGGTTGAATGACAGAAGAGATTTTGCTCCTCTTTTAATAATAAGATAAATTACTTATATCCTTTAAATAGGTGGAAATATATATCCAAAAGTTCTGTGGAAAGTGAACAGTCAGTCTTCTTTGGGAAATTGAAAACTGACTTTAAATAATGTAGATGATCATGTTCTTAAATAATTAATATATCATATTAATGTGCACTGATATTTTATTTTACTTTAATGAATTTTGAGCTTTGCATGTGTTTTTAGGTAGTGATAGGTATCATATACAGTCTCAATTACTGCTTTTTTGTACAGTGGTGGATAATAAAGATAATTTCTTGATTTGAATCTGTCCATTTTTTTTTCTGTGCTTAGTTATAATAATTTTATTTCCAGAAGTATTTTTGTTTTTTACTTTCTGTCTCAAGAGTTTATAGTGTCACCATTATATAATAATTTTACATAGCCAAGACTTCTTTCCATATATGAATAGGGTAGGATCTTTTTTAATGTAATTGATCATGTTAAGTGGAGAAAATTAGAAGATGCTAGTGTGTATATATATATATATATATGTACATGTATGTATATACACACACACAAGTGTGTATATTCACATGCATACCTATATATGCTATGTAAATACACAAGTATTCTTCCCACAACTTCTTCCTTTCTCAGAAGTAGCAACAATATCAATCTCTAATTACTTTCCATTCTTAGTTGGAAGCTCCCTCCAATATGTAATACTAAATGACTTCCTTGAATAGTTGGAAAAGCCTGCTAGTATTTTAGCGTACAGCATGAAGACTAGTACATTCTCAGTCCAGTTTTTCCAAACAAAATTGGTTCATTTGGGACCATCACTTATATCACAGTGCTTATGACTTATCAATACAGTTCATTTTTGTTTCAAAAGTATTTAAGTGATTTTTCCTTTTTTACTCTGAGCAGTGAGACCAAGTACTAGTTGTTGTTGTTGAATTTATGTGATTTTTTTTCTAGGATAATTTAAAAACTCAAATATCATTGTTTTTGTACATGGATGGATGGCTCTTAAAGATTCTCGACAACTTTTCCTTCACTCTTTATGTTCCCAATATAAAACTCCTAGATTTTTAGGTCATGGTCCTTGTGCCCTCAGGGGTAGTTAAGTTGCCTTTTGCACAAGAAAAATTGGATTCCTTGAAAACAAACAAAAATCAAGTAACAATAACAATAATAGTAAAATGCCCCATTCTTTGTAATAAATATCAGTTGGTATATTTTTAAGACTTAAAGTCAGATTTTGAAAAGATACTTATTTATAAATGTAGCTTGTTTACATGTTCAAGATTCTTTGGAAGGTTTATAATTAATGGTAGAAAATAAACTGAATTTTTTTTTTGTAATTTTAAAGAAGTACAATTTGGAAAAGTTTTTTGCTTAATAATTTAGAGAAAAATTAAGTTAATATTAAATGAGTTTTAATTGATAATTGAAATTAAGATAGTGATGATGTTGAGAATACTATCTTAGATATGCCTTTCTCTGAAAGGTTTGACTCCAGAGCAATATTTATACTAGATCTGGCTATTTTTGTAGCCTCAAAAATATTTAGAACTAATAATATTTAGAACTAGTATTGATGTTATAAAAGGGCGTGTTATGAAAAAACGTTTAACAGAAGAAATTTTAAGTTAAGGTGATATTTTGAAATTTTAAAAATATATTATGAATAACTGTCTCACTAAGATAATTAATATTCTAATGCTTTATTTGCTGCCTTTATTCAAAGTTGTGGAATTTGTAAGAAGAACCATGATCAACATCTTCTTTTATTATGTGATACCTGTAAACTCCATTATCACCTGGGATGTCTAGACCCTCCTCTTACGAGAATGCCAAGAAAGACCAAGAACAGTTATTGGTAAGTAAAATGAAAGATATTTTAGTGTTAGAACTAGTTTGCTCTCTGTTTCAACAGTGTAAGATGAAGTGTTACATTGTATTGCTTCACAGTAAAGTTCTTAGGACATTTTTAATTGATATTTTTATAAATATTTTTCTAATTTTGTTGAAGTATAATTGACAATTAAAAATCATATATACTTACGGTATACAACTTAATGATTTGAGATATATATATATATATACACATTGTGAAGTAATCACAGTAATCAAGCTAATTAACATATCCATGACTTCACATAGTTTTCATTTTCTTTATTTGTGATGAGAGCACTTTAGTCATAAATATTTACTATAATATATGAATAAACCTGTAATAGCTTTTTTTGAGATAGGAATTTTTACTTTATCAGGAATTTGCCTCCATATTCATACTTTTATTTGCAATTTAACATTTTTAATTAGTTTCACCAAGGCTTTACTTTTGGTATTTTTCGTTTGTGTTAGTTATATTTAACTGTTTTTTGCAAATCTAGAAACATTTGGCATACGTTTCTAAATTTTTTTCATTAGCATGTGTATTACATTAGTAATAGTAGAGAGAGAAAGAGAGAGAGCGAGAGAGAGAGAAAGGCAGAGACACAGGCAGAGGGAGAAGTAGGCTCCATGCTGGGAGCCCGACATGGGACTGGATCCCAGGTCTTCAGGATCATGCCCTAGGCCGAAGGTGGTGCTAAACTGCTGAACCACCCGGGCTGCCCCCTTTCTAGTTTTAGAAAAGAGTAAACCCCAGGTTCTTAAAATGGTAATTTATACGTAAAGCTATGTGTTTGTCAAACACATTAAGCATGTTTTCTGACCTCATTGTTTTATCTTGTAAAGCATTCTCTGTTCGTTTTATTAGGCAGCTCACGTTCTTCACCATTTTCACAGAATTGCTTTTTCATAGTGTTTTTTTTTTTTTTTATCAGTTCGTCTTGAGACAGCCCTACCAGTCTGCTCTTTACAAGTATAATGGAGTGTGTGTGCGTGTGTGTATACTTTTTTTTTTTTTTTTTGATATTATTTGCTTTTGAAACCAGAATTTACTAAGAAAATGCTGTGGGTTATTAGAATGCCAGCAGTGTTAGTAAGCATCCTAGGTGTTTTTTTTCTTTTTTAAGATTTATTTATTTGAGAGAGAGAGAGTGAGCATGTTGCATGCACAGCTTGGGGGAGGGGCAGAAGGAGAAGGAAAGAGTCTTTAAGCAGACTCTGTTGGCATTTGGAGCTCAATGCAGTACTTGATCCTATGACCCTGAGATCACAACCTCAGCTGAAACCATGAGTCAGACTCCCAACCAGCTGTGCTAGCCAGGTGCCCTACATACAGTTGGGTAAAAAAGCCAGTTTGGTAGTCTCCAGGGCCAGGGTGCTTTGTCATGATCTTTGACATGGAGATATGCAGTTCTCTCCTTAAATGAGATTATGAACTTTTCTAATATTGCTCTTCCTACAGAGCTCCGATTTCCAGTATGTAAATTCCTGGAAGAACTTCACATGAACTGTCTTGCCTGGAATGTTTCAGGGAAAGCACACCTCAAAAGACCTAAAACCACTTAGGGTCCTGTACATTGGCTATAGTGTTTTATTTTATTTATTTATTTATTTATTTATTTTAATTTTTTTATTTATTTATGATAGTCACAGAGAGAGAGAGAGAGAGAGAGAGGCAGAGACACAGGCAGAGGGAGAAGCAGGCTCCATGCACCGGGAGCCCGACGTGGGATTCGATCCCGGGTCTCCAGGATCGCGCCCTGGGCCAAAGGCAGGCGCCAAACCGCTACGCCACCCAGGGATCCCCGGCTATAGTGTTTTAAAATAAAAGAAGTTAATACTGTGGCAAAGTGAAGTCTTTAGTATCTTGATTAGAATTCTTTTGACCTCTCAAATCAACTTAGTTTTGCTTAGCAGTTAATTGAATATATTAGTTTTAGAGTAAGTTTTATAGAATTATAGTTTTCTTTAGTGTATCTCAAATGTGAGAGACACTTTTTGCTTTTTAACATTTTCAGCTTATTTTTGAAGTTAAAGATAATAAATACTAAAGCAATTTCACTTCCCAATTATTTTATGTTACCTGTGCTCTTTGCCTAAGTCTATTATATATGTATGGTAGAAAAACTGTAATGGTGTGCTACTATGTATCTTTTCCCCATTCTGCATTCTCTGATGCCATGTTGGTAATTTGAAATTGATTATGGTTAGTAGTAGTCATACTGCAGAAATTGGCAAATGCTACACAACTTTTTCCCATAGATGGTTAGGTGTTAGATATTTACTAGCACACCACTGCCTAACCTCTGCTTAGTTTCCATTTAGTTCTTCTCAGTCTTTTTCTTAGGAAAAGAGATCTTAGAAAGGTCCTTTCCTCTGAGGGAAAAGGCTCGTGGATCCTTATCTCTTGACTGGGCCTGTTATTGACTTATATTTATACAGAGCCTACTGGCACACATTTCTGAATGTCACCAGTTACTCCTTTTGCTGTCTGTATGCTATGTGCATGTTCTGCTTGATAGAACATTCTAAGCACCTCCTGTCCAGCCTTTTTTTTTTCTCCCCAGTATCAGCACTGCTTTTGGGAGATACTGGTTTGAGATCTGGTTGCTTTCTGTTTCGTCTATACCATAATAGTTTACTGCTTATTTTGGACTGATATAAAACATGACAGGAAAGATATGAGACAGGAAAGAATAAAGATGCAGAAGTAGTTATTGATGGAGAGTAGGGAGGTTGAGTAAGTTCACATCAGACAAGCTCTGACTTTTCAGTGAAATGGAAGTAGTTTGTGGAAAGGGTGGGATGGTGATGGGGGCTTAAGAAGATAGGACATAGTTTCCAGTACTTACTATGGAAAAAAAAAAATCATGGATGACTTGCTGAGGCTATATGCCAAGAATGTTTGGTAAATTAGTTTAATAAATGTGATTAATTTTTCTTCAATAGTTCTTAGTCCAAGAGCAGGAAAGGGAAAAATCCAGGGACTTCTTAGGTTGAATTAAGAATGGGCAAATCAGGGACATCTGGGTGGCTCATGGTTGAGTGTCTGCCTTCAGCTCAAGGCATGATCCTGGAGTCCTGGGATCGAGTCCCACATTGGGCCCCCTGCATGGAACCTGCTTCTCCCTTTGCCTATGTCTCTGCTTCTCTTTCTGTCTCTGTCTTTCATGAATAAATACATAGAATCTTTTTTTAAAAATGGGCAAATCAGATTAGAATGCTAGGTGTGTGAGAAATTTGGCAAGGGATAGGCTAGTGAAGGTATAATCTAGGCTTCATTTTGCTTGTACTTACTCCTCTTGTTTGAACTGTATTTTTTCTTAGTTTATGTTATTTTGGTTTGTTTATTTTTAATATATGATGTTGCACACTGCCTTACATTCTTCTAAGACAAGCTTGATAGTGTATAAATAAATAGTAAGGGTTTGGTTTATTAGAGTAGCTCAAATAAGAAATAATTCTTTTAATTTTTGAGAATTCTTATGTTTCCATCACCCATCTGATCAGAATTTGTCTTGCCTTTTCTAATTAGAGAATATTCTGAAAAAAACCACAATTATTCTGAAGAGTATTATTTGACAGATAATTGAGTGATATTTATTATTCCTTTATTCTTTGGAAATACCTTGGTTTATTCTTTTAAGATAAAAGAAAATCTATAGCACAAATCCTTCAGTAAATAATTTACAAGTTTCTTCCCCTGTTTTTCTTAATAATTTATTCTCCCCTTCCTCCATGAATTCTTTTTCATTTTATTGAGACATAATTGACATATAACCTTGTATTACTTTTAGGTGTAAAACATAATGATTTGATAAATGTATCTATTGTGAAATGATTATCACAGTAAGTTAACATCCATAGCAACCCATAGTTAAATTTTTTTTTTTTTTTCTTATAATAAGGACTTTTAAGATCTAGTCTCTTAGGGAAGCCTGGGTGGCTTAGTTGGTTAAGTGGCCAACTCTTGATTTCATTCAGGTCATGATTTCAGGTCCTGGGATGGAGCCCCAGGTATGGCTCCATACTCAGTGTGGACTTGGCTTGCTTGTGCCACTCCTATGGCACAAGCACAGTGTACCCTTGCTTGCATTCTCTCTTTCTCTCTCAGATAGATAAAATCTTTAAGAATTCTCTTAACAACTTTCAAGAACACTATACAGTATTATTAACTGTAGTCACTATGTTGTGTGGTACATCCCCAGGATTTATTTATTTTCTTCTTTATTTTTGAGAGAGAGAGTGGGAGAAGGGGCAGAGGGAGAGGGAGAGAGAGAGAAACTTAAGCAGGCTCCACGCCCAGTGCAGAGCCCGCTTTGGAGCTCCATCTCACAACCCTGAGATCATGACTTGAGCTGAAATCAAGAACTGGGTGCTTAACTGACTGAGGCACCCAGGCACCCCTCCCTTTTTAAATTATTTATTTTTAAGGACATATTTATGTTTTAACTGGAAGTTCATAACTTTTGATCACCTTCACCCCTTTTGCATCACCACCCATCCACCCTCCACCTCCCCCACTCTGGCCTCTGGCCACCACCAATTTCTACTCTATATTATTTATAAATTTGTGGGTTAAAAAAATACTCCACATATAAGTGAGATCATTGAATATTCACTTTTGACTTGTTTAGCATAAGTCCTTCGAGGTCCATCCATGCTGTTACAGATGGCTAGTATTTCCTTCTTTTTATGGCTGAATAATATTCCATTATATATCTATACCACATTTTCTTTATTAATTCATTGATGGACACAGGATATTTCCATGTTTTTGCTATTATAAATAATGATGCATGAACATGGGGGTATAGATATCTTTTCAAGCAAGTGATTTTTGTTTCCTTTGGATGTATACTCAGAAGTGGAATTGTTGGATCATATGGTAGTTCTATTTTTAATCTTTTTGTTTTATAAGATTTATTTTTTTTAGAGAGAGAGACGCAAGTGGATGGAGGGGTAGAGGGAGAGAAGGAATCCCAAGCAGACTCTGTGCTGAGCTCAGAGCCTGACTTGGAGCTGAACCCATGACCCAGAGATCATGACCCAAACCAAAACTAAGAGTCAGATGCCCAACCAACTAAGCCACGCAGCTGTGCCCTATTTTTAATTTTTTTGAAGAACTTCCACGGTAGTTTTCATAGTGGCTACACATTTCCTGCCAACAGCGTATGAGCATTCCCTTTTTTCTGCATCTTCTCCAACAATTGTTGTTTCTTGTCTTTTTGATGACAGCCATTCTGATGGGTTTGAGATGATATCTCATTGTGGTTTTGATTTGTATTTCACTAATTACGTTTTATATGGGGACCTATGAAGATTTTCCTTTAAAAAGAGGGAAAACATGGAAAAAACTTATAGATAAGGAAGAAAAAAAACAGACTGTTATGGAATCTTTGAAGACTGAAAGAAGTAATTTATAAAGAAAAAAAAGCAAAACATGAATTATATATAATATTTGAGAGATATAGTATCATTGAATTTATTACATTTAAAGATTCATAAAATCCTTTTTTTCTCTAACATATGCAGGTAAAATTTTCTATAAACTGAATTAGTATTCCTCCTTGTCTTAGCATTATTATGCAATGGAATTGTTTTTCTTTAGCAATTGAAAAACTTTAAACCTGCTTGTGCACATAAGATGCAATGTATGGTGTAGGAGATGAAGAAGGTATAGCAAATGAGAAAAACATCTTTTGCATAAGTTCCTGATGAGAATTTTTATTACTAATACTTTAAAAATTCCTTTTTAATTAATTGAATATTTTGATTACTTAAGATTATTTTTAACATTTTGTGTGATAATTATAAATTAATAGGATTCTGTTCCCTTAGTAGCCTATGTTAAGTAAAAAATACACAAGATTAAATATACAGGATAGCAGCTTAGTGGGTTATTAGAAGAAGCCAGGTGAAGCCACATTAGGAAAGATATTTTTGATTTCACTCCTAAACATTACTTAATCCTACTGAATTGAACAAGCCATAGCTTTATCCTAAATTATTGTGCCTAGCACCTTGTGTACTGATTAATGTAATAGAGATGCTTTTTCATATCTTAAATGGCACATAAAAGATAGAGACTAGAGTACTTAATAGATTGTTGAAAAAGTTTTAAGTAGTGTGTCCCATCTGTATGGACTTTGTACTGTAACTGTCACATGGCAGTTGTTTTGAAACAAATAGATGCATTTCTGTATTGTTGGTAACATTTTGTTTGGATTTTTTGCTTGTTCAGTGTTTTGTGGAGTTTAGGGAATAACAATTCTACTGTCACCTAAATGTATTATATTACTTTTGGTGGGGATGAGAATGAACATGAGAAATTAGAGAATATCATGACAAGGGTTATTGTTACAAAATGAGAAACAAAAGGAAAGAAAAAAATTAGTGAAAAAAAAAAGCCAAAACAGTAATTCCTAAAAAGATACTTGTTTCTATATCCCAAATGAATTGGAACTGGGAGCGACTGGGTGCCTTAGTCTGTTAAGCATCTGCCTTTGGCTCAGGTCATGATCCCAAGAGTCCTAGGATTGAGCCCAACATTTGGCTCCTTGCTCAGCAGGGAGCCTGCTTTTCCCTCTCCCTCTGCCACTCCCCCTTCTTGTGTGCGATCTCTCTGTTAAATAAATTAATAAAATCTTTTAAAAAATGAATTAGAACTAAGAAATATTACATTTTACTTCAACTGATAGAAATGATGATAATATTAAGGTTATGATCTGTAAAGACAAGGAATTATTCCTTTTCTGTGATATAATTTGATATCTTTCTATTGGCATTTCTGTTTTGATGTTTGTTGTATTTGTTATTATTCACTAACAATATCTAACATTTGTGGGGTTTTCACAATTTAGGATTGCCAATAGGTTGTTTCAAAATATACTCATTATTTCGATTAGGAATACGGCTAGGTGTTTACTTCTCATACTAGTTTTATTTTTATTTTTTTTTTTCATACTAGTTTTAATCCTTCATATGGGACAAACAGTAGCAATTTGGTATATTACACTTTATTTGTATTTTAATTTTTTTAAAAAAAGATTTGTACAGAACATGAAAGACTCCTAACTCTGGGAAACGAACTAAGGGTGGTGGAAGGGGAGGTGGGCGGGGGGTGGGGGAGACTGGGTGACAGGCACTGAGGTGGGCACTTGACAGGATGAGCACTGGGTGTTATTCTATATGTTGACAAATTAAACACCAATAAAAAATTTATATATAAAAAAAGATTTATATATATATATATATATTTTAGAGAAGAGAGTGTGCAAGCAGAGGAGGGGGAAGGGCAGAGGGAAAGAATTTTCAAGCAGATTCCTCATTGAGATCAGAGCCCAACATGGCCTCCATCTCACTGCCTATAAGATCACAACCTAGGCTAAAACCAAGAGTTGGACACTCAACTGACCCAGTCACCCAGGCGCCCCTGTATTTAAATTTTGATGACAGTCTATGAATCCAAGGAATAAAGTACTTGGTTGTTCTAGTAATAGACATATAAAAAATTTTAAGTAACACACGATAAATTACTTCCTTGTGTTTTCATTGGTCATATTTTTAGTGTTAAAATTTTTACTCATCAATTTTGCTTAAATAAATCAAAATTTTTAGATATTAAAACTAAAGCCTTAAACATTAGTTTGCATTTTAGCAATTAATGTATATGCCTTAGTAACACAATAGCATGTTGTATTTAACTCTGTTACTGGAGTTCAAAATTTAAAGCTGTCACTTAATAAATATTAGTTTGATAATATTTACTGTATTAAGGAGAGAGAATTGTGAATTTTGATGCAGTATGACTTCAAATGACAAGAAATTTTTGACAATGCTTGGTGAGAGAATTCTAAGATGCATTCAAGGATACTGATATAAACTAAGGGTACTTGTACGTAAACTAAATATCAAACATCATTTTATCTATTATGACCATTTTTATAAAGATAGCACTATAAGTTAGACTTTTAAAGAATTACTTTCTGATCATTCTTTTAAATTTGCAGAAAATGGGGTCCCTGGGTGCCTCAGTTGGTTAAATTTGCAGAAAATGTATTAAAAAACTTTGCTTTTAACAGTTTCTCATGAATTTTTAAATGGGCATTTATAATTGGCAAAATCAAGATTTTAAAAATCTTTTTGTAGACTTTTGCTGTGTTAGCCACTAGGTATGTGTGACTACTTGAATTTAAATTGATTAAAATTAAAATTTAAAAATCGGTTCCTCGGTCATATTAGACATGTTATAATTGCTCCATAGCTATATATAGCTAGTGGCTGCTGTATTGGCTACTGCAGTTATGGATTATTCTAACATAAAGTTCTGTTGGACGATCAGACTGAAGTTTCAGTGTTTAATTCTAATGTCCAAACATTTTATTGTGGTGAAATATGTATAATATAAAATATACCATCTTAATCTTTTTTTTTTAAAGATTTTATTTATTTATTCATGAGAGACACAGAGAGAGGCAGAGACATAGGCAGAGAAGCAGGCTCCATGCAGGGAGCCTGATACGAGACTCAATCTTGGGACTCCAGGATCATGCCCTGGACCGAAGGCAGGTGCTCAACTGCGGAGCCACCCAGGTGTCCCCCATCTTAATCATTTTTAAGTGGTATAGTTCAGTGGTATTACATACGTTAATAATTATTATTGTATTAAATACAATAATAATCTTTCCCTATAGAATTTTTCATCTTGTAAAAATTGAAGCTATCTACATATTAAAAAGTAACTCCCCATTCCTTCCTCCCCTCCAGTCCCTGGCAACCACCATTCCACTTTCTGTCTCTAATTTTAAGTACTCTTAAGTACCTCCTGTAAGTGGAATCATACAGTATTTGTCTTTTTAGTGACTGGCTTCTTTCACTTAGAGTAATGTCTTCAAGTTCATCCATGTCACGGCATATTGCAGAATTTTCTTTTTTTTAGCTGGATAATAGTCCATTGTATGTGTACATATTTTACTTCTCCGTTTATATGTTAGTGGTTACTGGGGTTGCTCCCATAATTAGCTGTTGTGAACCATGCAGTTATGAACTTTGGTATACAGATATTTCTTTGAGAATGGATTATATGGTAATTCTATTTTTAATTTTTTGAGGAACCACCATATTGCTTTCCAAAGCAGCTGTACTGTTTTACATTCCCATCAGCAGTGCACAGTTTTCCAGTTTCTCTATATCTTGCAAACACTATTTTCTGTTTTCATTTTGATAATAGTTATCCTATTGCATGCTAGGTAGTATCTCACTGTGGTTTTGATTTTCATTTTTCTAGTGATTAATAATGTTTAGCATCTTTTCATGTGCTTATTAGTCATCTAAATGCTTTCTGTATCTTATTTATTTATTTGCGCTTTTAAAAGAGTGGAGTGTGAGCCAGTGCAGAGGCTGGGGGAAGGAGAAAGAGAGAATCTTAAGTAGGCGCCATGCTCATTGCAGAGTCTGATGGCAGGGCTGATCTTATGACCCTGAGATCATGATTTGAGCTGAAATCAAGAGTCAGTTGCTTAACTGACTAAACCACCCAGGCACCCCTCTATATCTTATTTAAATCCTTCTTCAACATGAATGTAGACTTAAGAAACAGTTATAGTAATACTAGCTTTTAAGGTATTATTTTTTTTTTAATGTATTAGTCTCTTACATCATGTAAAAAACAAGAAATGGAGTTTCAATCCATTGTTATAATAATACTAGCTTTTATAATTGATCATGTATTAACCTTTGTTGAGATCTTTATTTCTCCAAAATGGACTCTGAGTTACCTAGTGTCCTTTTTTTTTCACCGTGCAAGACTCTCTTGAACATTTCTTGTGGGACGAGTCTGGTGGTATCAAACTCCCCCAGCTTTTGTATGTCTAGGACTAATTTCTCACACACTTTATTTTCTTTTAAAGATTTTTATTTATTTATTCATGAGAGACACACACACACACAGAGGCAGAGATACAGGCTCCTCAATATTTGGAGGACATGGTTGGTTGCCCATTGTGGCTCCTAATAGCTGTATGTAAGTTACTGCAGGAGCATATGCACAGCTGCCTGCCATGAGGCTTGGTTGGAGAATGGGTAGCTGTGACTGCTGAGAGCTGAAAATGACGGAAATTAATGACAGTTTACCTCTGCAAGTCTTTCCTTGCAAGTCCGTAAGCCTTTAGTAGAATCCAGAATTCCAGAATAATTGCATCAAACAGATTCTGCCAATGCTGTCAGTTTCCAGGCGGAGAAACAGATTTCCATTGCTTTGGACTCTGCCATCAGTGCTGCATCTCTTATGTTGGTTCATTTAAACATGTAGCATTATTGCATGTGTGTTTATGATACTTACAGAGACACATGGAATTGCTTTTTATATTTATTATTGTCCTTCTTATAGAAGTGTATGTGCTTTTCTGTACGTAGTCATTGTATATTCTGTGGTCACACATACTTGTGTATATTTTTATATATTTTTCACGTATACCTGAATTTTATTTTAATAGAAACCATAGCTAATGGTAGAAGATAATAATAAATGTATGAACTTATATTTATTTTTTTATGTAGGCAGTGTTCAGAATGTGACCAGGCAGGGAGCAGTGACATGGAAGCAGACATGGCCATGGAAACCTTACCAGATGGGACCAAACGATCAAGGAGGCAGATTAAGGAACCAGTGAAATTTGTTCCACAGGATATGCCTCCAGAACCCAAGAAGATTCCAATAAGAAACACGGTAATTTTTTCCCCATTTATCATAATCATCACAAAATTCTGAGGCCAGAATTTATGAGGTGAGAAAGACAAAGCGTGAACAAATACTCAGGAGTCAAAGAAAGAAACCAGAATATTGCTATTGGTCATTCTTAAGAGATTATTGTTTTACATTATGAAGGACAGCATACATACCTGAGAACTTATGGTTTCTGTGTTCAACTTAAAGCATAATAATAATGAATACCCACTGTCTCCATTGACCTGCTTAAAAAATTGAACACTACCAAAGGCTTTGATGTCCCATGTGAATCCTTGGTAGTCACACTACATCTATCTAGCACAGAGGTCACCTTCATCCTCCATTGTATATTTGTCATTCTCTTCTTCTTCTTTTTTTTTTTTTTTTTAATAATTACTCTCCAGATAATGTGTATTCATAAATAATACATAGTTCTGCAGGTTTTGAATGTTGTACAAATGGAGTCAGACTTTTTCCTTTTGTTATTTGATACTTTAACCAATATTATATTGATTTGACTCATAAATCTGACTCATATGGTCTGTGTAGTTATAATTCATTTATATTCACTAATGTGTGTTTTTTTAAATTAAAAACTATATATTCTGTAAATCATATATTCTGTAGATTGGCAGTTTTGTTTCTATCTTTTTCCCTTTTGTAAACAATTCTGTTTTAAATATTTTTGAAAATGTTTCCTGAAGCATGGTAACAAGGAGGTAGGGTATATATCAAGGTGTTATTTGCTTAGTTTTCGGGTTGTGTATCTTCAGTTTTGCTAGGTATTTCCAGTGTGTTCCAAACCAGTTTACATTCAGAACAATGAATAATCTAACTGTTGCCTCCCAAATTTATTGTGTCCAATATTTTAATGCTTTCCAATGTGATAACATGTAACGGTGTATCATTTTATTTTGCATTTCCTTCAGTACTAACAACCTTGAATAGCTATAAATTTTGGTAAGTTGCATTTTCTCTTCTAGGAAATGTAAATGCCACTCTTTTCTAGTTTTTCTGTGAGATTGTTAGTTTGTCATTAAAATTTTTTTGAGATTAAAGTTTAAGTAGTTTCTTCCAGAGGTCATTTATATTTATTACCTGGGAAGTCTACCAACCTAAGACCATTTTAAATAAATTTGGTGTGTGTGTCTTTTTCCATTATGCAAGTGGTGTGAATTTCTGCCCCAGACTTGTGAAGGCTGGCTTGCAGTTACAAATTCTTAGAGGAGGCATTTTTTTACCTTGAACCACATCAGACTCTTTTCTTTTATTTTTCTTTTTTTCTTATTTTTTTATTTTTTATTTTTTTCACATCAGACTCTTTTCAAAAAATCTGCCTCCCCCCTGAAGGAAATAAAGATATTTTTAGGATTAGTTGTCATCCTTTGTTTTGTTGCCTATTTAATTTTGAAAGTTTTTGCTTTTTTCCTTAAAGTAACAACTTTCTCAAAAAAATCTCTTTAATCTGTAGTAATCATATTTAATCACTTAAGATCTCTTATTTAAGAGAAGTCATCTAGAGTATTTCATTCAGTTTTGGGTTATGGGTTTATTTGAAATTGATGATACAGATGTGGAAATTGTCTCTAAGATAAATTTAAATAGTTGATTTTCAGTGCTCTAAATTGATGACCTTGAAATTGTTTTATTTATAATTCCCCCTAGTTTAAAACATTCTTTAAGGTCTCACAAATATATTAGGTTTATAAATGAACTGAAGAGAATTTTCATTCTTTAAGTAAGGCTGCTTATTTCTATTTCTAATATGTTTTCTGTAACTTTGATGCCAATATCTGCAGCTACTGTGATCTTAAAGAGCAGTTTTTACTTCATGTGTCTATGCTAGCAAAGATTATCCTTTTATGAAACATTTTTTTTCTTTATTGTTTAAAGAAATCTTTAGGACCAGTGTTTTTATCTTAACTTTGAAGTTATATATAGAGGGGAAATTTCATACCTAGTATAATCCCTAGTTTAGTATTACTTAGGATGAAAGAAGATCCCATATTTTTCTAATTTTCTTGTTTGCTCTTCCAGCCTAGAAATAAAAGGAAGCTTTTAAATTTTCTAATTTAGTCCATTTCTTTTTACCTTATTCTTTGTCTCTAGTTTTCTTGTGTGAAAGTCTTAGTCTTCTTGAAGATATGGGTGGGTAAAACAAAAAAGGATTCCATGGCTAGTAATTTTAGGAAATATGGTATGATTATTTTCTCTCTTAAGGGAATTCAAATACATATTGAAGATCTGAGAAGCACTACTGTTTAGAAAAATGATTAACCTTTCCCCCAACTTATCAAAAGCAATGTATTTTAGACTAATTTTTAATTTTACCATAGAGCCCTGGGTACCACCAGCTTTGGAAATGTTCTGGAGTTCTGGAGGCCGTGAATTAACTTGCATCAGGATCATCTACGGTGTTTGTTGGAATCATCCTAGAGCTAATGAGTTAGAATTAGGGGTTGGGTTGAGCAGATTTCTTAGGTGTTATTCTTATGCAGACTAAAGTTTGAAAATAACTATCTAGATAATATTTATGATTATTACTTTTACTCTTTTCCTTCCTTCTTTCCTCCCTTTCCCCCATGAATCCATACAGCAATTCAGAAAACCTTTGATGAGCATGTTCAATTGGTCAGGTACCTGATCGAGGAATGTAAGAATGAGAGATGCAGAAGAGAGTGATTGAATCATCTTGATCTTGATCTTATCATTTAGGCTGAGTTCTTATGGTTACCTTAATTTTTTATCTTATCATTTCTGTTTCAGAGTGGTATTAACATTTTAAAATATTAGCATGGTTAAAAATGAGGTGGTCTACTTTCTTTTCTTAGAATACTGTTAATTATGGGAATCCAGGTACCTAACTGCCAACTCATTTGTATAACCAAGTATCTTTCACAATAAATAACTGATTTATATCTCCCTTTGTTTAATTTTTTAATTGTTGTTCCTAGTATATTCCTACTTATACTTTTTATTTTAGTACATACATTTTGGAATATTCTATTCTTAAGTTTCTTAAAATAATTCTTGCTTTTCTCAGTTTTTATTTTTCCTGCCATTATTGATCAAAGTGTACTTCATTTCACAATAGTCATATTGCTGTATCAGAATTTTAAAGAAAATTTACCTTTGTCACATAGGGAATTCGTGACATATATCCTAAGCTTTTATTTCTCATTTCAAAATAATATTTCACTTAATAAAACTGTTAAAATGATAAATGGTCTGACAACTTTCTATCCATTTCTATTAACTTTAAGTTCCTTTAGGTTATAGTACTAGCACAATTTTTAGAAAAATAGTTTGGGCTGTTTCATGCCAGTAAAAATGATTTTTTTTCTTGTTTCAAAAATTTATTTTGTGAGATATGCGAATTGATATTGTTAGAATAATTGTATTTTTGAAAATTCAGACTTTATGATTAAGTGTATAGCACTTTAATCTTTTTTTTTTTTTTTTTTTTTTAAGAACTGTCTCTGTAGAGTTGCCTAAGAACCATCAAAAATATAAAATGATCATGGCTGCCATAGATTGAAGTCCCATTTTTATTGAACAGATTTTCTTCCCACTGCTATTACTTTCTCAGTTTTATACTTTATATCTTTATGTAACATCATGATGGTAGTAAAGGAGGAAGGAAAGGATTTCCATGTTGGAATATTTGAGTAAATCTTGGTATGTTGCTACTGTTAATTTAACTTCTGTTTATCCATATTGCTAATAAACCCAACCATTCTATTATTTTGTCTTTTTTCCTACTATTTGATCATTGGATATCTTACTTCATTACTTTCTTCAAAGGATTAAGTCAGAAGAGGACGTAAGGGATTAGTCTACCTTTATCTAAGATTGTTTAATAGTAATAATACCTAACATTTTTTGAAGACTCATCATATGCCAGACACTGTACTAATTCTCCAACCTACTCCCCCTTTTAAAAAATAAGTTAGTATTTGGCTATTATGACATTCGTTTTACTCAAAATGAAACAGACACACAAAGCTTGAGTAAACTATAATCTTATAGGTAGCAAGCAGAATAGGACATAAACTCAGCCCGAATTAAGAAATTGTGGGCTTTTATTGTTTTGTTTGTTTTTTAAGGTCTGTAGAAAAGATTTAGTTGAGGTACAAATGGAGTTGTAAAACATTTTGTTTTTAGGTAGCATAGTCGGGAATGTGATACCAGAAGGTTTGTGTGTCTTTGTTATCTATGGTAAGACAGGCATATATCCACTTACTAATTTGTATACCGAGTTTGTTCACATCAAGTATGATTCAACACTCCTTTTCTTTGCACTTTCAATTGAGTGCGATGTGTTTCCCCCACCCCAAGCTTGTACAAGAGCATCGTGTCATTCCTTTCAGTCACAGTACAATAGTGTAGAAGTGAATATAAATGTTTGAAGGTTATTCTACCTTGAGGAAATTGATATTAAAAAAAAAGTACAAACAGCAAATCTATACACTCACAGTAAATGTGTATATTAGCCACCAGTATATGTTTATTTTACTGTTCTATGTTGGTTTGTTTTTTTTCCCTCTAAACTGTGAATACTGTGAAACTTGGTATAGAAAAAAAAGAGCATAGGCTTTGGTATTGGCAATGAGGATGGAGAAGTAAATAGTGGTTTTTGTTTCCTAACCAGTTACTCCAAATCTACCTAAAACATTTGGCTTATTGCATCTCAGCTTTTCTGATTAAGCAGCAAATATCTTTTTGATTTGTTCGTTTGGTTTGATCAGTGTTAAGAGAGATGGGGCCATAGACTCAAATTTTGTGCTCTACTGCCTTTGTGCCAAATATGGCTGCTATTAGAAGAATGGCATCCACTTTTTCCTGCTGACAGGCAGTTTCCATTTATCATAGGCCAGAGAGTGCATTGGGAAATAGAACACTTCAGCAAACCGTACTACATTTTTATTTTTTAGATATTGGGGAAAGTCATTTTTCATTTTACTCTACTCTGATTTCCTTAATAAGGATTTATAGAAATCTGAACAAATACAGCATATTTTGAGACAGTAAATCCAATAAGATATAGATGCTTTTCAAAATAAGTAGTCCCAGTGTTACTTTTCTAATTTTTTTCTACCCAAAGATGATAAAAGATTAGCCAGAAAAGTTACTTGAAAAAAATGATAGCACTAAATATCTGGTGTTTAAAAATAATGTGTGAAATAGCTATTTTTAAGTTTGAAAGAATGAAAATACTGTATTTTCAGAAAATATTCCTCCTGTACAAACATGGAGATTTCTCTCGGATTCATATTTTCATGTTATCTCATATTTAATTGTTAGCTTACCATCATTTAAAAAAATTTATTCTGCATGTTGGAATTACTTTTAAGTTAGGTTTTAACTATGAAAGTAATACGTGAATACTTTTTTGTCATAAGAAATTCAAAAGTATGAGGTCTCCTTTGACTTTCCTCCCAAAATTACCCTTCTGCAGCCCAATTCACTTGCCTTGAATCTATCTTTATTATAAGGGTACATATTTTGAACTTTGATTACCTGACATTTCTTTTGATGTATCTGTCAAACAAAAAATAAGAAAAAAGTAATCAATGAGTCATGGAAAAGTAATATGGGCATAGTTCAAGAAACATGGAAATATTAAAGTATTTATAAGTAAAAGAAGAATGATTTGGTTTTAGAAAATCCTTCACATATTGTTTCCTGCTCCAGGAAAATAACTTTGTAATATCATCTGAGATTGATTCACAAATATCCCATCTTCAGTATTTCAGTGTCTCAGTAACCATATTTTCTGTTTTATTACTGGGCACAAATAGGAAGACTAAGTCTAAAGAAGAAAAAGAATTGAAAAATATATTTTTACTTAACCATTATCTATTATGTACTTTGTATTTTATATTAATTGTCATTACTATGCTATGAGGTAGTTACTAATGTCATTGCCATTTTATAGTTGAGAAACTGAGGCAAAGCATATAAGTAACTTGCCTAAGGACATACAGCTTCTAAGGGCATAGAGCCAGGAATCAAACTAAGGTAGCTTCTGAGGCCATTCTTTCAAGTACTTCATTATGCTGCCTTTCCAGGCAAGATCACCTTGATTATTCCTGGCATTTGTCCCTGGGCCAGAATCACAGGGTCCTCATGCTTTTAGCAGCTTAGTGGCTGACAGTTTGGTCAGGAAAATGGAATTTATTCTGTGGAGAATTAGAGACTTATGCCACTGTTGGTATAGCTAGCTGGGTCTGTAGATGTCAAGAAAACTCTCACCATGTGTCAGAGGGTTCTGCTGAACATCAGAGAAAGTGTCAGTGAAATTTCTATCCTGAAGCACTGAGTAGGTTGGTAGGAGCTAACAACAGGTCAGAGAATTTGACAGTGAAGCTCTCAGCCTGAAGAACACTGTTGAGTGGGTGGAAAAATGAGAATTTGTGGGGGATGTCTGCAAAGCCTGCCAGGACCATAAAGTGGGAGCTAATGGAAAGGTCTAGAAGGCTGCAGCATGTAAAAAAACTAATAAGCATCTGACTCCCATGACCTCCTGAGTAAAATGGCCTTCACTTAAATGTGTCAAATCTGAGATTATTGACATGGAACCATAGACAGAAGGTGAGAGGGAGGGCTTTGGGAAATGTGGTTTCCAGCCTTAAACAGCATAAGTAAGGTGGTGGTGGTGTTGATGGAGGTGTGTTTCAGATTAACCACGGACAATCTAGGATAGTAACCAAATGCAGTTTTAAAAAGTGCCTAATGTACTAGTACTTGGCAGGTAGTCTAAGAAATAACATTTCTAGACTCCTTATCCCTTCCTTTTCTTTTTTCTTTGACGACTGTAATACTATTTCATCCATATTCTCCAGCTCTGAGAATTTTGCAAAGCTTGCAATAAGTTCTTGTTAAAATGGTTAAATGAATTACTGACAATAAAATACAGGCAGTGACTTAAAGAATTGTAAAATACCAAAAAGAATAATCTCGGTGTTGGCTAAAGAAGGTGAACCTGAGCTTTTTACAAACTCAGCAGTGTTTAAAATAAGAGAGAGGGTTAACTACTTTTCTAAGTTTCTGAATATCCAGCTGAGCCCTTACGATGTTTGCCATTTATTTATGAATGAGTTGCAGGTTTTTTCCTCTCCTTTTTTCCCTCTCTCTCTCTCTCTCTCTTTTTTTTTTTTAATTAAGTAAAAGAAAGTAACATGGATGAAGTAGAGGATCTTAAAAAAAAAAGCTTCTTGTAATAGAGGATAATGTTGGCCTCCATAACTCTGTGACTTTCTTCCTCTGTTCCTCTGTCTTTGTAGAAGCCATTCAGAAGCTTTTCTCAGAGATTTTGGCAGAGAGCACCTTCTATTTAAATTACATTAAGCATTTCTTTTCTGTAGAATTCCTACAATTGGTACTATCCATAGCCAATGTCAGAAGTCTTCTTTAATGCAATTTATTTTTTAGTAGTTGAGCCTAGGCTTTGGATCTATACATTCAGGATATAAGTTAATACTTTATAAAATAGTGACTTTCACATGTCTAAATAATTACACACTGGAGAGAACTAATAGTTTTCACTTCTGTATTGATAGCCAGTAATAATAATTGGGAATAATTTTTTAATACATTTTCACTTACTATAGGAATGAAAATATTTAGTCTTTGGGATTGGTATCTCATTTATCATAATATAATTCAGCTTCTTTTGCACTGGGGGAATTGTTTTTCTTCTCCTACCTGAAAATCTTATAGGACAATGAATTTTAATTTATATACCTAGCCCAATTTTAAGTGTAAAATGGTCCTACTTCATATATAGTATTTTTCTTTGATAACAATATTAGGTAAAAAAATTATTTTTTCTTGAACTTCTTTAAATGTTTGCGGTTTTAATCTTTCAGCAATAGATTTTTATTACAGTACCTCCTTTCCCCTAGTTTCAGATAGTATCTTTTTTCTTCTATCTTTCCAGGTTGTTTCTTTGACATTGAGCCAAAACAGCTTTGTAATCTCATTGATCTTGTAGGTTGGTGTTTTATTGATCTGTGATGCATCACCATCTAGTATCACATCATACATTGGATGATTTTTATAATATTCTAGTTTTAAGAATTAATAGTTTTTTTCCACACCTTTGAGATCCCAGTAATTCTACACTTATTTTGTTCGTTTTCAGCTTTATCTCACATCTCTTAGAAGGTAGATTGTATGTGACTTCTGATTCATGTAACATAGTTCTTAGCCTCAGTGATTTGATCTTTAGCTTTATGTTGTCCTCTTCGGTAAACCTTTAGAGTCAGTAAAGGGAAGACAGTATTTGAAGATAAACTGTGTTTATAATGGATAGAAACATGAATTTATGTTGTGTTCTCTTTACAACTATAAAAATGATAAGTAATTATCTTTTTTTGTGAGTGCTTTAGTCATATTTACTTTTGAGTTTAATAGTTCCCTGTGTTAAGCAAAAAAAAAAAAAAAAAAAGATTGGCTGTGTGGGAATCCATATTCTCTAGTCTTTACTTGTGATTCCATTACCAGGTTAATTTTTTTCAACATATATCTATTGAGCAACTAATAATGTAAGGCGCTGGGCAATAGACCCTTAATAGAACACCAAAATGAAGACATGTTCTATGCCCTTAAGGAACTCTAGTGATAAAAATATGGCCCTCAATTAAATGTAATTTAATGAGAAAATACATTGTTCATATGAGAGGTGGTTAAGTTGCTTTATCTGGTAACATGATAGTTGTGAAATGGAAGAAGAGAGACAGAAGATGGAGGTGAGCAACAAAGACTACAAGTTGACTATTACTAGTAGAAAAGTATTCTGCTAGCTAAGAAAATCTTCATTTTCCTTTGCCCTAGATTTTGGTGTTAATAAGTTGAAATTTTTAAAGTAAGCAAGCTAGACACTTGGAAAAGCATTGGATCCTTCAGCATAAAATTTAGTGTAAAAATTTAGTATCATAATACCTATAGCTGTCTTTCTTACAGCTTGTTTCTATAATAAGCATCTTTTTTTTTTTTTTAAACAGACTTTATTTATTTGAGAGAGAGAGAGAGAGAGAGCTTGAGCAGTAGGGGTATGGCAGAGGGAAAGGGAGATTTCCCGCTGAGTGAGGATCCTGAGCCAAAGGCAGACACCTAACTGACTGAGCCACTTGGGCGCCCCAACATAATAGCACCTTGCCGGCAACAGCTTCTTGCATTACTAACTTAAGAATTAAGTTAGTAATAATTAATGAGTATTAGCACATTTTCAGCAGAAAACCACTTGATATTTCAGCCATTTGATTTTTTCAGATAAATAGGTGCAAATAGTTCTTTAACACAGCTCACTTCTTTTAAATTTTTTTCTGTGCTAAGGAAATTCTGATGATTACTGTATTAATTGATGGTAAGAGTTTTATTTTTTTAACTTTTCTGTTTACTCAATTAGAATCATCTTGTTTATGGATATGACTTATAATTATCCTTTAGACAGTATCCATTAAAATATAATGATATTTTCCTCTCTAGGACATTTTCTTTGTAGCATTATTCCATTTAAAAAGTAGAAGATGGTACAAAATAAACTTCTTGAGAGTTTTAGATGGCATCAAAATCTCTAAAATAGCATAGTGTGTGGTGGAAGTACCTGGACTAGCACATGGTAGATTTTTTTTTTTTAATTGGGTTCAATTTGCCAACATATAGCATAACACCCAGTGCTCATCCCATCAAGTGCCCCCCCTCAGTGCGCGTCACCCAGTCACCCCCACCCTCCGCCCACCTCCCTTTCTACCACCCCTTGTTCGTTTCCCAGAGTTAGGAGTCTCTCATGTTCTGTCTCCCTCTCTGATATTTCCACATGGTAGATTTGAATTGTAATTCACACTCTGCCAATAACCCATTATGCAGAACTGGGTAAGTACTTTACTTTGTTTGTACTCAGTATCCTCATTTATAAAATAAATTAAATAATCTGCAGTCTTTTCTAGAACTAAAAGTCTCATCTAAATTCACATTTGCATTTATTATTTTATCCTTAACACTATTAATTAGAGGGTTAAAGTACATACATTGATATTAAAAGAATCTAGAGACAGTAATTCTTTGTGATTAGGCTTCATGACATGTAATAAATTTTTTTTTAAAGACCATATTTGTTGATAACCTTTTTTTTTCGCTTTTCTGGCAGTTAACTTTATTTTTATTGTTATTCTGAAAAAAATGTTATGTAGGAGACACTTTTCAGCAAATAGGCTACCAGATGTGTATACTGTACATTGACTTGTTTCCAAAATTTTGTTTCTTTGAAATTGTCCTTTTGTTCACTTTTCAAAGTGACATTTGATTGTTTTACTTAGCCAATTTCATACTGACTTCTTTATGATAGTAACTTCGCAAAGATAAAATATTGCTTAACAAGAATAGAAACATGCTTTCTCACTTTATGAATACTTTTTACTATGTTACTGTTATAAAGCTGAGTGGGCAAGGATGAGGCAGATGCTGAAGAAACCATACAGTGAGACTATCCCACTTAGTAAATTTTAAGGATTCTCACTGATCCAGTTTATTTTTAAAGGAAGGCATAAATAGAGTTTTAAAAATGACTTTTTTGGCCATCATTATTTTTCAATTTTTTGGGTTCCTTGAGTTTAAGAGCAACTCTTCTTACAACATTCAACTTTTTTGTAAATGTATATATATATACATTTTAATTGGGTTCAATTTGCCAACATATAGCATAACACCCAGTGCTATACACACACACACACACACACACACACACACACACAGAGTCAGCCATGTCAAATAATTTCTGAAGTATTTTGTCCGGAGCCCATTTTCCTCCAGTTTTAATCTAAATTGTTTTTTTTTTTTTGGTCATTCTTGGATTTTGCTTCATCATCATCATGGGACTTTCTTTAAGCTTTCATAGGTGGAATTTTTTGCTGCTTGCATTTAAAGTTGGCTTTTTTTTTTTTTTTTTTTTTTCATTTAGGCCTGTATCTTGATGGGGGAACTTCTTCAATGACTTACTTAGTAAAAGTTAGTGAGAGGTAAATTTTTGAGATCTTACATGTCTGAAAATTAATTTTTAATGCTCATTAATACTATGGCTATGTATAAAATATTACTTTTTTTAAAAAAGCACTATTTGACTCCTGGCTGTCACTATTGCTTCTGCTCTTATAACTCATTTTGTCTCCTGTCTTGAAACTCTTAGTATTTTCTCTTTTTGAGTTTCAGTGGTACAATTCACTACTTTGGTTGGTGTGGTACACTTTTATTCATTTATAGGAGTTTAGTGAGTGCTGTCAAGAAACTCACATATTTTTAATTCTGAGAGATTATTTTTTGTTATTTCTTTGATAATTTTTATCCTTTGTTCTCCTTTTCTGGAACTTCTATTAATTGTATTTTGGTGATACTAGATTAGTTCTGTAATATTTTTTTCTTTCTATCATATTGTTCATTTTTTTTAATTTCTGGGAGATTTTCTCAATTTTATATTCCAACTGTTTTACTAAATTTCTGTTTTGGGGATGTGTATATACTTTTTTCTTTACTTTTCTTTTCTTTACTTTCATTTTATTTATTTGACAGAGAGAGAGAGAATAAGCAGGGGGAGCTGCAGGCAAAGGGAGAGGGAGAAGCAGGTTCCCCACTGAGCAAGGAGCCTGATCTGGAGCTCAATTCCAGGACCCTGAGGTCATGACCGGAGCCCAAGGCAGACACTTAACCTACTGAGCCAACCAGGCTTCCCCTTCCTTTTTCTTTTAATAGCAGATGTTCTTATTTCATTATGGCAAAAACTTCTTATATTTTCAGGAATTTTCATTGTAATTCTGTTTTCTTTTGTATCCGTCATTGTCTTTGTTTCCTCTGGGTTCCCTATTTCTGTTATGTTGGTCTCTCATGTTGAAGCTTTAAGATGCTTGGGGATCTTTGTATATCTATATCTATATATCTCTATCTCTATCTCTATCTATATCTATATCTATATCTAATCTATATATGTAATTAAGTTTATGTGGGGCTGTTTTCCCTATAGGGATGATTTTATGATTGGGGGCTTTTTCTTTGAGAATACCTTAAATGTCAGTATCTGTAGCTTTTTCCATATCAATTTAGTAGAAGTATTCTCTCATCTCCTAAATGGTAGGTGTAATTTTGACTGCCAGACTCCTGGATAGGTGAGGAGAAGGGGGCTAAAGATCTCACAGTTCAGAAATCAGAATTCCATGCAAATTTTCTGGCTTTTGTTTGCTGCATCATTTCTCCCTTCTCTGTGCCTGATAATCCATTGTCCAGAGTTTGTCTGGTTGTTTTTCTCCAGAGAATAGGCCTTCTGTGTCTAGTGGGAGAGGAGTAATCCCTTGACAGTATAAGGAAGGAGAGAATTCCCTTATAACTTTATGTTACTGAATTTTAACCCAAAGTAGTGTTTTATTTCTTACCTAGATAGTGATTTACACAGTGTGGTAAGTGGAATAATGGCCCTCCAAAGATGTCTGTAAACTAATCCTTAGAACCTGTAAACATGTTCTAACATGTTTATATATAACAGAAGGAACTTTGCAGGTATGACTAAAGTTATGGACCTTGAGATGGGAAGATTAAGCAGAGTTGTCCATGTGCCCAGTCTAATCACATAAGTACTTAAAAGAAGAAGACCTTTCCTGGCTGTAAGTAAGAAGGAGATGTGACTATAGACATAGGTCACAAAGATGCAGCATTGATGCCTTGGAACATGGAAGAATGGGGCCATGAGAAAGGAATGTTGGCATCCTTTAGGAGATGGAAAAGACAAGTAAACTGATTCTTCCCCTTAGAGACCCCTGAAAGATATACAGCCCTGTCAGCACCTTAATTTTAACCCACTGACACCCATGTCAGAACTGTAAAATAGTGCATTTGTTTTTTTTAAGCCATTAAGTTTATGATAATTTGTTACAGCTGTAATAGAAGCTAATAGAGATTAATTTGTGGTTTTCACATTTAAAGCTGAAATGGGACAATGATTCATATTACTGTATGTTTTTTACTTGAAGCCATGCATGTAGGAAATGAATGACACCTTCCTCCATACTTTTGGAAAGTTCCAGTAGTACAGTAGTTTATTCATACTTAAATGTTTTGTATCATTAAATGATGTAGGGTCAGTAGGTGAATTTTATTTTATAGTGCTTAATTAGTTTTTTCAACATTGATGGATGTTGAAAAAATTTTGAAAGGCATTTTAGTTTTATTTAGATATAAGTTAAATATAAAAATCCCTTATGCCATGATGGAAAATTAGTTCATTATTCTTTAAAGTTTGCTACAATTAAAATTAACCTAATCAACTTATGGCTGATGATCTTTTTTATAACAGCTTTATTGGGATATAATTCACATACTGTGCAATTCACTCATTTAAAATTGTATAATTTAGTGTTTTTTAGTAAATTCATAGAGTTGTACAGCCATTACCACAGTCAACTTTAGAACATTTTCATTGCTGTGCACCCCCAGCTCTTCCCGCCAAAATTCCTGTACCCATTAGCAGTGACTCCATTCTCCACTCTCCTAACCTTAAACCCTAGACAACTAGTAATCTACTTTCTGTCACTGTATGTCTCTGCCAATTTTGGACATCCAAGATAAATGGAGTAATACGATATGTGGCATTTTATGACTGTATTTTTTCACCTAGCATAATATTTTCAGGATTTATTCATGTTATGGCAGTATCAGGACTTTATTTCTTTTGATTTTTGTATAATACTCCATGTTATGGCTATACCAGATTTTAAAATTCATCCATTCACCTGTCACTTGATGGACATTTGTGGGGTTCTTTTTGTTTTTCACCCCTTGGTTGTTACAAATGATTCTGCTATGAATATATATATAAGCTTTTGTGTGACCATGAGTTCTTTCTTACCTCCATTGTACACATAGCAGTAGAGTTGCTGGGCCTTATGATAACTCTATTTTTGCCATTTGAGAAACTGCCAGATTGATTTTTAAACTGGCCATATAACTTTCTGTTCTCACCAGCAGTGTATGAAGACCCACGTTTTTCTGCATATCACAAATATTTATTATTGTCTATTCTTCTGATCTAGTGATCCTGGTGCGCATGAAATGGTATCTCATTATGGTTGATTTGTATTTCTTTGCTGGCTAATGAGACTGATTATATTTAAAAAGAAAAAAATATGATCCAGTCCCTTTTCCCTCACATTTATCTGTGCCATGTAACAGTGCTAAAATGATGTTTGTAGTTAGACTCTTAAATGAAAAATGACTGAGATTACACATCTGTTGTAAAGCTTTAAATAATTATCTATTATTATTTCCCTTGTCCCTAATTTTAGTTTGTATGAGCTAAGAAAGCAAAACCTAATGTGATAATACGATGAAATTCCTGAAGGATAACCTGAGGAATAATGAAAGATCAGTGCCCTAGCACTTTTTTCCTTTGGTGCCTTTATCACAATTGGAATTAATTTTTTTGTATGTTGTTAGTTTAATAAATGGGTAGAGATACTTTACATAATAGAGACCTGGCTATTTGTTTTTAAATATTTAAACTTTTGTTACATGAATGCTAGATTAAATTCAGATAGTAAACCTGGGACAACAATAAGAATTGTTTTAGCATGGAACATGCTGCCTCATTCTTTGGAATAGTTGAAGCTATATGACTGTCAGGGAGGGTTATTTTATGAAGAGTTTCCAAACTGGGTAAAAAGAAACCATTATATGAAATAACACTTAATTTTAATTTTAAGATGTGTGTGAAAGAACCATGATCCAGTTCCAATTCCTTTGACCCCAATATGTCATGGATCCTTCTTTACATTCCTAGTCTAATAGCCAGTTTATTGTTAAAATAACTGAGCAGCATAGTTACCCCACATACCAGTGCCTTCGCTTAAAATTCCAGTATTTTACTTGGATCCTATATTTAGTCATTTTAGTAATGCTTTCGCTACTATCCTTGATTCTCATCCCCTTGCCAGTCTGAGTTCTTTTTTTCTATTCTTGCTGGAGACTTGCCAGTTATGTGTGTTTTTTGTTGTTGTTAGTCATTTTTTTCTATACTCATCTTTAAGGTGAATGTTGAGTTTTATATCCTTATTAACGGTATTAAAACTGACTTACTCCTAAATTTAAGAATAATTTTGACTGTAGTTGAGATTTTGAAAGATATGAGTAATATGTGATTTTATTTTTAGCTTCTCCTTAGTTGCACTTAATCATATTTATAAATAATTATTCATGTAATTATTTGTTTGGTATCTGTAGACTCATGGACATGAACTCCTAAGTGGACAGGAACTGTCCTGTTTACTACTATATGTCTATTACCTCCTACAGGGTTTGGTTCACAGCAGGTACTTAGTATTTCATAGTTCTTTCCATCTTTCACTATGGCTATGCATCTGAAGCTAGTGTCCTTTGAAGAATCTTTTTTCTAGTTCCTTCTTGTTAGAAAGCGAATTGGTCCTTTTCTCCTTATATATTAATCATATTTCTATGGTGAAACTAGAATTACTCAAAGACAGCCCAGGAGACATTTGTGTAAGTATCTTGTTATTTAGATATTTTTCTGCATTATTTTTTCTGTGGAGACTTTACATTTGCTTTTATGCAAGGTAATTACTTTTGAAGAAAATATAGGTAAGCTTACCTATGTCCCTTTTGAAGTTACTTTAAAATTGATGTTTGTACTTTTTTGGCATATTTTCTAATGACTTTAATGTAACTTGAAAGCTTTCAGATTTTCTTTTCGTTTTCTTTACACTTTATGTTATCTAGTGACTTTTCATCTTTTATACAAGCGCCAAAGGACTTATTGGGACCCATCTTCTCATAGTCTTTTACACACATCCATCATTTTCTATTCTCTTTGAAGTTGTATATCTTTTTTCCTATCTCATACATTTTATTTTGTTTTATAGATCTCCTTTTTTTAAAAAAATAAATGCCATAAAAAGTCAAAATACCTTTTAGCAGTTTGAGTAAAACCATATTGTTTTTCAGGATGTGCTTGTTATAGATCATTATTTTGAAAAAAGACTTAAACACATGGCTAAATTGTTTAACATCTAATGTAACAGTACAGTCAATATAGCCTGTTCTAAATGGCATTCTCCATTTGAGAGATAATCAAATATCCTAGAGTTTACTTACATTGCATTTGTTTTTAAATTGATTTTACACATCCAAAATAATAGCCTATTTAACAGAGTTACAACCTAAGTCCTAAGAATTCGAGAAACTAGAATATGTTTTGTGTGTGTATATAATTTTTGGTGCTAGTTTAGTGGAAACAAGCATTTGGACTCAGCCCTATTGAAATGACTAAAGGTTACTGTGCATTGTTTCTTCACCTACTTGTTATTTTTATACTTTTTAAATTAAATTATTGCAGTTCTGGGAAGAAAACATTATTTTTTAAAGGATTTTATTTATTTGAGAGGGAGCACAAGTGGGGAAAGGGGCAGAGGGTAGAAGCAGACTCCCCACTGACTGGGGAGCCTGATGAAGCACTTGATCCTGGGACCTCAGGATCATGACCTGAGCTGAAGGCAGACACCTAACTGACTAAGCCACCCAGGTGCCCCAGAAAGGGTTATTACATATGGAGGCTTTAGATATCAGAGTTACTGAGTCTGTTATTCGACTCAAGGTAACCTATGCTAAACAGATTACATAACCTCAGTTTGTTATAGATGCTTAGAAGAAACCCTGGCAAAAAATTTTGTGGTGAACTAGACAATATTTAACTCACTTTGGCTCACTTGGAAGAGATCTACTACAGGTATCCTTAGCTCAAATAATCCTATTCAGAGTTTAAAGACTCCTTCTGTGCTTTTTGCCCCTTGGAAATCTATCATTTTTATTTACTCCCTGGAATGTGGAATAAGGAGAACAAAGAATAGGCAGAGCTTTGGAATTTTACTTATTTTGAATATACCATTATTCATGAGAAAGGTTTTATAGGAATGCTTATTTATTAATATGTAAAATGTATAATTTATTTTCTACTTTTAGGCTTGTGGTTATTTTAATTTATAGTGCTAAGAAAAATTGGCCATAATTTTATTCTTCTTCATATTTTTCTAACCTTGTTAATATAAATTAAATTAGATAAAAATAAACTCTACAGCCAAATGACAAGAAAGGAAAACGCTCACTTTTGGTGATCACTATTCCATCTGTTATATGCCAGTAGCCAATAGAAACAGATGGTGCTTTGTTCACACCTTGTTTGTATGTATAACATTTTATTCTAAATATTTTATGAGCTTTCATATATGACTGTTTTCAACATATTGTTTTATAATTGGAAAGCATATACTTATTTTTTTAGGAATTTTATATAATAATTTATGTTGAAAATTAAAAATAAATGATATTGAAGGATTTTGTATAACTGCCCCATAGCTGTTGGCATTTTTTCCACAGCATAAATCTGAATTTTAGCTTAGCAGAAATTGTCAAAGTTTGACCTAATTGTCTTAATTAACTTTGAATTTGGAATTTTGTTCATGAATAAGCATTTTCCTCTTTTTGTATAGAACTTACACAAGGAAGCATTCCTTATGTTTCTCTAACCACATATAAGCTTGTTTATTAATTGTCATTAAAAAGATCCATTTTAAATTTAGAGGAAACAGTACACAAATGAATATGTTGAAACCTATCTTAGTGATATCAAATATGTTGAGGCACTGTCTTTTAATTTTAAATTTAGTTCATTTGTCAAATGAATCATTCCAACCTTGGAAAAATCATCATGCACCTAACTTCATTGTAAATTAAATAACCCAGTGCTAAAGAATTAATGAAAATTTGTTACATGTTTTCTAGTCCAAATGAGTGAAGTTATGGAAACATTTAATTATTTGTTCTAGATGAATAAACTATTAAAATGATGCGTGGTTGCTAAAAATACTCCTTTTTAACATATATACACTGTCTGTAATACCATGCTACGCTCTTTGTGTATATTTTATCCCCTTCTGTTTTCAAGAAAATGTACTATAGACAGATAAAGAGCCAAGTGATCTATGTAATTCTGATTGTCCTTGTTCCTTAGGCAAATAAAATTCTTACAAAATAACAACAGAAAAAAATAGAAATATGTCAAGTTTTGGAGTGAATTTCAAACTTTCATTTACTCTTAATAGCTTAATAATTACAAAAGAAAGCACAATTTGCAACTGAACCCTCAGTTATATAGAACTACGAGGTAATGTATCTATCTTTTTTAAGTTCTGAAGCCTATGTTTGATAAATAAAATTCTTCCTTTTTCTACATGCTGTGTTCACCCTGCTGCTTTATTTATTTTTGTTTCTAAAATGGTGTCAGCCTCAGTATATATCATGAAATGACCATCCAGTTATGAATACTTCTAATATATGTAAGATGGGGTAAGCCTTTGGATGATTGAGATTTATTAGATGAACCGAACATGTTTTTGTTACTCCTTTTTGCATCATTTCTCCCTCTTTCTAATTCCTCTTAGCATTCCTCTTCTGATTCAGGGATACCATGTGTAAGATATCTTCTCTGTTGTGATTGTAGGCAGTCATGAATTGTCATAGTTACAGTTGTTGCCACTTCATTAAAACTAGAAAAAAAAGAAAGAAAGAAAGAAAGAAAGAAAGAAAGAAAGAAAGAAAGAAAGAAAGAAAGAAAGAAAGAAAGAAAGAAAGAAAGAAAGAAAGAAAGAAAGAAAGAAAGAAAGAAAGAAAGAAAGAAAGAAAGAAAACCCAGAACTGTCAGTATTTTCCTGGTTGGAGGACTTGGTATATGAAAAGTTGTGTTTGAATAATAATGATAATAATAATAATAATAATAATAATAATAATTCTTCTTCTTCTTCTTCTTCCTTCCTTCCTTCCTTCCTTCTCTCTTCTTCTTCTTCTTCTTCTTCTTCTTCTTCTTCCTTCCTTCCTTCCTTCCTTCTCTCTTCTTCTTCTTCTTCTTCTTCTTCTTCTTCCTTCCTTCCTTCCTTCTCTCCTCTTCTCTTCTTCTTCTTCTTCTTCTTCTTCTTCTTCTTCTTCTTCTTCCTTCTTCTTCCTTCTTCTTCCTTCTTCTTCCTTCTTCTTTCTTCTTCTTCCTTCATCCTTTTTCCTTCTTCTTTCCTCTTTCTTCTTTCTTCTTCCTCTTTTTTTGGAAATATTACTGATGTGCTAAATGCCAAAGAAGAAGCTTGCTGTAATTTACTTTGGTAATGGATAATGTTAGTCATTGTACTGACAGAGTACCCAATTGGTAGAATATAGTATCAATTTAAGATATTGAGGTAAAATGGAAGAATTCTTCCTTTAGGCATTACAGTGTTATACACTTGATCTTAAGCCAAAAGGCTGAGAAGCGATGGCATTACAGTGTTACAATGTATTTAAGTACTCAAGTGAGAATAAGAGATTTTCTTTCTCATAATAATTTTATTTATTTCTACTTGGATTACACCATTAACCTTGGATTTGGCATGAAGAAAAATCACTGAATTGAGAGTTGAGATACGTGGGTTTGCAGTTTTCCTCTGTCAGTTATCAGCTCTGTGATAAGTCACTTGTTTGGACTGCTTTTCAGAGCTCCAAGATGCTATAATTTCATATTGCTTATAACACTTCTGTTTTTTCTGGCTGGGAACTGTTTATGTTTAGTTATTTAAGATTACCACAGGAATACATCATTGATTATCATTTGGTAATAAGTGTACTTCATTTAACATGACTTTTATTAGAGTGCCTGGGTGGCTTAGTCAGTTAAGTGTCTGACTTCAACTCAGATCATGATCCCAGGGTCCTGGGATTGAGCCCTGCTTTTTGGCTCCTTGCTCAGCAAGGAGCCTGATTCTTTCTTTGCCTCTGACTGCTGTTCTTCATACTTCTGCACTCTCTCTCTCTCTCCAAATAAATAAATAAATAAAATGTTTTTTTTTTTTTTTTAAGTTTTATTTAAGTAACCTCTACACCCAACATGGGGCTGAAACTAATGACCCAGAGATAAAGAATTTCATATACTCTTGGAACTGAGCCAGCCTGGCACCCCAAATATTTTCCCTTTGGTACCAATTATTTGGATCACCTGATGGAAATGACCTTATTCGTAAATTATACAAATCGAAAAATAGATTACTGGAGAAGGGAACAATAATTTATCCATTATGTCAACTGTTTTATCATTTGCATTATCTAGTATATTTATCGTTTTAATCTAACCACTTGGTTATTTTATTAAAACATTTATTGAGTTTTTATGTAATACATATTATACTAAGTTTAATTGAGTCTAGAAGATGAATATGGCATGGTTCTTGCCAGTTTTATGATGAACTGTGTTGGAGGACAGAAGTAGAAGCAAAAAGGACAGGAATGTCACAGAAAGAAAAGATGAATATGTAAAGAGCTAGCCCCAAGATTTTAGTTAGAACATGGATAAGTGTTGTCAGCATTAAGGACTCTTCCACATTGATGTTCTCAGACCTTAATGTGTGTATAATTTACTTGCAGATCTTGTTAAAAAGGAAGGCAGATTCTAATTTAGTATGTTGAAGTGAGTGTGAGCTTCTGTGTTTGTGACAAGCCCCCGGGCATGCCAGTGCTTATGAGCTATGATTGATATTTTGAGGAGCGCAAGGCTCAGTGCTGTTTTTTTCAGAAGTAAGAATAGACTCTCTTTAGGGCTTGCATTTAAAGTCTTTTCCTGGGATCCCTGGGTGGTGCAGCGGTTTGGTGCCTGCCTTTGGCCCAGGGCAAGATCCTGGAGACCCGGGATCGAATCCCATGTCGGGCTCTGGGTGCATGGAGCCTGCTTCTCCCTCTGCCTGTGTCTCTGCCTCTCTCTCTCTCTGTGACTATAATAAATAAATAAAAAAAATTAAAAAAAAATAAAGTCTTTTCCTAGATAAAGTCTTTCTTCTTCTAACTTCATAATTTAATTAGAACATACTGATTAGCGGTACAAATATAAATGAATACAAAGTTTATAAATTTGCTTCTTTTGAATGACTAATTTAGTCAGCTGTTGGTTATATCTTGGAGCAGATTAAACAGTATGCAATTAGCCATGGTGTTAAATAACAAGGGACTCAATATTATGAAGAATTGAAATGGACAGTAATTTAGGAAAACAGCTTGTAATGGACATCAGTTTTGTTCACAATTATTTGGTACCTATTCTAATTTGGGAATGTTCCTTGATCTTAAGGGTCAGACAAACAAATTTGTGGGAATGGTGCCTCCTTTATCTTTCAGCCTCTAAAGAACTGGTCTGCGTAGGAGGATTATAAATTTATAGAGGCTGTGCAATGTGGGTGAAAATTTTTAACATATTGGATACAAATAATATTGTAGTTTTCTTTTAACATTTAGATGTCATCTTTCTAATGATAAATGTGTTCTGAAATATAGGATGTAGAATTTCAACTAAATAAATTTAAAGTAAGTCACTTATTATACCATGTGTTAGTTAGGTTTTTATTTTTTCTTACTTTTTCTTCTTCTTCTTTTTTTAGTTAGTTTTATTTAATCTTGGATTTGGGGGAATCTGAGATCTTTTATTCCCACTTTTTGATGGCAGTTAAAAGTTGGTTGTTTATGTTATACAAACATGTATGTACTCTACACAAACATTGGAAATAATAGTAATATGAGTCCAGGTTTAGCATTTCGGCTATAGAAGTCATAGAAGTTAAAATTTAAATGCTCTGGATAAATCATAATTGTGTGACATGTGTGAAGTGTTGAAAAATCATTTCAGCTGATTTTGGAGAACTTACTTTTCCTATCAGATAGTTGTGTAATTTAAAAGTAAAACACTTGTACATTTAATTTGTCATGTTTTATCTCTTATGACATAAACTGTAACAAAGTGCACTAGAGCGATACAGTATTAATTAGAAATACTACTTTTTCAAGTGCTTAACTTAAAACAGTAACATTTAACAGAAAATATTTATTTTTATTATTAATTAAACATTAGATATTTTTGTGGAATTTTTTTTTTTCTTAGAGAACCAGAGGACGAAAGCGAAGCTTCATTCCTGAGGAAGAAAAACATGAGGTTGGAATAAGTTAAGCATTTTTTACAGTCTAAACTTTGAGAAACTTTCTTGCTTAAATTTTCTTTTTTCCTCATATCTTGGTTTTGTTTTATGTTTTGTTTTGTTTTCCCTTGTATGGCAGGAAAGAATTCCTAGAGAGAGAAGGCAAAGGCAGTCTGTGTTACAAAAGAAGCCTAAGGCTGAAGATTTGCGAACTGAATGTGCAACTTGCAAGGGAACTGGAGACAATGAAAATCTTGTCAGGTAAATTGGTTGCTGAGACTTTGTCTTTAGGGGATTGAGGTTCCATCTTCATCATTTTCTCATCACAGATATAATGGGGAAAAAATCACAGTATAGGACCTTTCTTAAAATCTTATTTAGTGGAAATAGTAGTTCAGAAACAGATTTCATCCACTTATTAACTTGCCACACATGGTTATTCTCTGGCTTTAGGTGTAATTAAGAATGAAGTCTGGATTTTGAACACAAGAAACAATTTTCTCTTGACAATAGCAGTTAGCAATGCTCTGTGTTTATAGGCCACAAAAATAATTTCATCTAAACACTTCGTACTAAAGATTATTATTTCATTTCATAAACAATAAAATTCCTAAGTTGTTACATATTATAAAAGTTGAAGTTTATTAGTAATAATGATACAGATTCTTTTTTATTGACAAGAGCTTCATTAGTACTTCCTTACCATTTATCAAAACGAATGTGTTAAATGCTTCTCTCATGAAATAAAGAAAGGTGAAAAGATGGCCTAGTTAGATTTTGTTTTTTGTTTTGTTTTCTTCTTTGTTTCTTTGTTTTGCTTTGGTACTTTTTTAAAGAATCAGACATAATGCTAATCAGGAATCTCAGCTGATGTTGCACAGTGACTATTCCTGAGGGTCCAGAGACTGCTAATTTTAGCCTTTTGCTTCTTGCTGAGATAAAGAAATTACTCAAAGCCCTGGGTGAGATGGAGGAGTGGGTGGAGTGGTGAGCAAAAGATCTAATTTAAAAGTAGTATCATTCTTTCAAAGGACAGTGGCACAAAGAGCCTTCTAGCATGTTAAGGAAGCCATTTCTGATTTCTTTCAAGAATTATCTTTTGATAAAGCCCTGTGAAATTAACTGAGGGCACAGAAATTAAATGTTTCAAAAAGAATGAGTTGTTAAAACATACGTTAGCACTGTTAAATGATTTTAAATATTTGCTTCCAAAATGATGTCATTTATTTGCCATTAAAAATCTAATTTGTTTGTTTTAATTCATCAAATAAAGGCATGCAGTTTTAAATTTTATGTGTTTTTTTTTATACTATCATTAAAGAAAATGAGAAAATAAAAATTCCAGTGAAGAAATACAAGTGCTTCCACAGAGTTAGGAAGGTCTATCATGTTTGGTCAGTGTTCTCCGAAGTAGTACATAGTAATGAGAGCTATCCTGTAGATGAAACTCATTTAAATTTAGGGTAGAGTAGTTTTTGTATCAGAAGGTACACATGAATAATTCTGACCATAATACAATTTTCTTTACGTAAAAAAAAAAAAAAAAAAGAAATCCCAAGCATAAGTATAACATGATGGAGTGCATAAAACAATAAAAATAAATAAAAGAAAAACACCATAAAACAGTCTTATATAATGAACAAAAATTCAATCTAAAGGAAATCCCCTTGGGGTTGAGGGATGCATCTTGGGATCTGATCAATTTGAAACAGTAGTTAAAAACTAGAGAGCTGGTTCTCTTTTTAATTATGTGAAAATTATGTAAATAATTTTAATTATATGAAATAATATATAATTAGATTATATTTTTTAATTTTATATATATATGTCCTCATATATTTTTTCAAGATCCTAAGCTGATTTATGACATTTTTGCTGTAGCACCTATAAATTTATTTATTTTATTTCCTTGGTCATGTATTTGGAAGAACGTAGGACATAAATTCATTTTTATTTTAAAAACCACTTTATAACAAGAGTATATCAACACATCATATTTTAGTTATCATAAAAAAGTAGGTATAATCTTTTTTTGATTCTTGATGAGATTTTAAAAATAGTATTAGCCTTTCCTATCATTTATTTAATTAATTGTTATAAAATTTCCATTCCTAATTGCATTATTATAACATGCCAGTGTCTGGGATTTTGTGGAAAGTTCTTCTGGAAGGTAAAGATATTTTTGTTACTCTAGAAATGATGAATATACAAAGTCTTCCTTGATTTTGCCTTGATAAGAAGATAACATCACAGATTTTCTGCAAAGGTTTTAAAGAGGTAATGAAGAGGGAATTAAATGTTTTATAATATTATATATTAATGTTTTTGAGGATAAAATAAGCTGGATATAAAGCAATGACATAAAATGTTTTATAGTTATAATGTGATTCTTCTGTTATAAAACAAAACAAAACAACATATTCAGTTTTAGCACTATTGCTCTTGGGTTAAAGAGAACTTTTTTTTTTTTTTAATGTAGAATTTCATGTGTTTTAAAAGGTAATCTTATAAGCTAATATTTGCCATTTTCCCTAACATGTCTTTAATTTTGTAATTGGCACCATTATTATTTGCAAATCACCCCCCAATCTATGCTTTTATGATTAAGTTGCATCTTAAATATTATGTACACATGCTATTTTTTAACTTTAATTTTAAGACATTTTAAATTAGACTTTACTTTTCCTAAAGATATATTTCAGTGCTTAGTCAGTGATATATTATGCTTACTATGTATGTCTATTAGGTTCTCATAAAATTAAACTTCTTGGGTGGTAATTTAATTAATAATATTTTACTGAATATACTATATTTTCTCAGGTTCTTTTGAACTAGTGTACGTGATTCACTAGAACCTGCTGTTTAGCAGCTTTGATTTTGAAACCACACTTCTCTATGTAATTCAGGCTATATACAAAAAAAATCCTTCTTAATTATTTTCCTGGCTTTTTCAGTTACCTGTATACGTGTATATGTGAATTTACATGTATAATCTTTTCATATCATTGGGAAATTGAGTTCAGTTGATCCATTAACTGTAATATTAAGTTCTAGCTGTTATTTTTGGTTTGCCTCTAAGTTTTTCTCAGGTCTTTGGCAAGTAATTTAGCGTTTCTGTGTCTCAGTTTTTCCCTCTATTGTACATGATCAAAATTATACTCTGTTCTATTAGGGACTTAAATGAGTAACTACTGAGTGATAAATATTTTCCATATAGAGTGGTAGGGTAGTGGTATAGTTTAGTAATACAAAGGATACATATATGTGGGCTCCAAAATAAGGGTTCCAGTTGGTAAATATATTTCCATAATAATACATGCTTATTTTTGCTTTCCAGAGAATGTGCATGCCTTGTTTTTGTTGAATTTGTTGAAACATGTCAAAATGATTTGACTCAGCTATTTCCACTAGACTTGGGAATTTGAAAATGATCAAGGTCCTAAAGAGAAAGATGGTTTACAGTATCTTACACATTTTTAAAAAATAGTGCCTCCTTTTTGCTATCTGCATTTAAAATTTAATTAAAAATTACATGGGAAATTCCCAATTAAAAATGTGTATTTCTTAGTGCTAAAGGTCACATTGAAGCTCTGTTTTGGAATTATGAAGTCTTTTTAGGTATTTATCTTTTTGTGATGGATGTTCTTGTTGAGGTAGTAATGGCCTATGTAGTGATACATTTATTGGTTTTTGTTTCCACAGTTCCTGGAACAATTAATACTCAGTAAATGCTTGGTAAATGAATGACTACTTCATATAAGTAATGACTGATCATTCTTTGCTGAATTAATTTAAAAAAATATGTTATAATTTATTCCTAGAACAAATTGGTCATTAAATACAAGTATTTGATGAAGTTGTTTAAAAGGCTTAATAAAGGAAAATTGCTTTTATGTCACTAAAAATACAAGATGAATACAACTAAGGAAATAGGAACTACAGATCTCAGATTAGTTAGTTGATATATCAGTGTAATAAACAGAAATGAAGTGATCCCTCTCCTTGATCAAATTTGATCTGCAAAAGATATATTTTTAGATGTTGGTGCATCTTTAAGTCTCTATCAAACTGTCAGATTAGGAATGAGACCAAACTTTTAGACCTCAAATTTTAGCTTAACCCTGTAAACTCAGTGACACATTTTATTACTTAATGGAAGATAGGAGAGAGAAAAAAAGGTTTTGTAAAGCTAAAAACCCTAGAATCCATCAATCATCTTAAATAGTATCTTTAATTTTATTTTGTATTGTGGCCACTACTCAGAAGCATTGAGTGTAGGATATTATCCTATGAAGCTATTTCACTTTTTTATCTAGGTCCACGTATTAAATGCTTACTATATTCTCCTCATTTGAGTAAATGGCAAATTACTTAGATACTGAACCATTTTGGTTATAAGATTAGGATGTTTGTTTGGTCTCAGCAATATTAGCATTTTTATTTATTTCATATTTTAAACATCTGGCTTCTGAGTGCTTCCCTCCTAACTAACTTTGTATCATAAGTGGTTAAGAACACCAGCAAAAATTCATGTTTATCAGATTTTTTATTCAAATATTAATCTCTGGGATCCCTGGGTGGCGCAGCGGTTTAGCGCCTGCCTTTGGCCCAGGGCGTGATCCTGGAGACCCGGGATCGAGTCCCACGTCGGGCTCCCGGTGCATGGAGCCTGCTTCTCCCTCTGCCTATGTCTCTGCCTCTCTCTCTCTCTCACTGTGTGGCTATCATAAATAAATAAAATAAAATAAAATAAATCAAATATTAATCTCTTTGATTACTCAGATTTTTTAAAAATTATTTTGTTCTGACATGTATGGAGGCTTATTAGATTACCTGTGTTGTGGTTGAGGGGTTGTTTTCTTGCAGAGATTTTATTAGACTAAAGAGTAAAGCTGGGCAGCCCGGGCAGCTCATCAGTTTAATGCCACCGTTAGCCCAGGGTGTGATCCTGGAGACTCGGGATCAAGTCCCACATCAGGCTCCCTGCATGGAGCCTGCTTCTCCCTCTGCCTGTGTCTCTGCCTCTCTCTTTCTCTGTGTCTCTCATGAATAAATAAATAAAATCTTTAAAAAAAAAAAGTAAAGCTATGATTAGTTTATTTGTTACTATGCTCATAGAACATCAGGTCACTAAAAATGAATTGCTTTAAATTACTTTTAAAAAATGAAAGGGTGCCTGGTTTGCCCAGTGGGTTGAGCACCTGACTCTTGGTGTCAGCTTAGGTCATGATTCGTGGGATTGAGCCACAATCCCACGATTGTGTTGTGGGATTGTTGTGTTGGCTCCTCGCTCAGCAGAGTCTGCTTGAATTCTCTCTCCCACCCCTTATGCTCCTCCACACCCCATCCCCCGCATACACACACTCTCTCTAAAATAAATAAATAAATGTTTAAAAAATACTTAAAAAAATGAAGCCTAGTGTTATTTTTTAAGAGCAGTTAAAATTGCAATTGGTAGATTTCTTAAATAGAATGACTTATTTTATTTTGATTACACACTTGTTAGTTTACTGTTTCTTGTGCAGTTTATCACACAGTAATCATTCTTAATGATAAAATTTACATACTGATGTAGGAATATCATGATTGTAAGTGATGGTGTTTGGATTATTTGGATAATTTTAAATTAAAACCTAGAAACAACTACAAGTTTTAAAATGATTTGTGTCTTCTAATAAATTTCAAATATATGAAAAACAGATATTCCCCTGTACAAAGACATTTCTGGACAAACTTCTGTTTTTACTCTTTGCCTCTACAAGCAATTTCAAGGATAAGTTTTAGGTTTTTGTTTTACTTTGATTTGTCTTGCATTCCTGAGTCAGTGGTTCGTTAGTACCATACAGTTACTTTATTCTAAAAGACTACTTCCAAAGCTTGGATTTCAATTATTTCTTTCAGTTATGTGTGGTAAAATATATCCTCTCGTGTCTCCCTGACAGCCTTTGTGATATACCTCTTCCTTCAAGTTTGGCTGCTTCTCTCTCTGGTATATGTTTAACTTGGCTTTTCTCTCTTGAAATTATAACCATCTTGAAGGTAATAGTCTCTGTTTCACTTAACCTCATATAGCTTTGTGTTCTCATTCCAGTTAATGGCTTACACACTTTGTAGGAAGTTGCCTCAAGGAATCATTGCTAACATAGTAAATCTTACTAATTTTTATGTTAGATTTAATATAAAAAAACAAAGAGCAACATATCAAGATTTCTCAGAAGACATATGGACTTCCTGTAACTCAGAGCCTGAAGAATTATGCTGCTCAACTCCTTTAATGGGGTTCACAGCCAAAGGGAAGAAAATTCTGGGATTCTATCCAAACTGAAGAAGCCTTAGAAATATTTGAAAATGTAAACAAAGGAACATAATTATGACCTCTGAAATTTTATTTTCTTTGATTTTTAACTGTCCTTTAAAATTTTTATTTATTATTTTAATAATGGTTATGGAAACGGTTGCTGTTCAAGGAAATTCTGATATGTTTAGTGAAAATAATACCATCTAATACTTTAGCAAAATTAAAATTCAGTAAAATTAAGAACACCTATCTCTGCCACATTCTGGAGTGTTAAACGTAATTATGTTCCTGTTATGAGAAATATTCATAAACTTCCATTTTGTTTAGCACACAGTTGATTTTTAATCTTTTGATATCTTTAAAAAAAGATACTACTTTATGAGGTCATCTTTAGTTTTGAGAGCTTAATTTATTCTTGAAAACTTGGTTGTTTAATTGTTTTAACCTTTAAAAAGCTGCTTAATTGGGTAAGCCTAATGCTGGACATAAAACTATAAGAATGACAATATTTAATATATGAAAAATGCTAGAATGTATGAAGAAATAAGTACGATTATTGGTTAACAAAGATATTTTTCTTTCCCTGATTATTAAAGATAAGTAGGAAAAAAGGAGCATATATGTTACAATTTAAATATCCTTGATGATATATTTTTAAAAGTAGATGTTTTGATGAAATACAATCTTAGTAATTTGGATGTAGATGACGGAAAATTAAAAGTAAAAAAATGACTATTCCTAAATAGAAAATCATTTTTGTTTCAAGTTTTTAAAATCTAGGCTATGTTAACTACATAGACAAAAAACAATTCAATGTTCCTAAAGTTGTAAATTCTAAAGTAATAATGCAATGATGAAACAAGCTTAAACAGCTTCGTGGAAACATTTCCATTTATTAAAATTTATTAAAAAGTATCATGTCCAATAACTCTGTTTGCTTGAGTTTAGGATATATGGGAAGTAGTTTCAGAATTGCCAACCAAAACAACTACAAAAGGTATAGCTACTAAGCTCACTAGTATATGTGTGTGTTGTGGGGGACATAAGTTACATACAATGAAATGCATAAATGTTAGTGGATAAATTGATGGTTTTTCACAAAAGCATGCACTCATGTAACCCCCATTTCTAATAATAGCTGGAACATTGTCATCACTTCCAAGAATTTGTGGCCTTTCCCAGTCATTCTTCTCAAAGGCGCCCATTTTTCTATTTTTTTTTTAACCATATGTTAGTTTTGCCTCTGGTAGAATTTCATATAAATGATATGTTTAGTTTTTATTTGATGTCAGCTATTTCAAGGAGTATGTGAGGGATTCCTACTGTAGTTTTAATTTGCATTAGTCTGATATATATATAATATATAACACATTGTCATGCACTCCCAGGCTATTTGGATTCTCTGAGAACTAATTCTTTTGCCCATTTTTTATTTTAAAGATTGGGTTTTATGTTTAGTATTGAGTTTTAGAAATTTTAAAATATATTTTGAATATAAGTCCTTTTATAAATATTTTTCAAACATATTCTCCTTATTCATGACTTGCTTATTCATTTCCTTAATGGTATCATTTAAACAGCAGAAGTTACTGAGTAGAAATTACTAATTTTGCTGAAGTCCAATTAAAATTAAACACCCTTTTCTTTTATGATTATTGCTTTTGTTTCCTATCTAAGAATCCTTTGCTAAATCCAGGTAACAAAGATTATTACCTTCATTTTCTCCTAGAAGCTTTATGACTCTAATATTGAGATATATGATCAATCTGAAATTAATTTTTGTTTAGAGTCACAGGTAGAGTTAAGGAAGGTTTATTTATTATCTCATGTGGGTTTCCAGTTTCCCAGCACCATCTATTGAGGATGCTTGTCTTCCTATATTAAGTTGTTTTGGTATCACTGTTAAAAATCAGTTGGCTTTTTAAATGTGAGTCCTTTTGAAACTATATTCTGTTCCATTAAGCTATCTATTTATTCCTATGCCAGTATCAATTGCCTTGATTACTGAAGCCTTATAGTAAGTTCTTTTGTGCTTCTAGTTCCTTTGCATTTTCATATAAATGTTAGAAATACTTGTCCATTTCCATTAAAAAAAAAAAGAAGAAGAAGACTGGACATAATACCATAAAAGGCACAGGCAGTAACAAAACCACAAAAATAGATAAGTTGAACTTCATGTAATTTTTTTTAAAGATTTTTATTTATTTATTCATGAGAAACAGAGAGAGAGAACACGGCAGAGACAGGCAGAAGGAGAAGCAGGCTCCATGCAGGGAGCCCGATGTGGGACTCCATCCTGGTACTGCAGGATCACGCCCTGGGCCAAAGGCAGGCACTCAACTGCTGAGCCACCCAGGCTTCTCTGAACTTCATTTAAAATTAAACTTTTATGTATCAAAGGACAGTCTCAACAGAGTGAAAAGGTAGCCCCCAAAAATGTGAGAAAATATTTGCAAATCATGTATCTGATAAGAGATTGGTAATCAAAAATACATAAAGAACCACGACTCATCAGCAAAACAAAAAAGGTAATTAAAAACTAGCAAAGGACTGGAGTAGACATTTTGCCAGTGAAGATATACAACAGCTAACAAACACATGAAAAGATCCTCAGCATCACTCATCATTAGAGAAATTCAAATGAAAACCACAAGATACCATGTCAGACCATTAGAATGGATATTTTAAAACAGAAAATAACAAGTGTGGTGATGATGTGGTGAAATTGGATCCATTGTGCACTGTTGATCAGACTATAAAATGGTGCATCTACTGAGAAAAACAGTAAGCAATTCCTCAACAAATTAAAAACAGAATTGCCATATGATCCAGCAGTTCCAGTTCTGAGCATATATCCAAAAAAATTGAAGGCAAGGACTTAAGATATTGTACATCCATGTTCATAGCAACATTAGAGGCAATAGCCAAAAGGTGGAAACAACCGAAATGTCCATTTATGGATGAATGGATAAACAAAATAGGGCATATACATATAATGGAATATTATTATTCAGCCTTAAAAGTAAGGAAATTCTGACATACAATATGGATGAACCTTGAAGACCTTACGTTCAATATCTGATTCCACGTAATATGAGTTATTTAGAGTAGTCAAATTCATAGAGACAGAAAGTAGAATATTGGTTTCCAGGGATAGGGTGACTGGAAAGTTACTCTTTGATGGGCACAGAGTTTCATATGGGGAAAATGAAAAGTTGCAGAGATGGATGGTGGTAATGGTTGCAGAGCAATATAAAAGTGCTTCATACCGGGGCTCCCGGATGGTTCAGTTGGTTAAATGTCCCAACTCTTGATTTGGCTCAGGTCATGATCTCAAGGTTGTGAGATGAGTGTGGGGCTCAGCTGTGGGCATGAAACATGCTTAGGATTCTCTCTCCCTCTGCCTCTGCCCTTCCTCTCTCCCTCTCTCTCAAAAAAAATTAAAAAAAAAAAAGTCTACATAATGCCTTAGAACTGTGCACCTAAAAAATGCTTAAAATGATAATGTTATGTATACTTAACTACAGTTTTTTAAAGACCAAAACAGAAAGCCTACTGCAATTATGATTAATTTTGTGTTGAATATGTGGATGAATTTGGAGGAGCATTAAAATTTCAAGAGTATTGTCTTTTTTTAATTTTTTAAGATTTTATTTATTTGAGAGAGAAAGTGTACAAGCAGGAGGAAGGGCAAAGGGAGAGGGAGAAGGAGACTCTGCTGAGTGCGGAGGTGAACATGGGGCTCTATCCCAGGATCCTGAGAATATGACCTAAGCTGGAGTCAGATGCTCAACCAACTGAGCCACCAGGCACCCTTTGTCTTTTTTAAAAATTATTTTTTTAGTTTAGTTTTAAATTTTGATTTCAGTATAGTTAACATACAGTGTTATATTATTTCAGATGTACAATATAGTGACTCAACAATTCTATACATTACTCAGTGCTTATCATGATAAATATACTCTTTAATCTCCATCACCTATAACCCCTTCCCACTCACCTCACCTCTGGTAACCATCAATTTGTTCTCTATAGTTAAGAGTGTGTTTCTTGGTTTGTCTCTCCTCTTTTTCTTTGTTCATTTGTTTTATTTCCTAAATCCCACATATGAGGAAAATCATATGGTATTTGTCTTTCCCTGGCTGGCTTATTTTGCTTAGCATTATACTCTAGCCCCATCCATGTTGTTGCAAATGGCAAGATTTCATTCTTTTTTTATACCTAAATAATATTCCATTATATGCATAATATATAATTATATAATATATAATATTAGATTATATAATTATATTATTCATATATACCAATTATATAAATATATATTCTATGTTATAAAATATATAGTATATAAAAGTAAAATAATATATATAAATGTATGTAAATAATAATATATAAAATAAAATGAATTATAAAATATGTATATTAATTATATAATAAATATATTATTATCAATATATATCTCATCTTTACCCATTCATTTAATGATTGACACAGGCTGCTTCCATTATTTGGCTATGATAAGTAATACTGCAATAAACATCAAAGTGCATGTATCCCATTGAATTAGTGTCTTTGTATTTTTGGGTAAATACACAGTAGTACAATTACTGGATAGTAGAGTAGTTCTATTTTTCAGTTTTTGAGGAACCTCCATACTGTTTTCCACAGTGGCTGCGCCAGTTGTGTTCCCAGCAACAGTGCTATAGAGTTCTCCTTTCTCCACATGCTTGCTAACATCTGTCATTTCCTGTGTTGTTGATGTTAGCCATTCTGACAGATGTGAGGTGATATGTAGTTTTGATTTGCATTTCCCTTGTGATAAGTGATTTTGAGCATTTTTATGTGTCTGTTGGCCATCTGTATGTGTTCATTAGAGAAATGTCTCTTCATATCTTCTGTTCATTTCTCATTGGATTATTTGTTTTTTGGGTGTAACAGGATTGTGTTCTGATCCTTGAACTTGATCTATCTCTACATTTATTCACATTTTCAGATATCCTATATATTTTTTTCTCATCAATGTCTTTGTACTTTTCAGTATAAAAGTCTTGCATGTCTTTTATTAAATGTATTTCTATGCATTTAGTGTTTTTTGATGTTATTGTATAAGAGATTTTTAAATACAATTTTTAAAAACTGTTTATCCAAGCATGGCGAGCTGCCAGGTATTGAGGTGTTCAGTTAGGACAATTAAAATTATTTATTTATTCCAGTAGTATAAACAAGATACCAAATAGGAAAAGTTGCTGGCTCCTCCAATACTCCATTTTCTCCACTGAATAGTACTAGATAAAGGTCAAATTAATCAGTACAGACATGGAGGGGAGTGGGGCATTAATGTCACTGCTGAGGGAGTCCTGAACAAAAAGCTTTTGCTGTTTTATGGACCCAGGCACTGGGAATAGGTCCAGAAAGCAGAAAATAATTGAGTCAGTAAAGTCTTTAAGACCACTTAATAAGGAGATTTGGCAGAGGTGCATGAGCTCTTACTTCAGTGTTTGATTCTACCTCCTCCTTCCTCCACATCAGGAGGCTTCAAAAATTACACCAATCTTGCAGTTCTGGGATAAGCCCCCTCCAGGTCGTGAGGTATTGCCTCATATATATGTTTTTGGATTTCATTTGGTAATATTGCTAAAATTTGTTATTGAAATCAAGTAAAATTTGATCATGGTTTTGGCTCTCTATTGATGAAAGTACTGTTCTTGTAAAAAAAAAAAAGTACTGTTCTTGTTAATTTCTTGTAGTCTTTATCAGGTTTTGTTCTCAGGGTATACTGGATTTCTAAAAGGCACTAGAAAGTATTCCTGTCTCATCTGTGTTTGCTTACAATTGATATTTCTTCACTATTTTTTTTTTTTAATTTCCCAATGAAACCATCTGGGCCACGGTTTTCTTTCTTGGATGGTTTTTGATAATTCAGTTTTTAATATAAATATAGACTGAACTTTTTAATTTTGTTTTGTGTCAGTTTTGATAAGATGGGTTTTCCAAGGAATTTATTAATTTTTTCTCTGTTGTCAGTTACTTATTTTCTTTAGTCGTACTCATCTTTTTTTTTAAAGAACAGTTAAAATTTAAAGTACATCTTACATACAAAAGAGTATTAACTTACATGTCCAGTTTAAAGAAAAATAATCTGTTCATGACACAAAAATAGAACAGGCAGCTATTTACTGATCACATAGACTAAGAAACTGAACATTATTCAAACCTTTGAAACTCTTCAGTCCCCCTCCTGGTCACACCTTCCTGCCTCTGCATACACTTATCTTTGGATATGCACTATTTGCTTGTGACTTTTCTACTACTTGTAATATTTTGGATCACATTCTCTTCTAAGACAAAGTCAGTATTTACTTCTTCCACGTATCCTTCTTGACTTACCTGATCCCGCAGTGATCTTTTTCTTGCCTTGGTTGCCCTTGGGACCCATATAAAATCCTACATCATGCTGTCATCCTCTTGTTTGAAAATTGTCTCTGAATTATTTTTACTTTTTCAATTAGATAAGGGCAGGGTCTTAGCCTTCCATTTATTTGTGATAGTTCTTAAAGTCTAATATAATATACTATGGCACAGGCAACTAATTCAGAATAAATACTTCTTGATTTGCTGATGCATTGTTAAGTCTGTACACTTTTATCACTTTATTTATTTCATTTTCTTAGTTATTACTTTTAAATATTTTATTATTTGAGAACAACAGCGAGAGAGCCCCTGCTTGCATGAGCACAAGCAGGGGAAGGGGGACAGAGGGAGGAGCAGGCTCCCTGCTGAGCGGGGATTATAACCTGAGCCAAAGGCATATGCTTAACTGATTAAACCACCCAGGCACCCCCACTTTTGTAACTTTATACAATTGAAATAGTTTATAATCTCTCTGAGGGCAGGGACATTTCTTTAAATAGATCCTGCTTGTTTTATTTTTAAATGTTATAAACATTTTTAATTATCAAAAACAAAAATAGTATATACATGTTGTAAAGAAACAAGAAGGTAAATAATAGTTTTTTGATTGATTACTTCACTGAGAGATCTCGGCTACTTCATACTTGTCATTTGCCAGTTCTTTCTTTTTAGGCAAGTCAGTTCATCTCTGTGTACCTCTGTTTTCTTATTTCAGTAGAAGAATTTAGGCTGTGTCATCTCTGCTATTCATAGATTATGTGACACTCTAAATTCCTAACTCCATGCTACTTTTTTGTTTACATTCCCTCTTAAGCTGTCCTGGCAACATTCAGTAGCATCTCTTTTGAGGCTACTCTGTAACTACATAGAATATGATTATTTTTCTTGATTAAGTCTCAAAAAAAAAAAAAGGTTTCTTAGATCCATTTTCGTGTTGCTGTGTTTCTCATTTAGCTAAAGAGGAGTGGAAAGTAAGTTAATTCACAACACCTTCTTCTGTTGATAAATAGCATATACTAATTTTTATTTTTTTAAGATTTATTTATTTTAGAGAGAGAGAACACAAGGTGGGAGAAGGAGCAGAGAGAGATGTAGAGAGAGAATGTCAAGCCAAATCCCTGCTGAATGTGGACCCTGACATGGGACTCAATTCCATGACCCTGAGATCATGACCTGAACCAAAATCAAGGGTTAGACGCTCAACTGACTGAGCTATGCAGGCACCTGAATACTTCCTTTCTTTTTAAAAAATAAATATACTGAGGTCCAGTGTTCATGCCATAAGATTCAGCATTATAAATGTAGAACATAATGATTTTTAATAAATTTGTAAAGTGGTTTGCCATCGCTGCAATCTAGTTTTATAGTATTTTTATCACCTCAAAAAGTGCTATGCCTATTTACTGTTAAATCTAGCTTCCACCCTCTTTAAATGTTCTATTGTCACTGGTTCCGCATAGCCTATTCCTTTCCTGACCTTTTTTCATTTTTTTTTTTAAGATTTTATTTATTTATTCATGAGAGACGAGAGAGAGAGAGAGAGAGAGAGAGAGAGAGAGGCAGAGATACAGGCAGAGGGAGAAGCAGGCTCCATGCAGGGAGCCTGACCTGGGACTCGATCCCAGGTCTCCAGGATCAGGCCCTAGGCTGAAAGTGGCGCTAAACTGCTAAGCCACCCAGGCTGCCCCTTTATTCATTTTCATATTACTATTATACATGTTTCTGGTTACAGATTTTTTTCAAAAACATTTTTAATATACTGAAGGCAACAAAGATTATTAAAAAAAAAAGATTTTATTTATTTGAGAGAGAGAGCATAAGCAGGAATGACAGAGGGAGAGGGAGAGGAAGAAGCAGGCTCCTGCTGAGCAGGGAGGCAGCCTTGGGATTCAATCCCAGGACTCCAGGATCATGACCTGAACTGAAGGTGATGCTGATCATGACCTGAACTGAAGGTGAACAGATGCTTAACTAACTGACCCACCCAGGTGCCCAACAAAGATTCTTTTTTGATCCAAACTTTAGTCAGATTCCTGAACTTCCTCCTAGATTCATCTGTGTACTTCATTGTAAATACGGTTTTGTCAAGAACCCTGCTAAGTCAGGTGGTTTTTTAAAATTTATTTTTCACAGTTTTTATTTTTGTGCATTTTTATTTGTAATGTTTCTCTCAGACAAATAGTTTTTACCCCACAGCTAATCTTACTTTTTGCTAACCTCCAGGTATTGCCCTGAGTTTCTGGCCTCCAAAATATCTTAGTGCTATTCCTATTTTAATGCTATGTTGCTTAGCTTTTGCTGCTCTTTTTTTTTTTTTTTTTTTTTTTTAAGATTTCTTTATTATTTGAGACAAAGGGTGCAAACAGGGGAAGGGGCAGAGGGAGAAAATCCCAAGCAGAGTGCAGAGCTCAAGGTATGGCTTGATCCCATGACCCTAAGATCATGACCTAAGCCAAAATCAAGAGTTGGTTGCCCAACACAAGGAGCCACCTAGGCACCCCATTTTTAGTTTTTTTTTTTTTTTTTTGAAGTATAATTAACATGTAGTGTTATGTTAGTTTCAGGTATGCAATCTAATGATTTAACAATTCTATAAATTACTCAGAGTTTATCATGGTAAGTGTACTGTTAATTTTTTTTATCTATGTCACTTATCTTCCCACCCACTTCCCCTCTGGCAACCATCAGTTCTCTATAGTTAAGAGTCTGCTTTCGTGTTTTCTCTTTTTTTCCTTTGTTTATCAATTGTTTTGTTTCTTAAATTCCATGTATGAGTGAAATCATATGGTATTTATCTGACTTATTTCACTTACCACAGTACCCTCTAGGTCCATCCATGTTGTTGAAAATGGCAAGATCTCATTCCTTTTTATGACTAATATTCATTCATTCATATTCATACACACATGCACCACATCTTTACCCATTCATCTGTCAATACACAATTTACTTGGCTTGCTTCCATAGCTTGTCCACTGTAAATAATGCTGCAGTAAAAGTAGGGGTGCATATATCTTTTCAAATTGCTGTTTTTGTTTTCTTTGGGTAAATACCCAGTAGTGGAATTACTGTATTATACAGTAATTCTGTTTTTAATTTTTTGTGGAACCTCCATATTGTTTTCTACAGTGTTTGCACCAATTTGCATTCCCACCAATGCTGCATCAGGGTTCCTTTTTCTCCACATCCTTGCCAGCACTTATTATTTCTTGTCTTTTTTATTTTAGCTATTTTGACTAGTGTGAGATGATATTTAATGGTTTTGATTTGCATTTCCCTGATGATGTGTGATGTTCAGCATCTTTTCATGTGTTTGTTGGCTGTTTGTATGTCTTCTTTGGAAAAAATGGTCCTCTTCCCATTTTTTTATGAGATTGTTTAGTTCTTTGGTGTTAAGTTGTATAAGTTCTTTATATATTTTAGATATTTACCCTTTTTCTGATATATTATTTGCAAATATCTTCTCCTAGCCCAGAGTTTACTTTATGCTTTTGCTGATGGTTTCCTTCCCTGTACAAAAGCTTTTTATTTTGGTGCACTCCTAATAGTTTAATTTTGTTTTTGTTTCTCTTCCCTGAGGAGACACATCTAGAAAAATGTTGCTAAGGCTGATGTAAAAGAAATTGCTGCCTGTGTTTTCTTCTAGGAATTTTATGGTCTCGGGTATCACATGTAGGTCTTTAATCCACTTTGAATTTATTTTTGTGCATAGTGTAAGGAAATGGTTCATTGTTTTTTTGTTTGTTTGTTTTTTGTATACAGTTGTCCCATTGTCCCAGCACCATTTGTTGAAAAGACTCTTTTTTCCATTTTAATCCTTACCTCCTGTAGTTTAATTGACTAGTTAGACTTGGGTTTATATCTGGATTCTATTTTGTTTCATTGATCTATGTGTCCCATTTTTTGAGCAGTACCATACTGTTTTGATTACTACACCTCTTGAATATAACTTGTTCTTTGGAATTGTGATACTTCAGCTTTGTTTTTCTTTTTTAGGATTGCTTTGGCTCATTTTGGTTCTTTTGTGGTTCCATAGTTCCATACAAATTTTAGGATTGTTTGTTCTAGTTCTATGAAAAATATTTTTGGCATTTTGATAGTGTTTCCATTAAATCTGTAGATTGCTTTGGGTAGATTGCTTATGGACATTTTAAACAGTATTGGTTCTTCTAATCCATGGGCATGGAATATCTCTATTTGTGTTGTCTTCAATTTCTTTCATCAAGGTTTTATAGTTTTCAGAGTATACCTCCTTGGTTAAGTTTATTCCTATATATTTTATTATTTTTGGTCAATTGTAAATGGGATTGTTTTCTTAATTTCTTTTTCTGCTAATTCATTATTAGTGTAAAGAAAAGTAACTGATAATTATTTGTTATTGCAAAGATATGGAATTGATATATTAATTAATATTTTATGCTGAAATTATTAATGAGTCCTGGTAGTTTTTTGGGAGAGTTTTTAGGGTTTTCTATATATGGGATTATATCATTTGCAAATAGTGAAAGTTTACTTCTTCCTTACAAATTTGGATACCTTTTATTTCTTTTACTTGTTTGATTCTTGTGGCTGGGACTTTCCAGTACCATGTTGAAGAAGTGGCGAGAGCGGGCATTCTTGTTCCAGCAGTTGGAGGAAAAGCTGTTTTTCACCTTGAGTATGATGTTAGCTGTGGGTTTTTCATATTATGGCCTTTATTATTCTGAGGTATCTTCCTCTAAACCTACTTTGTTGAGAGTTTTTATCAAGAATGGATGTTGTACTTTGTGAAATGCCTTTTCTGCATCTGGTGGGATGATCACATGTTTTTTTATCCTTTCTCTTGTTAATGTGATGTATCACATTGATTTGCAAATATTGAACCACCCTTTTATACCTGAGATAAATTCTACTTTATCTGATGATTGATTTTTTTAATATGTTGTTGGATTCCATTTGGTAATATTTTGTTGAGGATTTCTGTATCTATGTTTATCAGACATATTGGTGTGTAGTTTTCTTTTTTGTTGTCTTTATCTGGTTTTGGAATCAGGGTAACACAGGCCTCTTAGAGTGAGTTTAGAAGCTTTCTTTTTTTTTTTTTTTTTTTGGAATAGTTTGAGAAGAATAGGTATTACCTCTTTAAATGTTTGCTAGAATTCACCTGTGAAGCCCTCTGATCCTGGAATTTTGCTTGCTGGGAGGTGTTTTGTTTTGTTTTGTTTTAATTACTGATTCAGTTTCATTGCTAGTAATCAGTCTGTTCAAAATTTCTATTCCTAATTCAGTTTTGGAAGGTTATGTTTCTAGAAATTTATCCATTTCATCTAGGTTATTGAATTTGTAAGTTATATAATTTTTAATAATATTCCCTTATAATCCTCTGTATTTCTGTGGTGTGGGTTTTACTTTTCTTTCATTTCTGATTTTATTTATTTGAATCTTCCTTCTTGCCCCCACCCCCTTTTTTTAATGAGTCTGGCTAAATTTACCATTTTGTTATCTTTCCAAAGAACTAACTTCTGTTTTCATTGATCTGTTATACTGATTTTTTTAGTCTTTCATTTATTTCAGCTCTAATCTTTTAGTTCCTTCCTTCTACTTGTTTTGGGCTTTGTTCTTTTTCTAGCTCTCTTAAATGTAAGGTTAGAGTGTTTATCCTGCTAAGTCAGTTCAACCAAAGCCCCCCACCCTTGATATCTGATCAGGTTCCTCATCCTCCAGTACCCCCAGCCAGATGTCTGATCACCTGGGCTATCTTCAGCAACAGTCCTGTTTGGTTGGTTGAGCTAGAATCTCCCCTTATCTTTAATGTTGTTGCCTCTTAGTAATTTTTCATCCACTGACTCCCACCCTGCTCCTTGGCCTTACATTCTCACTTGCCCATGATGTATTCAGAGTTGAGCTGCATCTCTCTCCCACTGTAAAATCCTATTGCAGTGATCACACTATCTATTGTGATGGTCCTAAATAACTTATACCTTACCATCTTTAATGAGTGTGATAGAATTTTTTTTTTTTAGAAAAGATATATAAAAATGAATCTTGAAAGGTGAAGATATTATCCCATTTTAGTCCTTCAACTTGATATTTTTTAACATTGGATATTTTAAAAAGAAGCCTACTAGATTTACATGAAGAGCCAAATTTTATTAACTTTTGACATTTTTCTACATTTTGGGAGACAGTATTATGTAACAAATGATTAGTTTGAGGATTTATAACCACTCTGCTGGGTTTGAAGCCTGTTTTGTTTTTGTTAACTCTGTCCTTATCTTTCCTGTGGCTTAGTTTCCTTATCTAGAAAATTGAAATACTTAATAGTACCAACCCCTCAGGCTATTGGAAGATTAAATGTGATAAATGCTAGTATAGGGGTTGGCTCAGTTGTTAGAGTTGTAAATGCTATATATGCAAACAACTGTAATAAAACACATAATATGTACCAGGTACCATATACATTTAATCATTTCATCCTTATCCTGTGAGCTAAGGAGTATTATTATCCCAATTGAATTGATGAGGAAACTAAGCCATAGGGAACTTAAGTTTCCAAAAGTTGCAAAGCTTAGAAAGCTTAGAAAGTAATGGAGCTGATATTCAGATTCAGGAAGTCTGTCTAGAGTCTGTGCTGTGAATCCTATATAGTCTCAGTATAATTTACGTTTCAGCTCCCTGGTTGGATAACATATCATTGATAAATGAATTTGTTGCAGGCTAAATGATAGCAGTACTTTCAAGATGATTTGATGTTGTGTTTATAGTTTTCATGATATTCTCTGCGACTTCAGTCCTATAATCTTTATTCTTCTAACCATGCTATTAGAGTTTCTTTGATATTGAAAAGATTTATTGAAATGTACTTTTTCCTTTTTAACTTTAGGTGTTACTGAATTGCTCTTTATTTATATTTTATATTGAATGACGATCATAGCACTAATAATGGATCTGACTATTGAAGATGTTTATCTCTGGGATATATGTTTTTAAGTAAATATACTTTATCCTTTTGGGGAGGCAAGATTATATTTTTTTCAGATAATTTTAAGAAATATTAATATCTAAAAGGTATATCAGTATATGTTTACATAATATTTATGTTGTATATATACATATAAAATGTATTAAATACCTTTAATACCAGATATATTAATTGAAGTTTCTGTTTGTGAAAATATGAGATGCCATCTATATTTTTACTTTTGATCATTAGTAATTTTAATTGTGTTCATCTATTTACTAAATGCTTTTGAAGTCCCTCTGTCTTATCTTAAAGAACAGCATACATCATTGTCCTAATTGTAGATTAAAGAAATTTCTGAATATGCCAGGACAATGATGTGAAATTTTAGAGAGGTGTGAGTATTTATATTAACCACTAGTTGTTCAAAAAAAAGGAAAAAAAAGAAAATCACAAACATAGTATATTTGCATGTTGTGAATTATATTTGTAGAACAGATATATGTCACATATAGTCAGCCTCTTGATTATAATCTGAGGATGTGTTGTTCAGAGAGGAGAGGTCATGTAAATGAATGGAATAATACAAGATAATAGACAAAGATTACAGTCCTTTGAAATTTAGTAAGCTTAGCTAATAAGATATTACGATTTTAGAATCTTCAAAAAATAAATGTTAATTTGTTCATTAACTGAGAATTTGATTCATTCATTCATATGCATGAAGACTTAAATCTCAGAAATACAAAACCTCAGAATTACATAACCGTGGGAAATCTTGCTCAGATACAAAAGTGTGTGTGTGTGTGTGTGTCTGTGCATGTATATTTTAGTTAACACTGTGGTATCTGAACAGAAATGATTTTACATTTCTGTTTTATGATTAAGGATTGAGAAGAGAAGCTATCAGATTTTTTCTCCTCATTTCATCTTATTCATACATTCTAGATATAGTACGCATCATTAGTAGTATAACTTTAATATTCAAATTAATATTGTTGACATATATGAAGAGACTGTTAATAAGGAAAATGAGGGTGATAATTTTTCTACTTATTAAAGGAAGAAATCTCTTCTTTCTTTCTTTCTTTTTTTTTTATTTTTTGGCAGTGGTAGTGCATTGAATTTTTAATAGACTCAAAAAGTGAGTCTCACTTGAAAACTTAATTAAGTAACCAGCCAGGAAAAAATGGTAAGGAGGGCATCGAACTAAAATTGAGAGGTTAAAATATTAAGTAAGGCTTTGCCAGCAAGAGCCAGTATAACTTCTTTGGAAACTAGTTATCTCATTCATAAAACCAACAGCATCCTAGATTGACTTGAGAATCTTCTTTAATTTTCATTCTAGGATTTTATAATAGTATAGCAATGAAAAAAAGTCAGAAATGAAAGTTATTATTTAGGTGTATGGAATTACAAAAAGTTTATAGCATAAAACATTCACCAACAGTACTATTTTAATTGTATTATAAGCTCATGATATTTTTGTTTTTTCCATAATATTTTTCTAATTTTAAATTGGGTTATACATTTTATGGATTATAGCCTACCAAAATATGTGATTTAATTATAAGGTGGTCACTTTATATTTTTTTACTAATTGAGACATAAGTTTGTGAGGAATGGTTTATAGTAGAAAATGTTTTCCTTTTAACCTGAAACAGTTTTGTCTTCTTTTTAATTCTCTAAAACAAAATATAAGTTGAGCTTTTAAATTGGCTTAAGTATATTTGTACATAAAAATGACATGTTGGGCAGCCCCGGTGGCGCAGCGGGTTAGCGCCACCTGCAGCTCAGGGTGTGATCCTGGAGATGGAGGATGGAGTCCCACGTTGGGCTCCCTGCATGGAGCCTGCTTCTCCCTCTGCCTATTTCTCTGCCTCTCTCTGTCTCTCATGAATAAATAAATACAATCTTTAAAAAAAAAAGACATGTTATCTAAGTAAGTACTTATCGCAGGTTTCATATTTACTCTTCCTTTGTATCTCCTAATTGTTTTATGTGTATGATATATAGTTTCTTTTCATTTTAAGATTTTTTTCTCTTAATTCTTAATTCATTTTAATCCTTTTTGTGAAACAGTTTCAAGGAGCAATTATACTTATCTTCAACTAGCATGATTTTAGATTATCAATTTCTGAATTAGCTCTTCCTGTTATAATGCACTTAGTAGAATTTAAAGCTAAATATAGTATTCCTTTATATAGCAAGCTCCCATTTCGAAGGAGTTTCCTCTAATTCTGGTTTCCCTTTCTAGAATGATCTCAGATATTATTAAGAAAATACATAATCAAGAATTAAGTTGACATTGTGAGATGACTTTCACCACTGCACATAAAACAGCATAGTTATTCTAAATCTCCGTATCACTTTCAGCCAGATAACCACTAAAATCACTGCAGTGTGCTTTCCTGAAAATGCCATAATCCTTCAAATGCCACATTAAACCAAGAGAGAAAACCATCAGTAGTGCCTGCACAGTTACGTAGAAGGATGAGCCATGAACCAAGTGAAAAGATGTTCTGGAAGAACAGTAACCTTTCCCTTGATGTGTGCATTTCCCATTACATTTTTGACACAAAATGTTGCAAAATGATTTAATGGTGGCATTTTGTTTTGCTGACTCCTTTTTTTTCATTAAAAAAGAAACCAAAGTTAGGATAGAAATGTAGGGGAAGGGTGACCAAGCACTGAATTCTATTATAGAAGTCTCTTTTCAAAATACATAAAAAGATATTTTAGGAGCATGGCTTTTCCTCCTTTATGTTGTATGTAAACTGTGATATACAAATCAGTTATATCTGTAGAAGGATGGCTTGTTTATTCTTTAAAGTTAATCCCTTTCTCCATTGTGCACTTACTCTTTTTTCATCCTAGTAACCCTTGATCATCAGTGGCCTGTCACTAAATCAGGAAAACTTTGTTAGTAAATGCGTATGTCTCACTTATTACATGTAACCAGAATATGTCCTTATTATTATCACTTTGTATGTATATTACTAGAGCTGCTTATGTATGAATAGACTCTGGTCTAAAACATCAGTGCCTGTCTGGGAGTCTGGGTGATTTAGTTGGTTAAACATCTGACTGTTCGTCTCTACTAGGGTCATGAATAGACTAGACTATTAGTCTATTCATGAATAGAACTCTGGTCTAAAAGTATGAATAGACTCTGGTCTAAAGTATGAATATAGTCTGGTCTAAAACATCAGTGCCTGTCTGGGAGTCTGGGTGATTAAGTTGGTTAAACATCTGACTGTTCGTCTCTGCTAGGGTCATGTTCTCAGTGTCGGTCGGTCTACACCAGCACCACTTCTGGCTCCACACTAATTTGGAGTCTGCTTGAGATTCTCTCTCCCTTCCTTTCTGGTCCTACCCCCAGCTGCGCATGCTCTGACTCTCTCTAAAATAAATAAATATACAATAATAAAAATAAAAGATCAATGTCTTTTAACTTTGAGAGGGCACGCTTCTAGTGGGAATTAAGTTACAAAGTTGTCCTACATAAAACTAGTACAAAGCTTATTTGCATCTATGAAAACATGCCAAGAACGAGAAAGTAATTTAGCAATATACAGTTTGTAAGACTTTTGCAGCATTGGATTTTCAGTTTTAGTGTTGATATGGAGTGCTCGGGTATGGGTTCAGTCACAAAATTATTAAAAAAAAAACAACTTGAGAATGTAGTTGATACATGCACATTTCTTAGTATCTCATGTTTTAAAAAATATGCATCAAATAGTGTTCTAACTAAACATTACTTTGATTCTCCTTACCCCCAGGATTATAGGAATATTTATAAAATGTGCAGTATCAATTAAAGGAGTGCAAATTTAATGTGAAATTACTCAGTATGCTGTCTGCTGTTTCCTTTTACCCAACTGGGTAACTATTTCAGTAGATTTCATTGATCTCTCTGAGCTAAGCGTAGATTAGATGTAGTTTCCTAACAAATGTTAACTCTGCTGCTTTTTCTTCCAAAGGTTTCAAAATAGTAGAGTTAACATTGAGTTCAACAATTCTTTATCTTCATTTTATTTTATTTAATTTTTTGCCAATAACAGCAGTATCTAGATCAAAAGAACTAATCAGGAAAGTATGCAGGATGGATATGTATCCCCATGCTTTTAACTAAAAGTGATTGAAGGCCTTTGTTAGTGTTAAATTTCAGGTATGTCCTGCTGAACAAGGACCTTTCTTTCTCTTCCTCCCTCTTCTCTCCTTTTCCCCTTATCTCCTTTCCACTCTCCTCCTCTCCCTCTTTCCCACACCTGTCCTATACTATCATGACCAGAAAGCCACAGAAATTTGTTATAGAGGAAGAATCTGTTTTCCCAAGAGTGTTACATAGTTAGATATAGGATTACCCAGTGAGAGAATTGTCAAAAATGAGCAGTATCCAGTATAACCAATGGAGCTGTAAAAGGTTGGGTAGGTTTATACAAATAAGGAAGACCAGGAGCAAGACATTCCATAAGAGAAGAGAATCTCTGTGACCATAGCCAGAAGATGGGAAGTTCTGTTATGTCAGTAGGTAGATTCAAACAAAGATCTATGGAGAATTATTTGACCTGAAACAGCACAATGTGTGGTAGTTTTCTTGAACTGTAGCATTATGTAAGATATACAAGGATGTTTTATATGACACTATTTTCAAACTATTACCATTTGCTAAAAATTTAATTATAAAATTTAATAACAGTTATAAAACCTAAAGTATAAAATATTCATGAAGAAAATGAATATACACATACACTCTACATACATATTCATATACATACACACACACTGGGTGGCGGGCACTGAGGGAGGCACTTGATGGGATGAGCACTGGGTGTTATACTATATATTGGCAAATTGAACTCCAATAAAAAAATATACAAAAAAAGAAAGAAAAAAATACAACCAATAGTAAAACAAATGCTTTGGCATATACAGTTAGCTTTTCATTTTAATAATTAATGGCATACTAGATTAGAACACATTTATTAACTTACCAGATTGATTTATTTTAATACCAAAGCAATATATGTTGTTTGTAACAATGTAAATAACAAATGTATAGAAGAATGTTAATTTTCTCCTTACTCTAAACCCCGCTTCTTTTTTTTAAAAAAAGATTTTTATTTATTTATTCATGGGAGATACAGAGAGAAAGAGGCAGAGACACAGGCAGAGGGAGAAGCCGGCTCCATGCAGGGAGCCCGATGTGGGACTCTATCCTGGGTCTCCAGGGTCATGCCCTGGGCCGAAGGCAGTGCTAAACTGCTGAGCCACCCGGGCTGCCCTAAACCCCACTTCTTTGATGGAACATGTTAAGTTTCATATGTAGTCATCCATACTTCTTTCTTCTAAGTACAAACAAAATATTCAGGGCCCAGTGGCTCACCTCCCTCCCTCCCTCTAACTTCTCTCTCCTTTTTACAGTTATAGTAGGCTTGACTCTGAAATCTACTTTTTTTTTTTAACTTGAAAACATCCAAAGGACTTTTTTCAATAAAAATAAAACTAAACCAGTTTTTAAATAGCCACAAAATATGTGGATGTGCCATGATTTATTTTAATATTTCTCTATTGATGGAATTTTTTGTTTGATTTCTATTCAAAGTGAGTTTACTAGACCAAAGAATATGTTTATTAAATATACAGTGTGTGCACTTTACAGTTTAATATACAATTATTTCATTACCCAGTAGATGCGAATGTGTGAGAATATCATCACACAGATTTTTAACAATCCAGTGGTTAGAAATTGGCATTTTGATTATATATTGTGACTACCTATGAGACTGAGGATTTATCACATATTGATTAGCCATTCACCATCTGGGTTTTCTCATCCATGTGGTGTCTTTCTATTTCCTGTGCCTCTTTTGTCTATTAGGTGTTTTCCTTACTTAAAGATGAGTTTATCACGTATCTTTGTATTGCAACTTTGTGTAAGTTGCAAATACTTTCTTTCATTTTTTTTTGTATGTATGTGCTTTGTCTGCTAATAGTACTTTTTGCCAAATCACAACTTTAATTTTTCTTTGTCGTAATGTGTGTCTGAAAAAAACCTAATCTGACATGTTGTTATGAAATGGCCAGCTAATATACATTACTTAGGCAGGCACCACATATTATTTGTCTTTGCCTTGTAAATGACCTATGTGGAATTTTGCTTCAAATATTTTTAAATATCTGCTGAAATACTGTGCTATTTAAGAATAATTTTTTCCTTTACGTTTTGGCGGTAGCCTAATATAAAAATGTTATTTTGTTTTACTAGAATGCCATATTCTTTTTTTTATTTAAAAACATAATTTATTAGCTTTCAGACTCTATTCTAAGTTAAAATAAATTTTATCTAACAAATTTTATTTACTAAATTTTATTTACTAAAACTAAATTTTAAAGCATGTTAAAGCTACTCGTTAATGTTCTAAATCTTTTGTGTAGTGTTTGGTATCTTAAGTTGAATGTATGTTTGGTGATTGATTCCTAAGGCAAAAATTATCATTTGTGTTGAAGAAGTCACTGGTGAACATGAAATGCTAAATTTAATGGCCTTTTTAATTTTTAAGTACTCATTGCATTTGGTCTTATGTCAGCAAATAACATTAGTGACCAACCTTACTCCTTAAAACTTTTGGGTTTTATTATGCAGTATTTTATTTCTAGTTCTCAATAGCAAAATAGTGGTTAAAATGCTTGAATTTTGGAGCCCAGTTATTTGGGTTCAAATCTTTCCCCCAACGCTTAATGAGTTATGACTTTGATTTGGTTTTATAATCTCTGTGCTTTAGTTTCCTCATTTGTAAACAGAATAACAATCATTTCTATCTCATATAATTGCTATGAGAATTAAATGAATAAAAATATATCATGATTATATACCTTCATCAACCCCCTCCTAGTCTGTTGCAGTAGCAAGCACCTTCATTAGTTTGAATGTCTGTAGTCTTTATCTAGTTGTCTGAATGTATTTGTTCATGTTATACTTGTACTTGTCCAGCAACTTCTCATTTCTTGCAAGGTAAATCAAGTCTATACCATGGCTTATAAGGTGCTCCGAAACTGACCTTAGTTCAATTTTTATCTTTATTACTGGATATTCACAGCAACAGATGACATCTATTCAAACCATTGCAGGCTATTGCTCCCTATTAAAACTTGCCTGTTACTTTCATGCCATCTTTCTTTTACTTTATGTTGTATCCTTTTACCTAATATGACCTCCCCTTTTTCTCTGGAATGCGGGTTTCTCACTTGTCTATATTTAGTCTGTATGTCTTGGTCAGTCCATGATTCTCAGTGAGTAAATAGTATATCTAAAAAAATAAAGCAAGGAAGTTTTAATAATCCCAATCCCAGACTCAGTGCTGATCACATAGTATGCCCTTTACACATCTGAGGAGAATAAGAACCTATAGATTTTAAATAAAGTGGCTCTTATTTCATATTTTAAGAGTGATAGTCATCAAATGCTAGTGGGTACTTGGCTTAGTTATTTTATATATAAAGCAGTGAAGCCTTATTTAGATTGAGATGGCAGTTTTTGTCATCAATTTTAATATAATTTGTGTAGTAATTCAGTTAATTTTTGTTCATGGCTGTATTGTTCTATGAGTTATGTATGTGTTAAAATTCTTACATGAATTTTATTACTCTTATTCCTGTTGTGTTTCTAATTTAGTACCTATTTCATTGAAATCGGAAGTATCTTTAATCTGAAAATATGCATCACTGTTAGTTTTTGCTGATTTTAACTGCTTGGGTAATGTAGAGTCAGCTAAATTAAGTCTGACTGTTCCTTAATCTAGTTTGGTCAGGATAGAGGAAATAAGACTACAATTTGATTTGTAATATGTAACTGGGCTTCCTTTTTACTCTGATCCTAAATTTAACAGATTGAGAACTTCTAATTTTGCTTCCTGGAGTAGTTTCATGGCAATAGAAAGCACAGTGCTGCTTTTTTTCTCTTTTTTTGGAGTTTGTTTATTTTGTTTTGTTGGTATAGGTATTTTGATATAGTACTTTATTCTTTTATTTCACTCCAGTGATTGACTTCTAAGGATTGTTTACCTGTGCAGTTATTTTTTTCAGCGGCTCTTGCTGACATGAATTATACCTACCAGCAATCTATTTAACTTCCAGTACTTTTTATGTTGTAGCTTCATTAGTATATATGTGAATGTATAAGACTCTAACTTTGACTCTCTTTTCTGGTATCAGGTGAGCATTTTAAATATGTAAAAATAAAATCCAACTATGAATAATTTAGGAAAATTGTGATGATTTCCAGAACCTAACTGGAGGCGAAAAGAAAAAATAAAATAACATGTACATCTTTAAACTAACATAAAGATTATAAATCACCCAGAATTATTTGTAGGATATAATTTTATAAGCTTTAACTTCTGGTAGAATACTGCTTACTTCCTTCAGTGTAAAATTTAACTTTATAAGATTGTCATTATTATCAATTTTATAAGGAAATTTTTTAAAAGATTTATTTATTTATTCAGAGAGAGAGAGAGAGAGAGACAGAGACAGAGACAGACACAGACACATGTCCAGAGGGAGGAGCAGGCTCCCTGCAGGGAGCCCGACATGGGACTCTATCCAGGGTCTCCAGGATCACACCCCAGGCTGCAGGCAGCGCTAAACCGCTGCGCCACTGGGGCTGCCCCTAGAAGGAAATTTTTTATTGGCCACACACATACATGCATAAGTAAAAATAGCCTATTTCCTAACATGTATAAGTTGCAGATTGTCAAATACCAAACACTAACAACTGATGAATAACATAATATTTTTTATTTTCTGGCATTTAAAAAATATCTTTTATAAGTTAAGTATGTTTCATATACTTATTATATACTGTTTCATTTTAAGGGGAAAATCAATTTTTTACTGCTTTGTGTTAATTACATAATCTTACATTTCATCATAATAATCTTTCTCCTCAGAATATGTCAAAAAGATTTACTCAAAGAATAAAAGCTATATAAAAGTACATTTCATTGTAGGAAAATGATCTGCTTCAAAACACCCAAATTACAAAAAAAAAAAAGCAGCTTAAACAATGGTATATCTGAGGTACATGATGCAAATCAGGATAACAAAAGTATTAGGTATATTTTATAAATTACAACAGAATTACTTAGGAATGAAGAAGCCTATTTTTGAACATAAGTATATACCACTAAATTGTTAAATATAGATAGCTAGAGATTGGAAGGGAATAAAAATGAGCATGTATTTTTATTTTTTTTACTATGGTAGGATTGTGAGTAATACAGTAAAAACTTTTTACAAAATGTTATGTAGTTAATTACATGAATTTAATATTTAAATACAACCCTATTTGACACACATACAAAAAGACTAAATATAAAAAAAATGGGTATGATCAGACCTAACATTAACCTTTGCTCAGAAATGATCATTTCCTAGGGAAAAAAATATTCAAATGAAATCAAATTCCTCCTCAAAAAAAGACACTAAAGATAGGCTAAATAAATTTTTATACACATAATTTTAGTTAGCTAAGGAACAAAATACTAAGAGTGAAAGGATGTTTATTGAGGTATAAACAATTTATTGATTCGTATATAAGTATATATATTTTGGCATACCTGATCATTATAAATTAGGCCCCCAGTATTGTCTGGCAGTGCTTCCATGTTTTCATAGTCAACTTGAACATTCATTGCTGACAGAATCTATTTCCATTCTCCTTATGAACCTAACCTCATCTTAACACCTCCTCTTTCTTCATGGTTAAACAGTGACCTCATCTCCTGCTTCACATAGAAAACAGAACCCATCAGGCAGAACTGCACAAACTTTCTGATATGTAACCTATAGCTTACCTATAAGTGTATAGATATCCATAGGCATCTCATCTATCACCCTTAATCTCTCCTCTTTTAACAGCAGTACACCTAGACAAGGTGGTCCTTTTTCCTTTTGAAGGTACTATTTCTACCAGTGCCCTGGATCCCATTCTCCTCAACTCAGATGATTTCCTACTCCTATATCTTTTTTTTTTTCCTACTCCTATATCTTCAACTTGTTCTTCTCCATTGATTGCTTTCTTCAGCTCTCAAAACATGGCATTCTCCTATGTATTCTATCTCTCTGGATAGGCCTTTTGTAGACTTCTCTCACTCTGCCTTCCCTGCTCATGTTAGTGTTCCTTAACATTCTGTCCAATATTCTTTTATCATTCTTCACATTCTCTGGTGATTTCATCTTTGACATATCTTCAGTTTTCCGATTAATACTGAATTCCCTGAAAAACTTTTTGTGTTCTTTTTTTTAATTGAATTATAGTTGACATACAATGTCACATTAGTTTCAGTGTGCATAGTACTGATTGAACAAGTCTATACATTATGCTATGCTCACCACAGGTGTAGCTACCATCTGACACCATACAATGCTATTATAGTATCATTCATTATATTCCCTCTGCTGTACCTTCTTTATCCCTGTGACTGATTTATTCCATAACTGAAGATTGTGTCTCCTACTCATCTTCACCCATTTCGCCCATCCCCCTACCACCCAACCTTTCTGTCAACCATCAGTTTGTTTTCCATGTTTAAGAGGTAGTTTCTGCCTTTTGTTTATTCATTTGTTTTGGTTTTTAGATTCCACATATAAGTGAAATTGTATGGTAATTGTCTTTCTCTGACTTATTTAACTTAGCAGAATACCCTCTTGGTTCAAATGTTGCAGATGGCAAGATTCCATACCTTTTTATGTCTTGAGTAATACTCCATTGTGTGTGTGTGTGTGTGTGTGTGTATACACACACACACACACACACCCATTCATCTATCAATGGACACTTGGATTGCTTCCATATCTTGACTGTTGTAAATAATGCTGCAGTAGACACGGGATGCATATATCTTTTTGAGTTAGTGTTTTCATTTTCTTTGGGTAAGTCCCCACTAGTGGGATTACTGGATCATTTGGTATTTTCTATTTTTAATTTGGAATACTCAAAATTCTTAATTCTAGCCAGACTCTCCCTACTAGCATAGCCAGTCACATATCTGTCGCAGTCTGTACCTGCTATGTCTATGCCATCATTTTGTATCTTCACTTCTACTGCCTCAGTTTTAGCCTTTGTCTGTCATGTTTGAACTTTTGCAGATAACTTTCTAAAATACCCCCTCCTTATAGCTTCTTTTTTCTCCAGTTAATGCATCCACAGCTTTCTGTATTACATACTTATGTCATCTATTTGCTTAAGTACTTTAAGAGGATCTCCAGGAAACTGTCCAGACCCCTGTTGCTTATCCATGAGTGCCATGGAGAAGCTTTTCTGACATATTCTTTAAAAATTCCTCTGTACTTTCTTTCTGCCTCAAATTTTATTCCACATATTCTCTGCCCGATAAATTCCAACATACCTTTTAACACTTGCTTTAATTCTTTGTTTTGTTCATCTTTTTTAATTTTTTATTTAACCCTCTCTCCTACTTTTCAAGTAAATGTAGTCTCTTATTACATTAGGAGCTTATGCAGGCTTCTGTGATTTCATACTTGTCACCCTGTACTGAATGTCTCTTAGAGTCTTATGCTTTTGTTCAATTGACCTTTTCATCAGACTATGATTTTAAATTTGGATTTTTCTCTTTAAAACCCTGCATTTTTGTGTGTGTGTGTTTTTAAATGTTCTTGTAACCTTTATTCCCTTGAATGTATCCTTTTCTGAAAATTAACATATCTTTTCCAGAATTTCTTATCTCTCTCCAAGACAATACTTCTTTCATTTTTCCAAGTTGGTTATTATAAGATGGTTATTATATTTAATTCTCTCCTAGAAACGAGTTACATAGCCTTTTAACCGAAGTTTTATTTTTATTTTTTATTTAAAAAATTTTTTATTGTACCCTTACTTTAGTTCTTTGGTGAAAGAGAGAGGAAGAAATTTAGAAAAAAAGCAAGTGAATTACCTAGTTTCTTTAGTTTTCCTCTCATAGGTACTATATCAGTTGTTTAATTCCTCATAGTTTTCTTTGAACCTTGTCGAAATACTCTGGTTTCTTTAAAAGGTAAAATTCAGAACTCTGGAAATAATTTTTTTAAATGAGGTACTGTATGTATATATGTATGTATGTATGTATGTATGTATGTATTCCTAAAATACTTGGACCTAAGTTTGAGGAATGAATTATGGATAAAAGAAAGAATGGTTGAGCATTACCTTCTGACTGTATGATTAAAAATGTGACTGCATAATGTGACTAAGCATAAAATTGTTCATGCATTCTTTGTATGTATTTTTTTTGTATAAAGATAATACGCGAATCCAAGGATCCTAAGTGTGGTTTAGTTCATAAATAGGCAACCATTTGAGCACTTTGAATTGATAGATTGAACTATATAAAAGTAGCTCTTTAAGTATGTTCTCTCCAAATAATAGCAAGTGGAGGAGGAGTTCTGCTTTGAAAGAAACTGGTAGACATTCCCTGTAATTGCTCAGTAAATCAGATTGACACAGACAGCTGCACAAGGAAGATAGGCCTAGGAAAGACTAAATCAATGGGATTCAGTCACATCTAAGTGAAATTACATCAGTCAGTAACTTTCCTTTTAAGTGACTGAAATCTTCCAGACCCAAATTTCTCTTATCAGGTACTCATTTATATCATTTACTAAGGAATTGAAAAATTCCCTAGATATATCAAGGACCTTGTTGTGACATGGCCTGTAAATGTAGATCTTTTTAAAAGGAAAGTTGAGTTTCATTTAGAACATTGAGCACACTGCCCAACGATTTCTTTGGCTATTCTTTTGAAGCTTTCATTTGTAAATAGACTATGAAATCTATTTTTTTATATTCTTTTTAAAAATAAGATTCCCGTGTTTAGTCTCTTTTTTTTCTAATCTGTCTCCTATTTATTAAGGATATTAAAATCCATTCATTTATTCATCCATCAAATTGTTATATGGAGGATATATAAGAGACATAAGAATTTAGAGGATCCTGGAAATACTCCTCAAAGAATGACTGACTTTAACTCAACTGACTGACTTTAAGATAACTAGTTGGAAAAAATGGTGATACTAGTAACAGAAAGATGAGTGGCCATATTTATTATTGGATACAGATACAGTAGATGAATGGTGTTATAGAGGATATTGTGAGGTTTCTTTTTAGGACTCTTAATTAGTTTACAGAATACATTTTAAGTTATGGGGTTATGAATATAGAGAGGAATCAAACTCTGGAAATAGATTTGGTAACTGTTACAGATTTATTCTATACAACTCAAGTATCCAATCCTAACTTTACTACCTTTATTTTTAAGTAAATGACTGTGTCTCTAAATGGATACTGAAGGGCTAGTAGGAAACCATGTTCTGTAAGAATGGAGGAATTGGGGGGAAAAAGGAGGGAGGTGGGGAAAGAATGGAGGAACTGAAAGAATTGGGTATAGGTATCCTTGGCTTAGTTGTGTCACAGGCTGAGTCCAGAGAAATTTAACTGCCATGTAGGATATCTCAAGATGAAGTAGTATGGTATTTTGTGGGGATTTTTGAAGATTTGTTTTACTGACCAAAATATCTCCATGTAAATAAAATTTATCTTTGAGTAGTTGCATGTCAAGTTTACCTTAAGTAAACTTATGAAATATTTGTAATTTGTCTCCTGCCCTCTTTATTATTATTAATTTAACTTTCTTTCTGTGCCTCTTTCTTTGTGTTTTCTTCATATTAGCTCTATTTGCTCTAAGCGGAAGTTCTTTATCTTTAGGGTACATTCAACCACCTGACAGGAATAGTAAGCCACAGAATTTTGTTTTGGATATTCTAGGGTGGTGCCCCAAAATTTGTATTTATAACAAATTCCTAATTAATGCTGATTCTGATGGTTTGGGCATACTTCGAGAACTACTGCTTTATTCCAAAAGTCCTTTTAGTTGAAGCCGTAAGATATGTTTCTAAGCTTGTTAGGGATGCGAATCACCATTGGAAAGAATTACCCCAAACAAATAAAAAGAAAAATCCCACTCTTGGAGAATCTGATTCTGTTAGATTCTAAATCTGTGGAGTAGAATTTAGGCATCTGTGGTTTTACAAAGCTTCACAGATACTAGCTACCTAATACTAGCTACCAGTTCTCTCTTTGGCCCTTAGATTCATCCTTTCATTGTACTCAGTTCCAACTGTTGGGGAAAGATTTTAAACAAGCATTCATTCAGCAAATAGTTATTTTGTGTTTCCTTGCACCAGATACTGCTCTTAGTTCCAGAAATTCAGAGGTGACTAGGGGTGTCTGAGTAGCTCAGTCAGTTGAACATCCAACTCTTGATTTGTGAGATCAAACCCTGTGTCGGGCTCCATGCTGGGTGTGGAGCCTACTTGAGATTCTCTCTCTCTCTCTCAAAAAGAAAAAAAAAAAGACAGCAGTGAATAACATAGGCATGATACCTCAGAGTTTAAATATTCCCTGCCTTTTTTGCATATGCTAACATATTCACTGATCCAAACCCAAATGAGTTGGTTTTTTTAAAGTCTTTATACTGGAGCTATGTTTATGTAGGGATCTCATAAGACCAGGAGCCTCATTCTCTCCTCATTGAAACTGATCTTTGACTTTTAGAGCCTTTAGGGAGCAAATACAGTTCTCTTGGCCAAAATGGTATAAAAAGCATGTTTTATATGATTTCAATTCTTTCAGATTCATTGAGGTTTATTTTATGGCCTTAGAATATGATATGTCTGGTTCTGTGTGCAATTGAAAAGATTGTGTATTCATCTCTTGTTGAATGGAATGTTCTATAAAAGTAGGTTGAGACGTTGTTAAAGTAGTTTTATATTTATTTATTTTCTATGTACTTGTACTATTAATTTCTAAGAGAAGAGTATTAAAGTCTCTGACTCTAATTGTAGAATTGTATGTATCTTTCAGTTTTATTAGTATTTGCTTCATACATTATTTCTTCTTAGTAAAATGACTCCTTTATCAATGTAATGCTCCTTTTAATCTCTGGTAACATTATTGTTCTGAAGCTTATTTCATCTAATGTTACCTTAGGCACTCCAATAAGCTTTTGATTGCTGTTCATGGTATATCTTTTACCCTTCTTTACTTTTAACTATCCATATCCTTATGCTTAAAAATAGCATTATGCTTATAATTAATATGAGATGCATATGTATCTCCATACTTGCATGCACACTCCGAAAGGCAGACTTTATTTAAAATGGATTGGATTTCTAGTAAACAGCATGTAGTTGGAACTTGATATTTTATCCAGTTTGACAATCTCAGTCTTTTACTGGGTTACATCATTTAGAGTTAATGTAATTATTGATATGGTTGAATTTAAATCTACCATCTTGGTATTTTTTGCTATTTATTTCAATTGTTCTTTGTTATTTTTTATTCTCTTTTTCTGCCTACTTTTGCATTGGATATTATGTTATGATTCCATTCTATCTCCATTGTTGTCTTATTAATTTGACCCTGTTTTAAGAATTAATATTTACCCTAGGGTTTACAGAATGCATCCTTAATGTATCACTAACACTCTTCAAGTATTATTTTACTTCTTCACAATTAATGTAAGAATCTTAAAACACACCCTGAATGCCAGAGGCAATGGAGGCTAGTTCAGTTCTCCTCTGAAAGCCTCCCTTCCCTTCAAATTCTCAAAGTCTAGGGTTAATCTCCTTGTCTCTAACTTAGAGACTGGTCCAATATCATTATACTGAATAAGAATCAATGAAGTGTGCACATTCTTAAATCTTAGCATGCTTATTTCTTCCTCTATTTCTATCCAGCATTCTTCTTTTTCATTTTTTTCTTATCCCTGAGCTATCAGAAGTGTCTATTATATAAAATTGAAGACTTTAACATTTAAATTTAAAGGGAGGTGTGTGTGTCTGTGTGTGTGTGTGTGTATCTGTATATCTACTCAATTTTCCTAAGCCTGTTTGAAAAATAAAATCTATTAATTAAAGAAACTTAGGTACATGGAAACATATTTGAAGTTCTGTTCATTATAAAAATATACATACAAAAAATTCAAAAATGAGAGGTTAAATTCCTTTAATCTTATAGCATATATCCTTTAATCTTATAGCATATAAGATTAAATCTTAGTATATTTACTTTTATTCATATAACTATAATGATTTTGTTCTGGGACACCTGGGTGGCTCAGCAGTTGAGTATCAGCCTTTGGCTCAGGGATCGAGTCCTGCCTCAGGCTCCTTGCATGAAGCCTACTTCTTCCTCTGCCTATGTCTCTGCCTCTCTCTCTGTGTCTCTCTCATGAATAAATAAAATCTTTTAAAAAAATGATTTTGTTCTAAAAAAGTTTTAAATATAGCTGTGGTGTATTATTTGAAAACTACCAATATCAGAATACTTTGGGAATAATTTTCCATCATAGCATTTCTTGATATCCATTCCCGCCCATTTTCATTCTTGTGGCTTCCTTGAGATCTTTCTCAATATCTGTTTCATTGTTCTCTACTCTGTTACTGTTTCATTCTTCTCTACTTAGCTGCTTCAGTGTTTTCTTTTGCCTTCTTTCTGTGTTTTTTACTTATGATTAGACCTCCGTGGATTCCACTCTGTTTGCTTTTGCTCTATTCATTTTTATTGCTAGTGTATAACTGCATTTTGTAGCTCTAATAGATTCAATTCCTCCAAAATTTGGGTCTTTTGCTTGCCTGATAAAATGGCTTAAACCTCAACCGTAGTCATTGTAGAAAGCCCACCAGTATCCTCCCTAATATTCAGAGTAGGCCATGTGTTCTCCTACTTCTCTATTCTCCACTAGACCCTACTGTACTTTACATTTTTCTCCAAATGAATTATTCCAGGTCTGTCATGAACATTTACTGAACAAACTCAAGATAATAGAAATGTCTTATGGACACAGTAGTCTAAAATTTAAAATAATTGAATGCTTTATATCACTGCTCTTAGAAGTTACTTGGTCATCCCTACCACCAAGAATGTTGCCTCTTTGCCTTAGACCTGACTTTATAAAAAGCCATCATCAGTGATTTAAGTTAATCTCTTTGAACATAAAATGATTCTGTATTATACATCATAAAGAGATTAGATCCTAAAGAGGAAATTAGAAAATAAACTTGGTCTGGTGAAGGAAACTTTACTTAGCTATTTTTTAAGAATGATTTTCTGCTAGCAAAAATTTGGGAAGAGATGTTTAATTTTTACAATATTCATATTTGGATAATAAAAGTAACTCATCTACCACTGAAATTTTCTTATTAAGGTGATATTCTGATAAAATTTACATGAAAAATAAAATGTTTACTGTTTATTTTTCTTTTATAATTAAGTTGATTTAATCAATTTTGTTAGATATGTAGGATGGCTAATTTGCCTTACACATTCAGTATTTAATTTGACATTCTTTGACTTTTAAATATATATTAATTAAAACATCTAACCTTTAACTTTGTATGATTCTATAAATATTTTTATGTTACATGTTATCAGTGTTTGAATTTTTAAATTTTATTTTTCTTTTTAAATTAAATACATTATAAACAAGTAATTTGTATTTAAAGAAAACAAAAGCCTGAACATGGTATATATTAATTACATAGTGAAGTGTGGTATTTCTGGAGTAAGCAATTTTAGAGTAGTAAACATCGTAATTTCAAGCATCTATAGCAGTGAAATATTTCTCATTCATTCATCTATTTTTCAGTAAAATTTGGTTTTGAAATTTTTTACTTATTTTCCATTGCAATGTTTTAATATTTCAAGTTATACAGAGGGGTCTATCTATTATACATTCAGTTGTTTGGACTGGGACTCTAGCTACAGTTCTGCTTTTGGCTACATGAATGACTTTGAATTAAGTTACCTCTGAAGTCATTTTCTCATCCGTATAATAAAAGCATCAATCTTATTTTTTCTCAAATTTTGTAACTTTTGTAACTTGAAGAGATTTTAAAACAAACACTGTGCGGTCCTGACAAGGATCTCAAAACCTGTAATCCCACCTTCCATCTGATACTTCAGTCATCTGCCCAGTATCACTACTAAGTGACAGGGAAATAGCTCTGCCAGAGAGGGGAGTGTGTAAGTAACCCATTTCCTCTTGAGGCAGGTCGGACCTTTGGCAATTTCTCTCCCCAGGTGAACTGACATGTCTCTCCTTAATAATTTCAGTCCTTGGAGTCATACAAAATAAGGATAATCCAAGTTCTATTATTAGAAACCATTTATATTTTCTGGTTTTTCTTTTTTTAATCAAACATCCTGTTTCATCTGTTCCTTCTATAACAAGGTTTTGATTTGTATTGGTTTTGCATTGTTTTGGACATATGAAATAAACAATATTAATGATATTAGAGGTGAAATAAATCTGAAAATACCATTGGATATAAATTTTAGGGTTGATATATTTTTATATCTAGATAATAATGTATAAGAATCTCATATTTTTAACTTTTATAACTGAACCCTGAAAAATGTTATTTTAGAGCCTTTTGGACTGGGAATTTAGATAATACTAATGTTAGATGTTTATAATGCCCCGACTCTATTCTTTGCTCTCTAAATTTATCATCTCATTCAAATGTTTTTACAACAATCTTATGAGGTATGCATATCTCCAATTTGGAAATTAGGTAACTGAGGTACAGAGATACCAAGCATTATGAAATAGAAATTGTTCCAATTATATATTGAAATTATATAGATTATGTATTAAAAAATAATTTTCCAATCCAGTAAATACTCTTATACCATTTGATAAATCATATTAGTTTCTGAGATTTACAGAGTGCTTTTTATGGGCCAGTCAGTATGCTAGAGCTTTCAATACTTTATCTCATGTAATCCTCTTAGCAATCCCAGGAAATAGATACAGATTTTATCCTTATTTTATGGGTGAGTGAACTGAGAAGAATTACTTGTCCAAGATCATACAACTGAAAAGTGGTGGGTTTAGAGTTTGAGTCTAGGTAGTCTTGACTGTGTAGCTTATGTTCTAATCATTAGGTATACTTCCTCTCCAGACGACACTGCTTTAGCGTATTTGACTTTGTTGGGTCAGAAGAAGTAAAGGCTTCTTGGCAGGCAATTCCAACTATATAAGATACAGACTACTGGTACATACATTAAGGAAGCCCTTTGAAAATACTACATTCCTTTTTGTTACAGAATTTGTAAGCTTACTAGATACATACAGAATAAATACAAAGCCACGACTTGATCTCTGATGTAAAAGACCATATAGTCTTTTGTCCTAGGAAGACAGTAGCCAAGAAAGTCATACTGCTTATTCTGGCTTTAAGGGAAATTTGGAATATTCTGTGAAATTTTAGGATAGAGGAATATCAGCAATAACTTTTACTTTTTTTCAAAGTTAGAGTGAAATTTAGAATTTTTATTGGGGTTTAAAGCAGATTTCGATGTCTAATGTTTCTATGTTCAAATTCCTATCAGAAGTTAAATGCAGATATGTCTTTTGGGTTGTCTGCTAGTCTCCATCATTTGTCCATGTAATTAAGATTTAATTACACTTCTGTGGTAAATGATGTGGTTGCTTCCTCTTGCATTATGCTTATGTAGTAGTTCTTAACTTGCAGTCAAAGCACTTCTCAGAATATCACATTCAGAATGTGCTTAAAGCTCTTCACTTAGAGACTGAAGCACTGAGAAAAGTTATTAGCACATGGCTATTCAGCAAGGGAATTCAGCTCTCTGTATTTCCTTGTTATTTGGCAAGGGAATTCAACTCTTTCTGTTTATTTCTCATATGTCGATAAGTACATTTCTCTGAAAGCTATGTTTCACATTATATTCTTATTTTTCCTGTGTACTTTTGTTTTGCTTTCTTTGGAAATATTCAGCTTGGCATGGTAGCTCTTCTCAATAGTGCTGTATTTGTCTGTGATTGTGCCACTTTTCACTTTCTTTTTCTCAATGGAACTTAGAAGCATTAAACACATCTTTCTAATAGTTAAATATTAAAATGAAATTTCTCTATGATGTATGATTACTTTGATAGTTTCACCTCATCTACATAGGCATAGATATCTGAAGGAAATAAACAAATTTCTGTTTTTATCACAAAAAAATGTTCTTCTAATCACTAAGCACCTAACATTTTTCCTCTGAAAATAAATGTATGAAGGTAGCAAATGAATACATGTTGCAAGTGAAATAAATACAAGAAACACTAGAAGGAGTTTTAAGAAATAAATGCACATGAGTGAGTTTTGAAAGTCTGGTTAAAATTAGTGCATTCATAATCTACCGGGTCTTTATAGTGAGGTATATTCTCTGCCATCATTGTTGCACAGTTCACTAAAATTGCTAGTTTGGGATATACTTTTTATAATTGTAACCAAACAATTCCTTAACAAAGGAAGGCAATGTAGGCACAGAGGCTAAGAATCATTTGAAAATTTCCTCCCTGAGACTGTAAGTTGAGCAGAACCAGCGTTGTAACATAGTAGGTGTACTTGTTTTCAGCACAGTTGCATTCAGTATGCCTTTAGCATAGTTTCTCAGGCATTATTAAATCTCCATAGTTGAAGAAAAAAGAGCAAACTGCTATTTTTTGAAACATTTATTGATGAAATACATGTTTGCTTATATAAATATAAACTCAACATTTTTATATTTTATTTTTTGTTTTAGTTACGATAGATTGATTTTGACAACTAAAACTAATAGTAACAATAATAATAATACAAGAGGAGGCAACTTAATGTTTTAAAGGATAAAATGATTCCATTTTAACCATTAACCTATACAAGATCATGGCATTTAGGTTTAGGGTATCTGTCTCTTTGGACCAAATCATGTTATTTGAATCTACTGTGGTATTGTTAGTATGTTTCATAAGACATAGTACAGAGCTGCTATGATCTTTAAATGTTAATGTTCTTTTCTTATCACTTTACTGTGTAGATACCCTTCATGAGACCCAACTCTGCCACAGCTCATCCTCGGAGGCAATCCTGGAAACCTCTTTTATAAGTGTGATTTTAAAAATGTGGATAACACTCTCAATAGAGTACATAAAGTAAAGGAGAACAGCTATCTTGTCCTTCCCATAAGCTTATCACTTCAAAAAGTTGCCTTTGCTTGTCAGGTTTGGATAGAACGTAATTGATTGGTTTGTTGCTTGGACTGACAAGGCAGTTAATTTGCCTGGGTGGATTTTTTTCTATTTTTTCTTCTACTTTTTTTTTTTCCTTGCACTAATCAGAAACACTTGATATGTGCATTGTTGAAAAATAGTAGGTGATGTCTTGTGAGAATTGTCCTATTAAGTAATGTCTTTCCCTCATGCTTCTTTGGCAAATGATGATATACAGTGTTTGGACTTACTGAAGAGTTATGGAAGCCTGTGGGACTTAAATGCAATGTGCTACTCACTGTTGTTGTTGAACAATACCAGTAACAAACAAGAAAGACAATGCATTCCACTAGTCTACTATTTTATTTCATCCAACTTAATACATATATTCATATGTGAAATGTTACATTGGGAAACAAATATAGACTCTTATATTAAAGGTTATTTCTATTTATAATATTCAGCAAAAATGAAAGACTTGTGAAGCATATGCCATTCCAGTTTTGGCTCATTACTCCTAGTGTGAAAGCACTAATATTATTAGCATGAAACTTTTACGACTTGAGATTTTAAGCTCATTAGTAAAATATATCTGTGTTGATCTCTAGATATTTTTTTAGTAATACTCAAATTTATTCAGTCTTTATTGAGTTAAATGAACTTTCTGTGTTCAGTAATTTTTGGTGACCTTAAATATGAGGTTATGAAATAAGGAGGGAAATACAAAACTTAATGACTATACCACCTGCCAGCCGAAAGATCTTCATCAACATCTGTATTTTTCCAGAGATTTGCAGAATTAATATTTGATCTTCAAGTTTTAATGATCCCGTTTTAAATCAACGACAGAAATATGTTGAATATTCCATCACTTCATCTTGAACTGATTTAGAAGAAACTCTTGGCTGAAATTGAAATGTACATATACATGTAATTGTTAACATGTCTCTTGGAATATCCTGACTTATAAATGTGGTTTGGACATCTTTTTCAGGTATAGTGACATTGAAAATAGTTTAAACTTTAGGAGTAGAGTAGGCAATGTTATATATAGATAATCAAAGGCAAGTGTAAGTATAAAGTTACTGTATGCTAGTAATCTATAGTTACAGTTAGGAACCATATTATTGGATAAGATGTTTAATAACAGTAATACGTATATAAAATATGTATAAACTGAGATTATTAACTTATCAAAAAATCTTTTAACATCGGAGGAAAAATATTAATAGCCTGTAGCCAAACCAGTAGGATTTTTTTTTTTTGAAATAGGAAGGACTCATTATCTCAACCTAAGCTTAAGAAAAAGTCAATAATTATTACTATTGCTTAATTGCAGCTGATTATGAGAAAAATGACAGATTGCCATTTACTTAAATGAATATGCTAATGTTCCTGGCTCTCCTTTGATATATGGTGAGAAATTACTAGTGGTCATTTTATTTTAAATTTTTTGAGAAATCATTAAGCTTTGTGGTTTTGGTGTCACTATTAATAAAAAACTTTTCTACTCTGGTTCTAATTAGAAGGCTACATTATCCTTCTTCTCTATCTTACAATCTTTAGTGGTAGATTTGCTATTCCATATTTGGTGCTAGCCTAAAATCTTTGTCAAACATCATAAATACAAATCATAATTCATAAGATCATTGGTCCTGCAATTGTATTCAGAGTAAGAAGACTTTTAAAGGGAGGAGAATGAAACATTTTCTCCTAATAATCTCCTAAGTGCTCTCATATTTCTATAGTATAGAATTCTTTTCCATAATTGGTCCAATTGCTGTTCAAAGGAGATTTTAATGTGTCCTTAAGAAAATACGCACTAAAAAAAAAATGAAAATACGCACTAAATGATGCATATTTCACAGATGTGTAAAATGGACATGACAGGTAAATGATGGCTATTTCTCATATGGTAGGGAAAGGAAAAATACACTAAAATATCAGGAAGGAAATGAAAAGATTCAAAATACAAGAAAAATGACATAGTAGTATATATGGTGGTTCTCAGACTTTATAGTGCATCAGAATCTTAGGAAGGATTTGTTAAAACATAGATTGCTATGCTATTCCACCTCTTTATTGTCCTCTTCCTCACCTTACTCCCTCCTCCTCTGTCTCCCTACAGTTTTCTGATTCAATAGGTCTAGGATGAGGCTTGAAAATTTGCATTTTTAACAGGTTCCTAAATGATACTGCTGGCCAGGGACCACTACTTTGAGAACCATTTGTATATAATTGTTTTTAGAAGAATCATCGTGTTGTGATTGACATTGATTGATTGAAGATGGAATTAATGTCCTTAAAAGAGCCCTTAAATTTTCAAATACTTGTCTAGATAAGATTGTAGGAATTACATCTACAACACTTACAATCTATTTTTATGAATTCACTTAAATAAGTTTTTACTTTTTAGTTTCTAATTCTGATTTTATGGGGACATCACTATTTTAGATAACAGAAATTAATCAGAGAACATAGACTTTGTCCATAATTCACTAATAATTCCTTTGTTAAAAAAGACGTGGGAAATTAGGGTTATGTTTGAACATAAAAAGGTTAGCCTTAACCTTTATCCATCTTAGGTTTAGAAATGATATTTATGTATCACTTATATACCAATATCATTTTTTTATTATTTGATGTTTATCTGATTTTACATTTATGGCATTAAAAATAGATTACTGACAAATAACAATCATTTCCTTGTTTTTATATCCTATCACTTGAGATTACTCTTTTTAAACAATATTCCTTAATTGACAAAACTTACCACTATTTTACTTGATTCACAATATGGGAATATTTTATGAATATTTCACCAAAATCTATTTAAGGAATATAGAAGGACTTTCTACAGCAGAGTAGAATGAAATGTTTAATTTTTTTTTTTTTTCTAAAATTGTTTTCGACAAGTGAAGCTTGTTTAAGAGACTCAGCTTTAGGGTTGCATGCATATGAAGATAGAGTTTTCCTACCTATCTGGGTCAGCACTTTGTAAATTTACATAATATTAAGGATTGTGATTAAAAATATTTCTGAGATGGACATGGTTTGCAAGTACTTTTCTTTATTAAAACATAGGCCTCTTTCTCCCAGTGCTCACTCTAAGACTTTCTGCAGGCCTGCTGATAAGATTCACTGCTGTTCAGGTACATAAGATGTAATGAAATTGGATGTTCATGCTGGGCTTTGTAAATAAAATGAGATTGACCCCCAGCTATTATCTCATTTATCTGATTTACATTGTAAAATCAGGATCTACACTATTGATTAGAGCATAATTAGTTAATTATGAACAGGGAAATACAAAGTTATGTGGGGCTTGAGCACAGCAGGTTGTACTGCTGAAAAATTTCCAAGGGCATGAGCAGATGGAGATCAGTTTATTAAAGAACAAAGCAGACATGTTTCAGGTATGGAAATGTCTAGTCACTCTCTCATGCTGTGAGGAGGTACTTGACCTTAATTGTGTATTTTCATATGAATTCTTTTTATTTCATGTTTTATTTTTTTCCTTCTCTTTGAATCTTGTAATCTGGCTGCTACAGATGTAGCTAACTGAATTGGTGTCATTATTTAAGTTATCATTATATATGAATTTGAATCTCAATAATTATCCAGATACTTTTCTTCAGTTAATATACTTTCATGTGTAAAGGGTATTTTTGTCTTTCTTATCACACATTCATTCATTATTGCCTGTGATAAAAAATAGTGGTCTATAGGGGCATTAATGAAAATATATTGAAGATCTCCACCTTAGTCTTCTATTTGTAAAATAGGATATAAAGTAGATTTTCTAATTACTTTGTTTAGAAAATGGTCGTATAGGTAGTTTGCACTAAAATTGTAAAATAGAAGGAATAAAATATGTCTTTATTGATAATGAAATATTATTCTGATATTGGTAGAATGCAGAATTTTGTTCAAGCTTGTATTATTTTAAAAGTGATTTAACTCATGGGCCACAATCCAGCATTTTCTCTGTTAAAATGAGTAATTGAAATAATTGGGCACTATCCAATGAAAGAACCTATCACTACTGTTAATAGTTTTTTGTGGGTGTTTTAAGATGCTAGTGAGATTTTATTTAAGTAATGTTAATATTAAGGATCAATTCTTTTGATCTTTTTCATACAGAAGTTTTACATAAAAATAATGAAAAAGCAAGGAAACCCAGCCCATCAGTTCTCTCAATATTTAGTCCGTTTTCTTTTTGAGTGAACAGATGTAGTATATTTCTAGTCAGTATTTTACCCTATATAGACATAGATCTAAACAAAACGTTCTTTGACATAAAAAAAATAGCTGTGATTATGAGTTACCTTGATCTCAAAAAAATGTACATCCTTTTTCAAGTGTTATGAATTTCTCTTCCAAAGTTTAGTTTATCATTTGGTTATAAATTATATGCATAGTAGGTGCACTTAATTGTTTCAGTTAGTTTAAAGAGAGTTATTTAGTGTATTCTAATGAAATTATCAATTGGAAATTAAAAGGGTTAAAGAAATCCTTTGGAATACTGGCTTTTATCCTTTCTCTTGGCACAGGCAGAAATAAATCAGTTTCTTTTTACTTGTATTCCTATTCTCAGTAATCAGGTAAACCAAGAACAGCTTGTTGTATGGATATTAGGACGTGAACATAAGTCATTTTCTTCTTTGTCTATGGTGCTATACTTAACCATATACTAAGTAAGTATTTTAAATACATATAGAACTGTGTTTATTTGGTCACTGCATTTTGTCAAATCATTGTATAAAAGACCACATATATAGCTGCTTTATTGTTTACATCTGTATCCTTTATAAATATACCTAGGAAGTTGTACTTAGTAATAATCCAATTAAAGAATCAGGTTTCCTTTCATCTTATAAATGGGATTCATTTTATCTCTTTAAAATTGTAATTTAGAATGCCCTATATTATTTATGTGTACAATATTTATTAGATGTTTAAAGGATACTTCTTTAAGCATCCAGTTTGTATTTTATTTAAAAAAATTATAGTGTTTCTTTATAGGTTAGTAAATATTCTCTTTTAAATATTTTAAGATACTGCCTTTCTATTTAGTATATGTGCTGTTGATATATTATAATCTGCTTTTTTTTTACATAGACATTTTTGTTCTTTAATAAAATATATTGTGTTGTATACCATGCTTTTGTGGGTCAATGACTGCACTTGGAAAAGATTTTAAAACATTATATTCATTATTATTTTGATTAATTAAATATGTATACATTATGTGATGCAGTTATGTGTTTCTAGGTATATGTAAGAAATAGAAGAGAGACAATAAATAATAATTTGATCCATAACTACTTCAACTTTATTTCAGCTTTTAGGTAGCAGAATGATTGCAGATTTTCAATTTTTAATTGAAGAGTTTCTGATTTTCAAATTTTAGAAAAGATCTAAATTTGTAACATAGCTAGAATTTATTGGCTGACAAAATTTGCTGAAGTTTTCAGAGTGGTGTATATGTGAATGAAATAAGTAATACACTGTTTTTACCATCTACATTGTTTTTCGGTTATTAGGATTCTTAATGGTATCTCTTACATTTGTCTATGATATATTAATTCTTACAGATTCTGTTCAAGTTTACATGTATCATTCAGGGTATTTTTGTTACCAGCACATAAAGCTATGGATGTCCTCAATATTCTAATGTAGAAACAACTTTATTTTTTCCACATAGAAACAATTTTAGTCTTTTGTAGAAAGAGCTTTAATTTGCATATTTATTAACAGAGCTTTTGATTTGAAGATTGATTTGTCTCTCTTTGTGTTTTTTTTCTCTCCTGGATTTTGGCACTTCTAAAGTGTATTAACTACTCTTTTTTTGTTATTTAGTCTTGTAATTGCAGTTTTTATTTACTGGTGAGTGAGCTATAACTTGAGAGAATTCTCATATCACCCCCTAATTCTGACAAGCAAATTTTGCCTTTCCTCTGAGACCTATTATGAATACATTAGAGTTCCATACGGAGACTAAGTCATTCTAAAAGGTATTACTAATGAAGTAGTCAGTAAGGATTAGTTATTTCCAAATGGCATATACTTCAGCATTATCATCTAACAAATGTAGCATATAAAATCTTTTCCCTATGCATTTATTCTTGAGCTGGTAACTTGATTTTACAATAAATTGAGATCCAGTACAAACTGGAAATATATCAGTATAGCAAACTTGTTCTTAAATTTATTAGCTTGAAATACATAGATAGAGCAACAAGAATCATTTGCACAGATACAAGTGAAAAATAACAAAATTAATCTTTATATTCATCATGATGTTTGATGTATGTTATATACTATAAATCATAATTCCAAGTTATTTTGACAGAGTTTTAAAGTTAAATATGCAATAATTAGGTTGTAATTTGATATGAACTAGGAGAACATTAATGCCATAACTCTTCACCTCTCAAGAGCCCGAATTATTGGCAATCTGAACTCTAAGGAACATTGCCCCAAAACCTGAAGTGAAGCCAAAAAAAGACTATATTAGTTAACCAAAATTGAGTCCATGTACTTAACGCAGTAGAAGTTCTCATTTTCATATCTTTTATCTGTCTGTTTGCACAATTTTCCTAAGGTTAAAGATGTGTTTTCTAAATCCACAACTAATTATTATTAGGGAAATGCTTAGACAAATAAAGTCACAATATGAGAAAGCAGTAGCCAACACTTTTCAAGAAAGTGAGGACCCTGAAAACCTATAATATTTGAATATGAGAGTTCAAACAGAATAGCGGATGGATGGATAGTACTCCAAATCACTAAAGCCTGGCACGCTGTTATATATATGCATAGCAGCATGTGTTACTTGTATTCATGACCCAGAGATGACAAAATAAACTATACTTAATGTATTTTCTTGATGAAGCAAAAATGTGATTCTTTTTAATTTCCCATCAAAGATGATTGAAATACTAGTTTTCATGCTTGACAGAATATGCACTCAGCTATCTACAATCTCAACCTTCTCATAAATTCAGAAGTGCTCATGTTCTGAAGGTTCCTGTAACTATATGTAATGTAATTGAAGTTTTAACTATTGAAAGGTAAATAAGGTGAATTGACAAGAAAGAACATAAAATCGTGTGGGCTTGCCATTTAGTCTCTTTATGTTGCATTTGATATTAGCTATATATTATTTTTTCTTAATGACAGAACAACATATATTTGAATATTTTGACTGCTTCTAAATGTACTTTGGTTTATTTAAATAATTGGCATAGTAAACAAAGTGTTGTTATTCCTATTGGATTTTATGTTTCATGTAGCTGAATTATCATGGTAGACAGTTTTTTTTCAAGTCCCTGTCTTGAGTCTAAAAAATGGTTTTTGGAAAAGTACCTATGTTTATTTGGTTCTTAAGAAGAAAGTTATAGAGGAAGAAATGCATAAACTTATGACATACTGTGTTTTAACCTTCTTTATAACTTGCTAAGTTGCTAACTTTCTGAAACTCTTGATTTCCAAAATGAGTCTTTGGGCAATTGGATTTTGTAGCATGATTTGAGATTTTTTACATAAATGTAGATTTACAGTCACCTGTATTGTGATGGTTTTTGAAAATCAATTGTTTTTGTTTGTATGTGGTTTATAACAATAGTTCCTTCTCTCTTTTTTCTAATAAAGGTTACTGAGTAGTAATTTTGCATTTTATTCAAATAATATATGTATTATGAACTTTTTCCTTTTAGTTTCATAGTTGTAGATTTCTCAATGTTTTAAGGTATAAATCAGTAGGAGAAACCATATATAAAGAGAATCTGACAGATTGAAGAAAAATATTTAATTTAAACGAGCACAAAGAAAATAAGCATATAATCCTTTCTATAAGATGTATACATCTTTGTTATTTGTTGTTAAATGTTGGTCTTGTTATTCCAACTGATGCAAATTTTTTTTACATAACAATGAAATAATGCAGATCTTTCTTCATTGTCAGCAGGATGAGATTGTCTGAAACGAAGAATAGGTATGATAGTTTTCTTAGATTTTGTACATTGTAGGTGGCAAAGACATTATAAAAATATTTGTTAATAAGCTTTAAGGTGTCCTAGGAGGTACTTTGAAAAAACAAATGCACTGAGAGAAAGTGACAGGTAAATTTTTAGTATATTTATATTTGAGAAAATGATACTGAATTTTTAGGATGGTTTTTATTTGCTAGATTGTGTTAGCATGCTGTAAACATAGAAAGTATATTTACAATCTAACTTAATGTGGAAAAAGATGATAAGGTATAAATTGTATAGGATTGATTACAGCTTAAATTTTTTTAAGTAACCACAATGTACTAGATTGACTTCATAATCTAGAATTATGTGTATCTTATATTAAATGTTTTTAAACGAATGGGTAAATGATTAGTTCTTGGAGTTCAAAACTGAAATTGTTGTGCTTACTAGTTTTGAACACGTTTGGCTATACACATACATTCACTCATATGCTCTTAACATTTCTACTATCAAAGTATTCTTAATGATATTTACTTTGTTAATTTTGTTGTATTTTGTTTTTTCCTAAAACATTTATTTCAGGTTTAGATTATCTTTGTCATAGACATTAATTTAATAATTTTACAAACTAAGCATAGAATTGTGTTGAACTATGTAGTAGTTTGCCATTTGTCTTTGAAAAAGATAGGGTGTTTTTTTTTTTACATTATTTAGATAAACCATAAATCTGTTTACCCTGCAGGTGTGATGAATGCAGACTGTGCTACCATTTTGGCTGTTTGGATCCCCCTTTGAAAAAGTCTCCTAAACAAACTGGCTATGGTTGGATATGTCAGGAGTGCGATTCTTCATCTTCTAAGGTAAGGAGAAAAAAAGGTCCATAAGAGAAAGTTTTGCTTGATTTTGATAGCCATATCATACATCATCTTCCTAACTTTAAAGAGAATTAGCATTATGAATGACATTTTAGTTTAATGTACTTCAAGAATATTTTGCCATGGTGATTTTTATTGTCCTTAAAATAAGGGATAAACAGCTCTACTAAATTATTTATAAATTTCTTCTGAAGTATTTTAGCAGTTTTGCGTATTTTCTGTGTTACTGTAACTTATAAATAGTGCCAAAGAAGTCACCTGTGCTAATTTACCACACCTAGGGATGGCAGGGAAATTCTGCCTTGGGTCATAAGAAATTTGTTTTGACAAATGTATGGTAACATATATAAATGTGAATCAACAGAATCACCAATTAAATCCAGTTTTATTTTGTAGATGACTCATTAAGTATTTTGTAAATGTTTTATAAAATCTGTTCTTTGAGATCTAAGTGAAATAAATCAGAGAAAGACAAATACCGTGATTTCACTTAACGAAACAGAACATGAATATAGTAGGGAATCAAAAAGGTCTGTTCTTTGAAAAACTAGTTTTTATATTCCAAAATTTATTTTTAGTATTTATTTAGCTGAGTAAAAAGGATAATAAGGCTTAATATTTTATCCCCAAAAGTTAGTGAAATTATATCTTTTGAATAGCAATATTATAACCTTAAATTATGGTAACCTGCAGTTTAAAATTATTGTTTCTTTAAAGTGTGTGACTAGTTAGACTCCTGATACTTCGACTCATTTGACAAAAATATTGAATGTTTGAACTAAGACCTTCTGGTCAGCTGTAGGTTAATCAAATTGTTCTGCCTTAAAAAGACAATGGAAATCAGCTATTTATTGTAATATAAACATGAAGCCATCTTTCTAAAATGCTACTTAAATGCATCTGTCTGTCCTAGAGTTATTTAAAATTGATACTAAATTCCTTTCTGCTTGTGGAATCCTGTGTGTGTGTGTGTGTGTGGTATAGATAGCAGGGTTTTTTGGCCAAATTATTGCCTTTAGATTGAGTCTGATTTTGAATGTTCAAGAACCTCAATAATGGCCAAGGAGAAAGGTATGTAGATTGAGACTAATAATTCAGTAATGAATTATCCATTTTTAATTTGAGATCCTCCAAAGGATAGATATCCACTGTTTTCAGAACATACCAAATCATGAGTAACCCCAAAGGCACAATGGATGTCTGTATAAATGTTTGCAGTTTTATCTTTTAATAAAGTACAAACTCTAGTAAAAAGAAACCAAAACCAAAAAAAAGAAAAGAAGAAAAAAAAAACCAAAACTATATTTTTTAAGTTAAAATGATTTGTTCCAGGTTACCACAGAGGCCATCTGTAAAAATTTATTTATGAAAAACTGCATAAAACATTTGGTTATAAAAAAACTAAAGCATTTTTAAATAACTAACTTTATTAAGGATTTTACATATTTGTATAATTATTATTAAAATAGAATATACTATGTATTTTATTTAATAACCAAGCATTTTTGCCCAAATTTTAAACTATATGATATCAAGCATTATTTTCCAGGAATTTTATTACAATGCAGATTTAAGAGGGAGCATATTGAATAGCAAAAGTTTTACTGCATAATTTAAAAAATGCTTTACAGAAATTATATTTTATTTTTTATTTTTTTTAGAAATTATATTTTAAAAATAAAATAGTGATTGTACTATAGATTTTAGAGAGTTGTCTTATGGGACTCTTTGTGATATGATTTTTATAATACATTTTTTGGGGGGAGTTTCCTTCTACCCTCAACAAGCAAATTAGGAAAGCATTTTTTGGGCAGCCCCAGTGGCTCAGCAGTTTGGTGCCGCCTTCGGCCTGGGGTGTGATCCTGGAGACCCAGGATCTAGTCCCACGACAGGCTCCCTGCATGGAGCCTGCTTCTCCCTCTGCCTGTGTCTCTGCCTCTCTCTCTCTCTCTTTCTCTCTCAATGTGTGTCTGTCATGAATAAATAAAATCTTTTTTTTTTTAAAAAAGGAAAGCATCTTTAAAGGATTTATTGCCCTTTATAAGTACACCTTTTTTGCATACATTCTCTTGAAAAGGTTCTGTACTGTGTAAATGTGTAGCACTGTATTCAGTGCCTAAAGAATGGCTTTACGGTATATAGTAATTTAGTGAATTAATCCTGAAAATGAAAGTGAGCCTGTTTTGTTTTCAGGATAGCAGTATATCTTACATTTTATAATGCCCTAGGATGCCAGTAGCCATTGAGAAGGATAAGATATTTTTATTTTTGTTTTTCCTTCTTTATGAGACTGTAGGTCTTTGGACTCTGATGGTAATCCATTAGGAAGGCACATTGTTAGAAAACTTACATTGTATTTCCTGTGTTCTCACCTCTTATTGAATACTAGATATAAACAAACAACATGGTCAAAATTTCATCCAATATGGTATCTAATCTTTGGAATGTCACAGCATTTTACTGTAAGTTTTATAGCAGTGACGTGGATTTGTATTTTTTATCCTACTAACATGACTATTGTATACTGAAACTTTTTTTCTAATAAATAATATTTAATATAATAGATTGGAAACATAATTTATTCCTGAGAATATTTGTGTTGCATCCATTGTTTTGTTCACTTTGGAAAACTTCATTCTTGACTAGCAGGTAGTAGATTTCTGTTTGCATTTTCCTTTGAAAGACGTTTGCCAATCTGGGTCCCAACAAGAAAGCATGGATAGATAACATCATGCTTTATAATTCAGTGAATTGCTGCAGAAGCTGTTTCAAATTAAGAAATCAGTATACTATTAACATCTGAGTCAAAATTAGTATAGTCTTCAGGCCTAAGAGAAACCCCACAATGGAAGTTAATATACTTTGCTTGTCCTTTATTTTCCTCTGTTAGATTTGGTGAAGTGTTATTTGTTAGATAATACTTGGGTATGTTTGCCATGTTCATATATTTTAATGATATGAAAAGTAAGATAGAACTAGTTATTGCCAGGAGAAAGGAAGTGATTAAGTTGCTAATAAATTTAGGTGCAGGGAAGTGAATGTATAAAATTGTGATAGCCATAAAATATATATCCAACTTCCCTTTTCTGTGGTAGTCAGGATTATTAAGTCTAAGAAGTCTTAACTTTTATTATGCAAATTCAATTCCCAAATAAATTGTTTTGCTTAGAATTTTAGATAAATACAAGAGGAAGGCATATAGCTGAACATGTGTTTGAAAATACATTGCACTTTAAATATTATTATGAAAATTAAATTCCCAAATAAATTGTTTTGCTTAGAATTTTAGATAAATACAAGAGGAAGGCATATAGCTGAACATGTGTTTGAAAATACATTGCACTTTAAATATTAGTTTAACTGTTATCATTGTCTCCAAATTTTGTGTAGCAAGCAGAGGAAAGTAAAATATTGCCACATATATTCTCAGTAGCATAATATATTTATATATGTTTTTGTTTTTCAAGTAATAGGTTTACTGCTGTGGGCTTTATGAGGGTGAAAATCTTCTGTCACAAATCCTGCTTTTTACTTTTATGGAAATTCCACTAAAGTAGAAGATTCATCATATCATAATCCATAATTTTAAGTTTTAAACATGATAAAATATACCTAAGTGTAGTTTTAATATTGATTTAATAATAATATACCTAAAAGTAAGATAATTTTTTAAAATTGAGAAATAATTTGCATATAACATTAGTCTGGGGTATGATAACATCACCATTCAATATTTGTATATAGAATGACTTTTTATTCTACCTAAATCCATGAAGTATGGCTTAGGACTTTCTCTGCCTTATCAACTCATTATAAACCTAGTTAGTTCACTCTAGTTTTCATGGAAAATGACTGCATGGATACAGTCCATGCATATCATGGATACATGGATATACATACATGTACTTGTGCATACATGGAAACACAGATTTATACACATACAGACATATGGAAACACACATGCCTAAAACTTACCTTCTCCCCTAAGCTATGCTTCAAAGACATTTGACTAAGGCAGCAACTCTTCAGTCAATATATTATGTTTATGTTCAGTTAGTTCATTGCTACCCATCACCATGCATTAGTGTTTTTTTGTTTTTTTTTTTTTCTGGTCTTTACTATGTTAATAGTATTGTTAATGAATGCTACATGCCTGGAAAAGTAATGCATTTTATTCTTAATCCTCCTCTCCACCTATCCCTTATTTTTTTCTTCCCTCTATTCCATCTGTTCACCCAAGCCAAATACCTGGTCCTTTTTTAAGTCTTCCCAATCCTTGTGCCATACAGAAAATCACTTCCTAAGTCCTGTAAAAAGTTATCTTCCTTAAATATTTCTCCAATGTACTCTTAGTCTCTCCTTACTTTCATGACCTTGCCACTTTTAAAGATTACAGGGCAGTTATTTTGTAGAATATCTCACTTTGCATTTTTAATCTTTTCTTATAGATTCATTTTATGCATCTGTGATAAAATGCCACAGATGCAATGCAGTATGCATTCTCTCAGATGACACATGATTTCAGTGTGGACCACATATGGTGACAATAACTTTAATCATTTGACAAGTTTTCTGCAAGTCTTCTCCATTCTCCTCACCTTTCTAATTAATTAATTTGTGGGGAAGAACCTTGAGACTATGCAAATATCCTATTCTTCATCAAACTTTGATTTTCTGTTTTATTCAGTGGATTATATTGGTTATTACCATTTGTTTTGATATTCAGATCGTCCCAGATTTGGCTTCTGACACTTCACCCTGGCATGTATGATCTTTTGACATGATCCCAGCATCTTTAACTAATTCCTTACTAACGATGTTCCAGGGTCAACTATACTTTCCTTTTCCCTATTCTTGGAACCAGCCATTTCTTCTAGAAGCTCCAGTTCCTTTCAGTGGAGAATGATATTTAGACACCACAGTGTAGGTACTAGATGTGCTCATTGTTGCTGCACTGTTCCTTCTGGGTCTTCACAGTAGAGTCAAGGATTAGATGTATGTAGGTATACATACACATTTGCATCTATATTTCTGTCTTTATAAACATTGGAAACCATTCCAGTTTTCTCCCTTTCTGTATTGTAACTCCCTAACAGAAAACTGGCTCCTATTCTTCTTCTTCTTCTTCTTCTTCTTCTTCTTCTTCTTCTTTCTTCTTTCTTCTTTCTTCTTTCTTCTTTCTTCTTTCTTCTTTCTTCTTTCTTCTTTCTTCTTTCTTTTCCTTTCTCCTTTCTCCTTTCTTCTTTCTTTTCTTCTTTCTTCTTCTTTCTTCCTTCTTCCTTCTTCTTTCTTCTTTCTTCTTCTTCTTTCTTCTTCTTTTCTTCTTCTTCTTTTCTTCTTCTTTTCTTCTTCTTTCTTCTTCTTCTTCTTTCTTCTTCTTTCTTCTTCCTTCTTCCTTATTCCTTCTTATTCCTTCTTCCTTCTTTTTCTTCTTCTTCCTTCTTTCTTCTTCTTCTTCTTCTTCTTCTTCTTCTTCTTCTTCTTCCTCTTCTTCCTCTTCCTCCTCTTCTTCTTCTTTTCTTCTTTTTCTTCTTCTTTCTTCTTATTCTTTTTTTTTAAGATTTTATTTATTCAAAAGAGGGAGGGCACAGAGGGAGCTGACATAGGGCTTGATCTTACGACCCTGATACATGACCTGAACTGAAACCAAGAGTTGGATGCTTAAGCAAAGTGCCCCCCCTTATTAAATATTCTTATATGATTAGTCCCCTGATACAAAACTAATCTCTGTCACTGTCCACCCCCACCCCACTTGGAGACCTATTTTGCTTACTCTGTAGTCTCATTAGAGTTTTTAGACTGGATAGCTCAGGAGGAAGTGAGAGAGGGAAAGAGGGTGGAGATTTGTATCTTTTACAAGCTTCCTGAATTATTTTAATGAGCAGTCAAGAATAAGAACCTCTGTTTTATGTACTTTACGAATTCCTCAGTTTTAAGACTTTAAAAATTAATTTTCAGAACTTTAAAATAAATATACACAATGCCTATAACCCAAGTGAAATGTCAACAGACTACTTTAAAATTATGTTGTATACTTACATATAATATACAAGGTGGACTAAAGAATTTTTTTTTTTAAATATAGGGCACAGTTCACTATTCAGTCTCTTCCTAGAGTCTATTTGATACAGATTTCAACAACTTCTGTCTGCCAAAACTTCCAAAATGAAGATAATTTATTTTGACATGGTTAAATGAACCTGCATATTTTTTAAAGTGCTTCATCCAAGTCATATATATTTACAAATGCCAGTGAGAATTTAAATGTATATCACATATTTTACAGTGACTATGCCAGTTTTAGCTTAGATGTATGTAGGTATACATACACATTTGCATCTATATTTCTGCCTTTATAAACATTGGAAACCATTCCAGTTTTCTCCCTTTCTGTATTTGTAACTCCCTGACAGAAAACTGGCTCCTATTATTCTTTTTTTTTTTTCTTTAAGTTTTTATTTATTTGAAAGAGGGAGCTCAGAGTGGCAGCTGACACAGGGCTTGATCTTATGATCTTTAGCTTGATTTTAGCTTTTCATCCTTATTTAAGCCCTGTTCAGTGAAAAGCTGTAGAGTATACATGACAGGTATCCAGACTACTACAGGATGAACTCTCTTAGCATGAAGACCTCCATTTGGTTCATTCTTATTTGCTCTGTCTAGTATATACTCTTATTTTTTAAGATTTTATTTATTTATTCATGAGAGACACAGAGAGGCTCCTGCCTGGAGCCCAGTGTGTGACTCAATCCCAGTACCCCAGGATCACACCCTGAGCCAAAGGCAGATGCTCAACCACTGAGTCACCTAGGTGTCCCCTAGTTTACTACTCTTTTTGAGCAGTAATTAGTTGAATTCATATGCACAGAAATGTCATCTAAATCCCTATGTAAGATTTTCTGGAACTACAAACGAAATACATGCCTGCTGAGGCAAGTGGTACTTTTTGATAATCATTTGTATTAGAAATCCCTGGATAGGGAAAGTAGGATTTTTTTTTTAACCTTTATTTCCTAATTTTCTGCACTAGGCAACTAGAATTCTAAAACTGATATACCTGAGTAAAAACTACATATATAAATATTTATTTTCAAATAAAACATTGTGAATTTTGCCCCTTTAAGAATTGAACAAAATAGTCTCTTCAAGGAGTATCTTGCCGTAATACATTAAACAAGCACATTTAATTAAACCTGGTATTATGGAAATTGAATGTCTGAATTTTTTATATGATAAAAATTTATGAAAAATATAAAATTAAGGGGTGCCTGGTTGGCTCAGTTGGTGGAACATGTGACTCTTCATCTCAGGAGTGTGAGTTAGACCCCCATGTTGGGTATAGAGATTACTTAAAATCCTTAATAAAAAATAATAAAAAATAAAATTGTAATGAATTATACTTTAAAGCTCTTTTAAATTTGAAGTATATAATTGACCCATAAGAAAAAGGATTTTTAAAATATTTTAACTTCATTTGACCTCTGGGATTTTATCTGACATTAGGTTAAATTTTAAGTTTCTAGATTTAGCATGGTTGGCCAAGAAGTCATTTTCAAGTAAAAATTGTACCACTTAATTATCTTAATTTGGTATTCTTCTAGCATTTATGTAACAAGCATTAAAGCTTACAACAGTGTGCTTAGCAAGTTTTACTGAGTTTTGATTTAGCTTTTTCTGATACAGTTATGTAAAAGTCTGCAGAAAAGTTGTTTATACACTATCTTACAGTAGAATACCATAGATCAAACTGTGGCAGTTTGTAGACTTAGTAAAAATCTGAGAATTAAAACTGGCATGGTTATCCTTGATGATAGCTATAGTTATATATTTAAACTTTAGATTTCCTCTTTGTTAGTATATGGAATAAAGCCCACAGTCTTCCAGTTGATCTTCTACTTAATATCTAGATTAAGTCCAGGCAATTGCCAGATACCTCTAGCATTTCCTGTGGTAGGCAAAATTGTTTGTATAAATGTCTTATTTAAGCTTAGTTTCTGAGTGTTGTAATTTGAGACTAGTAACAATGATTTGTGAATTCAATAAGAAGTAATAGTCATTAACAATTCCACTAATTATAGTTGGTACTGTGCTTTTTTTTTTTAGAGTGTATTTTTTTAAAACTAAGCATTTATGTACTGAAATGAACTTATTATTTGTCATTATTGCTTGCTCAGAGGTTCTTTACTTGATTGTCCTAGACATTTTCTGAAACCTGTTCCAGGCACTATTTTTATCAGGTAACAATTTTGAGCTAAACAAGGGACTGTTTATGGTTATCTTTACAATAGAACTGGACTCTTTACTGATCTGTTTAGTTCTGTAACTTAAGGTAATTTTCATGGGGATTATATGATACATGTTAAGCATATTGGTATACTTTGTTATGTCATGGTTAGGTATTCCTTAAGAATTTTTCTGCAAATTTGGTTTCTATCCTCCAGGTAAAGTTTGTCAGTGTTTATGACATACATTTGTATATATTTCAACACCATATCCACAGAAAGAAAATGAGTAGAACCTCTAATATTAGACAAAATTTTTTTATGTTAATAATTTGAAAAATTGAAAAACTAAATCACTATTTAAGTTATGCTTACTACAAACTGGAAAAACTAAGCTATTTAGACGGCATGTGGGCCTTTGCATAACATGCTGTGGATACCATATGTGATAAGAAACCAACTCATAACTGAGAGATCTTAATCAAAGTACAGTAGGGTGCCATACATGGGCAAGCCTTTCAGAACTCACCAACTTTATACTATTCTTTAGTTTTTAAATAATTTTTAAAATATATATACTTATATTATGTTGGTGGAAAAAGCCACCTACTAAAAATCTGGTAGTTAGACTGAAGGATTTTCATTACAGATTTTAAAAAGTTAAGAGGGATCCCTGGGTGGCGCAGCGGTTTAGCGCCTGCCTTTGGCCCAGGGTGTGATCCTGGAGACCCGGGATTGAATCCCACGTCAGGCTCCCGGTGCATGGAGCCTGCTTCTCCCTCTGCCTATGTCTCTGCCTCTCTCTCTCTCTGTGTGTGTGACTATCATAAATAAATAAAAAAAAATTAAAAAAAAATAAAAAGTTAATAAGAATATTTTTACCTATTAACCCAGCATTATTAAATTTGTATTGTATAATATATTAATATAAGAATTCAGAAGGAGGGTAGAATACATTAATTATGTAAACTTGTTATTCCAGTATTTGTATGTAATAGGAGGGTGAGAGACCTTGTTTGTTGTAAAGAGATGGTCCTAGTTGAAATAGGCTAGCTCAATCTCAGAGTTGTGGAACTAACCTAAATAATAGGAAAAGCTTAACTCCAGGCTTCAAAAAACAGAGTGAAATTTCATATGTTCTATATTGCAGATAGCTTATTCCTTCTAATAAACATTTATTTTAACTATGTCATCATTGTGTGGAATTATTTATTGGTTAAAAAATTATCCTTCTAACCTATACATTGTGGTTTCAGAAGTACTGTTTATCTACAACTAAGACTTCTAAGCTAAGAAAATTCAAAGAATGAACTCTGAAAGTTAATGGAATTGAGTTCTGAAATCAAACATATTTAAGTCTTCTAATCTTGATGTTCTGATAGAATCCTTATCAAGATTGATAAAATATTGTGGATTAGGGGGCTGGGACATAGCCGAAGTGTGTTACACCATGTTACATGCATTTTAACATTTTTTGACATTTCTGAAATTAGGGTGTGTGTCTGTAAGCAGTTTGTATTTTTAAGTCATAACACTTTTTTTTTCTTCATAAATTTAATGGCAATTTTTTGAGTTTCTTATAATATGAGGCATTGTTGAGTAAAAAACAATAAAATACAGAGAAAGTCAAAGTATGTAATGCAGTGTAGAATAAAGAGCTTTATGAGCTTTGAAAAGAAACGGAATGGGTCCAGATATTAACTTTATGATGCTTGTGACCTTTAGCAAGTTGCTTCAGTTCAGTGAGCTTCGGGTTGCTTATTTGTGAAAGGTTTAATGGCAATACTTGGACTAATAGAGATACTCAGTAAATGATATCTCTTCTTATTCTTAAAAATACACAATCATTTTAGTTACAGAGAGAAAAGTTCAGAGCTAGTGCTAATGTTCTGCTTTTCAAATGTAAGAAATGTTTTGAAAGCTAATCTAAAGAGCAATTTTTTTTGTCTTCATGTACCAAGAAAAAATCTTTTCTTGCCTCTTTCAGAGTATTACGCTAAACAGAATAACATCTCTAACATTTCCATTCACAAAAAAGCCCATTTGTTCTAATTTCTTTCTAGAGTTACTGTCATATTTAAACTGGTTCTACCAACTATTGAATAATAATAATAAAAAAAGACGTAACTGGTATGGGCATAAAAAGAAACCTGCCCTTAGCTAAAGACAGATTTTGTTAATGGGTGAAGAAATACTCAAGAAATTCCCCATAGACTGGAGGGGTATTATTGTCAAAGTCATGAAAACTATAAACCTGAAACTGAAATGAAATTAGAAAGTAAATAAAATGAAATTAAAAATTAACAGGGGATCCCTGGGTGGCGCAGCGGTTTGGCGCCTGCCGTTGTCTCAAGGCGCAATCCTGGAGACCTGGGATCGAATCCCACATCGGGCTCCCGGTGCATGGAGCCTGCTTCTCCCTCTGCCTGTGTCTCTGCCTCTCTCTCTCTCCTCTCTCTCTCTCTGTGACTATCATAAATAAATAAAAATTAAAAAAAATTAACAAACCATTGAAGACAGGTGTAAGATAATTTATGAGTCTATTTTGTCAAAGTATATACAGTTTTCGATAATAAAAGATTTTCATTAATCCTAATGAATGCCCTATAGAGAACAGGCATATATCAGCAGCACATGCTTTTACCATTTAAATAATTGAAAACTCCTATGGATGAAAATGTGGAAGGTTCTGGACTAGACTTTCACACTCCTTATAAAATCTGGAAGGGATCCCTGGGTGGCGCAGCGGTTTGGCGCCTGCCTTTGGCCCAGGGCGCGATCCTGGAGACCCGGGATCGAATCCCACGTCAGGCTCCCGGGGCATGGAGCCTGCTTCTCCCTCTGCCTGTGTCTCTGCCTTTCTCTCTCTCTCTGTGACTATCATAAATAAATAAAAATTTATAAAAAAAAAAAAATCTGGAAATTAAGGTTATTAACTTTTAGGGCATACTGTGTAAACATATTTAGAATTTCATAACATGTGCCTTCAATATGTCTTTTTTTAAAGATTTTATTTATTTGAGAGAGAGAGAGTGCATGGACATGTGTGAGGAGGGGCAGAGGTAGAGGGGGAAGGAGAATCTCAAGCAGACTCTGCCCTGAGCATGGAGCATGGTGTGGTACTTGATTGCACAACCTTGAGACTATGACCTGAGCAAAATCAGAAGTCAAGCTCTTAACCAACTAAGTCACCCAAGTGCCCCTCAATATATCTTATGGCATTTATGCCATGTGAAAGCCTCATTCTTAAGTAAGGAAATTTATACTCATTCTCAGATGCTACTAATGTTTTTTGAAAAAGTAGATTTCAACATGTGCTTTACATATATGACTTAAAGGATAGAGATTTATAAATTCTTCAAAGCCCTATCTTTACACCCCACATTTCTTCCCCTCTCTGCCACCCACTCCCCTGATTTCCAGTGGAAAACTTTAAGCATATAAATTTCTCTGTTACCTTCATGTTACCTTAAAAAATAGCTCTATCTGGGAATATCAGATATATAGCTTTTAACTTATTTTCCATTGATAGAATGCTAAGTAAGACTGTGGTCCACAGTATCTTCCTATGGCCCCAGCTTAGTCCATTCCTGCTACATATTGAATTAAGAGCTTCAGTTCTTATTTGACAGCATCCCAGAACTACCTGTAACTAACTTTAATAGGTTAAGTGAACATCACTTTATTCCTTCATGTGCTTTGTCAAAAAAATTTTTTAGTCTTCTGATTTACATCATAACTTGACATTTTTATCACTTGTCAATCCACATAGGCAAAATGCCAGTGATTTTTCCCCAAAGCCTACAAACCACCTGCACCAGGATCTTCTAAAGTACTATTAAATATGCAGTTTGGAAGGCCCCATACAGACCCACTAAATCAGTATTTCTGGAATAGTGCTCAAGAATCCGCATTTTTATAAGCACCACAAGTGATCTTTAAAGCTTAAGAACCACTGCCTTTGACCCTAATTTCTTTTAAATTCCCACATAGTTTGGTCTCTACTTCAAATACTCATTATACGTACAGACTTTACTGTTCTATAAATGGACTTTTAGCCCCCCAGGCAGGTTCAAAGTAGATTTATGATACCTGATTCAGGTTCAGTACAGTAACATTCCTGGATTAATATACCATATTCCCTTTCTTATTTCTGAGTTCTGGAATTGCTCAGCCATATCTTAAGGATCTTCTCTGAGCTATAAATTTAGTTTGCCCCCATGCAGAATCTTCCTTAGTTACTTTGCTTCATCTTTTTTTCTACTTCTTTGCAGCAGCTGATACTGGTGGTAACTTTCCCCTTTTTACAAACTGTCCCTTGCCTTTCAGTGAACTTACTTTGTCCTGGTTTGCTCCCTTCTTAGCAGACCATATATATCTTTGGTCTTTTGATAGGCTTCTTTGGCTTCTCTTGCAGTTGACAGCATCCATACTTAAAGCTACAGGAAAACTTGGGATTTAGGATTTAATGATCCATCTAGTTTTTCTGAGTTAATGTTCATCAAGAGAGACTTTCTGTCTTTTAAAAAATTAATCCTTTAAAAAAATAAAATACTATCTTTTGCCTAATAATTAAGATATAATTTGGTGATAAATCCACCAAATTTTAGTTGGCTTTGCACTGTCTAGTAGTCTACTGAGGAAAACCTAAAAATTTTTATAGTAGCAACTTCTAAATAAGGAGGGAGGAGCAAGTGAGTTTTGGGTGAAGACAAAATGGTGTAATCACTTGGAATGCAGAGTAAGTTCTGGTGATCTAATGAACAGCATGTTCATAATAGTTAATAATACTGTATTGCATACTTGAAAGTTGCTGACAAAGTATTGATCTTAAAGTATTCTCATCACAAAAAAAGAGATGGTAATTATGTGACATGATGGATGTGTTAACACAATGGTGGTAATCATTTTGCAGTATATGTGTATTAGATCAACATGTTGCACACCTTAAAACTTCCACAGTGTTATATGTCAATTAATCTCAGTAAATTTGGTGAAAAAAACTAAAAAAATTACCACAAAGTTTAAGTAGTAATTTATCTAAGTAGGAGAATACTTCTCAATTTGATCTCCAAGTGAAATATTGTTCTGGACATATGATTAAATATGCTGTAAATGAGGTGTCAGACTTTGAGTTTTGTTTAACTTTAGCACTAGAGAGTAATAATTCAAAATAGCAGTTTTTAATATAGTTTACATCCTTTATATAAAATCTTGCTTTAAAAAATCATATTCTTGTGTTTTTCTCTTAATTTTTTTCTTTTCTCTGACTCAGCTTTTCTGGAGAAAATTGGAATCAGAAAAGAAATTACATACATTGTGTTTTTGTAACAATTTCTTGTAAATATAATACATGGTCATTATAGAATATTAGGAAAAATTTTAAAAATATAAAGAAAAATATTTAAAATTACCTGCAGGGGCACCTGGGTGGCATAGTCTGTTAAACCTCTGCCTTTGGTTCAGGTCATGATCTCAGGGTCTGGCGATTGAGCCCTGCATTGGGGTCCCTACTTAGTGGGAGGAGTCTGCTTCGCTCTTTCCTTCTGCCCCTCCCCTCAACTCGTGCCTGCACTTTCTCTTTCTCTCAAATAAACAAAATCTTTAAAATTACCTGCAATTATAGTGCCTATAGGCATTACATTTATGCTCATGTTTCAGTAGTATATCCTACAACAACCTATTCTTTAAAAATTTCAATCATATTATACATTTTTAATTTTTTAAAATGTATCTGTGTATGTGACCATTTTCCATGATGTTAGATACTTTTTTTCTAACCAGATTTGGTTTTTTTATAAGATTTCATTTATTTATTCATTAGAGACACAGAGAGAGAAGGGCAGAGACATAGGCAGAGGGAGAAGCAGGCTTCTCACAGGAAGCCTGATGAGGAACTCGATCCGGGACCCCAGGATCACACCTTGAGCTGAAGGCAGATTCTCAACCACTGAGCCACCCGGGCATCCCAAACCAGATTTTTCTTTAAACCAGATTTTTAAGTACTGTACATTTCTTTGCACAAATACAGTCTTGGTGTAACTTCTGGGTCAGAAAAATGAACATCATTAAAATAGAGTAGAATTTTAGAAATAATAATAGCAGTTAACATTTATTGAGTAACTCTGTGCCTAGCATTGTTTAAGCACTTAAAACATAATCTCAGGCTCCTGGGTAGCTCAGTCAGTTAAGCATCTGCCTTCTGTTCAGGTTATGATCCCTGAGTCCTGGGATCAAGTCCTGCATTGGCCTTTCTGTTCATCGGGGAGTCTGCTTCTCCCTCTGACCCTCCTACCCTTGTGCTCACTCGCTCTCACTCACTCTCAAATAAATAAATAAAACCTTTTAAAAAAAAAAAAAAGCCCTTTATAATCTCTTAATCCTTACCACAGTTTTGAAGGTAGTTAACTTTTTATTTCCTTTGTGTGTGGGGAAAAAAGTGAGGTTCAGAGAAGAATTACACACCTAAGTGGTATAAGAGTGATTCAAACTTAGCTCTGCCTGATTCAGGAGCCTGTGTTTTAGAAACTTGCTTTCATATATTGAAATAGGTATTTTCTATTCTTTCTTGCATAAGATATTCAAGTTAGATTTTGTCCTAGCCACTTCAGATTTTCATAATGTAGAAACTCATAATTTTGTATTATAAACAAACACTGCTGGTATTAGGAAAAGGAAAAAATACCTTTACTGTTATGTGGGATCTGTTTTGGTGTTTCTAACGAATAGAGGAATGAATAAAACCTAGAGGTAATTCTTAAAACAAATAAATTAAAGATGGTCCTATTGTAAGGTGTAGAAGATAGACCATAACTTCTCAAGGCCCTGAGTCAAATATTTTCCCTCAGTCAAATATTCTATCTTAATGTTTGTCATTAATTGTGAAGTTTGAAAACTGCACCATGAAAAGAAACTAAAAGCAGCCACTTTTAGTTTCTTTGCAAAGATGGTTTAAGAATATTCTGATTTGTGCAATGTCAGCCACTTTGTGTACAAATGGGAAGATTTTATATATATTTTTTAATACTAGCTTTCTTTTGCAGAAAAAATTCCTCTTACTCAAAAATAATACTTTATAAGTGGATCAAATACTAATTAAAATGCAATTTAGATTCATTTGGATTAATTCTTTTGTTGATTTTTTTTTGTCAGAGTGCATGAAATCATCACCCAACCTATAATTTAAGTTAAAACCTGTCTCCCCATCGTTGGCAGATAAAGCATCCACATGTGCACGGTGTTGTTCTGCTATATTTCCCCAGTGACCCAGCACAGATATCTATGTTCTCTTATGATCTCAGGCTTCCACAAGTTTTTTTTAGCTTTAATATATTGGTTTCTTTTTTTTCCTCTGAACTGTATTCATATGTTGAATTTAAACTCTGGCCACCTAAGATGCAATTTATTTTAATGTTTTCTTTGAAGGTTTCTTAAAGGTTTATGCTGTAGTGTTATATCTTCATTGAAGTTAAGTTGGTTTTTTGTTAAATGTACCTTCAATAATGGCTACAAATGATTATCTGGTTCGCTGGCTTGAAAACTCTTTAAAGTATGCATATAGAGGTTACATTTTTTAAGAATCACTTTGAAAAGTTCAGGCTGCATCAGTGCATTTTTATCACTTCACTTTTGTGTTCCTGAGGGACTGTGCTATATTCTCGACTTTCAAAGACATTACATTATAGTACAGTATAAATTCTATTTCTAGAATCACATTTCTAGATTTAGATTAGCAGATATTTGTAGATCCGTTTCCAAAGTACAAATAGGTAGCTCAAAGCAAGTCATGAATTTATATTTTAGCATTATTTCCTTATTTTAATGCAGCAGTTTCAACATATATCCCACAACAACAAAATTCCTTACTTAATAATTCAACATAAAATGTATTCTAGTATCCAGTCATTAAGTTTACTTATCACGTAGTTATTTTTCTGTGTTTTAAGTCATTTTAGAATTCTGAATGAAACATATTTTCAGAAAACACTTTCCGCTTTTACAAGAAGGTGAACTGCTGTATAATTCAGACACTTGTCTACCTTTTCCCTGTGACATTTAGTGACAATGTGGAAGCTTTAACTTGTTTGCAGTATAATGACTGTATTAAGTAAGTACTATCTTATTCTCCATTTATTTTTGAGTGCTCCCAAGTCTACTACTCATGAATCTAATTTTTGCAGTGAGGTAAACTTTCTTTCTTTATGATTTAGCTGTTCCATAATCACCCAGTTTTTTCCTTTCCTAGGTTTTTTACCATCCTCATTTTCCCCTAAGATGTAATGAATACTCTGTGTATTTGTAGTCCTCTATCCATAAAAACCTCTTTAATAGGGTCAAATATAGTTAGTTGCTTTTTAAATTAATATTATTATTGTTTACTCACCATAGCAATTTGGAAAAAAAAATCCTGCAGTCTGAAATTGACACCTTTTAAATAAAAACTATTCAAATTAATTTTAAATAAAAAGAGTATTAAAGACCATAGAAATGGTCTTATCTGTTCTCCATATTAATGCTTTAAGGACTATCCAGATTTTTTGTAAAATACTAGTGTTGGGCAGCCAGGGTGGCTCAGCGGTTTGGTGCCGCCTTTAGTCTAGGGCGTGATCCTGAAGACCTGGGATGGAGTCCCATGTTGGGCTCCCTGCATGGAGCCTGCTTCTCCCTCTGCCTGTGTCTCTGTCTCTCTCTCTCTGTGTGTGTCTCTCATGAATAAATACATAAAATCTTTTTAAAAAATACTAGTCTTTAATTTTTATTCAGTTATAAATATGAATTTAAGACAAGATACAAACAGAAAGCAACTTAATTCTTTTCAGTGCCTTTAAAACAAGCTGTGTTGGATCTTTTCTTCAGTGATTCTAGGATGTATTTCATGGCTCTTCTAGTCTCCTTAAGGTATTAATCCTCTTTTTTTTTTTTTTAATACATAAAATCCAATCTAGTTTCGTGTCAAGGGTTCATTCTCTCAACCAATTCAAAGCTTCTCCTCTCCCCACCTCAGGCCTGCTTCAAACTGGAAAATCTATAGTTTGATGGGGGCCATACTGGACTTTGATTCTTTTTCCTGCTTTCTTTTGTGGGTTTTTGGTGATCTCTCATTGTTAAGGCTTGCCTACCTGCAGTTCCTTTGATGTGAGAGAAAGATGGATGCCTTCCCCTGTGCATTACTTACAACTCATTTTTTAGAACTTAGACTCCCTTTTGTCTCTTCTTTGCTTGGCGTCACCTCATTCCTACTAGGCTGTCCTCTTTGGCTAACTCCTTTTTTAGATAACCAGAATCTTGCTGTCTTTCATATCTCATTATTATTCCTGAGATAAGCACATACACTCACACTTCTGCCCTGAAAGCTCAGAAAAGGAGTCATTCCATCTGTGGCCCTGATTTTTTATTTCTCCACTGCTCCACCCTACAGCTAGACAGACATGCATCACCGTAGTCTCTGTGACCCTCAAACTCCTCAGGGCAAACTCTGAGTACCTTTCAGAAAATCCTTCTCATATAGGGACTCCCTTTAAACTTCCTCTTCTAAAGAAATCCTTGCTCTCTTGTCTCACCTTTGCTGTCTTCTGGTTTCTTTGATGAGTTTCCAGACCAATTTTTATGTGTGTGAGCCTTTGAAGTAAATATTTTCTGAAATATTTTATCAGTGCATATCTTTACAAAAATGAAATTTTAGACTGTTTATGATGAAGAAAATTCAACCCACCTCATGAATACTTTAATGTATGTCAAATGAATGCCCTGTCACTATGACTCAAATCATGATCTTTTTCTTAGTTTTTCTACTTCTTCAAATATGTTCTCATATAGTTTCTCAACTTTTCAAGACCCCTAGACCCTCATCTTCCTTCTGATTTTATCCTTCTCCCTTTATTACACTATTTTTTGGCATTTAATATTACACTTAAAACAAAATAAAGCATTGGAGCCCTCCATTATGATTCCCCTGCTTTCCTGGATCCATTGTGCTATTTCATCTTAACTGGTTTTTTTCTGGCCAGAAATAACTAGAGGAATTTATGGATTTAGGTTCATTTGTGAGCTCCTTATCAAATTTCTTATAGCAGCTATGTCAAATCTATGCCACATATCTCAGGTCTTAGTTTTATTTCTAGCACTCTCATTTTTCAAGATGACTCTTAACATGTCTCTTAACATCATTCCCATATCGCTATTGTATCTCCTCTCAACCCTAGAAATAATCCTTCATATTTTTCCTAATTCAACTTTTGTTACTTTCCTTACCTCAGTCTCTTATTTCCTGTCTCCAAAGGAAAGAAAAATGTTGTTTACTTTTGTTCTTTATTTCCCAAATCACCTTTCTTTTCAGAATCTAGGTTTCTGTTCTCATTAAGCCATTCTACAAACTTCCAAATCAGTCTTTTTGAAAGATGATTTTTCACATCCTTCCCGATTAGAAAACTCCAGGAAGGAGTTCTTCATTGTCCATACTGTAGCACAGACCATCAGGGTTTTATCCCTGACTTCCAAGGCCATCTGTTGATCTGTGTCCATACTATACTCCAGATGGATCTCTCTGTCTCCTTTTCTCTCCCTCTTCCCTTCCTCCTTCACTCTGCTCTCTTTTACAAATATAAGGGTATTTTTAAAATTAATGGTTCAGCTTAAGTTCCAGTTTTTCTATAATCTTTAGGACTAGACTGAATTTCTCTTTAATTTCTTTGCTAGACTGTTCATTTACCATTTAGTAGATGTTTCTTCGCATTTTTATTCATCTTTTTATGTCTAGGTTCTAGGTTCTTTTTACTAGCTAGATTACAAATGGGTATGGCAGAGAATATTTCTTTCATACTTTTCTTTAGACAAGGAGTCTCAATGTTACATATAATTTTTTCTGAGATAGATTCTAAATTGCTTCTAATAGTTCTTCACTGCTATTATTTCCTATTAGTTATTAAAATATTTTTTAAAGTTTTATTTTGCTGAATGGCAGTAGAAATAGTACAGGTTCTACTTTTTGCCATAGATGCTCAAGGCTATTTGTTGAAACAACAAATGATGTCTAAAACATAAATTTCTGCCAGCCATGACCCATATATGCATAAAAGACCTAGGGTAAAAGACATAAGAAAATACCTGTTCAGCAAGTTTAAAATAATATCTTTTCTTAGAATAGTTTCTATTCCTGTCTAGTTCACTCAGCATTTCTGTTAACATTTATGAGTACCTGCTGATTAGAGTAGATTTCTTTGGAATAGAAATGCAGTTTTAAATTAAAAAGAAATTGTTTCCTCCAGAATGGAGAAGACTGGGGTTGTCTAAGATGGTAAAACTAATCTGAAAGAAAATGTTTATTTCATATTTTTATATATAAATTGAGAAGGAATATTTATATAGGTATTATCTTTCTTTTGATGATCCTACTAATACATCTGCAACAGTAACCTCATTTTATTGAATAAAAACCTGTAGCATATTCAAAAGATATGCTATACACTGTACTAGGTGCTTGATATATATAATCAGACATTGGCCACCCGGGTGGCTCAGTTGGTTACATGTCTGCTGTCTGCCTTTGGCTCAGGTTGTAATCTGAGTGTCTTGGATCTAGCTCCATGTTAGGCTCCCCGCTCAGCCAAAAATCTGCTCCTCCTTCTCCCTCCCCCTCTCCCTTCCCCACCCACCCCCTCCACCGGTTGTGCTGCCTCACTCTTACTCTCTCAGATAAGTAAGATCTTTTTAAAAAAAAAAAAAAAAAAAGATCAGACATGACTCTGGCTCTTAAAAAACTTAACATTCTAGTAGGATAAACACAGAATACAAGATTTAAAGTGTTAAATGCCATTAAAGTATAGAAAAGCCACTCTGGGAATTGAAAGACTAAGAACATTAGTTTACTTTCAGCTCCATCAATCAAAGAGAAATTGGAAATTGATGGATAACATATCATTTGAATGGAATTATGAAAACTAGGTAGGATTTGTAAGAATATGAGAATGGGCTAAGTTATTCAATACACCCCCAAACCCCAAATTTTTAAGAGATTAACACAAGTTGAATTCTCATGCAAGTAACATCTCATTACAGATTGGCAGAGCAAATCTGTACATCAGAGTAATTTGGGGACCCAAGCTGATCACAGTTTTATTTCAACATATATGGTCCCTGGCACTGTAGTGGGAAATACGGCAAACTGCAGAATGGCTTTTAAAATCATATTTGGAAATTGACACATATCACTTTAATTTACATTCCACAAATTACATAGTTAAACCTACTGTTAAGAAGCCAGAGAAATATAACGCTACCACATGTGACCATACTTCCAAAGGCCTTTCTGATGTTTGAAGCAGTGTAGGGGAATCCTTGGAAAGAGTGTGTGTATAATTTCTATGAAGGAAACTGCGTAACAGTTTGAAACATAACTGTAATAATAGTTACTAATATGTTTTTAAAAAATTTTTAAAATATTTTTTAGCAGTTTTAAGTTTACGGAAAAACTCAGTAGTAAGTATAGAGAATTCCCATATGCCCCCTCATTCCTGCCCTGTTATTAACATCTTGTATTAGTGTGGTACATTTGTTACAGTTAATGAGGCACTATTAAAAGCCCATAGTTTACATTAGGATTCACTCTTTGTGTTGTCTATTCTATGGATTTTGAAAAATGTATGATAACAAATATATACCTGTACAGGATCATACAGAATGGAATGCCCAAAAAAATCTCCTGTGCCCCACCTCTTTACCTCTTTTTTCCATTCCCCCAAACCGCTGGCAACTACAGATCATTTTACTGTTTCCATAGCTTTGCCTATTAGAGAATGTCACACGGTTGACATCATACAGTATGTATGGATATACCACATGTGATTTATCCATTCACCTAGTGAAGGTGAGAGAGAAAGAATATGTGTACAGTTAGTTTGTTGTGTGTACAACAATCATGGTTGCTTCCAAGTTTTGGCTACTCTGAATAAAGCTCCTATAAGTATGCATGTTCAGGGTTTGTGGACATAAATAAGCTTTCAACTCATTTGACAAAAACCAAGGAGCATGGTTACTAGAGTATGTGGTAAGAGCATGTTTAGTTTTGTAAGCTGCTGTCAAACTTCATTTTGAACTTCAAAGTGCCTGTCATTTTGCATTCTAACCAGCAATGAATGAAAATTCTTGCTCTACATCTTTGCCAGCACTTAGTGTTTTTGGTGTTTTAGATTTTACCAGTTTTAAAAGATGTGTGGTAGTATCTCGTCATTGCTTTAATCTGTAGTTCCCTTATGACATATGATGCTGAACATCTTTTTGCAAACTTATTTTCCATCTATATATCTTTGATGATTTGTCTTTTCAGATCTTTTGTCTATTTCTTAATTTGGTTGTATTTTTTCTTATTTTTGAGTTTTAGAGTTCTTTGTATATTTTAGATGCCAATTCTTTGTCAGATATATGTTTTGCAAATATTTTCTTCCACTCTGTAGTTTGTCATTTCATTCTCTGAGGAGTGTCATTTGCAAAGCAGAAGTTTTTTATTTTAATGAAACCTAACTTAATTTTTTTCTTCTATGGATCATGCTTTTGGTATTGTATCTAAAAAGTCATAGTCAAACCCATGGTCAACAAGATCTTCTATTGTTATCTTCTAGGAGCTTTATGGTTTTATGTTTTACCTTTAGATCTGTGATCAACTTAAGTTATTTTTTGTGAAAAGGTAAGGTCTGTGTATGGATTATATTTCTCTTTCTTCACATGGATATCCAAGTGTTCTAGCACTGTTTGTTAATATTCAAAAGTCAATTCCTCTCTTATATACCAGCCATGAACAATAGGAATTTGAATTCAAAACACATTACCATTTTCATTGGAACCAAAAAATTAAGTACTTAGATTTAAGTCTAACAAAATATGTATAAAACCTATATGAAGAAAACTTCAAAATCTTCAAAACCATTCCAGGTACACAACAAAAAATACTCAGTAATGTCAGCATGTCAGTTCTTTCCAACTCGAAGTATAGATTCAGTGCAATTCTAGTCAGAATCCCAGCAAGCTATTTTGTGGATATCGACAAACTGATCTAAAGTTTATCTGAAAAGATAGGGAAGGTGTGTAGTATGATGGGTGAACTAGGTAATGGGGAGTAAGGAGTACACTTGTGATGAGCACTAGGTGATGTATGGTATTGTTGAATCATTATATTGTACACCTGAAACCTGAAAATATAACACTGTATGTTAACTATACTGGAATTAAAACAAGATATAAGATATAAAGTCTACATGCAAAGATAAGTTCCAGAATAGCTAACACAATACTGAAGAAGAACATAGTTGGAGTAATGAAATTGATTTCAAGACTTACTATAAAGCTATAGTAATAAAGACAATGTGGTATATAAAAAAAGAAAAAGAAAGAAAGAAAGAAAGAAAGAAAGAAAGAAAGAAAGAAAGAAAGAAAGAAAGAAAGAAAGAAAGAAAGAAAAGAAAGGAAAGAAAGAAAGAAAAAGGAAAAGAAAAGAAAAGAAAAAAGAAAAGAAAAGAAAAGAAAAGAAAGAAAAAAAAAGAAAAGAAAGAAAAGAAAAGAAAAGAAAAGAACCGCATGGTATCAGCAAAAGGACATACAGATCAATGGAACAGAATACATGGTCCAGAAACAGTCTCACATGTATAGTCAAGTGACCATTGGCAAAGGCAGTTCATTGAAGAAAGTATAGTCTTTTAGCTAATATGGTTTTAATGTGAAGTCACTATGGGAATGCAGAGGACACTATGTCATAAAAGATTATAAATGTCATAAATTTGTAGCCACTAAAGGCCTTTTCGGAGGATGTTAGGGATCAGAAGAAGAAATATCCTTTAGACAAGTGATTTGCAAACTCTTTCAATGAGAGAATTTATTTTATATAGTTTGTTACATATAATTTAAAGATTTCATGGAATAAAAGCATGCTGATAATTTTTGTTTTGTGCTTTATAGATTAAAAAAAATGCTAATCAGTCTTTACTAAATTGACTTCGCTACCCCTTATAGGGTTAAGTAATTTGAAACACATTGATATAGGGGCTCCTGGGTGGCCCAGTCAGTTAAGCATCTGACTTTGGCTGAGGTCATGATCTCAGGGTCCTGGGATTGAGCCCCATGTTGGCCGTCAGGCTCCCTGCTCAGTGAGGAGACTGCTTTTCCATCTCCCTCTGGTTGTCCCCCTACTTGTGCTCTCTCATTCTCTCTCTCAAATGAATAAATAAAATCTTAAAAAAAACAAAAACATTGATCTCTTCAAAGTGCTTTGTTTTACAGAATAAGAAAGATGAAACTCAGAGAAGTAACCTCAGGTTCATGTTAGAGTTACACAGCTAGTTAATGGCAGAGCTATGATGAGGTTAGTACTGGTTATTTCTCTTTCTACAGTCATTTACTAATCTATCATTGAGCACCTCAGAAATTATTGTACTTGTCACTAAATTTATTCAGTGATTAAAAATAAGTTTGGTGCTAAAATATATATACCTAAAAAAACATTTTGCAAAAACAAGTCAACTCGAACTGTAGAATGATACACAGTGAATGATTAGGTAGAGAAATACAAGTCATTTTTAAGTAAGCTTTGTTAAAAGACTAAAGGCATTGTTGCATTATATAAAAGTACTTACACATAAAAATTCTGATTTCTTTGTCTACTGGCACTAGAACCCACCTCTTTCTTCACTTGACATACCTTTCTAAGGCCTCTAAACTTAATTTTATTCTGTCATCAGTAGCCCACACTCATTACTTCTTCTGATGCAGTGTTTCCTGAGAAAGTAGTCTCTTGGATGTTCTTATTGTTACTCTAATCTCAAATAGTCTCCTTCAAAAACAGACTCAGAATCATATTGTCTAGGTAATCGTATAAATTTGGGTAAGTGACTTAATCTTTCTGCCTTGTTTCCTCATTTTAAAATGGAGATAATAATAATACCTACTCATTAAGGCTTCTGAAGGGCTATTTTATCTGTGTTTTAGAGTCTGATAACAATGTCGATGAGCCTCACTAGTACCTGATTCACTTTTCCATTTAGTTGCATGTCCGCAAGGAAAGGAAAAGAAATGGTTTTCACTAAGATAAAGATGAATTATATATATTTTCTGTCTACTATTTCTGAAACATGGAGAACAGCAAGTCCCTTGTTTTCATTTTTTTCTTCATTTGAGAACCATCGAAAATTATTTTAATATAATGTTGGTTTTAAATATAATTTTTTAAATACTCCATAAAAATTTAAATTTAAGCAAGTGTTAATTTTTTGTATATCTTTCCACAGTAAAGAAATGTCTTTTTTCCATTGCAACTCCAACTTTGTTAAGGAGCACAATTTCCTGCATTGGTAATGTTAAATGTAACTTTAGCTTTCAATTCATTGCTGTGGTTGTGTTTCCAGAGCCTGCTGTAAGAGATAAACCCATTGCAAATGAAGACAGCATTCATTTTCTTCCACCTCAGGCCACACAGAATTGATTGAGGTAATAAAATGACAGCAACTTGTAATATATTGAAGGCTCTTTAATTCAAAACCAGTTCTAACCTGATTCAGAGGTTGTTTAAAGCTAATTTATAGCTTGCATAATTCTTAGCCAGCCAACCAAGGTAAAGGATGATATATGAAAACTGATAAAGAATTAACTTGTGACACATTCAGATCTGTTTTGTTAAAGTCAGCTGGTATTAGAAAACATAGGTGGGAAGGGAATGGCAGAAATAATAATTGGTAAACTTTGCTTCACATAAGTAGCATTGTTGACAACAGTTTAAATTTGTCATCATCTCATTTCAGACCTAATTTCTTGTCTTCTCTTCATAAAATCTGTGCTATTTGCATTTACTGTATTTTAAATTCCTTCATTTTTCATCACATATATATTTAGTTTAGTGAGAGGCTAGGTACAGTTAGCAGGTGCTGTGATTTCCACAATGACAAATGTACTGTATGCCATAGTGACTGATGCTAAATAGTTTTGTCAGCATTTAATTTAATCTTTTTTCAACATGCAAGCTGAAAGGAGAACTCTTCAGTTTTATTTGGGCTGAAAAAAATCCATAGACTTTTGGCCTTTGTGGGCTATTTTTATCTCTTTATTTGAACATTTTTTGACCCACAAATAAAATAACCACCATAGTAAGATAATTTGTACTGTGAATGAAGCCAGGTTTTCAGAAATTTCATGTCAGCATTCAGGAGTAAAAATGGATTACATTTTCCTTTTTTATATTTAAGTCCTCTGCATGGTTGTAACTTTTTCCCTTGAAAGAAAAAGACAGTGGAGGATGAGCATATCTTTTGTCATATGCTATGACATATGTTTAAATTTTGAAAAGGACATTTACCATCTTTAACCATGTGTATCACACTAATACATTGGAAATGTTTTGGATATCTAAGCTAAAAACGTCAATAAATGTATATAAACATAGATTTAGATATATAAGACTGTACTGTCATATTCTATAGTTTCATCAATGAAACGTGTCTAGATATATTGTGAGATATTAAGACAAAAAGATGGTAGTTAATCTAATTCTGCCCATAGTAAGTATGGCTATAATTATTTTAATTACTCTTGAAAATTATAAAGCAGTACATGATTATAGGATAATATATAAAGATGAAAATAAAAGTCATTTAGGGAATAACCATTGCTAGTATTTTGTTATTTTTTCTATGTGTATTTTTAAAGATCTTAACATAGTATGACATGACATGCATTCCCAGTAGAGGCAGTGTTGTTACAAGGGGGCAATTATTGGTTCACACAGGAATAGAAACAAAAGAGGGTTTGTGACTCTCCACTGTTTAACCTTTTCTGATAAAATCTTCGTATTTAATTTCTCTCAGGTTTTGTTGGGTATCACACAAGTAGTAGTAGTAGAAATATACAAAATATTTATATATATATATTATATATTTATATATTTATATATTTTGATCAGTGCTATAAAACAATGACAAACAGATGGTTATGATCACATGGCATTCCATCAAATTGTTCGATCTTGAAGTTATGTCACATAAGATGGCTACATATGCCTGCTGGCTGCTGTTGGCTATCTTGTGGATGTTGTTTATGCTTGATCTTCAGTGCTTTTGTGTATAACTTAGGCTTTGAGAATGAATAAAAATAGATTATTTAATATTACAAAATTATTTAATCTGTTATTAATTGTATCAGTTGCTGAAATGAGAACATACTGACATGATATGAATGATTATTTAACAGCTAGTTATTTTCTTCTATCAAGCAAAACCTAAAGTTCACTAAAATTTTAAGGCTTAATTTTTTCAGTTACTTTTGCTGGAAATATAGTAGATTGAATGACTTGATTTTTACATTGTTATTCTCACACGTTTTGTTATATGTAACGACATAATTTTAAAATTTTGTAATGTTTTATAATTTTTCTAAATATAGTTAACATGGTATTACATGGGTTTCAGGTGTACAGTGTCATGATTTGACAAGAGTACATTATGTTTTGCTCACCACAAGTGTAGCTGCATCTGGCACCATACAATGCTATTACAGTATCACTGTTTATTCCATATGTTGTACTTTTATTCCCATGACATATTTCTTCCATAACTGAAAGCCTGTATATCCTACTCTTCTTCATCCATTTTGCCTATCTCTCTAATCCCCATCAGTTATTCTCTTTATTTATAGGTCTAGTTCTACTTATTATTTATTTGTGTTTTTTAAGATTCCACACATATGTGAAATTTATGGTATTTGTTCTAGGTCTGACTTTTTTCACTTAGCATAGTACTCTCTAGGTCTATCCGTGTTGTCATAAATGGCAAGATCTCATCCTTTTTTGTTGCTAGTAATATTCCATTGTGTATATGTATCACATTTTCCTTATCCATCACCTACTGATGATACCTCGGTTGCTTCCATTTTTTTGCTGTCATAAACAATGCTGTAATAAACATAATGGTACATACATCTTTTCGAAATGGTGTTTTTGTTCTCTTGGGGTAAGTTAAAAAAGTCTACTTTTAGTCTTTTGAGAAACCTCCTCACTGTTTTCTACTGTGGCTGTACCAATTTACATTCCCACCAACGGTGTATGAATTTCTTTTCTCCATATTTTTGTCAGCAGTTGTCTTTTGGATTTTAACCATTCTGACAAGTGTAAGGTGATATTTCATTATGGTTTTGATTTACATTTCTCCAATGGGATCAGTGATGTTGAGCATATTTTCATGAATCCATTGTCTATCTGTAAGTCATCTTTGGAAAAATGCCTATTCAGGTCCTCTGCCCATTTTTTAAAATAGGATTGTTTTTTGACAAATAAGTTATATAAATAAATTACTCAACACCTACAGTTACATAGTTAAGTTGTATGTTAATAGCTTTTAATTTTTCACTTGTTAGATTTAAAAATATAAAAATTTATTATTTAGTCATTTATAACCTTGTATCAAATAAAAAGAGTTAAGCTCTTTTAAAGCATAAAGCTTAACTCCTTTTATTAAATAAGGTACAGCTATACATATAGCATATAAACAGATATACCATTATATCCGTGGCATTAAAATATCATGGAGAGGCAGTTAGGAAAAAAAAATTCTAAAAAGACTTTGGGGGATGCTAATAAAATAGTTGAGAAACACTAGCATAAACAACTGTTATCCTGCTCTTTTACTTAATATTACATAGTAAACATTCAAATTATTTTTATGCAAAGCCAATTTTGTGCCCTGCACACAAGATATATAAGAAATTGTAGATTCACTTGTGACATCAGTCATTAATGATCAGTTTTATTTGAAATTTCATTTGAGATGATAATTCATAAATTCTAGTAATCCACAAATATCTAAGAGTACTAGAGTACTAGGTCATTTTGTGATTGTTAGAGACAGATTCGTAAATATCTACTTATCTACTGATGTTTCAGTCTTAATAAATCTAAGTTTCAGTAGGATTCCTTTGTAACATTTTTTTATGTGTTATTGTTTGAAGTCTTTCAAATGATCTGACCTTTGTATTTACTATGGTCCTTCTAGTTTGTATGCATATTTTCTGTAACATAATTCTAGGGTATGATTTATGACTTTTTCATTTACAAACATTAATGCCTTTGTGCTGGCCACTACTGTGCTATAAAGGTTAAATTTGTAAGACATTTTGTCTTAATTACTTAAAAATGAGAGCAAGACATAATTCTTCCTCTGAGTAACTCTGTCTTATTGGGAAGAAAGGCATGTAAACTGAAAAGTAAGGACTTACTCCTGCTTTAAAAGTCTAGGTAGGAGTGCCTGGCTGGCTCAGTTGGTAGAGCATGCAACTCTTGATCTCAGGGTTGAGTGCAAGCCCCATGTTGGTTGTAGAGATTACTTAAATAAGTCTTTTTTAAAAAAATTAACACTACTGGGTATTTGATATTGTAGAAATAAAGAAACCATTGTTTTATGGAGCCAAGCAATCAAATATTTGGCAGAATGATGTCTGACAATAACAAATGTTTTACCATATAAGTCATATATATTACACTGAATACTGTAACAATAGTTTAATTCCTAAAACTTATCTAACATCTGTATTTCCACTAATTATCTTGAGAAGATCGTGAGAGACAAGCTCCCTTAAGACGGAGAATAGTATATATTTATTGTGTTCTTATTTTTATGTCTTGCAGATTTTTTTATTCAGCTCTTCTCATTTGTTTCACTATCACTAAAATTTAAACTCCTAGACTTAAATCATATAATATTAAAACCTTATTTTTAAAAATTGTACTCTCTTTTAAGTGACTTTGAAGCCATTGTAACAAGGGATTTTGGAACCCAAGTAATGTAACCAAATTCAGACATCTGGGTAGCTGAGTAGGTTGAGCAGCTGACTCTTGGTTTCAGGTCATGATCATATTTCTACAAAATTGAAATTTAAGTGAAACATGCCTGAAGAGCATCAGGATTATGGTCAGTCAGACCTGGATTTGAATATCTACTCCTCTACTTAGTAGTTGTGATACTTTGGCAAAGTCCTTAACCCTTCTGAGTTTCAATGTCATCATCTGTAAGGTAAAGATAATACTTAATAGGCATGTTCTGAAGATCAAAGAATAGCATATATAGAATGCCTAGCACAATTGCTGGCCCATTAAATCCTCCATAAGTGGTAATATATATCACTGTGATTATTATTATATACCAAAAGTTATAGTAAGTATACAAAAGATACAATAAATGTTTCTAAAATTGATGAGAGTTGAGTAAAATTTTCCATAGTATATGATGTAATGTGCTATTATAATAATCATGATGATACATAGTTCTTAATTTTGTTGCTAATCTTATATTTATCTTGATTTGTGAACAAAGTCAAGCTATTTTGTTGCATCTATGCTTGGTTTTTCATAACTCAAAAATAGGAATGCCTAAAAACTTAGAGTAGTTCTTTATATAATTGTTACTGTCAAAAAGATTCCTTGAGAAAAATAGTATCATGTATAAATCTGGCTATAGACACTTTTTTTTCTGGGTCAATATAGAATTATAACACAGTACTATTTCATAATTTCTCAACAAAGGGTTATATACTGTATTTTCTAATCATCTTGAGTTTTAATTCAAGCTATTAGTGTTATTTTTTACATGATATTCAATTATTGCTAATAACAGGTCAATAGATACTGCAAATATGCTCACAGTAAGTAATGTCCTCAATAAGTAATGTCTGCATTAAAAATTCAGTTGGTTAGAATTATAAAGCATTTACCCAGGAAGAGAATTGGTTCCCCAAGGTCATTTGAGGAAAATACTAATTTCACCTTGAGTTCTGTTCATCATAATATACTTCTCATTTAGAATAGTTGGAATTTTTAAATTTAAATCTAGAATTGACTTTGCAGTCAACTGATTGAATGCTCTTAGACCTCATCTTCCTCAAGGTTATCTCTGTATTTAAGGAATCTGGGGTTCCAGAAGATTTGTGAATGAATTGTCAAAGACCCATAGTGAGTTGCAGGAACCAGCAAAGGACTTTGACTTTCTGTCTCCAAATCCATTGGCCTTTGCCCTATATAGTACTGATGTTCAGTGTTCCTTTATGGACGTTGGTGGTTAAATCTGTTATAGTGCCTATACATTTCCCAAATATTGTATAATTTCAGTAATTATCTAATTGGGCTTATTGTTTGGCATATGTAGGCAAAAATATTTTCTTGTCATTTTGATGTAAAATAAGTTACTTAAATTTTTTTTGCATTGTTGTATATAATAGTCTGAGTTTCATCAAGAGCATAATTTGATATATGGTTCCTACAGAGAGGTTTAATCTGTGTACAAATTTTATTCTTTGATATTATCAGCTTCATCTTGCATCAGTGTAGTATGTGAATCTCTGATAATAGACATTTTTGTGTTTCATTTTTTAACCTAGTTTGAAATCATATCTAGCATGTATAAGTTTTTATACTTATCACTTTATTAGTGATATTGCTGTTCCTAATTGATACTTCCTTTTCCTTACCCATAGTCTCCCAAAATTTGAAAATACTCTTTCATGAAAGAAAAAAATATATATTATTGTATTTTCCTCAAGTTACCAGACTCTGAGAATGTTTCGTTTACAAAATCTTAGGTGGCTACCTTTTAAATATTTAGATATCAGAAATGGCAAAGTAAAAGGAAGAAAATACTTAAAAAGCTTCACTGGTTATTTTTATACATTGGGATTTTTAAGACTTTTGTTTGTTTGTTTGTAGATGCTTTTCAATCAAAGCCAATAGTTTTATTTTGACAAAGTGTGCTATAGACAACAATGTTAAATTTATTATCAATGTAAGTTCATGAACCATAAATGCATATCCCAAACATATATAATTATGGATTTTAAATTTTCTCACTAACTTTAGGTAGCCTCAGATTGAAAACTGGTAGAAATTCTTGATGCCCTTTTCCATTCTTACAGTGATAGGGATTGCAATTATTCACTGCTCTATAATGGATCATTTTTTATCTATATCTTGTGTTCTGTTTATATAGAATATTTATGTTTTTTCATTTTTCTGAACTAAGAGATACACATAAAGTAGGTTTGAAGTATCCACTATAATTCATTGCTTGAAAAGAAAGACTTTCCACTGATACTGAATGGAAGAGAAAACTATCTAAATCATTTTAGCAGCAAGCTTATAACCAAGATAATATCAGCATTTTCCTTCTTGAAAATGTATCTTCCATATACTAAAGTAAGGATGCAGTATTTTATTAAAAATAGTATGACAAGTTTAACCTATCATTATTACAAACCTAGCTTAAAGAAGATCCTCTTCTGTTTGATGGGGGGGGGGAATAGGAAGATTTTATTGTTATCATATGTTCACTATATAAAACCACCAAAAAACCCTACTAAAATGCAAAAAAAAGTGAAATAGTTCTTTTGTTAATAGTATAATACTTTGAGTTCTCAAAAACAAATTATCATCCTCTATAAATATACAGTAATAAAATGAGATGACTTAATGGCTAGTTGACTAATGCCATAAAAGTTATCAGTTTGAAAAATATAGTATTTTCTGCTCAGACAAAATGTAGCTCTATAATTTACTGCTTTATATTTTCACAGTTAAATATTTGCCTAGGTTAGGAACACGCTATATACTACTTGATCTGCATTACTTAAAAATCAGACGTATAAAAGGTTTTAGGTATGTTAGAAATATTTGACGGGCTTTGGAAATTCAGATTTACATTTCTTGACTTTGACATTGCCATTTTTGACAATGAAAAACTAAATTTTATTGAACAATGGTCTATATACTAAAATATGTACTTAATTTTTGAAAATGGTATGCTACAGTAATTTGTAAGTAAATAAAATACTTTTTTATAAATATTTTTATAAATATTTTTATAAATATATTTTATTTTTATTTATTTATTTATACTTATTTCATTTTGCCTTCATTTAACAAGTATTTACTGAGCATTTTATAAGTGTAAGGCCCAGTAATAATTTCTGAGTAGCATAGCATCTGTGGGGATATAACCCCTGTCCTCTTGATGGTTGCTTATAGAGTGTCAGAGAATATAGGCAAATGAGATGGAAGCTATGAGAAAAGCACCCAAGGTACTGTTAAAACCCATAGCAAGGGAACTAACCTTGTTGGTTGGGTCCCAGCAAGTACACTTGCTATATTTAGAATGTAGTAGGAGTGTTCTGTGATGCCAGTACTGTTATAGGCATATGTTCTCACTTGTTCTTTTTATTTCTCATATTTTAAAATTTTCATTGGCCATTTCATTGAGATCTAAAAGAAAATAACATTCTTGTATGCATAAACCTTCATATCTGAAAAATTCGCATTATTTTAAAAACCACTATGGTATCATTATCACTGCTATAAACTTAAATAGACTGAAAATGAGCAAATATCCAAAATGTCTCTTAGGCAATTTCTTCATTGCAGGCAGAAAAAAATTAGCATTTCCAGATTATTTTTACGATAATATAAAGTTGCTTGGTTCACTTGTTATAATTTATGAAAGTATTTTATTTTATCCAGCTTGACACTGCAATTGTCCTAAATCAATTAGCAGAATTTCATAGCAATTTTGCAATATATTTTATAGCAATATACTTAATTTAATCAAGCTATTTAAAGACTATTTTTTTCTTTTTTAAAAAGAGTCAACTTATTTATTTGAGAGAGGGAGGTGAAGAGGGAGAAGCAGACTCCCTGCTGAACAGGGAACCCGATGTGAGGCTCCATCCCAGGACCCCCAGATCATGACCTGAGCCAAAGACAGACATTTAAACATTTAACTGACTGAGCCACCCAGGCACCCGTTTTTCTGTTAAAATAATTATGTGCTTTGTTTTTACCATTATGAAATATGCTAATAAATTTGAAGAGTGGCATGTAATATATGAACAGTACTGTAATTCTGTTCTATTAAAAACAGTAAATAAATGTAATAGAATGCAAAGCCTTTCAATTTTTTGTTTTATTTCTATTTTCATTCTGTTCTGTATTTTATATATTACCATATTTTAAACTTGTTATATTACAAAGCAAACTTAGGAAAATATGAAAGCATATTTCATATTAAAAAATTTTAATAGTGGCAAGTAAGCTGTTTAATATGTTGAGCCTAAATTCTCCATCATGGATTAACTATATTAATTTAATCCTATTATACTAAAAAGTTTCGTTGGAAAATCTAGACTTATAACTGTATGTTTCATGACATACAGTTTCCAGTGCTTTACAGTCAAAACATGAATTCCTAATAACAATGTTTATTTAAATACTGTAAAATTAATTTTGAAAGCCAATAATTTTGTTATGATCTAAGACTTCATTTTAGAAACTAATACCAGAGGAATATAAGAGAAAATATTTTTGTTTTTTCAAAAGGAATTTCTTCATTTATTTAAATTTTCTTTGACAAACATGTTTTAATATCTCCCAGTCTTTCAGAATCTCTAAATTTGAGCTCATCCTTTCTCCAATTATTGCTCATTTCCATATTCCTATGACAGAACTTCTAAGTAGTTGTCTATACTCAGGACCTTCATTTCCTTTTTCCCTCAAGATTAGAAATGTTAATAAAAAAATGAAACAGTACAAAATATATACCTCCTGATTATAGTCAGGTAGTATTAATTCTCAGAACACCAAATTGAATTTGGGAAGATCATTCTGATTTGACTGTTTATGGTTGGGTGTATAAAGCCACATATAGGTACATTTTTAAAAAACAGTTATAGATCTCTACTTTGTCTGAAAGTTTCCCTTTCATACACACATTCAGCTTTATATGGTCATTTCAGGGATAACTAGGACATAGAGAATTAAAAGGAGATGCTAAAAGATGTTCTTATTTACAGTAAATGCAGTGGACCTTGTGCGAATCGGTGTTGCAGTTGTTTTCTGTTTTTGTTTTACTCAAACTAAAAGTTTTAGAGACTAGGATAGAGAATATACCACATATTGTTTTTAGAGGAGGGATATTTTTATGCTGCAGGAAAGATTGGATTAATATAGAAGATAGAAAATGCAACACTTAACAAAAAACCCAGAAATAGTATTGTCAGGATCCCAGGTTATGTGTAATTTTACCATGATTCTTTTGGTCTTTCTACCATGGTTCAAAGACTGCTGTCAAAACTCCAGTCATTACATTATATCCATGTTTCTGAAATTAAAGAGGAAAGATGAAGTGCAAAATGACATGTCCTATTCCCTCTTTAAACAATTTCAACTAGGTTTTCATACATAGCATTCCACTGAAATGGTTTTTGTTAAGGTCACTTACAGTCTTTTGTCAAACTGAATAGTCATGCTTCTGAATCTTGTCTGACCTCTCAATATTATTTGACAATCAACTGGCCATTCCCTCTCTCTTGAAAAATTCTCTTACCTTGGCTTCTGTGACCTCCATTGTCCCCTAATTTTCTTCTAACAAAACTGGCAACTCCTTAAATTCTCGGTCTTCTTAAATCTCCACCTCCACTCAAGTTGTATTACCATGACTTACTCCTTAAGTCCTTTTTCTTCTCAATTTACATATTGTTCCCTAGATGATTGCAAATAAGTCTATTAGTAAGTATATGTTGAGGACTTCAAAACTTCTAACAGCAGCCCTTAATTCTTCTTCCAAGATCTAAATTCTTATGTCCAAACATTTGCCTGACATTCCCATTGAATACCTAAAGATTGTCTTCAGCTTAATATTGCCAAAATGTAATTCTTGTTTTCTGATCCTTCACCACTCCATCACAGCTACTTCTCCCATAGTTTTTACCACCTTACCATTTTCAGGTGCCAAAAACAGAGAATCCTTTCTAATTACTCTTGTTTATTCCTGCATCTACTTATCAACCTTACCGTCACTCTGAACTATAACACACTCTGGAGTATATCATATTTTCCATTCCCACTACTCCTACAGTACTCTAAGACACCTTCATTCTTGATATGGACTGTTGGAATAGCCTTTTGCCCTATTTCCCTATTTTCATTCTTACCTATCCTCTACTTTCTCTATATTACAACCAAAACCAGCATAAAATTCAAAATCAAATCATATTACTTAAATTTTTAAACACTCCGGTGGCCTCTCATTGCAAATAGAATATTCAGCTTGACCTACATAGTTATGTCTAACATTTAATCTCATGCCACATATGCTGACCTTTCTGGTCCACATGCATGCTGCCCACATGCATGCTGCACTCATTTGTATCATAACACCCTTGCTCTTGTTCCCTGGCCTGGACATTCTCTTCTCACAGATGAATACATGAGTGGTTCCTTCATATCATTCAGGTCTCAGCTTGAATGTCACCACTTTAGTAGAGGGACTTTCCTATTTTGTGTAAGAAAAAGTGTTCTCCCACACTTCATATCCCTTTGCTGTGTTTTTTTCTGCTACATCAGAATTTGAAATTACCTGTTAACAATTTATTATCTCTTTCCCGGGTGGAATTTAAGATCCAAAAGGATAGATATGCTGTTTCTCCATTTCCTAGAACAGAACCTGGCACATAGTAGACACATATTTATAAATTTATCAACAAATAGAAAACATTTTATATTTTTTAGTTTAAGTAATTCTTAGCAGTTACCATTTGTGCTGAAATACTAAAATTGTAGTTAGGTTCTGAGGTTAGGTTTTTATTTTTTCACATTTTACAGGTAAGGAAACCAAGACTAAGGTCATTCCCAAAATCACATTAGTAGTAAGTAAGCAAAGCAGGATTCAGATAGGTTTATCTGACACCAAAGCCTAGACATTGCCCACTGTGTTCATATAGATGTCTTGCATAAGAACATCACACAACTGTTTTCCAGTATAAGATCAATTCAATTCACAGAGTATGTACACACAGAGTGTGGCTAACATCTGATTTAAAATCCTATTGTTTCATTGTAGTAATACTGACTCATTATGAAAGACACTTCCAGACAGCCACTTAGGATACATGAATTCTGATTCCAGCTCTATATTAATTATCTGTGGGGCTTTGGGGATGTCAATCACATAATCTGAGAATGGCTTTTCTATCAGCAGCATAAAAAGAATAAATCAAATCCATTCTCTAAAGTACCTCCTATCTCTAACATCTTACAGCTCTTAGCAGAGAAGAGTGGTCTGGAAAAGACCATAGAAATTTGTTGTAACTTATCTTGATATCTGATATATATCTTGAATATGAATTGCTTACATACTGATTTGCTCTTCTTGGAAATATACAGTCCTTGGTTTAACTACTCTTGAAATTTAGGAAGGTAATTAGAAGAATACAGAGACAGAATATAGGGTTGAATAATCTATATTGTTTTATTGTTACCTACTGTTGATTTTCCTAATGTTATCAATAGAGGTCTTCACTGTATTTTCTTTTTGTTTGTAATGGTGTTTCAGTTGATTCTCTTGATTATTTCCAGGTATACACAGATAGGAATAGTTTCACTTCCTCATTTGCAATTTTATACTGTGTCTTTCTCTTGCTTAATTGTGTTGGCTAAATATATCCAAAAAAAGATTAAATAATATTAGTATATGTGTTACTTTGACTTTAGTTGGAATGTTTTAAGCAAATGAAGCTAGCTTTTGAGCTAAAAATTTAACGAAAGTTTAATGTAAATATGTAAAGTGTAATGTTGAACATAAATTGTAAGCTGTAGAAGATCCATAATATGCCATTCATATAAAGTGTTAAAATATAAAAACATACCAGAGAATGATTAATATCCAATTTAGTGTATTGGTCCATCTGGTAAGAAGAAAAGAAGGGGAAAGGGATGGGGAAGGAATACCTAAAGGGCTTCAGTAAGTCTTACAAGTTATGGTTATGATTACTGTTATGTTTGCAACATTTTATAACAAAATAATTTGATTTGCTGAAGAAACATAGAGGTATCTGCTGACCAGGTGTCTGGTGTAAAGAACATAAGCATGAGTTGAACACACTATACATTTCAAGTATATAAATTTCCTGATAGCAGGGATCAGTCAGCTCTGCTGTCCTCTCTACCCTCAACTTATTGCACATAGTAAGTATTCACTTAATAATTACTGAGTGAAAAACTAGAGGAAAGAAAGAAGGAAAGGAGGATATTTTCTTTTTTTTTCTTTTTTTTTTTTTATTTTTTTATTTATGATAGTCACACAGAGAGAGAGAGAGAGGCAGAGACATAGGCAGAGGGAGAAGCAGGTTCCATGCACTGGGAGTCCGACGTGGGATTCGATCCCGGGTCTCCAGGATCACGCCCTGGGCCAAAGGCAGGCGCTAAACCGCTGCGCCACCCAGGGATCCCTGAAAGGAGGATATTTTCATTAATTGTCCTTATTTCTTATTTCTCATTATTTCATACGTATCAATTTTTTAACTAAAGCTTAGTTTAAATAAGTCCTGTAGATTTTATGTATTTTGTATATTAGAAACCTCAACTTTTCTAAAGAACAGGGTTACCCGGTTTTCTATACAGCTTTTCAGAAATCAACATATTATTACATACTTATTGTACTTCTTGTAGTGTATGTGAAACATGTAACACAAATTAATAATGGGGTTTATTACCTGTATATTAGCAAAATAAAGTCCTGATTCAGGCTACCTACATTAAGATGGAACAAAATGGTATCATAGTCTCAAATGCCTGCTATTGCTCAGTTAAAATCCTGATTTATCATTCTTTTTTAAATTGAATATATTGACAAGACATTTCAATCTGTGGTGAATTACAGAGCATACACTTTATTTTCTATTTTAAAAGAAAATTGGAGGAGCACCTGGGTGGCTCGGTGTTTGAGCATCTGCCTTTGACTCAGGTCATGATCCTGGGGTCCTTGGATCGAGTTCCGCATCCCCAGAGGGAGTCTGCTTCTGTCTCTGCCTCTCTCTCTGTGTCTCTCATGAATAAATACATAAAATCTTTAAAAATATATAAATAAATAAAACTGGAAAAACACATTCTATTTATTTTTTGTGATAAAATCTATATACCGGTATTTTTAAAATAAGTAAAATCATTTTTTAAAAAACCTCATAATGCAATGAAGAACTATAAATTAAAATTTTCTGGGTAATTGCTGAACATCTGTATTGGGAAAATTATCACGTTTTAAGTGTTTAATATATTTTTGATTGAACAGTATGGTTCCTCCATAATGTGACTATGAGATCATTAACTTTTATTTTGTAATTTTTATATTTTTGAATTTATAACTTCATTTTTAACTATTGAGTTATATCAGAGTTTTATATTCAATTTAATAGTACACTAGGATTTCCTTTTGAGACCATTGAGTCTGAACTCCCAACATTCCCAAGAACCCAGAAGAGTCCTTCACAGTCCTACCTGTTAGAAGCTTATGATTCTTCTTCTTCTAAGTAGAGGCTACTTTTTTTTCTTAGAAAGTAAGCTTTTATATTAGTAGCTATTGAAGAGTTGAGAAAACCACGGATCTTAATAGTAAATCCTCTTTACATTAGCTTACTTGAAGACATAAGAACAGGAATACCAAGGTAATGCAGAACTGTATGTTGCTCAGAAACTGATTCTTGCAGTATTTTCCCAATACCCCTTTTTGTCGTCAACTATTTCTATTTCCTCATGAAATTTAAGAAATATAATACAACAAATCCTAAATATTGTCATAATGCTTGAAAAAAATGAAAAACCAATTAGCATGTTTATCAAGATTTCTATAAATTATCTTCAGGGAGCAGAACTGTTGAACTGTTTTGGATTTAAGGTTGCCTTTCAATCAGTTCTTCAAGATAGACTTTTAGGACCTTTTTGTATAACTGAATAATTAGTGGTCAGTATTCAGTAAGGAAAAGTTGAGTTATTTTGGGAAGGTATGGGAAGATTTTAAAATGTACTGATCGTGAGCAATTCTAATTGTACTTTTGGTATATTGGAAAGAGGACTCTTTGGAGTCAGAGTTGCGTTTGAATCCTAGGTCATCATATTTTTGAGCGTGTGACCAAGAACAGTTCCTTAATGTTTCCAATCCTTAATTTTCTCAATGAAATGTGGGAATAATAATACTTATTCTTGCCTGGCATTTGTGAAGATTACATATAATGCATGTAAGTACTTGGTATTTATAAGTACTCAAAAAGTCAAAAGTATTATTTGTTTCCTGTGCCGTCTATATACTAGTGAATTTATTCATACATTCAAGAAATACTCATGGAGAAGCCAAAGTATAATAGGAATAGCACTAGTTCCTGAGATACTGTAGTAAACAAGACAGAAAATCTACTATTTAAAGGACAGGATATGTAAATAAGTAAATGATCATTTCATTGTGATAAATGTTATGGAGAACAATCAGAGTGCTGAAGGAATAGCTAGTTTCATGTATAAAGTTAGAGAACTCCTCATTGACCAAGACCTGTATGACAAAAGTAAACTAAGCACAAGTCCACAAAATTAGTTGCAGAGGAAATAACCACCATTTGTTTAGAAACCATTAGCATGTTTCGAGCCAGCTAAACAAGTTGGAGAAGTATACAGATGAAGCTAGAAAGGTGAGAAGGGCCATATGATATCGGACTTTATATGCCATGTCAGGAGTTTGGATTCTACTCTAAATACAGTGCTATAGGAGGATTTCATTCTAGGGTGGCCTTACATTCTCTGTGCCTTATAGAGATTTCTGTCTTTATGGAGAATAGTTTTTACAAGTATAAAGGGGAAGCAAGAAGTCTGATTAGGAAGCTATTGGTGTAATCCAGGCAAGAAATATATCTTGGACTAAGATGGTAACAATGGAGATGGAAAACACTAGACAAACTTTATAAACCCTTTGGTGATAGAGACAGCAGGAGTTGGCTTTGTATGTGAAATTATGGAATGATCCCTAGAGTTTGGGTTTGAGTAATTGAGTAAACTGCAGACCAAGAGAAGTGTAAAGCTTTTGAAGGGGGTGGGAGGATTGACAGTAGTTGAGAAAGGAGAAACAAGAATTTGGCTTTAGGGGTGCATGGGTGGCTCAGTCAGCTAAGTGTCGGACTCTTGGTTTTGGCTCAGGTCATGATCTCAGTGTTGTGAGCCTGAGCCTTACATTGGGCTCCATGCTGGGTGAGCAGCCTGCTTGAGATTCTCTCCCTCCCCTCTCTCTCTTTCTCAAAAAAAAAAAAAAAAAAAAAAAAAAAAAAAAAAGGAGAGAGAGATACAGAAGATTTTGGCTTTGTACATGATATGTTTGAGGTGCCTATTAAAACTTCATTGAAAACATCAAGTAGGTATACCCACCCAGTGGGTATGTGAGTTTAAAGTATGGAGTATATATCAGTGCTGAAGATACAAATTGGAGAATCATCATAAAATAGGTGGAATTTGAGGCACTTCAGAGCCATCCCAAGATAAAGACAGCAATAAAACAAAGTTAAAAGATATGAGGAAAACTTAAGAGAACTAGAAGAAGAATTTAAGAAAGATGCCAGTGTTATATTGGTATGCTTTAACTGCAAGTAACAGAAAACTGAACTACTTTTAATATTTTATACCCTGCATTTCAGAATTGAGAAGATTTTGGTGGTTATAGGACTAATTAAGATATTCTGTCTTCTGGAATTATCAATGTGTTTACTTTTGGCATTAGGCTTGTGGCTCAGTGATAACAAGATGGCTTTAGGAGCTCCAGGTATTATGTCCTCATATAATACATATAAAGGCAATTCAGTGGAAGGGATCCTTGTCTGCGTGTGGGTTTTTTGTTGTTGTTTGTTTGTTTAGAGAGTAAGGAATACTTTCACAGAATTTCCCAGTAGGTTTCCTTACGTATTTCATCTAAAATCAGTTCATGTTTCCAGTGGGGTCTATCATGATAGTCAAATACATTTTAAAGAAACTAATAAATTTAACCAGGTTATTTCTATGGAATTTACCTTGCAATGAGGATTCATTCCTGTGGCATGGACTATTTATTCAAATAATTAATATTATATTTATAATAAGAAATGATCATTTACCATATTTATACAATCCTCACAAATATAAAATATTGTCCATTGCAGTATGTCTGTATATATCTAGGTAATACATATGTAAAAGAAAAACAAAATTTAAATATTACTTAAGGGAGGTGAATTAAATACTTTTAGCTTTTCTTTCAATTTCCAGATTCAGTATTTCTAAAAATTGAAAAATTTATCTGTAAGATTATGACCTATTTTTTGAATGATATGCCTAAAAGTTTAAGTCAGTTCTACAAGAAATATACTTATCTAACTTCTACACCAAATCATTATTCATGTTTTTATGTACTGGACCTATCCAAATCCCAAGATTATTTTCATTTCAATTGGACTACCACAATAAGATTGTTGCTTTACTCAGGGAGAAAAGCATTAGTTTACATTCATCTACAATTACAACATTGTGCAGACTATAAGGTAAAGTTGGGAAGAACTTCAGTAAAAATGATAATCAAAGGCCCTTATTGTCATTTTGAAAAATTATTTAATTATTGCCTTTCCTTAATTATTACTATTTTTGAATGATTATCTTTGAGAGTAATCATTCACTCATTTAACTTACTCTTTTATTTACTCTTGCTTTGAGTCTGGTAACACAAACAAAATTGCAAGATCAAAAAATTAAAAAGACATAGATGGAATAGGGTTCTATTTAATATCATAATGTTGGCAATTTAGCTAAGTACTGTTTTTTAAAAGGATCCCCACTACTTAACAGCATATTAGTAGGCCCTTGATGGTTAAACTCTGTCATAAAGTCAACCCTGGAAGGAAGCAGGGATAAAGCTTTTGAATGCCTTCTGTGGGCCAGTATCTGTGCTAGTCTCCTCACATTTTATTTGATTTAGTACCTTTAATCATCAGTAACAGTTATTATCATTTTATAGAGGAGGGAAAAAAGGTTCAGAAAGGGTAAGCAGTTTTTCTCAGAGTTGCATAGCTTCAGATAGCGTGTTTATCAAAGTTAGGATCTGAACCTGGGTTTGCTAGTCACTGACCAGGAAGCCCAAGTTGAATCTCCACCACCTAATTGCACAGAAGAAACATAAAAAATATTAAAGTACAATTAAAGTAACCCTCTGTGGAAAGTGTGTAATGCTACAACAGAAAATGCTAGAAATGTCTACCTTTCCATGTCATTTCCTACTCTTTTCCTTTCTCTTACTGGACTTCATCTGATTTCACCTTCTCACTGTTCTCCTTACCTGGAATGCTATTCCTTCATTATTTAATTCTCCTCCTTCTCATCCTTCAGATCTCAGTGTATTTTTTATTTTCAGGAAGGTGGAGATCTTTTCAGGAATTTTCAGATTCTTCTATTAAAAGTTTACTCGCACTCTACTTCTCTTTCATTGAACATACCGTAACCGCAATTATATAGTTACTCAACTGATCAGTTGTTCTAGTCACAGATAAAAAGCTCCATAAAGCAGGGACTATGTCTGTCTAATAGATCATAATTTTTGAGCACCTAGCACAATATTTGATACACAGTTCTAAATCAGAGAAGGATGCATAAATAGCTTATATAACTCTCCAGGTATCTTTTTTCAAATAGAATATTTGAAAATATCATTGTATGAATTATTTTTTCTAATGTCCCATAGCCTAGATTATGGAATACTGAGAAATATAGAATAATTAATTGGTCACAGAAAAACATTAAATAAATGAGTGCATTTTTAGACAAGCTTTCTAAGTGATTCCGTACTTGCCAAGAGGCCTACTTTTTTTAATGTATCATTGCATGATTTTATTTATGGTAACATGTTTAAAATATTTAATCTTTTTCTTAAAAAAGCAAAATAGTGGCAGAGCAGTAATCTACAAATTCAAGATGTGGAAATGTGGCTGTTTTTTTTTTTTTTTTTTTATTTGTGATAGTCACAGAGAGAGAGAGAGAATGAGGCAGAGACACAGGCAGAGGGAGAAGCAGGCTCCATGCACCGGGAGCCCGACGTGGGATTCGATCCCGGGTCTCCAGGATCGCGCCCTGGGCCAAAGGCAGGCGCCAAACCGCTGCGCCACCCAGGGATCCTGTGGCTGTTATTTTTGACACTGATTATGAAATATCACCATTAGAGAATTTTTGTGTGTAGAATTTTCTAAAGTAGTATTTTTAATTTTTCTTGAAGCAAAATCAGTTTTTTAATCCATGAAAAATTAATGTGCCATAGGAAATGTTTTACTTGGACATCTAATGAGCTATTAATTTCCAGTAAAACTGTGAAGATTAATAGGTTCACTCTGGGGAAAATAGTATTAAACTTGAAATAGAGATATTTAAGGCAACTTAATCTGTTCACTTGGGATTTAAGTTTTTAAAATTCACTTTCTAAACATAATCTATTTCTGAAATATGTCCTTGAAGTTGAATTTATCTTAATACAAGAACTGTGTAAGTTACGTTGAGAAGTATTTGTTTTAAAGACTCAGAATACTAATCTTTGGGCACAAGGGAAGGTTTATTATTTTGATGACATAGCCCAACTCTGTAGGATATTAATCATTAAAAAAAATACTCTCTATGTATTATCATGGTTCAGTTTTCTTCTCTTCACATTTATATGTCAGGTATACTTTCTTAATTGCGTTGTAATTATGTGCATGCCTATCTACCAAACTGGAACATGGACTCCTCTGGAAAGGAAGACCTTTTATTCCTCTTTGTTGTTTCCAGTACCTTGCCTAGTGTCTTAACACATGGTCACTGTTTATTAAATTTTTGTGAGAGAATAAAAGGAAGGATTCTAGGAATAGAATTTACTTCTAGTTAAGATCATTTTCAAAAAAATGTTTAATATGAGTCAATGGAGAAAGTATATTCCAGACCCTTCTAAAACATAAAATAAAGATTGTTTAATCAATGCAATCAAGTCTGTTATTGGGTTACCAAAAATGAATAGATAGATCAATTGATTAATCATTAGGTTTTTACTTACTAATATTTTTACTTTGTTTTAACATTTGTACCATATTAAGTCAGTTTTAGATCAAATGATGTTTCTTTGGAGAAATTTATTTTGTTGAACAAGAGTACCTCTTTCCCTCTAGATAACAGACTTATTTTTGAAGGCCCCTATTAAATATTAATTACATGTCAGTATTAATAAGAACATCTGCTACCCAAAAAAACTATGAAATGAAATAATAAAAAACATGTCATATTTTAACCATATCACAGTTGAATATTGTTCTAATGGCTCTTAAACTGCATGAATCAGAAAAACATGACAATGAACTTCATGGGTGAAACACTATTCTGTACTATTGAATGATTGTACGATTTTATTAGCACTGTTTTTACTAAAAGCACTACTTTATAGTGTAGTCAATAATGAGCTGGTCATATCATGGAAATGCCAAAACCTCTTTATGTGTAACTGTGATTACCTTTGCATACTACTTTGGTGCAAAACTTTATAGTACTTAAACCAAAGTATACTTATTTCTGAATCATCCTAACAAGGATTTTGTTTATTTGCTTATCTGTCTTTACTTTTTGTGTTGCGATAACTTTAGATTTTAAGAGTTGCAAAAATTGTATGGAGAGTATGTAGTATCCCGCTTCTCCTTATGTTAACATCTTGTATAAGCATAGGACTATTATCAAACCTAAACCTTTGTATTATAATATTTTTAAGTACACTATAGAATTTATTTGGGTTTTACTAGGTTTGCCACTAGTGAAACTTTTCTGACACAGAATCCTCTAATTTTGTCATGGGTCTTCTAATGTGTGGCATTTACTTACTTTTTTAAAATCTTGGCACTTTTGAAGAGGATTATTCATTTGTTTTGTGGAATATCCTTCAATTTGGGTTTGTCTGGTATTTTCTCATGATTAGATCAAGGCTACCACAGCCTAGAGGTGATATCCCTTCTCAGTGCATCCTATGACAGAAAATACGATGTCAATATCTATTACTAGTGAGGTTAACCTGGCTCACTCAAGTTAGGTTAGTGTTTGTCAGGTTTCTCCACTGGAAAATTACTGTTTTTCTTTAATAATGTAGTTTTAAATCATTTGAGTTTGGAAGACAGTTTGGGGAGTTGTTTTAAATCACTAACTAACCTAGTGAAGAAATTGGTTTCATGTTTTTATCTATCCAGTGCTCAGTATGTCATATATACAGTGGGGGATTAGGTAAGATCTTCGAAGAATCTTTCAGCTTTAATATTCTGTAGCTTAATCACTCTGAGGAGAACTGGAAACGAGTTAAGAGATGTCCCATACATATCATAGTTGTTTACATATTAGCCTCAAGTCCATCTTTGAATTTGATGTGGCTTTTGATATAAATACTTTTACTTCCTGCTTAACACGGGCATTATACATTGAAAACAACTTAAATTGAGACAGTTTATAAATTCCTACCTGAAAATCTACTATCTAGACATTTTATTACTTAGATATGAAGTTATTTATTAGTCTAAAAATTGTCAGTTTAAAACATCTACATTACCTAGCCTCAGAAACTGCAACATTAAAAGAATTTTAATTAGTGAAATACTGTCAGCTGATTTTTTTATCCTAATACAAACTGTAGTTTTCACTTTGATAAATTCCATTCAGTGATATCAAGTTTTATAAATAATAAAAGATTATATAAATAATATAATTTTCATTAAGGGAGGTTTTGGTACTCTTTACTTTTTGAATGTCTTCTACCTACCTCTAAAGTAATAGTAAGGTTGTAACATTACCATTTATATAAATTGTTTCTTTGACAGTGATTTGGTACATTTGAGCTATAACCTTTCTTTAGAATATGAAAACTCAGCAAAAGAAATATAAAGTATATTTTCCCTCTCCCTCTTTCTCTCTGTTTTCAATGAAATGGCTAGAGATTATAATTTTTCTAATGGCACAGAAGTTAGTTTTGGTAAAAATTAACCTTAGGATCTTACTAAGCAAAAAACAAAATTCTTTTAAATTATAAAGTGTCTTTTTAATCTATGTTGCATTAAACCCCTCATTGTATTGTGAAGGATAAACAAAATGTTGTCATACCCAATAAAGTCACTTTTCTAGTGGCCAATTCCAGTATCATGGCTATTTCTTATGTTAATGAATAAATAAATATGCTACGTATAAGTATTTTCCAGCTTTTATAATAAACTCAGTTATGGCTGAATAATTTCTGGTCATCGTAAACAATGCATGTATCTCTGAAAATTTTAATGAGCCAATCATTGGTTTTTTTTTTAATCCAACTTGGAAATCTCTTGACAACTATACTTTGGTGATCATATATCTTGAATATCTCAAACATTTTTAGGCATTATTTTTTATCTCATTTTAATTTGGTAGAATTTTTTAAACCCCTGGGAACTTAAATCTGTATGTGTATATTTAGGCTAAAAAATAAAACAGCATAAATTTAGAAATGTCTCTTTTCCTTGAGTATTTATGGGGAAAGTTATATGTACTGTCATTAGCACATTTGGGATTTTTGAAATGTTACATTTAGTAAATGGTAGATGATTTACATAAAAATATTTTCTAAAGAACCTCTTTAAATTTATCTTAGTATACAATAAACTTTAATATATATTGAGCTTGTGAATGTACTACCTGGAAGGTAGAAAGATGGTAGAGTAGGAGGATCCTGAGCTCACCATGTATATACCAAGGAAACAACTACATATAATGCAACACACTATGAAAATAACCTGAAGGCTGGCAGAATAGACCTTCCATAGCTAAAGACTTTAAGAGAAGGCCACATTGAGGAGTGCTGGAGAGACAGAGACATGGTCAGAACCCAAAAACCAGCAGTATGCAACCCACAAATGAGAGGGGTATCACAGGCACAGAAGATTGAGGGGACCAAGCCTTATGTCAAGCACCCCCATTCCTAGGGACTTCCAGTGGGAAGACGAGCGCCCATAAGGTCTTGCTTTGATAATCAACAGGACTTAGCTCTAGGAGAGCTAGAGGGCTGTAAGAAACTTGAGTCTTAATAATTAAAAGGTCAGCATGCTATATCACTGAGCTCAAGAACCAGCACAAAAGTAGCAGTTTGAAAAGCACCTGGGTTACATATGAAGCTTTATTGACTAGAGGCAGGGATCTGCAGAAGCTTTCTCCAGGAATAGAATGATTGGTGGGCACCATTTACTTACTTCCCATCAGCCTAGCTGGTCAGAGTCTTGTAGGGAGCCAGTTCTGATGTCTACCTTGCTAGTACCACTTGCCCCACCCTAGCATTCCCCCTGTGGATCTGCCCTAGCCAGCCTGGCAGGTACTCCTCCAAAGTATCTTCCACCATCACACCCAGCAGGCAACCTCGTTTGGGACTCATCCTCCCTCAGAGCAACTATTGCCCTGCTTCACCCGGCAGGCAGCCCTGTCCTGGACCAGCACCCAAACAGAGCAACTCCTGCCCTGGGGGAGGGGAGGACATAGCCCTACTCAGCAGCACACTAGTAGTTGCTTAGCTGGTTCTCTCAGCCAGCTGTGTGGCAAAGCCATGCCCATCAGTGCACCCACATAGTCATAGCTGTTCATTGCAGAAAGACAGTCTAATGGCAAGCCATGCTCACCAATGTATCCACAGTGGCTTCATCCGGTCTCTCATCCAGCCTTCCTTATCAGTGTGCCCACAGTAGTTGCAGCTGGTCATCGCTGCCTTGTCAGAAGGCAAGTCCCACCCACCAGCATACCCACTTGTGCCCCAATCACAATAGAAGGGCATATGCAGCCCACACAGGGGACACCCCTGGAGCACCTAGCTTTAGTAACCAGAAGGAACTATGCTACTAGGCATCTCAGGATGCCTCTGACACAAGAACACTACTTTCAAGACCTGGAGATGAGGCTGACCTACCTAATAAATAGAAATAAACTAGAGAGTCTGACAAAATGAGAGAGATGAATGTTTTCCAAATGAAAGAACAAGACAAAAATCCCAGAAAAGAACTAAAACAAATAGAGATAAGTAAACTGCCTGATAGAGATCAAAGTAATAGTCATAAAGACACTCACCAGACTTGGGAGAGAAGTAGATGAACTCTGTGAGAACTTCAACAAAGAGAAAGAAATGTGTGTGTGTGTGTGTGTGTGTGTGTGTGTATATATATATATTTTTTTTTTTTTTTAAACAACAGAGCTGAAGAATACAATACTGAAATGAAAAATGTACTAGAGGGAATCAGTAGCTGATCAGTGGATACAGAATAAATAAGTAATCTGAAAGACAGTATAGTGGAAAGCAACTAAGCTTGAACAGCAAAAAGAAAAAAATAATTTTTAAAAAAGAGAATAGGTAGGGCAGCCTGGATGGCTCAGCAGTTTAGCACCACCTTCAGCCCAGGGTGTGATCCTGGAGACTCAGGATTGAGTCCCACGTCGGGCTCCCTGCTTGGAGCCTGCTTCTCCCTCTGCCTGTGTCTCTCATGAATAAATAAATAAAATCATTAAAAATAAATCAATAAATAAAAGAGGATACGTTAAGTGATTTCTGGAACAACATCAAGCACAGGGATCTCAGAACGAGAAGAGAGAGACATGGGAGCAGAAAACTTAATTGAAGATATAATTGAAAACTTCCCTAGCCAGGAGAAGGAAGCAGACATCCAGATCCAAGAAGTGTATAAATCCCCAAATAAGATGAACCCAAGGTGATTTACACCAAGACACATAATAATTAAAATGGCAAAAATTAAGAATAAAGAGAGAATCTTAAAGGGAACAAGAGAAAACAGTTACATACAAGGTAAACTCCATTAGGGTATCAGCTGATTTTTCAGTAGTTACTTTGTAGGCCAGCAGGGAATAGCATGATTTATTTAAAGTTCTGAAAAGAAAAACCTACAACCAAGAAAACTCTACTCAGAATGGGTATTGTTTAGAATTAAAGGACAGATAAAGAGTTTCCCAGACAGAAGTTAAAGGAGTTCATCACCACTAAACCAGCCTTACAAGAAATGTCAAAGGGACTCCTTTAAGTGGAAAAGAAAAGGCCACAACTGGGAAAAAGATGATTAAGACAGGAAAAATGTTTACTGGTAAAAGCAAACATAGTCAAGGTAGTACATCTATCACTTATAAAGCTAATATGAAGGTTAAAAGACAAAAGTAGTAAAATCAGTGATACCTAAATTAGTCAATGAATAAATGAAATAAAAAGACATAAAATGTAACATTGTATACATAAAACTTAGAGAAGGGAATAAAAAGATAGTGCTTTTTAAGAAAGTGTTTAAACTTAAGTGACCATCAACTTATTATAAAATGCTATATACATATTTATATATGTACATACATGTATGTATGAACCATGTATAAACCTCATAGTAACCATAAACCAAAAACCTATAACAGATACACAAAAAAGTAAAAATAAAGGAATCCAAGCATAACAATAAATAAAATAATCAAATTACAAGGGAAGAGAACAAGAGAAGAAGAACCACAAAAACAACCAGAAAACAGTTAACAAAATAGCAATAAGTACATACCTATTAGTTATTACTTTAAATGTAAATGGACTTAGGGCTTCAGTCAAAAGCCAGAGGGTGACTGAATACATTTAAAAAACCCTAAAGTCATCTATATACTAGCTACAGACTCCCTCCAGGCCTGAAAACACCTACAGATTGAAAGTGAAGGGATGGAGGGGTGCCTGGGCGGCTCAGTCAGATAAGTTTCTGACTTCAGCTGAGGTCATGACCTCAGGGTCCTGGGATCAAGCCCCACATTGGGAACCCTGCTCAGTAGGAAGGCTGCTTCTCCCTCTCCCCCTCTGCCCTTACCCCTGCTCATGTTCTCTCCACTCTCTCTCTCAAATGAATAAATAAAACCTTTAAAAAAAAAAAAAAAGTGAAGGGATGGAATAAGAGTATGGAAGTGGAGAAAAAAAAGCTGAAGTAACAATATTTACATCAGACAAAATAGACATTAAAACAAAGGCTGGAACTAGAGACAATAGTATTACAGAAGATAAAGAGATTAATCCAGCAAGAAGATATAATAATTGGAAATACCTATGTACTCACAAAGGAATACCTGAATATATATATAAAGCAAATATTAATAAGCATAAAGGGAGAATTTGACAGTTTTTGACAATTTTAATATTCCACTTACACCAACGGATAGATCATCCAGACAGAAAATCAATAAGGAAACCATGGCTTTGAATGGTAGATTAGACCAGTGGACTTAAATGATATATACAGAGCATTCCATCCAAAAGAGGAATATACATTTTTTTTTAATTTTTATTTATTTATGATAGTCACAGAGAGAGAGAGAGGCAGAGACTCAGGCAGAGGGAGAAGCAGGCTCCATGCACCGGGAGCCCGATGTGGGATTCGATCCCGGGTCTCCAGGATCGCGCCCTGGGCCAAAGGCAGGCGCCAAACCGCTGCGCCACCCAGGGATCCCAAAAAGAGAAATATACATTATTTTTAAGTGCATATGGGACATTCTCAAAGATAGATCACGTTAGGCCACAAAACAAGTCTCACTAAATTCAAGAAGATTTAAATCATATCAAACATCTTTTCCAACTACAACAGTCTAAATAAAATAATCAAGCCTAAGAAAAGAACTGGAAGAAATAAACATGTAGAAGCTAAGCAACGTGCTGCTAAACAGTTAATGGGTCAATTAAGAAATCAAAGAGGAAATAAAAAATAACCTAGAGACAAATCACAAAGGAAACAATGGTTTAAAATATTTGGGGTGCAGTAAAAGCGGTTCTAAGAGGTACACTGAGTGATAGGGGCTTCCCTCAAGAAATGAAAAATTTCAAACAAAGTTAGTAAACCTAACTTTACACCAAAGGAACTAGAAAAAGAAGAACAAATAAGCCCAAATTTAGTAGAAGGAAGGAAATAAAAAGATTAGAGCAGAAATAAATGAGAGACTGAAAACAGTATAAAAGATCAATGAAACTAAGGGCTGATTCTTTGAAAAGATAACAAAAATTGATAAACCTTTAGCCAGACTCATCAAGAAAAGAGAGGACTCAAATAAAACCAGAAATGAAAGAAAAGTACACTGCAACCAACTCCATAGAAATACAAAGGATTACAAAAGACTCCCATGAAAAATTATATGTCAATAAATTGGACAAACTAGAAGAAATGGATAAATCCTTGCAAACATAGTCTTTCAAGACTGGATCAGAAAGAAATAGAAAACCCGCACAGACTGATTACTAGTAATAGAATTGAATTGGTAATCCAAAAACTCCCAAAAAACAAAAGTGCAGGACCAGATGGCTTTATAAGTGAATTCTACCAAGTATTTAAAGAATAATTACCCATTACTCTCAAATTATTCCAAAAATCAGAAGAGGAAGGAATGCTTTCAGATTCATTTTACGATGCCAGCATTATATTCATACTAAAATCAGACGAAGACCCTACAAAAAAGAAAATCACAGACCAATATCCCTGATGGATATAGATACAAAAATACACTGAAAGGATCATTTACCACTATTAAATGGGATTCATTTCAGGGATGCAAGGATGGTTCAATCAACCAACATTCTATACGACATAAAAACCACATGATCATCTCAATAGATGCAGAAAAAGTATCTGACAAAATTCAACATCCATTTATGTTAAAACTTCAACAAACTGGATATAAAGGGAACATATCTCAACATTATAAAGGCCATATATGACAGATCCACAGCTAATATAATACTCAATGGTGAAAAGCTGAAATATTTTCCTCTAAGAAGAGGAATAAGACAAGGATGTCTACTCTTAGCACTTTTATTCAAGATTGTACTGAAAGTCCTAGCCACAGGTGTATGATGAGAAAAAATAAAAGGCATCCGTTAAAAGGCACTCGTATTTGCAGATGACCTGATATTATATGTAGAAAATCTTAAAGACTCCAGCAAAATACTTAGAACTAATAAATGAGTTTAGTAAAGTTGTAGAATATAAAATCAATATGCAGAAATCTATTGTTTTTTCATAAATTAATAACGAATTAACAGAAAGATTAAGAAGACAGTCCTATTTATAATTGTGTTGAACACAGTAAAATACGTAGGAATAAATTCAACCAAGAAGGTGAAAGACCTGTATTTTGAAAACTAAAACATACTGATGAAAGAAATTGAAGATGATACAAATAAATAGAAAGATATATCATGGTCATCAGTTGGAAATTAATAATATTAAAATGCCCATCCTACCCAGAGCAACTTAGAGATTCAATCTGTATCAAAATAACAATAAGATTTTTCAAAGAATTAGAACAAATAATACTAAAATCTGTATGAGACCACAAAAGGCTTAAAATAGCCAAAGCAATCCTGAGAAAGAACAAAGGTGGAGGTATCACAATCCCAGATTTAAAACTATACTACAAAGCTATACTAAAACAGTATGGTATTGGCACAGAAACAGACACATAGATCAATGAAACCAAAGACAGCTCAAAAATAAACCCATTATTATATGGTCAGTCTTCAACAAAAGAAGAAAGAATATGCAATGAGAAAGAGAGATGAATGATATTGAGGAGACCGGACACCTATGTGGAAAATAATGAAACTGGACCACTTTCTTACATTATATACAAGAATAAACTCAAAATGGATTAAAGACCTAAATGTGAGACCTTAAACTATAAAAATTCTAAAAGAGAGCACAGGCAGTAATTTATTTGACAGTAGCTCTAGGAACATTTTTCTAGTATGTCTCCTAAGGCAGGGGTAATAAAGCAAAATTAAACTGTTGTGACTGCATCAAAATAAAAATATTCTGCAAAGCAAAGGAAACAAAGACAATCTACTGAATGGGAGAAGATATTTGCAAATGATAAGGGATATATATATTTCTCTCTCGCCTAAAACCCAATACTAAAAACTAAACAAAACAAAATGCAGGTAAGAAATGAGCAGAGGACCTGAATAGACATTTTATCAAAGAAGATATACAGATAGCCAATAGATATATTAAAAGATGCTCAACATCACTGATCATCAGGGAAATGCACATCAAAACCACGAAGAGATACCACCTACTATCACAATGACAAGAAATAACAAGAGTCAGCAAGGATGTGGAGAAAAAGGAACCCTTGTACACTGTTGGTGGGAATATAAATTGGCACAGCCACTATGGAAAACAGCATGGAGTTTCCTCCAAAAGTTAAAAAATAGAGAAAACATACAGCACAGTAATTCTACTTCTGGGTATTTACCCAAAGAAAAGAACAATAGTAATTCAAAAAGATACAAATACCCCTATGTTTATTACAGCATTGTTGACAATAGCCAAGATATTGAAGCAACCTATGTGTCCATGGATAGCTGAATGGATAAAGAAGTTGTGGTAATATACACAATGGAATATTACCCTACCATGAAAAAGGAATGAAGTTTTGTCACTTGTAATAACATGGAGGGACCCAGAAGTTATTACACTAAGTCAAAGAAAGATAAATACCATAAGATTTTACTTTTTGTGGAAACTAAAAACAACAAATGAACACACACAAACAAAACGGAAACAGACTCCTAAATAGAACAAACTGATAATCGCCAGAGGAGAGGGTGTGGAGGAATGGCAAAACAGGTTAAGAGGACAAAGAGGTACAGAGTTTCAGTTATAAAGTAAGTCATGAGGATGAAAAGTACAGAATAGGGAATGTAGTCAATATTTTAGTAACTTTATATGGTGACAAATGGTAGCTATACTTATTGTGGTGAGCACTGGATAATGAATATAATTGTCAAATCACTATGTTATACACCTAAAACTAATATACTGTGTCAACTATGCTTCAGCTAAAATAAGTAAATAAAAACAATGTACATGGAAAATATACATGGAAAAAAACATGGAAAAATATAGGGTTTCTGCTATCCTCATTTAAATATATTTATGTTGGCTCATTATGGAATTTGGGGTGTTTTTGTTTTTGCTTTTATTTTTTTCTGTAATCATTGCTGACTACATACCAGTTTACCAACCTAAATTCTTTAAACAAAGTATTATCTTCTAAAGCAAAAATGGGGGCACCTGGGTGGCTCAGTTGGTTGAGCACCAACTCTAGATTTCAGCTCCAGTTATGATCTCAAAATCCTTGGATTGAGCCCCACATCAGGCTCCATGCTCAGTGGGGAGTCTGCCTTAGATTCTTTCTCTCTCTGCCCCCTCCCCCACTCATGTGCGCGCTCTCTCTCTCTCTCAATATAGATAAATGTCTTTATAACGTTTCTATGCTTATTTCCCAAAATTAGACTTCTACTAGAGAAGGAGAATTTTTTTTTTCAAGGCCATAAACTCCACATATAGAGAATGGTGGTATTCTTAGCCCTAGAAGGTTTATATCTTAAACATATCTGAAGTACCCAAAAATTCACACTATGGAAGTTGTGCTTTTTTCTCATGTTTATGGGAAGACATAAGGATGTAAACCCATAGAATTGGGTTTATGCTCATTAAGAGTCTACTATAGCTCACACTTAACATTGCCATTCATTTCCTTTCTTTTACCCTACCTATTTTGCCAAACTCTCACCTTCCACTCACTGATCTTCATTTCCTTTACTATAATTATACCCTCTCTAGATAGTTATGCCAGTCTTAGGGCCTTTCTTTCTAGAGAGAGTCCCAAATTATATGTGGGAAATCCAATGTTTTATTTTTGACTTCCCCATTCTCCATGCTTCCAAAAGCCACCACCAAGTAAAAAGTGGCTAGAGGAACTAACGACTTAGAAAAGCAAATCTACTCCACTAGGTCTGCTCCAAAATCACAAATTGGAGGTAAGTGCCTAACAAATGAAATAGAATTGTTCATATATTCTTATACATGAAATTAGATATTCGTTTATCACCCTTTTATCTATCTTACTTGCTATTAAAATAAGGGATATGATTTTGTAATGTTAAATAAAGGGAAATCTCCTTGATGATTTCTTGTTTGAATCACTAGAGAAAAAAAGGTAGAAATTTACAAAATAACTCCACTCTGTGAATGACATAAGTGTTTGAGCTAGGTTTACTAAGAATCCCCAAGTTACTTTAATTTTATAATATAGCCTGCACTTTCTAATTAAATATGCAACTTCTGTCATAAAAAAAAAAAAACATCTTATGCTTTTTACAGTATATTTAATTAAGCATTTCTTGTAAGTTCATTTCAGTATCTATCATGGCCCACTAAAGTTGGAATTCAGTTGTAAAATGGTAGATTAATTGCCTTTTGTATTAAATGAAATCAGAATCTCAGATATGCAAAGTCAGGAAATTTAATTGTGGTCTTCAATTGCTTATTCAATGCATTGGAAAACTGAATGCAGAAGTATAGAAAAAAGAGCCAAAGGTTGTTAAATGTAGCACATCACACACATCTTGCACTTTACTTAATGATCCAAGTGTTTATTACTATGAAGTAAATGCACCATTTAAAGAATTATGGTGGAATTGTAAAACATTAAAATCTCTAATTAATTTTAGTCTGAGGCATGCAGCGTGCCCATTTTGCCTAAAACATTTTCATTATCATCAGTATTTTTCCAGTTATTAAGATAAATTTTTTCCTCATTGTGCAGCAGTGGCATATTTTCTGTATTAAAAGCACAATCTTAAATGCTGTTGAGAATTATATCTGGAATATGCTTTAATAAGTGAATAAAAGAAAGCAGTTTTGACCACAGATTGGAACAGTATTTTTGCTTTTTGACACTTATTCTATAGCTAACATAACAGGTTAGGTGTACATATTTTTTGCCAGAAGCTATATACATACATACATACATGCATATATACATACGTAAATATATATATACACTAACATTTTTTAAAAGACCATTGTTAAAGCATACAGATAATTTTGACTATTGATTTGAATCTAACTATAACAACTCTTCTCTAATTGGCCAAAGGAATATTTAAAATATAAAGATTATATACGAAAATAAAAATACATTAAGTTGGGATGCCTGGGTGCCTCAGCAGTTGAGCATCTACCCTTGGCTCAGGGCGTGATCCCAGGATCCAGGATGGAGTCCCACTTCAGGCTTCTCCCTCTGCCTATGTCTCTGCCTCTCTCTCTCTGTGTTGCTCATAAATGAATAAATAAAATCTTTTTTAAAAATACATTAAGTTAATGCTTGCTGCACCTTCTCGCTTCATCTTACTGTTGTACTACCATGTATCTGTCTGCTATGAATAGCAAATTCAGTTAAGTAAAAACAACTGAAACCATTCTCTTTGTAAACACTGACCTCCATTATACTTACTTCTGGAAATAGTTCAAATGGCCAGATTATAAAGGCATTTATTGAAAGAAAGCTTATGTTCTGTGTAAGAGTAATGCATACTCAGTAAGAAAACACATGAAAGCACAAAGGAATAAAAATTAAGAGCATCAACATTATTAACATTAGAGATACTTACAAAAGGAATTTTAAGTAGAACAATGGAAAGCAAACTCTTTTAGCTGTATATTTTCAGTGTAGGCAGCTATAATGGATGGCTTAAATTTTTTTCCACAAAATCCCTGCATGTACATGATACTTATTTTGAATTTAGGAAAACCTTCATTAAGTTGCCCTTTTTATTTTGAAGTAATTGTAGACTTAGAGAAAAACTGCAGAAATAGCACAAATAATTCCCATTTGTCCTGCATCCAGCTTGCTGTAGCTACCAGCTTCTATAACCAAAGTAGGTTACTAAAATCAGGAAATTAACATCAAGAAAATACTATTAGCTACCGCATAGACCATATTTAAATTTTGTCAGTTTTCCCACAAATATCCTTTTTATGGTCGAGGAGCCCACCACTGCCTTTAGTCATCATGTTCCTTTAGTTTTCTCCCATCCGTGATAGTTCAAGCTTTGTATTGTCTTTCGTGACCTGGACAGTTTTAAAGACTACTGTTCAATTATTTTATAGAGTTTTTATCTGATGTTTTCTCATTATTAGATTGAGGTTATACACTTTTAGGAAGGATACCACAGACCAGAGTTGTGTTCTTTTTTGTGCATCACAGCAAATGGTTAGTGTTAATATGTATAACTGATGATGTTAATCTTGATCACTTGGGTATGGTGGTATTTGACAGATATCTGTTCTATAGAGGTACTCAAAGTCTTTAAAGATATAGAGAACCAGGAGCGACTGAGTGGCTCAGTCGATTAAGTGTCTGCCTTCAGCTCAGGTCATGATCCCAGGGTTCTGGGGATCATGCTTCTCCCTCTGCCTGCTATTCCCTCTGCTTGTGCTCTGTGTCAAATAGAAAAATTAAAAAAAAAAAAAAAAAAAAAAAAAAAAGAATCAATGGGATAAGTTGTCTCTGTACTTTAAAAGAAATCATTTACAATTTGGTAAAAACAAAGTCATCTGTACAGACTAATTTGAGTCAAAATATTACCTGAACAGTAGAAATCCCAGCTGCTAAAATAGTTGCCCTTTATTTGGAGTTGGTTACCTCCTAAGAGAAAGGGAAAGCAGGATGGACAGGTTGGATTAATTGGCATCAATTCTTAGAACTCTTATGGGAACTAAGACAATTTTGTAATAAGGAAAATTGACGGCACCTCTGTTCCAATTGATATTGGAAGCCTGAATAGTATTTAACCAAAATCTTGGAAGTTTTATTCAGTGGTAAGATGGATTTAGTTTAGATAAGAATGGCAGTGTTTTTATGGATTTCTCTGTTAGAATAACTCTCTTTCAGTCTTGTGTTGCCACCTGGAGTATTAGACCATAATCACATGGTCTGTGTATGCCTAGAAATTACTGTTCTCCTTACAACAACAATGCTGTAGTGTAAAAACAAGAAGGCTAAAGAACCACCTTAGTTACTGTTGTTAACTTGTTACATGAGTGGGTATTCTTGAAATTCCACAGGTAACTAGTAGCTTTGCTGTGTTGTTACAAACAACATGTTTTCTGGAGTATGAATTAGCAAGCTTCAAAGTTAAGAGGTAAACCTGTCTACACTTTCCAGTGGCCCCAAAGGGTACATTTCTTGCTCACTGCTCAGAACACTTCATGAAACAAATGTCAAAATTGTCAGGACTGTCACTAAGAAAATGATCCGTGTAGCAAGGGTCTTCTTTCACTGGGAAACAAACAGATGTCGTATCTCAGCAAAGAGTAACAAAAACCTGCCATTTATCAGAAGAAATTTTTGCCTGCCCTTAATATCTAATAGTGAAGAAATACTTTGATAAAAAGCTTCCTTTCTTTGCAGTTTTATTCATTATGCAATCATTTGTCAATGATATTTGGTTTGCTGCCTGAGCTATTTTAATGATTTTATTACTCTTAATTGCTTATAAAGTTCTTATACAAGTTGACCTGTAATGCTGGAAACACAAATCAGTACTTCCAAAAAAAAACACAAAAAACAAAACAAAACAAACAAACAAAAAAAAACAAACAAAGCAACCTCTAAAATCCTTTCTGGAGCTTTATTGTGTCTAATCCTAATGTTTTTATTTATAATAATAAAATCTGTTAGTCTGTTACTGTTATTTTCATTATTTTGATGGTGTTCTACTATAGCAGTTACAGTGTGTTATACTCCAGCAGTTAGGGTTAAATGCCTTTTCCTCCCCTTCATAATCCTCTTCATCCAAATCACGATTATTCTTGTACAAAGGAAAAAAGAGGGTGGATCTTGTTATCTATGGAAATAGTCTAAAGGCATAAAAAGGTAGGATATGTCCTCAGCATAAAGAAAAATGTGGAACAGTTCTTCACCTGTCCTGAACAGGAGACAATGTTACAAGAGACATGCATTTATAAACTACAGTTGACCCTTGAATAATGCAGGGGGGCTTCAGTGTGCCAACAACATGCATGTGACTTTTCACTCACCCCAAATTTAACTAACATAGACTACCATTGACCAGAAGCCTTAGTGATAACATAAAGAGTTGATTAATACATACTTTGTTAAGTAAGCTAGAAATACTGAGAAAATCAGAAGGAAGAGAAAATACATTTTCAGTACTGTATTTATTGAAAAAAAAATCTATATAGTTCAAAACTGTGTTGTTCAATGGTCAATTATTACAGAAACAATTCAACAAGAAGGCTGGCATAAGAATTTTAGTTAAATATGAAAGTGTATAGATACTTCCTAGTCCTCAGGGTTATTAGCCTTTACATTTCCATTTTGACTTAGAGCATTATTTTGACTTAGAGCATTATTGAAGGTTGCTAGGGAAAGCAAGATAACCAAGCTTATTAAACCAGTACATCATGTCAATGTGGGAACTTAGACTGTGCACATAAAAAAGGTTCCATTCCTGTCTTATAAATCAAAGGATATGAGCTTGATAGTGGCTATTTTTGGCTAATGTTGCTTCAAACATTTTTGCTTATTTTTGTTTTCAGTACTGTTCTAGTAAGTCTATTGGTTAAGAAGAATGCTTTTCCAAGTTACATATTAGTTTAGGCAGACTTCTCTTTTATTCATTTTTTACTCCACTGTTACACATAATTCAGAAAACATTTATTGTATTCCAACTATACTAAGTATGCCCTGTTGATGGTAAGAATATAAAAAAAAAAAAAAAGCCCTGCCTTGAGGAATATATAACTAAATTCAGTGCTACCTAACAGAAAATGTCTTGCCCTTTACCTGCTGATTTAACTCTTCCTGTCAATGTCTCACTCGAAGAAGACAGTAGAAAGTACAGAGCAAGATGGCTTTTTACTAGGATCTAAGCAAAATGTAATAATCTCTAGAAACTCATGTCCACTAGTGGAAGCTACCTGTTTAAGAGTGAGTCGAACATAATAATATCTCTGTTCAGTAAAGAGAAATTGGAAAAAAATTAAACATACAGTGCCTATTATGCTTAGAAAAATATTACATTGCCAAAATGACATTCAAAACTCCATCTCTTGTATGCCACATATTTATAAATGGTTCCAGTTGGATAATAATATTGATAATTTCTCCACTTCTCTGGTGTTGACAAAAGTCTAAATCACAGATGCTGGCGAGCTTCGAGAGAGTCCGTGTATAAAGGAAGCATTCTCCATCTTAATGTTTATAGGCAAGGATGTGGTTTTTCATGGGAAACAAATATATATGCCTTGATTTGCATTTACTTGATAATGTCAATTTACTAAAGCAGAGCTCAACAATTATTTACTTGAATTTGGTTTTATATGATTCAGAGATAGAGGGTGATGTATTTGATGATACTGGTATTACTGTTGTCTAGAGATACTTAAGAAATTTCCCTTCATGCTTTAATTAATTCAATAGAAGAGACGGTGCTTTTTACCTTCAGTTAATAAAAATTAAAGATCTTGATAAATATTAGAAATATTAGGAAAACAAGACTGCTTTATACTTTGTATTGTTGAAGAAATATAGATGATGAAATGGGTTACAAATTGTAAGATGAAATATTTTTCCATATTCTTCATTATGCTTTGGAGGTCATCATTTAATATTGAACACAAGATACACTTCATTCCTATGGAGACTGACATTATGAAGTCACTTCATTTATTCACCATGTTTCACAGGAATCTGCTGTGAATTATGAAGCCACCACTTAGAATCGAAACTGTAGAAGATTGTAAGCATTCGATAGCCTGACATGCCCATGTTTCCTATTTTAGAGCTGACTGATCTTCAGATAACATATGGTGGTACAAGTAATTGGAAAATTGGCAGACCTGTCAAGGAAGTATGCTAGATGAGACAAAAACACTATGCTGGAGCACATAAAGTGTCTCAGAAGTTAAATTTATTTTTATCAAACAGTGAAGTAAAAATATACCTGATTCACCTCCTTCAAAAGGACACTTTTTGTGGGCAGGGGATTTCAAAAGTAATTTTTTGGTCATTAATTAAGTTGCCTTTAAAAACGTATAGCAAATTTTAGTGAATGTGTAGTATAAGAGAACATCCACTGTAAATATTTGAATGTTACATAATTTTACCATTTTGTTTCTAGCCTTTTTTCTAGGATTACCAGAATCACCATAGTTAATTCTTCAGAGAAACAGAATGAAAAATGTATTAAGTATAGCTGATAAAATGCCCTAAAGTTTATATTTTAATGTTTTCTAAAATTTATTTCACAGGAAGATGAAAATGAAGCTGAAAGAAAAAATATATCTCAGGAGCTCAGCATGGAACAGAAAAATCCAAAGAAATAAAGGATTTTCTGTAGTGTTTTGAAAAGTTTGCAACTTATGTAGTAGCAGATAAAATTTCTAATTGTAAAATGTTAAATTGTAAAATCTAATTTGCAAAATGTTCTCAATAAAGTCGTTGAAAATGAAATAGGAACTTGCATTTAGAATTTGTATGTTTTCTAAAGCATGTCTCTTGTCTCTAACCTATCTGTAAGTATGAATACATCTGGATGACCTAAACAAATTTCCAACAGTCATTTTTCCCCCTTAGTAGTCTCTGTTGTCTTCTTCAAGCACTTTAACAGAATCCTAACTATTAGTATAAGTACCATATACCGTAGTATATGAACCAACATAGTTCAAACATGAACAGAGAACACTTGATGCGAAAACACTTAAGACCAAACAGTGCCCCACAAGATGAAATACCATTTTGTGATTTCATCAACTTATGTATGACTTACTACTCTGGGATTGCAGGTCAAGGCTAAAAAGAAATAATTTAGCATTCTCTGCAGCAGGAGTACCATGACTTCTAATTCATAAAATACTAAGGACCTACTATTTACTGTGCCCTACACACTTATACTGGACTTTTCAAGAACAGTTTTCCCATCTTTATTTCTTTGGCTTAGAAATGTTCTAAAATTCCTTTGATTCCTGTCTTTATCAGAGAGTTCTCATAACAAGACATTTTGCTTCCCCAGATTCTACTTCTTTAGCTACCATTTGCCAACTACAGCAGGAGCAACAAATCTACTTGCTATTTGCAGAGCCAAATGTTTTTGGCAGATGTCTTTGTTTGATTATTTAAGGCAGAGTTTCTTAAAATGAGAAGCAGAACTTTGGAGGACTTGTAAGAGAATGTCAGCATACAACTTCTTCCCTATGAGAAATGAAATCTGTGGACTTGCCCTGGAGCCATAGTTTTATCACATGCATCTGACAAGCTCAATAAAGGTATGACAGTGGGACATGCTGACAGTTATGATACAGTGAACCGAAATGGGAGAAACTACAAGTAGGCAAGATAGAAAATTCATTGATATATAGCCTCAACTAATGTTAACTGTGGATATCAGGAAAACAGCCATATCCCACATACTGAACTCCTTGGATGAATTTTGGAACAAAGACTTTGAGACAAATACCTGAGAAAGGCAGGCTGGAGTCTAAAGACAATCTTTACAATAAGCAAAAATAAATAAAATTTGACATTTTCCCTCATTTTTTTGTTTTTGAGTTACATCAGTCTATTTCAAAATACCCATATTCACGTAGATTGGAATTACATTAATGCAACTTTTTAAAATATTTTATTTATTCATGAAAGACACAGAGAGGCAGAGACACAGGCAGAGCGAGAAGCAGGCTCCATGCAGGGAGCCTGACGTGGGACTCGATCCCGAGTCTCCAGGATCACACCCTGGGCTGAAGGTGACGCTAAACCGCTGAGCCACCCAGGCTGCCCCATTAATGTAATTTTTGAAAAGCAGCAGTAATACGTTATTCACATCAGAGGTAGTACTTATTTATTATGTTGCAGGTACTGTGCTAAATGCTTACTGTACATTATGCCACTAATCATCCCTGCTAACATATAAGATGGTCACTATTCTTCCCATTTTCCAATGATCAATCTGAGGTTTAGATGGGTAATAAGCTAAGTTTATGTAGCTTGTAACTGGCATAGCAAGACATCAAACCCAAACAGTCTCACCCCAGAATTAATACCACAATTATTGTGGAAATAACCAATTACTACCACCCTCTTTCAATCCTCCCCAAAATGTACAGTCTTCCTTGTTAGCACTTCATTCATCACTTCTTTAGTTATGTCTATTCCCCAACTTCTTAGCCATGCTTAATATTATTTTGAAGACTCTGGCTTAAGTGAAATAAGTGAAATAATTATAACTACCATTCCACCTGCTTCAGAACAGGAGAATCCTGCTTTATCTTTTTTACACCAAGTTACAATGAAACAAGTATAACAAAACTTTTTGGCCATTTTTTTTTTCCAGTAAACTTTATTCAATTGTTAGTGCACTGCCATCTCATCTCTTACTACTTTCGTTCCTAAAATAAGTTGTTGAATAGTATGAGAGGCATAGTGACACGCAGCCACCTGACCTTTTATTTTATTTTTTAATAAAGATTTTATTTATTTATTCATGAGAGACATGCACAGAGAGAGAGAGGTAGAGACACAGGCAGAGGGAGAAGCAGGCTCCGTGCAGGGAGCCTGACGAGGGACTCGATCCCGGGTCTCCAGGATCAGGCCCTGGGCTAAACCGCTGAGCCACCCGGGTTGCCCCATGACAGGCATTTTAAATATTTATATTTACAGGATAGCTTTAGTCATTTAAAACTGTACTTTTCCTTTTTAAAATAAAAAAAAAATACCCCTGTTTTAGGACAGGGAGTGATAAAGTAGAATCACTGTAAATTTCCTTTAGGGATAATTTGCCATATGAACTTCCCAAAATTTTAGGATCCACACATTCATACTATCACTACATACATATAAATCCTGTTTTTTTTTAAGACTTATTTATTTATTCATGAGACACAGAGAGAGAAAGCAGAGACATAGGCAGAGGGAGAAGCAGGCTCCCTGGGACTCAATCTCAGGACTCCAGGATCGTGCCTTGAGCCAAAGGGAGCCTCAACCACCACCCAGGTGTCTCCATATAGATCCTGTTGTCACCCTACAAGGCTGTCCACCTTATGTAACTGATTAGGTTGTATTTAATATGCAGATTATGCATATTTTGTTTAAGGTTTCATAAAATATTACATATTATAGTAGCTCAGGCTGCCATAACAAAATACCCCAGCCTGGGCAGATTAAACATCAGAAATTTATCCTTTCATAATTTGGGAGGCTAGAAGTTCCAGGTTTTCATTTCTGTTGAAGGCTCTTCCTGGCTTGCAGAAGGTGGCCTCACTGCCTCCTCACATGGGCTCTTGGTGCATCAGGAGCAAGAAAACAGGCAAGCTCTCTGGTTTCTTATAAGGACACTAATCCTGTCATCAGGATTCTAGCCTTATGACCTCACTAACCTTAATTATTTCCTTACTCCAATTACAGCCATCCTGGGGAGGTAGGGCTTCAGGATATAAATATGGGCGGTTGGGAGGGACACATCCAGTCCATAACCCATTGTTTAAGGAAGTCCCAGTGCCTCTGTTAATAACTACTCTAGTTAAAAAGCACAGGAGCAAACTCCCAATGAAATGTCTGTGACAGAGTGGATTATATAAAAACTACTATGCCACCTCCTCCAAAACACGAGAATTCTGCTTTATGTTTTGTACACTGAGTTATGATGGAACAAAATATTAGAAATGTTAATAACTGGAACATGATCTAAAACTGATTTCTAAAGAAGACAAACCATTGCACAATTGTATGTACCTGTTTTATCTCTGTACATCCCCATTCCTTAGCTTGTTTCCTAGCCCATGGAAGGTGTAACACTGCCACTGTAGGTCAGCCTGTGACTGACAATACAGACTACGTAAAGGACAAAATTCCTTTGTACCTCATGGTGCCTGTATAACCTCCACCCACTCGACTGAATTGTTCTTTCTTCATGTTAGTGTTTGGGCTCTATTTCTTCATATCTTTAGAAAACTTAAAACAACTTTACTCAGTACTTTTCTCTATCATACTTAACAACCAGCAGTTTTTTAAAAATTGTGTTCAGAATTCTAGTCTTTCCTCAGGTCTGTGAAGTAAACAGCAGACGTTGGAAGAGGTGTTAGGCTGTTCTCAAATGGAAACTGCTGAGCACTAAGATCTTAAATTCATTCAATAGAACTTTACTGGAACTTTCTACCTGCTGTGCACTGTCTATTACCAGGAATTTAATAACAAACTCCCTCTGCTGTCACTGTCTTGAAATTCTCAATACTTTTTAAATATGGGGCCCCACAGTTTTACTGTGCCCTGGGCCAAAGTACATACCAGGTACTACTAAACATATTGCTTTTACTCTTTAAATTAATTGTATTGGAGTATAGTTTACATACAATATCATACACACATTCTAAATGTACATATTGCATGAATCAGTAGGGTTTTTTTTCCTTTTTATTGCTGAGTACTTTTTCATCATATGAATATACCACAATCTATATCCATTTGAACAGATATTACATAAAAGGAGATATTCAAATGGACAAGAAGTATCTGAAAATATGTTCAACATCATTTAGTTATCAGGAACATGCACATTAAAATCACAATTACCACTGTATACACACTAAAATATCTGTAATTATGTTGTCCAATACAGCAACCACTAGCCACATGTGGCTTGCATGAAAGAAGAATAAAGTGTCTCATTAATTTTATTCTGATTACATGCTGAAATGAAAATAAATTCAAATAGATCTGGCTAAAGAAAGTATACTATTAAAATAAATCTCCACTGTTTCCACTGTTTTAATGTAGTTGTCCATGTATTTTCCATTGTATTTCTATGGACGGTCCTGGGCTATAATTTAAAGTTTGATGATGAAATGCTGGTGCAGTTATGAAGCAAATAGAACTTATATAGAGGACTCAACTAACCTATGTTCAGACTCATGCCCCACAGAACTTCTGAATATTAAACGTGTTGTAAGTTGCTAGTTTTGTGGCAATTGTTATGCAGTAATAGAAAACAAATAAGATACTGCATAAGCAGTTGGGGATAGGCTGCTACTGTTGGCAAGTCTGGCATTCAACAGTGGTAACCAGATCTCCTTTTGGGAGTAAAGAGTAACGTGATGGAGTCCATACACAGCTCAATCCCTTTAGGATGGGCATTTTATTCATGAACCTATTGAGAATGTGATGCAGCCATGGAAAGAGGCTGGAAGACAGCTAAAGAAATTGTCATCTTGTCCACCTGATTCTTAGTACAAGTGTAAAATGGTACACTTTGAAAAGGGTTCAATTTTTGTATGAAGTCAAACATACACTTAATACGTGACCCCATACCTCCCCTATAGATTTTTACATAAGAGAAATGAAAATATATGCTTACACAAGTATTTGTTTACATGAATTACATATAGTTACATACATGAATTACATTTGTTCCAAGGACATTTTAAACAACCTTATAATATTCATAATTAGCTAAAAGCTGGAGACATTTTTTTTTCTTTTTAAGTAAAAGTTGCATTTTATAATGGTTATTCTCTTCAGAAACTATTTTTCACCCTAAGCTGTAGGGTATTGGAAAATTGGACATATTGTGCAGATTTGTAACAACAACAATATAAAGGACGAGAGTAATCACTACCTACAAAAAGATCCTGAATTTAAAAAGAAATTAAACAGCATAAAAATTTTCAAAAAATTCAGCTTTTGAAAAACAGTGTAATGCCTTATTTGAAAGCATTTCATGTAGTTAAAACTTTTTAATGACACCTTGTTCCGTTTTAATGATTTGTTTTGAATGACCTTTGCAGTTGAAAGTACATTTATATACAACCTAAATTTTTAAGTCATAACTATATCTTCTGGATAAATTCTGTCCCTTGCCATATGATTAGGGAGCTTAAGTGAGGGAGGGAAGTAAGATGTGCACCCAGTTGCTCAACTTGAAGCGTATATGAACTACTTTTAGTTTCTATGAACTTTAAGTGTCTATGAACTTCAAGTTTTACTTCCCCACATCCCTAACAGTATATGCTCTTTCCAGGGTGTGACATTCTGATCATCCAGATGAAATGAGGTGAGTCTAGGTAGTTTTGCTTCTCTAACATTTTTTGGAAAATGACAATTACATTCTTATTGCTCACTTTGTTTTGTATATTCTTTCTGTAAATCACTAATGACTTTCCTTTAAGCTTAAACCATTAGAGACATCTGACATATCTGTACTCTCTTATATCTGTTAAAATCTGTCTTGTTTTTTTCCCAGATAGAACAATTGCTATTTAAGTTAAATGTATACAAAAACAAAACAGTTTCTTATAAATGCATCTCTCACATGACTATCTAAGATTTATTACAAAGTCCACTGAGAAAGAAGAAATAAGTTCAGTTCATTGCACTGACATTTATTTCCCAATGCCTCGGGTCCCTGAGGCCTGCACGCATTTCGATCAGTTGGTTGGTAACACGGCGTGGGACCAGAGCAACTTACTCCTCCAGATAGTAGGCTAAGTAAGATTCACTCTGAATAGTGAAGGTTGATTAGAAACCTACTCCATTTCACATCACCTCAAGAAAACAATTTTTACCTAGCCACGATTGAACAAATTTCATCCCCATCCCAGACTATCCTGAACAAACATAGCAGGTAATAAATGTTTTCCCGTGGTGAATTCAATGTGGAGTCCGTGGTTTTGTTATCTAGAGAGGAAGTTAAGTGCTAACAGCAGCAGCATGAAAACACATGGAACTATGGCATAATTCTGATTTGTTTTAGGAAAACTATTAATTTCCTTGTTACAAAGCCAAGTTAAGTACAACCCTTTAAAACTGTTGAACCATGAAAGCCATTTTCCTTAAGGGTTTTAAATTTGGGAACAGACTCATGAAATTTATAGCTTTAATGAGATATTCTTTGCCTGCAGTCAAAATGAAAGCTAGATCATTGGTTTCCCAGCATGACACCTATGTGTTCTTGTGTGCACTTGATATCATTAGGCTCATAATAACACAGCCAATATCACATTAATGTTTGAAAGGTTCGCTTTTGTCTCTTAGCTTATGTCTTTCATTTACACCTACAGCATGCTAAATATCTCTCTAGACAATAAGATATACTTTACCTTTATTGATACTGTCATTGCAGTAAAAAAAAAAAATCACTGTTTTCAAATCCATGTTTCAAGACACAAACAATAGATAAGGTTTCTACAAAACAATAATTGAATCATGTTGTATGTATAAGTTTGAAGATGATAATATCCCTTCTTGATACATAAGGAGGAGAAAATGTGGCTCTCCCTCATGCATGCCAGTTCCAACTATCATTTATAACATTGAGTCTAATTCCAAAGGTGATGCAAGCTCATTATTGCTTTTAAAGACAGATGAACTCTTTCAGCATATTCAGATTTCAGGACAGTGAGAAAGGCAGCTTATTAAATAGCATCAGAAAGAGGTAATAATCGTTGAAGGAATCTGTCATTCTATGCTCCATGGTGGAAAGAACATGGTGAAAGAGCTCTGAAGATTAATCAAGTCTATGGTTTGCAAAATATTTTTCTTATATAACACAATGTAATTCTGTGATTAAGGAACCTAATTCTGTAAGCTGTGCCCTCAAATTCATGCAAATATTTGAAGGTATCCTATCTGTAAATTTATGATGCCTCTACTATTTATTACCATCAACAATATCAGACATAAATACAAAAGTATAGAGAAGGTTACAATGAATCCCTATCTACTCATAACTGAGAGTCAACAATGCTTGAAATTTTGCCATGCTTGCTTTATATATTTTTCCTTTCTTTTTCACCTAATTATTTTAAAGCAGATCGCAGACTACAATGCCTTTTAACACATATTCTCCTTTCAACAATTTGCTTCTGATTGGATGTGTTTAACTTGTACATATTTTTCTCTGACAGATGAACATTTTGCTTTATTTTTTTAATACTGTGGGACTGTAGGGTAATATGTTCACGGAAGATCGGACCACAGTATATAGTCCGCCTTGTGCACTTCAGGCCACGCTTCTAGGGAGATTCAACAGAAGACACTTGGTCTGAATTTTTTTTTTTAATGGTGATGATATAAGAAGCAGAAATCACACAGACGGGATCCCTGGGTGGCGCAGTGGTTTAGCGCCTGCCTTTGGCCCAGGGCGCGATCCTGGAGACCCAGGATCGAATCCCACGTCAGTCTCCCGGTGCATGGAGCCTGCTTCTCCCTCTGCCTATGTCTCTGCCTCTCTCTCTCTGTGTGTGACTATCATAAATAAATAAAAAAAATTAAAAAAAAAAAAAAAGGAAATCACACAGACTCTTAATTCACATTTGCATTTTTGCACCTTAGGCAGAAAACTTGAACCAATCAGAGCTGCAAATCATAAAGGAGAGCACGTTTCAACCTCCAGAGCACTGTTGAACCAGGACGTCCTGATTATACTAACAAGGGACAAAACTGTGCATTCAGGAACGCCTCCAAACATGTATCTGGTTAGTAAAAATCAGATTAACAAATGGAACATCTGTTCAGGGTTATGATTATCTCTCCTTTTCTACACTATCTTTTTGGCAAGTATTGATTTGGGACTTAAAATTTTACATTTGGTTATGTGTAATTCTGGAAGTCATGAGCAGTCTTATGTAAAAAGTTTTAAGAGGCTGTTTGCTTTCAGTGCCCTTAGACACAGCCAATATATGGGTTCCTTCTTCCCTTGTCCCAGAGCCCAGGTCTGTCTTCCTTGGTGAACCATTTCTGCTCAAGACCTTTCCTTAAACCTGTATCTTTCCTAGATCCTCTAAAATCAAGTTCTCCCACTTGCCCTCAAATCCAGGATCACTTTCCCATGGAGTTCTACATTCTCCATTTGGTTATAACACACCAGAACAGCTGGTGAACATGATGAATAAATTCTTCATGAGTGTATTAGTCAGGCTAGGCTACGCTATACTGTGGAAACAAACAGTCCAGAAATCTCAGTCAGTGCCTTAAACCAACAAAAGTCTACTTCTCACCTGTATCACTGTCTGTGGCACTTCTTGCCAGTTCTTCAAGAACTGCCTCATGGATTTATATGTTCACACTGCAGCTTCAACATTTGAGTGTTCACCACTTGAAAGAGAGAGAAAGAAAAAGAGAAAGAGAGGGAAGAAAGAGAATCTGGTGAGAGAGATAAAAAACAGAAAATTGTCATGAGTAAGGCTTCCAACAGAGGTTCATGAAAGGGGCTATACAGATCACAGATGGAGAGCAGCTAAAGAAGCACAGAGGTGGAAAAATACTTCATACAAATAATACCTGAGTATTATATAATAATGATTCTATTAATAATTATAATTCATATTTATATGAATTATATTCATATTTATAATTTATATATAATTATATTATATATTTATATTTATATATGAATATGAATTATATTTATAATCACAATAAAATTATATTTTATATAATTTACATAATAAATTTATATGCTATATATTATATAGTTTATATAATAAATTATAATTATATATTATATATATTATATATATAATTATATATAATTATAATATAATTATAATTCTATAACAGAAGTATGTTATATATAAATATCATTATTATTATTATTATTATTATTATTATATACCACATTGATACCTGGCTTTGAAGGCATGGGATTTTATCAGAAGTGGTAGTGGGAATAATGTTTTAGAGAGATGAAACAAGAATATGCAAAGATAATGAGTTTTCAAAGGTTAAAGATGATTCAGCATGTCTGGATCCAAGAGAAAGCAGGGCAGGAAGTGACAGGAGCTGCACCTAGGAAGAAAGGATGATGTATTCTTATGAAAGGTTTTGGGAGTTTCCTAAGGCACTTGGACTTAGTTCTGCAGAATTGGACATTTATTAAAATCAAACAGGGGTGATGGCTGTATAACACTGTGAATATAATTAATGCCACTGAATTATACAATTGAAAATAGCAAATTTTAGGGGCTCCTGGCTGCCCTGTTGATAGAGCATGTGACTCTTGATCTCAGGGTTGCAAGTTTAAGCCCTGTGTTGGGTGTAGAGATTACTTAAAAACAAAATCTTTTTTTTTTTTTTTAAAGATTTTATTTATTCATGAGAGACAGAGAGAGAGGCAGAGAGAAGCAGGCTCTCTCAAGAGAGCCTGATGCAGGACTCGATCCCAGTACCCCGGGATCACAACCTGAGCCAAAGGCAGACACTCAACCACTGAGCCACCCAGGTGCCCCCAAAAAACAAAATCCTTAAAAAAATATGTACAAAAATAAGATGGCAGATTTTATTATAGATATAATACACATTTGAAAATATCAATAATGGGTTATACTAAAAATGATTTAACTGTACACTTTAAATCAATAAATTTTATGTTATATACATTATATCACAATAATTTTATTTGAAAATGATTTAGGCCTTAAAAAATAAAATCATATGAAGAGCTTTAAAAAAACCCTGACACTTGAGCCCCATCCAATGATCAATTAGGGCTGAATCTCTGGGGGTGGGCTGAACATTCAGCATCTTGAAGCACTCCAGGTGACTCTGATGTATGGTCATGGTGCAGAATCATTGCTGTAGACAATAAGGAACCAGTGAAGAATTTTAATCAGGGGAGTAACATGATCGGATCTGCATTTTAGGAACATAGATCCTTGACTTTTCTGCTCAGATCCTTTGGTAGCCAAACGAATGTGTATAGAGACTATAACGGCCTAAATCTGGAAACAACTCCAATGTCCCTTAGCTGGCAAATGTCAAAATAAATTCTGGTATATTCATACAACAGAATACTATTCAGCAATAAAAGTTCCCACTACCTTGATCATACTAACTGTATTTCTGCTGCCTCAAGCTCTATTTTCCAAGGCAATATCTGCCCTTATTTCCTGTAGGCTTGTCTGCTGCCCATACAGGCTTCCCTATTAACAATTCTCCAATTGTCTCTCAAGACAGAAACCTCATTCATTTTTCCTCCATTTTTAAAAGTTATGATTTGCATATAGTAAAATTCACACTTTTAATGTACAGTTCTTTGTGTTTTGACATAACTACAGTCATTCTACCATCACAATTAAGGTAGAAAACAGTTTTTTCACATCCCTGAGTTACCTTATGCTCCTTTATAGCCAACGGTCAATGTCTTCTCCCGACCCCCAACCTCTGGCAACTGCTCATCTATTTTCTGTCCATAGAGTTTTGCCTTTTTCAGAATGTCATAAAAATGGAATGCTGTAGTATATAGTTTTAGGTGGGGCTTCTTTCACTTAAAATAGTTCATTTGTGTTGTTTCATGTATCAGGAGTTAATTCCTTTTTACTGTTGAAAAGTGTTGATTGTACAGATATACCACAGTTTATATTACCCACTCACCAGTTGAGAGAAATCTGAGTGGTTTCCAGGTTTTGGTGATTATGAATACAGTTTCTATAAATATTTGTGTCTTTGTGGAAACATAATTTTTACTTCTCTTGGGTACCTAGAAGTGACGTGCTGGGTCATGTGGTAGGCATATATTTCACTTTGTACTATGCTACCAAGGTGTCTGCCAGAGTGACTGCAACATTTTACATCGCCACAAGCAATATATGATGGTTATAGGTGCTCCACATCTCCACATTCTCACCAGGACTTGGCATTTTATGTTTTGTTTTGCTTTCATTTTTTAGCCAAACAGGCATCTCACTGTGGTTTTACTTTGCACTTCCCTAATGACTAACAACTTTGAACGCTTTTTCATGTGCTATTTGTCACTTGTATATATTCTCTACGGAAGTGCTTGTTCATATCCTTTGCCTGTTTTTCTACTGGGTTGTTTACAAAGTTGTTTTTTAAATGTCCCTCATTGCTTTTCTCTAACTTTGACCCAGGCAGTTTTTCTTCTATTAAAATAATAAAATTTTCTTTTTCTATCATTAAATCTCCTTCTAGCTCCTGCTTTCAGGATCAATAAATAGTCTCCTCTTGTTATATTCAGCCACCTATCTCCCCTTATCTGAGGCCATTCTTTCTCTCACAAGGTTGAGGTCTTGAAAGTTACCTCTTAGTCTAATGAAGCTTTTGTCTCTGTTCTACTATGTCCTGCTCTGGACAATCCACACTTCCTTATAGATGTGTGTACTTCTAAACCTACTTTTAGCCAAAGCTATTTTGAATTGTCTCTTTTTCCTCTTTGTTCACCCAAATAGCCTTTTCTCTCTTTTTTTTTTCCCCCTTTCATGTTGAAGGTTTTCCTCAAATGTCTGGAAATCCTTGACAGCCCACTCATTCTAAAGAATGGGCACTGCGTATGCTATGTACGTGGGAAAAGGTTGTAGGTTGGTGAGATTCACTTCAGGAGGCATTGATAAATTAATAAAAGAATCGGGGATCCCTGGGTGGCTCAGCAGTTTGGCGCCTGCCTTCAACCGTGATCCTGGAGACCCGGGATCAAGTCCCACATCAGGCTCCCTGCATGGAGCCTGCTTCTCCCTCTGCCTGTGTCTCTGCCTCTCTTTCTCTCTGTGTCTCTCATGAATAAATAAAATCTTTTTAAAAAAATCTGTCAAAAGCCAGTACATCTCTGATTGTGTGTGTGTGTGTGTGTGTCTGTCTGACCATTTCCTCCAGGAAAAATGCTACAACCTCCTTCTTGAAACTATGTGTCTTAGGACAGTATGCCAAGGGTGAGAGAGCCAGGGCTCGAGTGGGGCTAGAAAGTCTCATGGCATCACCTGTACAGTCACTCAACCTCTCTGTGACCTCTCCCCTCTGTCCTTAGAAGGACTTCCTGTCTTTCTGTTTGGAGACCCTCTGGTCTTTTGGTAAGGAATGGATGTCCCCCCTTTAGCTGAAGGGACACATCTGACAATATAGAGTGGAAAAATGCACCTAGATATTTGTTCCTCATTCATGTTTTTCAGCTTCACTCTTCACTCCAGCCTCCCACCAAGTCTGGTAGTTCAATTTCTTGGGTATTATGGAGTTTGGAAACACATACCAGTCTGACTCTCATCCCCCTTTTCTGGGCCCTGGAGCTCACCTTCTCTGCTGAGCTAAGAGAGTGACCACTCATCATATTCCTTCCATCATTCCAAAATTTGATTTTATTGTTCTCCTTGTCCCTGTGATTTCAAATCCTTTTACTTTATTTCAGTTTTACTGGGTCTTCCAGAGGCAGCAGAGAGAAACATGAGTTCAATCTACTATTTTTTAAACAAAAATCTGCCCCAATTTTTAAATATAATTTTCACATGATTGTTAGGAAGTTTCTTAGTCAAATATAGCTTGTTTGTAAGTAATAACAATCCACTCAAGCCTACTTATGTAAAGAGAGGTTTCATGTATGAGCACAGGAATGTCTCACAGAATCCAAATACCTAAAAACCTTAGACTGGAATGGGGAACTAAAAGATCTTCCAGAATCAGGGTAGTTCATTGGCACTATAACTTTCTGGAGTTGCCCCTTTATTTTTACCTAAAATGGTCCTCTTCTCTTTTCTCTTTCCACCTTCCTTTCTTCCCCCATCCACCTCTCCCTTCTTCCCTGTAAAAACTCCTTTTGGTTACTCATCAGCATAGGGTCTAAATGAGCTACAACATTGGCTCCTGATCTTCCAACTCTAGGAATTTCCATCAACTAACTCTAAAGTCTCAAACGAGGTAATCTGATTGGCCTAGGTCTTGAGTCACGTTTTCCCATATCTTATCAGCTAAGGGCAGGGAGTGATAGGCTACAAACTCAGTGACAGCTAGGGCCATTGGAAGGAGACATTTCTCCTGGACCCAAAGCACTAAGACTTATCTACTACATGCTGATTAAATAAGTAGTGGATATGACAGTGTTCTAGTACAACATAGATATTAAGCTTTTCCTCAAATAGTTCCAAATTTATGGAATATCTTCATCATTTGTAATTTCATTAAAATCTTTCACTCCTAAATAAGCTTAAAAGATACAAAAAAGAAAATGAAAGCTAGTAAGGTTAGCCAAGTGGCTCAGAGAAGCTACAAATGGTGATGGAATCTCAAAGCATGAAGACTATGACTGCTATACAGAGACATTGAATGAGAAGGTAACAGAGGTGCAAGATTCTAGTTCAGAATCTACAACTCAATGACCAACACTCAGAGCAAGACTTGAAACTTCTTAATGTAGTTAGAACAATGTTAGAGTGAATAATTTAGAACCAAAGTACTAATGGATTAAAAATAGAAATAAAGTTGTCCATATGAAAAGAAACAGTTTTATTGAAAAGTAGATCTAAATCTCAGGGTAAGAAAATAAAATAAAAAAGAAGAGGTAAAAACCTATATAGAATTTAACTTCATTTTAGAGTTATTATGGCTTTGGCATATTATTTTTCCAAAGAATCACATTTCCAAGGATACTACATGATGATATTGCAATGACAGAAATGATTAGTTTGGAATATTAAATATAAAAATATAAAACTAGGGAAATAACTGTTGATTTAAAAACACTATTAGAACCAATTAATTTTTAAAAGGAAAAAAAATCAAGAGGAATGTCATTCCCAAAACTTTGAGAACAAAAAACTTAGACACAGATTGTTCTTTAAATATTCTAAGCACACACAAGGAAGATATATTTCTCTGGCTTGGAAAGGTTTGCATTTTCTGCAGTTCACTGAACAGACAAAATGTCAAAGGGAAATCTCAGCTCTTCTTATCCATAGTTTATATTATAAAACATAAAAGAAGCTGTGAGCTTCTCTTAAAAAACAAAACAAAAGAAAACACCAGCACTTACAAAGCCCTCTTATTCTGTACTCATTCAACACCTGTGTAGTGTCTTTTTCCTCCTGGTTTAGTGCATCATGATCCATGAAGCACACTTACACTTTGACAAGCTGGGCAGGAGGTACAAGCTCAATGCAAAGGAACTGGCTTGATAGGGTCAGAAGAGAGGTATGTGGTAGAGAGTGATCCATTCCTTCAAGAAACTACAAGAAGCGGCCCTTGCTCTTTGGTTGATTATGGGCCTCAGTGGAGGAGGCCAGAGAGAACACATGATTTCACCACTTCTAGATCCAACTACCTTAAAGAAGTTCTTTAATTGAAGGGCTCAAATAAATATCTCAAAACCATCCTATAAAGCCTAAATTCCTTTTCATTTTGTGTTGATTCTTCTATCCTAGGCTTGAGCTGGATGAGTAGAACATTTCTCTACTCAAGATTCTCCTGACTTCTTCCAGGGAAAAGAGTGAACTCCCACTGAAGAGCTGGAGTGGGGAGCAAATGGTGTGTTACATGATTCCAGCTCAGTTTCTCTATTTGCAAGGCTGAGATAATTTTTTTCCCCTACAAAATTGTCTCAAGGTAATCCTATCTCATCATCAAGAGAAGTCATTTCTGCCTACTAATTGGCTAGGTTAGTCGATGTTACAGAGCCACATCTACAAGCCAGATATGCTCCTCTGCTTATGCTGCTTTTCAATATCAAAGTCCCTTCATAGTTTAACTTTTATTAATTTATTTTAAAACAATTACCACTCTTTAGGAACATGTCTATTATATAAAGAGAGAAACACCCAAGTTACTCTACAAACACATAATCCAAAAAATGCTCATTGAAGCTCAGCTTTGCTAGACTAGATGTGTTAGGATGGAAAGTAAAATGATTCCCAAACTTCTGGGTAATTGTGGAAGATAAACTTTAAGGTTGCCCCTGTCAAAGAAAACAGTCAGACATTTGTCAAAGGCTGCAAGATAGATTTTATTAAGGCTATGGCAGTAGGGGACAGAGACCCCAGTATAAACTAATTCAACTCCACTGAAATAAAAAGGATGCCTTTTAATGCTGGGTGGGCCAGAGGGAAAGCACTGAAGGACACTAGGGGGAGGTTGGCCAATGTGATGAGGGGGCTATGGCGGCTAACTGCTTACTGAAGTCAGGCTCATTTCTTCCCAGGGAAAAGGGAAACAAACATCTCTCTCTTAATGGTTACATTTCAGAGAGATGGCTCTCCAGGTCCTTGAGAAAGACATTTCTGGGTTGCAGAAGATACATCTCAAAGAGGTAGAGAAAGGATTTACAATTGCAAGCTTTCTAAAGTAAATGCTCTACAAAAAGGGAGATCAGGGACCTATAATCAGATTTTAGCTAAAAGAACAATATTTTCTTTTGGCAGCACTGAGCTTTTTCAGACAACTCTTTTAAGAGGACAGGTTTGTCATCCTAGGACATAGCCTTGAGCTGATAGAAGCTACGTTAGAGTTTGTTCAAATGTCTTAGTATGCATAGTGGATAAAGTCATTTGTACTGAGAGTTTGTCAGTTCTTACCTCCATAATTCCTACCTCCTGATATTCATATCTTTGTGTAATCTCCTCTCTTGGAATACAGGTGAAACCTATAAATTGCTTCTAATCTATTGATTCAACAAAGATGACAAAATGAACATGTCTACATTTATGTAATAACATTACATAAGATGGCAAAAACATCTTGTGAAGAGACTATCTGCTCACTTATCGGTCATGATGAAAGGAGACCCAAATGGAAGAAACTAAGGATGGCCTCCAGCCAACAGTCAGTGAGAAAAAAGGCCCCCAGTCCCACAACCACAAGGAAATGAAATCTGTCAACCACTTCAATGGAACGAACCCTTTCCCAGTCAAACATTCAGATGAGATCGATTCCAGACAACACTTGGATTGTGCCCCTACAGAAAATGAATCAAAGTGTGCTCACATTCCTGGCACAGAAATTGTGAAATAATAAATAGATATATTTCTAAGCTAAATTTATGGTGATTTGTCATAGAGCAATAGATAGCTAATATAGTCCATGCTTCCAAAAGCATGTTTAGTTTAACTTTATTCTCATATTGGGCTCCTTAGGCAGTGGGGGAGGTTTCACATCTAAATCAGTTTGGGGAATGTTGCATTCTATACTCTCTGCCCCCTTAGAGAATCACTGTATTCTTTTTTTTTTAAATTAATTATTTTTTTTATTCATGATACACACATAGAGAGAGAGAGAGAGGCAGAGACACAGGCAGAGGGAGAAGCAGGCTCCATGCAGGGAGCCCGACATGGGACTCGATCCCGGGACTCCAGGATCGTGCCCTGGGTCAAAGGCAGGCGCTAAACTGCTGAGCCACCCAGGGATCCCTGAATCACTGTATTCTGAAAAATGCAACAACAAAGAGATATCACTAAATCAGAGTTACCTGGATTTTTTTTCCATTATGGAGCTCAGCCTCATTTTGATTTTTTTTAAACTTCTAGTAATATCTTATAAAACTAATTTTCAAATTATCACACCACAAGGTAATGGTTGCAAAGAACAGTAACTTTCAAGCTAGGAAGCTCATCCCTTCAAGGGTACGATTAAGACCTGCAACAGGTACATGCCTATGGTAATTTTAAGGAAATCAATTTCCAGATTCCCACTTCCTTATATTGTGTTCCCCAAACTAACCGGCTGGACAATATTCATGGGGAGAAGCCTTCAATATTCCTTTTCCACTTTACAAAAGAAAGGTGTCCTTCCCATTCAAGCCCAGTAAAGCTCTAGATGACAGAGGGACAATTTGAAACACTGGTGTCTATGTTCAGAAAGTGAAAGACCATTAAACTAGGTATTAAATCCTTTCAGAACCCCAATTTTTCCTTTCTTTACTTTCACACTGCAGAAGTGCTTATGGGGTGAAGGAAATTGTTGTGGCCATCTTTGGAAATATAAAATGCCAGAAATGATCAAGTAATTCCTTAATGATGGTTTCCTCAAAGATTATTCGGGCAAAATAAAGGATGTCCTAAGGTTGGGCTAAGACATCCCATGGGGAAAGAGTAAAACTCAAAGCTCTGAGCTGCTTGCTGCAGCCTGCCTCAGCATGGCAGCAGGGCATGGGAAAAGAAAGAGGCTCTAAAAGCTCTAGAGTTCACACATACAGAGTTAATTCCCACAGCAAGTCAGGAGAGTGTTGAAGATGAGGGAGTCCTCTTCCATACCAAACATGCTCAAAAGACCTTTTCACAATTACTCAAAAGTAAGGGGAATTTTTACCCATATTTTAAAGATGCAGGAAACTGCACTTCAATGAGTTGCAAAACAAGGGCTTGAACTCAGATTTGGGGCTTCAGGTCCAGTGTGTTATTGTTGTTGTTGTTTTAAGAGAAAGGAAAAGAGTTTTGTTCGAGCTCAAGTTAGGGCAGCTGCCCCAGAAACACACTATAAGGAAGAAAGTGTTCCCTCGTCCAGTATGTTTTTAATACATCATCAAATGGGCTTTCCCCACTTATGACAGTGGGAAGGCAGCTAACCAACTCTTTTGTTTTGCCCCTTTAGGGCAATACTTTGATTCCTTTCAGGGAGACTTCACTTCTATAAAGGGATCTGAGGAGCCCTGAGCTCCCAGGGTGATTTAGTTGTACTTAAATCCCTGAATTGTAAGCCTGTTCAAGTTGAATTCTTAACCTTCTAGGCATAATGGCAAGCCATTTCCTAGCTCATGAGCTGTTTATAGAAAGATGGATGAGAGTCTGATGATCAGCAAGTACTTTTCTAATAAATAATGATATGGCTAAGAAATATTTTAGAGATTGAAAATACAATCTCATTTAAATGACGTGAATTACTATAGGAACTGAGACACACCAAATGACCTTACTATGACTTTGTCCATTCCTGAAGTATATAAAATAGTTACATAGGATATGGACTAGATAAGTAAAATACCCAAATGTCTCCTTGTCTGTGAATGAAATACACCCAGAAAGCACAATGACAAAGTAAATTATGATTTTTCCAAGAATTTATCTTAGAAGACTGAATATAAAGACATTTGCAATGTGCCTGTATAAACATTTTTCTTTGTATCCATCCTATTCCCTAAGGAAGTAGAGATAGCTTATGAAATGTTATTAAAAAGGTAAAATAAAATAATCTTAAATAACTAAAATCAGTAGCAGGTAAAATATAAATAAAGAACCAAGGTCAAGAATGGCAAAGGTAGAATGCAGATAGGTAGATCCTACTGAGTTATTAAAGTTGAGTCACAAATTTGGCTCTGAGCTTCCTGGAGGCTAAGCAGCTAGATATTAATGGATAGACCAACAGATTTTGATATGTTATCAGTAGGAAAAATGTAATTTCCATTAGCCTTCTAATTCTTTAATAGTTCACACTAAATATTCTTTGCAGATAAAGTGTATACATGGAAACCTTTGTGCAAAATAAAGATTTTGCTAATTACAAAGAAACACAAAAAAGGTGTTTACAAAAGTGTTTCTCATTATGAAAATTGATGGACTCGAAAAACATGGTATGATAAAGAAGAGAGTTTCAAAGTGTTCCCAGGTTAATCAAGAAAAGTAACCAAAGGCCTGCTGCTTTGAAGGTTTAATCCAAGGTGCTTATCCAACCTCTTTGTTGAACAAATCTTGCAAAAAAGGCCTTCTCAGAAAATTTACAGCGTTTTCTGTGGGAGCTTGAAATGTCAGCAGAAGAGGCTTTCTGATGAAATTATGCTGGCATTACCATCCTAACAGTTGAGGTGGGGGTGAAGTGCAAGATAGTAAAATCATTTCATTGCCTAATTTTTATGCTATACTACATAACAGCTTTTCTGGCAATGCTGATAGGTGTAACAACAAGAAAAAACAAAACAAGTAAATAAACCAAAGAAAGAAAGTAAAGCTTAACAAGGGCCAGAAGCACAGATCCTCAGTTCTGAGCAATTACCGGTGTTTCAGGATACATTTCAAAAAAGAAGGTAAAATTACAAGTCTCATGCAGATAAAGACACACACACACATTAAAGATTTTATTTAACTTGCTGTTAACAAAAACACCAGGCAGATGTTAAAACTGGCTTAAAGGAGAATCCAAAGAACAGACACATTTACCAGTCAGGAATACTGAATTGAATTAGTAAACGGACCTGTAAGTGTCTTTGCCACAAAGGAGAGAGCAGTCCCTCCACCAAACAGAATCCATTTGCGCGTCCACAGACATGTATGATTCACCTTGCCATCAATTGTAAAATTGCCTAAAGGCAATTAGAGGCTATCACTGGACAACCCTAGGAAGATGTCTTTAAACAGTGCATAGTCTGCCTTTGGAGACACCTAGTCATCTTATTTGCTCAGTCTGAATTTCCTTACACAGGGAAGGAACATGACCTCCATCTTGGACAACCTGCTGGTACTAGCAGCACCCACCTTTGAGGCATTTCAAATCATCCGATGCTCCTTATCTCTTGGGATTCAATAAACAGAGCAGGGGCCCTCATCCTACCTAAAGTCAACAAGATAGAGGGTTCTTAGCAGAGTCCTACTGTTCTGTGGACAGTCCAATTTGCCCTAATAACAGATCTTCCAATGGTTGCCTTTAACCTAAGACTAAGGCATTTGATGAATGGATGAGATTAGTGAATGTCCATATCTCATCAACAGCAATAAAGCTGTCTTGCAAGAACTCATTACCTCAATGCCATGATTTCAAAATAATGCTTTAGCAATAACTTTATGTACTCAACAGAGAAATAAAATTCTTCAGAATTCCCTTTTTTTAGGTCTTTCTACGGGTGGCAGAGACACTACCTGTTCACCAAATTCATCTCCTCCTCCGGGCACACAGCTAGACTGTGTTCCCAGCTTCCTTTGTAGTTAGGTGTAGCCATATGGCTGCATTGTGGCCAAAGCAATATGGGTAGAAATGACTGCTCCACTTGTAGGCCTGTGCCTCCTCTGCACCCCTAGCTCTGCTGGCTGTATACAGAGACATCAGAGATACATTGGATGAAGGAGACCTATTATTTTAAAAGAAGCGTAGGTCCTAAATGACCATCTGCTTCTGGACTTTGTGTGAGTAAGAAATAAACATACAATGTATTAAGTGTTTGAGTTCAGCTGCAGTTAGCATTACCTTAACTAACAAATACACATTCCAAATTTCATTTGAATTTAAAATTTTAAAAATAGGTAATATATTCCTATTAAGTCCAAACAATATAAAAATGAAGATGAATATAAAAGATGCTCTCTTGTGTCATTTCTCCATACAATGCTCCATGCCCCATCCTCTCTGCCTTGAGTGACCTACTTTAATAGTTTCTTGGATATCTTGCCAGTGTTTTTTTATACATACAACACAAAAGTATATACCAATGATATATGTAAATATATTCTTTTCTTTCCTTCCAAGCCCAGAGGTAGCCTACTATCTAAACTGGTTTACATCTCGTTCCTGTCACATAACAAAATATCCTGATGACCTTTCTATTCTATTATACAAGAGCCTACTCATTCTTTTTTTATAGTTGCATAGTATTTCATTGGGTCGGCTATTATAGATTAATGACGGGCATCTAGTGATGGGCACCCGTCAACTCATCTTTGTGAAGGTAGGTAATACGATTGGAATAAAAAGACATGTAACTGAAAGAACTTTTCTTTTATTCACCAAAGACAACAATATAACTCACATAGGGAGTGTCAGATAACTGAAGTTGAATGGGATTGCTCTCATCACACCAGGTGAAGAGAAAGGCATGGCAGCCTCATCCAGCTGTCTGCCTCGTATTATCTGTGTCGACAGAGTATTAGACTGTGTATGTCCCCCCAGGGCCTCCCTCGCTTACTCCTTATAAAACACCATTTGTAACACCATTGTTAATCTTCACGTCCAAACCAATTTTTTTTAGCTTGTAGCACTCATTGTTGAAAGAACAAAAAAAGATACCAACTGTTTTTCCAACTAAAAAATCTGTAGCTCATGGCCTCCATTCTCACTTCTCTCTCTGCTTCTTGCCCTTTTTCTCTTGAATGTCTAAAACCAGACTCTCCATGCCCACTTTCCTACTTCTCCCAGACTCAAAGTCAAGGAGCCACTGTTGAGTGTCCTATACCAGAAAGGCAGGAGCCAAGTTTTACTGATTTTTTGTTCACAATGTCCCTCATACTAGGCAATGTAGAAGAGATATGGTTTGAATGCAGATCTGTGTGATTCCAAATGCTAAACTCTAAATACTCTCCTATCCTGTATAAATTAATTAATGAGGATGGTTCAGTATATAGATACTGTTCCCATACCAATGTTGCCCTCATCCTCACTAACAACAAAGCACACTGAAAATACATCAATCCCAGAAAAGGTTAGAAACTGGGCACTCTAGAGAAATTGTACATTTTCCGATGTGTAAAGATTCTTAGAGATTAATTTGTCCAACTGGTGCTTTTCACAGATGAAGAAATAGCATCAAAGATGATGTGTCTTGCTCAAGAGCACACACAGAATGAGCATCAGAGATTTGGTCTCCTGATGTCTATTGCTTTTTTCTTTATATTTCATGCCCCCCTTTCAAAACTTTGTATTATTATCCATGCTTTTAACTATTCTCAACTTAGCAAGTGAATTAATGGGCTGTTTTTGACCTGCCAGAGCAATCCCTGGTTTAAACAAGGCTGAAAGAAATCAGAAAAAAAGTGCTGACCCTTTATATCTGTGAGTACCAAAAGTTCTTGTGCTATTTTGAAAGTAATGTCGAGTTTCTCAGGTAGGAGTGGGAGTAAGTGAAGAGCAGCTGCCTCGGCTGGGATCTGGGCATGCTATTCCTTTTTACACCTTTCCCTGAGCATCTGGAATGCTGCTGATCCCAGATCTTCTGTGTCAGAATTACAAGGTATGTGAGTGCTTCCCCAAGGGAGAAAAGGAGACAAAAACATACCCATTCTCTTATGTTACTTGATGCTCAGCCAGATTTTTCCACTTCAGTATAAATTTAGTATCTTACCCACAGGGTTGACCTTTGCAGACTTAATTTATGACTTGTCTGAAAGCTTACTCAATCCATATCATTTCAAATCATGCCTTAAGAAAAGCAGTGCCAGACTAAAAGTTGTTTGGCTGTTTCATCCTTAGGAAAGGGGAACAGTCCACGTCTTGTCTTGTGCTTTTGAGGTTCATATTCAGTTTCCTCTATTAGCCTGGGGACCACTGTATTTAGGGCCTAACTGGTTCATGATAAACAGAGGTGGGAACAGTGATTTTCTGTCCAAGGAAATACCCTCTCTCCAGTCCTCAAACTTTGGAACAATATTCTCACCTACCTCTGACCACACGATCCAGAACTGGACCAATAATTCTATCTCATTCTTTTGGCATTCCTCACAAATGAACATATAATCCAGATCTGAACAACAGGGGGCATCCTTTAAGATTTCCTCTTGGCTGGAATTAGCAAAATACTTCCTTCCTTCCTTCCTTCCTTCCTTCCTTCCTTCCTTCCTTCCTTCCTTCCTTCCTTCCTTCCTGCTGGTGAGCTATAAAAATACGCTCTCAGGGCTCCCAGTGTCTTTCCAGGTGTAGTAAATCTCAGGATAATGATGAGAGCAGAACATGGACTTTCAGGCTCCACGTTCTGAAGGCTCTGAAGTAGCCCTGGTACTTGAAGTTCCTCTTTTGTGAGCCAAACTGATCATTTTCCAGGAAACTTTTTGCTTAGCTTATGTTGGATTTCTGTAAAATAAAGAGTCCTGACTAAATACTAAACTCCCAGGAGTTTGTTTTATAAACTAGGTTGTCAATTTAAAAATTTATGCTAAGAAATATAACTGCCAAATGGATTGGAATAATACTATAGGTTAGCTCTTCCCTGGAGGACAGCTTATGTGGGAAACCAAATGATGATGAAAAGGTTGCTTCAAAAGAACAATATCAGGATAAAAGGAGTAGGACAATCTCAAGGGGCCCTTTCCACATCCCATGGCACTTTGGGGACATAATGCCTGTTAAGTGGAGCAGAACAATTTAGCTAGCTAAACAGGGCCCCAGTCCTTTGCATAATGCTTAGAGGCACACTGACAAATTCTTCTTTTCAACTTTACACTTTAAGATTTCTTATCACTTGCCAAGTGATTTTGATCACTTCGTCAGATATCATGGAGTTTTATACCTCAATGACTTTGCTCAGTCCTTGCTTCCTAACTCCCACCCCAAGCAAAACCTGTACTGCCACCTCTTTTCTCTCTTCTGATTGTAGGAATCCTCCTAATCTCCCAGGATTTGATAGAACACATGAGTTCCTTCGAGACATTCCCATTTTTGCCTAAATCAGTTTAATCCCGCCTTCTCCTGCATTTTCCTTTAGAAGCAAACTGCACTCATTTTGTGGGGCTACAAGCTATGTATGTTCAGTGTCTTCCTCTAGGTTATGGGTTCTCTGAGGACAGGGATTCAATCTTACCCATTCTTTCTGATCCTCACTTTTTAACATAATCCATTGCAAACAGTAGATGCATAAAACATGTTAAATGTTACATATCTTAGCATGAATTCCTGCAGATTGCTTGATTGGTTTTAGTTACAGGATGTTACATTGTGTAGGACATTCTGAGTAACACTTGGCAGAAAATAAACCTAAATTAGAAGACTTTGGGGTGAGGACCTCAGAAGTAGCCTTGACCAACCAAATGAAAGGAAAGGCAAGAAGACCACTGAGGCTTAAAGACAACTGCTCCTAGGGTCATGAGCATCCCTGGGACTTTCTGTCTTGTGTCTCCACATACAGTTGCAGAGTAACTTCTTCCTCACTCTGAGGAATGTGGGTGCTGACAATCTTAGATTCACTTCCTGTCAATGTCAGCTACCTAACAAGGACCTGAAATTGCCCAGCTTGAGATGAAACATCCTTAAGAAGTATATGGGATTATGTGGTAGATTGGGGCATTAGCCCCTCCTCTTTACTTCTCCTTGAATCTTTATTTTTGTCTTTGTGAAGTTCTCCTCACAAAAGACAGACTATATTTCTCACTTTTCGTGAGATGTTTGGATGAGGTGAAGACGGCAGTGTGCGGATTCTGAGCCCAGGCCTTAGGAGGTCTCTTTAATTTCCATCTGTGCCCTTGCTTTTTAGCTGCTCCATGGAAAGGACATTCCCAGGCCAGTCTCTGAAGTCCCCAGAGACACATGGCACATAGCCACCTAGCCAATCCAGATTATTTGTGCTGTTCCCTGCTGACTCCACTGCATGAGTGATCTCAGCCAAGATCAGAGCCACTCAGCTGAGCCCTGCCTCAGCCAGCCAACACCTAAGTGTTCCCCAGATCTAGAAGAATACGTAATTACTGCTTTAAGCCACTGAATTATTAACCTAGATTTTTTTTTAATGGTGTGTCAATAGCTAATTGATACAAACCAAATCTCAATTTTACAACTTTCCAGATATGTGACCCTGGCCAAGATGCCTAACCATCCAGATTTCATTCTCTACCTCTGCAAAATGGAGATAGTACCTGTACCCATATCACAGAATTGTTGTGAGAATAAGATAAGTTAAAATGTAAAGTGTCTGGCATAAGGAAAAATTATAAATTTTTTAAAAATTATATTACAGTTTCACATGCCCAGCCACAAACTGTAGTGAGAGAGGTGGGAAGGCTCTTAGAGATTGGCTTGTAAAAAAGGGGTTGAGGGTCTGTAAGAAGAAAGTAGTTCCCATTTAATGAGATGGTTAGATATGATAGAAGAAGCATTGCCCAGAAGACATGGCTACTGATTCCATGTTATGATGAGAGGCACGTAGGGCAGAAAATACAAGAAGAATGTGCCCAGGACCTTGTTGTTCTTTCCCGAATTGGTTTCATTGCTAAACTCTGAATCACAGGAGATGGTTACAGATACCTAGCACAGAGCAGGCCGCTTGAGGGTATGCTGTCTCTTCTATTTACTAGGCATTCAATCTTTGGGATTATTACATTAGCTTTACTTAAATTCTCTGCATACTGGAGAGTGAAAACACCACTTGAGTGAAAACATCTCCCAGCATGGTTCCAGAAATTAAGTGAGATCGTGTATGTGAAACAAGTGCTCTGGCACATGACATAGAGCGGGCACTCTGTAAGTGGGGCCTCTTGGTTGTCGCTATTATTCCTGGCTTCTTCTGCGATGTGCTGTTTCTCATTAGCTTCCATTACAAGAGGAGAGCCCCCCTGACTTGGCCTCTTCCCTTTCTGGAATTCTCTCCACTGGCTGCAGCCTAAAGCACATCCTATTAAGATCATGTGTGTGAAGTCTGAACATGAGCAAGGTGCATCCATCCTGGTGCGGTTAATGCTGAACACGTACACGTCCCTAGTTTTTCAAAGGTGACAGGCTTAGAAAAAAAAACAAACTTGTGATATCTGATCTGGAAACCCTTTTTACTGCAAAATCTGAATTGCAAAGTTGTTATTAAAAACCGCAATTGATCAGCAGCAGTAAATGTGTGATATGAACCGCCTCTCCGCCTCTTCTTGTCCCCTTGGCTGACACTCCCAACTGACCCCAGGGACCGGTGAGCAGCCCGCTGAGCTGGGCTGTATAGTAGCCGGTGCCCAGGAACGCACGTTGGTCGCCAACAGACCTGGGCAGGGAATCACTCCTTGTTCCCCTTATTTCAGGAAATAAAGAACAACCCCAATTAATTTCCCAGCCCAAGAAAGACAGAAGAACAACCAGCAGTTTTCCTCGGGCAACACGAAGAAGGGGAGAAGCCGATGAGACCCAGCCGAGCTCGCACGGTCACAATCATGGGCTGACGCAGGGCATCGGCTCCCCCTTAGCCCCGGGTGGCAGCACCGGGGCACAGCTGCCACCGTGCCGGAGGAAGATGCGGCGGGCTTCAGCAAAGCTGGCCTTCCCATATGAAGAGCACCTGCCCTTTGTCACACCACAGGCTGCTGCTGGGATGCGTGAGGAAGCGAAGAGGAGTGGAGCCGGCGAATGCAAGGATTTGCCCCTAGGAGGCCAAGGACAAAGAAGACCTACCAGGTTTCTGCGTGGCGCTAAGTCAGCTGCCAGTCATGATTACAGATGTAGTCCTGGGATACATGAACAATTTTCATCCTGGCATGTGTATGTGTGAAATGTGGTGCGTTAGGGTGAGTAAAGGGGGGAGGAGAGGTTGTAAGCGGAGCACGGTGGGCTAGAATGTTCTAACACGTTGCTGAACGTCAGGAGAGTGGGATCGCGTGCACTTGTCCTGGTGCTTGGCTGTTAGCTCATCGGCGGAGGCGGGAAGAAGTCGGCAGGTTCGAGCCCCTCAGGGGGTCCACGGAAATGCCACCGTCCTTGCTACCTTTAGGGGGAAATGGTGAACGCCACGCTGGGTAGGGCTGCAGTGAACAAAGGGGACCGAGGGCCTGGCGCCCGGCGTGTGTGCCTGTGGCTTTGCATGGAACGCATGATCAATGGCTGTTTTCAAAAGATCTTGATTTTAGGTAAATTTACTTTCCCATCGTGAGGGCCATGCTACCAGAAAGACAAATTAATTTAACGTGAGTGACTTGCTGCTCCCTTATGAATTACTTTCCAATTGTTTTTAATAGCATCTCTTTATCTCCAGCCCAAGGAACCACAGTTGACCTTTAACAGCCTCTCTTATAAATGAACCCAACTGCAGTTCAGCTTTTCCACTTCCAGATCTTTATCTCCTGGCACCTTGAAGCCGGGCTCATCTGAATGCAGGTCCAGCTGTCTCTCTAATGGTATCTCTCCATTAATTAAACACTCGGTGCTTAACAGCTTGCACGCCAGCAGCTGTAAAGGATGACAAGGCAGTTCTCCTTTAATCTACAAATATTTGTTTTCTTTTCAGGGGATTGGTTGGGGAAAGATTAAGTATATAGGAGGATAACCGGCTCCCGGAGAATGTGCTTGTTGTGGAAGTCTCCTGCCGAGGCACATCGGGTGCCGTTAGTAAGCACGAAGGCTGGCTCCTAATCCCTGCAATCATAAATTATAAAGTACTGTTTAAAACAAGCCTCTTCCTCCATCTGGGCTGAGGAATGGGCCTGTGTTTCCTGAGTATTGTAATGCGTGCATGCGAATGAGTTTACTGAGAGGAGTGAACATAACTCACCTAGAGTCGGACTCTCATATTTATGGGATCCTGTCTGCCTGGGAGCCGGGTCACAGCTTGTGTATTCTTATCCTGCCACAGCGCATGATGGGACCCTCCTCAGTCCATTTACATTTCTCTTTGTTTCTCAGACTCATTCATCACTGAACGGTATAGAAAGTGCCCTAGAATAACAACATGACAGGTTGAAAGTTGGACATAGCATGAGCTTTTCAAAAATGTTCTTTTAAATACAGAAACAGTATGTGTGTGGTGGCATATTAAAAAAAAGTACTTACAAGCAAAACTAAAGGAATAAAAGGATTATATTGCAAACACCTAGAGACTGAAGAGTTAATGCCTGGGTATGTATCTTTCTGGATCATTTAAAAATTTTTTTAAATTTATTTATTCACGAGAGAGGCAGAGACACAAGCAGAGGGAGAAGCAGGCACCCTGTGAAGGGCCCGATGTGGGACTCGGTCCCAGGACCCCGGGATCACACCCCGAGCTGAAGGCAAATGCTCAACCACTCAGCCACCCAGCCATCCCCATTTTTAGATTTTTACATATCCTTGGGGATATATAAAATTTTGTTTTGAAATCTGCTCTATAGTTAAAGTCTATTTTTCCACTTCAGTATATTTTTATCTCATGTACCCAACCGTATTCACATTTTAAAAATTGTCTCAAAAATGTCCTTTAAATCAAGCTTGTCCAAACTGGCATCCAATCCAGAAACACACATTGCCTTTAATTGTTATGTGTCTTAGGTTTCTTTCAATCTAGACCGGTTTATCTTCTCATGCACTAATGTTCGAGAGAGTGTGGGTTGTCCAGGCCAAGTTCCCATGGGCTTGGTTTAGGTTCCTTAAAAGCAGAGCCTGAGATAAACTTTTGTGCAAGTCATTTCTAGAAGGGGACTTCATGAAGAAGTGAGGGAGCAGAAAGACAAAAAGGAAGGGAATGCTAGTAGGGGCATGTGTTACTGATACTGTAACTGTAAGGAATGGGATTCGATTCTGCTAGGGCTGCTGAGAAGCACCCAGATGCCTCTCGGATTGCCCACCTGAGAAATAAGAGTCTGAAGTACTTATCTGTCAAGTCTTGGGACAGAGGACATTAAGTCCCCTCTGCTTCCAGGTGTGCTTATGCGGGCCTGTCAAAGAAGGTCCTGGGCAACAATGCAGAGAGGCTCACCAAACACCTGTCCCCTCTAGCTGCAACCAGAGGTGGGCCAAGGGAATGTGATGTGGGCACAGGAGCTATACAGCCCATGTTATGTTTTCAAGAGATTAGGTCACCAAACTTTTACTGAGCACCAGACACTGGTAAGTGCTGATAAAATAAGTCGGCATGCCCTTAAGTTTAACAAGTTTCATAAAATAAAATACTGTGGTGATATGGAAGAGTTTTTTATGGAGTATGGTGTTGAGTCAGTGGAGAAAGTGGTTGACTCTTTCAGGGTGGTGAGGGATGAGGTAAAAGTAGAGAGTAAAATTTTCATTAATGCACTGATGCTTGATTTGGGTTTTGAGACAACTAGTGGAGAGGAATGTTTTCTAGGTTGAATTATATTGGGAGCAAAGGTTGTAAGCATGAAAATGAAACTTGACTGGGAAACTGAAAATCATTCAGTAAAACTAGTAAGTGGGTATAAAGGGGTAAAGCCAGATATGGAAAAAGAGGAAGGGACAGATCATGGAGACTGTAGGTTAGACCAGATAATTGTCTACATCACTGAGCTGACATGGAACATTCCTGGCAGGAACACAGAATACTCAAACGTGTTCAAAATTCTGAGTTTGGGAATATACAAAATCAATATTAAAAAAAAAAAAAAAAAAAAACCCGGGCAGCCCCGGCAGCTCAGCGGTTTAGAGCCGCCTTCAGCCCAGGGCCTGATCCTGGAGACCTGGGATCGAGTCCCACATCAGGCTCTCTGCATGGAGCCTGCTTCTCCCTCTGCCTGTGTCTCTGCCTCTCTCTCTCTCTCTCTCTCTCTCATGAATAAATAAATAAAATCTTCAAAAAAAATAAAAAATTTTTAAAAAGCCCAAGAAACCTTTCTAGAAAGGCAATTCCAGTGAGTAGTTACAATTTAGTGATGACTCTAATCATATAAGCATATCTTTCATGTGACTTATACAATGCAGCTGTGTATGTAACTTCTTTTGGGGACATGGAATTGCATTAGTTAGTAAATGTGCGGAAAAGAAGCAATTTAAGAGGAGGACTGATGAAGCAGTAGGACAGGGGCGCCCAGGCCTGTGTGTGCAGGACTTGAGTCCTTCATCTCTGCTATATCGTTCCTTATCTCAGTGGTAAGGGTCTCACTCAGGTCTTCCACTCTTTTCTCAAGCCCAGTGAACATCCTTTCAATCATTGCTTTAAATTCTCTATCAGGCATATTCCTATGTCTGTTTCGCTCAGATCTCTGGCTGTGGCCTTGTCCTCTTTCATTTAGGAAAAATTCCTCTGTCTCCTCATTCTGTCTGCCTCTCTGTGTCTGTTTCTGTGTGTTAAGAGAGTCAGCTCTGCCTTCTGCTCTTGAAAGCAGTGACTCTATGAAGAGGAGGTCCTGGTGTGCCCTGCAGTGCCGTGTCCCCTGTTCACCAAGACCTGGCACCTCAGCAGACTCTCCTGTGTGTGCTGCTTACGCCCTGCAGTTGTGTCTGAGTCACTGTTCCTTTCAGGACCGTTGTCTGCACAGACTCTGCCTGCTAAGGGCTGTGCCTGCTGTCTGTGGTGTTGCTGGGACCCAGGCAGGCCAGCTCTGAGGGGCAAGCCTGCTGGGAAAATGGGAGTGGGGCCATGATCTTAGCAAAATTTGCTCTGGGCCACTGGTCCTAGGACATCCCCAAGCACTGTGGCAGCCTGGGAGGGGGCGAATGCCAGGTAGGGTGGTGGGGTGGCGGGGTAGGGGTGGGGGCTGCAAGTCTGGGTGCTGTGCAACAGCCAGTCATCCAGGGGCCAGATGATGAGTCCTGCTTGCAGCTTTAACAAAATTTGCCCTGAGCTCTGGGCGGAGGCTACCAGGGTCTGTGCAGCCCTGCCCCCTGCCGGTAACTCCGTGTTTCTGCTGTGGTGTGGACCAGAGAAATGGTGCTCGCCAGCCCCACTGTTTTCAAAGCAGTCGGGGAACATGCTCTGAAATCAATACGAATAGATCTGTCTTCCATTTGCCCCTGGTGTTATGTAAACTGTCATTTTTATGTTGTCTCTCTGCGCAGGCAGTGTGCAGCAGCTGATAGGCATGAGTGGAAGCAGACCTCAGGAAAGTTAGAGACAGAAATAGTGGGGTCCAAGCTAGCTGTGCTGCTCCTGATGGCCCAGTTATAGAGATTTATGTCAAGTCCTGTCAAGAGGGACTAGAGGCCCAGATTCATGGAGCTGTTTCTATGAGGGAACGTGAGGCAAGAACAGTAGCAGAGTTACTTTGGTACCCAGGTGCTAAAGACCTTCCTGCCTTGGGGAGAAGGACATTCTTCTACTTCCTCGGGAATGTGGGGGCCGTATTAGCTCTCTGAAAATCAGGAGACTGCTCCCTTAATGGAGTTACTAGGCATAACTCCATTAAGGAGCTACTAGGCTACTAGGCATAGCAAGCCTGCCTAGGAATACAGCATCTTCAAGCACCTTTGCAGGTAGTAGTTACAAAGGAGGAGGCTAGACCCAGGCAACATGACAGATGCTGCAACATAACTTGACTGGAACTGACCACTGGTATGTAGGTACTTTAGGGTGATCCCACGGAGATTCCTCAAAATAATTAAGCCAGACTTCATAGTGGACTGCATAAGTAGATGGGAGTTAGTGTCATTGAAATTATTATTAACACAGATATTTTGAGTCCCATTTGTTTCCACATATGGGTAAGTTCTGTAAGATTTGGCTTGCAATAATGCTAGATTCAGGAGTATACCTGGTTGGGTCTTGTGGTTCAGTACCCTTAGCCTGTACCTGAAAGCCTTTCTCTTACATGTGCTTGTGGCCATACCTTCCTAATGTGTATTATTTTTATGGATTACACCATAAAGGTTAGATATCCCTCAAACATGAGATATAATCATGGTAAGAGTCAGTTCCTTTGCTCTTGCTCGCCCTTTTGGTTGGCTTATCTCCGTGCAAGTATTGATTACTGCAAAGGGAAGAGGCTGTATATTCAACCCCTTTTGCCAAAGTGAGAAGATTTATCTGAGCAGAAATAATAGGAGGTGGCAAGAAGAGGGGAAATATGGCCAGGAATCAGCTACATTCAATGAGACAGTGATGTCTGGAGGAGTCAGTGACAAAAAAGAAAAAAATCAGAGCAGTGTCACTCTGTAGAGCGGGGCCAGCAGCACCTCCAGGTGATATATGATGATACAGGCTGCTGAATGCTACCTTCCTAACTGGGCTACGTCAGGCTCTCATGAACAAGCAGATTTATTGTATTGTCATTGGTACATCATCAAACAGAGAGGTTGCAAGGAATTGTGGGTAATAGGCTTTGTTGGTGGGGTTTTTTTTTTTCCTGGTTAAAGCCAACAACCTTCCTCCTTTATCTCAGCAAGCAGGAAGCTCAGAGACCAAGCAAATTGGAATTTATACATACATCGATTATGTCCCTATCCTTCTACATTGTGCTATAGTGTGTATCTGACTTTTGTTGTCACAAAAATAATGTAATAAAAGTATCACAAACTATAGTCATATATAATGTGTGAAGACTAAGCTTTATCTTCTGTCTTGGTATTCCTACATTTTTACAAATAACCTGTCAATATTTATAATATTTTAAATAATTATGAGCTAATAAAATGTACCTGGGGTTTCTTTTTTGAGGAGCCACTTATGACATGGATGGATGCTAAATAAAATAACTCAGGGAAAGATTAGTGCTGTATGTACTCATGTATCTGTGGAATCTAAGAACAAACAAAACCAAGTATGGAGAACAGACTGGTGGCTGGCAAATGAGCAGAGAAGGGGAGGGCAAAAGCAAAATGGGTAAAGAGGGTCAAAAAATACAAACTTCCAGTTATAAATAAATCCTGGGCATATGCTATACAGAATGGTAACTACAGTTAAAATATTGTATTGTATATTTGAAAGTTACTAAGAGATCTTTAAGATCTCATCATAAGAAAAGGTCTCATCATAAGAAAAAAAAATGTAACCACACATGGTGCCAGATGTTAAAACTACACATGGTGCCAGATGTTAACTAGACTTATTGTAGGGATCATTTTGCAACATATACAAATATCAAATCATTCTGTTGTAAGCCCTAAACTAATATAACACTATATATCAATTTACGACAATTAAAAATACAGAGGGAGGGAGCTTGTTGAGATAGGGTGGGAGGTATGTTCATGTAGGCTGTTGGTGGTAAAGTCACTTGGGACACTGTTTTGGGAGGCAGTTTAGATACCTAGCAAAATTAAATATATGAAATGTCCTTTGATCCTGCAATTTAACTACTAGGGAAGTTTCCCTACAGATATACCCATACAAATGTGCGAAGATGGATGGAAGAGTAATCACAAAAGCACCCTTTAGAGGTAAAAAATTGGAAGTGATCTAAGTGTTGGTCAATAAGGGATCTGATTAAACAAATCATAGGGTAACTTCATGATGAAATACTACGCAGTAGTAGAATGAGTATTGTGTATTGAAAAAGCCAGCTGTAGAGCAATGTGTGGAGCAATACGATTCCATCAGAAAAACATACACATGTATGTATGTGTATATGCTTAGAACATTTCTGCAAAGGAATAAAAACTCTGAAAAATCATCCTTCTGAAAAATGTGCCTGAGAGGCCAAAGTTAGATACTGTAGTACAAGATTAAAAAAAAAAAAAACACTATATATATATATACACACACATATATATCACCATCTTTTACTAATAAAAATTTTAAACACGCTCAAAAGTAAACAAAAGGAATATAATAAACTTTCAGGATTTTTGTGAACACAGCCTGCCTCAAAATAGGTGGGGGACCCAAAAGACTAATCAAGGAAAATCCCCGAAGTGTTATCCCTACATTTACACATCCATTCTCAGTGAGGTTTTCCTCTTCCTTCTCTCTTTCAGTATGATTTCTAGCAACTGCAAAGTATGTCAAGAAGGGGAGAACATAAACTGAATAAATGTGGTTTTGTGGAATTAAAAAAAGCATCTAGAAATGGCAGAAAAATATCCTGTTGACAGTCATCAACTAAGAGGAACGCAGTATTTACTTTCTACTACTGTTTATGACTGTATTTCTGTATGAGGCTACTGACAATGCTGGTTTGAACAAATTCATGGCTATTTCAACAACAGTGAACTCCCAAGAAGTTGGAGGTTGGAGTCATTCATTTTCTTCCTGTGTAAAGTTTGAAGGTGAGGAGAACCAGTTTGTTTCAGAGAAGTGTCTTCAGTTCTTAGTAGGAATTTGAGCTGAGAGACCACCACATCCTGAGATGTCACCCACTATTTGTTATTACTTGTAAAGAAAATCTGTGCAGGAAGCCTATATGTAACTGGTTAAACTGAACTTTTCTGATTAAATGTCCATTTTATTAAACTGGCCACTTTCTATTCCATAGGCATTTTCAAGCACTTTCTATGTATCAGGCCCTGCCAGACACTAGGATTATAAAGATGAAAGTGCATATTCTTAGAATTCATAATCTAGTTGAAGAAATAAATATAAAACACACAAGTTATAATACAGCAAGTTAACTGCAATGAAGTAAGTAGATTCAAAGTATAGTCACCAGGAAACACACACACAGTGACATTTATAAGAGGAAACCACCTGCCCACTTCAGCTTCTGAGCAGCTGAAAGGTTTAGAGATCATTCTAAAGCTTTTGTGAGGATGAACTGTATAATGCTGTAAAACAACAAGCTAACGGTGGGGACAACAGTCTTGGGGGAACATAAACCATGAAAGAGGTTTGTGACTGTCCATTTATGAAATGCATCCTGTTTTCATTCTTGAGAAGTTCCCTGTTTCTCCAATTCACGCTGCAATAAAAATCAGGGTCCTCAATCATTTTTTCCAAATCTGTTCATTGAGAACAAATTTTCCTTCTGCATATTGTACAAGAAACAAACAAACAGGATTGGGAGGAGGAGGATGAGGCCTACGACAGAGGGGCAGGGCACAGGGAGCACCCGGAGCCAATCCCAGAGTCCAGGAGGCCGAGCAGGTGAGGTCACTCTTTCCTGCCATCACTGGGGGAGGTGATTCCCAGTGTATGCAGTATCTGCTGTTTACTGAATAAACTTTTTTCCACATTAAAAAAAAGGATTGTTTATAAAAATTTTTAGGAAATTGTGAAGCAAAAGTTAGCAGGTATCAATAAATAAACAAGAAAGCTCTTGACACTCTTAAAGACAATTAGATTTTTCTTTTCTATTCTAGCATCTTCCACACTTGTCAATTCCATTTATTTTTGAATCATTCTTTTTTTATTTTTTTAAAGATAGATTGATTTATTTATTTATTTATTTATTTATTTATTTATTTATTTATGATAGACACAGAGAGAGAGAGGCAGAGACACAGGCAGAGGAAGAAGCAGGCTCCATGCAGGGAGCCCGATGTGGGGCTCCATCCTGGGACTCCAGGATCGCTCCCTGGGCCAAAGGCAGGCGCCAAACCGCTGAGCCACCCAGGGATCCCCAATTCCATTTATTTTTAATTATACCACAACGAGTGAACCAAACCACATGGAAAAAGAGCAGATCTACTTATGTTACTTACATATTGAAAGATCCAGCAGATTAAACTGAACAGAATAAATGTGTATATTTTTGTTATTTTTGTTTGTCTGTCTGCTTTATCTATTTTAAAAGATTTATTTGTGAGAGAGAAATCACGAGCAGAGAAGTGAGGGAAAAGCAGGCATCCCCTGAGCAGGGAGCCAGATGCAGGCCCATCCTAGGACCCTGAGATCATGACCAGAGGGGAAGGCAGACACTTAACCAACTGAGCCACCCAGGCGCCCCTGTCAGCCTATTTTAACAAGCACTACCCAGATTTACTTTAGCATAAAGGGAAAGCAAAAGGAATATGATAGGTAAATCTAGGATTATGTTTAACTAAAATAATAGAATTAAAAATAAAGAGCCCAAAAGTTGTAGACAGTGGTACAGCAGTCCCCCCTTATCCACAGTTTTAGTTAACCATGGTCAGCCACGGTCTGGAAGCAGATGACCCTCCTCCTAACACATCATCATCGGGGGCAGCAGCAGCCTAACGCTACGTCACAATGCCTACATGATTGATCTCACTTTGTCTCAGCACACTGGCATTTTATCATCACATCGTCACAAAAAGGAGCGTGAAAAACAGTATAAGATTTTGAGAGATACCAGTCACATAAAACTTTTATTAGAGTATATCGTTATGATTGTTCTATTTTGTTATTAGTTATCCTTGTCAATCTCTTGTCACGCCTAATTTATCAATGCAACTGTACCATAGGTATTGGATGTCCAGGAAAATACATGGCCTCTCCAGGGTTTGGTACTATCTATGGTTTCAGGTATCGCTGGGGGTCTTGAAATAGGTCTCCCAGGAATAAGGTAGCATTACAAATAAAGCTACTGCAACTTTTTTTGTTGTTCTGTAGTTTGATATTTAGGGCCCTCTAGAATGTAAACTCTTAATTTCCAGAAGGTTTGTGAGTTCTCCCCATGTAGGGTTTGCATATGCACTAGGACGAAATCAGGAAGGACATTCAAATTCACATTGAATGTCTCTTGTGCTATTGGCCATGGCTGAGCACCCCTCTCCCCCAGCATCTTCATTTTTGTTTTTTTTTATAGCACCTTGCTATTGATACGTTTTATCTTCTGTCTTTACTGCCAGAACAGATTGGCCAAATTAAAAGAATTCCATTTATTTTTCAAGACTGATGTGTCTAAAATATGGCCTTCACAAACAAATGAGTTTTAGGGGAAGAGTGAGTGAATGCCTAGACCCGAACTTCTCCCTCTCAAGCTTATCTGGGTGGTTATATTCTTAAGCAGGAGACAAAAAATGTAGTTAGATAAACTGATTTACTAATGAATTATTTTTTCTGTTCTAGCAAATATCTTGTAAATAAGGATGTCCTGATTAGTTTTATTCTGGCAAATAAGCTCTGTTTGATATAAGAAAGAGGGAGATGGGTTTTAGCAAAGAAAAAAGGAATTGATAAAATAATGAATATGAAAAATTAGGTTTATGGAAAGGTCAATACCTGAAATTGTGACAGATACTTTCTCTATTGTTCTAGGATAACTACACTGACTTTGAAAGCAAATCATTACCTTAACACCTTATGAAGTTGTCACAGAGTATAATGAATCTTAGATTATTTCATCATTACATATAAACAAAAGCAAATAAGCAAAGCCACAGGAAAAAGCCCAAAGGACATTTTCTCATTAGATGAACATGTGAGGTCTTACTGGCCATGGGTTAACTACTTGGGATATTTCATATTTTGAAATTGTAGGACCATTCACATGGGAAACAAGATTTACCATCATTTTTGTTCTTTATCCTTTTGCCATTTCACATCATCATGGTGCTTGTGGAAGGGTGGTCCCCTGAATTTCTAACTGCACTTTTAATCATAAAAAACTAGTATTTCCCACCCACCCAACCAGACACACATCAAGAAGTTAGGAAAAGAAATGCATTTAAAACACCAAGTCCCTGTCTCACAAATTGTGGCATTTCATGGAAAACACTATGCCAGACAGCAAGCTAGCATCATTCTTTTATGTGTAGGCTAAGAGGTCAGCAGGATTGCAGCATGGGAGAGAGTGCAAAGGTCTAGAGACCGAGGACATACAGAACTGACAGCTTGCTGCAATTTTGTTATGTAAGATCAGTTGCTCCGGAACGGATCTGTTAAATCTTGCACTTACTTCTTGTCTGTCACTGGGGTTGACCACTTGAACAGATGCAGATGACAAGAAGAAGGCAACTGTAACAAAACAGAGCCTTGCATCTCAGAGAAACATCTGTCACTGCCCCTTTCATTTAACCTCAGCACCGGGTCCTGTTATACCAGTCTTCCAAATACCTCCTTATCTCTGGGCCAGATGGACCCAGACAAGACCCAGTTCCATCAGACTTGGGGAAAATAGAAAGTAGGTACATGAATACCTAAGGCTGGGAATTCTTGAACAAAGCTACTTCTAAGAGTTTATTATTCTTAGAGCCCCTAACTTACTTAGAAGACAGCTAGCAATGAAAGCATAGGAAATAAATTCTACCATCACTAAAAAAACAGCTGCTATTGGCAACTTTTTATATATAGTAATGGTACCTCATAGGTTTCTTTATTCGTGCCAACAGGTGATGAGAATGAATATATTGTCTTCCTTCACCAGACATGTATAGTAGGCCCTCATTATTTATATATTTTGTATTTGTGAAGGTTGAAGAACACGGAAATCTGTATTTTGAATAAGCTTTCCAGGTGACTCCTACTTTATAGCATTCTAGAATACTGTTTAGGCTCCAAAATAACGGTCAAATGGAAGATTGGCACAGGCTGTATTTCCTTCCCCCACCCCTCATTCCAAAGGCTTAGTTGGCCTGTGAACCTCTGAGGCAATAAAAGGACTACATGCTGGGAGGGGCTCTTCTTGGGAGTCACTATAGATGCCCTACTGGTTGCCTTTGGAAACATCTGGAAGTGTAAGTCTGAAGCAATATTTAGTTCCCCAACTGCTTTAGTTCTCTGACTTTGGTTCATGTCTCCAGCTTTTCTTCTTGAAGACAAGTAAGGAACAATCCCAGAACAGTCAGTCCATCCATCACCCCTTACACAGCCCTTCAAGATGTTCCCTCTAGCTTTTACCTCCTGCCTCCTCAATACCACTCTCCCCTCATGTTACTCCCTATGCATGGGTCACTTATGCATGGGAACACAAGAAGCCCACTCCTGCCACAGGGCCTTTGCACTTATACTTCCCTAGATCTTCACATGCTTGGTGATAGGTCTCACTCGATTTAGCTCTCTTCTCCTGTTACCACTTGAAAAGCCTTCGCTGGATGCTCTATCACTTGCCTATTATCCTGTTTTATTCTTTTTAAAAAATTTCTCTCAGTACCTATATTATATTATGTAATTATTTTTTTAATTGTCTCCACCATAACACCCCTCCTCAGAATGTTAACGTCATGCAGATAGAGCCTTTGTCTTGTTCATTCGCATATTTTCAGCCTACTATAAAACACTTGAGGGGCGCCTGGGTGGCACAGTCAGTCAAGTGTCCAACTCTTGGTTTCGGCTCAGGTCATGCTCTCATGGTCCCGAGATCCAGCTCTAAGTCAGGCTCCATGCTCAGCATGGAGTCTGATTGAGGTTCTCTCCCTTTTCCTCTGCACCTCCCCACTCATACTCTGTCTCTTTCTAAAATAAATAAATAAAATTTTAAAACAAAAACAAAAATACTTGGCACATATTCAGATTAACTGAATAAATATTTGTCCATAAAGGGATCTTTAGAAATCTTTTGGCCCTATTCTCAATGCTATTCACCTAGTAAGGGGAATCCAAAATGTGATTAAACAATAGTCACTTTATATTGCACTAACACATGTTTGCATTCAGGACACATTATACTTAAAGTTAATTGTAAGACACTAACACACAACAAAGAGAGTGCAAAGTATATTGTGAATGCTTCCTAGGAAAACATTTATCCTGTAATAGGAGGGCCTGGGAGTGTGGATATTAATTCAATATATACATCTAGGGATTGGAGGTGCTTTGAGTAGTCATAGGGGATTTCAGAAGCAGGAACAGCATGAATAAAAGCGAGTTATATTTTTGGAAACTGGGAGTAAGTACCAGTGACTAGAGATAAGGGCACATGCAGGGAAGTGGAAAGAAATGGTGGAAAGATAGAGAAGTTATGAATAGCTTTTCCTACTACACAAAATACTCTATTTTCAATTTTATTTAAATCATAAGCTTTAAAATGATGAAATAACATAATTATGTCTGTATTTTAACAATACCAATGGTGGGAGTCATATGGATTGTAACAGTTCTGTTGGAATCAGTGAGGAGAATGAGTTAGGAAATATGGAAAAGCAGGGAGTGGTGGCAATGAGAGAGGGGAGATTGATATTTTCCTGAAATAGAATCAGTAGAATTTGGAAATAGTATGGGTGTGAACAGAATGCATATAAGTTACTCATTTGACAGTTCTGTCCTTTAGATGTGGGGTGGATGGAGAACTCTACTGAACAGGGCAGTGCTTTAGAATGATCACAGAAAGGGAAAACCATGGTCCCCAGTCCAGAGGAGTGTAAAGTAGGAATAAAAAAAAAATTGTTAACATATCAAGGAATTTAGGATATTGCATCAGAATTTAGAATCATTCAGGCCCTGGGTAGGTTTCTCCAGAAGAGACCTACGATAAAAAGAATATACAGCAGAGATGTAAAAAAAAGATGTCAGAAGATTATTAACTTAAAAGCAATGAGAGACACTTAACAGCCAAAGGGAAAATGGATTTAAATTTCACAGTTATACCGACTGACAACATATACCTATACCATCTTCATTAAGATAATTAATGGCAGGAATACCTCCTTTAAGCTAGCCAGAAAGTCTCCTGTGGCTTTTCCCTAACTCAGGCAGATCTAACACTAGAACTGGGTATCCAACTCCAGGCACTTAAAAAAAATGAAAAAGGAATAGAGACTACTTGATAAGCAGCAAGGGGCCAAGTGGAAATACAGAGAGCAACTGTCCACCCTTAGCCAGTTCTTTTGCCCTCAGCCACATCTGGGGAAATTTTCCCTAAAGTGCATGAGACTAGTGAAAGATGTCGGCTTAACAGCACTTCCATGATGGGACTGAATAATGGCAGCTCCCTTCCCAACAATCATCTTCAGGAAACAGAGAGGCACGCAGCAATAGGGCTGGACTTCTAGGTATGGTGTGTAGCATGTCAACTGCAACAAAACTGCATTCTGTGATCTAAAAAGCTCCCCCTTCCAGCTTCAGAATATTGGAAATGTAAGGTTTTTCCTCAGGGTTTTATGCACCCTTAAGAATCACTCACAAAAGTAGGGGCTCAACTGATTGCTCTCATTTAGAAGGGTCAAGTTCAGTAAGATTTAGGCACCTTTTTTATTCAGCATTTTTTATGGCTAGGTTGTGCTCATCATTTCAAACGTATCTTACATCCACTGCAAATTTTAAACAAAAACAAACTCAATATCCAGAATGAAATATGTCCGGTATGGCTTTCCCTTTCCTTCTTTTGGTGAGATAATTGCATCAATTCTTTAGAGAATTCTCACGATGATTAGACTGGTCCCAAATTTTCTCACCTCCCCAATTGAGAACATCACAAATAAAACCCTGAAAATTCTGTTGAACTATTAAGTGTTGCTTGCATTTTTGGGTGATCAAATATGAAACATGGAGTGAACTGGAGACTTCAACTACAATTTTCACACACTAATTTTTTTCAGAAAATGGTCTTATTCCTCTTACTTGACCTTTACAAAAAAAATGCATGGTCAGTTAATACCTACGTTCAGTGATTTCCAAGCCAGTCTTATTCATCTTTGGCTTCATAAAATATACGTACAAAATGCCATATGGAAATCAAGTAAGTATTCAGGAATTCCTCTTCTGTAATTAATGTGTTTCATAAATAAGTTTTTATGCTTTTTCTGCCCTGATGTATTAGCCATCTGTAGCTAGCTTCAGAAATTTTGAAAAATCTTCCACCTACATATATGTGGTGGAACACACACACACACACACACACACACACGTGAGCATGTCCATAGTTATATATTTTCATAATAACCTAGTGCATACTTAAGAGTCCACTTCACTACCATTGCTAGCATTATTCTAATTGAAAAGTTTGGATTGAAATTATATAGGAAGATTGTTCTGAAGAGCTTAGAGATCAAGAGACTGGGTGTAGAACTATGGGTTGGGAAAATAAAGGGCTGAGTTAGGTCAGTAGGATGACAGGTCTAACTATTTGTCTAACTTGGGTCTGAGTATGTTGGTAAGTTTGGATCATTTTATAAATGATTCAAATGTTAGTAGTTTTGCATAGAATAGAATTTAGAATAATGAACATCATCTGCAGGGGATAAAATGGGATGAAGCCTGTATGCTACCTCAGGAAGCCTATTGTCCAATGATGGGCAACAGACTTCAATATATCAGACTGTAGTAAAATGTACTACATGGTGATTATCTCAAAATGAGGAATAAACACAGCACTATGTAAATATAATAATTCTGAGCAATGTAATTGGTAAGGGCTTTAGGGAGGAGATGGCATTGGAACAGACTCTGAAAGACAAGGGAATAAGAACTGAGGCTGATGGAATAGCACCACTGTCATATCCAGGTCAGAGATAATGAAGGGCTAAAGGAGGCCACAGGGAATTGAGAAAGAATCAAAAGTGTATTCAGGGAATGGTCTATAGTTGTACGAGGCTGGTGTATGGAGTACCTATGATTAGACTTTTCATCGCACTTAAGAGGAAATCAGAAGCCACTTTTGTGTGCCAGGAACGGCAAAGACAGGATCTAAAGCATGATTCCCGGTAATTCTATTTAACTTTATAATTCACAATTCTATAGGTCAATCCAAAAAGGCCTACTGATGATACTGAATAATTTCCTAGTCCCTAGTGATACTATGAGAGGGTATAGTTTCACATAATTGCAAGGCATCATTATGAACATTCATTTCCTTCAGATTTTTTAATTGAGTGGCTGATAATTGCTCTCTTCACACCGAGGTTCCAGGTGTAATCACTGGTGGTTGTTTTCATTCATCAATAATGCTCACTATATTATGCTGAATTGGTCCATGAACATCTTCTGAAACTCTTTATTAGGTTTCCCTTATTGCATTAGGAAGATCAGCACCAAGAACAGATCATGTGCCTGAAGAGCAATCATTAATTTTGTTCCTGTTGCTGAATCTCTCTAGTTCTTTGTAAACTCCCTGTGTTATCTGAGCTTTAGTCATAGTCTGACAATTCATTTATAGGACCAAAGTCCTTATCTGAAAGGCTCCATGCCCTTCCAATATGCTTTTTGAAGAATGATGAAATGGGTGGTCATCCCTTACTCATGTTGAAAAATCAGGTTCTGTTTAATAAATACATTTTAAAAAACACATGTCAGTGGGAGTGGCAGTAGAAAATGAAACTATTTCTCATCAAAACCATATAACCATTATGACATAGTGTTAAGGAAAAGAACAAATTCAGGGGACTGCCAGCAAGAAACTGACTCAGGGTAAAGATGAATTGAAGACTGGTTGTAAGACTCTTTGCTGAGACTCTTGAAATGATTAAGGTGTCTACTAGATCCTCTTACACGGACAAAGGAGTTCCTACAAAGATTAAGGTTTTAGTCTATAGATGCCTCAAACCATCAAACTATCTGTAATTGAGTCTACAGAGAGAGAGGCATGTCTCAGAAAGAATTACGGATGTCATCTATTTTGGGGCCATGGTGTTTGGAACTTAGAGTGTTTTTGAAAAGAACCATATTGGGGAAAGCACGGCCAGCCTGAACTTATAGACTGAAATCCTCTGAGATATAAAAAGTTCTTGGGACCTGCCTTCCTCAGGCAAGAGTCTGTGTGTGAAAATCATTCACTTGTCTAATGGGAGTTGTTATTTATCCTATCCCTGTTCTGCATTTGTATGTTGGATGTGTACCAGGCAAATAACTTGTCATTTTATTAAGAGATCTCTGGATTCAGAAAAGCTGCATTTAGATCTGATGTAGATCACAAGGCTCTGGACTTTGAATTTGATGCTGGGATTACATGGGACTTCAAGAGGGTCTTGGGATGGGGATGGATGTGTTTTGCATTTGGTGAGGATACAAATTAATGTAAAGACAGTTGACTGTAAAAAAGAGAGAGAGAGAGAGAGAGAGAGAGAGAGAGAAAGAAAAACAACTTTCCCTCCCCTCTCACTGCTTCATTGGTGCTAAGTATGGCCATGTGATTTGCTTTGGCTAATGGTATATTAGTGGAAATTACATAAGCAAATGCTTGAATCATGCTTGTATGCCTCTGCTTCTGTCATGGTCATAAGAACATGCCCTGGGGAGCTCACTGGTGCCAGGAGAAGGGAGACATGCATCAGACATGTGCTCAGCTCCCTGGCACCTGGCACCTTCCAGTTATCACCTTAGTCAACTCTAGACCTATGTGAATGAGGGTGAAGCTCACTGCTGTCATGCCACTGAATTTGGGATATCTTTGTTATACATCAATAACTAACTGATCCAAGGCTGTATCCTAAGCACAGACTAAGCTCTGAAGCATCTGTCAGCCTTGTGAGCTATATTATTAGCTCTGTTTTGCAAGAAACTAAAGTTTAGAGAAGTTCTCTAATTGAGTATAGTTTCTAGCCAGGCCTGCCTAAGTCTTTCTTCTTTAATCCTATCAATACCTTTCAGTGTTCTAGAAAATTCAGGTTTGATCCTTTTCTTGAACTTTCCTTTACCCTGCTTTTGGATGGATATACTCAGTGGGTAGGACTAGAAGGCTTTCTCTCTTTTGTTTTCTGTTTTTGACCGGAGTAATAATGACACTAACAAGGGCCTGATTGTGAAGCTGGAAAAAGCTAATCTGCAGCTATGCAATTGCTCTAATTTATGTTGCTGTTTCTTCTTCCAGAGACGTATACTACTCTTTCCTTTCAGGTACACATTTTTTTGTTTGAATCCTTCTCAAATTAAAGAGAAAAAGATCTGAAATATGTGCTTGGTGAAAACAACTCACCAACACTGTATGATCTTGATCCTAGTTAATTGCATTTTAACCTTATCTCTAAATGAGGAATTTATTTATTTATTTATTCATTTTTAAAGATTTTTTATTTTAAGTAATCTTGATATCCAACATAGGGCTCAAACTCACAATCCCGAGACCAAGAGCCCCATGCTCTACCAACTGAGCCAGTCAGATGACCTGCTAAATGTGGAATTTAGGGCTTTGTTTGTTGTTGTTGTTGTTGTTGTTGTTTTTTAGGACTTTGTATTCTTTTAAATATACTTGAGACAAATCTAAGCAGGTTAAAAAAAATTGTTGGGGCTAGAGAGAACTTCTTCAGCCTGAAATACTATAGTAAATAAGTCTAGCTCTGAAGGGAAGGGAAGAAAGGAATAAGTGTGTAGTTTATAGGAAAGAAAAAACAAAATACAGATTTGAGCTCACTTTAAGTGCTGGACATATGTTCTGATGTAGCAGGTAGGCCACCTGGATAGAAACTGCCACACAGGCTTCATCTTCTTTTGGGTTCCTGGGCCCAATTTCAATGTATGTTTGAGACTTCTCATGTCAACCGAGCAATTTTTGGATACCAGCAGGGTGTCTGAAAATTCAGTTCTGACACTATCTGACACCTGGGCAGAACATCATATTTTATAGGTTAATGGTTTAATCCAACAAGAATGCATTGTCCTTCGCACTTCAGATGCTAGTCACAAACCCAGGTTGTTGCTACCTGTACTTCTGACCAACTGGCTAGAAATCAGAGGTTCCCATGACTTCCTCCTTGGGTTCCATTAATTTACTAGAGCAGCTCACAGAACTCGCAGAAACATTTTACTTACCAGATAGATCACTTGTGTTTATTATAAAAGGACAGAACTCAGGAGCCAGATGAAAGAACTGTGTAGGGAAAGGCATGGGGAAAGGTTATAGAATGTCCATGCCCTCTCCAACATCTCCCTGCATTCACCAAATGAGAAGCTTTCTAAACCCCATCCTTCTGGGTTTTCATGGAGGCTCCATTACATAGACATAACTGGTTAAACCACTGACCATCGTAGATTGAAAATCAGTTTCCAACTCCTCTCTCATCCCTGGAGTCAGGGAGTGGGTCTGAAAATCACAGCTCTCTTTTTTAAAAAATTTTATTTATTTATTTGAGAGAGAGTGAGAGTGAGCCCAAGTGTGCATACACACAGTGGGTGTAAGGGCAGAGGGAGAGAGAGAAGCAGACCCCCCCACCACCACCAGTGATCAGAATGCCCTATGCCAGGCTTGGTCACAGGGCTCCACCCTGGACCCTGAGATTGTGACCTGAGCAGAAGGCACTTAACCAACTGAGCCACCCAAGTGCCCCAGAAATCCCAGCTCTTTAATCAAAAGGTTGGTTCTCAAGACAACCTGCCCCTGTCCTTAGGCGGGGTCCAAAAGTTACCTCCTTAACATAACAAGATATTTTTATCACTCTCCATCACAGGAAATTTCAAGGGTTTTAGAAGCTGTGAGCCAGGAACCTTAGACTAAGACTAGATATAGATTTCTTATTATAAATCACAAAATCACAATTTTCTCTGAAAAGTTGAACCTTGACTGATATAGATAGGGGTACTGTCCTGTAAGCCTTCCCACCAAGAGAAAATGATTTAAAGCAATTCTTGGGAAAAAGTCCTTTTAACTGCTTTAGAGCAAACTATGCCTTATATTGTATGTAGTCCACTTTCAGATTTCTTGCTTTTTCTTCATTAAGGAAATGGTGAAAATCCTTAGCCAAAGAAAAATTTCCCCAAACTTCATTGGAACAGAATTGTTTTGTGCAATGTAATTCATGACTCTCCTCTAGAATGTGGCATGGCTAATAAAATACTAAGCAATTCTTTCTCTTTTTTTTAAAGACTTTATTTATTCATGAGAGACAGAAAGAGAGGCAGAGACATAGGCAGAGGGAGAAGCAGGCTCCACGCAGGGAGCCCGACATGGGACTCCATCCCAGGACTCCAGGATCACGCCCTGAGCCAAAGGCAGGCGCCAAACTGCTGAGCCACCCAGGGATCCCCTTTCCTTTCTTTTCTTAAAAAAGAGAGAGAGAACACATGGACATGCATGGCAGGAGAGGGGCAGAGGGAGAGGGAATCCCAAACAGGCTCCACACCTACTTGGGGCTCAATATCATGACCCCAAGATCATGACCTGAGCCACTCGGTTGCCCCACTAAGCAATTTTCTGATAAACTCCATGAGAATTAATAAGGGTAAAATTAGTTCTTAGGAAAATTATCACCCATCCTTTCAAGAGTCTATGATACTTTACTCTGCTGTTCTTTTTGTATTTGACTTAACAAATGCAAACAGGCCTCCTAACCGCAAAACTATAACCAAATGTTTGCTTATCAATAGCAAGATTATAACCAAACAGAAATTGGTAACTCAATTATCAATACTGGAAAAAATTTAAAAATATGTCTGGTCCAATATGTCCTCTCATTCTGCTGCTTTAGGCTACTTACCCTCCGTATCTAAGACGAGGGAGCTGAATGCAGCTCTGGTGAGCCGCACATTATCACAGCGGACCCCATAATAATATTTGCAAAATGCCTGGCATGAAATATCTGCTCAATATTGACCTCCTTCCTTCCTTTTCCATTCCCTCTGTTCAGAACAACCATAACTGTCAAATGATTTTAGGGCAAGAAGATTTGCTCCCAAACACCAGGCTCTTATCCTCACCGTCTGCTCATGACTTTTCACAATTTCCACTTGAAGTATTGCCTTTATGTTTTTAACAGGAATCTGTTCTTTCAATATACTCCATTAATCACAGAATGATTTACTGTATCTGCGTGGCCGACCCTGAAGGTTGCCTTTATTGAAATTGAGTGCACTTGTTCCCATCCTCTGGGTGGGGACTGGCTCTGTGTGGGGATGAAACAGGTGTGGGGGTTTGTTCCAATCCCTTCAACTCAAAGAACAACTTCATGGCTGAGGTCAAGCTGAGAATAGATCCCTCCCCACTGGGCAGAGACCTGGCTGCCAGGACACTTTCTGTCGGGTATGATTAAAGCCTACCCCTGACAGCAGAGGCCCGGGGCTGTCCTTGGTCCACTTCGTGCCCCCCACGGTGTGCGCAGGCTAAATATCACACTTCGTCACTTCAGGGAATCCGAACCATGGGGACAGGTTATCTTTATTTCGTAGAGGGAAAAGCAGATTCTCAAAGGGATTAGTTCAGTTTTCCCAAGGACACATGGCCAGTGAGTGGGGGACGGAGGTCCCCCCGCTGGCTGACTGTGGAGTCCCTGTGTCTCAGGGTGCGTTTCGGGACCTGCCATGCTACCACGTTGTCTAGGGCCTGCTGTACAGAGCCCGGGCTGCAGACCAGCAGCACTGGCATCTCCACGAACCCCTGGCAATACAGACGCTCAGGTGCCACCTGGAATCAGAATCCTCATTTTACTAAGATTCCAAGGTGATCTGTATGCACAGGGACGTTTGGGAAGCACATCGATAGGGCATAATTTGCAGTTATGAAATAAAGTCCTACAGAGCGTGAAAGAACTTTCTAAAACATGTAGGATAGGTGAAGAAGGTCTGGGATCGGTCAGGTAGGCCATCTAGAAGACACCAGACAGAAGGGATGGAAGACAACATGCCACGAACAGCAGAGCGGGATTTCTCTGCACTAAGTGTCAGACTGGATGGGTTCATCGAGGACCGAGTAGGACAAAGGAAAAACGACATCCAGAGACACTGGATAAACAGAAGACACGTTTCAGAACACTTAGGATGAGGAAAAACCTGGTAAAACTTCCAGAGAGAAGAAACAGATTTACTAGGGAATGAGAAGCAGGGGTATATGTCACAAGAAGAAATGGAATCATCAAAAACGTCTGAGGGAAAAGATACTTGAAGCCAGCGTTTCGTACCCAGTGAATCCTTTATTCAAAGACAAGAACAAAAGAAACTTATTTTCAAACACAGTCGATTCAGTTAGATTCTTCGTGGCAGACCCCAGGCTGTCTCTCGAGGGTAAGCAGAAAAGGGCTCCTTCTCAGCCGCAGGCCACCCGGCCAGGAAGGAGGCAGCCAGAGGGGGGCTCGGACTCACAGTGTGGGGGGAGCTGTGGAGAGGATCCTGGAGACACCCCTCAGTGTCATCCCTCACCCCGCCCACGCTGTCCTTGGCAGCTGCTCCCACTCTGCTGTTAGGTCTCTCCTTCAGCCCTGGGGCCTAGGAGGCCAATGAAGTGCTCCATTCTGTGCAACCAGCTCGCAGGAGGACTGGGTGGCTGCCAGTGGGTGAATCAAATGTCAGCTGGCCTTACAGGGTGAGAGACGATCTGTTCTAGCTGTTCTTGGACGCCAAAAAGAGCTGTTCTGTAGCATACCCGGCTCTCAAGGAGCTGGGGAAAGCCCGCTGAATGCCAGTTTACTACAGGGTCGGGACTGTGCCACTTATCTATCAGTAGGCACAAGAGCAATCATTTTCTTAGCATTTAGGATAAGATTTTCTGAAGAACACTGCCTTAGATGAAAAAAAGTAGGAAACAGATATATGTATATAACACTCAGTGCTTAGAATATGAATCAAAATTCATAGCCTCTGGATTTTGGTACTAACCTAAGAGGGATACTGGAAAATATCCAATAGACTCCTTAGCCTCTTTATTTCAGATTACCTTTTAAGCCTTAAGGATTTAATTCTTTGTAAATTGTATTTTCAATTTTTATAGATTTTTTTAAAAAATGAAAATGTTACTTAAGGAATATATGAATAAAATACGTTCAGATACAAATACTCAAGCAATAACTTAATTTTAAAGGAAAAAGGAAAAATCAATCATAACCCACTATTCAATAAATTTATTCCTAGGTTTACTTTATGATCTTTCCTGATGATCATATATAGGTAGGGAGAAAGGAAGAGAAATTTAAAAATGTATTTGTGGATGCATTTTTCTATATTTACAAAATGAGATCACACTACACACATTGCATTTATAGCATATACATGCATATATCTTTTTTCATCTCACTATATCATGACATCATTCCATGTTAATATATACATGTAAATCATATTCCATCATATGAATGTATAAGGATGTATTTAAGGATGTATTGGTGGGTATTTGAAATATTTCTCACTTGGTGCTATTGTAAACAATAAGATTATTATGAATTGAATTATATGTCACTCCCACTCCTACACACACAGATTCATGTGTTAAAGACTTAACCCCCAATGTGACTATTTTGAAGGAGAGAGCTCTAAGGATATATCAGGTCATGAGGGTAGGGGTCTAATCCTGTAGGACTGCTGTCCTTAAGAGGAGGAAGTACAGAGATTTGTCCATTTCCATGTGTGCATAGAGGAAAGGACAATGCGAAGACACAGACAAAGTGAGCATCTCAAGCAAAGGAGAACAACCTAAGAAACCACCAAATGGCCATCATCCTGACAAAAATTTCTGGTCTTCAGAACTGTGAGAAATCAATTTCTGTTGTTTAACCATCCAGCCAGTGGTATTTTGTTTTAGTGGCCCTAGTGAACTAGGACCAGAGCCATCCTCATGGGTGTGAGGTAGTATCTCATTGTGGTCTTCATATGCACTTACTTGCCTTTTTCTAATAATTAGGAATGTTAAGTAAGCCTCTACGGCACAAATTTTTAAGGCTTCTGATTTATACTGCCAATTGTTCTTCACAAATGTTTTACCAACTAAAACTCTTACCAAATGGTGGCTTATTTGCTCTCTCCAAAATCCACAGGTTATATTTATCATATAACTTTGAAGAAAACGCTGATCACATATAAGGAGAATGTTGCTGCAAGCCCCTCTTATTGCAGTATAAGGTCCTACATTTCTTCAGTATTATACATGGATTTAGCACGCTTGGCACTAAAAAGATATACTTATTGAATTGAAAGTTACATTTTTAACAGACAACGGACTTTTAAAAGAGTATATGAGATTAAATATCGGATTTTATTCTTTTATATCTGCATTTTCTCTGCCTCTCCTAACTCCTGCTACCTCTAATTCCCAAGGATTCCATGTGGTCTCCCATCCCCCTGTAGACTCCTTGATGATATCTGTTTACTTACTGAATTCCTAATTCATTTCATTTTCCTTCTATTGACATAGTCAATATATACCAGTTATTCCTTTATAAGGAAGAAAGAAAAGGAGAGCAGAAAATGCTTCAAGTATATTTAAAAGAATACAAAGCCCTTAAAAAAAAAAAAAAAAAACAAAGCCCTAAATTCCACATTTAGCAGGGCACCTGACTGGCTCAGTTGGTAGAGCATGGGGCTCTTGGTCTCGGGATTGTGAGTTTGAGCCCTATGTTGGATATCAAGATTACTTAAAATAAAAAATCTTTAAAAATGAATAAATAAATAAATAAATTCCTCATTTAGAGATAAGGTTAAAATGCAATTAACTAGGATCAAGATCATACAGTGTTGGTGAGTTGTTTTCACCAAGCACATATTTCAGATCTTTTTCTCTTTAATTTGAGAAGGATTCAAACAAAAAAATGTGTACCTGAAAGGAAAGAGTAGTATACGTCTCTGGAAGAAGAAACAGCAACATAAATTAGAGCAATTGCATAGCTGCAGATTAGCTTTTTCCAGCTTCACAATCAGGCCCTTGTTAGTGTCATTATTACTCCGGTCAAAAACAGAAAACAAAAGAGAGAAAGCCTTCTAGTCCTACCCACTGAGTATATCCATCCAAAAGCAGGGTAAAGGAAAGTTCAAGAAAAGGATCAAACCTGAATTTTCTAGAACACTGAAAGGTATTGATAGGATTAAAGAAGAAAGACTTAGGCAGGCCTGGCTAGAAACTATACTCAATTAGAGAACTTCTCTAAACTTTAGTTTCTTGCAAAACAGAGCTAATAATATAGCTCACAAGGCTGACAGATGCTTCAGAGCTTAGTCTGTGCTTAGGATACAGCCTTGGATCAGTTAGTTATTGATGTATAACAAAGATATCCCAAATTCAGTGGCATGACAGCAGTGAGCTTCACCCTCATTCACATAGGTCTAGAGTTGACTAAGGTGATAACTGGAAGGTGCCAGGTGCCAGGGAGCTGAGCACATGTCTGATGCATGTCTCCCTTCTCCTGGCACCAGTGAGCTCCCCAGGGCATGTTCTTATGACCATGACAGAAGCAGAGCTGAGCATCTGCCTTCGGCTCAGGGGATGATCCTGGAGTCCTGGAATCGAGTCCACATCAGGCTCCCCACAGGGAGCCTACTTCTCCCTTTGCCTGTGTCTCTCCTGAATAAATAAATAAAATCCTTTTTTTTTTTAAAGGGGGGAGTGTAGTAGAGCATGTCAATGAATTCTTGGGCCATCATTCAAGAAATTCTTCTGCCCCTCCCCCTGCTAGTGTGTGCTCACTCTGTCTCTCTCAAATGAATAAAATATCTTAAAGAAAACTTAAAAAGAAAATTTCATTTGTGTTATAAATAACATGATCGATCTACCTATAAGAGAGCAAAATATGATCACATGTAGATGCACTTCCTGTTACAGGATTTCCTCATGAACCTATAGCAGGAGACCAGTCTAGGAGGCATCATGGAACTATGAAAATTTGATTTACTTCAGATTGGTAGATCAGGTTTGTGGGAGAATTGACAGGCAGATGCTCTTGAGCTCATGGGCTCGAAGATTTCCCTTTAATATACACAACCTTATTCTTCCCATATCATCTCAGTCATTGTTCTTACCAGAAACTGTACCTTAACTACAGGTCCCCTACTGACAAAGACATCTTTTGCTTTGTGAATCACATCTGTGTCATTTTGTTGATAAAATCATTCTGCTTTTACCATAGTGCAGAATCTCTTTTAACATATTGCCCATCCTAAATTCCTCCCTGATTTTAGTATAGTAAATTTTCCTCCTAACAGTACTGCCTAGCCCTTCCTCATTATGTATTACACGTGTCCTTCTAAAATTTTTCTCTCTTTTTATATGGAGCTAACATCTAAGTTTTCTACATTCTTCTTCCATGATTGGTATTACATTAAAATCAAAATATATGCCATTACCATTGCAAACTGTACTGAAATATAGCCCATTGCATGAACTGTCAGTTACTAGTTTATGTCACAGTTCACAGTTGATGTCACTCACATTTTTTACTGACAAAATTTTCCCACAAGAGGTCTCTGAGAAATCAAGATGAAAAAACTGGAAAAATATTTTAGATATTGTGTCAGGGGAGCATTAGAAGGGATCAAAGAGTCTAGGCTTATTTGATATAACAGTTCGAACATGCAAAACACCAAATTCAAAAACTGACATGTCAGTATTGGGGGAGTGTAGAAGAAAGAGGCCAAGAAAGCAAATCTAGAAGAAAACTTTGTTTATAACGGACAACAAGGTAGACCCAGGTGAGTCAGGACAACTAAGTGAAGCTTAATTTATCAACATTGACAGTGGCTATAAGAAGACAATTTAGGTTTAAAAAAAAGATGACTTATAGGTGCTTTATGTGGTTATGCACAGTTGCTTACAGTACTGGTTTATTTTACCTAATAGTCAAGTTTTATGAAATATCATTAAAATGAAGATGTTTGAACTAAAAAAGATTTCACTGTGCAAAACATTTATGGAGTGTCAAGACACAATTATTTGTAGTGAGATATATTTAAGTATATTACTGGAAACAATATCATTATTGGATTATTGGCTGCTATATGGGGAGATTCAGAATGAGTTGAAGCTGTTGGCAATGTTAAATGAGATTTCCTATTTTTCTTATTTTAATAACACCAGTAGGGCTCGTTTCTTATCTCGGGGGCTGGCAACAAATAATTGATAGAAAAGAAGACTGCCACCAGGCTGCTCGGGTCCTAAAGTGCTGCTGCAGATGGTCTGAAGCATTTTAGGACCATCTCTTTATTCAGACCAAATCCTCTTTATTATGTTGTGTGCTCTGTCATAAATGCTAACACTGAATTTCTTTTTGTTTGCTGACAACATGCCAGCTAAGCACTGTGCAGTGTTCCAGGGAAAACATATTTTCTTTGAAGTATTTGCTTTATGATTTTTCAAAGGTTTGCCTTGTTGCTAGCTACCTCTTCTGTATCTCAAGTGTGTGTGTGTGTGTGTATGTGTGTGTATGTGTGTGTATGTGTGTGTGTGGTCTAGAATTGAAGAATTAAACAAAAAAAATCTACAACAAAATCCTGATCACTGTTTGGGCACTAACTGGGTTTCACACATTCAACTATCCTAGTAGGTAATGAACTAAGAATTTATTTATTTACTAGAGAGAGAGAGAGAGAGAGAGAGAGAGAGAAAGAGCGCTTGCACATAGGAGTGCGCACACCCAGGAGCTGGGGGAGAGGCAGAGGGGGAGGCAGAGGGACAAGAGGACTCCGCATGGAGTGTGAAGACTGACTTTGGGCTAGATCTCAGAACCCTGAGATCATGACTGGAGTCAAAATCAAGAGTGGGATGCTTAACCTACTGCGCAACCCAGGCACCCCAGTAATGAACAGTTTATGAAACATTGTCAAGACACTTTCATCATTCCTTGAAGATGTCCAAGCTGTTTATGTGCGGGCAAGTAGAGGCTCTCAGTTATTGACTACATTAAGCAGGAGACAAAATGGCATGGGGATTTTTTTTGGACATACAGGATTTCAACATCTCAGGAGTTTATATGTGAGCCTGACAAATATAAAGGAATATTCTGAGTAAAATGTGTAATTATTGCAAAAAATCCTGAGAACCCTGCCATCATTCACTGTGGTTAGCCCCATAAAGTCTATTACCCTGTATTTTGTTTTACATAGCTTATATCCCAAATTATAAGGTAACTACACGTGATATTCTTCGACTAAATAATTACCATAACCATTAGTAGAGGCATTTACATGCCCTAAGTGGCTCCATCTTTCACACAGTTCTTCTTCATTAAGTGTTTTGATGATGATGCTACTGACTGTATCTTTTTGTTGAGGGTAAGTGGAAATTTGACAGTTTTCTCTTTCAGCAGTCCTTAGAGCCCTAGGGATTTGATTTTTTTCTACTATGTCGAAGACGAGTTTTTAGTTCTAAATTCTGTGATTCACATGTAAAATTCTTCCCATCTCTGTCCCTTGTGAATTTTCCATTTGGTGTGAAATGAGAAAGCTGAAGTAAATGCTACTAGTAGAATGGTAGTTTAAAATAATCGTTGTTTTTGGCTACACTGTAAACTCCTCTTAAAGTCCTCTCTGTCCTCACTACAATGTCCTCCTAATGCACCTGCAGTGCTCCTGGGTTTTTCTCCCAGGGTCATGGCTACAGCCTCTTCCCCGTTTTTCTCCCTCAGTTTCACTCTAACGTATTCAATTTTCTTTTCAAATGCCACTTCCTCAGAGAAGAATGCTCTGGTCTCCCCATGGAGAACAACACCTCATCACTCTCTCTGTTCTATTATCTGGCTTTATTTCCCCTTGAAACACGTATCTGTCATTACTTGAAAATATGTTTATTGACTCTTTCCCCTTTACTTTGTAGATTCCAGTGGTTCATAGATTTGTTCCCTGCTGTACTTGGATACCTAGGAAAGTCCCTGGCCTACAGTAGATCCTTACACAACATTCCTAATAAAGGAATAAATGTTGGTACTGAAAGAGGACTTCAACTACCCCCATTTTGGCCTCCATCTGCACTTTTTTTTTTTCTTTTTTAAGATTTGAGAGAGAGTGAGGCAAGAGAAAGAGCATGAGTGTGTGTGGAGGGGGTGTCAGAACAAGAAGGAGAAGTAGGCCCCCAACTGAACAGGAAGCCCCATCCGAGGATTAATCCCAGGATTCCAGATCAACCCGATGGAAGGCAGTCGCTTAACCCACTGAGTCGCCCAGACACCCCCACCCCCCTGCACTTTCTGATTAAGTTCTTTTCAGCTTTAGTTTTAACTCAGGCAAAAGACCCTGCAGGCAAAGCATCCCTTTTTTGGGAATCAAAACTACTCCCTCAAGCAATAGGGACTGGCCTAATACCAATAAGACCCCATGGGATTGACTTTAACACAATGATCAGCCTGACCTTTACTGCCCACCTGCTCTTACCCACTGACCTTTGTCCCACATCTTCTTTATACAAACCAGAGAAGTACTTTCTGCACTTCAGAGACTTTTTGAGACGTTAGTCAGCTGTCTTTCCAATATTGACCTCACTGAAATAATTTTCTTTCTTGTTTCACCACCACTTGTCTCTCTGGCTTTGAATTTTGTCAAGGCCAATGACTGATCCTCCTCTGTTTGGAACCCTCAGAGCCAGGTGCTCTTGCACCCTTGGGCCTCATTGACAGTAGGTCTTAATGGCTTACCACACTTGTATTTTAATGAAAATTCTAAAATACACTGTGCACATACATTAGGTCACACACACAACAAAACTAGGTTCTGCTCAAAATGGTAGCCTAAGAGGTAAACTCAACTCCTTCCACAAATACACCAAAGCTACACTACATTTGGAACAAATGCCTCTGGGAAAAAAAAAAAAAAGACAAACAAAACAAAACCCCAAATGCTAATTACTCCTAAGCACAGGGCAAATGGAGGTCTACACTGACCTCCTTCCAACATACGGAGGTAGGAGACACTAGGACACCATCAGCCTGGCAGTTGACCTCACCCCTGGCGCAGTGATAGGGCGGGAACTCGAAACCCAGAGCTTCTCCCAGAGGAGCCAAGGGTTCAAACCCCACAGGGGGCACCCCCAGCTTTAAGACCAGAACCTGGGAGAGGAACCTGGAAAACCATCTAGCTCTGAAAACCAATGGCGCTCATGTCCCCAAGATCCACTCGGCTACAGAGACTGCTTGTGCCCCCCGACCCCCCTGTGCAGAGGCCGCCAGTCTAGGGGTGCCGCATGGCGCGTGGGAAGGTTGGCCTGCGGGGTAGGCATCTCCCTGAACACGCACGAGGCCCTCTGCTGGGATGGAGACTGGGGGGGGGCGGGGGGCTCCCCTTGGGCTCTTGCTACAGCTGCGGGATGCTATCTTTTTTTTTTTTTTTTTTTAACTCCAGGCTTTTTTCTTTCTTCCCTTTTTTTCTTTCTTTTTTGTTTCCTGGCAGATACCATCTCTGTGCCCTCTCTCTCTGTCTTGCTTTAGCTGGCAGATACCATTTTGTTGTTGTTTCTTTTTTGAACTCTAGGTTTTTCTTTCTGTCCCCCCCCCCCCTTTATAAATGTTCCTTTCCCAGCAGGTGCCAGCTCCGCGCCCTCCGTCTGCCTTGCTCGGCCCCGGTGGCATCTCTGTGCCCTCCTCCCTCCGCCACTGTCCCCTGGGGGGCAGCCAGTAGGCTCAGGTGCCACGGTTTTTGGGGCTTCTGCGAGGGGCGACCTCTGCATCGCCCCGCTCCCGTGGTCAGTGGGGCTTATGCTCGGGCATCCTGCAGGATTCCAATCAACAGGGAAAGGGTTCTTAGACGGGCTACCATCTGCAGGGCTCAGCAACAGGCAACAGACCCAGCAGGTCAGCCTTTCTGTGAAAGAGGCCTATCAGCTCTTCATCATTACAGCTGCAGCTTGAGGGCGAGGCTTCTCATGAAATACATATGTAAGGGCCACCTGCAGCCCTTTCCAGAGACCTTGGAGGGTGGGTGCTATCTCCGTGCTGTCTTGCTGCTGCACTCCAGCCTGCCAGGATTTCCCAGAGTGCAGCTTTTATGCATGCCTGGTGTGCTGGTCTTTGCTGCTGCCACCCCAGGAATATCCTTGGTGACCTGGGCTTGGTGGCCAGGGGGGACTCGGCATTTCCCGATCTCACAGGACTGTAGTAACCAGAGAGTTCGTGGTAGGTTGCCACTTCCAGGGCATTGTGAGGACAGCAGACTGAGACTCACCCTTAGTCTTTCCGTGAGGGAGTCCTATTGGTTGTCCTGGAGCTTTAGCAGGACAATAGCCTTGGCATATCTAGGGGACTATGAATGTACTTTGTGGGAATGTAGGCTGGCGCATGCCATCTTTGTGTTCTCCCTCTACGTCACTACAGCGCACTGGTATCTCCCAGACAGGAGCTTATAATTTACATAGTGTTCTGCTAAGTATATGGCCCTTTCATCTTATGTTGTTCACCAGCCTCATTGTCTTAATGAATGGAGTGATCATACCTGCTTTTCTTTCTACAATTTAAATCTCTTCATGATTTAAGATATTTATTGGAATAATTTTTGTAGAACTATTGCCAATTTGCTGAATCTCTATGTAGGGGAGGAAAAGGTTTCTTTTTCCTCTACCCTCTTGAGGTTCTCCAGGTAGGACCCTGCAAATTAGACTGACAGAAGATGAACAAGAGAAAGAGAAATAGAAAATTGTGCATTGCACATATACATGGGAGTTCTCATTGATGAATAACTCAAAGGAGTGGTTAGAACTTGGACTTATGCAGTATCTTAATAGAACAATAAAGTTTTAGAGAAGTGACAGGACAAAGGAAAGAGACTGAGTTTCGAGGCTGGGGATTGTGGGAAGGTAAATGTGTGGGGGAACTAATGGGCAATAAAGCCTGGTAAGTAAAGTTTGAGATGTTGATTCCTGTAGTGAATCTCTGGGCTGATAAGGGTCTAGAGTTGTCACTGGTGACTAAATTGTGTCCTTCCTGGTAGAAAAGGGGGGAGGAACAACTTGACAAATTTATGTCCTACTCTTAAGCAAATGGGGAAGGGCCAAGAGCTTTATGTGTATGTATTTTTCTCAATTGCATTCAGGCTAAAATTTTCTTTGTGCTAATGTGGCATATTTTGTTACCCATTGCCTATTATCTCAATTCACTATTTTTATGAAGCTCCAAAACCCTTTGTCATAAGATGAATACTTCCTCATCTTCAAAGAGGGGAGGAGCAAGATGGCGAAGAGTAGGGTCCCCAAATCACCTGTCTCCACCAAATTACCTAGAAAACCTTCAAATTATCCTGAAAATCTATCAATTCGGCCTGAGATTTAAAGAGAGAACACCTGGAACGCTACAGTGAGAAGAGTTCGCGCTTCTATCAAGGTAGGAAGACGGGGAAAAAGAAATAAAGAAACAAAGGCCTCCAAGGGGGAGGGGCCCCGCGAGGAGCCGGGCTGAGGCCGGGGCGAGTGTCCCCAGGACAGGAGAGCCCCGTCCCGGAGGAGCAGGAGCTGCACCGACCTTCCCGGGCGGAAAGGGGCTCGCAGGGAGGTGGAGCAGGACCCAGGAGGGCGGGGATGCCCTCGGGCTCCCGGGACAGTAACAGACACCTGCGCCCCGGGAGATGCGCCGAGCTCCCTAAGGGCTGCAGCGCGCACGGCGGGACCCGGCGGGACCCGGAGCAGCTCGGGGGGCTCGGGCAGAGGAAGAGGCTCCGTGCGGAGGGGGCTGCGCGGTTCCAGGAGCAGCTCGGGGGGCGCTCGGGCGGCGGCTCCGCGGAGGGGGCTGCGCGGCCCGGGAGCGCGAATCCACCAGCGCAGGCTCCGGAGCACAGGGCGCCGGGACACAGCCCAGGATACCGCCTCCCCCGGGACAGGCAGAGGCCGGGAGGGCCCAGGACAGCGAGGACGCTCCTGCCCCAGCTGAGCAGATCAGCGGCCCCGCCCTGGGGCCTCCAGGCCCTGCAGACGGAGAGCTCCGGGGTTACTGCGGGGCTGACTCCAGGGCTGGAGAGCTGGACCCGCCACTAGGGCTGTTGCTCCTGGGGCCTCACGGGGTAAACAACCCCCACTGAGCCCTGCACCAGGCAGGGGCAGAGCAGCTCCCCCAACTGCTAACACCTGAAAATCAGCACAACAGGCCCCTCCCCCAGAAGACCAGCTAGACGGACAAGTTCCAGGGGAAGCCAAGGGACTTAAAGTACACAGAATCAGAAGATACTCCCCCGTGGATTTTTTTTTTTTCTTTTTGATTTCTGATTGCTTCCCCCACCTTTTTTTCACCTTTCTTTTTCTTTCTCTTTTTCTTCTTCTTTTTTTTTTTTTTTCGTTTTTTTTTCTTCCCTTTTTTTTCTCTTTCTCTTTTCTTTCCTTCTTTCTCTCCTCTCTTTTTCTCTTTTTCCCAATACAACTTGCTTTTGGCCACTCTGCACTGAGCAAAATGACTAGAAGGAAAACCTCACCTCAAAAGAAAGAATCAGAAACAGTCCTCTCTCCACAGAGTTACAAAATCTCGATTACAATTCAATGTCAGAAAGCCAATTCAGAAGCACTATTATACAGCTACTGGTGGCTCTAGAAAAAAGTATAAAGGACTCAAGAGACTTCATGACTGCAGAATTTAGAGCTAATCAGGCAGAAATTAAAAATCAATTGAATGAGATGCAATCCAAACTAGAAGTCCTAACGACGAGGGTTAACGAGGTGGAAGAACAAGTGAGTGACATAGAAGACAAGTTGATAGCAAAGAGGGAAACTGAGGAAAAAAGAGACAAACAATTAAAAGACCATGAGGATAGATTAAGGGAAATAAACGACAGCCTGAGAAAGAAAAACCTACGTTTAATTGGGGTTCCCGAGGGCGCCGAAAGGGACAGAGGGCCAGAATATGTATTTGAACAAATTCTAGCTGAAAACTTTCCTAATCTGGGAAGGGAAACAGGCATTCAGATCCAGGAAATAGAGAGATCCCCCCCTAAAATCAATAAAAATCGTTCAACACCTCGACATTTAATAGTGAAGCTTGCAAATTCCAAAGATAAAGAGATGATCCTTAAAGCAGCAAGAGACAAGAAATCCCTGACTTTTATGGGGAGGAGTATTAGGGTAACAGCAGACCTCTCCACAGAGACCTGGCAGGCCAGAAAGGGCTGGCAGGATATATTCAGGGTCCTAAATGAAAAGAACATGCAACCAAGAATACTTTATCCAGCAAGGCTCTCATTCAAAATGGAAGGAGAGATAAAGAGCTTCCAAGACAGGCAGCAACTAAAAGAATATGTGACCTCCAAACCAGCTCTGCAAGAAATTTTAAGGGGGACTCTTAAAATTCCCCTTTAAGAAGAAGTTCAGTGGAACAGTCCACAAAAACAAGGACTGAATAGATAACATGATGACACTAAACTCATATCTCTCAATAGTAACTCTGAATGTGAACGGGCTTAATGACCCCATCAAAAGGCGCAGGGTTTCAGACTGGATAAAAAAGCAGGACCCATCTATTTGCTGTCTACAAGAGACTCATTTTAGACAGAAGGACACCTACAGCCTGAAAATAAAAGGTTGGAGAACCATTTACCATTCGAATGGTCCTCAAAAGAAAGCAGGGGTAGCCATCCTTATATCAGATAAACTAAAATTTACCCCAAAGACTGTAGTGAGAGATGAAGAGGGACACTATATCATACTTAAAGGATCTATTCAACAAGAGGACTTAACAATCCTCAATATATATGCCCCGAATGTGGGAGCTGCCAAATATATAAATCAATTATTAACCAAAGTGAAGAAATACTTAGATAATAATACACTTCCTCATCTTCAACAAACTTTTCCATTTATATGTCTCTTTATGTTTCATAACTACATCTGTGAAATTTCCCACACAAAAAAATCCACTTAAATTATAATCTAGTTTATTTAGTACCCTTTATTGATAATCCAAAAATAATACTTCAGTGAAGGGCTATGTCAAATTTCAGGAAAAATTATTGTCTTTGTTACTCATATAAATTTACTCTTTATTTTCTAGTTACAATTTATTGCAGTTTTTAACATCTAGCTGAGCTTAGAATTTCTAGCTCCTTTTTTCTTTTTCTTTAAAAGAAATCCTGTCCTAATAGGATGTTTCTGTAACTTGAATCTATCTGAGTGTAAAAAATTACTCAGAACAATATAAACATAAGCACTTTCCATTAAGAATTTCACTCAAAAGTGTTTTTCATTTAATAAAAGCTAGTGAAGAGATACCACAAGAAAGAAAGCAAATAACTCTTTATTCTTTCTTATTCCCACAAATGATTTCATTATTTATTTAATTACATAATGTCTTTCTCCGTCTTTGAAGTATTATACTTGAGGATAAAAGTGTTATTTTTATCTATCTTTAACATTTTTCTTTAAGTAAATAAGCTTTATGGCTAAAACTCATGACCCTGAGGTCAAGAATCCCATGCTCCACCAACTGAGCCAGTCAAGAGCCCCAAGGATAGAGGTTTTATGATACTATTCTTTGTAGTGTTATCTTGCCAAAATAATAAGTTTTATGAGATATAATGTGATTGTATTTGTATTCAGCCCTGATATTTGCTTTCTCTCTGTACTCCATTAGAATGTGAGTCAAATCATGATTTCCACTTAGATCCAAAGTAATACAAATTGAGTTACTTGAAACACGGCCTTGCTTTGTGAGTATGTTTTAATTTTGGAACTCAGGCTGACAGAATGTTTCTTTGGTCATTTATCTGTACATAATTCTGAGTACAAAGTTAACATCCATGGAAGTTAGACATACCTCATCTCAACTTCAGTGCTCTAAATTAAATACTTTTATGTTAATCAACCTTTAGGTAAATATTTAACTGTAAAATCAATTCCCAGTTTTTTCTTTGTTCATCAAATAAAGCAAAGGCAACATTAATGTGAGTTCATGAGTGCTCATTTACATTTTATTTTCCTTCCTATTTTCAACTCATGGCCTGCTTTGGCCCTCAGTTATCCTGCTTTGTCCAGCAAAAATCAACGGGACTGTTTTCCACAATTCAATTTGCCTTTGGGATGTCAGCCAATGCTTTTCTGAGAAAAGTGACCTGATGACAGTTCTACTGGCCTTGTTTTATTTTTGAAACAGAAAAATAGCTAGTTTCCATCTTTCTTTAATTTTTCTTTTCACAGGTGAGAATGCTAAATGACAGCTGTGTGGACCAAGTTCAGCTTTTCACATCAAGAGAACTGACTAATGGGGCATGTGATAAAAGTGTTGCTACCATTTGAGCATCACAATAGTTTCACTTCTCCAAAAGACATCAAAACAAGCATGAAACTTGAAAACTAGAAACCAAAGGATCCTTCGTCATTTTGTTTAACAGGTACATTAACCCCAAATTCTTAAATATTTTTTTAACAACTGGGCTCAGAAAGAAAAGCATCCATCAGAGTCCAAAAGACAAGAGTCAGAGTTTATAAACAACTGTGGCCACAATCTAAAGTACTTATCGATTTGAGGTTTGTGACAGACCTGCTGGTCCTTTGTTTCATACCCTCATAGTAATCACTATTATGATTGTTCTCAATATACAGTTTCCATGATGACTAGTAAAATAAAAGGAATAATTTCTTTTTGAAAAATATAGAAGTAGCATTTTACTTAATTTTTTTAATTAATTAATTAATTAATTAATCATTTTTTTAAGTAGGCGCCATACCCAACGTGGGGCTTTTTTTTTTTTTAAAGATTTTATTTATTTATTCATGAGGGACACACAGAGAGAGAGATGCAGAGACATAGGCAAAGGGAGAAGCAGGCTCCATGCAGAAAGCCTGATGTGGGACTCAATCCCAGAATCCCAGAATTCTAGGATCAAGCCCTGAACCAAAGGCAGATGCTCAACTGCTGAGCCACCCAGCCATCCCCCAACATGGGGCTTGACCTCATAACCCTGAGATCAAGAGTTGGCTCACTCCACTGACTGAGCCAGCTAGGCACCACCCCCCCAAGTAATAACTTTTTATATCTACCTTTACAGGTCCATTTTAATGCACTCTTCAGTACATACTTTCATTTAATTCTCACATCAAACCTATGCAGTAGATATCCCATTTTACTGATGAATGGACTGAGTCTTGGAAGAGTTCAGAAACTTGACCTCTGATCACATAGCTAGTAAATGGCCAAGCTAATATTTGAACTACGGTCAATCTGATTTCAGAGTCTTATCTTAACATGTACATATTCTTATATATCTATACTATTTCTAATATAATGTCTATATTATTTTAAAGAAGAGTTGCCTGAAACTTGAAATCAGTAGCATCAGTTTAGAGTTTTCTTTGATTTGATAATTTATTTTTAGCTCCATTTGTTCATTTTGATTGTACTGCCTAAATGTCCGTATTTGAGGAATCAAAATAATTATATAAATGGGATGCATGGGTTGAATGTGTAAGTGGGAAATTCTATTTGTTCTTCATGGAGATCTTGGCAGACATTTTAAGGAAAAATAATCTGATAATCTCCATGACAAAGGCAAGGTGTATCATTTAACTTATAGAGTGATAGTACCCATTCTTATACATGAAGTCCTATGTTAGCATTTGAAATGTGCTTCAGTGAGGCATATAAGGCTCCTTTGTCCACTGCCCAGAGATAACCATATGGATCATTTTGTGTCCATCTACAAAAATCTCAATTGTCGTTCTCAGAGATTCCAAATTATCCTCTTGAAAATATATACCAGTTTTCTCTTTCTAGTAGGATGTAGAACAATTCCCTAAACAATCACAATCAATCAATCAATCAATCAATATCATATTTTTTTACTATTTGTTTTAGAGCTGTGGACAAATGTCTATAGCTTTAGGGGATGCCTGGGTGACTCAGCTGAGTGTCCAGCTTTTGATTTTGGCTCAGATCATGATCTCAAGCCCCTTGTAAGGCTCTGTGCAGCGCATAGAATCTGCTTAAGATTTTCTCTCTCTCTCTCTCTCTCTCTCTCTCTCTCTCTCTCCCCCAGCCCTGCATGCATTCTCTCTCCTTCTCAAAAACAAAAACAAATGTCTGTAGTTTTAGGGAAGTAACCTAAAAAGACAGATTCACAGAGATCACTGTTTCAATTATACAGAAGTTCTCTGACATACATACATTTAGGAGCAAGAACCTCTCTTCCCTAAGACCTTCCTTTGAAGTTTTCTGTGCTCTATCACTAAACATTCCAACCCTACCACCTGTTTGCTTCCTGAACTCTGGGCTTCTGGGCTTCAAAATTTCTTAAGTGATATATACATAGTCTTTGCATTAGCACCAGCATCACCTGAGGTATTTTATAAAAACATATATACTTGGGTTTCTCTCCTGAACTACAGAATAGAATCTCTGTGCATGATGGAGGTACTTAAATTAGCGTTCAGATGTTTCTAATGCAGACTAGAGTTCCCAAATCAGCTATGTTGCATTGAAGGTCTTGAAATTGCAGACAAATTGTATCATGCACCTGAGATTTTTATGTGATCAAGATTTTGTGGGAAGAGAGAAAATATTCAGACCAATGAAGAAAATAGAAAAATTTCAGCACTGAGCCTTCTCTAAATCTCACTTTCTCAAATTTATAATAAAGAAATATGAAGGATGTTTGGGTGTTATATGTGTAATGTACATAAAGCATGGAGTATTACCCATAGTAAGTGTTAATAAGTTGTTCCTTTGTGATATTCATTCATTCATTCATTCATTCATTCATTCATTCAACTAGTTTTTAAAGTAATCTGTATTTAACATAGGAAATACTCTGAGATCAAGAGTTGCATAGTCTACCAACCTAGCTAGGCAGGCACCCTGTGATTTTTAAGTGCCTGTAATAGTCAAGCCCTATGTTAAGTACAAAGATGACAAAGATGAGCTAAAGCAGACAGGGCTTCCTCTCACAGGGCACAGAGAATGTTGGCATAAACAGATAATACTCAAGTAAATACAAAAATGAATATAAAATAACAACTGAGACAAACACTAGAAAGAGAGACAGATGATGTTAAGGGAATATACATAAGAAGGAATTAAATCTCAGCAGAGAAAATAAACAGTGTCTTTCCCAGAAAAATCCAAAAGAAAAGCAGAAGGCTTGGAGAGTTGGAGTATTATAGGCAAAAAGATCAATTTATGCTTTACAGCCCTGCCTGTGGTTACTCTACATTCCTGTGCTCAGTGAGTTTGCCTCTTAAGTCTTTAGACTTGTTACTCTCTTATAGATGAGAAAACTGAGGCTTAGAAAAGTTAATATGGGCAAAGTTACATGTGTTCTAGCAGATAATGAATTTATAATTAGAAATAATAGAAATAATAGAACCAATAATTAGAAATTGGGTCTGTTTGGACCTTATGGTCTTTCTTTTTCATGTAAATATGAGTGTATTTCAAAGGGCAAATGACACATCTTCTCAAGCTTTGCTTACAGAGGTGTTATAAATGTAGCATTAAATCTATATAGTTGAGAACATGGAGCAAAAAGAAATGAAAATATAGACATTTTCACAATATTAATTCTGCCAATCCATGAGCATGGAATATTTTTCTATCTCTTTGTGTCTTCCTCAATTTCTTTCAGAAGTGTTCTATAATTTTTAGGGTATAGATCCTTTACCTCTTTGGTTAGGTTTATTCCTAGGTATCTTATGCTTTTGGGTGCAATTGTAAATGGGATTGATTCCTTAATTTCTCTTTCTTCAGTTTCATTGTTAGTGTATAGAAATGCCACTGATTTCTGGGCATTGATTTTGTATCCTGCCACGCTACCAAATTGCTGTATGAGTTCTAGCAATCTTGGGGTGGAGACTTTTGGGTTTTCTATGTAGAGTATCAGGTCATCGGCGAAGAGGGAGAGTTTGACTTCTTCTTTGCCAATTTGAATGCCTTTAATGTCTTTTTGTTGTCTGATTGCTGAGAATGTCAATGTTACCCAGGGCAATATACACGTTTAATGCAATCCCTATCAAAATACCATGGACTTTCTTCAGAGAGTTAGAACAAATTATTTTAAGAAGGGGAGGAGGGCGGGGGGTGGGAGTGAATGGGTGACGGGCACTGGGGGTTATTCTGTATGTTGGTAAATTGAACACCAATAAAAAATAAATAAAAAAAAAAGAAAAAAAAAGATTTGTGTGGAATCAGAAAGGACCCCGAATAGCCAGGGGAATTTTAAAAAAGAAAAACCATATCTGGGGGCATCACAATGCCAGATTTCAGGTTGTACTACAAAGCTGTGGTCATCAAGACAGTGTGGTACTGGCACAAAAACAGACACATAGATCAATGGAACAGAATAGAGAATCCAGAAGTGGACCCTGAACTTTATGGGCAACTAATATTCGATAAAGGAGGAAAGACTATCCATTGGAAGAAAGACAGTCTCTTCAATAAATGGTGCTGGGAAAATTGGACATCCACATGCAGAAGAATGAAACTAGACCACTCTCTTGCACCATACACAAAGATAAACTCAAAATGGATGAAAGATCTAAATGTGAGACAAGATTTCATCAAAATCCTAGAGGAGAACACAGGCAACACCCTTTTTGAACTTGGCCACAGTAACTTCTTGCAAGATACATCCACGAAGGCAAAAGAAACAAAAGCAAAAATGAACTATTGGGACTTCATCAAGATACGAAGCTTTTGCACAGCAAAGGATACAGTCAACAAAACTAAAAGACAACCTACAGAATGGGAGAAGATATTTGCAAATGATGTATCAGATAAAGGGCTAGTTTCCAAGATCTATAAAGAACTTATTAAACTCAACAGCAAAGAAACAAACAATCTAATCATGAAATGGGCAAAAGACATGAACAGAAATCTCACAGAGGAAGACATAGACATGGCCAACATGCACATGAGAAAATGCTCTGCATCACTTGCCATCAGGGAAATACAAATCAAAACCACAATGAGATACCACCTCACACCAGTGAGAATGGGGAAAATTAACAAGGCAGGAAACCACAAATGTTGGAGAGGATGTGGAGAAAAGGGGAACCATCTTACACTGTTGGTGGGAATGTGAACTGGTGCAGCCACTCTGGAAAACTGTGTGGAGGTTACTCAAAGAGTTAAAAATAGACCTGCCCTATGACCCAGAAATTGCACTGTTGGGGATTTACCCCAAAGATACAGATGCAATGAAATGCAGGGACACCTGCACCCCAATGTTTATAGCAGCAATGTCCACAATAGCCAAACTGTGGAAGGAGCCTCAGTGTCCATCGAAAGATGAGTGAATAAAGATGTGGTCTATGTATACAATGGAATATTACTCAGCCATTAGAAACGACAAATACCCACCATTTGCTTCAACGTGGATGGAACTGGAGGGTATTATGCTGAGTGAAGTAAGTCAGTCGGAGAAGGACAAACATTGTATGTTCTCATTCATTTGGGGAATATAAATAATAGTGAAAGGTAATATAAGGGAAAGGAGAAGAAATATGTGGGAAATATCAGAAAGGGAGACAGAACGTAAAGACTGCTAACTCTGGGAAACGAACTAAGGGTGGTAGAAGCGGAGGAGTGCGGGGGGTGGGAGTGAATGGGTGACAGGCACTGGGGGTTATTCTGTATGTTGGTAAATTGAACACCAATAAAAAAAAGAAATGAAAATATAAATATGCTTTCTGATTAACAATTTTGCTGTGAGTTGAGAAAAATTGGTATGAACCCCATTGTGGTAGGAATGGCAAAGAGGAAGCATTTGAAATGTCTATTATTTTCCAAAAGAGTAAATCATAATCAATCCTGTATCTCTGGAGAAATTGTAGATGTTAGTGCCACTACTTACTACTAAAGGCTTAAAAGATGAAGATTGATGATTCTTATCACATCCCCAGTTAGATTAATGCAGAAGGCAGATGTATCTTAGAGAATGATGGTAGATTATTATAAACTTAATCAGGTAGTGAATTTAATTATAGTTGCTTTTCTTGATGAGGTCTCCTAAGTCGAGAAAATCATTACAGCCCATTGAATCTGTTATGCAGCCATTAAACTGGTGAATAGTTTTTATCTGTGTCCAGTAAGTAAAAGGTATCAGAATCAGTTTGTTCTTACCTGGCAGGGAAAATAGTACACTCTTACTGTTTTGCCCCAGGGTCTGATCAATTGTCCAGCTTTATGCTACAATTTTGTCTAAATGAAACGTGGTTGTATCACTGTCCTACTGAATGTCATGCTGGTTCACCACATTTATCACATCCTGATGATATGAGGAGAAAGGGAAGTAGAAGAAACCCTGGAAGCCTTGGCAAGACATCTTACCAGGAAAGAAGGATAGAAATCTGGACAATATAGCATCCTGTCACCTCTGAAAAATATCAGGATTTTTTTTCTTCAAAGTGAAAAACAGTTATTCAATGAGCCCATTGAATAACTAAGAAAGAGGTATAAATCTTTGGATGTGTGTGTGTGTGTGTGTGTGGTGTGTGTGTATGCTTTAGAGGTAATGCTTTTTACATCTGTGTATGTTATGTGAACCTGAAGGTTTTCAGAACAAGAGGAGAGCCCTCAAACTGGTCCATTAGTCATGCCACTCTAATGACGTAGCTGATAATGTGATGAAGAAATTGCCTGTGGCAGATTGGGAAGTTGAGTGAAAACAAGTCAAGCTCTAAGACAAATATCTATTATGGGGAAGAAGCAAAATAATTCCCTTTGTTTAAGTAACTGTGGTCACATTAAGAAGTAGCTCTTATCTGCAACTAACTCAGTAGATATCATAGGACCAAGAGAGGGAGTGACCTGCGTTGCCTCTCATAAAATGGTGCTATCATATCTCCATTAAGTTGTGGGTACCCAGCAGCACCCTATCATCAAAATGAATATCAAACCAGCAGATCCTGAAGGCACAAAAAAGTTACCTAAGTATACCTACTTAGTCAAACTCTCAGCGTCCTGCTCCTCCTTATGGCTACACCTTTGTGAACCTACATTCATGGCCACCTGGGGAGTTAATTATGATACTGAGGAAAAGATTCAAATCTTAATTACAAATGGTGCTGCACAATAAATAGTGTTCCTGAAGGACAGTAGGAAGGAAAGTTCTCTAGGTGGGATTAATTCCAAGTACATCATACTATCCTCTTAGTCTGGCAGAAGAAAAGCTTGAGATAAAGAATTATATGACTCGTGTGTTATGACAAAGATTGGCTGAATGACCAGGGTCTTAGAAACAGAAAAATTCAAGGGTTGGAGATAAGAAGGTGTAAGGGAAGGTAAATAGTTTTTGGGTTTTCTAATATCATCCCAGAGTAAGAGAATATTTGGGTCTTATGTGAATTCTTATCAAAAGTGCCCTATTGCAAAGGACAAGCTGACCATTCAATGGATGCTAATCTCATTCTCTTGCCATTGCTTCTTTATTAAATTAGCTCATTCAACCAATCAACAAATATTTACCAAATCCCTGTATATTCTGAGTATTGTTTGAGGAAGTGGAATATAGCAGTAACAAAACAAAAAATGCCCACTGTCTTATGGAAACTTATAAACTTCTAGTGGAGAAGAGAGATATCAAATAAAAATACACATACTATTTTCAGGGGGTAGTAAATGCTAAGAAGAAAAAAAAAGTATCAGTAGGTAGAGAGTAATAAGGTGATATTCTAGATACTATTTAGGGAATTTCACACTAGTAGGCGGTAAATATGTTACAGAGAATTTGGAATAGTGGGAATATACTTGGTTTGTTCTGAAAATAGCAAGGAGGTCAGTTTGACAGCAAGTAAGCAAGGGGGAAAGAGAGGAAGGAGGGGCCTAATCATGTAGAGTCTTATAAAGCTCAATAAAAACTTCAAAGTTTAATTCTGAGATGGGAAGATACTAGAGGATTTCAATTAGAAGAGTAACATGATAGAACTTAGGTTTTAAAAGGATCATTTGGAATGCTGTGGTGGGGAATAGACTGAAGGAGGTGAGAGAGAGAGAAGGAGCCAGGTTAGGAAACTCCTTAGCAGTTCAGGAAAAGAAATAATGGAGTAGGGCACCTGGGGGGCTCAGATAAGTGTCTGCCTTCCGGTCAGGTCATGATCCAAGGGTCCTGGGGTCAAGCCCCACGTCGGGTTCCCTGCTCAGTAGGGACCCTGCTTCTCTCTCTTCCTTCGTCACTCCCCCTGCTTGTGCTCTCTCAGTCTCTTTCTGTCAAACAAATAAAAAAAAATAAAAATAAAAAATCTTTTTTTTTTTAAAAGAAATAATGGATTAAACTAGGGAGATTGTGGGCAAGGTAGTAATAAGTGGTTGGATTCTGAATATACTTTGGAGATAGAGCTGACAGGATTTGCTAATAGCTTGGATATAGGTATAAGAAAAACAGAGGTGTCCAGGATGGTTCCAAAGCTTTTGGTCTGAACAACAGAAGGACAAAGTTGACATTTACTAAGTTAAGGAGGACTTTGTGAGAAATATACTATGGGATAGGAAGAAATAATTTTTGGATGTATTACTTTTGAGATTCCTATTAAATGAGTACGAAGATATTGAGTAGGTAGTTGTATGGTATGGAATTTGGGGAGGTCTGAACTGATGATATAAATTTGGAAATTCCTGGCTTACAGAGGAAAGTTAAAGCCAAGAGAGTAAATGATATCACCTCTAAAGGGAGTGTAGACAGGCAAGAGATATCTCTGATAGAGCCCTGGGGATGGGAGATGAAAAGGATCTAACAAAGAGGAGAAGTAAAATAGGAAGAAAATGGAGAAAATGAGGTTCTAGAGGCCAAAATAAGCCAGGTTTCAAGGAAAAGAACTGAAGAGTGTTGTGAAGGATGCAGTTTAATCACTGACAATTGGATTTGTTCAAATAGAGGCTTTTAGTTGTCTTAAAAAGAACTTGTGAACAAGGCACATGGGTGGCTCAGTCCGTTGAGTGTCTGAATCTTAATTTCGGCTCAGGTCATGAACTCAGGATCCTGAGATCAAACCCCTAGTCAAGCCCTGCCTCTGACTCTACACTCAGCAGAGAGTCTTCTTGAGATTTTCTCCCTCCCTCTCTGCCTCTGCCCCTCTCCCATCTCAAATAAATTAATAAATCTTTTTATTTTTTTATTTTTTTTTAAGATTTTATTTTATTATTTATTCATGATAGTCACAGAGAGAGAGAGAGAGGCAGAGACACAGGCAGAGGGAAAAGCAGGCTCCACGCAGGGAGCCCAACATGGGATTCGATCCTGGGTCTCCAGGATCGCGCCCTGGGCCAAAGGCAGGCGCCAAACCGCTGCGCCACCCGGGGAACCCAATAAATCTTGTTAAAGAAGCTATTTAAATCTGGTGGTGGGTATGAGTGCCAGATTGAGTTAGGTTCAAGAGTGAATTGGAGATGAGAAAGCAAAAATAACTAACATTGAAAGCTCCTTTGAAGAGAATAAATAGATTAATGAAGAAATTGATTGTGATGTCAGGGATGGGAGACTAAGCATGAGCCCCACAACATGTATTTTTCTTCCTAGAAATAGGAACCTGGCTACCTATAACTATTTAGTGATGATCTGCGGTTGGAGGGCCCAGCACTAAGCCTCTGATTTGGTATTAACCCTGAAGAGACATGTCATCCCACTAATCACAAAGTCAAAATCATTTTTCTCTTATGTGTATTTTGGTTAAAAATTCCAATTTAAAGCATCATAGATGGTCTACATCCATTAGAAACAACACATTTTCTATTGCTTAAGAGATAAGGGAGATAATTAATTCTTTTTAAAATTACAACTTAGGAATAAATGAGACTTTCCAAATAGAAATTCATTTTTTTTTAAAGATTTTATTTATTTACTCATGAGAGACAGAGAGACACAGAGAGAGGCTGAGACACAGGCAGAGGGAGAAGAAGGCTCCATGCAGGAAGCCCAATGCGGGACTCGATCCCAGGACTCTAGGATCAGGCCCTGGGCCGAAGGCGGTGCCAAACCGCTGAGCCACCCGGGCTGCCCAGAAATTCATGTTCTAATGGAGAATGAAACTTAGAGTTTTCTGAAATGTCACCAGCTCCAAATTTTACAACTAAAATTAAATTCCATTTTTGTGACAAAGAATATCTAACTTGAAATTTGAAAGTCATCACCTACAATTTTTCTTCTCTCTTTCTCTTTTTTTAGTGTTAGTAACCTTTTACTGTATTCTCACCAACACCAAATAGAACAACAATCAGGATCAATGTCTCTGTCAATCAAGTATGTGGAATAGATTGCTTTCTCAATTTCTTTCTATTCAAGTAGAATGAACATACAGTATCATATTAGTTTCAGGTATATAATATAATTCAACAATTCTATATATTAGCTCACCTACATTTTTTTTCTTTCAATAAGATAAGATATGAACCTGTAAGTCAGCAAACATTAGACATTTTTTCATTAGCCTTGTCTGTAACACTTTGAGTGAAGGAAATGTTGCATCTTTCCAGTTTTGGCTGAAAGGATTAGAACAGAGAGAACTCGGTAAATGTATCCCACCATGGCATGGTAGTACCTTTCATTTTCCCTTCTAATTTTACTGCTTCTTTTTTTTTTTTAAAGATTTTATTTATTTATTCATGAGAGACACAGACAGAGGCAGAGATATAGGCAGAGTCAGAAGCGGGCTCCCTTCGGGGACTCAATCCCAGGACCCTGGGATTATGACCTGAGCCAAAGGCAGATGCTCAACCACTGAGCCACCCAGGAATCCCCTAATTTTACTGCTTCTTAAGAGAACTTCATTGTACCAATTAGATAGACAATTTAGAAGTTGATTAAAGAATTTAGAAAGAATACAAAGTATGCTCTGGAATATTTTATTTTCTTACTAAAAGATTTAGGGAGATTAGATGATAAATTGAGAAGGAGGTGGCATGAAGTGGATAGAATGACAGAATGTTGGGAAGTAGCCTCTGTGGAATACTTCCTGTTAATGAGTTGTGCTAGTCCTCTCTAAACAATGTGCTCATTTAATCTCATAAGTACTCTCAAAAGAAATATTACTATTCATAATACAAGGAGGGAAACAAAAACTAACAAATATGAAATAATTTGTCCAACTTACAATGAGTAAGTGACAGTGACAGTGACAGTAGTTGAACTTCGCTTTTCTGGCTCTAATAATCAGAGGAAAAGAAGAAGAATGGAAGAGATCACAAATTTTGAGCACATTGCTGGATCTAGTAGAACTGATAAATGGTTTCATTAGTCATTCTTGGTGCATTAATTACATAGAAAGTGAGCACCCAACTCATAGAAGGATCCTGCAGAGTAAGGAAATGCAAAATGTTATGATCAATTCCCCCAAAAAGATAAATGAAGTTTACAAATGGTGTGTGTGTTTGTGTGTTTGAGATTGCAGTATATGCTTAGAAGGACTGTTAAATGGCATGTTTGTTAGACACATGGGTTCTCAACAAATAGGGCTTTGGGGAAATTTAAGTCCTCAGCTTTGGGTTTGAAAGAAATTTACTTGTCATGTATGGTTCAACAAATACACATTTCCTATAGATAAATGAACATTCAACTGTATAGCTTTGTTTTACCATATTGGTGTAAAAGGATGAGAAAATATAGTGAACTTAAGGTATCCTATAAATTTCTATTTATGCAGTATGTTTTGAAAAATATCTGAGAAGTTGTACAAAGAAAACCATTTAATTGTTCTAAACCCACTTTTTGGGCAGCCCCAGTAGCCCAGCAGTTTAGGGCCGCCTTCGGCCCAGGGTGTGATCCTGAAGACCCGAGATCGAGTACCATGTTGGGCTCCCTGCAGGGAGCCTGCTTCTCCCTCTGCCTCTCTCTCTCTCTCTGTCATGACTAAATAAATAAAATCTTAAAAAAAAAAAAAAAAGCATTTAAACGCACTTTTTTTCCTAGTCTATTTGATCAAAGACCCCATTTAACATGAAGGGTTGATAAGTGTTTTGAGGAAAACCAAGTCAAGGGAGCACAGTGTGAGGAATATTCTCTAAACTAATATTTTCCCCACCCCCCGCCAATTCTTTAAGACTTCTATTAGTTATTAAAGCTAAGTTCATTAGGAAATAGGTGCTTAATATAATAACCAGAAAAGGAGTCAAGGCATGATCCTTCTCCTGATATGGATAGTTGAGGATGTAACAGTCTATCTTAGTCTCTTTTTTCCTCTATCTTTCCCTCCTTCTGCCTATTTTGTTATAATTGGTGATCAGTACATCTAAGGAGATGGAAATTTCTAGTGTACCTTTCTACATGAAATGGTGAATTTTGTGAATCTTATGTTTAGTATCAGATTTCAGTGACCTGTTTCCAGTCTCTCAGCCTGGATTCTGGAAGACACTAGAAGGCAGTGGGGGAATTCATGTATAATAAATATAGTAGTAGTCATCTGGATTTCTTTTCATGAACTCAGGGAGAACTTTCTCCTTGGGATGCAGAAAGGTGCACATGGAGGCTATAGGACATGGTACCAAATGACTAAAGAGCATGGGGGAGATAAAAAGCAAGTATAGTTCAATAGATACCAAAAAGCTATTTTGGGGTCAAAATCTACAGCCAAATCTTCAGTGTATTGGCAAAAAATAACAGTTGATAAAGACTGTGTCTGAGCATTTCAGACCAAGAACCTAAAGATTTTGAAATGTGTATTAAATTTTTAAAAACCTTCTTAATAAAAAGACTTTCTCGTATAGATGTTATTAATGACAATGATAAATCAGAAACAGTGGAGAACTTGAATTCATTCATTCCCTCCACAAATATATATTAAGCATTAATTACATTCCTGGCATGGTGCTGGATGTTGGCCTGATCTATGCCCTCAAGAAACTTAAAAGGTGCAATGGATAGAATGAAATACCCTACGTAGGCCAAGGACATTTCCTTAACATATGTTGCTGAAAGAACTGGAAATTAAGATTAGACACTGTAAATTAACTGTAAATTATTGTGCGTATTTATTTCATACTTAAATTAACAGATAAACGAAGTCCTCATGTAAGGTGTGGTGGTTTAGAATGGCAGAGATTAAGAGTGTGGATTCTAGGTGGAATGTCCAACTTAAAATCCTAGGTCTACTACTTAATAGATGTGTGGCCTTGAACAAGTTATTTAACTCTCCAGTTATCTCAGTCAAATGGTGGAAGTATTAGTATGTACCTTAAAAGGCCGTTCTGAGGATTAAATGAATAGTACCTATTAAATGTTAAAGTGGTGCCTGGCACATAATAAATGTGCCGTACACTTTACTATCATTGTAGTTTGAACTTACTATATTAGCTATTGGGTGGTCCAGTTACTTTAAATTAATTCTTTGTTGTCATTTTAAGAACTTTATTTAAAGACCTTTTTAGGGTCTATTATAGGTAAATATCTGGACAGAACAGAAAAAACTAAAACATATTGTAAAACTCTCTTTGAAATAAATAAACCCACAAAACAACCTTCTTTACCAAATGCTGCCTTATCTATAGTTATTCCTATACATTCAGTCAAATTTCCTGCAATAGCATGATTTCTTAAGGATAAAAGTCTCGTAGCAGGATGCAGGTTCTTTCTTCTGGCACTACCATTGATGGCTGTGTGAATTTCATCTCTCTAGGACTGCATTCCACATCTGTAAAATGATAGGATTTTGCAAGACAACCTCCAAAGTCTCTTGAGGCTCCAGTATTTTATAAGGTGGTATAATTAGGGCTGTTAATAATGTTCTGGATTGTCTTTTGGACACACTTGAAGTCAGTAACTTCCCTGGCCAATAAAATGTGAGTGGAAGTGATGTGTGTGTTTTCCAGACAGAAGCTTTTATAAACCAATGCACAAATTGCGACAACCTTTCCTCTGTCTTGGAGATGTTTGAAGCAAGTGTTGACATAGTATTAGTTATAGTCAGCTCCAGCTGGTCCCTGCTGGCAGAACAATGTGGGCCAGAAATAAATCTTTGCTGTTTAAAGGCACTGATATTTCAGAGCTATCTGTTTCACAGTATTAACTAACATGTCCTGACTGATACATGTGGTGTAACCCAGTGCAGAGGCAGCATATATAACATGATGGTCACAATATGTAGTGCATAGTAAGTACTTAAAATGACCTTCCTTTTTTTTTTTTTTTTTTTTTAAATGACCTTCCTTATGGCTATCGTTATGATTTGTTATCTGACCCCCAAAATTGATAATGAATATCAGGTGGCTCAAATTTGCTTGTGTAATGAATTATTGAGTAACATTTTCAGCCTAATTTCTGGGTGTATCCCTTTCTCTTTGCAAGGTTTGTCAGTCTGTTACTATCAAGCTCTGTGTCTGTAGTGTAAAATGTGTGAGAACATCTTCTCTTTCAGTCTGCTGAAAATTGTTATGATTAGGTCAGTCTGGTTAAAAAGCTATTGAGCCCATGTAATGTGCCAAGTACTATTTTATGTGACTATTAGAATAATCTTCTGGTGTTAAGAAAATAATTCTCAGGAAGCCTGGCATGAGGTACATTTTTTTAAACTCAGAAAAATAGTATGTGAAGTACTTCTGTTTACCATGGCCCTTTAGTCATTGAATGTGGCTACACTCTGGAAGCCTGGGGTCTTAGACTAGAGAGAGAATATGGTAACTGGGGGTAAGTTGTGGTGGTTTGGCACCTAAAGGGAGCTCAAGGTTGAGAGTCTGACTGAAGTTAGAGATGAAGTGAACAAAGTACACTTTGTTGATGTCTAAGCTTTAGGACCTGCTGAAGGAGAGAAGAAAAACACCTAGAGAATATATGTTTTGTAAACCTGTTACTTTTATACTTCAGTTATAGACTTTAGGATAAGGAGCTTGAGGATATCAGAGAAACATTATAATACAATACTTTTTTTTCCTGCAATTTTTCATTGCATTTGGAAGTCATCATTGTCCATTTCTAGAAGCTGATAAGTCCTACAAAAGAAAAAAGTTTAAATTGCGGTTGATTACACGGACCTAGGAATCTTCTAATATCTAATTCTTGCATAAAAATGTAAGTAACCGGATAGCTCCTGCTGGCTTATAATATGCTTATTTTTTTCCAAAAAAGCCCACTTATCAGACACAGAGCCTTGATCTGGGTATTTGAACATTATGAAAATGAATTCATAAGCCAAGTTTGTCTGTCAGATGTTTTAATTTAAATGTTCTGATGGATGATGAGACTCAGCATGAGGGCATCCAAAATTGTCTTATGAAATTAAAACAAGTCAGGGAAAGAGGCTAGAAAAATCTTGACATTTAGTTCATAATCCATGTGCCAATTTGGAATATAAAGTTCCAGGTCAAGAAAGGTTTTGATTTTCCAAATGTAGACTTTGTTACTTAAAAATCAAGTGCATTCCATTGGCATTTCTTTCTAATGACAGAGGTTATAGATTTTACCATGAATTTCTTATGGATCACTGGAGAGGTCAATTCAGTAATAATATGAATACTTTTACCTTCTATGGTGAACAATACTATAAATTTCTCTTCCTAAATAAACATAGGTAGCTTGAGGCCATTCTAATGTCAGGCTATTTAAAAATGTATACCTAATTTTTTTTCAGATGAATGTTGTAGTTTTCATGTAGCTTAAGCCTTTGGTGCAAGACCACCTACTTGACAGCAGTGTTCTACTATACAGCTCCTGCACAGGGTCATTACACAGCCTTATTGCTAATACCAGAGTGCCCTATAGTTATTTGGAGATCCACAGCCAGATGATTGTTAACTGTGGCCCACTCTGTTTTAGTTCAGAGCTTAGAGAAGCTTTGTGTTGGTGCCTTCTTAATTCCTGCTGTCCATCTGCATCGCCATCATGGCAGTGGTATCCTTAATAATATCAAAATGATATTTAAGAATGATAAATAATTTGTTGCAGATGGCAAGAATGATGATGTAGGCTCTTTAAAAATTAGGCAATGCCAATATGCAGCACCAATTCAGAAATCAGATTTGGAGATGAGTTCTTATTGATTCCTTCACTTTGTCTGGACCTTTTCCAACATTCCAAGTTTAGCCTTATTCTTAACTTTAAGCCGATGCCCAATTTCTCAAGAAGACTTTCTTCCTTGTTTAGAGTCTTTTCCTAAACATTTCCTATAACCTCTTTTCCCTTTACATTTTTGTTTTTCTTCTCAAAATATTTTTAAGTATTATTATTCAATGAGACTTTTTGGTGTAATTATTACTATATGCAGTGTAGGCATTAAATGAATGGTAATTTATTAATTAAGTGTAATCTAGTTGGAGGTATTATATTTCATGTACAAAACATTTAAATAACAAGGGAGTAACAATAACTATGAAGGATCTGAGGTTTTACTGTACTAAATAGCTTATAAGTTAGCCTGTCGATTAGTTTTGTGTATGCTAGCAGAAGACAAAAGACTCCTAGGTGGGAGAACAAGGCCTTCAATATTACCGAAGAGCACACTCTATGAGCAATGGCATATTTGAGTCAGTTTCCCTTGCTTCTAAGTTCCAAAGAAGTAATACCCATGGGCCTGATGAATACTTGCATACTTACTGGGTTTTGTTACAGAAGAGCAACTCTATGCTTAGGAAATCTGAATGTTTTATAATAGGCAGTAAGCATGCCTTCCCTTTGCTCCAGAGGGAAACACTACTCTGTATTCTGAGGCTGTTTGCTGTATAATAATCCTTGAAAAGATAGTCCAGAACAAAGAGCAGCCAGTGTCTCTGCTTATGAGATATGCAGAAATGCAAAAGATCTATGGAGAGTTGACATTGCATAGACCACATATCTTAAGTGAGCCACATAAGCAGTCCTTGCTATAGAGAAATTTAAATAAGGAAGGATTCAACTTGACTTTTATACTAAACCACTTTGGATAGTTCAGAAAAGTTTTACAGAAAAAGTTAACATTAAAGAAATCTTTGAAAGATGGGTAGTATTTGGAGGGATAAAGGAAAGGGCAATGGTATTTCTTTTGGGGAATGCAGTACGAGTTGGGAAGTGCTCAAAGTTGATATGTTATGGGGAAACATTGATTCAGTCTTATTACTTGTTAACCATCTATATCCATTCTGATTGGTCAGTGTCCGTGCTATATTGTTTAGAATGTTTTTTGTTTTTTGTTGTTGTTTTTTTTTTTTTAAGTAGGCTCCACACCTAGCATGGAACCCAATGTGGGGCTTGAACTCATGACCCTAAGATCAAGACCTGAGCTGAGATCTAGTTGGATGTTTAACCAACTGAGCCACCCCAGCTCCTCTGACATTTAAATTTTTTTTTAAGATTTTATTTATTTATTTATTCATGAAAGACACACACAGAGAGAGAAAGGCAGAGACACAGGCAGAACGAGAAGCAGGCTCCATGCAGGGAGCCTGATGTGGGACTCAATCCCAGGACTCCAGGATCATGCCCCGGGCCAAAGGCAGGTGCTAAACCACTGAAACACCCAGGGATTCCCTGACATTTAGTGTTTTAAATAGTAGCAAGCATAGTATTTGATTTGGGAGTAGTTTGGTCTCACCTCTATAGTTGGCTGTCCTTCAATAAGGATGGCTAGATAAAGTCCTCTATTTTTATTTGCTAAATATGGCAACTCTATCTTCAGTACAGTAAGGCTAGGTCTCTACAGTGCAGGAGCTTAAATCCAAACTGATATTTACTCTTGTATATAAAGGGGAACCATTAATGGTACTTGGGCAAAGGGTTGTATATAAAGAGCTATGTTTAAGGAGAACAAGAATGGTAGTGGTATGTTGGGGTAGATGATGAATCATATCTTCCTGATTACCTAAGTTCAGGAGATAAGTGACTTAAGTTTGGGTTTTATGAAGACAGAGAGTAGATTCTGTGGGTACAGCATACATATCATGTAGGGGAACTATGTCCCAAAGCATGGTTATGACATGTTTGCACTGTGATTGTTCTAGGAGTGTGGTAAGGAATGTGTCAGTAGTGATCCAACTGAGTGGTAGAGAAGGACAGAGGAGGCTGATGCCCTTTTATTCTCTAGTCTGCTCCAAGTGGAAGGAGCCAGAGGCAGAAAAACCTTTAATAGGCTGGTAAGAAATGATGTCAATGCATTACTTAATATCTTTTAGCATATGAGCCATAATGGATTAAAAAAGTTTTCACACACTAAGATGTAGGTTTGGATAAGCTTTCATTTATGTAAGGGTAGTAAGTTTTGGTGCCAAAGGTATTGATGAAGGGAATTAGGATGAATAAGACAGTGGGTTGAAATGGGTAGGGAATATATTAATAGTGTGTGTGGGGGTGGTGGTGGTGGGTAGGCTTGGGAAGGGGAGTGATGAGAAGTAGTAGACCAGAAACACTAAAGAGGAAAGTAGACAGAGGTAGCTCTAATATTCTAAAAAAAAAAAAAAAGAAAAAAAAAAAAAAAGAAAGAGTTGGTGAGGTTTCACTAGAATAAAATTGTCTTCTCTGGGATTTGATGAGGGCCCTGGAGATGAAATTTAGGCCTTTTGTTCTTACTGTTTAGAGAAAGCATATAATTCTTGTGGTAAACAGAGGACAAGTAATAAGGCAATTCTGTTTTTGCTTTTGTTTTTTTCTGAAAGGTGAACAGAATAAATCCTTTGAATATCAGATTTGGTTTATTTTCATTTGTTATAGAGAGCAGGTGCTCTAGAATATACTAACAGCTAATATTTGGGGAACTAGTATAACTTGTAAAAGTTATGAACATAAGGCAAAAGGGACACATAAAAAGATGTCAGAAGTTTTGGTTGAAGCACTGAGAAGATTGATACTGTATTTCAAAGCAAAGTATAAAAACTCAGACATGTTTCGAAGGAGGTATTTGTTTTAACTTTAAAGCAGTGTTGAATTTGACCATTATATAGAAATAAATCACATAATTACTGCAACTGTATCATGGGACTTGACCATAGAACTTTTTATTACTTAAGAAGTACCAGAAAACATCAAGGGACTGTCCTTAATTTTCACTTAGGTACCTACCAGGAATGATCTAGTCCATAGAGTGTACTTTAAGAGATGATAAGATAAAAAAAGAAATAATTTTCCTTTTTTAATATTTTGCAAATCATGATTGTTGAATATAATGATTATACAAAGTAAATACAGCAGTCTGGGGGTGCACGGTTGGCTCAGTTCATAGAGCATGTGACTCTCGATCTTGGGTCATGAGTTCAAATTCAACGTTGGACATAGGGCCTACTTTAAAAAATATATGGCAGTCAGGAGAGTAGAATCTATGAAAGAGAATTGTTAAGTTCCTAGAAATTTGGTGAACAAAACCTATGTGATAGGAGTAACATTTGTATAGTTAAGCCTTTCTAAAAAATATGATTTAAGTACACAGAAAGGATAGCCGTTTTTCCCAAATACTATAATTTTCTCCAAACTTATCAGTAGATGAAGCTTAATTTTTATAAAGAAAAATAATAACATTGGTTATCTTATCTTGTATAACATATTAGAATTTAGTCTTTAGAATATGCTGAATTGAATTCAGGAATGTCTTAATAAAGATAAGTATAAAAAATATCATCAGCCAACAATTACCCCAGGCATATAAGTATAAAATTAAGGCAAAAACATCCTTTTCCTCTATGTATGATACATAATAAGGACTTCTGCCAAAAACAAGACATGGAAAACTCTTTAAAATAATTCATCTAATCAACTAGAAAAATGTATTCCAATTTTTTTATTTTTTAGTATATTTTTTTATTGGAGTTCGATTTGCCGACATATAGTATAACACCCAGTTCTCATCCCGTCAAGTGCCCCCCTCAGTGCCCATCACCCCATCACTCCATCCACCCACCCACCTCCCCTTCCACTACCCTTTGTTGGTTTCCCAGAGTTAGGAATCTCTCCCAAGGAGTTGCTGTAGCCAAGTTCAAAAAGGGTGTTGCCTGTGTTCTCCTCTAGGATTTTGATGGAATTTTGTCTCACATTTAGATCTTTCATCCATTTTGAGTTTATCTTTGTGTCTGGTGTAAGAGAGTGGTCTAGTTTCATTCTTCTGCACGTGGCTGTCCAATTTTCTCAGCACCATTTATTGAAGAAACTGTCTTTTATCCAGTGGATAGTCTTCCCTGCTTTGTCGAATATTAGTTGACCATAGAGTTGAGGACCCATTTCTGGGTTCTCTATTCTGTTCCATTGATCTATGCGTCTGTTTTTGTGCCAGTACCACACTGTCTTGATGATCACAGCTTTGTAGTACAACCTGAAATCTGGCATTGTGATGCCCCCACCTCAGTTTTCTTTTTCAATATTCCCCTGGCTATTCGGGGTCTTTTCTGATTCCACACAAATCTTAAGATGATTTGTTCCAACTCTCTGAAGAAAGTCCATGGTATTTTGATAGGGATTGCATTGAATGTGTAAATTGCCCTGGGTAGCATTGACATTTTCACTATATTAATTCTTCCAATCCATGAGCATGGAATATTTTTCCATCTTTTTGTGTCCTCCTCATTTCTTTCAGAAGTGTTCTGTAGTTTTTAAGGTATAGCTCCTTTACCTCTTTGGTAAGCTTTATTCCTAGGTATCTTATGCTTTTGGGTGCAATTGTAAATGGGATTGACTCCTTAATTTCTCTTTCTTCAGTCTCATTGTTAGTGTATAGAAATGCCACTGATTTCTGGGCATTGATTTTGTATCCTGTCACACTGCCGAATTGCCGTATGAGTTTTAGCAATCTTGGGGTGGAGTCTTTTGGGTTTTCTATGTACAGTGTCATGTCATCTGTGAAGAGGGAGTACCTTATACTTCTTCTTTGCCAACTTGAATTCCTTTTATTTCTTCTTGTTGTCTGATTGCTGAGGCTAGTACTTCTAGTACTATGTTGAATAGCAGTGGTGAGAGTGGACATCCCTGTCGTGTTCCTGATCTTAGGGGAAGGGCTCCCAGTGTTTCCCCACAGCAGCTTCTTTCAAGATACATCTATGAAGGCAAGGGAAACAAAAGCAAAAATTATATTGGGACTTAATCAAGATAAAAAGCTTCTGCACAGCAAAAGAAACAGTCAACAAAACTGTAAGACAACCTACAGAATGGGAGAAGATATTTGCAAATGACATATCAGATAAAGGGCTAGTTTCCAAGATCTATAAAGAACTGATTAAACTCAACAGCAAAGAATCAAACAATCCAATCATGAAATGGGCAAAAGACATGAACAGAAATTTCAGAGGAAGACACAGACATGGCCAACAAGCACATGAGAAAATGCTCCGCATCACTGGCCATCAGGGAAATACAAATCAAAACCACAATGAGATACCACCTCACACCAGTGAGAATGGGGAAAATTAACAAGACAGAAAACAACAAATGTTAGAGCAGATGTGGAGAAAGGGGAACCCTCTTGCACTGTTGGTGGGAATGTGAACTGGTGCAGCCACTCTGGAAGACTGTGTGGAGGTTCCTCAAAGAGTTAAAAATAGACCTGCCCTACGACCCAGCAATTGCACTGCTGGGGATTTACCCCAAAGATACAGATGCAGTGAAATGCCGCAACACCTGCATCCTAAAGTTTATAGCAGCAATGGCCACAATAGCCAAACTGTGGAAGGAGCCTCGGTGTCCATCGAAAGATGAATGGATCAAGAAGCTGTGGTCTATGTATACAATGGAATATTCCTCAGCCATTAGAAACGACAAATACCCACCATTTGCTTCTACATGGATGAAACTGGAGGGTATTATGCTGAGTGAAGTAAGTCAGTAGGAGAAGGACAAACATTATATGGTCTCGTTAATTCAGGGAATATAGAAAATAGTGAAAGGGAATAAAGGGGAAAGGAGAGAAAATGAGTGGGAAATATCAGAGAGGGAGACAGAACATGAGAGACTCCGAACTGTGGGAAACAAGCAAGGGGTGGTGGAAAGGGAGGTGGGCAGGGGGTGGGGGTGACTGGGTGACGGGCACTGAGGGGGGCACTTGGCGGGATGAGCACTGGGTGTTATGCTATATGTTGGCAAATCAAACTCCAATAAAAAAAATAATTTAAAAAAAGAAGTCTCATGTTCTGTCACCCTCTCTGATTTTTCCCACTCATTTTCTCTCCTTTCCCCTTTAGTGTTCTACATTTCTAATTTTTCTAATGTATTACTTTTAAAATAATGGAAACATTCTAGATTTCTTCTCTAGCATGAAGAATCAGATGTTTTATGGGAAAATAGGAATGTCGATTGACATAGTAGCTGTGAATTCGTGAAGCAGTGGCTCATCTCTAAGAGGAAGTGGCTCTTTGCAGGGTCAGTGCTTTCTGTCTGAAATACCTTGTCTGGCTTATAAAGAAAGGAAGGGTAGGGAAATTTATTGGTATGGATCCCTTTTCTCCTGTATATCCTGATGGACCGTGACAAGTAAAACTGTACTTTAGCCATTGGGAAAGAAGAAAAGGACTAGCAAAGGGACTGCAAGCTGGGGAAATCAGAAAACTAGGCTAAGTCACAGTGGTATGCCCAAACAGGTTGCAAGCAAGCCACCCACCAAGTAGCACTGCATGGCTGTAGCAAAATCTTTAGAGTAAAACACCAGCATTGTGCCCAGAACATAGAGACTTTTCAGTTGGAGTCCAAACGCAGAGCATCTGTCACTAAGTCACTTATAATTAATTCTGCCTTTAAATTAGCAGCTGTCTTAGGACATTTTGCTGGTGGGTGGGTTGCAGATGAAGATACATTTAGAATGTAATGGATTTGAGCTTGTCAGTTTTAGGGTGTCTATGTTATCCAAGATTGTGCTCTTCTGAGAACTGTTCATGTTTATAACAGTGATAGTGACCAGTTTTTGACATCTTTAATATTTTCTTGGCAAAGACTAGAGAGACAGCTATTTTAGTTCAGGATTTCGACCATCAAATTCTTTGAATTCCTCTTTCATTTTCTCCTACAGTGTGTATTCACTAAATTTGAAGGAGATCTGATTTGGTTTATAAAAATCATTGTCGGGGATCCCTGGGTGGCGCAGCGGTTTGGCGCCTGCCTTTGGCCCAGGGCGCGATCCTGGAGACCCAGGATCGAATCCCACGTCAGGCTCCCGGTGCATGGAGCCTCCTTCTCCCTCTGCCTATGTCTCTGCCTCTCTCTCTCTCTCTCTCTCTCTCTCTCTCTCTGTGTGTGACTATCATAAATAAATAACAATTAAAAAATAAATAAAAACTAAAAAAAAATCATTGTCTAGCCATTCTGCCAAATTCCTGAGGTGATAGATAATAATTTTTCTTTGCCCCACGTTATCATTTGAAAGATAGCCAGGCATTTCTTAATTCAGGTCTCTTCAGTTGTAAAATCTAGTGGTCATGGTGAGAGTAGGCCACTTTTTTTCAAATCTTCAGAGTGGATAGATGATACTAATCCTCCTTATAGCCTTTTGCTGCTGACTGTCTCCCTTTTTCCCTGATACAAATGTTTTCTAATATTGTGTGTTCAGGTAAAACTTGCTGGATTAATATTTTGACTTGAGTTTCAGGCTTGGGTATATCCCATTTTATTTGCTCTTTAGGATATTACTTGAAGCTTGAGCACAAGTAGTGCCTCATTTATCTGCTAACAATAAATAGCTGTTTTTGTAAATTTTCCAGATGATAATAATCCTAGAAGCAAGCATGTATTGAGCTTTCATTATATGCTAATACTTTGCCAAACACAGTTGTGGCAGGCAGTCTCCAAGAAAACCTCCAATGATCCCACCTCCTGGAATTCATGCTTAGGGTAATCCCTTCCTCTGAATGAGGAACTCAGTTAAGTTACTATAACATGATCAAATTTCAGTCACTAAGTTTTGAGGTAATTTGCTACACAGTAATCAATAACTAACACAACTTTAGATGTATTATTTCATCTTTTTAACAGTCTAGTAAGGTAAGTATTGTCATTACTGTTATGAAGAAAGACTGAGATGTTAAATATCTTGTCCAAAGTAATACAACCCAGTGAAATTGGGCTTTAAACTCAGATCTGGCTGACTCCAAAGTCACTTCTTAGCACTGTTAAACTATTCTATCTCCGGTGACAGAAATTTTAAACAGTAATGCATAAATAAAATTTGGGTTTTTCTCATTAATCAGAAAGTTAATGCCATCCAAATCCTCTCTGTCTTTCAGAAATTTAGGTGGATATTGTTCTGAACCTCGGTTCTGGTTGTTGCTGCGCATGCATTACAATGTTCAAATGGGGTTCCATGGCATTGCTTCAGTTCCCATGCCCTCTGGTTCCTCTGCCTCCTCCCAAGTTGCACTCCCTACTTCTGACAGCCTGTTAGGAAACTTGGCCATTTTCTCTCCCTAATCCTATGCTGCTGTCCTCTTGAGAAACAGCCTTACTTTGCTATTGACCATCTGTAGCTCGAGACTTCTGGAGAAAACATTCACTCTCTTGTTGGGTTATAAATATAACCAAACTCATCTTGATGATGATGTTAGATTAAAATGTTCCCTAGGGGTATTGCTATAGTAGTTTTTCTCCTTTTATGTATTTTTAAATTATCTTTCGTTTTGAAAATACTTTTTTGCAATCTGGGATGGACTGCGTGATTTCTATGTAAAGATAGGCTCTGAATAGGGCTGAGGGTCATTTCTTGTGCATGTGCTTATGGTCATTTTTTGTTCCAGGGCAGGTTCATAGCTTTATATTTAATGACTACCACCTGCCAAAAGTTCATTTTTATCTAAGTGAGGTATTACTCTATTTTTTTCATTTCATTTCATTTCATTTCATTTCATTTCATTTCATTTCATTTCATATTATTTGCAAAAATGGACACATTTTTCTCATTTTATTCCTGAATGACTCCGACAACCTTCTAACTATTCTTTCTCCCAACATTCTATTCCTCTCCAGACTAGCCCCTCTGTGACTTCCAGAAGCACATTTCCAAAACCCCACTTACATCATGGGGTAGCCTGATGATGGCCTCTAATGTATCTTCACAAAATAACCTGAAGTTATCTTTCTGGGGTTAAATATTGATTGTTTAAACAAACTAAAGTGGAGTGTTTAGAGTGAGGACTTGGCTAAAGTTAAGCTTAATCTATTAAAAATTACCAAATAGAGTTATGATGACTATACTACTAATCCTGATTTATATTAAATTATATTCAAGTGTGAAAAGCAAAGGAAAAAAAAGTGTGATTTTTTTAAATTAAAGTTTTATTTATTTATTTATTTAGATAAAAAGTGTGTGGGAGAAGGGAAAGGGCAAGAGAGGATCCCAAGCAGACTCCACACCATCCAGCATGGAGCCCAAGATATGGCTCAATCCCATGACCCTGAGATCATAATCCTGAGATCACTACCTGAGCTTAAATCAAGAGTTAGATGGTTAACTGACTCAGCCACCCAGGTGCCCCCCAAAAGTGCAATTTCTAATAGATAGTAACTTCTGATATAATGAAAGTCATTTAAATGTGATATAAATATTATATAGTTATTATATGATGTTGCTTAAGGTATATTAGTAGTAATAGAAGTAACACTATGGAGCACCTGGCTAACTCAGTCAGTGGGGCATGTGACTCTTGATCTCGGGGCTGTGAGTTCCAGCCTCATGTTGGGTATAGAGATTACTTAAAATCTTAAATAAACAAACAAAAAGTAACACTGGTGGTGGTGATAGTAGGTATTTGATGGAATACCTACTGATTGTGACAAGAACCTTATGAAGGTAGCTACTAATACCATCCTACAATTTATGTAGTCTTATCCTAATTTCACAAATTAGCTTACTGCTTTTTTTTTGTTTTCAGATCCTAAGTAACTATCAGTCCTGTTTTTGTCAGTCAATAAAAATCTCGTGTTTTTTGCTCTTCTTTTATAGGCATGTGCAATACAGCAGTTTAGGGAAATGAAATATCTTCTATCATGAAATATTACACTTCTCTAAATCAAGATTTATTATAGCTGTTTGAAGCTTCCACCTGAGGGAATTTTCTGTCATACAAGTCAAAGAACTTCTATTTGTTCTGCCTAGTTTAGCTTTTCTCTCGACTTTGCTGAATAAAATAAAAAGATGTGACAAAAGGAGACATTAATATCCACAAATCCATCTCTGCAGAAGTGAAAATCGGTAGCTTTTATGATTCCTTTGGCAAGGGGCTCCTTTTAAAAGGGAGCAGCAATTATAAATAATACTAATAGCTGTGGCTTTAGTAATAGTAGTCCATTTATCTTAGAACTTTTAAAATGTACTTTTATTTTTCCAAGTGAATCAAGATAGAATAAAGTTCATAGTGTCTCTATTATAGTTGTAATGTAGAGGGGGGTTAGGAAGAAAAAAATATAAGTAGTTTTTTTTTGTTACAATGTACCATAAAGTATCATCAAGCATTACTTGTTATAATGCTTTTAAAGTTCTCAGATCTCTATTATTTCAAACTTGTTTGATTTAGAACATGACCTTGATGGTAATGTTAGATAACAAACTGTGGAAAGATAAATAGACCCCAATCTGTTATAAATGATTTCTTTTGAGTGTGTGATCAAATAAAAGCCAATCCTCCCAAATGCATCCTTCCCAAGATAAGTCCCCATATGCTTCTTATAAAATCATGTAGTTGAAATAATTTAGAGAAAACTCAACAATAATCTTGGTTAAAAATATAAAGTATAGTATATATAAAAATATAAAGTATATATATATATATTTAAATATATATTTTTTTAAAAGATTTTATTTTTATTTATCCATGAGAGAGACAGAGAAAGGCAGAGACATACGTAGAGGGAGAAGCAGGCTCCCTGAGGGGACCCTGATGTGGGACTTGATCCCAAGACTCTGGGACCATGGCCTGAGCCAAAGGCAGATACTCAACCACTGAGCCACCCAGGTGCTCCAATAAACTAGATTAAAGGAATAAACAAATTCACCACTTAGTGTACTATTCATTCTCTCACTTCCTATATTTGAGTGCCTGGTATAAAAGTCATATGGAATAAGAATGGAGTTTTGGAGAACTGCTGATGACAATTTTAAAAAGACAAGGTCAAGGTGAACTGTATCTGTTATGAGAAATTTTAACATTTCAGATCAAAGGATACATTCCAATGAATGAAAACAAAATAGTGAAACAACTACTAGTTTAGCTGTTTTATATCTTCCAAGGATAAATGCCTTCAATAGTCTCTTTGCTTCTGCATGTGTGTGCTCATTTGCCCAATTACCTATGATTATTCTTTTTTACTTTTTTAAATATTTTATTTATTTATTCATGAGAGACACAGAGAAAGAGAGAGGCAGAGACACAGGCAGAGGGAGAGGCAAGCTCCATGGAGGGAGCCTGATATAGGACTCGATCCTGGGTCTCCAGGATCATGCCCTGGGCTGAAGGCGGCACTAAACCGCTGAGCCACCCAGGCTGTCCACCTATAATTATTCTTGAATAATCACTTCATGCTATGTTATTTCAACTGGTAGGAATTCCAATAAATAATAAACAATTTCTCAGTGACTTTGTTCATATTGCTCTAGTGCACTCAGTGAATTTGGTAAAGTTAGCAAATAAAAAAACTCATACCCCACAAGGCTGTCCACAGTCTTGAGTGGCTTAAATGTCTTGTTAATAGTTTGTCAGCCCCAGAACAACAGAATTTTGCATCTTACTCTTCCAACTTACTGCCCTCTTGCCATATTTATATTATCTCTATTTTTGTCCATACTTAAGTGCCTCTCCTAAACTTCCAGGCTTGTTACCTTTGTTTCAATTTGTATTAAGCTCTTATCCTTATTCTTCATCTAGAGCCACAATTTTGTCAGGGCTCACTTTATCATATGCATCACATCCCCTTTTCTCGTTTTGATCTCATTCATTCAAAATCTTATCCAATTGGTATGTTTTCATCATTTTGCATAAAATTGTTTAATATTATCCAATAACATATAGGATAATATCCAAAATCTTTAACCTGATATTCAAGATTTTCACAGCATAAACTAAATTGAAGATGTTCTATCTGATTTCCCTTTCATTTCCTTCACATTCTGCTGCAACCAACTTTATCTTTTCTCTGTCTTGGAAAATGCAATTCTCTTTCCTGCCTCTATATTTTTACTTCTGAGGTTCTCTTTGCTTCCATCCTTCAATGACTGCCCCATCTAAGGCCTGATAACCTCCTCAGATCATTTTGGTTTATAGCGATCCGTCTTGCATTTGAAGTCAGAGAGTCTGATAATCTCAACTTCACTGTTCTTCTGTGTGTTTGTCTTTACGATAGAACCATACATATATTTCTCTATGTCTCTCCTCTGGAAATATTTTAAGACCTTTAGGTACTATCTAATTTTTTTAAGTGTCCAAATGAAGCTACTTCATTAGGTAAGTTCGGTATGTGAATTCTATTACCAAAAGACATGCTGTGACACTTTTTCTACCTTTCTCAGGTCCCAGTCCCTTACTGATACAGAAGTATATCACTTAAGCTCTGAGATATATGGATTATGGCACTCAGAAGTTGTGAAGATTCTTGTTAATGGAACATTTCGGTAGAGCCTTTGTTTCTATAGGCCCATTACTACTTCTCTGGCCATCACAGAATGAACAGCAGGTTTAGTTTGTCTTGGATGGATATGTATGTGGGACAGATTAGTGTCCAATTAATAAAAGCTCAGAGGTTAAAAAGAACCAGATTTTGGAAAAAAAAATCTGTCACAAAGTCTGTCACAAATTAATGAACTTATTTTGGTATTTATTTTGAACCTATAAATAGTGGTATCAATTTTTTTCCTGAACCTTTGTGTATAGTTTCAAATGTTCCAGATATTCTGATACCTACTAACAAAAATATAGTCTTTCCAGATGTTCCCATAAATTATCAAAATGCTTCAGAAAATTTCAGCTTTCCATAACTTAAAAATACATTTCCTAGACAACCTCTTGCACACAGTAAATTATTTGATCACTTGTACATATGTACACAAAATATAGTCATTGTCCACATAGGCTCAAAGGGTTCTGAATGGACCAGATAGTTGGTCAATTGAAATAGATTCCTAAAAAAAAATAGCCATGTTTTAGAGTAGACCTGAATACTTAGACCTAAAAGATAGAAGAAATAGAGAATTGCTTTTGGTTCAGAAATTGTATTGAGTAAGAACGTCTCAGTCCAATAAGTTTAAGTCACGAACGATTATAGAATTTGGCAATATAACTTAGGGGAATTACCATAATTTTCTGAAATAGAAATATAGAGGAATACGAGGTATAGACTGAAACAAACGAGTTTTTGTTGATCCATGGGCTGTAGATTTATTTTGGAATCTTTCTTCTGAATGGTTAATGGGGTGAGGATGAGAGGAAGGGAATGTCACCCACACTATAAAGGTCTTGGAAGCCTAATTGATCTGTGTTCCATACCTTGCTCTTCCACATAATAGATATGTATACTTGGGAAAACTACTTAACTTTTTAGTATATATCCTTATTTATAAGGTGAAGATTCTAATATCTTCTTCATAGCATGATAATGAGATTAAAAGAAATAATGCATGTGAATTACATAGCACTGTGCCAGGCACTGGGCAGTTTTATTACATTGGCTCCTTTACCTTCCCTTGGTAATAAAAATGATCTAGTCATAAAACTATATTGTGGAAAATAAGGATTTTATTATTTTTAAGTGCTAAGTATTTGGATTATTGTTAATAGAATAATGATATAATATATAAATGTATGACCTTTTGCTTCTCCATGTGATTGTCCATTAGAAATATAATGTGAGCTACAAATGTAATTTAAAATTTTTTAGTGGCTGTATTTAAAAAAGTAAACATAAATGGGGGAAATTAATTTTAGTAATATATTTAACCTATTGTTTCCCAAATATTTTACCACGTAATTAACATGAAACATTTTTAAGAAGATATTCTGCATTTTCTTTTGTATTAAGTCCTTGAAACCCAGTATAGCCACACGTTAGGTGTTCAATAGCCACTTGTGACAAGTTCTGCTCTATTGACCTCTATAGACCTAGGTAGTTTTTGTGGGGAAAAAACGGAAGTGGGTAGAACACTGCAAAACTTAGGACTTAACCCCAAAACCAATTGTTTTAAACTGATAGGAGATGGTTCATACTAACAGAAATGAGATAGTGTTAACTGGACAGCATTATCCACCAGGATTCTTTTCTTTTTTTTCTTTTCTTTTTTTTTAGTTTTTTTTCCATTTTTTTTATATATTTTTTTATTGGAGTTTGATATGCCAACATATAGCGTAACATCCATTGCTCATCCCGTCAAGTGCCCCCCTCAGTGCCTGTCACCCAGTCACTCCATCCCCCCACCCACCTCCCCTTCCACTATCCCTTGTTCGTTTCCCAGAGTTAGGAGTCTCTCATGTTCTGTCTCCCTCACTGATATTTCCCACTCATTTTCCCTTTATTCCCTTTCACTATTTTTTATATTCCCCAAATGAATGAGACCGAATGATGTTTGTCCTTCTCCAATTGACTTACTTCACTAAGCATAATACCCTCCAGTTCCATCCACGTCGAAGCAAATGGTGGGTATTTGTCGTTTCTAATGGCTGAGGAATATTCCATTGTATACATAAACCACATCTTCTTTATCCATTCATCTTTCGATGGACACCGAGGCTCCTTCCACAGTTTGGCTATTGTGGACATTGCTGCTAGAAACTTTGGGATGCAGGTGTCCCGGCATTTCACTGCATCTGTATCTTTGGGGTAAATCCCCAGCAGTGCAATTGCTGGGTCATAGGGCAGGTCTATTTTTAACTCTTTGAGGAACTTCCACACAGTTTTCCAGAGTGGCTGCACCAGTTCACATTCCCACCAACAGTGCAAGAGGGTTTCCCTTTCTCCACATCTGCTCTAACATTTGTTGTTTCCTGTCTTGTTAATTTTCCCTATTCTCACTGGTGTGAAGTGGTATCTCATTGTGGTTTTGATTTGTATTTCCCTGATGGCCAGTGATGCAGAGCATTTTCTCATGTGCTTGTTGGCCATGTCTATGTCTTCCTCTGTGAAATTTCTGTTCATGTCTTTTGCCCATTTCATGATTGGATTGTTTCTTTGCTGTTGAGTTTAATCAGTTCTTTGTAGATCTTGGATACTAGCCCTTTATCTGATATGTCATTTGCAAATATCTTCTCCCATTCTGTAGGTTGTCTTTTAGTTTTGTTGACTGTTTCTTTTGCAGTGCAGAAGCTTTTTATCTTGATTGAGTCCCAATATCATTTTTGCTTTTGTTTCCCTTGCCTTCCTAGATGTATCTTGCAAGAAGTTGCTGTGGCCAAGTTCAAAAAGGGAGTTGCCTGTGTTCTCCTCTAGAATTTTGTTGGATTCTTGTCTCACATTTAGATCTTTCATCCATTTTGAGTTTATCTTTGTGTATGGTATGAGAGAATGGTCTGGTTTCATTCTTCTGCACGTGGCTGTGCAATTTTCCCAGCACCATTTACTGAAGAGACTGTCCTTTTTCCAGTGGCTTGTCTTTCCTGCTTTGTCAAATATTCATTGACCATAGAGTTGAGGGCCCATTTCTGGATTCTCTATTCTCCATCAGGATCCTTACTTTCAAGTGGTAGAACCAGCTCTGGATAATTTAAGTAGAAAATCAGTTTTATTAAGGCTATTACATGGTTAACAATTTCTGTGACTGCTACAAAACTATACTTGGAGGGTGCATAGTCAGAGACAAAGTCCAAATCATTCTGCAGAACTGGTCCATCAAGACAGCACTGCTGAGAATGAGTGTTTACACTTGAATTGCCTCCTTGATCAATGCTGGACATTAAAGATAATGCTAGAACCACTTTCACTGCTGCTGGCTTTGGGAAACGGATTCAACTATTATGTTTACAGCCAAAATTGGCAGAATGGATTCTGAACACAACCTACTTCTTTTTTTATTTTCCCCACAACCTACTTCTTTGTATCCCAGCTTCTAAGCCAGTGTCTACTGTGTGTGCGTTTTATTGGCAGAATCTGGGTCATGTGATCAGCTACAAGGAAAGCCAGGAACCAAAGCTTTCCATTTCCAGAGTAGGCAGTAGTCACTGCCTCTCATCAAGATTCAGAGAGTAAGGAACTCCCTCACATATAGAGAGGGGTGGGGTGGGGCTGTTACAATCCAAAAGAAAGGCAGTGTCTGCCTAATAATCCTGGGTTTTCTGACTCTCCAATAATCTAGGATGAGGGCTTCTGAGGATTAAAACATTTTAGAAAAATTAAGGTAAAAAAATTTTATATATATGAAATCTTTTCTTCCCAATATGAAAGCAGTATCCATGATTTGTGGCTTCATTTTATGCCAAAAATATAACATGAAGGGATTTATAAAATCTATAAAAGTAAGTTTATTTGACTTTCGTTTTTTTTTCTGGAAAGATAAGTTCTAAGTATTTAGAAACCAAAGGATATTCCCAGAGCAAACATGTAGGAATGAATGTTCCCATTTTGATACTGAAAATAATTTGAAGATTTAAGACAATTAGATGTTTAGGAATCTGAGTAGGCTAATAAGCAACACTCTTATTCTCTGCTTCAATGCAGAACTATTGGAGATAGTTACTTATGTCAGCCAATATCATTACTTTTACTGCTAGTTCGAAGAATGTGGTTTAAATGAGAGGAACAAATAAGGTTGCTAGTGCTTCCTAGATGGAGACCTACCCGATAGCACTGCCATCTACTCACTGATTTAAATGGCCAGAGAAGAAAAAGAGACTAATCCTCAATGTGTAAGAGACATAATAGGAGGCTTCATTTGATTTGGAAAGCTGATCTACTGACTTCTCACCACTGGATAGTGAGTGAGCGGTGAGAAAGTGATAGTGCAAAGGTGTAGAAGCCTTACTCTACTTGAAATCTCTCCATAGGAAATCCTGATGAGTGATGGACAGATAGTCCCCATAACATTTCCAACTTTTTGCTCTTCTAAACCATTTGGCTTAGCAATTAGCCAATGATCACCCAGGGATGTGACTGTGGACCCCAGAGGAGCCTATTGAGGAGATCACCTCTTTTCCGGACAGTAATCTGACCTTTATAAAGCCATTCTCTTAATTCCAAGCCACGTAGCTTCCTGAAACCTTTAGTGAGCAGTGTAGACTTTGGTCAAAAGGCTCTAAAAATGAATGAGAATGATACATTATTTAAATTAATTCAAGAGCCTTGCTCTACCCATTGCTTAGAAATCACCTTATTCTGTTTCTCCTCCTGCATTATATCTAGACGTTGGTCTACTAGAACTCACTAGATATGTAATGAGATTATACAATGACATAAAGATGCCACCAACACAGAGGAACCCTAAATTTGAATACCTGTGCTACACTATTATCAAGTTATATGGGAAAAACTAAAGTTCAAAGATTAGAAACACAAGGAAATTAAATTAGAGAATTCTTAAGTTAAATTCTAAAACAAAGTCCCAAATCAAATTCTTTTGTTCCTGTGAATTATAAATCCAATGAATTAAAGTTCAATATATTTTTTTCTACCACTTCTTATATAATAGGAATCTTTTAAAAACATGAGGCCCACTTGGTGGCAATCTCTTTACATAATTCCTGTGAATTATAAATCCAATGAATTAAAGTTCAATATATTTTTTTCTACCACTTCTTATATAATAGGAATCTTTTAAAAACATGAGGCCCACTTGGTGGCAATCTCTTTACATCTGTTTTGGGCCCAGAAGCATTGGCCTATACTACAGGCCCTGGCATAAAGTCTTGTATCCCTTTTAGAGAAATGTGTTCAGTGACAGGATAAACATTGAATGGGGTCAGACAATTCCCCGTAACTCCTTATAAATGAATTATATTTTGTAGAGGAGCTGGGAATCTCCTCTTCCTAGTTAGAATGAGAAATCAATCTTTCATTTTAAAAATGGGGATACCACCATTCCAGGGCACTGTCTGTGGCCTTATGCTCTAGAATTTGCCTGGCCTACTCAGGGATGCTTAGGCCATTCACAATACAATTGGCACACCAGACCGCAGTTGACAATCGAAATTCTTGCCTGAGCTTCCTTGGATAATGGTTATGTTACAGGTAATAACACACAAAAAAGGCACAAACCCCACAAAATTTCCTAGGCCTCCAGATGTCTGCAGGAAATTTTAGAAGACATTCTCCTAAAATCCTGGGTGTTCTTTTATCCATCCCAGTATCTATCATCAAATTAAAGGTATTATCCAAATCAACTCTTCCTCTAATGCACTGATCTCATCTCTTTCGATCAAAGTCCCACTTGGTATCATTTAAGAGCATCCCATCGTATCTCTGTTCAGGTTCATTGCCCCTAACCACCGGCAAACTGTGGAGTGCTATTATGTAGAACACATTCTAGTTCATGTAGGTGGCTCTTATATATTATGCGATTGTACATTCTTGTACCTTTATTCCACAATCTGGTAAATTTTTTATGGTCACAGTTCACTATATGGTCAAACAACTAGTTTTTAAAAATACGTTTTATAATATTTGTGTTACCTCCCTTTCTTCTGTTTGCAGTGGTAGAAGCCAAACTCTGGAGTATTTCAAACATTATTTCGATGATAACCAAACTAATGATTCTTATAGGAATCACTCTCTACTGACGTATGATCCTTTCCTTTTGAAGACAAAAAGAATGTCAGCTACAGTTTTTTCTCTTATGTTTGATACAAGAGCAACTGATGAAATCCCACTCACACATACTATCAAAATGTGTTCCTACCTTGAGAGGAGACCAAGTGGAAGGCCCTGAAGACTTGAATCTCTTCTCTGAACAGGTGTCAACCAATCTGGGGCACATTTACAAATGGTATCCTGCTGTCAGTCCATGATGCCTGGTTGTCGTTTTTGTTGTTCTTTTTTTTTAATCTTCATGGGAAAAGGTTCTATCCATTGGGATAATTGTAGCTTTTTAACACATTTCACTATAATTAGTGAATCTGCATGTCAGTGTTTTCTAGCATATTCCCTGATTGAATTGGAGACCGTTTTAGTTCTCCCCATGACCCGTCAAAGATAAAGAATTTGTTTACTGTAAATTGCACACCACTCACTCCTATATGCCATCTGCTACACTTAACTGCACAGTGCTACAATTTTCTAATAATAGCTCTTTGAACTTAAGAAAAATAGTCAGAGGTGTTAATCATGCATTCTAGGGGAATATTTGCTTCTCTCTACCATTCTTTTACTTCTCGATGGGATTTTCATTTTAGTGTATTAAGTTAAGATGACATTATACTTCTATCAATAATGCACAGCCAGCAAGATTCCCCTAAGTGGCAGTCATTTAACATAATTTTGAGAGGTGCACTTCCAAGAAAGAGTGGAAAGTTTCATACTTCAGAAAGGAATTTAGATCTTTAGCTTGGCTCTTATTGTCAAGATTTAGGTCAAATCTGTGAAGTTTGCCTCTGGAGCTGTTTCACCTCCGTCTTTACTGCTTTCTCCTTTTTTCCTTCCTCTTTTATGGCAATCTGGGTAATGAAGTTTGTATGTCATGCTCTTAACTTATTCGCCACATTTTTCATTATTCTAAATGGCTCTACATTACTGCCATGTGGGGAAGGGAAATAAGCAAATTTACTTTAATGCATTATTAACCAATAGACCTTGAAAGTTAACAAGGCCAAAGAAACGAGTTGCTGCAATTTATCTATCATCGGCCACATTAGATAGATGCGAGAAGGCTTTATTGGGTTAAGAGTACTCAGAGCCTCTTATACTGTCATAGCAGCCTTAAAATAAGGTATCTTTTCCTGTGGAGTTGGAACAATTAAATTTTTTATTTCTAAAAATAAAATAAAACAATGACAATGACAAAACCAGTAATTCACCACCTCTTTACAAAGTACTACAGTCCATTGCTCTTTGAGAGTTTTGATTTTTTTCACTTGGGTAATCTTAGAGGACACTGCATGGTGGAGGAAAGCCAGCTGGCTGAACTTGAAGGGCAGGTTGACTCCCTTTTTCAACATTTAATATTTATGTTCTCAAATATATCCCCAAACATTTGAGGATATTGATGTTACAACTTTATTTTGTTATCTCTGAGTCATTGCACCGCCAGAACCGTCATTTAACTAACTGTGATGAAAGAGCATCACAGATAGTCTGTCCTGCAGAGGACAAGCTGTAAACTTTTCCTTTGAAATTTATCTTTTGTACTTTGATATTTTTGTTACCAAATGTCCCCTGTGCTTCACAAGCTTGAGGATAAAATGAAATTGCATTTGTATTTATGACCAAATTTCAATGGCTTTAAAACTTCATCCAGTTTACTTGCAAGGTTCCCCTTCCCAAATGTTTCTAAGACTCACCAGGGATGCCTACACATGGTCTTTTGATTCAGACCTTTTGTCTGGACCCCACTGTGGCTGATACCCAGATAACTTGATCTATCAGGTATGTCAATCAATCAGGTGCCTCCAGTTTCATTGGCACCCACTCTCCCCAAGTCAATGAGAAAAGCCACAAGGACCCAGAAGATCTACAGAGATATGGCTTTGGTAAATTTTCTGTTCCTCCTGGTTCTTATGCCTTACTTGCTGATTCTATTGCTACCACCATTGAACTTTCCACTTCTCTGGATGCCTTGTCGAGCTATGAGGTTTCCTCTTAGGAAGAAGGGGACATTTCTTTCTTTACTATCACACTCAGAAGAGAGACCCACAACAAAATTGTTTGGGCCCCAATTTTTAGTAGTTATAATGTTTTAACTCTTTGCACACCCATACAGTCATTTTTCTAGACATACCCATAGTACAAGAGTGACTGAATAAGGATGAGTTCCAAAGTTAACCAAACATGGAATCCAAAAGCAACATTCCTATGTGGAACACAAAAACACACCCCTTCTTTCTTATGGTTCATATTTAGTCAGAAGCTCTCATTGTCCTTTATTACAAAAAGACATGATTTTCTATTTTGAACTTTAATGTTGATGGCGATGTGGGGAGTAGGGAGAAGAAGAATCATGGTCCAAGTTCGTTATCTTCCATGAGATTTGTATTCTTCTGTGTTTATTTGTGGCACTAAGTGTATATGTTAAAGGAAGGATTTTTTTCCCCACTCCTCTCAATCCACGCCATTAGAAAGAGAGAATGACATCTCATTTCTATCATTGATTACATCTAAGCACAGATTTTTATATGTAATCTTTGTACCAAAACTCTGTAACTTTTTATATATCTGTGATAAAATATTTTGGATACTTAGAAAGAATGCAATTTTTTTTTTTTTTTTTTTGCTAAAGTAGGGCAAAAAGGGATCCCTGGGTGGCGCAGTGGTTTAGCGCCTGCCTTTGGCCCAGGGCGCGATCCTGGAGACCCGGGATCGAATCCCACGTCGGGCTCCCGGTGCATGGAGCCTGCTTCTCCCTCTGCCCGTGTCTCTGCCTCTCTCTCTCTCTCTCTCTCTCTCTCTCGGTGACTATCATAAATAAATAAAAAAAATTTAAAAAAATGAAGTAGGGCAAAAAACTTACAAAATGAGGATAGAATGACAGTGTGAGAGTTGGTGTTAAGATGGTAATTGTCATGTAAAAAGTGTGTATGAACAACAGTCTAGTATTTTTCTAACTTGGAATAATAGCATTAATTTAACTTAATGAAAAGCATGAATTTAAGTAATGAAAAGATTTGTGAATTATGGGACACATTTTCCCTGACCCCTTTTCATCTTCTCAATTAGTCATGTTCTCAGATTTTTATTCAGTTAACATCTCTTTTAATTTTAAGTAGGTGAGGTCTTAGAGATATCAGGATGAATTAGTTACAGTTCTTACTCTTAAGGAGTTCATGGTCAGAAGAAACAGAATAGGTTACACACACACTCTTTGCACAATATCAGGAACTCAAAGAGGGTCCAAGATTCCACTCTGGTTAAATGCTTAGCAAGTAAGCCTGCCAGAGCTTCATAGATGCTGGTATAAAATGAGATCTCTGGGTCAGAAAAAAGGACTTTTATTACTCATGGTACAATGAGCAGCGTGAACTTCATGTTCTCATGGATCCTTTCCCCACCCTCCTTTTTTCCTTGGGGTGATGTGAATGGCTCAGGTAGATGTGTACACAGTAGGTTTCTATCACAGTTGAGGACACTTAAGCTTAGGAAGCTCTTCATCTTATAAAGGAGGCTGCTAGCAAACTTGTCTAACCTTTACCTTGGTGGGAGATAGTACCTTATTACCAAGACAGGTTAAGAAAAAATCCCACCTTCTTCTCCCTCAAAGAGAAACACTGTCTTTGTCTTCTAAGGCAGTTTACCATACACACATCCTTGAAAAGATATTTGGAAACAAAATCAGTCAGTGTCTTTGCTCAAATGAGCAGGAATGCAAGACCCCCATGGAGAGAATGGCCTCTCAACATTTACATAACAACAATAATAACAACAGTGTGTTGTATTCTGAAAAAAAAAAAAAAAAAAAAAAAGCTATAGGTATGCTACAGAGGAGGGCACAACCTAGCTGAGTCTAGGAAGGGAAGATACATTTTCACTTGATAGAAGGGGATAAAAATCCAGACAAAGGAACTTCAGCAGCATAGAAAACACCAACTGCTGCTCCAAGACTGCCCTCTAGTGTATGGAAAATTTCACCTCTGTGATACTTGGCTTTGGTGACAACTTTCTACAGCCATGGGGTGGAGGCATTTGCTTTGGAGGTAAAAGCCAGGTCTTTGGTATACCACCCGGGATCTATTTCTCTTGGTAATCCTAAGAATTTATACTACTTAAAGTTTCTCTTATTTAAAAATTTCCTTGTTGCCTTTATGTGACGAGTTTAAGGAAATTATTTCTCCAGGAGTTGGAGAATAGAAGAGAAGCCTACTGGTTTTGGTAGTTTACACCTCACTGCACGTCGATCATATGTGCATAACACGAGGCTATGGCCAAATAAATGAAATCATGGAGCCAGAATATTAGAGCTATAGGGTTCTAAGAGTTATCTGGTTGATCCCTCCTTTATTTCCTTTCTTATTTTCTTTATTCCTCAAGGACTTTAATTGCTTACTGTGTTTGTGTTCCATGCTGGGGATACAAAAATGAGATACAATGACTTCTTCCCTTAAATTGTTGACAAAATCTTAGGAATGAAGACACATGGTCAGTCAATTACAACAAACTAAAATAAATTCTAAGACAAAGGGAATAGTAACTACTGTGGTTAGGGAATCTGAGTTAGATAAGGGTTTCACAAATGAATATTCAGAGAAGATAATTCTTGAATTGGATCTGAAAGGACAGCCAGGAATCTGGGGAAAGAATGCATAAGAAGATAGAATGTTTATTTCTATCAAGGGCTTTTTATGTCATGCTAAGGAGTCTGGATTTTATCCCAGTTGGTATCAGGAAACTTTTGGAGAATATTTATCAAGGAAGTGATATGATCAGATTTACATTTAAGAATGATCACTTTGGCAGCTACGTGGAGAATAGATTGAAAGAAGAAACTCTGGGGACAGGGAAATCAATTAAGCATTGTTACAGTGACCTAGGCAAAAGACCACTAAGGCTCTGACGTAGGTCATTAACATACAAATTGAAAGGAGTGTCTATATATTAGTAGTGAAACCAATATAATCGGTAAAAATTGGGAAAAATGAAAAAGAGCAAGGATTCAAAGCTGACTGAGGTTTGTTGTACCTGGGTAGATGGGCTGTTTTCAAACGAGATCTTAAGAAAGAAAATTTGGCAGCAGATTTGAGATTGAATTCAGGTTTTGATGTACCGTGACTTAATCATCTCTGGATCATCCATAGAGAAATGATATCTGGAGTTGGATATATCAATATGGAAACTCACTTTCATTCCGCCCTTTCACTGCTTGATCAGTATTTATTCTAATTTTTCATTTCCTTCTATAGCCCCTTTTGAAACCATAATGCTCGAGCAATGGACAGGCTTTTGCAAAGCATTTTGGGTTCTCTACTCCACTGAGCATACTTCTTTCATCTGAATGCTCACACACCTTTAGGAAGTTCTTTCATGTAAATCTTTTCTTCTTATTGAATGTTACTTGAAAATATTGCAAGGGTCACATGTTTATTTGAAGTTATTTAATTCAGTGGTTCTCTGCCATGAATATGTTTTTCAGTAGATCTACTTTTTCTGCACCCCCCCCCCGCCCCACCCGCTCTGTTGGAAGTGTTTTGATTATTCAGCAAATGTGCAAAACATTCCCAGAACTCTATTCAGTTTGTGCAGTGCTTTCTGAATTTGTTATACCTGGAAATTGTAAATTCATATGATGACCGAAAAAGAACCCCTTTCAGTTCTTTGTTACTATTTGCTGTCTGTGGAATTTGATTTCTTCTACACTATATTTATTCAGCATGAATTAAGAATAGGATATATCAATAAAGGTGTTTTGCACACTTAAAAATACAGAACAATTTTGCTTTTCATTTTGTATTCACCCTTTGCTCCATCCTGTACAATTCAACGTCTTAATAATTGTAATCTTAAGGTTATTGGCAATTTAAAAGCTGCTTCTTCCTTTGTATTATGCTATTTAGTGAGTGTACATTTATTATCAAATATATGTCATCTTTATTTCTTTATCTGACAGAGAGAGAGAGAGAGAGAGAGGGAGAAAGAGAAGAAACGGGGAGTGGCAGAGGGAGAGGGAGACGCAGACTCCCAGCTTGCAGGGCTTGATTCCAGGACCCTGGGATCATGACCTGAGCCAAAGGCAGACGCTTAACTGATTGAGTCACCCAGGTGCCCGTCATCTTTTAAAAAAAAATTTAAACAGAATGACTCTAAGCAGATTTAAAGAAATTGTTTCTATCAGAGAAATGAAACAATGCGGAAAGGATAGACTTGAGAGGCATACTTAAAGTTTTCTCAGATGTTTTGTGAGTCTGTACCTTTGCCTGGGAATGCATGGTCATTTTCTGATTTTCCCCATATATGCAGTTGCTTTAGAATGACCTAATATTTAATCTCTGGCTCATAAAAAGGAAAAGATAAAAATGAAGCGGGGGCAAGAGGACGAGAGCTAGCCCTTTACATCCCCTACAAGTCACTTCAGCTCAAGAAGCGGGGGCTTGCAATGACAGCTCGCAACCATACTGGCCCACCCCCTCCCTGAACTTCTGTGGTCAGGAGCAGCATTCAGCAATCGGAGCACAGATCTTTTGCTTACCCTGTTTCCTGCCAGCTGTGGTGCAGGTTGCTCTGGAACGTGTGCACAGCTGCCTGCTATGGAGGTGGGAGATGAGCAGTGCTACTATGCTAAGAGCTGAAATTGATCAAAATTAACTGCAATTAACTCTCCCTTCCTTCCTCCCTCATTTTCATTCTTTCTTTCTGTCTCTCTCCCTTTCCTTCCATATCCCCTGCTTTTTTCCCCCTGGAGAGCCAGTTCACCAGCACCCCCTGGAAAAGCTGCTGGTATGTGTTCCTTGGGATAAGCTGTGGGATCAAGTGGGCCAGCAGCTCTGTTGGCAGTTCAGTACAGTCTGCACAGTGCTGCATGGCTGCTTCAGTATATTGACCCTGGGGGTTATTTTAAGTGGAAGTGTTTGCATCCTGTGGTCGCAAGTTATTTTTAATATATGGATGCCATTCTTCCCTTGCACAGGGTGTTCAAATATGTCCCTTTCCTGCCCGAGCATAGAGTTGCTCTCTCCCACCATTGGTGGTCTCTCCAGTGCTGTCATGTATCAGCAACATCTCAATATTAACGGAGTCATTTCAAGCATCAATTTCATAAACTTCAAGTAGGCATTTGAGGAGGCGTAAATACTGCAGGCACTTCTTTCTATTAAAAAGCAACGAAAACAAATCTTATCTTGACCTGTGATCCCTGACTGGCAGTTATCCCGTTTCCACAGCTTGCCCCCATTTTCACACCTCCTGCTTGTTCTTTTTTTTTTTTTTTTTTTTTTTTTTGCTTGTTCTTAATCCTACTCCACTTCAATGAAACTGTCTTGTCAAGGTCCGCAGTGACCTCTGTGTTCTAAAATTCAGTTAAGTACTAACTGTTAGATTGTTTCAGAGCTTGTTCTTGATATATTTCCCTCTACCCATTTCATTCTCTCCACAATTGAGTTAATCTATACCTATTTTTTAAAAAAGATATAATGTATTTATTTGAGAGAGAGAGAGCAGGGGCATGAATGAGGGAAGGAGCAGGGTGGGAGGAAGATGGACAAGTAGACTTTGTGCAGTGTATGGACCCTGATGCAGGGCTGGACCTCACAACCCTGAGACCACCACGGAAGCCCAAACCAAGAGCAGGTCTCTTAATCATCTGAACCATCCTGGTGCCCCTAATCTAGACCTCTTTTTAACATACAATTTATATGCTGATGATGTTCAAGTTTATTTATCTAACCCTGACCTCTTCTCTGAGAATCTCACATAAACAAATACCCAATTGACACCTTTATTTGGAGATCTAATAAGCTTTTCATAGTCTACACATTCAAATCTGAACCCTTGGTTTCCCTCTCAAACATCTTCTTCTCTTAATCTGTCTCAAGCCAGTCATCCTCCTAGGGACTCAAAAAATCAGGGGATTATTATTTCCCTTTTTCTTTCATCTCCCATAAGCACACCACAAGGAATTATTCTTGATTTTTCTGTAATACATCTCAAAGCCATCTTCTTCTATTTTTCCTCACTGTATTCTGAGCCACTGCTGTCTCTTAATTGGAAGTTTGACTAAAGTATCCTCTTTGGCCTCTCCACAATACCTTCTTTACAAGCCAGACTTTAAGAAATATAATGGAGTGTGCCACTTACATGCTCAGAACCTTCAGTGCCTCGCCAGTGCTCTTAGAATGAAGTGATACCTACCTCCTCCATATGACCTAAAAGTCTATCCCCCTGCTTACTTCTCAAACTATGTTGCATATTGTTTCCTCCTTCTTCTCTGATTGTGTTCTTTGCTGACTAGTTTTCTTTCTGCCTGGAGCTTTTTCCTTCTAGTTTTATTTACATCTGTCTCTTTGGCATCCTTCAGGTTTCAGTTCAAAGTTATCCCTTCAGGGAATTTTCCATTGACCACACTGTCATCCCTTTTTAAATGCTTTGTGGCACTTACTGCTGAGATTATATTGCTTGATTATTTTTTTACTGGTCTTTTAAGAAATACGTGTCCTCAGACTAGAATAAAATTTCCTTGAGGTCAGGGTCTTTGTCTTAGTCACTGATCTATCTCTAGGTCTAGAATGATATATAGATCTGGTCTTTAAACTGGAGTATAAATATTCCCAGGGGAACATAAAAATTGACAGTTTTAAGAGAAATCCACTTCTATTCCAGCTTCCATATGTATTCTTTTCTAAAATTGTTCTGAGAATCCATCATTCAGATTTTTTTGCCAACTCCCCTTTAACAATAGTCTCTAGACTACTTTTTAAAAAAGCAATGTCTATTTCCTGCTTATCTTAATATAATGTATTGCTCTAAGATGTAAAAACTTCTGATGCACCAAAAAAAATGGTGACAGACGTGATCAAATTTAGAAAGTGAAGCATTCAGATATTCAGATAGCAGAGTCTCATGATTCAGGTATTTTCCAACTGATTGTTTTCAACCAAAGGGAAGATTAATTGCAATTTTAAAAAAAATGATAGATTGATATATAATTTTTTTTGTTTGACATAGAACTTAGAAACAGTTCAAAGTACTGAGTGGCATTGCTATAGCTCTTCACATTCTCTTCAACTCTTTAGCCTTAGAATGATATATTAGTCTTACACTATTTAATAGAACCAAATAATACTAAAATATCCCTAAACACTGAAAAGAAATAAAAAATTGGTAGACCTAAAAATAGATCATGCTTGTGAGCAGTATATATCTAGCTGCCATTTGCTGAATGTCTGTAGTAGTCTAGACATCTAGACTAGATTTAGTTAGGATGGGTGTGGGACTTAACTTCTGAAGTCTGGAAGTAGCATGTGCCAAAACATAGGCTAAGTAGGAGGAGGAAAGGAAGTTTAGTTAGTCTAGAAAGTAACAGAGAAGAGAAATGATGTCTTCTATTGCAAGAATAATTTCCATAAACTCTGATATGCAGAAATATATCACTTTATTAATTTAAACTATCATTCTCAAGTATACTGAATAAAGTTCAGTAATGTTTATATCATTTTTAGTATTTATTATTTTGGGTTTCTATCTCCTGTCTCCAGGGATATAGTCATACTTTAAAGAGCTTGGATTTCATCATAACATCTTGTGGTTGGACTTTGGAGAGGGGTATTGGAGAGGAGTATCTGGTTTATATTGTCCTCTGTTCTTTCTGGCTTCTGTTTGATTTTTGGAAGTTGGCATCTGTCCCACCACCATCTGCGGCTGATGTCTGCATTCCTAGCATGATTTCTAACTCTTTTTGTCCATACTATCTCTGCTGACAGTGTCCCTTTGTCAAAACCATGAGACCCCTTGTATTTTTCTACTTTCTCTGAGTCATGATGGAGCTAGAGTGTATTATACTAAATGAAATAAGTCAGAGAAAGACAAATACTCTATGATCTCACTCATATATAAAATTTGAAAAACAAAACAGATGAGCAGAAGGAAGGGAAAAAAAGAAAAATCAGAGAGAAACAAACCATAAGAGACTCTTAAAGATAGAGAACAAAATGAGAGTTGATGGAGGGAAGTGGGTAGGGGATGAGCTAAATGGTGATGGGTATTAAGGAAGACGCTTGATATGATGAGCACTAGTGTTGAATGTAAGTGATGAATCATGAATCACTTAATTCTACTACTGAAACCAACGTTGTTAACATATGTTAACTAACTGGAATTTAAATAAAAATTTTCATGTATTTTTTGTATCCTTTGGGTAAATACCTAATAGTACAATTGCTAGATCATTGAGTTCTATTTTCATATTTGATCACAGAGATCAAATAGTTCTATTTTCAACTTTTCTGAGGAACCTCCATACTGTTTTGCAAAGTAGCTATACCAGTTTGCATTTTCACCAAGAGTGCAAGAGAGTTCCCCTTTCTCCTGATCCTGGCCAACATCTGTTGTTTCCTGTCTTAATTTTAGTCATTCTGACCAGGCTGAGGTGGTATTCAATTTGTATTTCCCTGATGATAAGTGATGTTGAGCATCTTTTCATGTGTCTGTTAGCCACTTGGATGTCTTTGGAAAAGTGTCTATTCATGTCTTCTGCCCATTTCTTAACTGGATAATTCGTTTTTGGGTGTTGAGTTTGATAAGTTCTTTATAGATTTTGGATACTGACTCCTTTATCCAATATGCCACTTGCATTAGTTCAGTTACAAGAAATTTAGACCAGGGGGAAAATCTAAGGTGAGAAGAGTGATCTAAGTTTTCAAAAAGGGACTGACAAGTCTGGCATGCATTTCAAAAGAATGAGGTATAGAATAAAATTTGGTTAGAGCAGAGAGCATTAAAATTACATCCTTTGGATGTGTTGACTTCATCATAGGTGCTTATTATCCTCCACCCTGGCTTGAGCCCTGTTCTCCTGAGGGCAGCTGGAAAGGGACTAGATGAAGTGGGATACTTTTCAGAGCAGGGGTTCTAGATGATTATGGCTGAGAATTGCAGTTTAGGCCCTGAACTAGGATCTGAAGAGGTTCTTATAGTTATAATAACTAGTATCAAAGAAAATTTGAAATACTTGAGCACACACTTGGTGCAAAACTGGTCTATGGATGACCTCCTATCTACAGTTCATTCTTTGTACCTGAATCACTATCTCCTATATAACTCAGAACTCTGGGATGGGGACACTTGGGTGGCTTAGCAGTTAAGCATCTGCCTTCGGCTCAGGGCATGATCCTGGAGTCCTGGGATTGAGTCTCATATCAGGCTCCCTGCATGGAGCCTGCTTCTCTCTCTGCCTGTGTCTCTGTCTCTCTCATAAATAAATAAATAAAATCTTTAAAAAAAAAAAAAGAACTCCTGGATGGTCTCTGAAAATATTAGCACACTAAAGACAACTATCCTCTTTTTTAAAAGATTTTATTTATTTATTTATTCAGGAGACACACACATACACACACACACACAGAGTGAGGCAGAGACATAGACAGAGGGAGGAGAAGCAGGCTCCATGCAGGAGCCCAATGTGGGACTAGATCCCAGAACTCCGAGATCATGTCCTGAGCTGAAGGCAGACACTCAACTGCTGAGCCACTCAGGTGTCCCAAGACAACTATCCTAAAAGGTTACATGATGTAACTTGGGGCTGGCAAACAAAATGTTATATATTTTCTTACACCACTACTCAGGTTATAAACTGCTGACCAATATAAATTATTGGGAAAATGAGATTTACTATCTTCTCCTACTTTTGACTCTTCCTTTTATCACCAGGCCCCCCAGATGCCTATAAAGACATCTCTGCTGTGTCCTCCCTGGCTTGCAAGAGATAAAAAAGAATGAAGATGTGGCAGTCATGTTGGAAAAGCTGTACCCAAGCCCCCCCCGCCCCCCCCCACCGTATTGGGTGTGGATATAAGTTTTCATCTGTTGTATCAGTACTTCTTAAATAGTTGTTAGCTTATTTTTTATAACTTGAAGTTAAACGTCCTGTTGTTCACTCTCTTTCTTCTCTAATATTTTCACATGATATGAATTAACGTGTTCTTGGGTAGTCTAGGATTTAAAAAAATGCTGAGGGGTAAAAATCTAGTGTTTATGTCAAATTTTTTTGTAGTAATTGAAAATAAATTTTGGGTAATTTTAGTTAGTGACAATCTAAGTAGGTTTTTATGTGCCCTGAGTGGGACTGTGATTGCTGAATACTTCATAAATATCTTTTCATATGATTCAGCCCTTTGAAGAAAATCATAATCTCTATGCTATAGAGGAGGGGGTTGCAACAGACATAGTACTTTAATTCCATTTTGCTATGAATTATTTCTTCCCTTGCAATCATTGTATTTATGTAACATGCTATCTCCTGACTACTTTCCCTAATAGCCATAATCCATTTGTGCTATTTAATATAATTCAGAACCTTAAACATGAGCTGGTTTTCCTAATTTCCTTCATCTCACCAGGAATTATTTATTGTTCTTATTCCCCTTGTTTAGGTATATGTTCTATATCATCCCAGGGGTAGCTGTCATGTCACATGTGACATGTTGATACTGATAATCTTGGAATTATCTTCCCCTCATACTGGTGGCTAACATAATGATTATTTTGATTTTTTCCCCTTAAGCCATAACAATGCAATTTATATTCAGTATTCTCATTTTAAAACATCTGTTAATAATTGATAATTTGCTCTTTCTTTTGCACAAAATACTATTAAATAACATTGAGTAATTAGTTATGTACACATGCCAAGAACTTTATGGACTTGTAAAATAGCAGGCCATTTCAAGGATTTCTGTTTTGGTAGAGACATTTATAGGGAAAAGATGGTGACATTCAAAAATAAATTTAGTTCAAGGTCAATGACAGGTAACTCAATTGGATGGGTTATTATTTTCTCGAAAGAGGTTTTAATCCAGTTAACATCCATCAAAACTGGCTTAAATAGTTCATCAGGAGTACAATTTTTTTTTTGGGGGGGTGAAGTTTTTGTATAACATTACAAAAAAGATTCTCAGAGCAGATTTTGGACAGTTTTTAGGTTAAAGTCCTCCTTTTGACTCAGCCCTCAAAGATCTGTCTCAGTCAAAAAGCAAGTTTTCATTGCATGTTTGTGCTAAGATTATTCAGTGGATTTTTTTGTCCACTTTTATATATATTTTTTATAAATGGAAAAAGTTAGTCATGGGCTTAATGTATGCAGTATATATGGAATCCATGCTTACCCGGTCATACACAATGTTTCATTCTATATTGATATTCCTTTTCCTCTGTAATAGGAATATTTCCAAACAAAATCCTGTGGCAACTAAAAATCAATATTAGTTGTTATACATAATCTGTGCACTAAAATTTTTACCTATTTTCTTTTCAACATGGCCTACTTTACTTACCTATGTCCAGTTAAAGGGTGATGAGTAGTGTTCTTGCTGTTTAATTAATAAAACTAGAGCTATTTCATACTAGGGACTGAGAATTAACCTCTGTTCAAAGTTTTTTTTTTAAGTTTATTAGTTTTTACTACTCTCTGTTTTAAAATATTTTTTTATTGGAGTTCAATTTGCAAACATATGGCATAACACTCAGTGCTCATCCCGTCAAGTGCCCCCTCAGTGCCTGTCACCCAGTCACCTCAACCCCCTGCCCACTTCCCCTTCCACCACCCCCTTGTTCGTTTCCCAGAGTTAGGAGTCTCTCATGTTCTGTCTCCCTCACTGATATTTCTCATTCATTTTCTCTCCTTTCCCCTTTATTCCCTTTCACTATATTTTATATCCTCCAGATGAATGGGACCACATAATGTTTGTCTTTCTCCGATTGACTTATTTCACTCAGCATAATACCCTCCAGTTCCATCCACGTTGAAGCCAATGGGGGGTATTTGTCATTTCTGATGGCTGAGTAATATTCCATTGTATACATAAACCACATCTTCTTGATCCATTCATCTTTCGATGGACACCGAGGCTCCTTCCACAGTTTGGCTATTGTGGACATTGCTGCTATAAACTTTGGGATGCAGGTGTCCCGGCATTTCACTGCATCTGTATCTTTGGGGTAAATCCCCAGCAGTGCAATTGCTGGGTCATAGGGCAGTTCTATTTTTAACTCTTTGAGGAACCTCCACACAGTTTTCCAGAGTGGCTGCACCAGTTCACATTCCCACCAAAAGTGCAAGAGGGTTCCCCTTTCTCCACATCCTCTCCAACATTTGTTGTTTCCTGTCTTGTTAATTCTCATCATTCTCACTGGTGTGAGGTGATATCTCATTGTGGTTTTGATTTGTATTTCCCTGATGGCCAGTGATGCGGAGCATTTTCTCATATGCTTGTTGGCCATGTCTAGGTCTTCCTCTGTGAGATTTCTGTTCATGTCTTTTGCCCATTGGATTGTTTGTTTCTTTGCTGTTGAGTTTAATCAGTTCTTTGTAGATCTTGGAAACTAGCCCTTTATCTGATATGTCGTTTGCAAATATCTTCTCCCATTCTGTAGGTTGTCTTACAGTTTTGTTGACTGTTTCTTTTGCTGTGCAGAAGCTTTTTATCTTGATGAAGTCCCAATAGTTCATTTTTGCTTTTGTTTCCCTTGCCTTCCTAGTTGTATCTTGCAAGAAGTTGCTGTGGCCAAGTTCAAAAAGGGTGCTACCTGTGTTCTCCTCTAGGATTTGATGGATTCTTGTCTCACATTTAGATCTTTCATCCATTTTGAGTTTATTTTTGTGTATGGTGTAAGAGAATGGTCTAATTTCATTCTTCTACACGTGGCTGTACAATTTTCCTAGCACCATTTACTGAAGAGACTGTCCTTTTTCCAGTGGCTTGTCTTTCCTGCTTTGTCGAATATTGGTTGGCCATAGAGTTGAGGGCCCATTTCTGGGTTCGCTATCCTGTTCCATTGATCTATGCGTCTGTTTTTGTGCCAGTACCACACTGTCTTAATGATCACAGCTTTGTAGTACAACCTGAAATCTGGCATTGTGATGCCTCCACCTCAGTTTTCTTTTTCAATATTCCCCTGGCTATTCGGGGTCTTTTCTGATTCCACACAAATCTTAAGATGATTTGTTCCAACTCTCTGAAGAAAGTCCATGGTATTTTGATAGGGATTGCATTGAATGTGTAAATTGCCTGGATAGCATTGACATTTTCACAATATTAATTCTTCCAATCCATGAGCATGGAATATTTTTCCATCTCTTTGTGTCTTCCTCAATTTCTTTCATAAGTGTTCTGTAGTTTTTAGGGTATAGATCCTTTACCTCTTTGGTAAGGTTTATTCTTAGGTAGCTTAAGCTTTTGGGTGCAATTGTAAATGGGATTGACTCCATAATTTCTCTTTCTTCAGTCTCATTGTTAGTGTATAGAAATGCCACTGACTTCTGGGCATTGAGTTTGTATCCTGCCACACTGCTGAATTGCCGTATGAGTTCTAGCAATCTTGGGGTGGAGGCTTTTAGATTTTCTGTGTACAGTGTCATGTCATCTGCGAGGAGCAAGAGTTTGACTTCTTCTTTGCCAATTTGAATGCCTTTTATTTCTTTTTGTTGTCTGATTGCTGAGGCTAGTACTTCTAGTACTATGTTGAATAGCAGTGGTGAGAGTGAACATCCCTGTCGTGTTCCTGATCTTAGGTAAAAGGCTATCCGTGTTTCCCCATTGAGAATGATATTTGCTGTGGGCTTTTCCTAGATGGCTTTTAAGATGCTAAGGAATGTTCTCTCTATCCCTACACTCTGAAGAGTTTTGATCAGGAATGGATGCTGTATTTTGTCAAATGCTTTCTCTGCATCTATTGAGAGGATCATATGTGTCTTGTTTTTTCTCTTATTGATATGATCTATCATGTTGATTGTTTTTTGAGTGTTGAACAAGCCTTTCATCCCGGGGATAAATCCCACTTGGTCACAGTGAATAATCTTCTTAATGTACTGTTGGATCCTATTGGCTAGTATCTTGTTGAGAATTTTTGCATCTGTGTTCATCGGGGATATTGGTCTATAAATCTCCTTTTTGGTGGTGTCTTTGTCTGGTTTTGGAATCAAAGTGATGCTGGTCTTATAAAACGAGTTAGGAAGTATTCCATCCATTTCTATCTTTTGGAACAGCTTTAGTAGAATATGTATTGTTTCTTCTTTAAAAGTTTGATAGAATTTCCCCTTGGAAGCCATCTGGCCCTGGACTTTTGTGTCTTGGGAGGTTTTTGATGACTGCTTCAATTTCCTCCCTGGTCATTGGCCTGTTCAGATTTTCTAGTTCTTCCTGTTCCAGTTTTGGTAGTTTGCGGTTTCCCAGAAATGTGTCCATTTCTTCTGGATTGCCTAATTTATTGGCATATAGCTACTCATAATATGTTTTTAAAATCGTTTGTATTTCCTTGGTATTGGTTGTGATCTCTCCTTTTTCATTCGTGATTTTATCAATTTGAGTCTTTTCTCTTTTGTTTTTAATAAGGCTGGCTAATGGTTCATCTATCTTATTAATTCTTTCAAGGAGCCAACTCTTGGTTTTGTTGATCTGTTCTATAGTTCTTCTATCTCTATGTCATTGATTTCTGCTCAAATCTTTATTAACTCTCTTCTTATACTTGGTGTAAGTTTTATTTGCTGTTCTTTCTCCAGTTCCTTTAGGTGTGAGGTTAGCTTGTGTATTTGAGTTTTTTCCATTTTTTTGAGGGATACTTGTATTGCGACGTATTTCCCTCTCAGGACTGCTTTTGCTGTGTCCCAAAGATTTTGAGCAGTTGTATCTTCATTCTCATTAGTTTCCATGAATCTTTTTAATTCTTCTCTAATTTCCTGGTTGACCCATTCATCTTTAAGCAGGATGCTCTTTAACCTCCACGTGTTTGAGTGTCTTCCAAATTTCTTCTTGTGATTGAGTTCTAGTTTCAAAGCATTATTGTCTGAAAATATTCAGGGGACAATCCCAATCTTTTGGTATCAGTTGAGACCTGATTTGTGACCCAGAATGGGTCTATTGTGGTCCATTCTGGAGAAAGTTCCATGTGCACTTGAGAAGAATGTGTATTCAGTGGCATTCCGATGCAAAGTTCTGTATATATCTGTGAAATCTATCTGGTCCAGTGTATCATTTAAAGCTCTTGTTTCTTTGGAGATGTTGTGCTTAGAATGACTGTCATTTGCAGAAAGTGCTGTGTTGAAGTCTCCCAGTATTAGTGTATTATTTAAGTATGTCTTTACTTTGGTTATTTTTTTTTATTTTATTTTTTATTTTTTTATTTATGATAGTCACACACACACACAGAGAGAGAGAGAGAGAGAGGCAGAGACACAGGCAGAGGGAGAAGCAGGCTCCATGCACCAGGAGCCTGACATGGGATTCGATCCCGGGTCTCCAGGATCGCACCCTGGGCCAAAGGCAGGAGCTAAACCACTGCACCACCCAGGGATCTCTTTACTTTGGTTATTAATTGATTGAGATACTTGGCAGCTCCCACATTAGGGGCATAAATATTCATAATTATTAGGTCCTATTATTGAATAGACCCTTTAAGTATGATATAGTGTCCCTCTTCATCTTTTACTACATTCTTTGGGATAAAATTTAATTTATCTGATATGAGGATTATCATATTTCTTTTGAGATCCATCTGAATGGTAAATGGTTCTCCAGCCTTTCATTTTCAGGCTGTAGGTGTCCTTACGTCTAAAATGAGTCTCTTGTAGACAGCAAATAGATGGGTCTTGCTTTTTTATCCAGTCTAAAACCTTGCATCTTTTGATGAGATCATCTAGCCCACTCATGTTCCAAGTTACTATTGAAAGATATGAATTTAGTGCCATTGTAATACCTATTCAGTCCCTGATTTTGTGGATTATTTCTTTGGGCTTCCTCTTTCCTTTACAGGGTGCTCCTTAATATTTTTTGCAGGGCTTGGTTTGGTGGTCACAAATTTTTTAGTTTCTGTCTGTCTTGGAAGCTCTTTATCTCTCCTATTCTGAATGAGAGGCTTGCTGGATAAAGTATTCTTGGCTGCAGGTTCTTCTCATTTAGGACCCTGAATATATCTTGACAGCCCTTTCTGGACTGTGAGGTCTCTGTGGAGAGGTCTGCTGTTAATCTAATATTTCTCCCCATTTATAAGTTAGGGGTCTCTTGTCTCTTGCTGCTTTGAGGATTTTCTCTTTATATTTGGAATTTGCAAGTTTCACTATTAAATGTCAAGGTGTTGAACGTTTTTACTGATTTTGGGGGGAAGGACCTATCTATCTCCTGGATCTGAATGCCTGTTTCCGTCCCCAAATTAGGGAATTTCTTAGCTATGATTTGTTCAAATATGCTTTCTGGCCCTCTGTCCCTGTCGGCATTCTCTGGAACCCCAATTATACGTAGATTTTTCCTTCTGGGGCTATCATTTATTTCCCTTAACCTTTCCTCATGGTCTTTTAATTGTTTTTCCTCAGTTTCCCTCTTTGCCATCAACCTGTCTTCTATGTCACTCACTCTTTCTTCTATCTCATTAACCCTCATCATTAGGACCTCCAGTTTGGATTGCATCTCATTTAATTGATTTTTAATTTTGGCCTGGTTAGATCTAAATTCTGCAGTTATGAAGTCTCTTGAATCCTTTATGCTTTTTTCCAGAGCCACCAGTAGCTTTATAATTGTGCTTCTGAATTGGCTTTCTGACATCTAATTGTAATCCAAATTCTGTAACTCTGTGGCAGAGAGTATGGTTTCTGATTCTTTCTTTTGTGGTGAGTTCTTTCTAGTCATTTTGCTCAGTGCAGAGTGGCTGTATGAGTGGGCTCAGTCAGGAATATCAACCACAACCTACATAAATTTCACCCTAGATGATTCTGCCAAGGTCAGAGACCAGAAATTGAAAACAAAGATCAGAATGATATAAAACAAAAGGACCACTAAAGTGAAAAACAAATTTTAAAACAAGGTAGTAAAAAATAAAAGGTCAAGACTCCCAAAGAAGAAGAGAGAAAAAAAATAGGCAAAGAAGAAAAAAAAAAGCAGGGAGGGACTGGGAGATAGTGGTGGTGAGGAAGTTGTAGTGGAGGGAGAATATAGTCTACGTGAGTGGTTCTAGAGGGTGATCCTCTTGTTTCTGAGTATGTTAAGTTCTGTATTTTAGAAGATACTCAGTCCCAAATTTATATAAACGAGAAATACTTGTAGAAGGCCCCAACATTGACCACCAAAACAAAAATGAGATAAAAGAAGGGGGAAGAATGGGAATGAAGAATCTCACAGAATGAACCAGCATGGTATACCACTTGGTTCTGGGTGCATACTGGTCATGTTTTAGAAGGTATTAACTTCCACCATTGTAGAACAAAATGAGGCAGAGAAAACAAAACAAAACAAAACAAAAAAACCCATATCTTGTATATCTCCCTAAATTAAGTTGAGTATGTTGAAGGGAATCTAGAAGTGGAAAATATATCTAGGAGCCGTAATTTTAGAAATATGAAAGTCAAAAAGGAAGAATCTTAAAAATGAAGAGGTGGTAAAATATTATAATTAAGATGGGAAAAGAGAAAAAAATTGGAAATTTACAGTCATATAAAAACGAGTTGTACTGGAAAAAGGAAGAAAAAAATAGGAGGGGTACCCTCTGGTTTTATATGCTGTAAATCCCTCGACTTCCCCTGGAGCTTTCCAGCGCTGCTCCATCAGGAACTTGCTCTTCCCTTGTCCTATCAGCTGGTCTTCTGGGGGAGGGGCTGTTGTGCTGATTCTCAGGTGTGTGCACCTGGGGGAGCCCCCTCATCCCACCCCTGCCAGGTGCAGGGCTCAGTGGGAGCTGTTTATCCTGTGAGGCCTCTGTTCCCTGGCGGTCCTGCTCTGTCCCAGGCACAGGGTGACACCAGGAGGGACAACAGTGGCAGCGGCCAGCTCCCCAGCCCTGGAGTCAGCTCCCCCAGTAACCACCACAGTCTCCCAGTCCGCACTGGCCTGGATGCTCCGGGCGGGGGGCGCTGCTCTGCACAGCTCGGGGCCCCGGACTGCAGGAGCGTCCTCGCCCTCTTGTGCCCTCCCCACCTTCGCCTTTCCTGGGGGAGCGCCGGGTCCTGGGCTGTGTCCCCCCGCGCCCTGGGCTCCGGGCCGCGCTGCTGGGATCGCCCTCCCCGGGCGCAGCTCCCGAAGGCAGCAGGCGCAGCCCCTCCCCGGAGCCCCCTCCCCGGAGCCCCCTCCCCGCAGCCCCCGCCTGACCCACCGGCTGCTCCCGGGCCCGCCGCTGCCCCAGCCCTTTACCCGCTCGGCCCGCGGGGTGCGGGGCGCTCTCCCCGGGGCGCCCCTCCTCTGTTCGCGACCCCGGGAGCCTGGGGCTCCACTGCCCCTCCTGCGATCCTGCCTCGTTTCCCCGTGAGCGCCTTTCCCTCCGGGAAGAATCCGGTGCGGATTGTTCAAGTTCCTGCTTCTCCCGGGCTGGGCCTTCCTGTCCTGGAGGCTCCCGCCGCCCCCTTAGCCGGCTCCTCGCGGGGCCCCTCCCCCACTGGATTGATTATTTATTTATTTATGTATTTATGTATTTATTTATTTATTTCCGTGTATCTACCTTGCTAGAAGTGCAAACTCTTCTCTCTGTAGCGTTCCAGCTGTTCTCTCTTGAAATCTCAGGCCAAAGTCATAGGTGTTCAGGATGATTTGAAGGTTATCTAGGTAAGCTGGTGGGGTCAGGTGACTCGGGGACCCTACTCCTCTGCCTTCTTGCCCCGCCCCTCACTAAATTCTCCTTTTCCTTTCCAATATAGATTTATTTTTTGTCCTTGCCTTATTGCTTTGACTAAAACTTCTGGTACAATGTTGAATAGAAAGGATGAGAGCAGACATCCCTGTCTTGTTCCTGATACTAAGGGGAAAACATTCACCATTAAGTATAATGTTACCTATAGGTTTTTCACAAATTCCTTCTATCAGGTTGAAAAAGTTTCCTAAGAATAGTCTTAGTTTGTGAAGAAAGTTTTTATCAGGAAGAGATATTAGATTTTGACAAATTCCCTTCTTGTATCCGTTGAGATATCATATACTTTTTTCTTTTCTAGTTGTTTAATATGGTAAATTACATTGATTAATTTTTAAATAGTAAACCAATCTCACATTCCTGGAATAAACATTGCTTATTCATGGTTTATTATTAATTTTATGTATCACTGGATTTAGTTTACTAAAATTCTGTTTTGAATATATCTATGTTCTTGAGAAATACTGATTTGTGGTCTCTTTTCCTGGTCAAATATTATATTTTTTATTATTTATTTTTTACTTACATTTTTAAAATTTATTTTTTCTGGTTTAAATTTTTTAAATTTAAATTCACTTAATTAACATATAATGTATTATTAGTTTCAGAGATAAAGGTCAGTTTGTGGACTTCCTTACATGTAATATCTTTACCTAGTTTTAGTATCACGGTAGTGTTCTTTGTTTTAGAAGAAATTGGGAAGTGTTCCTTTTTCAATTTTGTGGAAGACTTTCGGAAAAACTGATGTTTTCTTCTAGATATTTCATAGAATTCACCAGTGAAGTCACCTGAGCTTGCAGTTTTCTTTGCCAGAAGGTTTTTTAACTAAAATTTAATTTTTTAAATTTGTATAGGAAGGGTCGCTTGGGTGGCTCAATGGTAAAGTGTCTGCCTTCAGCCCAGGGCATGATCCTGGAGTCCTGGAATGGAGTCCCACATCGGGGTCCCTGCATGGAGCCTGCCACTCCCTCTGCCTGTGTCTCTGCCCCTCTCTGTGTCTCTCATAAATAAATAAAATCTTAAAAAAATAATATGTATGGGGATATCCAGGTTATCTATTTCTTTTTAAGTGAACTTTGGTAGTTTGAGACTTTCAAGATTTTCTGAGTTGTTAAATTTATTCAATTTATTAGTTCTCTGTTGTGTGGAAATTCTATCAAAGTAGTTGGTTGGGACAATCGTGGGGTTTACCTCACTTATTTTCCGTCTCTCAAGGGTCATCATTAGGCATTTTACTGCCTAATAACCCAATGTCTTAAAAATCCTTCATATGTTTTGTATGCCTTTTATTTTTTCAGGCGGGAGAGAAAATCCAGTCCCTGTTTCTCCATTTTGGCCAGAAGCAGGGGTCATAATCCAGGTATTTTAAAATTAAATTTTTAAATTAAATATAAAAACTGCTTAGATGTCAGTTTGTCAGGAATCACTGTGTCAGCCCATGTACATGAACTTAAATATATTTCCATTTATTCTCAGGGGTTATATACTTACTAAATTATATTCATGTTATTAATACTTTCACTGAATGAGATTAATTGCATTGATCTTCTCTTTTTCATTTAACTAAGAAAATATGAAGCATATCTATCTTAACATCCTATTGCTAGTATTCCTCCTTTCCAAGGCCAATTCTGTTTTAGAAGGAGAGAGGGTCTGTCCCTTCAAGAGAGTACCAGAGATGATTTGAACATTAGAAACACCTGGTCACTTTTATTATTTTGTATTTGGGGCCGTATCCTGGATCAGCAATTAAATTGTTGTGGATAAAATCACCGTTCCAAAGAACAAGAAATAGCCACAATATTGGCTGTGTTATTAACCAGAATGGCAATACATTATAACTACTAAGGGAATGTTAGCTTTTTATTTTTAATTCTTTTTATTTTTTAGATTTTATTTATTTATTTGATAGAGAGCAAGCACAAGCAGGAGGAGTGGCAGGCAGAGGGAGAGGGAGAAGCAGACTCCCTGCCTGATGCAAAGCTCAATCCCAGGACCCTGGGATCCTGACCCAAGCCAAAGGTAGATGCCTGACCCACTGAGCCACCCAGGCACCCAGAATGTTAGCTTTATAGAAGCGAGAAATCCCTTATTTTCCTATTTCTTTGCTTATAGTTATTTACAGTTATAAAATATGCCAAAGCAGCTCAATTTAATAAACCTTTTATACAGTCCACATATGCAGTGGTTAGGCAAAAATCCTGACATCTGGAGAGAATATGAAGAAAACAAAAATATTTTTGTGCAGCCTTCTATTTACGACAGGCTGTACACTGAAAGACCAATTTTCTTTGTGAACCATCAGTGCTCAATTTCTCTGTTATACATAGCTTCTTTTAAAATTTAATCTTACCACCTCCAAATGTTTTTATTTGAATACATATACATGTATTACACAATAATATGATATTACTTAAGCTTCAATCATTAGTTTTGAGATACAGCTATTCTTTTAAGTGTATTTTAAGACAGTATTTTCATGCCCCTAATTTTATTCTCTTTTAATTAATAATCAATTAATTAATTTTTAAGATTTTATTTATTTGAGAGAGAGCGAGAGAACATGAGCAGAGGCAGAGTGAGAGTGAGAGGCAGACTCCCCTACCTATCAGGGAGTCTGATGCTCAGCTTATCCTAGGACTCTGGGATCATGACTGAGCTGGAGGCAGACACTTAACTGAGCCACCCAGGCACCCCTAATTTTATCCTCTTAAAAAATGATAAAAATAACAAAGAATACTACATAAGTAAAAATTATTGTATGGTAACTATACTATTGCTAGTGTCCCTACTTGCCAAATACTGCATCCTTTGTTGCAAGAAGTTTCTATTTATTTTAATTACTTAAATATTTTTTTAATTACTTAAATATTTTTAAGCCTTAGGTCTCAAAGTTAATTAAGTCTGAAGTCTTAAAGTTAATTAAGGGTTTTATTTTATTTTATTTTTTTTTTTTTTTATTTTATTTTTTTTTTTTTTTATTGGTGTTCAATTTACTAACATACAGAATAACACCCAGTGCCCGTCACCCATTCACTCCCACCCCCCGCCCTCCTCCCCTTCTACCACCCCTAGTTCGTTTCCCAGAGTTAGCAGTCTTTATGTTCTGTCTCCCTTTCTGATATTTCCCACACATTTCTTCTCCCTTCCCTTATTTTCCCTTTCACTATTATTTATATTCCCCAAATGAATGAGAACATATAATGTTTGTCCTTCTCCGACTGACTTACTTCACTCAGCATAATACCCTCCAGTTCCATCCACGTTGAAGCAAATGGTGGGTATTTGTCATTTCTAATAGCTGAGTAATATTCCATTGTATACATAAACCACATCTTCTTTATCCATTCATCTTTCGTTGGACACCGAGGCTCCTTCCACAGTTTGGCTATCGTGGCCATTGCTGCTAGAAACATCGGGGTGCAGGTGTCCCAGCGTTTCATTGCATTTGTATCTTTGGGGTAAATCCCCAACAGTGCAATTGCTGGGTCGTAGGGCAGGTATATTTTTAACTGTTTGAGGAACCTCCACACAGTTTTCCAGAGTGGCTGCACCAGTTCACATTCCCACCAACAGTGTAAGAGGGTTCCCTTTTCTCCACATCCTCTCCAACATTTGTTGTTTCCTGCCTTGTTAATTTTTCCCATTCTCACTGGTGTGAGGTGGTATCTCATTGTGGTTTTGATTTGTATTTCCCTGATGGCAAGTGATGCAGAGCATTTTCTCATGTGCATGTTGGCCATGTCTATGTCTTCTTCTGTGAGATTTCTGTTCATGTCTTTTGCCCATTTCATGATTGGATTGTTTGTTTCTTTGGTGTTGAGTTTAATAAGTTCTTTATAGATCTTGGAAACTAGCCCTTTATCTGATATGTCATTTGCAAATATCTTCTCCCATTCTGTAGGTTGTCTTTGAGTTTTGTTGACTGTATCCTTTGCTGTGCAAAAGCTTCTTATCTTGATGAAGTCCCAATAGTTCATTTTTGCTTTTGTTTCTTTTGCCTTCGTGGATGTATCTTGCAAGAAGTTACTATGGCCGAGTTCAAAAAGGGTGTTGCCTGTGTTCTTCTCTAGGATTTTGATGGAATCTTGTCTCACATTTAGATCTTTCATCCATTTTGAGTTTATCTTTGTGTATGGTGAAAGAGAGTGGTCTAGTTTCATTCTTCTGCATGTGGATGTCCAATTTTCCCAGCACCATTTATTGAAGAGACTGTCTTTCTTCCAATGGATAGTCTTTCCTCCTTTATCGAATATTAGTTGCCCATAAAGTTCAGGGTCCACTTCTGGATTCTCTATTCTGTTCCACTGATCTATGTGTCTGTTTTTGTGCCAGTACCACACTGTCTTGATGACCACAGCTTTGTAGTACAACCTGAAATCTGGCATTGTGATGCCCCCAGATATGGTTTTCTTTTTTAAAATTCCCCTGGCTATTCGGGGTCTTTTCTGATTCCACACAAATCTTAAAATAATTTGTTCTAACTCTCTGAAGAAAGTCCATGGTATTTTGATAGGGATTGCATTAAACGTGTATATTGCCCTGGGTAACATTGACATTTTCACAATATTAATTCTGCCAATCCATGAGCATGGAATATTTTTCCATCTCTTTGTGTCTTCCTCAATTTCTTTCAGAAGTGTTCTATAGTTTTGAGGGTATAGATCCTTTACATCTTTGGTGAGGTTTATTCCTAGGTATCTTATGCTTTTGGGTGCAATTGTAAATGGGATTGACTCCTTAATTTCTCTTTCTTCAGTCTCATTGTTAGTGTATAGAAATGCCACTGACTTCTGGGCATTGATTTTGTATCCTGCCACGCTACCGAATTGCTGTATGAGTTCTAGCAATCTTGGGGTAATTAAGGGTTTTAGAATTACAATTTAAGTTGACATTAAAAAACAGTAAATCTACTTGGTACTAAACACTTATCCCTAAAATTTTACTCAGATAATACAAATAAGGTAATTGTGGAGTTAGGTAATTTTTTAGCATTGCTTGAAGTTTGTAACAACAGTGGTTAAGGTGTTCATTATTTTAATTAAACATGGTTTTATAACCATATTTTTATTTTTACAATCTTAAAATCTCAGTATAATTAGTGATTACTTATCTGATCTATATGACAAATGCAAGTTGTTACCAATAAATTAGGCTCCTTGTCAGAGAACAAATTAGTCATGGATAAACTAACATGTTGTTTGCATTTTATCCTGGACTGTAATAGTATTTCATTTGTACATGTATTACCATAATTAGGAGTATTAATGTAATTATACATAAAATATTTATTTATTTATTTACTTATTTATTAAGTAGGCTCAACACACACTGTGTAGCCCAATGCCAAACTTGAACTCGAGACCCTGAGATCAAGACCTGAACAGAGATCGAGAGTCAGATAAGCCACCCAGGCTCACTGACTCAGAGAGAGGCACTCCTATAAAATATTTATTTATAAAATATTTATCAATAATTAAAACATTTATATACTAGTATTTTAAAATATTTCTTTAGAAAATGATAAAAACTCAATACAAAAACGTTTCTTAAGGATGACCTGATGATTGTTTATCTTTTATTTTTTTTATCTTAGTCACCAAGATCTTAACCATTAAGTGAAATTCAATTATTTCCTTCTCAGAAATTTTTGTCTCTTTCTGTTAGGGGGCTCATAATTATTTTTGGAACCAATCATGGAAGCCTTTCCTGCAACACAATTAATGTGTAAGTTATTGTTTCTATTTAGGTATTCATTTTTTCAATGATCTATTTTTTTTTTTTTTTACAAATATAGAGGTGAATTAAAAGGACTTGGCATTTAATGGAGATTTTGAAATGGATTTAGATTAATTTGGGCATCCCCTAATTGCTACATTTCTCAAACTAACACTTCTTGCAGATTTCTTACTGTCTCCTAGGGTGTTATGTTGGCAAGGTGGTTCTTTTTTAACAATGTTCTGATGTTCTGACGTACCTTGAATCTCATCCAAAATGGCTCTTTAACAATTGAACTTTTTCTTTTCACTAAGCTTTGAGTTTCAGAATTTGGCCTAGAACAGTAGCAGCCAAAATGTTCCTATCTTTATGTTAGGATATGTGATACCAGAATGTTGTAAAAATAACTAACGGAAGCAGACTTAGTAATTTGGTACTGTTTCTCCAGAGTTTTGTATACAATATTATATTTTGGTTTATTAATTGGAGAGTAATTTTAAAATTGATTTTATTTATTTAATCTTTACATTTTAAAATTATTTCAGGAATTTTAAAAATTATTTCAGGAAGAGTTCTAAGGATTGTACAAAAAATTCCATGTGAATTACCCTCATATATAGATGGTGCAAATGTTAACATTTTAATCACACTTGCTTTGTTATTTTCTATGTAAATACATACCTAAGTATTATAATTTGTGAAGCACTTGAGAATAAATTGCAGACCTTTAACACCTTATAGCACCATAAACACTTCAGTGTTTATTTCTTAAGGGACACATTTTAAAAAATATATTTTATTTAAATTCAGTTTGCCAACATATAGTGTAACACCCAGTTTACATCCAATCAAATGCCCTCCTTAGTGCCCTTCACCCAGTCATCCCATTCCCCACCCCTCACGTCCCCTTCTGCAACCATTTGTTTGTTAGATTAGGAGTCTCTCATGCTTTGTCTTCTCTAATTTTTCCCCACTCAGTTCCCCTCCTTTCCCTTAAAGAAGGGACCCATTTTTCTTATTATAACCATTGCACGATTATCAAAATCAGGAACTTAACCCCAGTACAATACTATTATCCAATCCAAAGACCTCATTCAAATTTCACTAATTGTCTCACTAATATCCTTTAGAGTGTACTTGAGAGTACTGGATCCAATCCAGGAACACATGTTGCATTTAGTTGCCACATCTTTTTAGTTTCCTTGAGTTTGTAACAGTTCCTCAATCATTCCTTTTCTTTCATTTCCTTGATATTTTTGAGGAGTATAGTTCATTTATTTTGGTAAAATCATCCTCAGATTAGCATTATCTGATGTTTCATCTTGATTAAATTTGGACTGTACCATTTTAACAAGAATATCACAGAAATGATATCATGTGCTTCTCAGTGCATACTATCAGGGGGCACATGACATTTGTTTTTCCCATTACTACTGAAATTACCATTGATTACTTGGTTAAGGTCATGTTTACCAGGTTTCTCCTTCCTGAAACTAAAATGTCTTCATGGTGATTTACTTTAAGACCTTGTCAATACTCCTCATCAAGCTTACATCCACTAGTTTTAATATCTATTGATGATGTTTCCCTGGAGGAATTATTAATAGGTGGTTGTCAAATAGGGATTTGTTTAATTCCAGTATTTCTTCTTCATTTATTACTTGGCTTACTACTGTAAGGTAGAACCGTCTTCTTTTTATTTATTTATTTATTTATTTATTTTTTTATAAATATATTTATTTATTTTTTATTTATTTATATTTTATTATTATTATTATTATTATTTTTATTTGATGGAGAGAGAAAGAGAGAGCGAGCACAGGTGGGAGGAGTGGTAGGCAGAGGAAGAGGGAGAAGCAGGCTTCCAAGGAACAGCCCGATGCTGGGCTCAATCCCAGGCCCCTGGGATCATGATCTGAGCTGAAGGCAAACACTTAGCTGACTGAGCCACTCAGGCACCCCATCCCTCTATTTATTAATATAAATTAGTGGACTCATGGACTCTTATTTAATAGGACATAATACATTACTATTTACTTTAATTGAAATTGTTCCTTATTTTGCCAGTTGGAACCCTTGTGCTCTTTGGCATGTCGCTATCCTTCTTTAAGCACGGTCTTATGAAACAATCAGTGTTTAAGAGGACTTCACACTTGAGACTTGTGTTGTCTTTCTGAGAATACATTACCTTCATTTTTTAGGGCAGACACTGACTTCAAGAAATTTTATTACTGTTTGATTCCAAGCTTTTCTAAAGTGGTTTGTTGTAGTCATGTTAAAAGAGACCTTCATGTTCTTAACTATCTTAGAGCTTTTCACTTATAATACATAAATAGATAAAAAGAAGTCTTGAGGGCAGCCCCGGTGGCTCAGCGGTTTAGTGCCAACTTCAGCCCGGGGTGTGATCCTGGAGACCCAGGATCAAGTCCCACATCAGGCTCCCTGCATGGAGCCTGCTTCTCCCTCTGCCTGTGTCTCTGCCTCTCTCTCTCTGTCTCTCTCTCTGTGTCTCTCATGAATAAATAAATAAAATTTTTAAAAAAGTCCTTTTGAGTCCCCTTGGCTTAAAGGCCTATTTGTTTTGAATTAGCCCCATGATCACACAAATGATGAGCCCTGCAACTGGTGGCATTTTTCATGGAATACTATTTTTACTTGAAAGAAAAACTCAGGTTAATCAGACTTTGGTAGTTGGCAGACACTTCTCTGAAAATGAATGAAGCTTGTGTGTCACTTCAAGAAAAACATCTGAGGGTTGCCTGGCTGGCTCAGTCAGTAGAGCATGAGACTCTTGATCTAAGGATTATGAGTTCAAGCCCCATGTTTGGTATAGGGATTACTTAAAAGTAAAATCTTTTAAAAAAAGAGAAACATCTGATAGCATTTATTGCCAATAATAAAATTTTGAGTAAAATTTTTGAATTTTGGAAAACTTGTACCTGCCACTAGGAACCTCGTGGCTTAATAATTTTTTTGACATTGGTGATGATATTGATTAAAATGATATTTTGTTTTTATTTTTATAATGAAATTTGTTAGTATTTGGAAGGTCTGCATAAGTTGAGAATCCACATTGTCCAAATGACAAATGCATGATATTGCAAAATCATATATATGTCAGAAAGATCCATTTAAGCAAAGTAGAAAAATTGATTTTAATGTAGTGATGTATAAGAATTTCATTCATATCATATCAAATTCCATATAACAACTAACCTTTTAAAAACTACCAATTGTAGCATTTTAGTGTCAAAGAAGAATATTCACAATTATCTAAAAGTTTATTAAAGAATTCTCCCCTTTGCAACTATTTATCTGTGTAAGTCCAGATTTTCTTTATTACTTAAACCAAAACAACGTATTGCAATAGGCTGAACATAGAAGTAGGTGTGAGAATATGGCTTATCTTCCATTAGATTTGACAAGAAAGAGTTTTGCATGAAAGTAAAACAATGCTAGTCTTCTTATAAAATATATTTTTGTTCTGGAAAATTTTAGTTCTTTTTCATAAAATATGCTATTTATGCTAATATGAAATTGTTTTATTAGTTTATAAAATAAATATTTACAATTTTTCTTAGTTTTTATTTATAGTATATTGAAAATCAATGGATAAAACTCCTATAAAGGTGCTGTTTGGAACCCTCAGTTCTTTTTAAGAGTATAAAAGGAATACTAAGACCAAAAGTTTTAGAACTGCTGCTTTCAGCCAATGGGCAGCTGCATATTAAAAGGTTTTCAGAGAATTTCACTGACCATAAACACAAGCGCCTAGAAGCAGCTTCCTAGATACATAGGCAAACATGTAGAGGATCCTGAGTAAAATATAATATTCTAGTCAAAAGACACAAATGTGTCTAAAAACAAACCCTGCAGGAAAAAAGAATATATGATCACGAATTCCTCACACATCCCTAGAAATCCTCAATGTAGAGCTTTGATCAAAACCATAAGGCACCATATCTAGTTCTCTTGTCTGGAGGAATCTAATATTCCCCCACATGCCAAATCACATGCTCTCGATCTGGAGGAAGTCACCGATAGGACCAAAGTTACAGACCGACATTACCTTTCCTAAGCTCTTTCCTTGGATGGCAAGAGTCTCAAAAGCAATTATCTTTTGAAATGTGTGAATCATAGACCTCCAAAGAGGCCAATGCTCTAATCCCCATTATCTATGTATATGCTATGTTATGGCAAAAGGGCCTTGCAGGTGTAATTAAGTTTACAGATGTTAAAAGAGACACTATCCTGGATTATCTGGGTGATAGGATCTATGAGCCTGTAAAACTAGAAACTTCCTCTGGCTGGAAATGGAAGAGATGGGGCTGAAAGGAAAGTCAGAAGGCTTTGAAGTGTGAGAAGGAGGGGATGATTGTTGCTGGTTTGAAGATGGAGGGGGCACACATGACAAGGGAAGGAGGCAGATTTAAAGAGCCCAGGGAGGCTACTAGACAGCTAGCAAAGAAAAGGTCCTCTCAGTCTTATAACCACACAAACTGAATTTGTTCAACAACCTGAATGAGTTTAGAAGATTCATCCCCAGAGCCTCCAGAATGGAATGCAGCTCAGCTGATATCTTGATTTCAGTCTGTGGGACTCTAAGCAGAGATACCAACTAAGCCATGCAGTACCTGGACTTCTGACTTAAAGAATCATGAGATAATAGATAGGTGTTGTTTTCAGATGCTAATTTGTGGTAGCTTATTATCATAGCAATAGAAAATGAAAATAGTAGCCTTGGGATTTTGATGTGTGAACACTGAAAATGAGCCCAATTTTTCATGCATCAGCAACAACTTTCCGTAGAAGCTCAGGTACTGGAAGGCTGGGGCAACAGAAAGGATCTCACCAGTGAGCTTGGAGTGTTCCTTAATCCCTTTAACTCTGGTAGGTCCTTTTGAGAAAAGCTAATCTTGATGGGTTCTCTGAAACTGTTATACATGCTTTTGATGATAGTTATGCGCTCATTTTATTACAGCTTTACTACAACTGAAAAGATCTCTAGCATCAAATCAGAGGTTTATCCCGTAGTGGCATTTATAGAAAAAAAAAAAGGATGGTTTAATAATCATGGATGGGTTAGACAGAAAGGGAAATGAATATCCAATTAAAGGTCAGCTGACAGTTGGAATGTATATATTCCAGACAGAAACTATGAGTTATATTACATTGAAGGTTCTGCCCAAGCCAAGGGTGAGACTGTTTTTTCTTTTGCAAAGCTCTTTCTTTTCTTCTTCACTGAATTAACTTCTACTCACATTTCATATCTTGTATCATGTATTACTTCCTTACAGAGGCCTACCGTGACCCTTCTAATTTTTAGCTCCCTATTATACACTCATAACATACTTCATGCCTCCAAAACTCTTCTTACACAGGCAAATTTACATTTGTTTTGTTGATTAAGCAATGCCTCTTTCACTTCCTAGACTTTAAACTTTTGATGGGCAGGGGCTATGACTATTCCTGTTCATTAGTAGGTCCTCAGTGCTTAGTAGTGCTGACCACATGAAAAGGGCTCAATACATATTTTTAAATGAATAAATGAGTACTGTACCATTTAAATGTGGTAAAATATATGAATATCCTTAATAGGAGTACTGAGCTGCTTTTTTATTTCACAGTGGTTTACCATTCCTTGTGAAGACCAGTGAGATATACAGTATGAATGTTTGAGGGCAATTGCTCTAGTTCATTGTGTTAAAAAGAAATTTGGATCTGATTTAGATAAACTTTGTTCTGATGAGAAACTGGCCCATTTTATAGTTAGAGAAAATTTGGCCTTTAGCAAGTCTACTAAAATCAGATAGAAAATCAGAAGTGAGATTATATTCTTAGGTTTATCACCTATTGCTTTAAGAAACAAAAAAGCACCCTTAGGAAAAGAAAATAACTTTTTACATTGCCAAGTAGCAACTGCAGGAAGCTAATAGGAATGGGAGTATATCTATAAACAGAAAATTTAGTTTTTTTTATTATAAATAGAATAATACACCTGGTGTTCTATAAAGCTCATATATGGAGGGAAGATTATGTCAGGTTTTTGTTTTAGTGGCTTTCTATTCAGGATATGAAATATTGAACCCACCATGCCTTCTTCCTTTCTTCTCCACACTCCATTCTGCTGGTCACCTACTTATTCTTTTAATGAATAGCTGTAAAATATCATGGTGCTTAGAAAAATCTCTTTGTAAATGTTTTCCCTGGTTTCTTTAGCCAGGAGCCAAAAATATCATGTGTTTCTGTTTTGGGAGTGTAACAAAAAGAGCTTCTGAAAAATACGGATGGTGTAGCTGAGATAGGATGGCAGTATTTTTTAGAAACACGTTTTTATAGAACCAGATGGTCTAGTATATTCTCAAACAAATATGTCACCTATAATTTGATGAATACCTTCCAAAGGAAAGTAATTTTTTCAGTAGATAACAGATGGTATCAGTCAAAAGCATATCGAGACACTTTAAGAAAAACTTGATGGCTCAAGTGATTTAACCAACAGGATTTTCTTCAGTGTACCAAGCATGTTTTAGGGTCTAAAATTTGTCATCTGCAAATAATTCAGCCTCATTTTCAAACTTTACTCCATGGAGAATTGAATGCAACCTGTTTTATATACTAGCTATAAAAATGATGAAAATTCTAAAGTTGTTTTCTGGCTCTGTTTTTGAAGTATCTATTATATTATGCTAAACGGAAAAAAAGTATGTATCTAAATGTCTTAAAACTATAAACAGTTTATACTCATATATAAACATATTTTAATAGAATTGAACTACATTTTACCTATTGGGATGTAAGGTGGTGTTAATAGTGAACTTTTGGTAGTGGTTTTCTTAAAACTATAGTCATATGAGCATAACAGAAAAAAGTTCTGAAGCTACAAGTATAAAGTATCAAGAAATACCTAGAATACAAGTCATTTATTTTTGCCCTGATTTTGGCAAATGATACTATAATAGGGCCATGGTTCAGAAATTATCAACATCCTAGTATGTTGACAGTAAGATCTAATGATATATATGAATATGGGAGGTGGGAGGCACAGTGAAAATTAGAATCTTGTCTTTCTCTATGCCTCATATCCATATATGAATTAAGGTGGAACCATGTAATTTATCATTTTACCTGTGACATCTTTGTGAGTAAAAAGGACACTGCTTGGTTACTAAGTGATTATAAATATAAACTGGGACTGTCCAGGGAAAATTAGGATATATATTCATCCCAGATGTATACAACTGGTGCTATGATAAATGAGTCTATTGCTTTCTAACTGGTATGTTTTGGAAAGTGGCCACATCTTTGCCACTTTAGACATGGTTATGTGGGTAATGACAATGGTTGTATATTATCTAGAGTATCATTACTATTTCCAGACCTTTTTCAACATTATAAGCAAAAGACATGTTTTTGAGATCATTTGCAATTCTGTTTCTTAACATAGACCTCAAATAATTAAATGTATGTTTGTTTAAGTGTAATAAGATTGACAGTATGCTTGCAAGTGTGATGTAATAGATCATGGGAAGGCAACAATTTCACTGTAACAAATTTTAAAAAGAAGATAAATTACAGAATTATGTTTTAAAAAATATTAGATTGTTATATCAGTAAGGAGAATAGATGAACTGAAATTCCAGAGGGGAAAGAGCCATTTTTTAGATGGGTTCACAATTACCAAATCATTTTCTTCTATGGGAGCATTTTGCTTATTTGGTACAGGAAGATGGGCCTTAGTCTAAACAGAGGGTAATCTTGCTGAGGGAAGAACTGGAACTTCTTTTAAAATTGAGATATAATTGACATATAATATTACACTTAGTTTAAAGTGTACAACATATTGATTTGATACATTTATATTACAGTAAGATTACCATTGTAGTATTAGCTAAACATCTCTGTTGTGCCACTTAATTATGATTTCTTCTAGTGGTAGGAACATTTAAGACCTAGTCTCTTAGTGAGTTTAATGTTTATGCTATAGTTTTGTTGTCTATAATCACTGTACTGTGTATTAGATAGTAGTATATACCCTTAAATAATATCTCTCCTATTTTACCATCCCCAGCCCCCGGTAATTACCATTCCACTGTTTTTTGAGTTTGGTGGTGATGGTGGTGGTGATGGTGGTGGTGGAGGTGGTGGTGGTGGTGGTGGTAGTGTTGGTTGTTGTGTTGTTCTTCTTTCTTTTTAAGATTTATTTATTCCAGAGAGAGAGAGAGAGAGAGAGAGAGAGAACAAATGGAAGTGGCAGAGGGAAAAGGAAAGAGAATTCCAAGCAGACTTCGAGCTAAGCGTGGACCCCCACAAGGGGCTCAGTCTCACTACCGTGAGATCACGGTCTGAGCTAAAATCAAGAGCTGGATGCTAAATTGAATGCACCACACAGGTGCCCCAGAGTTTGTTTCTTCTGATTTTTTTTTTTCAAATTTGGCTCTTTTGGCAATTGCAAAAGATAATATGATTGGTTGAATTCAGATCAGACTCAAAAGTATACTTCCTTTTTTTTCCATGTAACATAGTTTAGTGACTGGGTCAAGGCTTCTAAAACAGATGAAATTTATTGCAGTTTCCTCATGTGTACACCACAGTCTAGCTAGAGTAAGGAAGCTAGACATGGCCAGTCTTCACATCAAAATATTTAACATATCACTGTATTTAATATATATTTGCAATAGTGTGGAGGAGGAAACTATCGAGCTAAGCTTAAAATCTGTAAAGGACAAAACAGAATCTCCCATAGTTTTTCAGGGCTAAATAGGCAAAGACCTGCCAGAGTCTACAGGAAAAGTCCAGAACATCCACGCCCAAGAAACATTTTTGAACTAACGGGGGACTGCAGTTTACTAAAACCGAAACCTAGACGTGACTCAGTGAAATCTCTGACTGAATGTAGGTAGCTAACTTTTTAACTTATCTGCCAAAGAGAGGAAAAGAATAGCCTTCCTTTTGGGAAAATAAACATCATCAATAAGTGCTACAAGTATTTTTTTACATAATCCAAAGCATACAATAAAAATTATGATAATATGACAAGATAGGATAGTATGACCAGTAAGCAAGAGCAAAAATAGGCAATAAACGCAGACTCCCCTAGCTAAACCAGGAATTGGATATAGCTAACAAAGACTTTAAAAGAATTATTTTTGGGATGCCTAGGTGGCTCAATGGTTGAGCCTCTGCCTTTGGCTTGGGGCATGATTCTGGGGTCTTGGGATCGAGTCCCGCATAAGGCTCCCTTTAGGGAGCCTGCCTCTCCCTCTGCCTGTATCTCTGCCTCTCTTTCCGTGTCTCTCATGAATAAATAAATTAAATCTTTAAAAAAAACAAAATAATTATTTTTTAAAAAATATTTTATTTGAGAGAGAGACTGAGAGAGAGAGAGAGAGCATGAGCACGGGGAGAGGCAGAGGGAGAAGCAGACTCTCCACTGAGCAGGGAGCACAGTGTGGGGGCTTAATCCCAGGACCCTAAGATCATGACCTGAGCCAGAGTCAGGGACTTAAACAACTGAGCCCCTAAAAGAATTATTTTAAATATGTTAAGAAATGGAAGACAAGATGAGGAAAAATGAATAAAAAGATGGAGTTTTTCACTTTTTGACATCTTTATTGATATGTTATTGTAAATGTACAATTAAATGATTTTTTTTAGTGATTTTATAGTTATACAACTATCACTACAATTTAGTTTTAAAACATTTTCATCACCTTTCCACATCCCCTCAAGGTCATTGCAGTCCCCCTGTATCCTCCCCTATTCTGCCCCACTATGCTTTCCTCAAGAATAAGAATTTTAACTTAGTACTAGAAGTTATAAAAGAGAGTAAGATAAACATTTAGTAGTAAAAATACAATATCTGAAAATAAGAATAGTTTGGTGGCCTAACACCAAACTGGATGTAGTGGAAGGCAGTGTTCTTGGACTTGAAGACACACCAATAGAAACTCAACCAAAGAGCAAAAATAATGAAAAGAATAAATCAAAGTATAGGGGACACAAGATGCAAGGAAAGTTTGAATATATACATATGGTTGGAGTTCCAGAAGGAGATTTGAGAGAAAATTGGGCAGAATCAATATTTGTAGAGATAATATCTGTGAACTTTCCAAAACTGAAAGAAGATATCAATACAGATACAAGAGGGGCACCTGGGGGGCACAGTAAGTTGAATATCAAACTCTTGGTTTCGGCTCAGGTCATGATTTCATGGAAGGTGAGATTAGCCTGCATTGGGCTCTGCGCTCAGTGGGGAGTCTGCCTGAGGATTCCCTTGGCCCCTCCTCTCACTTGTGCAAGTGCACATGATTTCTTGCGCACTCACTCGCTGATGAGTAAGTCTTTAAAAATAAAAAGCAAAAACACACAGGTACAAGAGATTCAGTGAACTCTGAACTAATCAAGATAAGTACAAAGAAATCTGTATCTAGGCACATGATATTAAACAGCTGAAAGCCAATGTATAATAAAAAGCTTAAAATCAGTCAGAGGCAAAATAAACACACATTATCTGTAAACTAGCAGCAATAAGGATAATAACTTTTTGGTAGAAACTGGAATCTAGAAAATAGTAGAATGACATCTTATTTTAGTATATGTGCTGCCAACGTGAGCACTAGAATGACATCTTTAAAGAGCTGAAAGGAAAATAATGGCCAATACAGAATTTTATGTGCAATAAAAATATTCTTGAAATATAAGATGCTAGATGCTATACATTAGCTCAGATTGTATCCTAGGATGGACAAAGAACATTAGTGGAAAATATGGTGAAATATGAATAAAATCTGTAGTTTAAGCAATGAATGTTCTATTTATTTGTTTGTTTAGTAGTATTAGTGTTTTAGTTTTGTAGTGTGCCATGGTTATGTCTCATGGTTAACATTAGGAGGAATCTGGGTGAAGGCTGTAAGGAAGCAGTTCTACCCTTACAACTTTTATATAAATCTAAAATCATTCAAAAAAATTTTTTTAAGTTATTAAAAAATAAAGATAAAATAAAGTTCTCAGACAAAATTTGAGAGTTATCTGTCACCAGTAGAAGCAGATTATACAATATGTTAAAGGAAATTCTTCACGCTAAAGGAAAGTGATTCCAGATGGATACATAAAATTGCAGGAGGAAATAAAGAGCAATGGAAAGTGTAAATACAGGAGTAAATATGAGAAGATATTGGTATTTAAAACAACAATAATCATAGCTATGTGGCTTATAATATATGGAAATGTATAACATGACTATAATGGCATAAATGTCAAGAAGCATGTAAATGGAGTTAAATTGTTGTCAGATTATTGCATTGTTTGGAAGTGATAAAAGTACTAATGTTAGGATGATTGTACAGAGGCAAAGATGAATATTGTAATCTCTGGGGAAACTTCTAAAAAGTAATAAAAATGTAGACCATCTAAAAGAAGAAATAAAAGGAAGTAAAACAATTTGATTAATTCTAAAAGAGACAGGGAAAGATGAAAAAGTGAACAAAGACCAGATGGAGCAAAGAAAAACAATTATTGAGATGCTGTTAAATGCAACTACTTTAGTTATTCAATATACATGGATTAAGCACTAGAAAGACAAATGGATTAAAAACAGAATCCAAGTATATGCTCCATAAAGAGATCCATTGTAAATATAGATATTAATTGAAAATAAAAGGATACGGGTTTAAAAAAAAAGGATAAGAGAAGTGGCCTGCGTCCTCTAAGGCCCCCACAGCTGCCACCTTGGCCCCACGGCACCCCACATGCCAGACGGGGGGTAGGAGCCCAGTGGTAAAGTTGACACTAGGAGCCCAGGAGGCAGCCCTAGGTAGAGGTAGGCAGAGCTGGCATTGATCATGGTGCTGCCCCTTCCAAGTCACAACTGCAGCCAACCCCAGCAACCTCAATAGCCTCCATGGCCATACTGGACCTGGGCAACCAGTAGGAGCACAGGCAGGTGTTCCAGATGTAGCAAAGAGCCATCCTCCAGGACATGACAAAGCTGCTGCTGGACACCTTCCAAAACCGGGGCCTGGTAAAAAACCCAGGAGGCTGCTGCTGTGGAGCTTTGAAGTTTGGGCCTCAGTGGACTTGCACATCTTTGACTGCACCTGCAGCATTTGTAAGAAGTGGAATAGGCACTTCATTATTCTGGTTTCTCACTTCAAGCTTCTGCGGGGGTCCTAACCACATATACATTCAACAGGCCCACAACACAACACCTCTTTGAAAGATGTAATGTTCAGAGCTTTTACATTCACTTGCTCAAACCCTGGAGGCTCCAGAATTGCTCCCACACTGCCTGGATGAGAGTGCTGCCAGGAATGTGGTCAGTGAGAAATTCAATGACATCTATTGGGAGAAAGCCATGAAGAAGCACAAGATCATCAAGAATAGGTCTAAAGAGTGAGCTCCACCTTCTCCCTTCCTGAAAAGGAGGAATGATTGCGATCAATAGCTTTGCTGTCCCTCCTGTCCGTTGGTGGTGCTCATGAATGCGGCTGCTGGTTCTGTTGGCCTGTGACCATCTTGAGATCTGCAAACTGTTAAAACTACCAGTTTCTCTAGGCAGCACTTTGTCCTTCTTCAGCCCAGTTTTGATGCAAGCTAGTTGACATCCTCATTTCTTTTCCCTACTTTTATATGATCTTTTAGAGAAATATTTTTGTCATTGAAACAAAAGAAAGGGATGTATGAAGACATATCAAATAAACAATAACACAAAGAAATTCAATGTGGTTATGATAATATCAGGCAAAGAAGACTTTACTGCAAGAAATATTGAAAGATATAAAAAGGTATTTCATAATGAAAAAGGGTCAATTAAACACAAAGCCTGGGGCAGCCCAGGTGGCTCAGCGGTTTAGCGCCGCCTTCAGCCCACGGCCTGATCCTGGGGACCCGGGATCGAGTCCCACGTTGGGCTCCCTGCATGGGGCCTGCTTCTCCCTCTGCCTCTGTCTCTGCCTCTCTCTTTCTCTCTCTCTGTGTGTCTCTCATGAATAAATAAATAAAATCTTAAAAAATAAAAAAATAAAAAATAAACACAAAGCCCAAATAATCCTAAACCTGCATGCATTTAATAAAATAGCTTCAAAACATATATAAAAATTGACAGAATTAACTGTGACTGTGTATTTGTCTATTTATCATTTTAATCTTGCCACTTATATTCTAGATTTTGCTCTTGGTAGTGATTGCATTTAGCATTTGTGTAGTGTATATGTTATACCTCAATAAAAACATTTATTAAAAAAGTTTATAAAAATATGTTATGCACCAATTATCCAGCTAAAAATTTAATATCGTATATTTCTTTTCTATTTTACCAAATCTTCAAGACTGAATAATGAATAATCCTATATTAGAGGTTGCTAGCATGTTTAAGTGATGTTTAATAGAAAAGGTCACAAACTCATCATAGTAATAAACATATTGTGACACCCAGTATATATAAAGATCCCATTATCCTAAAAACATAATGAGAAATATGGGTTCAACTGTGTTTTAAGATATTCCTTCAATATAAAAATTATGGAAATAGCATATTACCATAAATGTCACTAGACCTAGAAAAATCAGTAAATAGTGACTAAACTGAGGAATTTTTAGATAACCAAGTTCTGAAATTAGTATTTATTTATTTTCTGGCATTGTGTTAGACAATGCTATTAAGATAGCATATTATAGTGTACATTATGTTCTTTAAGATACTTCAATTTCCTTCAATTCTCTTAACAACTTTCTAAGATATTAATGACCAGTATTTTCCATATAAAACACTTGCATTTTCTGGTGGTTAATGGCTACCATATGCTCTTTCATGGTTTTTTTGCTGATGAAAATAGCCATTATTTAGACAAGAATTTGGAGAAGTGCTATGAGAAATCTCTATAGTGTGTGTTTCATTATAAGAGCTCTATAAAGTGACTGTGAGTCTTAGAATCTTTAAAGTATTTGTATACTTTTTGTCAGTGTGTTTTTTTTTTTTTAAAGATTTTATTTATTTATTCATGATAGACACAGAGAGAGAGAGAGGCAGAGACACAGGCAGAGGGAGAAGCAGGCTCCATGCACCGGGAGCCTGACGTGGGATTCGATCCCGGGTCTCCAGGATCGCGCCCTGGGTCAAAGGCAGGCGCTAAACCACTGCGCCACCCAGGGATCCCTGTCAGTGTGTTTTGTAACAATTATTATACACTTAGGAAGCAACTGAAGTATATGTTAGTGCTGTATTTAGTGAGGCATTTGTAGGATTGGTGCTGGACTTTGAGGATAGGTTTGATTTATAGGAAGAGAATGATAGTTACCTAATATCAGAAGAAACTTACACTGAGAAAGAAAAAAAATATATATATATATATGATGAAATTCCCTGTCTAAAGCTTAGATGTTCATAGAGAAGTTGTGATTTGCTACCTAGATTCCTCTTCAAGCATGAAGAATTATTCCTCTAACTATATGATGCTGACAGACAACTCTCAGTGCTTAGCTCTTTTGGGGATTGTATCAGTTGAAAAAATGCATGTAGCCGAGGGTCATGCCCTCTTTCAGGGAAACCTGTATTCAATGACTGGTTGATGAGTTTAAATAAAGACTTGGCTCCCTTGCCCTAACTCTGGACAATTCTGCGGGATCATCCCAGCTTCAGAACACCCTGTAGGGTTGACCGAGTTTTTCACAGAGATGACATTTTATCAATACTTCTCTTTTTGTCCAAGCCTTTTTCCCTTTCCTTTCTCCCAAGTAATAATTCTATTATTAATAAGATAATATCAATAATGAAATTAATACTATATTAATAATATAATATTTCAAATATATTTCACAAGTTTTTAAGTAAGATCTCAATTCTCTCCTTTAAATAGTTTATTTGCAGGGGGCTGGAAAGGGCGATTTGAGTTACCATTATCAGAGAGCACCGTACACCAATGTTGCAAAGGAGGCAAGAATGATGGGAAAGAGTAGTGGAGCTCTAAACAAAGTCTCATCTTTAAGAGTGAGTGTGGGGAGAAGGCAGAGCCCTGGAATATTGAAGGGGGTTTGACAAGTACATTTCTTTTTTTTTTTTCCCTAGAAAATAGAGGACATAAACCACTGTAGATAAATAGAGTTATTATAAAAAGGAATTACAGTAATTAGTGGTAGGAAATGCCTTGCCAACTTAAAAGGGGAGGGCTGGGATTCCATAATAAGAATGACCCATGTCATTTTATTCTCAAATTAATTGTGCCTTTTTTTAACAAGGAAGTTCTGCTATTCAAACATGATAAGGAGCATCTTGGAAATGACCACAAAAATTATTTAGTTAGAGTCCAGTAGGTTCCTAACACTGTATTTGGCATACAGAGGAAGTAAAGCCACAGTCTCTGCCCCTGAGAGGAAAACCAATTTTTTTTAAAATTTTTTATAGAAAGGGCTACAGAAGAACATGGTCCAAAGTAATGCGCTTGATTGAAAGATGAACAGTATGGTGATATGCCACTGTAATCTCTCAAGTTCATAGATGCTTAAATTGGGAATTAAATGCTGATATTTTGTTGCCCATAAATTTCTGTGCTTACTTCTTTCTCAGGATCAGAGGGCTTTAAGCTTGGCACTAGAAGTTTGAACCCTGGCTCAAAGTATCATATCTATGATATTAGATGATCTGATACGTTATTATCTTAACCTCCACCAAATATGTCTTGGAAAATTAATCTTTCTCAAGAGAAATGTAGACATTAAGAGTTGTTATCTTTCTTTCTCATTTGAAGAGACAGATGTTGAGGTTTTGTTATTCCTGAAAGCCATGGATTTGGAAGGATTCCTTAGTTTTTTGTCTAACACCTTCTCTAGTGATTCTTCATGCTTCTCATGATTTGTGTATCAGTGTCTTTGGTCTGGCATCCTAAAGAGCTTGGTGTTGCAGGTCTGTCCTCTTCTCTGAGATATTGATACATACTCTTGCTATCTACTTCCTTTTTATTCTTTTGTCTCTAGAAGACTATTACTGTAGTCACAGTAGAATTAATCACTGTCCGTAGACCTAGTTTTGTAAGGATTAAATGAGCTCTCTTGAATTCTCTAGAGAAATGAGAGAAATATGTATGTTTCACTATGTTCTGTACATTTTTCTTTTTTGTCAAAAGTCTGGACCACAAACTTTCCATAGTCTTTCTAAGGTTTACAGGGGATAACCTAATATTGTCTTCCAGAAGTCTTTTAGGTTTGGTTTTTAATTGGCTTGGTGTCCACCACAGGATAGTTTTCATTCACTAAAGGAGTACATGTGTATTGAGAGACAGGAATAAGTTTAACCATCCTATTTCTCTCCAGGACAAACATACAAATCTGAATTACAGGATCAGAAGAAGACTTAGCTTACTGACATAATAAGAAGAATAACTTGGACATTTAAAAGGGCTCAGAATAAGTTCATAAGCCTGTTTCCTCTTTTGATATTACTTAATATAATATCTTAAATTTGTATTTTCCTGTCCACAATTCTCAGTGTATGATCATTCCTTCAGTAGCCAGAGATTTCCATTGTTGCCTTGAAGAGAGTTAAGAGTTACAATTGGAAAGCAAAGAGAAAGAATCATCGGCTGTTCAGTTTTTGACTTCCAAAATAGACTCTTAAAATCCACATCAAAATCAATATTTTCAAAAGCCAAAGATCTTGTTTTACAAAAGTTGAATTTAATTGAAAGGAAAACAGTCTCTTGAGAATCAAAAGGGAAGACTCTGAAAGAGGTATGCATAGACATTAAGGCTATAAGAAATAGGAAAGAGCAGAGACAGGTTCAATTACCTCACCGTCTAGGACATACATGAGCAACAACTATCAGTTAGGAATTGTGTTTGGTTACATGTAACAGAAACCAGCCAAAGGTGCCTTAACCAAATGTGTGTTCATTTAAAAAGAAGTCCAGAAAAAGCTGTCAAGGCAGTTCCATGATATCAATATCCTGGACTCTGTCTTTTACTTTGTTATTCAGTTATCTCTGGTTTTCATAACACGGTGATTTCATGGTCACAATGGCATGGCTCCAGCCCCACATCTGTATTATAGGCCAAAGTTGGCTCCACTATAATTAGTTGCACAGGAGCCTGGAAAAATATACTTTAAAAAAATAAAAATTTCCCAGGGAAAAAATTACAGTGGATTGGGGGTAGAGAAATGATGAGTTGGATGGTTAATACATTAGGGATGTTGGTGAGGCCTGAGACAAAAGCCTTCCCTGAGGGTACCATATGGAGACAAGTTGAGTGAATATCATTGTGCCAATGCCATGAGTTTCGTGTAGTCTGTGCAAAGAATCCTCATTAATTTGGGGGGCAGGCACAGAGACGATTTTCCATTGACACTTGCCCAAAGCTTTTATAAGATGTATTTGAATTCCCTCCTTTGGAACTTACTTTTTCAATGGCTTAAAGATGCCTCCAGGATAAAAAGCAAAACTGATAGCTCTTACTCTTGAGCTGGACTATGTAGGAAAAAATTTCCTCCCATTTACTCCTCTGCTAATAATTTATGCACAGATGTCAGAATATATCTTCTGTGATTTAATGTGTTTTCCTAAACTCCTTTTAGCTTCAATTTCATTTTTAAGAAAATTTCAGTGATGAAAAAATTTGGAAAAGGAATGGAAAAAAAATAAAAACCCCAAGAGGAAATTTCAAATAAAGCTGTATCTGAGCTTAATACTCCAATAAATTCAAGAAAACTTCACCAACTATTCTCACTTGGAAATATTCTTGTCAGCTTTGGGGAATGACCTTCATCATTGTTTTTAACCTTTGTGTCTGTTTGTGCACTCCCCATTACCTTTGTTTGATTTATATTGTTATCAAAGTTGTTCTACTTCTACTATGGGGACTTTTGGTAATGGATGTTCATGTGCTTATAATTTTTTAAAAGTGTGTTGGGCAAACATGATGTTCCTTTCACAGACTATCCTAGGGAGAACACGACGTAAATAAGTAATGTCCCCTAAAAGAAGAAGGGAAAAAAGCAGGTATAGATTTGGGTAAATATAAACCTTTTAAAATTTTTACTTCTATCGTTTCAGAAATGAGATATTTTTTGTCCCCCTAAAATGCATTAGGTGGATACTTCCAGAGGTGTGTGCTTTTATTTTGCTATTCATTTGATCCATGATTCATAAAGCACCTTTGTATGAAAGCTGGTTAGTGTCTAAGCCAACACACTGACTTTAAAGGTATGTTTTGGCCATATTTTTCTGTGCTCTGACTAGAGCAATCCAGAATGCCAACATAATTTAAACTCAAAGTTTTTTCCAACTAAAATTTGATAAAGAGAAGCTTATTTAAAATATTGTTAGTAAAAGTAAAAGAGTGACAGTGACTAGGAAACAATAAAGAAACAGAATTGTTCCCCTTTGGAGCTAGAGTTGGAGGGAAGATGGGTAATATTTAAATTTTGGTATTAAAGTGTTTTCCCAAGCTTTCAGAAAAAAATAGCATTATCATTGCAGAAAAGGGTGGTTAGATGTTTTATTTTTAACTGGGATCAGAATATTGTGGTTCTGATTAGTTACTGCAAGTTTAAAAATCTCAGAACCTCATTTGAGCCAGGAACACATATGGGCTTTTAGTGGAAGGGAGTCTGCCTGTTTATATTCTTCTTGACACAATTCCAAGAGTGCCGGATTCCAACAATCACAGACAACTCTGCTCTCCATTTGTTTTGATGAGCAGAGCATTTCACACAATACCAATAAATTCTTTAAATGGTTTTTCTTGTATAATGGGCTTTTACTCTCTTCAGTAACAAAAATCAGAGAGGTAAATAATAGCAGTTAGAGCACAATGATAGAATGTACCAAGAGGGGAACCCACTATTACTCTTAGCATTTTATCCCCCTAGAGCTAAAAGCTTTAAGATAATTTTTTTTGGTTTTCTTTTATTTCATTTTTAGAAATCATTAAAAATTTTTCTACTAACAAAAAAGGTCATCATTTGGGGGATAAGTTTCATGGTAAGCATATTAAAAAGCTTTAAACATATACTAAGCTGTGTATAAGGGAAGAAACATTTTATGTTCTGCACAAGCAGAATTCTTTGCATTCTATATTAAAAGTCTAGGTCAGTAATTGACATTATTGGTAAAGGATGAGAAAGTAGAATCTCAAATTCTACTCTACTTTGAAGAGACTGTTAGGAAATGTTGCCTCAGCCTGTTGTTTTTTCTCTCTGTGACTCAGGCACCAGGTATATGGAAATGATACAGTCTAGGGCCTTCCTGATTCGCATAGGAGTTGCTCTTCATTTTTTTTCAAAAATAATAACCAGTATGTATGTATGTATGTATGTATGTATGTATGTATGTATGTATTTTTGAGACAGGACTTGGGAGTGGTGGCATCAGGAGAGGGAGAGAGAATCTTAAGCAGGCCTCATGCCCAGCGTGGAGTTTGATGCAGAGCCCAACATGGAGTCCTAGGTGGGGTTGGATTTTGTGACTCTCAGATCATGACCTGAGCCAAAATCAAAGTCATTCATTTAACTTCTGAGTCACCCAGATTCCCCCAAAACTGCTTTAAATAATATACACATATATCTGGCATTTTTATCTTATTTTTAAACAATACTTTATGATAATCAGAGTATGTGATATTCCTTTTTGCAGATGTGTATGAGATCTTAAGATTTGAAAAGGTTAGGTAACTTACCTATAAGTCTAGAGCATCCTGTAGCTAAGACTAGGGTGTCCTGGAGTCTATAGTCTCTTCTTACTATTAATATTCTGTGGCTTTCCATACCAGCAAGATTGGGTGACCTTCAGAAATTCACCTGGGCCAATGCGCAACATGTCAGGCCAATTGGCTTGATTTCCAGCATTGGTGGAGCCCAGCTGCTCCCTCACCAACCTGAGAGTGGGGTAGATCAACTGAAAGATAAATATCTGATTCTGCCTGGAGCGCCAGCACCCCTTTCTACTATATCATTGGCTATTTAAAAGTAGGATTCTGTTTTCTGTGGTAGTTTTATGTCTGGCATAGAGTTCTGGGAAGTATTCTAATGAAATACTTGTAGAAAAAGAGAAAGCTATTTGCTGCCGTTCAGATCATTCAGCTATGAGTAAGCAATGCCTAATTGCATGGAGATTACTGTGAAGAATAACTAAATCAATTCACACATGATGTCAAAGAGCAAAGATAATAGCAACTATATAATATTCAGTTAAATGCACCATTCAATTGCTTTACTTCCCTGACCTGAAGCTGATATGTTGATAAAAATGACTTTCTGTTATTAGGTGCTCATTTCAGAAAGAAATGCTCTATACTGGAGGATATTTTCCATTTGATTAATGAGGTGCTAATATATAAAAAATTAAGAAAACCTCATTAAAGAATACAAAAATTGATATTTTACAAATGGTAATCCCATCACATAGCATCATCTCAGAGTTCGAAGGGTCCTAGGATGAATTGAATGTTTTACTGTATGCATAAATTTCCTCTACAGCATCCTGAATGCACTATCTCCAGCCTTTACCTAGCTCCTAACATGGACAAAATTATTTTCTTACAACAGTCCATTTGAATGTTGGATTGCTGTAATTGTTACAGCTCTTTCTAATACTGAACTGAAATCAACTTTCTCTGATTTCCACCCTGCTAGTCTTTTTATTCTTTCCTTTCCATCCCTTTTTCTCTGTCTCTTTCTTCATTTCTTTCTTTTGAGTAAAATTGCTCTAAACTTCCTGATCTGGCATTTAAAGTTTAATTGAAAAATCACTGGGCAGCCTGGGTGGCTCAGCGGTTTAGGGCTGCTTTCAGCCCAAGGTGTGATCCTGGAAACCCGGGATAGAGTCCCTTGTCAGGTTCCCTGCATGGGGCCTGCTTCTCCCTCTGCCTGTATCTTTGCCTCTCTCTCTCTCTCTCTCTCTCTCTCTCTCTCTCTCTCTGTGTGTCTCTCATGAATAAATAAATGAAATCTTAAAAAAAAATCAGTGTGTGGTATAAGGTGTATGAATGTTTAAATATATTTTGTGAATGATCATTTGAACTATATCTTTCAAACTGTGCAAAGGGGGTAAAGAAAAAAATTAGAATACTTCATTTTTTTCCCTCCTCATTTGTTGTATTTTTAAGCACTTCCCCCAAGACACTGTTTTACTCATCTGAGTGAAATTGGGATCTATCTCAGTTTTGGACTGAACTGGAATTCAAGCATGCATGGGCATGATTGCAATCTGGTGGATGAGTCTATGAGAAGCTTATATGTATTTTTAAAAAATGGAGTGGCTCCTTAGGAAGAAAGTGGGTTGGTTTGTTTGGGCTGCTGATTTAGGAATTGAGACATAGAGAGTAGCATGGTGTTTGACTGTCAGACTGTCCCTACATGAATCTATAGAACTGCAGCCAGAAGGTAGAAGAACTCTTTGCATAAAGGACTCCATGAAATATGGGAAAAGTGATAGTGCTTTGGCTTCACCAGGTTACAAAGTGTGAATTAGGGAGAGAGATATTATCTCTGCATCTCTTTGAGTCCCTGGGGGTTTACTGGTCTGAGAATTTTTGGTGGTAGCACTCTTGTTCTGGAAAAATTGCACTGCTGGAGTTATACAGGAAAAGTAAGTGATTCAGTAATAGGGGAGAAAGATTGAAACTCAACTGCACTGAGAAAAAAGGTGGGAGAGTATTTAAGGTGGGGTGAATTAGTGGAAGGTAACCAGCAGATGGTAGTGAGGTTGGTCTATGTAGTGTGAGTCCACCTGTGTTTACTAATTGGCACTTATCAAAGGCAGGCTCCTGCTCTCCCACAGAGACAGAGAGACCGGTGCTCTATCTTTCTCAATGATTATATTTCAAAGGGATGGCTCCCAGGTCCTTGAGGAAGACATTCCTGGGTTGTAAGACTCGCAAGACCTTGGAAGAAGATTTACATCTCAAAGGGGCAGAAAAGACTTTATAATTGCAAGTTTTCTGAAGTAAATGCTCTAAGAAAAGAGAGATGGGGGGCAGAGGGAGACTAGACTCAGGAAGAAGCCTCTCCGACGTGTAGTCAAGCTGAGGAAACAGTAAGGCCATTTTAGTTAGACTTCAGCCTTCTCATGGAATATGGCTATTAGAAGTTGCCTTGAGAGGCACTGTGCTCAGGTAGTTTCAAGGTAGTGGGCATCCCTGAGAAGATAGGGCTTGGAGACAGTGAAAAGACAGCTTGTGATAGTTCATGAGACACTCTTGAAACTCTTGGAAGCACATGGAAGGAGTTCGAAAGGGCTGAGAGTATGTATACTGTAGGGAGAGGCAAGATCGGTGAAATTTGGATTATTGCCATGAATAAGATCCTGCAAGTAATCAGCAAAAGGCCTGGGGAAATACTGATTACTGAAGTAAAATATTCCAGACTGACTTTAAAATTATTACACCCTTCAGTCCAAGAGTACATATATCATGATATCTTCTCTGTCCTTCATAAATAGTAGGGTTACTGTGGTAGAATGGAAATAATGCCTATACATAACTAAAAAAAGATCTGAGTTTTTGTGTGTGTGGTTTTTTTCTAACTCTATCACTTATTAGCTAAATGAGCTTATATGAATCACTCATATTTCTTCTACTTCCTTATCAGGAAATCGGTTATAATATATCTACTTTACAGGGTTGTTATCAAGGTGAAATCAGTGTCTGTGAATGACAAGTATGATGCTTTTCTTTTGATCTCTAATGTCTCACACGTTACCTAAACACAGCCTTAATGTGACTCCAGTCAAGTCTCTTTAGGACCATTCTGATTTTTCATAATCAGATTACTTCTCTTACTCTCTGCTTATGCAAATTTATTCCAGTTCCCCTTAATTTCAGCAGCACATACGTGTTTTAAATAGTTGTTTGTTTATCCTATTTTGTCTGCCATGTTTTATCTGTCTCCCAGCTCAGCCAGTCTTGGATGTGGACTTGGACTTCCTTCTTATCCCCAGACTCTGTCTCTCAGAAGGGCTTTGTGAAGAAATGGAAGTCACCAACGATCTTGCCCCGTACACCCACACCTAAAAATACACGTGGTGCCATTTGCTCACCAATGTTTCAGAGTTTGGTTAGTGGTTTTTGTGTTCCTTATGCATCTGTTGGAATATATCTAAATTATACAATGTAGCCATAAGCTGCTGGACATCATTATCTACACATGATAAATGATCTAGTTTAGAGAATATCTAAAGAAGATGCCAAAGAAAAATCTGTAATCTTTGATTGAAAATGTGTGTTGATAAAGAAAATCATTATTTGATGGGAAAGTTAAACATTTGCTTACCAGAAAAAATACATTCCTAACTTCAAAGGAATTGCTTATTTTTTCATTAAGTCCTCAGGATTAAAAAATAACTATTTTGAGAGGACTGTGTAAAGATGCAGTCACAGTTCCTTTGGTATTTGGCCCTTGTCCTGTAGTAATTTAGTCTGAACAAGACCCGAGTGTGTGCTATTCTTTGGCTTTATAGTCCTCTAACCATAGGCACTGATGGCATTCATGATTATGGATTAAATAGGGCCAACTCTTGTCAGTAATTTGTCAGAAAAGTCCCACAGAGATACCCATGGTGCTGCTGAACAATGATGTTGGTAGTGTGTTATTTTGCTTTAGGAAAAGCTACAGCATTCCAACACGGGGTTCAATGCCTGGTACTGGAAGCCTTCTCTCTATTTGATGTAAATTAAACCGTGAGTGCACTCTGCCTGGTATTGCAATTAGCATCTGTGGTCTGACCAAATTCTAATGTGTACAATTGCAGATTACTTACCACTGGATAAGAAATATACTCTGTCATAGCCTTGCTCTGTTATATAATTTTGCCTGGGGTTGTTAAATCACTGTTGCATTTTGCCACTGTTTGCAGCCAGTAGGCTTTTAGAAATTTCAGCATGAAAGGCTCTCAAGAAAACATGAAAATCTTTTAACATAAGGTTATCTCCAGGAGCCTACTTTTTGGTTTAGTTATGTGATTGTATTTGAACAAATGTATTTTTCTTTAATTCTGCTCAGTGTTTTTTAAATTGATGGACTTTCACGATAGGTTTTCAAATCTTGTGCTTTCAATTCCTTTTTAGGAAAGGAATTGTGAGATGAATAAGTTAAAATATCAATTAGTATTTTGCTGATCTGTTTTTTTTTTTTTTCATGGAAATACAAACAATAGAAAGCTGGTATTCTTAGGAGGAAATAAAATTTTTGGAAGGCAGCTGCCAGATAATCTAATATTTTATTTACTGATGCAATCTTTCACATTTTGAAGAAAGTATTAATTGAGGCACACTTGGGTTCTTTGTGCGATGGCAACAAAGGACTGCTTAGTTAACACGAGGGTCAGCAAACTATAGCCCACAGGCAAAATCAGGCCCACCACCTCTTTTTGTAAACTAAGTTTCGTTGAAGAATGACCATGCCCATTTGTTTATGTATTTCCTATGTTTGCCTTTGTAGGCACTGTATGGCCTAAAATATTTACTATCTGGTTGTTTCTAGAAAAAGAAACTCCTGGCCAACTTGTCATTAACTCTAAACTAAGTCATATCCTCTAAACTATGGGAGAATCAAACCACATATTTGACAAACAATTTAACCTAAGACTTTCCCCACCCTTGAACACTAGCTAGACATTGTGACAACTTCAAGCTTCCTTTTGTCTTTCGTCTTTTTTTTTTTTTTTTTTAAGATTTTATATGTTGAGAGAGAGAAAGAGATAGGGAGAGAGAGCACAAGAAGGAGGGGAAAGGGAGAAGCAGCCTCCCCACTGAACATGGAGCTCGATGTGGGGTTCAATTCCAAACCCGTGGGATCATGACCAGAGCCAAAGGCAGACATTTAACTGACTGAGCCACCCAGGCATCTCTTTCTTCTTTCTCAAGTTACTGGGCCCTACCTTTTATTTGTGACTGTGGCACCAATAATTTGGAATTGATAAAGTATTGTTGGACTGATAGTGTGTGTTTTTACCTAAACCTTTGAGGTTATGTTTTGAACCCAACAGAAACATTACGTGTTTTACAACAGCTTCACATTTTAGGCTGCCTGTTTAGAACTGCCCTTGTGCTATAGTTTATTACAGTATAAGGTAGAAAAATATACTTCTCTTTTATCATTGGCCTAAACTGGTCACACACCCTTTTCTAAAATATTACCATAGACTAATAGGAATCTATACCTGTATTTTTGAATAGGATTACTTACTCCTGCATCCCTTGGGAGAAGGATGGATACTGAGAATGCTTATTCTCCTTTATCCCATCCAGAACTACCCATTCTCCATGTTTTATCTTGAGTTCCTCCAAAAGCAGCACTTGAAAAAAAGAATACATGAAGGATACTATTTTGGGAAATGATGTTAGGGAACATGAGCCAGGAGACTGGGTGCAGTAACACAGAGAAGGAGGTAAAGTTAAACCAAGAGTGGGGTTATTAAAGTTTAGTGTTAGTTACTGTTGTGGGCAACTGGAGCTCAATCTAGCTAAAAACTCTCTACAGAACTGTGTAGTTCCATTCTCCAATGGTTTGCTCAAGACATGGAAGAAGATATATTTATTTATCCTGCATTCCAAACTTGATTGGCCAAGGGTTGCCCCAGCAGCCACTAACTTCTTTGCATGTACAGTTTGAGCATGCTGCAGCATGGATACACAGGCTAGCCTCATGTAGGTGTCTCACTCAATGAAGGCAAAATATTCCTGAGGAACAAGAAACAGCTGAGTTCAGGAGCTATTGCTGTAGCCAGTTGACATAGGAATGGCCAGAACAAAATGGTGGGCCAAGGGGATGTGAAACAGGACATAAAAGATATATGTCCCACTGCCCTTCTTAACCTACTCCACACTTCAGGGGTCTGATCTGGCCTAGATCACCCGAGTTCCCTTGCCAATTTGGCTTCTCATTGAGTCTTCATACCGGGAGATGTAGCAGGAAATCTGAAGGCAGGAGAATAGTATTTATTTCCCCATGCTTTCTCCCTCCTTGCACTGCCACTAGATGCAACTCCTATTGGATAGTGCTGCTTCTGTGGTTCCAGCTGTCTTTGGGTTTTGGTATCACCATTCTCTTTATACCAAAAGCCATAAATACTTCCAAGGCACCTTCTCCTACAGCTGTTGCGCTTTATTGAATTTAATAACTCCTTTTTCCTCTTTCCTTCAGGCCTAGAGTAGGTTTTAGCTTTCTGCTGCTGCTGATCCTTGGAGCCTGCCCAAACCACTCTAAACAGTCCTTTCATTAAACTTTCATCTGATTAATCCTTTATGCTTTGTTTTCCACCTACATAAAACTGAGGTTTTGTGAGCAGTAAAGAAGGGGAAACATTGTTTGGGTTGGCATTTAAGATCATCCATTATTCTTGTTATAAAGGCCAAGATCAACAGAAAGCTTGCCACCAGTGTAATGGCTTCCACACATTTTGAAAAATGATGTAGAGATAAAATTCCTATTCAGGGACAATTTTCACCTTTGGTGGCCTCTGCTTCCAAATTTTGAGTTGTTGAACTTGGGAGAATGCGTATTTTACATTTTCATTGCATTATTTTTTCTTTTTATAACACTAATGTCTTTTCAATGTAAAGGATTAAAATAATACAAAAAGGCATAAAGATAAAAGGAAATCTCCCTTAATTCAACCTCCCACAGATAAATATTAACATTTTGGTATATTTTCCTTTAAACATTCTTTTTTTCTCCCTTTAACAACAGAAATTTATTTCTCACAGTTCAAGAGGTTAGAAGTCCAAGATCAAGGTGTCCCCCAGAGTTGATTTCTTCTGGGGCTTCTTTCCTTGGCTTGTAGATGGAGCCCTCTCCCTATGTCCTCACATGATCCAACCTCTGTATGTTTCTGTCTAAATTTCATCTCCTTTTCTTATAAAGACACCAGTCAGATTGGATTAGGGCCACCCTCTGTATGTCTCTGTCCAAATCTTATCTCCTTTTCTTAAAAGACACCAGTAAGATTGGATAAGGGCCCATCCATTTGACCTCATTGTACCTTAAACATTCTTGAATGGGGCTATAAAAAAAAATCAGCACCTCAATTTTATGTTTGGAAGTAGGATATGGTAAAAAAAAAAAAAAAAAAAAAAAAGTGAGTGGGGTAAGAGGAAAGAAGTAAGTCACCTTGTTGCTGAGTAAGCACTAAGTTTAAATATCTCTTATTATTCAAGGATATGCAAACAAGAAAAAAGGGAATAGAAGGAAAAACAAAAACAGTAAATATTTATAATTCCCCTCAAAACATAATTCAAGAATCAAAGGAAGACTATGCTTTTTAAGAATATTTATTATGATTGAATACTTATGACAACTTAAATGTCTACGGTGGGGTAGTGGATAAAAAGCATTAGGGTGGATTCATTCAGTGATACTTGTTCACTACTTTGAGAACAGTGTTATTTATTTATTTATTTTGAGAACAGTGTTACTTCAATGAATGGATGTGATAGCCAATTTATGATTCATGTGGAGTGTTTGTGAACTTGTTAAAAAGATGTTTGTACAAATGCTATTCATGTATCACTTTGAGAACAGTATTATTTGTTCTATGTTAGTGGAATGAGGTAGAATGTTGTATGCTAAGATGAAGTGACCTTCAAGATATATTAATTGTAAAAAACAAAGCTTTCATAAAATGATCCCATTTGTATTAACACCAGAAAACTTAAATATGCATTTACATGCTTGTGTATATACATAAAACATTTCTGGAGGAAATGAGGAATTATTGACAATTTTCTATTTTAGGAAAAAGGTGAATATCTGGGATGAGATGTTTGCTTTTATTTATTTATTTTTAAATATTTTATATTTATTCATGAGAGACACACAGAGAGAGAGAGAGAGGCAGAGGGAGATGCAGGCCCCCTGTAGGGAGCCTGATGCGGGACTCAATCCCAGGACCCCAGGATCATGACTTGAGCCAAAAGCTGATGCTCAACCACTGAGCCACCCAGGTGTCCCTGAGAGATTTGCTTTTAATTAGATATATATTTGTCATGTTTGATTGTTTTCTCTTCACATATTATTTATTCAACTGGAGGAGATTTACATGAGGGAACAAAATCGCATCCTACTTGTGCACTCAATTAACTTCCAGAAGACACAAAATTTCTGAAATGAGAGAAGAAAGAGGACATAAAAAAAGCAGAAAAGGGTTTCTACACAGTTGTAAGTATAAAGGGAACTGTCAAGAAATTTTAAATTGGAAGGAAATTTAAAATATAATGAGGAAATTAAAGTATATGTTAGAATACAGATAAGTAAGACAGATAAGAATCATTTCTTAAGAGAAGTAACAGCAACTTGAAAGACTTCTTTCAACAATTTCCCAGAATTCAGAAGATAAGGAAAAAAGAGAAGAAATTAAAAGAAAGATGAGGACTGGTGCAAAAGGCAAAGAACAGAAGTTCATTCTACAGAAAATTGGTCTTCCAAGAGAAGAGAAAAAAAATGACAGAGCAAGCATCAGGAAATAATGGTGTAAAACCTTTTTGAGATGAAGAATATCCTGTGGCAGCACATAAAAATTGAGCTAAAGAAAAACAACACCTAAACATACTCTGGTGAAATTTTTTAATTTTAATAGTAAATAAAGAATTTTCTGTACAGAAAGAAAAAGTAGTGAGAACTGGCTGATCTTAACCCAGCATAATAATGAACATTAGATGTCAGTGGAGCAGTGTCTAAGACTTTTGAAGTAAGTAAAAATAATTTGAGATCTAACTAGGAATTTCCTATTTAGTCATGATATCAATCATGTATAAAGAAGTACTTTTTATTTAGTATATATTGATGTACTTATTATAAGCTTTAGAGAATATGCTCCATATATTACTCTTGATTGAAAAAGGATAATTCAGAGATACACTTAAACTAGCCAAAGTTAAAAAAAAATTTTTAAAGATTTTATTTATTTATTTATTTATTTATTTATTTATTTATTTATTTACTTATTTATTCATGAGAGACACAGAAAGAGAGAGAGAGAGAGAGAGAGGCAGAGACACAGGCAGAGGGAGAAGCAGGCTCCATGCTGGACCCGGACTCAGGACTCAATCCAGGGACTCCAGGATTGAGCCCTGGGCCAAAGGCAGGCGCCAAACTGCTGAGCCACCCAGAGATCCCCTTAAAATTTATTTTTAAACAAATTCAGGACTTCTGCTCCTGAGAGGATGAAGTAGACATGTTCTTTATTCTTGCCTCTAAATACAACAAAATTGCTGCTCATTACATATAAAACAAACATAAGTAGACTTTGAAAGGTGGAGAGAAGTTAGGCTAACTGGGGTTCTTGGGACCCAAGGACTGACACAGTACTAAGTTCTCAGGATTTTCTCTTTGCCTCATACATCCCAGATTTAGAACTAAAGAAGGCAGCAACCCAGAAAAAATAATGAGTACAGATTTAAAAATCACACCAAAAGCCTCCTCCTTCTAGCCAAAAGACTGGGAAAGAGGCAGCCTAGAAAGATAGAAAAGTTTTAGACAATAACCGCTATACTATAGTCAAACACCTCAGAAATTTTGTGGCCTCACCCTCACCCATGCCAACAAAGGTTGAGTAGGGAACCTAGACTTCTACCCTTGTCAGAATGTGGCAAGGTATCTTATTTGGTTAGGGTGATGTCAGAGAAGGCTGCGTAAGGAGCCAAAACTTCCATACCTGTTGGGCAGTAAGGAGGCTTCATGTACTCTGCTGTGTCAGTGGATACCATATAGAAATCTTGGACTTCCAGCCTCACCCAGCAGTAATGAAGTGCTTCTATCCCTCTTCCTGGATTGGTGTCAGAGGATGTCCAGAAGGGAGTCAAGGCTTTTGCCACCACCCAGTGGTAAGAAGGCCACTCACATTTCCCATGATGGTAGCTAAGACCACAATGAGCAACTTTATGCACATAACTTAGATGAACCAATTTCTCAAAAAAACAAATTACCACAATTCACCCAATATAAAATAGATAATTTGAATAGCTTTGTAACTATTAAAGAAATTGAATTCATTACTTTAAAATTCACTAAACAGAAGTCTCCAGGATTAGATGGCTTTCCTGGAGAATTCTACCAAACATTTAAGGAAGAATTCATATCAGTTATATACAATCTCTTCCAGAAATGAGACTAAGAGAAGGTATATCCAAATCATTTTATGACACTAGTCTTACTCTGATACGGAAAAAAATTAGTCAAAGACTAATAAAAAAATAACTACAGACTGATATCCTTCATGAATTTAGATGCAAAATCCTTAAAAAATATTAGCAAATAGAATTCAGCCACATATAAAAAGAATTATGCATCATGAATAAGAGGGATTTATTCCAACAATGCAAGACTGTTTGAAAACCAAGCAATACAATCCACCATATTAACAGGGTAGAGAAAAATATTACATGATTATAGCAAGCAATGCTGAAAAAGCATTTGTTATAATTCAGTATCTATTATGTCAAAAAGAATTTCACACAATTGAATACATATTTACCATAAAGGCTTTTAGAATAAGTAGGAATAGAATGCAACTTCCTAAATCTGATAAAGATCATGTACAAAATCTGATAAAGATTATGTACAAAAATCCTACAGCTAGTATTTTACTTAATTGTGAAAGATTGAACACATTCTCCTAAGATTGAGAAGAAAGTAGAGCAATATTTACTCTCCAATTTTATTAAACATAGTGCTAGAAATTCTAGCTAAAGCAATAAGAAAGAAAAGGAACTAAAAAGCATATGAATTAGAATGTAAGAAAAAAACCTCTTCCTGTTTTCAGATAACATAACTACAAAGAAATCCCAAGGAATCTACATAAAAACTAGAACTAATAAGTGAGTTCAGTAGAATCATAAGATGCAAGATAGGCCTAGAAAAACAATTATATTTCTATATACTAGCAATGATTGTATGGAAATTAAACTTAAAAATAAAATACCATTTATGGGGTGCCTGGGTAGTGCGGTTGGTTAAGCATCTGACCCTTGGTTTTGGCTCAGGTCGTGATCTCAGGGTCATGAGGTGGAGCAATGAGTCAGGCTCTGTGCTCAGTGTGGAGTCTGCTTGAGACTCTCTTTCCCACCCCCTCTTCTGCTCCCCACCTCTCTAAAATAAATAAATCTTTAAAAAATACCATTTAAATTTTCTCAAAAAACCCACAGAGAAATAATTAAGTATAAAACTATCAAAATGTGAACAAAACCTGAATACTGAAAACTACAGAATTCTGATGAAAAAAAATCAAAGATTATCTAAATAACTGAAGAGACATACTATGTTCATGGATTGGAAGAATCAATATAGTAAAAATATCAATACTCCACAGATTAATATAGAAGTTCAAATAATTCCCTTCATAACTCATACATAATATTTTGTACATATGCACAAAGTTATTCTACTATTCTATTCATTTTTAAATGGAACTAGAATAGGTAGAACAACTTGAAAAACAAATTAGTAGGAATAAGTCTACCCAATTTCTACAGCATCAGAACTATATGTTATTGGCCAAAGTATAGATATGTGGATCAATGAACAGAATAGATAATTGAGAAATAGACCCACACAAATATACCTATATGATTTTTCACAAAGGTACAAAAGCAACCCAATGGAGGGAAGCTAGCCTTTTAACAAATGGTGCTGGAGCAAAGTGGATATCAGTAGAAAGCCAGAGATATATACCTTTGGAAAAATATAAGTAACATACTAATTGAAAATAGAAATAAAACAAAAAGTATGATCAATATAGCAAAAAATGGGGGCAAAAGAAGTAGGCCTAAAAGAATAAGTCTAGCAAGTAGAAGGCATAAGACATATTGTGTTAAAAAAGGAATAGAGTAAGATCAAATATACAAATTATGATAATATACTTAAGTGGATTAACCTTTCTAATAAGAAAATGAGATGTTTAGGTATGGTTAACATACATATATCAAATAAAAGTACAAGAGTTCTAAAAATGAAGATAAGTGCTATATGAGATATGAAGAAGGAACATTTCAAAGTAAAAACTAGGAACAAGATACATAAGGCAAATAAAAACAGATATAAAGCACAGACAGCAATATTAACATCAAAGAAAATAGAATTCATGGCAAAAACAAAGGGGATCAAGAAGATCTCTTGGAATAGATGTAATAGTTATTAATTTTAACGTTCTGAATAAAATAATATCAAAATATATAAGCAAACATTAAAAATATGAGATTTTGAACACACTTCAGTTTTTAGCAAATCAAACATAAAGAAAATAACATGTAAAAAATCATTTAATAATAGCTTTTAATAGTATGATTTATAACATTTATATTTATAATGTACATAATAAATATACTATGTAATATTATGGTATTATAACATGGCATATAAAATAATAATAATACCATCTGAATAAAATGATTTCTATTTCATTGGCATATTTCAACTTCATTACTAACAGAATATACATTTTTGTCAACCCCCAATAAAACATTTACAAGAAATTAAAAACCCATTAGTACACAAAAAACCCCAGAAAACTTCTAGAAAGCAGAATATAATAGGTACATTTTTGGCTCTAATGCAGAATAAACCAGAAATTAATAATAAGAAAGCAAAATATATCCAACTTTTTGTAGAAATTAGACAAATATTAATACAAACCAGCCTTTTGCAAACTTTTTTTTTTTTTTTGCAAACTCTTAAGAGAGGTTCAAATCAGTTGTTTGGAAAACCAATGACAAAGAAGATGCTAAGTAAAAACTTTAATGGCATATTATCAAAGCTGTAATCAGAAGCAAATTCATAGTTTCAAACTTTTCCATTATTAAACAAGAAAAAAATTAAGCAACTCAGTAATTTATTACAGGCAAAACCAAATAACATGAAGTTAAGCAGGACCCGTGTGTTTTGTTCAGAGCTGGGGGGCCTAGGCCTGTGTCTGGAAGCTAGGAAAGCAATCAGTAAATGTTTATTAAATTGATATGTGAATGAGTGATTAAACAAGTGACTGAATAAAAATAGAACTTGTGCCATAAAAAGAATATTAATAGAATTGCAAATCTATGACTTCCTAAGGAGGCTCAGGCTATACATTCTTGAAGACTCTACCTTTTGCCTTGTGAAAGGAACAGTGCAAAAGCCTGTTCATAGGCAAACAGGGAAGCTGAGCCATGTGTGGTCTCAGATGTACAGGTGGGGCATGTTGGAGGCCTAATGGTTCATTTTTGGAATATTTGGCACCTTACAGGGGGGAATCTGTCACTGAGGAGGTCTGCCTCAGAGTAGGCCTGCCTTGTGGCAATTTAGTGGCATTGCAAAAGAAGAAAGCTTTCCCTTATTATTTACCTTCAAAATCCTTTGAACAGGTACTGAAGACTTCCATTTCAACCCCAACATAAAACCTTGCAGTAACAAAGTGATCTAGGTTTACTTTTGAGGTTACTGGTAGCAAAAACCTTTCCTGAACACACAGTTTTAAATAGGAAAAGTCCAAGAAACTGAAGGAGAGGGAGGGTTTTTATTGCTACAGGAAAGACTGTAGGATCATTAAAGATTCATTTTGATTACACATTTTCTTCCAGAAAAGAAAGAGCTGGGATCCCTGGGTGGCGCAGCGGTTTGGCGCCTGCCTTTGGCCCAGGGCGCGATCCTGGAGACCCGGGATAGAAGCCCACATCAGGCTCCCGGTGCATGGAGCCTGCTTCTCCCTCGGCCTATGTCTCTGCCTCTCTCTCTCTCTCTCTCTGTGACTATCATAAATAAATAAAAATTAAAAAAAAAAAAAAAAAAAGAAAGAGCAGCAAAAAGTATTCCAAGCTAATGACACATTCTGGGGTATATTGACTGTAGAGAAAGTCGCTTCTCGTGGTTCCCTGTTTCAAGTCACTCTTATTGGTTGCCTTCACTTATATGTGCAACAATCCCAAGTCTTCTGAGGTTGAGATGAAATTATATATTTTTATCCACAATCAATCCTTAGTCCTCAAAAAAAATTCCCATTATTTTTATCTGTGAAAAAAATCAGCCAAACTGAAATGAAAGCATTCACATTCAAAATATTGAGTAATGTAGATAATTAAAATTTTCTATGATGGCCAAGGCTAACATCTCACTCACCTGTCCTCTCACTTAAAAGAGCCCAACACACTCCTTTTGAATTAGATAGTCTTTTTCAAGATACTATTTGGATTTCTAGTTAAACCTCCTGACTTCTCAGGCACCTCACACAAAAGAGTGGTTTGCCTCTTTGCTTTTGTTTGGAAGGTCACCTTTGTCAGGGCTGTAATTAATTCTTGCCAGGCTAATAATGTTCCCTGTGACTCACACAGGTCTTGAGGGGAGAAAATTGATAATCTAATAACTGTAGCAAAGTGAGACATCTTCACCTTCCAGACCAGGTATCTGGCTTTCTCTGTTCTTGGCTTACAACGTGGTCTGTGGTTATGATTGCTGCTAGCTGTAGGAGAAATTAAAAAAAAAAAAAAGTTTCTTGGCTTTCTGTAGGTTAGCAGCACGTCCTGGTTTTCAAGTACAAAGTCAGATTCTGAGTCAGCCCATCCCCTTACCTGGAATCAGAGGCTTTTCATGCAGTAAGATACAACAGCTTAGCTTGCATGAGGTTTTTGGGAAAAAGCCAAATATTCAAAAAACCATCTGCTTGCACTGCTCATAAATCACAGAAATGATTGCCCTTGATCTGCAGCCATTCCCCATTATAGAGGATATTGGTTTCCAAAAGATGTCACAGCATATTGAAATGAGACGGTCTCTTCCAAGCAGAAAATTCCTCTTCACCATTACATTATATAGTGGAGTAGAATTATGTCATGTTAGCCCTCAAAGGCAGATAGGATCTCAGAGAAGATGCAGGTGGAGGGGTGGTTGTAAATTTTGCAACTAGCAGAAAGGACAAGGCACTAAAATTTTTTATGCTTTGCTCCAGTCAAATGCTGTAAGAGTTTGAAATGATTGGGAGCAATGAGTTCTATTTCTGAAGATGTCTTTGAACCAGGTGTCCATCTTGTCACTCGTAATACTGTTTCGCACCAAGAGTGAAGACAACAGCAGTTAATAGAATGAGTATAAAGAATGACTGTACTGCAAATAGCCCTTGAAAGCTAGACACTGTTATTATTTAGCACTTGGGGAACCATCTGCAGAATACTTGGCATTGTGCAAAGCATAAAGCATAAGGGATGACCAGACATCTGGCCAATGGCTTTGATGATCTAAGTGAGACACAACCTTCTGAGAAGCTGGCATGGCACATGCATGCTCCACTCATTTTCCCTCTGTTGTCACAGCTAGTGAAGCCTGAGTCCAAAACCCACAAAGCATTGGGAAATTCCTAATAAATTCTTTAACACCCAGGGTTCATTCCAGCTGGGCTGATCTGACAGCATGTTTCTGGGTGATCTATAGGGAGCTAGTTGCAGTAACAGGCTCATATGTAGTATCTTTGTTGAGAAAGCAGTTGCAATGAGGGCTCTCTCATTCTAAGTTTACTTTACCATCTGGTCTGAAATCACTCATGTGGTGTGTACCTATCGCGATTGCCATGAAAATTCTATTGTGATTAAGTGGTGATACGTATCTCAGGTAAGTATTCAGATGTCTTTAATAAACATCAGGTACTATAAGTGTAACCAACCTTGATTGTCATTTTATGGTTTAATTTATTTTCATGACAGCCCTGTGAGATTTTATTAACCTATTTTAGCTACTGAGGATGTTGAGATATATTATGTCTCATGCTTAGGATTGGGAAGTAGAGAAAAGGCCAAAGTGGGGGAGAAAAGGAAAAGATACCGTGGCTAAGTGAAAGATTTTGGTGTTTTACAGACCTGGGTTTGTATTCCAGTTCTAGCGCTTAAGGAAATACATGATGTTGGACAAGTTCTCTAACCTCTCTAAGGCTGATTGTTTTCATTGATAATAGTAATGCTACTCCATAAGAATGTTATGAGGATTAAAAACACATAAATGTATTCATGTGTTATATATGCAGGTACGTGTATGTAGAGCCTAAATGAGTTCTTAATAGTGGGTAGCTATTATAACTCCCATTCAAGAAAGTAATAATTCCAGGACAAACTCTGCTAGCACAAAGAAGTCAGTGTCTGAGACAGAACTGATCAACCAAAGTGAAAATAAAGACTAGGGCAGGATCATTTCCTTTATCCGCCCAACTGGTTATGTGTTTCACCAGTTCTTAAGAATAGATTGAAAGTTCAGATTTTATTTTATTTTTTTAATCTTTTTTTAAAAATTTTTATTTATTTATGATAGTCACACACAGAGAGAGAGAGAGGCAGAGACATAGGCAGAGGGAGAAGCAGGCTCCATGCACCGGGAGCCCGACGTGGGATTCGATCCCGGGTCTCCAGGATCACGCCCTGGGCCAAAGGCAGGCGCCAAACCGCTGCGCCACCCAGGGATCCCCGAAAGTTCAGATTTTAACAGTGAACACTGTGTGTATATGTGTGTGTGTACATGCGCACCTCACATGCATGTGCCTGTGTGTGTACATGCTTCAATTTGTAAGGAAAAGAAATAGGTTCTGTTACCTGAGGGATGGAGACTTATTTCAAGGACACGTGGAAAGTAAAGAAATACAGGGAGTTCTTTGCAGCTGTCTCAGGCTTCAAGATCCTGCAATGAGGTTCACAGCTGTTTAGGCTACAGCAGCAGTTCCAGTGACTGCTGTGTGTATGAACACCCAATCATTCATCATTCCTCAGAAACATGCCTATTACCCACAGCCACCCTGCTCTAGTGAGCATGATTGTCTTGGCTAAAGTTATACCTTTCCCTCCTTCTCTTGACTTTCAGAATGGCACATTGTCTGCCTTCTATTGCTTTTTTCTGAGGACCAAGTCTCCAGTTGTCTTGTATGTACTATAGGGTCTTGTCTCCCTGGCATAGTTGATTGATCCAAGGGTCTACCTAAGCTGGGGCAATATAATTCTTTCTCACAGGAATTACAAAATCAGGATGGATACCTAGAGAGGGGCAGCTGTTTTGATAACAGCCACCCTCTAGAGCAGGGTTTCTCAACTCCGGTACGTTTACATTTTAGGCTGGGCAGTTTGTTGTGGGGGCTATCCTATCTGCATTGTAGGATGTTTAGCTGCTTCCCTGGCTTCTATCCATTAGATACCAGTTTCGCTCTTTTGTACTTCTCTCTTGCAATCTGCCATGGCTGTGACAATCAAAAATGTATCCATATCTTGCTAAATGTCCCTCTGGAGTGGAAAGCACCTCTGGCTCAGACTCACCACTCTAGAGCTAGAAGAAGTATGGTCTAAGGACTGGCAGCATTGGCATCACCTGGGAGCTACTTAACTATAGAAAATGTTGGCTTTCACATCAGAACCAATGAATTAAAATCTGGTGGTTTCACAAGGTTTGCAATGACTTTTATGCTTGCTAAATTTTGAGAACCACTGCTCTAGAACTTTGCTATTTAAAGTGTGAGTTGAATATCCACAGCCTCAGATCATATGACAGCATGTTAAGAATGCAGAATCTTAGGCCTACCCCAGACCCCGGTTAAGCATTACCTGGGAACTTGTTATAAATGCAAATCATTTCTAACTGACTTTTATGTATTTCAGAAACTCTGGGATTGGAGCCTAACAATCTATTTTAATAAGCATTCTGGGTGATTTTGATACAGCTAGTTTCAACAATGGCTACCGACTAGAATCACCTGTGGGATGTTAAAGGCGTTAAAGGCTGTTGATCCTTGGGCCCCATTCCAAAAGATTTTGATTTTAATTCATTTAGGGCATGGACTGAGTATCAGCACCAGGATTTTTAAATTCTCATGTGATTATAATGTGCAGGCAAACTTGAGAACAGAGGGTCTTCAATCTCTACTGCAAATGTCCCTGGAGCTTCTGTGGTTTCTTCACATCTCACATCTTCATTGCTCAACTCCTATTTTATTTTGGGGGCCACTCCTCTACTCTTCCAATAATGTTTTCAATTTAGCTAGCCATAACTCATTTCTGTTGCTATAGCCCTAATAGCCTCAACCCAAATTGCCATCATACAGGAGAGTTTGTGGTAGACTCTCAGGAAATGAGTAAGGCCAGGTATTTGTCATTGGTCACTGGATTGTGTGTGTATGGCATGGCACCCCAGCATGTTCTGGAACAGAAACCTAGTAGCCTGTGGTCCATCGGGGACACTGCTCAATAAGTCTCTTCCTGCTTGTTGTCTAATGGCAAAAGGTTGCAGCTCGAAGTCATTAGCTTGTAATACTCAAAGCCACTGGGGGGTTGGTGCACTGGTCTGGACAAGGAGGTCTGGGTAAGCCATCAAGAGTAGCTTCTATATAGGTTCATTACATTGATGCTGTTAAAATGTTGGGCCTGGGAGGACAGGAAATGGGAGATACCCCAGATGGTTTGATTCAAGGGGTAGAAGATAATGCTTACAAAAATTCTGGGGTTTGATACTTTGATATTTCTATGACATTAATGGTTTAGAGTATGTTGGGATATTGTTTCTAAAATGAAAGACAACTGTATATACCTGGTGTCTTCCACCTTGGAGAAGGAGGCACAACACATGGTTTAGTGATTGTCTTCATATTCTGAAGACAGTTTGTATAATCTTTGAAAGAAGCATGTTGTGCATTGTCTCTGATTTGGCATCTTAGTAGGCTTAAATAGGTTTTACTCTATAACAAAAGTCTTCAGAAACTGAGTGACTTACAAAAGAAGCATTTGCTTTTCCTTTACTTGAATTGCACATTGCCTCAGCAGCTCTACTATATAAGCAGCAAGGAGGCTTCAGGTCTGCTCTATGTGTCTTTTCATTCTAGGGCCAAAGTTGAAGGAATGCCACCTACTTGGGATGTTCTCTTGGTACAAAGCAAGGATGAGAGAACGATTAATACACATCACATTTTAAAGTCTCTTTTAGGAACTGGAATACTGTCATATCCACTCCATATTCCATTGATCAAAGCAAGTCATATGGTGGCAAAAACCAGAGTCTGTAAGACAAGAAAATATATCCAGAGTAAAACATTGCAAGAAAAGCAAGAGAAAGAATTGGGGATTTATCACCTCTGGGTATCTGAAAATCTCCCAGAGCAAGAGAAGCATCTCTGGCTCTTTCATAGAAAGGTTCATATTGTTCTTTACTCAGCTCTAATGACCCAGTAGTTCTAAAGGTGCTGTTTGGAGACCAGGATGCGCAGTGGAGTCTCTGATAAGCCCTAATGGGACAATCCAGTCATGATCTCCAGAGTTTGAGAGCAGAGCCATGCTCTTCTATCAAGTAACTCCTTTTCAGAATGAGCTTCCAGATTTTGAATGGACTCTGGTGAAGACAGAATCTCTGGTCTCGGACAGCTACAGGTTTTGAGGTATTTATAAGCAACTAATGCTATCGGATATACTTAGCTTTAAAGCTGGGAATAGCTAGTAATATTCCATCATCAAATCAGATACTGAAGGCACAAACTGTTTGCACAGTCAGGTCGCACACACTCCCACTGTTCATGCCTCAGTCTATACCTATGGATAGCTTCATGGGTAGCTTCCCATAACCACATGGCTAAAGATAAAACACTTGTACTTGGTTCTCTGTAAAATACTGATACAGATTGGAAGTAGTCCATGGTATTGCAGCTCCAGATAGGAGTAGCTTGAAAGATAGTGGAGAAAATCAAACCTCTTTCTGGTCAGAAAACCAAGCATAACAATTTGCTATTTACTTTGCCTAAAAGGAAATATGGCTTAAAATCATGATCTATATTGATTTTTAGGCAATTGTTTTTGTCTGGCCCTTGTTGGGGAAGAGCAAGATTAGGATACTATTGATAAGATAGTTAAGGAATGGTCTGGTTTGGATGGCTCTCTCAAAATAAGATTGTAGTATGAAAACAATTGTATCTTATGTAGACCTTTCAGAAGACTTTCACTGTAGAAGAGACTCTTAGTGATCGAGTAGACAGGACGGCCCATAGATGCCAGTAATTTTCCTTTATTAGCCAGTATGCTTTTTTAATCAGTGGGCTTCTGAGTAAGGCAGGCATGGTGGTGGAGACATATGCTATTCTTGCGATAGGTTCAACTTTATGAATTTCCTCTCACTAGATCTGACCTGCCTAGCTAGGAAGATCGGTGAGCGACCAATTTTTCAAGCAATAGCATCCAATCCTGAACCACAATCTGGCACCAAACCTCAAGGGTGCTTTCGGGATACCTGGCAATTAGATCAACTAAATCGAGCCCCTATCATCAGTGAATAAATCAGAGTGTTTTTTTTTTTTTTTTTTCTATCAGAATAGATACTCATGCTCTGGACCTATATTTATTTTTCTTCCCTTTATACCTACACTCGTCTTCTTTGAGTTTATTGAAGGTCATATACTTTGTCAGAGTAAACATATTACCTCTAAATTCACTTCACAGCAAAACTGGTAAGCAATGGGATGATACCCAAGAGATTACTGGACACTGTCGTATGTTCTATCATTCAGAAAATACTGGCCTTATTGGATGATTCAATGACCTAATAAAACCCCAGCTGTGTGACATGAGCTGACAGTTATCCCCTTGCAATTTTTGGGTGCTATTTTGTGAGATGCACTATGTGGTCTGTATCTGTTATTGGCAGATTTGTAGAGAAATAGTCCAAAACTTCTTGGAGCATCCTTATTTTTTTCTTTCTTTCTGAGAGTAGGTTATTCAAACTTTTTCTTCACTTTTATGAAACAACCTAGTACATGTACAAAAGTCCACCCTCTCCCTTTTTCCCTTTTTGCCCCAGTTTGTCAATTGGTTTCAGTTGCTTACAACCAAGGATTGTTAATGAATGCACCCTACTAGTAAAGTGTGTTTCTTCTTCTTCTTTTAAATAGCTGTAAGAGGATCCCCAGTGATCATTTTCATTGAGGCAAATAGAATAGTTGGCAGTTTTTCAAGAGTATGGTGGAAATCTTAGTTGTACACCCAGTATCTATTCTCATTTACTTTATCCCTAAAAGAAATTCTGATGTTCTTTAAGAAGCAAAGTTCTCAGTTTTAAGAAATGACATTGTTCAACCTCTTCTGCAGCTGGCGATGGCTTAAGAGAGATACAGCTCTGGTAATGGGATGGAAGGAAATACTCCTTTCAAGGCAAATCTTGGTATTTTTTGTTTTGTTTTGTTTTAATTTACATTCAGTTTGCCAATTTAAGTATAACATCCTGTGCTCATCACATCACATCACATGCCCCCTTAAATGCCCATCATCCAGTTACCCCATCCCCCCACCCACCTCGCTTTCTGCAACCCTCCCTCGGTTTGTATCCCAGAGTGAGGAGTTTCTCATGGTTTGTCTTTAATTCTTCCCCACTCAGTGATCCTCACCCCCTTCCCTTATGGTCCTTTTCAAGCCTTTGAAAGGGAACAATAAACCTTTTACCTTTTGTCCTTTGCACTCCCTTCTTGCCTAGAATGTAGAGCAAGTTGAAGTTGGAGCAGCTGTCTTATATCCATGGATTAACAATGTAAAGCAAAGCCATCTGCTGAGGATGACAGAGCAGAAGGTAGAAGTTGTTGAGACACTGATGTCATTGTGAAGTCCTTGGACTAACCATGGATTGTCAACCTCTGAACTTACTCTAATGAGAGAAGAGTTGAACCCTTTTTGATTAAACCACTGTGTTTTGGGTTCTGTTACATTTAAATGAAGGCAACATTGAACTGGCTCATGCAGCTTCCCTTCTTTTTATTATAGTTTCAGGACAGAACAAAAACTTTCCTATTTCCATATATATGACAGAGCTATGCAGATGATTTGATGCTATTGAAAGTACAATTTATGGCCATATTTTTTTTAGAGATTGAAATAACTAATAACTTTTGTTAAGATTGCTATGATTTTAGCTGACAAAAGAAACACAGATGAGGAATTTAGGACGAAGTAACTTTTGATGTACCAATTTCAGGCACATTTGTTTATCTTCAATTTATTTTTCAACTGCAGAAATTACCTTATATATTTTTTTAAAGTGACATTTTTTTTCCCTGTTACCATTAAATTCTACCATCACCAGCGGATGTGTTTTTCTCTCTAGTGGTGCTGATGGGTTTCTTAACCTTCAACTCTGCAGAACTCTCTCCAGATTTCCTTGAAGAATATTCACATTTGCCCCTGTAAGCAGCCATTCATTGTGAATATTTTTTCCAGGCTGACCATTTGTGGGTTTTCCACTTTAGTTATGCAGGATTTTATGTCAATGTATCAACCATGTCAAAGCACAGGAAGCTAAACTTCAAGAGCCCCAGGATTGAACACTGAAATATCTAGGCCAAAATCTAGACAGAAATTTGAAGATTGTAGTATCCTAGAGCTGGAAGAGGTCTTTAGAATCATATCACTGAAACCTTGATGTTAAAGATGCATAGAGAAAGGCTAAAACAATGAGAGGAACTCCCCTACTCTTATTAGTAGAATCAGGGAGAAGAGAACCCTAATTTCTGATTTAGAGTTCTTTCAAGGGCCTAATACTTCTCTTTCCTTCTCTGTACAGGTCTTCGCCCTCTTACTTGGTTTCTCTTTGAACTTTCTCCCACATGACCATTACCATTCCTCCTTCTTTTGAACCTTTGCCCCTTAAAGCAGAAGGGATTTGCATCTGGTTGTTCAATCATGAGGTACTTTCTTTGTGTTGTATATGAAGTTGCTAACCAGAAGTCAGAAACTGGCTAATGCTGTGATACGCTCTCTCCTGGGCAGTATTATGGAGGTTCCTTTTGTATTGACCACTCAGAGCTTTCCCAAGAATTCCTTCCTAGGCATTGTCGTACCTCCTTGTATTTTAAGAACTTCTATATTAGTTCCCTATGGCTGCTGTAATAAAATACCACAAACTTGTTGGCTTAAAACAACAAAACTTACAGTTCTGGATGTCAGAAATCTGAAATGTTTTTCCTGGGGCCAAAATCAAGGTGCAAGCAGGGTTATGTTACCCTTCTGAGGCTCCAAGAGAGAATTCAGTTCCTTCCCTTTTCTGATCTCCAGTGCTTGCTTGTCTTCCTTGGTTTGGGCCCCTTCATTCATTTTCAGAGCAGGTCGCTCCAATCTCAGCTCCCATCCCCTCTAAATGGAATCCCCTTCTGCCTGTCTTTTTATTTTTATTTATTTATTTTATTTTTTTAAAGGTTTTATTTATTTTATTCATGAGAGACACAGGGAGAGGAGAGGCAGAGACACAGGCAAAGGGAGAAGCAGACTCCATGCAGGGAGCCTGATGTGGGACTCAATCCCAGGACTCCAGGATCACACCTTGAGCTGAAGTCAACCACTGAGACACTCAGTAGTCCCCTCTGCCTGTCTTTTTAAAAGACACTTTTAATTCCATTATGGTTCACTTGATAATCTTGGATAACCTTTCCATCTCAAGATCCTTAGCTTAATCACATTTGTAAAGTCACTTTGACCACATAGGTGACATGCAGAGGTTCCAGATATCTTTGGGAGCCTGGATATCTTTTGGGGTGATTATTCAGCTTACCACAACCATCCTTTCCCTTTTTGACCTTTATCTGGCTATCTGGTTGTAATGAGCACTGACATCTGCATACATCCAAACACAGTTTATAGTCCAAGATTAAGGTGCCTACATAGGCCAAAGTATTAGCTTGCATTTTAAAATTTGTACTAGGAAAGATAATTCTGTTATGTTTTTCGACTATAGGAACAGAGAAAATGATACCAGTTGAAGTAGAGTGAGAGTGAGAGAGAGCAAGAGAGCGAGGAGAGAGAGAGAAACAGCTGAAGTGGGGTGAAGAGCTTCATGGTCCTGCTTCCATTTATGAACCCCGTGCCCTTAGTGTGTCCTGCTGTTTCTGTGAGATACCTTCATCTCTGAACAACAGATCCCTTTTCTGTCCCATAAGTTTGCTTGTGTCACTCTCAACCGAGTGTCTTTTTTTTTTTTTTAAGATTTTATTTATTTATTAATGAGAGACACACACAGTGAGAGAGAGAGAGAGAGAGGGAGAGAGAGAGAGGCAGAGGGAGAAACAGGCTCCCTACAGGGAGCCAGATGTGGGACTCGATTCCTGGACCCAGGATCACACCCTGAGCCAAAGGCAGACACTCAACCGCTGAGCCACCCAGGTGTCCCTCAACCAAGAGTCTTACTTAACAAATGCAAGAATAGGGGGATCCCTGGGTGGCTCAGCAGTTTAGCACCTGCTTTCAGCCCAGGGCGTGATCCTGGAGTCCCAGGATCAAGTCCCAGGATCCAGTTCCAGATCAAGTCCCACATCGGGTTCCCTGCATGGAGCCTGCTTTTCCCTCTGCCTGTGTCTCTGCCTTTCTCTCTCTATCTTTCATGAATAAATAAATAAAATCTTTAAAAGAAACAAAAAACAAATGCAAGATTATAAAGACAGAGAATATGGCTGCTCATGGGGTAGAGAACGCAAGACCTATAGATAAGAATCTGACTTTGAGTCCCTTGATACTGGGCAGCAGAAGGGTAATGACTGGGACTGGAGACAGAGCTACTAGGTTGGTCTGTTAGTGTCATACTGTGGTTTTGGTAACTGGATTTTAAATGTCTAGGTGCTGTGTAGTAAAAGCAGGTAATATGTGCAACCAAAAAGTAGGGAGGCAGACATTTTGTGGCCTTAAAAAAATAGTTCTTTTGATTCCCTGAAGCACTATTACTTAATCTCTTGAAGATTCTATAGCTCCAGATGCTCAAGTAAAAGGACAGGCATTTTATTAAGGAAAGGCTATGAAGATGAAGGAAGAGGAGGACATGGTGAAGGTCCTTTCTCTTGAGAGTCCCTAATCCTGGATAACATCCTTGGAGTTACTTCAAAGGTTTTATTTAGAACACAGAAAAGCATCCTTCCGAGATCATATAGCAGGCCTTCCTTACATCTCACTTCTCAATTGCAAACCTCCCCAGCAATGGCCCCAAATTAAGGGGTATTAATGGTTTGTTAGCTGGCAGCAAAAAGCCAGCCAGAAGGAACAATGGGGAAGAGATGCCTGGAAAACGTGGGCTGATTTTGCCTGGGGCCAGCTTTACTGCTCACAATCATCTGGCGGAAACCCATATTATTTTTCAACTTGAGGAATAGAAATCAAGTTTCTTTATAACACACAGACTTGCAATTTAGTGGGACTTGAGAGACTTCCAATTGAAGAGAAAAACTTAGGTGGGACATGCAACGTTAAGTCTAGGAGGAGAGACGGCCTACCATGTAGTGATGCTGTGACATCCTTGTAAACAGCAAAAAAACCCCTGAATTATCAATTCTTCTAATTAGCCAGGTTTCTCAGGAGGAAACCAACAGTTCCCATTTAATGCAGAATGAATGAATTATGGCTTCTAGGACACTGAAAGGTAAGAGGGATTCTCTCTCCTATGAAACAAAAAGGTTGGAGATTACTGAGGCCCTTTCAGCAATAAAGGCAGGTATGGGGAGAGAGTCAGGGAGGATGGGGTACTCATGTGGCAGTGGAGATGTGGATGCTGCTGGGGCTGAGGCGAGGGAGGGCACTATCATAGAGGTCAGAAAGAAGTGAAGAGCCTCTGAAGGAAATAGAATGACAGCACAATATACTCTCTCCTGGAGGAGATAATATCCCTTGAAGCAGTATGTCCACATGTTTCCTGTGAGGGATGGGGACTGCTCATTGCTAGGCTTGTATTATAAATGTTAGCTCAGCTGACATGACATCTCTTAATAAGGGGCGAGTCCTTCATGTATTTTTGATGGTGCACCAGTGACAAAATCCCTCTCAGTTTAGCAGAGAAATACTGCAGGAGTAAATTGTCAATGACAAAATCAGCGTCCTCACTTGGCCTCAGGGATTAACTGAACAACAGTCCGGCCAGGACTTGACATGGCTTTAGGCACCTTAAAAAAAAAAAAAAAAAGAAAGAAAAGAAAAAAAAGCAACCAAATTAAAGCCACATGTATGAGGGAGGGAAGCCTCTTACCCCAGCAGGGAGATACCTTTGATTAAAGCTCAGTCTGACCTTCCTGCTTCATCTCCACGGAAATTGAGACACATTTCCTAAATGGCAGGACTTTGCAGAATCATAATGAGCAAGGACCAGGATGCTTTGCGTAACATTTCCATCTTCATTCCTGGAGTAGGGTCTCTGTTATTTGTTATCAAAAGAACAATGCAGTCCTCTTTCCCCTGTTTCTTTTGTGCAAAGACAGGATTATCTGTGAAACAGGTAATTCATTCCTGGACACTTCAGATTGCTTTTCTGCACGGCTGAATTCTTAGGTTATTAGTGCTTAGTGGATGCCAATAGTTTGATGGAAATCTTCTATTTTGAGGGTGATATGTATTAGTAAAGAATTTACTCCAGGAAAGCAACCCAGGCATCAGAGAATTTAAAACAAAAACAAAACCCAATAAAACAAATCTGTTTCATAATTAATGAGGAGAAAATAGACCAGAGTTTTATTTTAAATTCTTTGATGTTTCATTGAATTACAATTACTTAACTTACAAAATGCCCAAGTATTCTATGGGGTTAATATGGCTTTCCTGTTTTTATCACATTAATTGTGTGGGATTAAAAGAATTTCTACCAACTTGGAAAATATATCCACTACAACAGTGTCTTCCTGTGAATTAATATAAGATTAATAAAAACTGGATTCTTATATTATTAATACCCTCCATTTAACTTTATTTTTTATATGTACTATAGTACCCAGCACCTTTTTGGTACTTAAAAGATTAAGACATTGTAATATAATGTTTATAGTGGAAGCAAGGTCCCAAAGAAATTGTATAAATATCTTTTAAGCTTGGGAAACAGTACTTATATCCATCATATTTTTATATTAGGCAGTATATGTTGCTATAAGATTTTGGTGAATATGTACTCACCCAAGAGAGGAGGATAGATTTTTCTGAAAGTCAACAATGCTTATTAAAGGGAAAAATTCTGCCAACTTTTGTAGCATGAAATTACATGATCTCAAACAGCTTCTCCACTGTCACCGTTGCGACTTATGCTTTTTATGCAGTGTCAGGTCTGTGTTCCTGCAAATGGTGAGCATGTGTCCAATAAAATCTCACCTGTGCCTGTGTAGGGGAGGAATGTATTATATTCACATCAGCGTTCCCAGATGAAACCAAAACACGTTTATGTTTAGCGTGGTCTGCTAGGGGAAAAAGAAAGCTTGACTGGAGAAGAGAAAGGAAGCAAAACCCAAGCCCTGCTCTAGTCAAAAAATGAGGACATGCTGCCCTCTTGTGGACACCTGTGGTGCGAGCACGTGCAGCCTGATTTGAGTGCCTTTAATTTTCCTAAAGAAATGGTTTTAAGTGGTCTACTTAATTAGGCTCCCAGAACAACATTTGAAAATTTCTGGTGGCATCCATATACTGTATTTATTCTTTTGCCTACCTTCTCAATGCATAAGGTCAAATATAAATCCAAAGGCTAGACTTAACTATTGTTCTTAAAAAAAAAAAAAAAAAAAAACTCACTAATGTGCTTTCCCCAAAAAGAGAATATCTATTCCTTTCCTGTAACTACCTTATCTTGCTCCTCTTTGCTGTCTTTACTAATCATATCATGAATAGGCTTTACAGCTTTTTCTGTAAAATAAACTACAGAAATCTGGATATTTCAAGTTTTTATTTTATTTTATATTTTTATTTTTTTAATATTTTATTTATTTATTTATTCGTGAGAGACATACAGAGAGAGAGGCAGAGACACAGGCAGAGGGGGAAGCAGGCTCCATGCAGGGAGCTCGATGTAGGACTCGATCCCAGGACTCCAGGATCATATCCTGAGCTGAAGGCAGACGCTCAACCTGTGAGCTACCCAGCCATCCCAGTTTGTTTGTTTTTTAAATACAAAGTAATTCATGGACACAACATGGGTGGATGGTAAGCAAGGTAAAGCTAAGGAAAATACTGGCACCAATTAAAAGAGGTAGAAAAAAAATGAAATGGAAGAGTTTATCCCCATCTCTCCCCAGTTGCTTTGTTCCACTGTCTTTTCCCACCTCAGCCCTTGGCACACTGATTTTTCCCTTACTTACAGAAGACAGTTTTGCCTCCTACTTTGTTAAAAAAGTAGAAGACAGTACATTCATCTGTCTTACCATTACAATTTCCCTCCTTCATTGACCAATATATCTGAGTCCATATTCCAGATCCTTCCAGTTAGTACTGCCAGAATTGCCCTGCCCCCGAGCACAGTTCATCTTTTCCTCTCTCAGGATGCACACGTCCTCCTAACGGGTGTTTGTGTTTTGAAATTCTGCTCCTCTACTGATTCATTCCCAGTTACTACCTACAAACATATACACGTGTCTTCCACATTACAAGCATAAACAGAAACCAGAGAGCCCATAAACAAAGCAATACAAGCCACACCTGCCCCAAATCCTGTACTGTCCTCCAGCTCTGATCCTACTTGTTTGGACTTTATCAAAAAGAAGAGTCTACACTCTACACCATCTTATTTCTTTATTGTCTTCTCATTGCTAAATCTGCCTGCCCACGAGAATACCATGCTACTGGCCCTTTGGCGAAAAAAGATCCCAGGCATTTTCTCATCACCAAGTAGCTGGGCATCTTCCCAAATTCATTTGCTTAAACCATTGGTTCCTTGTGTCCATGAAGGAAGAGTTGAGTGATTCATCAAATTTGGAAAGGGCCCTCATTGACTCACAGTGCAGAGTAGCACATTGAAGATCTGGGAAATCCCATAGCAACAAAGTCAGATCAGTTTAATTTAACTTAGAGTTTCTTCAACCTTCCTGATTGGGAAATCCTTCTTTGCTTACTACCAATTAAGCATCTGGAGAAATAGTGTTCCACTGCATACATTTTTTACCATACATACAATTCTCGGCTTATCCTTGAATATTCTTCTTGCGGATGTGTGCAAGTCTTTTCCTCAGTGAGATTCAGAGGAGGAATGTTCTGAGTCTTCAGTATATTCTGACAAATTGCCCTTCAATGCAGCTATGCTGACTTGTAATGCCAGTGGCATACAGAAGTGTACCTGTTTTCTCACACCATCATCAGATCTTGGTATTATCAGATTTTTTAATTTGATGAGCATAAAAGGAAATATTGAGCTTTAATATCTAATTATCTGGTTTTTAATGAAGTAGAAGCACATTTATATACTTCCTCCTTACCTGAGAGTTGCTGTATATATTGTTTGATTTTGAGGGGGTAATTTTTATTTTTTGCTTATTTTGGTTTCTGATCTTTTGTCTTTTATGTATAATGGAAACAATTTTCATTTAATTTGTTACTTATATTTTAAATTTTATGATGCCTTTTGCAATTTTTTTAAAAAAAATGAGCCTTGCAAAGTTTTGAATTTTGACATTGTCAAGATTATTAGTATTTCCCTTTATATCTTTTAAGATAACTTCACTGTCCCCAAGAAAATAACATGTATTTTGTCTTATATTTTCTATATCAAACTTCTTAATTCAGCATTTTGATTCAATCGATTGATATTATCTCAGTATCAACTTGCCTAGGCACATTTGTTCAAGCACATAAAGTTTATTTTACAGCTTTATTTATAGTGAATTTTCAACATGATGCACAGAAAGCTAGAGGGGTGCCTGGCTGGCTCAGACAGTAGAGTGTGCGACTCTTGACCTCAGGGTTGTAAGTTAGAGCCCCATGTTGGGTATAGAGACTACTTAAAAATAAAATCTTAAAACAATACTCGAAAAGAAGACTTCAGGTGCACATTTGGGTACACACAGAACAGAAATTTGGATGACAAAGGACATATTTACTTTTCTTTCAAATGAAGAATATTTGGTCAGGTAAAAAGATACCTGGTCACTACATTTTTTATTTTTTATTTATTTTATTTTTTTCACATTTTAAAAAATAGTCTAGGTGTTTATGTTTCTATTACTGTATTCCACATTATTGATAATGTTGCATTACCCAATGACTTTTTTTTTTTTTTCATTTTGGCAGTTGAAGTTTATCTAAGTTTTGATTGTTCTGGTTGACTGTCTGTTAGAATTAAAAATTCATGTCCTGAAATTCAGTGCAACATTCTTGAAGATGTAACTGGCAGTTGCTTGACACCATTCATTTTTTATATTCGTGAAATCTCCCTGTTTTGCTGTTAAGAATTACAGACAAATACTGTGCTGCTGAGTTTTGGAAGGGGCAGACTAAAGGATTACAGTATCGTGTAGAGATTGAAATAGAGTCACTATCTTTCTCGACCCAGCGAATGAATGCCATGAAGTGATTTCTACCCAGTCTTTGCAACAGCAATTCAGTCTCAGTTAGTGATGATTTTAATGGAAGGTTAAAGACCAATTATCAGAGACTCAAAGATATTTCTTTGTCCATGTGCTTTAGTGCTGCTGCTAAGTTCATCTGAGGCATTCTTTTTTTTTTTTTTTTTTTTTTAAGATTTTATTTCTTTATTCATGAGAGACACAGAGGCAGAAACATAGGCAGAGGGAGAAGCAGGCTCCCTGCAGGGAGCCCAATGGGGGACTCAATCCCAGGACCCCAGGATCACAACCTGAGCCAAAGGCAGATGCTCAACCACTGAGCCACTCAGGCTCTTAAAATGTTCTATGGCATTCTTAAAATAACTGGAGACTTCATTCCATTCCCTAATCAGCCCTGAGAAGGGTAAGGATCCAAAAAGGAAAGGCATAGAAAGCCACATTAAATGGTGGCCTGAAAAAAAAAAAATGGTGACCTGTACTCCGAAGGCCTGATGACAAGTGTGGGGTACTGTTGTACATCCTCTCCATTCTGGGAAAAAAGAGTTTCTCAATCTGAAGGCCTTGCAGGGCTGAACTTTGTGTTCAGCTTTTACTGCAGATTAAAGGAATCAGTGTGATGGTTTCAATTGTTGCGGGTTCAGAAATGGTTGAATTTAAATTCAAAGTAATTTCTATGCCAATACGATGGCCATTCTTTATTCTCCAATTTATCTTTCCAATTTTATTTCTTTTTATTTTTTGTGTTTTCTTGTCTCAGGACCTTGGCACATGCTGTTTCCCCTCCTGGAACGCTTGGCTTTCTCTTTCTCCTCCTTGATTTCTGTGGTCTTCTGCAGCACAGCTCCTTCTCTGCTTGGACATTCTTTGTTTATTTACCATCATCTGATATGTGTATATTTTACTCATTTATAATATGCCACAGAAGCAGGGATTTTTTTTTTAAAGATTATATTTATTTATTAGAGAGAGAGAGTGGGGAAAAGGCAGTGGAAAAAGAGAGAATCTCAAGCAGACTCCCTGCTGAGTGTGTGGAACCCAACGCAATCCCAAGACCCTGAGTGAAAATCAGGAATCAGATGCTTGGCACCTGGGTGGCTCAGTGGTTGAACATGTCTTTGGCTCAGGTCATGATCCCAGGATCCCAGGATTGAGTCCCACATCAGGCTCCCTGCAGGGAGTCTGCTTCTCCCTCTGCCTGTGTCTCTGCCTCTCTCTCTCTGTATCTCTCATGAATAAATAAATAAAATCTTTAAAAAAAAAAAAAGAGTCAGATGCTTAACCAACAGAGCCACCCAGGTGCTCCCATAAGCAGGGATTTTTAAACTATTTTGTTCACTGCTAAATTGCTAGAGTCTGCAAGAGTACCAAGAATACAGTAGATACTCAATAAATGTTTATTTTGAATTGAGAAGTAAACATCCTAATCACCTTGAACTACTTACTGCTCCCTTTGGCCAATCCACAATTTATGAGCCATTGTCTGTACCCAGTAGCACAAGTTTAAATCCTATTAACCCTTCAAGGTTTGCTCAATGTCACCTTATCCGTAGAATGTCTATTAATTCTTCCCAGTTATAAATAATGGCACCCCTCTTGGCTCCCTAAAACTTTTACAAAAGTAGCACTTTCTAAATGGTACATATACTTATATATCCCTATTAGTAGACTGTAAGTCATTTAAAGGGAAGACATAACTCTTATTAGAATGTTTGATACTAGAAGCTTAACATAATGCTTTTCACATAGTATGTGTAAAGTAGACCAGAGCTTAAAGCCATGGGCTCTGCAGTCAGATAACCGTGGATTCAGCATTTACCTGTGATGAGGGGCTTTGTGTTCGTCAGAGTCACCTTTGTCTTGGTCCTGGGTTCTGATTTTGAAATCACATGTGGTGTCTTAGCTCCCCATATACTCCATGTCTGTCCTTCAGCTTCTCATACCATCTCTTCCCTTTTACGAGGTAATAGCTCTAAAGGGCTGTGACTGTCACTTTTTCCTTTTAACCCAACTGAGTGACTAGGGTGTAGTAAAAATTCAAGATATATTTGTTAAATAAATGAAATAGTAATTGTGAGATCTAAACTTTTAACAAATGAGTATGTTCACCCTCTAAATAGCTGTGTGATGAGCTAAAGTATAGTGATGGCAGATATTAGAAAATGTTAGCCTGGGAACAGTATGCTCTCTGCTACATTACGTACAGCAACCACAGCAGAGTGGTGGTGAGAGATAAATCACAAGGAGCTTAGGCATGGAGTTCTCACTCAGTTACTGACTCACTGGGGGAACCTAATTTGGGGCAGGATAGGGGCACCATTAATCTTTGGTAGAACAGGATTCTGGAATGCATGCATTTTAGTATCATGTAAAATCTGGATTGCACAGTGCCTACACCCAGACAGCCACCGGTGTTTGCTGAATGAAAGAAAAGTGAATGGATCATTAGTAGGAATAAAGATAATGTTATCAATGTAACCATTGATAGCAAATAATTATTTTTAATCGACATGTCTGTGATTCATACTTGAAGACATTCCAGCATTATTTTTCAAAGTTGCTTAGTTACTTCTCTTTCTTTGTGGAATATATATGTTTTTCTATATTTCTTAATCAAAGAAAGGAAAATATGATAGATTGACCTATATACTAAAATTGCACACTTAATAAAAATAGAGATTTATCATTTTTATTTTCCACTATTAGTATTAGCTGTGATTATTCAATATTTCCCTCTTGCTTGTTTATATTATCTCATTTTAGCATTTTCAACCTTATTTTACCTTCTTATGGTCTTTTATCGTCTTAGTCTTTTGGTTATTGTCAGAAATTAGTTGGTTACTTGTGGCATCCCATGTCTGCCATCTAGTGGAATAAAGTGGTCAAGGCAACTTTTAATAGTGAGAGTTGAAAGTCTAAATCAGGGGCAGCATTGCTTGAAATAGAAATTACTCCTTTCATCAGAGTTCAAAGCAATGCCTGGACTTCAATTTACAAAATTTCTGTACTGAAACTGAAAGTTACATTTAATTGTCTAAAATGGTTGCTGGATATATAACTATGTTTGCTCTTTGATTAAATTTCTCAGAGCCTCTGAAGAATTGAGTTACCCGAGGTAGCTCTGTTATATTTGCTGTGAAAAGTGGGATGGTTACACTAATGACAGGAATGATTTTAGGATAAAGGCTAAAATTAAAAGCAGTGTCTTTTCTGGTGACCATCAAAGATCACAGCTGTTTTGTCCTAGGAAAAGAAAATCATAAAAATATGTCATTAACCTTATAGTAACTGTATGCCATGGAAAATTTTAGGCTGCAACAGATGCTCTTCAGAAGACAAAGGGAGCATACAGCTATTGTATGAAATGATATAGTATCAAATAATTACTCATATCATTCACCCATTTTTTCTTCATAGATGAGTAAAGAATGTATTTATGTTTATCATCTATTTGTGATTTTTGAAATATATTCTCTATAAAAATAGGACAGTTTCATTATAGATAATTTATAAGATCCAGAAACATTAATAAAAGAAATAAAGAATAAAAAAGACACCTGTAATTTTGCACTCCAGGCGTAATCACTTTTTTATCATGTTGATGTATTTCCATTCAAGCTTTGATATTTCATACATGTAATATATTTATAATTTTTCTTTGACAAAATTTTTATCAGTATGGTTCCACTTAACACTACAAGTGAACATTTTCACTCATACAATTCAAGAATACAAATTTTAATGTCTGTAAAATATTTTTCATAGTTATATATGAATTATTTAACCAATTCTAATTATTAAAAATATAGGTTTTTTTTCCAAAATATTTTGCTTTTAGACATACTGCCACCTTGGTCTAGCATGTATATAATGGTGAAAATTTATTTCCTGAGGACAAATTCACTTGAAGCTTAAAGAGTTCAAGATTATAAAACATTTTAAGGTTTTTGATTTAAATAACAAAGTTACCTTTTATAGTTACAATAATTTTGTTTAGGCTAACATTGTATCAGAAGATCCTTTCATCTCACCCATAGCAACATTTTTTTTCACAGATATAAAGAGTATCTCCTTGAATAATAATAATTTGCATTTCTTTGATTATTAAATACACTGACTGCTTTTACGCTTACCAGAAATCACATTGCTTATGTAAGTATTTGTACTTTTTTTTTCTCTTGTGGGATCTTTCTTGTTGATTTGTTAGAGCTATTTATGAAGTTAGGCTATTAATCATTTTTCATCATATATGCTGCCAATCATCTCGCCAGCTTGTTGCATGCATTTTTTTTTTTTTTTTTTTTTGGTTTGTGAAGTTTTAACTTTCTTTGTGTATAGTAAAATTCACCAATTTTTCTTTCACACTCCATTTTCAGCTTTTATGTTCAGAAATGTTCCTTTCATTTTCTACCTTCATCTCTGTCTTTTGCTTCTGCTTTTCCATTTCCATTTCATAGAGGCAATGCCTTTTTACATCTTTTTGAAGATATCTTTTAGAAATGAAAATCGTTTTCTTTTGGTTTTTTTATTAACCATTTTCTAATATAATTTTCCCCCTTAGTTTTTGGGAATAATAAAGCAGCACTTTCCATAGGTTATAATTAGTGAAATTTTTTCCCTAATTGTAGAAAAGTTTTTATTAGAGTTAATTTTGAGTGCTGTTACAAGGGTTTTTTTTCCCTTTCTTTTTCAGAATTAAATTTTTAATAGGACACCAGGAGACACTGGGGTGTGAATTCCTTGCCATTCTAAACTTACATCTGTTTTATATCTTTTATTTAGTAATGATCAGGAGAAAAGGAGAAATGAGTGAAAGCTGGGAACTGTTGTAATTAAGATAACCCCAAATGACCTTGACTGATTCACATCTGATACTGATGACACAGATATGCTTGCCTCCTTGTGGGGATTGTGGGTCAGGTTAATTCCTTTAATAAAAAATATGGCATTCCGAGGAAATTTAGGCAGACAGAATGACTGGTATTTTGATCCTAAAACACTTCTCCCACCTACACCCTGCTCAGAAATTACTGAACTGTGGCATCTCATTTTTCTCCAACCCCCACTTACTAAAGTGACAGGTAAATGAAATTGAGCAGGGTGACATTTCAAGCCAGTGTGCCCTTTCCCTGTTGTCCATCTGATAACTTGATTTTTTTTTGCCCTTTTGTGGTAGGAAGTCACCTTGAATAGCATCACAGCATTGCACACTTTGTGGTTTTATATCCTAATACAAAATGGAGGCAAATGAAGGTAATGCCCATCAGTTATTTTTGGTTCCCTCTATGTTTTCTTCTTCCCTCCTCCAGTTTCTCCCATAATAACACCACAATCTAAGGTTTAAAACCATATAAATAAATGGTGTTGGGAAAACTGGACAGCTACATGCAAAAGAATGAAACGGCCATTTTCTTATACCATACACAAAAATAAACTCAAAATGGATTCAACAACTAAATGTGAGACCTGAAACCATAAAACTTCTAAAAGAAAACAGAGGCAGTGAATACTTAAGATACCAATCTTAACAATATTTCCTGGATTTCTCTGGGCAAGGAAAACCAAAGGAGAGATAAACACTAGGGACTATACCAAACTAAAAAGCTTCTGCACAGCAAAGGAAAGCATCAATAAAATGAAAAAGCAACCTACTGAATGAAAGAAGATATTTGAAAATGATATATCCAATAGGGGGTTAATATCCAAAATATATAAAGAACTCCTACAACTCAACATCAAAAGCAAAATAATCCGATTAAGAAATTGGCAGAAGACCTGAAGAGACACTCTTTCAAAGAAGACATACAGATGGCCAACAGACTCATGAAGAGATGTTCAATATTAGCATTCATCAGGGAAATGCAAATCAAAACTATGGTGAGGTTTCACCTTATACCAGTCAGAATGACTGGTATCAAAAAGACAAAAAGTAACAAATGTCTTAGAGTATAAATTGGTATAGCCATGTGGAAAGCACTATGGAGGTCCCTCAGATAATTAAAAATAGAAATACCATATAAGCCAGCAATTATAGTAGGCATTTACCCAAAACACCTCAGAAACACTAACTCAAAAAGACATATGCACTCCAATGTTTATTGCAGAATTATTTACAACACCAAAATATGGAAGCAACCCAAGTGTCCTTTGATAGATGAATGGATTAAGAAGGTGTGACATATACCTGTACAATGAAATATTAGTCAATGAAGTCTTGTCATTCAGCCAGAGGGGGGATAAGTAAAATAGGTGAAAGGGATTGAGAGATACAAACTTCTAGTTGTAAAATAAAAAGCCATAGGGATGAAAAGTACAGCATAGGGAATATAGTCGATAAAATTGTAATGGTGATAGATGGTAACTAACACTTACTATGGTGAGCATTTTATAATGCATATAATTGTTGAATTACTGTGTTACACACCAGAAATTAATTATATGGTTATAATTATATCTACTTCGCTGAGTGTTGTGAGGATTAACTGAGATAATACATCTAACATATTTAGAAGAAAGCCCGACACATAGCAAGAGCTTTAGAATGGTATTGGGTGGGTTATAGATTTGATCTTTTATTTATTTTTTTAAAGATTGTATTTATTTATTTGACAGAGAGAGAGAGATCACGAGCAGGAGGAGCAGCAGAGGGAGAGAGGGTGGGAGAAGCAGGGTCCCCGCTGAGCAGGGAACCCAATGTGGGGCTTGATCACAGGACTCTGGGATCAAGATCTGAGCCAAAGGCAGATGCTTAACCAACTAAGCCACCCAGGCACTGGTCTTTGATCTCCTTTAAATCAAATACTCAACATGTGGAAGTGGGGCTTTGTTACATCGAAGATAATCTAAGGGACGATAATTTTATTCTCTTCCACTACAGGTCTCTCTAATTGTATTCAAATGTTAATTTGGGGAGGGGGAGCAGGAATTTAGGTGTTAGAAATTACAGTAACTGGAGATCAGAGATATATACACTGTCTCCCTAATAGTAGAAATCTAGGAATTTTTGGATTGCAATTATGGTAGCCTCTTTGAACTAGCATAATTAAAAATGGGGGGAGGGTAAATAGACCTGAAATTGAGCTCTAGAAACAAGAGAGTTAGAGCCTTGCACACCTTGAGGACTTCTTTCTTACTAGTCTCTGGCTTCACTCTTCCCCCTTCCTGACTGTTGACTGGCTCTCTGCTTCCCCAGCCCACATGGTCAAAAATAATATCCCCAACAAGTCCAAGTTTATATGTCACTGATCTAGCCATCAGAATGAATCAATTCTGATTCCAATTCCAGCACTACCCATCTCCCAGACCAATAGAAGGAGTTACTCTTTGTGACCATTTTTGGTGAGTATGCTTCCCACCCTGTCCCATCAACTGTGTCTCTTTGGTAAACATGCCCACTGTGAATGCTCTACATGTCATGTACATGGAGAAAAGGGGGAAGACCGAGAAAGGAGGGTCTGGGAGTTAACCCAGAGGTGTCCAGTAAATGCTGCTTTATAAATCTCTATTGGGGCAGACAAACAATATATGCTAGAAACTACATGTAATAAAGACAGTTCAGAGAACTCTGAAATAACAATATAACAAAAATTTTATTAATTTAGAAATTACTACTTTATTCCTTAACTCTGTCCAAAAAAACCTGATGGGAATAGAAAAGTGCTTGATTTGCAGAGTTTTATTTTACCAAATGATTTTCTGGGGGGGGGGGGGGACACATCCATTAGTAAAGCACAATGGCATAAGCTATGGTTTATGTCAAATCACATTCGCATTTGATTATTCTTTAAATCGGTATTTATTTGCGAATTATTAATATAGCATTTAGAACTGAATCTTCTAAGAGACTATACTTGTAGCTGATATTCAGCAAAAGATTTTTTATAGATTTAATTGACCCCACAACTACTGACTGTGGGATTTAGAAAACCCTAAGTAAGATGTGTGTTTACTACAGTCAAAGATGAATATCTATGCTCATCAAATAAGATGTAAAACTAAATATAAAGTTCCCTGTCCCTGGTAAACAGATTAAATGGCAAAGTGTGTGTGTGTGTACGTGTGTGTGTGTGTGTGTATTTTTTCTCAAGCTCTCTGTCTCACTCCCTGTTTCTATCTCCACCAATCCATAGGTACCCAATGTTCTCTTGTGCCTCCTTGAGGTTATCAGAATTTATGAGAAAATTAGTTTTCAGAATTGTTGTTGAAAATATATTGGTTTCTTTCATTTTCAAAAGTTAGGTATTATTTCAAATTACAGAAAAACAGGAATTAATGGAAATTAATAAAAACCATTTATTCACCACTTAGATTTAATGAACATTAACATTTTATTGTTTTGCCTGAGAATTTTCTAAACTGATATTAAATTTACATACAGAGTAATGTACACATCTGAGGCCTAAAGTTAAATAAGGTTGGCAAATACTTATTTCCATGAAACCCACACTGCTATCAAGATACAGTGTTTTTCCATTACTCTAGAAAGCTCCTTTACGCCCCTTCCCAATTAATCACTGTCCTAAACCCCCAGAGGTAATTCTGATTTCTATCAGAATTATTAGTTATTCTAGAATTCTGTATAGATGGAATCTTAGTGTAAGGATTATATGGTTTAGAATAATGTTTTTGCAATTCATTCACATTGGTCATGGGTTAATAGATTATTCCTTTAAAAAATTTATGAGTAGTATTTCATTGTAGAAATATCCCAGCATTTGTTTATCCATTCTCCTATTGCTGAACATTTGGGTTGTTTCAGTTTTTGGTAGTTATGAATAAAGCTACCATGAACTAACTAACTTGCTTGCTTGCTTTTTTTTCCTTCCTTCCTTCCTTCCTTCCTTCCTTCCTTCCTTCCTTCCTTCCTTCCTTCCTTCCTTCCTTCCTTCCTTCCTTCCTTCCTTCCTTCCTTCCTTTTATCCTTCCTTTCATTTTTTTAAAGATTTTATTTATTTGAGAGAGAGTGTGTGAGAAAAAGAGCAGGGGGAGAGACTGTGGGAGGAGAGGCAGACTGGACATGGGGCTCCAACCCAGGTCTCTGGGATCATGACCTGAGCTGAAGGTAGATGCTTAACCGACTGAGCCCCTCTTGTACGTTTCTTTTTGTGGGCATGTTCTTTCACTTCTCCGGGTAGAATGCCTAGAAGAAGAAGGCTGAGTTGTAGAATAGATATATTTGTAAGATTATAAGAAACCACAGTTTCCATAGTTGATGAACTGTTTTATAATCTAACCAGGAATATGTGAGAGCTCCAGTTGCTCTCCAATATTTGGGTCTATCAATTTTTGAACATTTATAATTAGCCTTTCAGTATTTGTAAAATGGAATCTCACTGTGGTTTTAATTTGCATTTCCCAAATGCATTATTTTTGAGTAACTTTTTATGTGCTCATTGGCATTTTACATCTTCCTTCGTGAAGGTTTATCCTTGTCTTTTGCCCATTTGGGGGGATTATTATTACTTGTTTACATTTATTTATTTATTGAAGTACAATTAATGCCCGGTGTTACTTAGTTTCAGGTGTACAATATAATGATTCAATAATTCTGTACATTACTCAGTGGTCATCACGATCATGTGCTCTTAATTCCCTTTATCAGTTTTACCTCCTCCCCCTTCCCTTACCTCTGGCAACCATCAGTTCATTCTCTGCATTTATGAGTCTTTTTTTTTTTCTGTTGTTTTTTTGTCTCTATTTTGTTTGTTTTGTTTCTTAAATCCCACATACGAGCAAAATTGTACGGTATTTGTCTTTCTCTGACTTGTTTCACTTAGCATTTTACACTTTAGGTTCATCCATGTTGTCATGAATGGTAGGATTTCATTATTTTTTTATGACTAATGTTACACTGTATACATATATACTACACCTTCTTCATCCATTCCTCTATTGATGGACACTTTGGTTCCTTCCATATCTTGGCTGTTGTAAATAGTGCTGCAATAAACATCAGGGTGCACATATCTTTTTCAATTAGTGTTTTATTTTCTTGGGGTAAATGCCTACTAGTGGAATTGTTGGATGATATGGTGTTTCTATTTTTAATTTTCTGAGGATCTTCCATAGTGGCTTTTCCACAGTGTCTACAGCAATCTGCATTCCCACCAACAGTGCACAGGGGTTCTTTTTTCTCCACATCCTCACAGAGACTTCTTATGGCAAATGCCTTCTCCCATTCAGTAGGTTGCCTTTTTATTTTGCTGATGGTTTCTTTTGCTGTGCAGAAGCTTTTTAGTTTGGTGTAGTCTCCATAAAGTTTAATTTTTTCTTTAGTTTCTCGTGCCTGAGGAGACATACCTAGAAAAATGTTTCTGTGACTAATGTCAAAGAAATTACTGCCTATTTTTCCTTTAGGCATTTTATGATTTTGGATCTCCCATTAGGTCTTGAGTCTGTTTTGAGTTTAATTTTGTATATGGCATAAGAAAGTGGTTCAGTTTCATTCTTTTGCATGTAGCTGTCCAAGTTTCCCAAAACCATTTATTGAAGGGACTGTGTTTTCTAAATTGTATTTTCTTGCCTCCTTTTTCATAGGTTAATTGGCCATATAATCATGAGTTTATTTCTAGGCTCTCTATTCTGTTCTATTGATCTACAGGTCTTTTTTTCTTTTTTATTTTTTTTAAGATTTTATTTACGTATTCATGAAAGACAGAGAGAGGCAGAGACATAGGCAGAAGAAGAAACAGGTCCATTCAGGGAGCCTGATGCGGGACTCAATCCCAGGTGTCCCTATGTGTTTATTTTTGTACCGGTACTGTATCATTTTGATTACACAGTTTGGTAGTATATCTTCAATGTGGGATTGTGATACTTCCAGCTTTGTTCTCTCTCAAGATTGCTTTGGCTATTCAAGGTCTTTTGTGGTTCCATAGAAATTTTAGTATGATTTTTTTCTAGCTCTATGAAAAATGTTGGTATTTTGATAGGGATTGTATTAAATCTGTAGATTGCTTTGGGTAGTATCACATTTTTAAAAATATTTTATTATTTATTTATTTTAGAGAGAGAAAGAAAGATAGAGAGTAGTTAGAGGTAGAGGGAGAATCTCAAGCAGACTCCAGGCTGAGTGCAGAACCCTAGGTGGGGCTCAATTGTATAACTCCGAGAGCATGATCTGAGCCAAAACCAAGAGTCAGACGCTTAACTGACTGAGTCACTCAGATGCCTGGGTAGAATTACATTTAACAACATCAATTCTTCCAATGCATGAGCCCATTTACTATTAATTGAATTGTTCTCTTTTTCATATTGAATTGTAGTTGTTAAATATTTATTTTTATATAATATATATATATATATATATTTATATTCTGGAAACCAGAATTTTGTGACATAAAGATCAGAAAGGAAGAAATAAAACTGTCTCTATTTTCAGATGATGAAATTATTTACATAGAAATTCTTACAGCAACTCTTGAAATTAGGCAGTTTAAATTTTTGCAAACTTTTTTTCAGGTTTGTTTTGATGACTCTAGGTTTTTGCATTTCCATGTAAATTTTAAGATCATCTTGTCGGGATGCCTGGGTGGTTCAGTGGTTGAGCATCTGCATTTGGCTCAGGTTGTGATCCGGGGTCCAGGGATCATGTCCCACATCGGGCTCCCTAAAGGGAGCCTGCTTCTCCCTTTGCCTATGTCTCTGCCTCTCTCTGTGAGGCATGAATGAATAAATAAAATCTTTAAAAAAAAAATCATCGTCAGTTTCTTCAAAAAAGTCTGCAGGGATTTTAACTGATATTGCATTGGTTTTATAAATCGATCTAAAAAGAACTGATATCTTAATAAACAATATTGAGTTTTTCCAGTTCATAAATATAGTATATTTCTCCCTATAGTTGATCTTTAAAACTTCCCTCAGTAATATTTTGCAGTTTTCAGTATAGAGATCTTGTACATCTTTCATTAAATTTATCCCCTAGTATTTTATTTTTTGATGCCATTACAATGATACAATTTCTAAATTTTTTTGTTGCTTGTTTATAGAATCTCAATACATTCTATAATTGATCTTGTATCCTGTGATCTTATTGAATTAATTTATTACTTGGTGTAGCTGTTTTCCTAATTTCCCTGGGAATTTCTATGTGAACAATTGTATCATCTGAAAATAGAAACAGTTTTAATTATTCTTTTCTGATCTTTCCATATTTTCTTTTTTCCTTGACTTATTGCAATGTTTGGGTCCAATATAATGTTTGATAGAAGTCATGAACCTAGACATCCTTGCCTTGTACCTTATGTTAGAAAGAAACTATTTACCATTAAGTATGATGCTAAATGTAGGCTTTTCACTACATTTAACACCCTTTATCACTTTAGGGAAGTTTCCTTGTATTAGTTTTGAAAGTTTCTATCATAAACAGGTTTTGAATTTTGTTTGATGCTTTTCCTGCATGTATTGAGATGATTATGTACGTTTTCTTTAGTCTGTTAATTTGGTGACTTACATTTAATTAACAATATTGATTAATATTGCTTATTTAATACCTTATATTCATGGGATAAACCTGATTTTGCCTTCATATATTATCTTTCTTATATATTTCTAGGTTTGATTTGCAAACTTTAAAAAAAGATTTTATTTATTTATTTGAGAGTAAGTGAGAGAGAGAGCACACTGAAGGAGAGGGAGATGCAGACTCCCTGCTAAGCAGAGAGCCTGAGATGGGGCTCATCCCAGGACCCTGAGATCAGGACCTGAGCTGAAGGCAGACACTTAACCAGCTGAGCCACCAGATGCACATTTGCAAATTTTTATTTTATTTATTTATTTATTTTGATTTGCAAAATTTTAAAAGGATTTTTCTATCTATACCATAAGGGTTATTGATATTGATCTTCGACTTTCTTTACTTTCATGTTATTCTCAGGTTTTTATATTAGGTTAAACTCGTTAGTTTGCTAGAAAATTATTTGGTTATATCCCATTTTTTTTTTTTTTAAGTTACTATAAGACTGGTACTATTTCTTCCTGAAATATTTAAGAGCATTTACCAGTGAAGCCTTCTGAATCTGAAATTTTCTTTCTGGGCATGTTTTAAACTGTAAGGTCAATTTCTTTAATGTATATGGATGTATTTAGATTTTTCTATTTCTTACATCAGTTAGCATAACATTTGTAATTCAAGAAATTTATTCATTTTATTTAAGTTATCAGATTTATTGATGTCATGTTCCTGATTATCCTTTCAATATCTAGAAGCTCTGTAAGAGGTTTCTTCTTTCATTCCTGACATGGATAGTTTGTATATTCTTTGTGTTAAAGGTTTCTTTTGATCATTTGTGTCAAACTTTAATTAATTTTACTGATCATTTATTTATTTATTTAAAAATTTTATTAATCTTTTAAAATAATTTGCTTTTGATTATACTGATTTTTTCTCTATTGTTTGTTGTCTATTATTGATTTCTGCTCTATTCTTTATTTTTTCTATTTACTTGGGATTTTTACTCTTTATTATTATTTCTGGCTTTTTATGGTTGTAGTATAGATCATTATTTGTTACCTTCCTTATTTCCTGTTATTAGCATTTAAAGTATAAAAATTTTCTCAAAAGCTCTGCTTTAGTTAAGTTCCAATAGTTTTGACATGATGAGATCACTTTATTTCTTCCCTTTGTGTAGTCTGAACAGAGACCCTATCCTATTTAGTGTATCTTCAGCACTTACTGCAGTATATAATAGTGATTAATATTTAATAACTCTTACAATAAAATTATCTTTCTTTGCCACTTTCTTATCTTATTCTCTGCTCCCAGGATCCTTCTGATAGTTACTTTATCAAGGTGTTATTTTGTACTCTGCTAGCATATAAAGTTCTCCGTGTGCACTAATAGCCTGGGTTACTTCTAGCTCATGTCCCTCAGTTATTGAGGACATTCTCATTCTACCTTTGCACTACCATCATAGCAGATAAGATGCCCAAGATTCCTTTCTAATCCTCAATAAAAAAAACACCCGTTAGAAAATGGCCATAGCTATATAAATTAAAAACAAAAGGCAAAAACAGATTTAAACAGGTTTATCTCATGGTTTGTCTTTTTTTTCCCCTCAAAACCTATGCCTTTTGTCTCTACCTCAAAGTATTCATTAAACCACCTCCTCATGATACAGGTATTGTCCACCATGGTTAGTAGACTTATTTCCATACTGCAGGATATGACTTACCTCTCTGGAAAAGTGGAGCAAGAAATACGTTACTCTCCTTTTGGATTTGTCTGCATTGATAAAAAACAATGGATTCTCAACATTTTGTGACTAATTTTTTTATTAACATTTTTTTGAAATCTCACGTAGCCTTACAAAGTAATCTGTTACTTTGGACAAGCTCAGCTTTATCATGCTAAATCATGAACTACATAGAAATGTATATATAACAGGTCCCTTATTTTCTAGAGATACATGATAAATCTGTGACTTCCTGAGCATCATCAAACAAAGGCGCCATGGCAGTTTTATTATGAAGACCCCAGACGGATCCTCTTGTTTCTCATTTAAGTCAATTGCACATTTTCCTGTCAGAACTTCTAAGCTAAACAGGCTTGGCAAGTTTATCTTAAAAACCATTTAAAGTAATTTGTGATGGAGATTGGAGACACTTCAGTTGCCTGACAGCTGTTCTGCAGTCAATCACAATGGCAGAAGTAAATTAATCCCATGGCTTTCTCTCTAGAGAAACCTTTATGCAAACAATCTTGTCAAAGAGAAATGTGATGGTTCTCAGTAATATTAAATAGAAGTTGAAGCAGGTTTTCTTTAAGGTACACAGAGCTATCTTTGATTTCTGTATTTGACTGCCAGCTTCACCCTCAGAAGCCTTTTCTTGAATTGCTGAATCATGTAGGTCTTAAAAGGATGGAATTTGGAACATGTTCATATACAATCTTGGGGGAAGATAAAGTCAATTATGAATGTGGTTTATGACAGAAACTGTGTGTGCAAAACATAATTTGGGGAACCTTAGGCAACTAAGAGAGGCTTAAGATTGTTTAAGCAAGTTGATACTATTAAATGAATGAACATGTTTAACCATGCAGTGGTTCCCCCAGAGAATAGGAGGGAGTTCACAATATACATTTCAGGCCATCCTGACATGGAATATAGTTTCTTCTTCTCCTTTACCTTCTCCTTCTACTTCTTCTTTTTTGAATGACTTTTCATTGTTCTGTGAGAACTTGACGAAAATTTTTGGAGGTGGAAAAAAAAGAAAACTCGAGTAGGCCAGGTTTGCTGACAGATGTACTGAGTTCTAATTGAATATAGATAATCATCAAGTCTGAAAATGCCACAGATAAATTTGATTGTTTTTTTTCTTAAAGATTTTATTTTTGAGTAAGCTCTATACCCAACGTGGGGCTCAAACTTACAACCCCAAGATCAAGAGTCATGCACTCCACCAACCAAGCCAGCCAGTCACCTGACGACACCTTTGGTTCTTTAAGAATACTTTTTATTTTTAAAATGATCCTTTTTTTTTTTTTTTCCCTCAGAGGCTTTATGTGAGGATAGAAGAAATTTCAGATCCAATGCACCATGGTTTAAATTCCAGGAATATTACTTAATGAACTCCAAACTGAAGTGTTTCTTCTTGTGATCCTAATTACAAATAGAGGATGAAATAGAGGGGTTGAAGAGAGAGTGCTGGTTTTGTCACTCATTAACCATGTGACTTTACACAATTCACCTCACCATGTCCTCCAAAAAAACTTGGAATACGAATTCCTGCCTTGCCAACCTCACACGTTGGGGTAAAGATAAAATGAGATAATTGCAAATATAAGCTATTGTTATCCTGCAGAGTGAAGCATTTAAACCCCTCTATTTATGTACAACTGTTCTTACTAGTTGTGTCTGCACATAAAAAGACTTCTAGTTTAACTGGATTCAAATCTGAGATTATCCAGCTAATTTATTAAAAATTTGAGATATGAAAATTTGAGGGCACTCTGCTAAGTGAAATAGGTCAGACAGAGAAAGACAAATACTGTATGATCTCATTTACATGTGGAATCTAAAAAACTAATAATCAAACAGAAAAAGAGATCAGAAAAAGAGTAGATACCCTGGTATGGATGTGGGAGAGGGTGAATTGGTGGAAGGTGGGATGTGGGAGAGAGTGAATTGGTGGAAAGTGGTCAAAGTTACAAAGATCATTTATAAGTTAAGTAACTACTGGAGATGTTATATACAACACGCTGACTACAGTTAACACAGCTGCGTGCTATATTTGAAAATTTCCATGAAGGTAGATCCTAAGAGTTCTCATTATGAAGAAAAAAATCCATTTCTTCTTCTTCTTTTTTTTTTTTTGTATGGATATGAGATGATGGATTTTATCTAAATTTATCTTAATCATTTCACAATATATGTAAGTGAAGTCATTATGCTCTGCACCTTAAACTTATACAGTGCTGTGTATCATTTATATCTCAATGAAATTGGAAAAAAATAAAAATATATGAGATATAAAAGTCAGGAGATTTGACAGTTCTAGAAATAATTACTGTCAAGTTTTCCATTTTCGAATTTTTAGTCATGTTGATAATATCATGATAGCTACTTACTGAGAACATACTGTAATATAGCTGGGTATGGTGGGCTGCATAATATCCTCCTCTTCACCAGAGGTAGCTAGGTCCTAATCCATGGAAGCTGTGAAGATATTACCTTACATGAAAAGAAGGATATTGCATATGTGATTAAATTAAGGATCTTGAGACAGAGAGCTATTCTAGAATATCTGAGTTGGCCCAATGTAATCACAAGGGCCCTTACAGAAGGGAGGCAATCAGGTCAGAGCTAATGTGATGTGATGGTACAAGTGAGAGATTAGAGCCATGTGATGAAGGGCTACAAGGTAATCCAAGAAAGGAATGTAGGTGGCCTCTGGAAATTGAAAGAGGCAAGGAAACAGATTCTCCCTTGAAACCTCTAGATGGAACATAACCCTGCTGACACCTTAATTTTAGACTTCTGATCTCCAGGATTGTAAGATAATTAATTTGTGTTGGTATAAGCCATTAACTTTGGGATTATCTGTTACAGCAGTAATAGGAAAGTAAAACATGGGGATTTAACTTAGTTTTGTCCCTTTAACTTAGAGCACCGTAGTCAAGCAAAAGAATATCTGTTTTATTAGATTAAAGATAGCATACTTTTCCATTACATTGTTTCATGCAGATTTGTGACATTTTAATTACTGGCTCATTTTCAATTTGTATTTGATTGAAATGAATCTTTTCGAAGTAACATTTAATTTTTGTTGGAGAAAAGTAGGGCCCCTGAGCAAACATTACTCAGAAGTGGATTTTTTTTTAATGAAAATGATTTTGTTTTCTTACAAAAATAATATTTATTCTCTGTGAACACTTCAGGAAATAAAAAAGAATAAATAAGAAAGTTTAAGTTGTCTTTTTTTTTCTTTTTAAAGAAAAAAAAGTTGTCTTAAGTTGTCTTTTTTTTTTTTTTTTGATAGTAAGAGGTCAGTTTATGGTTAACGGTATAGGACAAACTAGTAAAGTACCAGGGCCCATAGTAGTGAGCTTCCCAGGAATAGACTGACAGACTTACAAGCAAACAGAGGGACAGGGAAACAAAACCAAATGGCTGAGAGACCCAGGCCCAGCCTCAGTGGCTGTACCTGGGCCCCAGTTCCGGTTCTGCCCTGGGAACCTGGGGGATGAGCAGGACCTACAGATGCCTCAGTTCTTGTAAGGCTCCCATCTCCTCATTCCCTCCTGTCCCCAGCAGCAGGCTGGGACTTCTCACATGTAGTGTATTTCCAGGGCTAGGGAATGGCTGGTCTGGGGGTGGGAAGGCAGAGGCCTGGGTAGAACAGGGTTAGCAACAGCACTGGGGGGGATCTGGTCAGGCACCAGGTGCCTGGGATGAGATGTGAGATGTTCTGATGTCAAATATAATGTGATTATCTTGTGAATTTTTCCTGAAAGGAATAGGTGTTTCTTCAGTTGATCTTCAGAGAATGGGGAGCTCCAGAAGTGTGCTTTGGACTAGAAGGTGAGCTTGGGAAATGAGAGAAGTAACACTGACAAATGTCAGGGTCTGTGTGGTGTTTAGCCTGGTAGAAAAACCACAAATTGTCCTGGTGATCCATGGGTTTGGACAGAGGATTCTGGGGATACAGCTAGGCTTATGGCCTCTCTGTATAGCCACAAATAATACTATTCATAAACATTGCCCTTCCCTCCTTTGTCCAACATCCTTCCACAAAGTTTAGGTGAAACTTATAGGCTAGTTTCTGTAATGTTTTGGAGAATTGAAATTCTGCCCTTGGGATGAAGTCATAGAAGTTAACACACTTTCTTCTCCCCAGAAGTCCCAGTTACTAGCAGTCCAAGGAAAAATGACTTACTGTTTAGTGGATTCTCCTAACACTGTGAAATTCTGTCTTGCTGTTATAGAAGCACCAAGTTCCCCTACTAATCAAGCATTTGGTAAAACATGGGGCTGCCATGGAATAGTCCCCAGAATCCTCTTGATAGAACCTCAGGGATTGTCCAGCTATAGAAAGTCTCCATGTTTGCTCATCATACTACCACAGAAGCGAATGCAGTAGGAGAATGACTGGATGCTACCTAGACCTCAACATCCAAATTAGAGACCCCCATGGCATCCTTCCTTGAATTTCCTATTGTGAGATCACACAAGACTACCTCTTTCTTCAGTTTCTTCACCCAGGAGACAGGCGGAAGAGAGTGATGTTTATCTTATCTTCCTTCTCATCAGTGGAGCAATGCATGGGTTGCATGCAGTTCAGAGGTGCTTGCCAACCTCCAGGTTCACACTGCCTAACCCATGCTTATGGCGGTCATAAGCTGAGGAGGTGGCAGCAAAGTGACATGATGAAGCTGGAGCTGAAGAACATGAGGGACCCATTTCTAGACCATGTGAGACCACATCATTGAGGTTTCGAAGTAGCTGGAGTTCATGGCAAGTGGGGATGAACTTCTGACAGGCTGGTGGTAGCTTGAGCACAATCATTTGGGCATGAAATGTAAAGTGATACAATTTGGAAGTTGAGGGGTTTGCTTTTTATACTAGCAAGTTGTCATCCACAAGAGAAGCAGTGGGAAATCCTTGTGTCATGTATAGCTCAAAGTTTAGAGGCAGCAAGAAAAAAGCCTGCTGGGATGCCTGTATGACTGTCTCAGGTTTGCTCTGCACCATACCGGTCTTTCAGGTACATGATATTCCCTGGAATTCTACAATGCAGCTGCCCTGTCATCTGACTTCTGTGTATTCAGGTATTTGAAGTTCCAGTGTTGTATATTAATTAATTTGCTTAGGGTTGTCTGACATTATCTGTCACAGATTTTAGTATTAAAAGCCTCAGATGTTTGCTATCATCTTAAAAGACATTTTATGTCAATCTTTTTAAAGACAAGTCAATTTGGAAGTGTGTGTGTGTGTGTGTGTGTGTGTGTGTGTGTGTGGTACAGCATGATAAGCTTTGTTTTAGGAGAGTTTTGTTCCCTGGGATTCAAACAAAGATAAAAAAATAAACGCATGTATAATCTGCAGGTTTCCCTCAGTCAGAAGGTGCTCTTTCAGGGATGGTTGCAGTAAGTGGTTTTATGGCCCCATTTTCCTGTTAAAAAATTAAAGCATGGCATTTAAATATTTCTTTTGAAAAAGAGACATTGGATTTTCATGGCTATTAAAATTTCTGGATATAGATGACATCTTGCATTTAACATTTTGCACTCAATTGTTGATTTAGAAAGGGACAACTGTACAGATAATCTAAAATGTAAAATAATTCAAAACAGTCTTTTTTTGATGATGGAATGCAAAGTAGCAGTTTTGTGTACTTGTTATAAGAAAGCAAGCTAACTCATTGAGAAGCTGGGCTGTGAAATCTTCTTGCAGGTGTTAGACATTATCTGGTTTCTTCATTCTGCTTTTCAACAAATGCCTCATGCCATTTTGTAGCTGGTTGAGAATGGGCAACACTGACTCTTCAATGAATGGAGAGTATTGTGCTGGCAAGAAAGGCCAGACCACCAAGGCCTAGTTTTGGCTTTAAGAATGGCTATTCTTAAAAAAAAAAAGAATGGCCATTCTTGGGGCACCTAGGTGGCTGGCTCAGTTGGTTAAGTTTCCAACTCTTGATTTCAGCTCAGGTCATAATCTCAGCATTCTAAGATCAAGCCCTGCATGGAGCTCCAAGCTCAGCAGAGAGTCTGCTGGAGATTCTCTCTCTCTTTCTGCCCCTCCCCCTACTCAATACTCTCTCTCAAATAAATAAATCTTAAAAAAAAATAGCCATTCTTTATTAGCTTAGGTCATTTTCACCTTAGGTTCTACCCCAAAGCACTGCAAATAACTAGTTCAGTGAAAAAAGGAAGTGGACACAGCTTCCTCTTGCCTTCTTGGTTCCATGTGACTCATGTGGAATGGGGAATTCTCCAAGTCAGAGCAGCTCAGAGCAGGAGCATCCTGCTTTTATACCAGGAGACTGAGGATGTGTCATGTTGGCATTTATGCATCTACCTACTACCATGTAAGGGATTCCTGGCTGGGTACTAGTCCTGTGTTCTTAGTCTTACTGACTATATCTATCAAACAGATAATTCTAATGGTTCTTTCTCTGTCCTTTTTGGGCATTGGATTTATCTGCAAGTCTCCACTGCTTATTTTTTTTTCTTTTGAAGCATAATTGACATGCAATATTACATTAGTTTCAAGTCTACAACATAGTGATTCAATATTTTTATAAATTGCATGTTGATCAGCACTATAAATCTAGTTAACATATGTTACCATACATAGTTACAGAATTTTTTCTTGTAACAACTTTTAAGATCTATTCTCTTAGCCACTTTCAAAATGCAATGTTGTATTATTAACTACAGTGACTCCATTGTGTCTTATTTTGTACTCTAGTTAACACAAGTGAGCACGATTTCCATGTAGCCTACAAAGCAAATACAAGCTGAGTTCAGTACTGTTTGCCACTAGCACTTTGTGCCGGATTGTGGTTATTCCCTTTTATCTATTTTTCCCTTCTTTCTGAGACATGGCTGGCTAACCTGAGATTTGTGGCTGGGTGTAGTTACATGAATAAATTCTCACTGATAAGACATGAACCTCACCAGAGACTCAGGTACCCAGAATCTGGACTGCTGCTGATGGAACTGAGATTGTGATCCAATCAATTTTTCAGGGATCTGCTATGTAAGATAATAATACATGGCTTCACTGCTTAAGGAATCGGAATCAGGGTTACTTGCAGCTGAAAGCATGCAAATAAATATTGAGGCCAACTAGTTCATCTCCTGGCTTCTTGACAGGGTTCCCCCTGGAGGAAAAGTGACTGATTTATACCTTCTCAGGACTTACAAGCTTAACTCTTTTGCCAAGTGTGTTTTTAATTTAGCTTGTCTCCTTCCTGCTGTTGTTTAAACACATGTTTTATTGTCCTGTCAGTAGAGAAAAACTCTAGGTGATATACCGAGTGTTGTTTGGCAAATTTTCCCAGTCACTTCTATTCCAACATTAATTAATCTCTGAACCTTAAGACTTTCCTGATAGATCTTATTTTACAACCCCTTAAATTGGATCCAAAGCAGTTAATTACATTCTAGTCTAATTGATCTCCTTTTTACATTCTTACATTATTTTATATTTTGAAACTTTGAGCATCATAAGCTTCAACAACGTGGGAATAAATAATGACTCTAATATGATTTCCCAAATCTACAACTGTCCTAAATTAGGAAAGACCCTTCCAGCTTTTACAAGCAATCCTCTAGAGACCCTTCCACTTCTACCTGCTACATGATGGCAATGCCTGTGTCACAAGTTTTAGGTTTTTGTAACTTCTAGGGACTAAATTCTGTTGTGTTATGATTTCTGAGTAACAAATCATATGCAACTTAATGGGTTAAAACAACAGTAATTTATTTGGCTCACCAATCTGGCATATGGGCATAGTTTGGTAGGACTAGCTGATCTCTGCTGCAAGTGATACAGGTGGGATATCTCAACTTTTAAGATAATTCACTCATCTTGTCTGCCAGTTGGTGCTGGCTAATGGCTGGGAGCCCAGCCAATGTTGGTGGTGGGGATGATTCCTCTCTAGAATATCTATTCCTTATAGCTACTTGAGCTCTTGCACAGAATGATAGCAGGATTCCAAGAACAAGTGCTCTAATAGAGAAGAGGAAACTATCAATCTCTTAAGCACAGCATCACTTCTGTATTCTGTTGATCAAGCAGTCACAGATTCTGTCTAATTCAAAAGAGACAGATGCAGCTGGAGCAACAAAGAACTTACACTCATTATTACTAAGCTGAGGGTATTAATTCTATCCAGATTTTAAAACCAAGAAAATGGAAATGTATAAAAGTTAATTTCCTTAAAGTCACATGTCTTGTAATATATCTAAGATTTTGATTTAGGCCATATGGCTATAGTCCTAATTCTTTACAACCATACATTTATGAGAAAACTTGACAAAGGAAAGCCTCTGACAACTGATCCCTATGATTTAATGTTAAGTTGGCTAATCAATGCCTAAAGTGAACCAAGTCTCAATATATAAATATAGGAAGCACTCCAATTAATCAGGAAATACGAAGTTTTATTCTAGCAGAGTAATATAACAAATTTTAACATTTTAAATTTCAATAATTATTAAACAAATAAATTTTTAAAATGAATTTAAAATTAAACACATTTTAACAAACTTTAAATTCCCATTGTCTTTATCTTTTTTTTTTTTTTTTAAATCTTTATTTTATTTTTATTTATTTACGATAGTCACAGAGAGAGAGAGGCACAGAGACACAGGCAGAGGGAGAAGCAGGCTCCATGCACCGGGAGCCCAATGTGGGATTCGATCCCGGATCTCCAGGATCGTGCCCTGGGCCAAAGGCAGGCACCAAACCGCTGCGCCACCCAGGGATCCCCCATTGTCTTTATCTTGCTTGAAGCTGGTAAGAGGGAAAAAGTTAACTTTTTAGTCAATATAATTTCCCACAGGCTATACTGTTGGGTTAGCCAAAGTACTGAAGCCAATTTACCATAGATATTTTCTAACTTAGTAAAATTAATTTTTAAACCAATTGAATAGTTTAAAATAACAAATACTTTTTTTCAAATGAAAAATCAAAAAGGAATCTGTTTGCATGAATGAGAAAAATGGAAGGCAAAGTCTCTGGTAGAAAGAAAAGAGGAAAATGGTAAGAATTTCTAAGCAACTGAATGGAAAAGGATGCTATTGGAGGAAGTCTATGGACTTGCGAAGGATAAAGGAGAAGAGGATTAGAATTGAGATGATTGCCAGAGAAAAATACAGAAAGGAAGTTATGTAGCAGTCCTAGTTTAGAAGGACCCACTCATCCCTATTTTTAAAATGAAGTCTTCTAGAAAGTGTACATGTGTATATGTACATTTATATGCTTTTTTGTGTTTACTATCGTAAATATTAGAAGATGAAGGTCTACTTTTATTTTCTCCAAGATATATATCCATTTATATAAGTACTATTTATTTAATAATTCATCATTTTCTCATGTAATTGAACTATCATATGGACTATCTACTACTTCTCGTGTATACTGGATGCTATTTCTGGATTCTCTATTCTGCTCCACTGGTCTGTTTGTCCTGTCATACAATACTTTGCTTAATTCATTATTCATAATATTTTCAAATATCTGGTAAATCACTATGATCTTTTCCTTGACTATTCTTTGGTGATTGTAATTATTTTTAATATAAACTTTAAGACCATTTTCTCCAATTAAAAATTGTTGAATTTCTGATTGGAATTTTATTAACCTTATATATTAGCTCAAGAGAAAACCTTTTTAAATCAACTTTTCATAATTGGTTAAAATATAAACTGATCAGATAATTTACCTTTTTTTTTTTTTTTTTAGGTTTTCTTGATTTAAAAAGTTCAGTCTCTACAATCATCTTATTTCTCTTCCTGCTTCTTTCCAAAAGACAGCATGCCCTTTTATGGGCTTACCAAGTCTGCTCTTGTGAGAGTCTCCCCAAACAGCACAAATTCCTCTTTAGCATTTTGAGCACCCAGAGGAGAGCTATTTGTAAGATGGTTTATGCCTTTCACTGTTCCCTCACCTCTTTTCACTTTGATCTGGATGCCACGGGCCTTTTAAGGATTGTGTCACAGTTAGGCAGAATTTAGCAGAGGCTCTGAAATAACCACAAAAATAATCCACAAAATGACCTGATGTTTAAAATGGAGTGTTCTCATTGGTAGACTCTCTTTGGGTGTCTAGGATGAGATGAGAGGTTGGAGCTGTATTTCTTTATTCCACCTGTTCTTGAATTGGCAGGTTTGGGTATGTAGACTTCCTTTGGAGAAGTCCTGATGAAAGGATAGGAATGGTTGGAGTCCTTAGGAAAAGATCAAAGGAAGAGAGCATCCTTTGTTTTCTCAGGTCATCCTGATAACAGGGAGCATGACTGGTACATGGGAGAGGTCTTTGTGGTTTCTTTACTTTGGGCAAATACCAATTTTAATTTTAATTGGCCTAACTTAATAGAATTATGCTTCTTTCTTTCTTTTCTCTTTCTTTCTTTCTTTCTTTCTTTCTTTCTTTCTTTCTTTCTTTCTTTCTTTCTTTCTTTCTTTCTTCATTTCCTACTATCTGCTTAAACTGGAAAAAAATTGCAAATTTTTAATTTTTGATATTACCAATTTATAAAAAGTGAGAATTTTGTCAATTGACATCAAATAGCATTTTGGCATGAGATGCATTTCTTACTTTGTCCCAAGTAATCTTTCTTTTAAGAAGTTTGTCAGTAAATCTTGAGCCCACTAAGAAGAGAGATCATTATTTTTTCATTGCTGGTTTCTCTAGAGTCTGATGCATAGCATGGCATATTAGATACACAATATGTGTCTGTTAATGAATGAATGGGCAAAGAAATGTGACTGCAAAGTCAGGTTTGGAATTAACATTTCTGCAAGGAATTAATTTGCCCAATTATAATATATCTTTGTTAGAAAAGTTTTTTTTAAGTATAAGGGAGTGTTGGCTTACACATGAAATCAATAACAAATAAAAACAAGTACATTATGATGTATTTGAAGTACTTTTCAAATCAGGAAATGCAAAACCATACGGCAAAGTTGTAATGTTAAAGGTGAAAGCTTACACTATTCAGACTAGAAGTTACAGACTGATAAAAGAAAAATTAAATCTAAAATAAAACTGTAAAAATAAACCCTAAAATTCTTGGGGGTTATTTTTTCTCCAGGTGGTTACCCAATTTTCCCTATACTACCACTTATTAAATAATTCATATTTCCCTCAATGATTTGAACGAATACCTTTATTATAAAATCAGTATATCTGGATCTATTTTTGGACTTTGTTCCTTTGCAAAAATCATAAGAATTTAGCTTACTGAGTTATCTTATTGTCATTCCATTGATTTAATCACCACCCAGGTAACAGAATAGAACATGAGTAGTATTCTGGAAGCCCTTGATAGATATTTACTGAGTGAATAAATGAAGGACAGTCTTTGGGGGAATAGTAGGGATCTGTTTTCTACTGGTCATGTATAATATTATGAGTGTATTGGATGAAAACAGAAATTTTTTTATTGAATCCACGAATGGCACAAAGATGAGAGATAAAAATACACTGGATTACAGACAAGTCTCCAAAATTTCTCAAAAGTTAGAGACCCTGAAATGAAGCTAAAATTCTGTAATAGATAAATGGTAAATGGTTGTGTGTCCCTCTAAGTACATTATTGGGAAGAATTTACTACTCTTTCTTATTGGAATTTGACAGTTGAGAAGTATTACTTCTCTTAAAGGACACTATGAAACCAAAAATGTTAGTATAATCTTTTTTTTTAACCCTTTATTTTTTATTATTTTTTAAATCATAAATTTATTTTTTATTGGTGTTCAATTTACCAATATACAGAATAACACCCAGTGCTCATCCCGCCAAGTGCCCCACTCAGTGCCTGTCACCCATTCACCACCACCCCCCACCTTCCTCCCCTTCCATCACCCCTAGTTCGTTTCCCAGAGTTAGGAGTCTTTATGTTCTGTCTCCCTTTCTGATATTTCCCACACATTTCTTCTCCCTTCCCTTATATTCCCTTTCACTATTATTTATATTCCCCAAATGAATGAGAACATACAATGTTTGTTCTCCGATTGAATTATTTCACTCAGCATAATACCCTCCAGTTCCATCCACGTGGAAGCAAATGGTGGGTATTTGTCGTTTCTAATGGCTGAGGAATATTCCATTGTATACATAGACCACATCTTCTTGATCCATTCATCTTTCGATGGACACCGAGGCTCCTTCCACAGTTTGGCTATTGTGGACATTGCTGCTATAAACATCGGGGTGCAGGTGTCCCGGCGTTTCATTGTATCTGAATCTTTGGGGTAAATCCCCAACAGTGCAATTGCTGGGTCATAGGGCCGGTCTATTTTTAACTCTTTGAGGAACCTCCACACAGTTTTCCAGAGTGGCTGCACCAGTTCACATTCCCACCAACAGTGTAAGAGGGTTCCCTTTTCTCCGCATCCTCTCCAACATTTGTGGTTTCCTGCCTTGTTAATTTCCCCCACTCTCACTGGTGTGAGGTGGTATCTCATTGTGGTTTTGATTTGTATTTCCCTGATGGCAAGTGATGCAGAGCATTTTCTCATGTGCATGTTGGCCATGTCTATGTCTTCCTCTGTGAGATTTCTCTTCATGTCTTTTGCCCATTTCATGATTGGATTGTTTGTTTCTTTGCTGTTGAGTTTAATAAGTTCTTTATAGATCTTGGAAACTAGCCCTTTACCTGATACGTCATTTGCAAATATCTTCTCCCATTCTGTAGGTTAGTATAATCTTAATGCACTCTCCTTGTTGCTTGGTGTAAGACAAAGATGGTTTGACCTCATCTGCCATTGTTGTTTTAAGTTGTAGGCGTTTTATCTGAAGAAGAATAATGTAGAATGTCTGCAGTAGAATGACCAGGATGGTAGAAAGCTTGTGAACTTCAAATCCTTTTGTACAAAAGGCAAGCCTAAAGATAAGTAAATTTTTATCTGAAGAACGATGATAGAATTAGGGATGTTTTGCTTGAAAAGGAGTTGTGAAATAGCATGAGAGCTTTCTTTAAACATTTAAACAATATGGGAAAAGAATTATGACTATTCTCTATAGTTCCAGAAGAGAATTTTAGGCTACAGGTTTCAGTTCAATAAACTTACCATGAGGCATAGTCCAGTGGTTAAGAGGATTGTAACTCTGGAGGCTGAGTCCCAATATTGTGACCGTAAAATGTGATGTTACTTACCACATTAAACCTTTATTTGAATGAAATAATGATGTATGCTAAACTCTTAGTACATTTCATGTGGTAAATTCAAAACAGATATTATTTTTAATAACAACCGTCTTTTCCTACCTTTTATATCACCCCTATTTTTATTGCTCTATCATATATTTCATTTATTTAGAGAAATGTCCTCTCTGTCCTAGTACCTAATAACCTCAGTGGACTAATCTATAAAATGTCTTCATTTTCTGACCTCCAGCTTGCCTTTCCACCAACTGCTGCACCCACCACTCCACTGACCCTGCTCTGACAAAGGTCAAACTGCCAAATATAATAGACTCCAATTTTTGTTTTACTTTGCCTTCTCTACACTATTTTGACAAGCTCTTTTCTTCTTAAACAATATCCTCCTCACACTACTAGATGGATAGAGAATTGGATGGTGATTTAAAAATTGGTTGTCGGGACACCTGGGTGGCTCAGCAGTGGAGCGTCTGCCTTTCACTCAGGGCATGATCCCAGAGTCCTGGGATAGTCCCTGCATAGAGCCTGCTTCTCCCTCTGCCTATGTCTCTGCCTCTCTCTGTGTGTTTCTCATGAACAAATAAATAAAATCTTTAAAATAAATAAATAAAAATTGGCTGTGTAGTGATAAAAGCACAAGAGGCTGGCTTATATACCTCACAAGTGTGTGCTCACATGCAACATGAACATAAATGGTGCTAAAGGATTGTCCCCACTAGATTGATTTCTTATTTTTTCTGGTGAAGGTGGGGAAAATGGAAGAATTTTACATGCAAATAATAGAATTTAAAACCCATTTTCAACATAGTAGAAAAAAACAAATTCCTAGGGCTCTAAGGACTGATAAAAGAGAAAACTGTCAAATTTCCACTTCTCCTTAACAAAAGGATACAGTCAGTAACGTCATCATTAAAACACTTAATGAGGAAGAACTGTGTGAAAGATGGAGCCATTTAGAGGCATGTAAACGCCTCTACTAATGGTTATAGTAATTATTTAGTGGAAGAATATCATGTGTAGTTACCTTACAATTTGTGATACTAACTACTTTTGTAAAACAAAAGACAGGGTAATAGACTTTATGGGGCTAACCACAGCAAATGATGGCAGGATTTTTGCAATAATTACATATTTTACTCAGGATATTCCTTTACATTTTTCAGGCTTGCATATGAATTCCTGAGATGTTGAAATCCTGTGTGTCCAAAAAAAAAAAAAAAAAATCCCCATGCCATTTTGTCTCCTGCTTAATGTAGTCAATAACTGAGAGCCTCTACTTGCCCGCACATAAACAGCTTGGACATCTTCAAGGAATGATGAAAATGTCATGACAATGTTTCGTAAGCTTCGTTCATTACCTACCAGGATAGGTAAATGTGTGAAACTCAGTTGATGCCAAATAAGAATCAGGGTTTTGTTTTTTCTGTTTGTTTGGTTGGTTGGTTGGTTTTCCAATTCTAGACTATATATACATTTGAGATACAGAAGAGGTAGCTAGTAACAAAGGAAACTTTTGAAAAATCATAAAGCAAATACTTCAAAGAAAATATATGTTTTCCCTGGAACACTGCGCAGTGCTTAGCTAGCATGTTGTCAACAAACAAAAAGAAATTCAGTGTTAGCATTTATGACAGAGCACACAACATAATAAAGAGGATTTGGTCTGAATAAGCTTCAGACCATTTGCAGCAGCACTTTAGGATCCGAGCAGCCTGGTGGCAATCTTCTCCAATGACTATCTGTTGCCATCCCCAAGATAAGAAATGAGCCCTACTGGTGTTATTAAAATAGGAAAAATAGGAAATCTTATTAAACATTGCCAACAACTTCAACTCATTCTGAATCTCCCCATATAGCAGCCAATAATCCAATAATAATATCGTTTCCAGTAATATACTTAGATATATCTTACTACAAATAATTGTGTCTTGACACTGCATAAATGTGTTACACAGTGAATTCTGTTTTAGTTCAAACATCTTTAATTTAATGGTATTTCATAAAACTTGACTATTATGTAAAATAAACCAGTACTATAAGCAATTGCATGACCATATAAACATATGCAAGTCATTTTTCTTTTATTTTCTTTCTTTATTTTTTTATAAAAGATTTTATTTATTTATTTATGAGAGAGAGAGAGAGAGAGAGAGAGAGAGAGGCAGAGACACAGGCAGAGGGAGAAGCAGGCTCCATGCTGGGAGCCTGATGGTGGAACTCGATCCCGGGACTCCAGGATCATGCCCTGGGCTGAAGGCGGCGCTAAACTGCTGAGCCACCAGGGCTGCCCTCATTTTTCTTTTAAATCTATAAATTGTCTTCTTATAGCCACTGTCAATGTTGATAAATTAATCTTCACTTAGTTGTCCTTACTCACCTGGGCCTACCTTGTTGCCCTTCATAAACAAAGTTTTCTTCTAGATTTGCTTTCTTGGCATCATTCTTCTAAACACCCCCAATACTCACATGTCAGTTTTTGAATTTGGTGTTTTGCTTGTTATAATTGTTATATCAAACAAGCCTAGACTCTTTGGCCCCTTCGAATGATCCTCCAACATTCCTATCTAAAATATTTTTTTCACTCTTTTCTTCTTAATCTCTCAGAGAGACACCTTGCAGGAAAATTTTAACCCGGTAAAAATGTAAGTGATGTTAACTGTGAATAGTAACCAATAGTCTATGTAATGGGCTGTCAGTATTTGAGTTGAATTTACAATGGCAGCAGCATGTGTTGTGTTGATTTTAATGGGTAATATCAGTCAGGGGAGAAGTATATGGAAAATCCAGATGTTAGCTCCATGTATAGAGAGATAAAAATTTTAGGATACATGTAACACAAGATGAGGAAGGGATAGGCAGTTCTCTTGGAGCAAAATTTACTGTCTCCCTCACTTAAAATGAGGGAGAAATTTAAGGCGGACAGTATATTGTAAGAGATTCTGCTCTATCATAAAACAGAATGATTTACACTAATAGAATTAGACAAATATGATTCACAAAGCAAAAGATGTCTTTGTCAGTAGGGTATCTGTAGTTAAGGTATAGTTTCTGGTAAGAACAATGACTGAGATGATATGGGAAGAATAAAATTGTGTATATTAAAAGGAAATCTTTGAGCTCATGAGCTCAAGAGCATCTGGCTGGTCCTGTCAACTCTTCCACAAACCTGATCTACCAAATCTGAAATAAATCAAATTTTTGTAGTTCCATATCCCTCAGACTGGTCTTTGGCCATCATTTACATGAAGGAACCCTATAGGAGGAAGTGTCAGAGCGTCTATGTGCGATCATATTTTGCACCTTTAAAAGTAGATTTGCCATATTATTTATTATCCAATGAAATTTTCAAGGGTGAGGGGGGTAACTATAAATAAATCAGGATGATAACAACCATAAACTATGCAAACAGAACATTTATTAACCTTACTTTTAAGACCCTAGAATTTCTGGTTTCTAAAATCCTACTTTGCCTAGGTCCTTGTACATGTTATCCTTAAAAAATTACCAGTAATATGATAGTACGGGTGTAGATATATTTTCAAAGTCATAAAATTATGCACATGAGTTGTATGCTTTAATTATGTGCAGTGTTCTGCAAAACATAGGTTTTCCTGATGGCTTCTGAGAACTCCATGTGGGCTGCTCAGGAGAACCTAGGCATCCTACCTTCCACAGGAGGATGAAAATAGGCAAGAAGTGCTGCAAATTGTAAAGTTATCAACATGGCTGTCTCAGTTATCCAGGGGACTTTTGAAAACTCTCCAGCCCTACAAAATCAGAATGTCTGTGAGTAGGGTACCCGCCTAATAACCCTAGATGCCTGGGAAGCACACATTGAGGGTTGAGAAGCAGTTGACTGACATTGCTATTAAGGTGTGGTTGATGGACCAGAAGCATCAACATCACCTGGGAACTCATAGAAATGTAGAAGCTTAGGTCTTGCCTTGGACCTACTGAATGTGATTCTGCATTTAACAAGATCTCCAGGAGATTACTAGCACTTTAAAGTGTGAGAAGCTCTGAGCTAAAAAACAATTGAATTGGTAAGCCTTAATAAGGTGGTTTGATTTTATCCTGATTGCAATAGGGAGAAAATTAAAAAAAAAAATTGAAGCAAGTATATGCTAAATAAATGTAGGGTAAATAAATGGTGACCCTCAAATCTTTGACTATAACCTACAGCAATGTTACTGAAAGTGTGGTCCCTGTTGACAGACAAATTGTTACAGGTTCATGACAACATAAGTAAAGAAATTGAGACTAAGAAGTTAGAAATTTTGATACTAATTTGACACAGTCATTTTATGTTTATTCGGATTTATATTTTGTATGACTTTTTCACTTTTCCTACTTATTCATTTTTTCATATTTCCTAGTTATTATTTTTTTTGTCCACGATGGATTGGAAATTTAAAAAAAAAATAGGACCTTTGTCATAGCCTAAGAAGCACTGGTCTAGAACTATGCTTCAGCTCTTCCTATCACTTCAGGAAATCTTCAAATTGGGCATCAATGGAATACTATTCAGCCATAAAAAAGAATGAAATATTGCCATTTAGAATGACATGGATAGAGCTAGAGAGTACTATGCGAAGCGAAATAAGTCAGAGAAAGACAAATACCATATGATTTCATTTATATGTGGAATGTACAAAACAAATGAACAAAGGGAAAAAAGGAGAGAGGAACACCAAGAATCAGACCCTTAACTATAGAGAGCAAACGGATGGTTACCAGAAAGGAGGTGGGAGGGGGGATGGCTGAGATGGGTGATGAAGATTAAGGCGTACATGCTTGTGATGAGCACTGGGTGATATATGGAAGTGTTATATTAGTATATTGTACATCTGAAACTAATATTACACTGTATGTCAACTAACTTGAATTTAGATAAAAACTTAAGAAACAAAATAAAATGAAACAACAAATTGGGCACCAAAATGAAGCTTGTTATCATTTACAGATCTGAATGGGTCCATCGTCTTGAGTTATTGCCCAGTTTAGAGGACCTCCCAACGACACAGTCTCCTATACAAAAAATCTCAGATACCAATAGCAATCCTCCCCTTCCTCTATCTTCTCCCTCATACCCAATCTACCTAAACATTTCTCAGTTCTCTCCACCCTTCCTTGCATGGTCTTACTTTGTGCCCTCATTCTCCCTCCTGGACCATTGCCCTGGACTCATTGTTGGATACCTGCCACTAGCTCCTACTCCATGCCCCCAAAATCAATCCTCTCAAAGTCTACCAGGTCGAGAGTGTGATCCCAGAATTAGCTGTGTCATTGCATTCTTTAAATGGCTTTGGTGAAGGGGCACCTGGGTGGCTCAGTCTCTTAAAGCATCCAATTCTTGATTTTGGCTCAGGTCATGATCCCAGTGTCCTGGGATTGAGTGCTGTATCAGGGTCTGGGCTCAGCAGTGAGTCTGCTTGAGATTCTCTTTCCTCTCCCTCTGCCCCCTGGCGCCCACTCGCTCACATGCACTTGCTCTCTCCCTGTCTTCTTTCTCAAATAAATAATCTTTAAATGGCTTTGGTGAATATCCAGCCTTATGTTACAAAAGCCAAGCTCCACATACTGTGTGTGATACAGAAACCCCTGCATGCACATCAATGACCTCGCTTCTGTTTACCTCATTCTTTGCCTACCCAGTGGACAGTATCAAACTGTTGACATTCTTGTGCCTGGGACTTGATTCTTCCCGGGACTCTGCCTGAACTCATCCCATCTCTTTGCATCTTAAGACTTACCTCTGAACATGAGAATGCTAAGATGTCTTTGAGATCCTGGTTTCAATTCTTTTGGATAAATATGTAGATGTGGAATTGATGGATCATAAGTAGTTCTATTTTTATCTTTTTGGAGAACTTCCATATTGTTTTCCTTAGTAGCTGCACCAGTTTTCATTCCTACAGGCAGTATGTAAATGTTTCAGTTTATCCACATCCTCACCGACACTTGCTGCCCCACTTTTTTATATTAATTATCCTGACAGATGTGAGGTGGTATCTCATTGTAGTTTTGATTTGATTTTCCCTAATTACTAGTAACATTGAGCATTTTTTTTCATATATTTGTTGGTCATTTGTAGTACCATTCATAATAGCCAAGTGGAGAAACAACTAAATGTTCGTATACCGATGACAGGATACAGAAAAGGTGAGTGGTGATTATTTTCAAAATGCCCTCCCCAAAGATTATGTTTGTTTGAGGTTCTGTTATTTTTTTAAAATAGTTTTATGGGGGATCCCTGGGTGGCGCAGTGGTTTGGCGCCTGCCTTTGGCCCAGGGCGCGATCCTGGAGACCCGGGATCGAATCCCACATCGGGCTTCCAGTGCATGGGGCCTGCTTCTCCCTCTGCCTGTGTCTCTGCCTCTCTCTCTCTCTCTCTCTCTCTCTCTCTCTCTGTGACTATCATAAATAAATAAAAATTAAAAAAAATAAAATAAAATAGTTTTATGCATGCCTGCAGGCTGAACCATTTTATGGTTTTCTATTTGTTCCAGTAGAACATGTGTATTTTTTAAAGATTTTTAAAATTTATTTATTCATGAGAGAGAGAGAGAGAGAGAGAGAGAGGCGCAGAGACAGAAGCAGGCGCCATGCAGGGAGCCTGATGTGGGACTCGATCCTGGGTCTCCAGGATCACGCCCTTGGCCAAAGGTGGTGCTAAACTGCTGATCCACCCACGCTGCCCAGAACATGTGTATTTTTATTCACCTATTTTATATTCCCGAGAAAGAAACTGAATGACTCTTCCTTGTTTTGATTAGAAAAACACAAAAAGTCAGGGTAGGGTACCAGTTTCAATGAGAAGGAAATCTCCAACCAATTTTCATACAATCTAGGGCATTTTGTCAGTTAAGGTCTAAACTAGATGTTTTTTTTTCTTCCATCAATTGCATTGTCAAAAAGACACAGATAAAGCAAGTCACTAAATCTGAGATTCAAGGGGCAAGACATGAGCAGAAGGCTACTCAAGTACATCCACGTCCTAACTGAAGGGCGTGTTATTAATAGAGGATTTACTAGTAGATTTGCCACCTTACAGTTAATAGGAGAGAGAAAGTGAAGTGTTCACTGTAATGAAAGGTACAGTACAGCATGTCAATGAATTCTTAAGGCCAACATTCAAGAAATGTGAGCTCTCTCACTGAAGAAGAATATACTTTCCTGCTCTCCTTTCCTTTTTTTCCTTATAAAAGAATAATTGCTATATATTGACTATGTCAACAGAAGGAAAGAGAAATGAAGTAGGGATTCAGTAAGTAAACAAATATCATCAAGGAGTCCACAGGGATATGGGAAGCCATATGAAAAACTTGGGAATTAGAAGTGGCAGGGTTTCGGAGAGGCAGAGAAAAGAATCAAATCAGGTATTTAATCTCATGTAATCCTTCTAAAAATCAATTATATGTTTGATAATGTAGCTTTCAATTAAGTAAGTATATTTTTAGTGCAAGCTTATATAATATTGAGGAAATGTGGCACCTGATAACTAGTCAAAGGCACTTAGAGCAACATTTTCCTTGTTTGTGATCAGTGTTGCTCAAAAGTTATATGATAAATATTACCAGTAGATGTTGGAGAGGGCAAATGAGGCACTATGTTTAGAGATTTAATTGGTAAAATATTTCTGGGGAGGGACTGGCAATATAAATCAAAGCTTTAAAAATTTGTGTATTAGATGGTCAACATCACTAACCATTAGGGAAATGCAAATGCACATATATTTTATTAATGTATTCCCCAAATATAAAAGTTATTTTTATTTAAGAAAATTATTATAATTGAAATTGTAATATAGAAAGAAATATAAATATAGAAAGAAATGAGAATCTTTAGGGCTTGAAAGGTAATACAAAATAAATAGACTAAGGAATTAATATCCTGTTAGGTTAGTACCCAAACCCAGAAGCTATGAATTTTGACTCATGTTCTACCAGAGTTTTCTATACATATGTCTCTTCCCTGCATTTTTTCATCTAAGGCAGTGTTCTTCAGAAAATCTTATCCTTCATGCTAAGAAAATGATTGCTCTTGTGCCTACTGATAGATAAGTGGCACAGTCCCGACCCTGTAGTAAACTGGCATTCAGCGGGCTTTCCCCAGCTCCTTGAGAGCCGGGTATGCTACAGAACAGCTCTTTTTGGCGTCCAAGAACAGCTAGAACAGATCGTCTCTCACCCTGTAAGGCCAGCTGACATTTGATTCACCCACTGGCAGCCACCCGGTCCTCCTGCGAGCTGGTTGCACAGAATGGAGCACTTCATTGGCCTCCTAGGCCCCAGGGCTGAAGGAGAGACCTAACAGCAGAGTGGGAGCAGCTGCCAAGGACAGCGTGGGCGGGGTGAGGGATGACACTGAGGGGTGTCTCCAGGATCCTCTCCACAGCTCCCCCCACACTGTGAGTCCGAGCCCCCCTCTGGCTGCCTCCTTCCTGGCCGGGTGGCCTGCGGCTGAGAAGGAGCCCTTTTCTGCTTACCCTCGAGAGACAGCCTGGGGTCTGCCACGAAGAATCTAACTGAATCGACTGTGTTTGAAAATAAGTTTCTTTTGTTCTTGTCTTTGAATAAAGGATTCACTGGGTACGAAACGCTGGCTTCAAGTATCTTTTCCCTCAGACGTTTTTGATGATTCCATTTCTTCTTGTGACATATACCCCTGCTTCTCATTCCCTAGTAAATCTGTTTCTTCTCTCTGGAAGTTTTACCAGGTTTTTCCTCATCCTAAGTGTTCTGAAACGTGTCTTCTGTTTATCCAGTGTCTCTGGATGTCGTTTTTCCTTTGTCCTACTCGGTCCTCGATGAACCCATCCAGTCTGACACTTAGTGCAGAGAAATCCCGCTCTGCTGTTCGTGGCATGTTGTCTTCCATCCCTTCTGTCTGGTGTCTTCTAGATGGCCTACCTGACCGATCCCAGACCTTCTTCACCTATCCTACATGTTTTAAATTTTTTTTTAAATTTTTATTTATTTATGATAGTCACAGAGAGAGAGAGAGGCAGAGACATAGGCAGAGGGAGAAGCAGGCTCCATGCACCAGGAGCCCGATGTGGGATTCGATCCGGGGTCTCCAGGATCGCGCCCTGGGCTAAAGGCCCGTGTCAAACTGCTGCGCCACCCAAGGATCCCTCCTACATGTTTTAGAAAGTTCTTTCACGCTCTGTAGGACTTTATTTCATAACTGCAAATTATGCCCTATTGATGTGCTTCCCAAACGTCCCTGTGATCACCTGGGAATCTTAGTAAAATGAGGATTGAGGATTCTGATTCCAGGTGGCACCTGAGCGTCTGTATTGCCAGGGGTTCGTGGAGATGCCAGTGCTGCTGGTCTGCAGCCCGGGCTCTGTACAGCAGGCCCTAGACAACGTGGTAGCATGGCAGGTCCCGAAACGCACCCTGAGACACAGGGACTCCACAGTCAGCCAGCGGGGGGACCTCCGTCCCCCACTCACTGGCCATATGTCCTTGGGAAAACTGAACTAATCCCTTTGAGAATCTGCTTTTCCCTCTACGAAATAAAGATAACCTGTCCCCATGGTTCGGATTCCCTGAAGTGACGAAGTGTGATATTTAGCCTGCGCACACCGTGGGGGGCACGAAGTGGACCAAGGACAGCCCCGGGCCTCTGCTGTCAGGGGTAGGCTTTAATCATACCCGACAGAAAGTGTCCTGGCAGCCAGGTCTCTGCCCAGTGGGGAGGGATCTATTCTCAGTTTGACCTCAGCCATGAAGTTGTTCTTTGAGTTGAAGGGATTGGAACAAACCCCCACACCTGTTTCATCCCCACACAGAGCCAGTCCCCACCCAGAGGATGGGAACAAGTGCACTCAATTTCAATAAAGGCAACCTTCAGGGTCGGCCACGCAGATACAATAAATCATTCTGTGATTAATGGAGTATATTGAAAGAACAGATTCCTGTTGAAAACATAAAGGCAATACTTCAAGTGGAAATTGTGAAAAGTCATGAGCAGACGGTGAGGATAAGAGCCTGGTGTTTGGGAGCAAATCTTGCCCTAAAATCATTCGACAGTTATAGTTGTTCTGAACAGAGGGAATGAAAAAGGAAGGAAGGAGGTCAACATGCCAGGCATTTTGCAGATGTTATCATAAGGTCCACTCTGATAATATGGACCACAGCTTCATTCAGCTCCCTCGTCTTAGATACGGAGGATAAGTAGCCTAAAGCAGCAAAGTAAGTGGATAAATTGACCCACACAAATCTTAAATTTTTTCCCCCAGTATTGGAAATTTAGTTATGGGAATGTGTTTTGTTATAATCTTGCTGATTGCACAGAGAAGCAAACATTTGGTTACAATCTTGCCGTTAAGAGGCTAATTTAATTATTAGGCTAATTTGAAGATTTAGTCTTAGTAATGACATTTTTAGAAACACAGGTTGAATAAACTTTGCGAAACCGAGTACAAAAGGAAAAGAAAAACTAAAGATCACTAGATTCTTGAAAGAATAAAAGTGAACTAAACTTGAATGCATAATTTGCTATAAAACAATTAAAAGCACTTTCCCCAAGAATTGCTATGTCAATTTCTCTTGGAGGGTAGGTTGCAAGAAAGTTTCTGACTATTTCTGTCAGGGTTCAACTTTTCAGAGTAGATTGTGATACTGTGATTTATAATAAGAAATCCATATTTGGTCTTAGTCCAAGTTTCCTGGCTCACAGCTCCTAACACCCTTGGAATTTCCTGTAACAGAGTGATAAAGCTGTCTTCCATTATGTAATGAGGTGGGGTGGTTTAAGGATGGGGTTTGTTGGCCAGGAGAATCAACCATGTGATTGGTCCCACCCCCTGATTCTGGGAATGGGAGGGGGTTGGAGATTGAGTCCAGTTCTCAATGGTCAGTGCTATAATCAATAATGCCTATGTAAGGAAACTTCCATAAAAATCCAAAAGGAGGGGGATCCCTGGGTTGCTCAGCGGTTTGGTGCCTGCCTTTGGCCCAGGGCGTGATCCTGGAGTGTGGAGATTGAGTCCCACATCAGGTTCCCTGCTTCAGGAGCCTGCTTCTCTCTCTGCTTGTGTCTATGCCCCTCTCTCTCTCTCTCTCTCTCTCTCTGTCTCTCATGAATAAATGAATAAAATCTTTAAAAAAAAATCCAAAATGAGGGGGTTAGGAAAGCTTTCATGTTGGTGAACTCATGGATATCCTGGGATCATGAAGCCCTGGAGAGAGGGCATGGAAGCTCCATGCCCCTGTGCCCTTTCCCCATGCCTTGCTTTATCAACTTGAATACCTGGCTCTTCCTGAGTTTTCTCCTTTTATAATACATCCGTGATTTAGTAAGTAAAATGTTTTTCTGAGCTCTTTAACAAATAAATCAAATCCCAGGAGGGGGTTGTGGCCTCCCTGATTTACGCCAGTCTGGCAGAAGTATAGGTCACAGCCTGGATTTGGGAATGGCATCTGAAGTCCAAGGAAGGAGATTTTGGAACTTCCAATTGGTAGCCAGTTGGTCAGAGGTCAGGTAACAGCATGGGTTGTGACTGGCATCCGAAGGGGGGTTGGACTGTACTGTAGGACCAGACCCTTGAGCTCTGGAACCTGATGGTACCTCCAGGTGGTTAGTGTCAGAATTGAGTTGAACTGTAGGACACCCGCTGGTGTCAAGAGTATTGCTTGTTGTTGACATGGTGATTCTTACTCAGATCCTCCCCTGGGTTTGGGTCCAGGAATCCAAAGTAGCACACTTGCCATGAGGGCCTCTCCTTCAGTGCACTGGCACTCCCTGTCACCTGTGTCCTACTTTATTTTCTCCCTGGAGTTTTCACCAACCAGCATATTAACTTCTTTCTCTCTCTCTCTCTCTCTCTCTTTTTTAATCATTTCTTTCCACTCATGTGAATGTATGATCAGTGAGGCAAAGGGTTGTCTTTTTTCTTTGCCACTTCCTACTGTTCAGAATGCCACTTCCTACCCCTAGAATGGTGCCGGGTACATAGTATGCTCTGTAATTATCACTGCCTGTATTTAGTGAATACACCCCTCTCATTCTGTTTGAGAGGTTTCAGACTGTTCTCTAACCAAGTGGCCTTCTTAGACTATCAACTTTGTCTGCAATTTCCTCTATGAAATAATATATAGTTTGCCAGCAGTTATGATATTAGCGAAGCAATTGGGGAATATTAGAACTAAGTCTTTTCATTTGGTAAAATAACATTCTCATTACACCTGCGTCTGGACTGACTATGGATACTCATTTCCCACTATTTTAAAATTCCTTTAACTTGCTTGGGGTGGAAGATAAAAGCTTCTCATGTGTTTGTTGTTCTTGTTCTTCACAGACTTCTAATAGTGTTTCAGAAGATATATAGTGATAATTCAATTAGACAAACATTTGTTCCAATATTTTTACCCAGAGGCCGTTAATACACATTTTTTCTTTTCCTTATCTACTTTATTAGCTTCAAAAATTGAGGCTGAATATCTAATCAGAAAGACAATTATCAGTTCTCTGCGCTTCTTAGTTGGTTTTGATGTTTTTCTAAGTCCAGATGAGCCGCAAACATTTTGCTCATTATCTGGTAAGCACCGACCACTACAGACAGAAACAGGGCTGCTTTTTCCAGCTGCTCTCCCTAATGTTGCAGAAACCTTCCTTTTCAGTTCATTAAATTTAACTTCAGGCAATAGCTAAAACACAAGATAATTCTTTTTTTGTTATTTGGCACTTCTAAAGTTCAGTCTCACATTAGCAACAATGAGCCACAGGATTTCAAAGTTTTTTCTTTCTTTCTTTCTTTTTTTTTTTTGGAGGATAGGGAATTTTAGGCTGGAATAAAGATCCATTCCAAGTGGCCATTACTTAGCATTATTTTTCCCTTTATTTATGCTAAAGGGGCCTTAACTATAATTGTTTTTAAAAATATTTATTCATTCCTCAAAAAAAATCAGTATGGTTAACATATATTGTTTCAAGGGTACAATACAATGATTCAGCAGTTCTATATGTGGCTCAGTACTCATCAAGACAAGCGCACTCCTATTCCCATTCACCTATCTCACACCCCCCTACCCCCTACCCCACCCCCATTCTGGTAACCATCTGTTTGTTCTCTGTAGTGAAGAGTCTGTTTTTTGATTTGCCTGTAATTGCCTTTTAAGTTGGCTTTTCAGATGCATGATTAGGGGGAAATGAGGCTCATACTGCACCCAGAAATTTTGACTCTCAATTATTTGTAACATTTAAAATAAATGGCTTAAAGACCATGTTCGAAGCATAAATAAGAAACATTATGTGAGTATGTGTATGTGCTGTGGTTTATCACTAATTCTTGGCAGTCCTAAGTTCTGAAAAATGAAGGACCGCAATTAGAAAATCATACAGACACAATCTTGCATAGCATCTTGTGTTATATATGCACTATTACTTAAACTTCCCATCACTTTTTCTTTTTTTAAACTTTCCATTATTTATATCCATTCATGTTGTTGCTGCCATATGTTTGTAACTACAAATGTGATAAATGTCCTTATATCATTGTACGTATGCTTTATTTCCATTATCTATCTTTGCATATGTGCACCACACATGCTCTGTCTCTAACCTCTTTGTCTCTCTCTCTAAACTTTAGGATCAGCTTCTAGAATAGAGATACTAGGTCAAATGATTTTTATTTTTTAACTAAAAAGATAGTGTTCACATTGCCCTTCATTGACTTGAATCAACATTTTCCTCACTAGGATTAAAAATATATTTTTTTGCCTTATATTTGATAAGATTGTATATTGCGAAACTTTATTTTCTTCATATACTGGGTCACTGTTTTAAATGACATTTCTTTGACTATGAATGTGAGAATCTTTTTCATAAGTTCAAAAGTTACTGTATTTCCTTCTCTGTTCTGGCACTGTGTGCTATTATCCAACCAGAAAGTGATACAGAATTTTCAACTGAGGTTTTTGGTCCTTCCTTCATTTCCTTTTTAAACAACCTGTAAAATATGCAGGATCTGATCATTATCAGTGATAGGAACTGCTCTTAATACTTACATGTCCAAAGGACTGTGCCAATGAGTGGCAATGTAGTCGAAGGTAAGATAATGTATCAATTTATTGTGATGTCCGCTTTGATTATGGATCCATAATTACATTTAAATGTTTCTGGCCAGGAACTGCTGATTTTTGAAAGCAAATATGGTTGTAATTCTGAAGGGAATTATATCAAAGTCCTCTTGAGTTTCTTAAATCACTGAACAAACATTGCCGTAATCCTTTTAAAAACATGCATTATATCATTACTACCAGGCACGGCCTCAGTTTGTTATTTTTTACTTCATTATAGGAGATATCTTAATTTGATTTTTCCTGTGGATTCTTATATGTAGATGTTAGAATGAGCATACAAAAATTAATTCTTACAAGTTCTAAGTGTCTTTTATACAAATAACAGGTCAAAATTCTGTACACTATGACTTCTTCTACAGCCAGGATACTTTTTCTTGATTTATTTTTGTAAATCATTTTCCCCATAGGCAGCAAGGTAGTGCCATCAAAAGACAGTGCCAGTAGCCTTTGGTAAAGACAGTAAAAAGTGATAACAACAAAATCCCCCAGCAGACAAATATTATAAATGAGTGAACCTTTTATAAAGATAAATTTTGGAAGGGTATGATTATATATCAGCTGTCAGACTAGCAGCTGGAGGGTCACTGGGGACATGGTTTGACAGGGTTTTCACTACAATCACAGTGTTTATGAAAGCCTGGGGCACTGGCCTATCCCTTCCCAGAAGGTGTTCACATTCTCCTCCATGTTACTTTCTAGACTTACTGGTTGACACCAATTTTGAAATACATTTTAATTTTCTAAGAAATCAAAATGTTACATGCTGTAAGGAATTTTAAATGATCTATCATTGTATTTACTTGGTTGCTAAAAGTTCCCTACTATTGTTCCAAAGTGAGTTATGGGGATTTGGGAAGCACTCGGAATTGTAACATTATACGGTTCTTTCTGGTTTACTTCTTACTTGCATTTCATTTGGTTGTTCTTGATATCATAAATTAATGTCGTTTAAGACTAAACATGATAGCCAAGCTGCTTTTGTAGTCTAGAACAAAGGCTTTCTAGAAATTTGCAATTGCTCTTAATTAGCTTCCCTTCCTCATCTTCCAGTATTTCCAGCTCCCTCTTATAACTGGCTTATTCTCAGCTATCACTCCTCTGTGATGAGAGGCTCAGTCACTACTGTTTTTCTTTTCTTTCACTGCTCTGTTACGATTCTGTCCACATCACAACATTGTGCCTTCTAAAGAGTTTAGGTTAACCTATTCCTGGCAAGTGAAAGGAAAATGAAATGTATTTATGATGGAAGCCTGACAAGTTTGAGCTTGAGATGAATTAGTTGATTTCTTAATTCTACTGGCCTCCTTGTCATTGATCTATTGTTGAATCTTAACCACTCTTTGCCCATAGACCTTGAAGTTCACCAATTCTTTTTGTTGTTGTTGTTAATTTATTCATCCAACAATAATTCATTAGTCTTACTATGTGTTGGGCTTCATTCCAGGCAAGGTACAAAATCAGTAACAACCTGGCCTCTCTCATGTGTGAAAAAGCATTAAAAACAAACAAACAAACAAACCCCTACAAACTAAAAAGAGAGTATCAAGTGCTGCTAAAACAAAAAAACAAACTAGGGGCTCCTGGGCTGCTCAGTCAGTTAAGTGTCTGCCTTTGACTCAGGTCTTGATCCTAGGGCCCTGGAATAGAGTTGGGCTCCCTGTTCTGCAGAATGTCTGCTTCTCCCTCTCCCTCTGCTCCTCCCCCTGCTCATGCTTTCTTTCTCACAAATAAAATCTTAAAAAAACAAAACCAAAACCAAAAAACAACCAACCAAAAAAACCCAAAACCTAAAAAGGGCAGAAGAACAGAGAAATGACAAGGAGAGTCAAGAAGACTTCCTAGAGGAGGTGGCTGTAAGCAGACACCTGTGCAAAGTGAGGAAGCAGCCCAGCCTATATTGAAGGAAAGAGCATCCCAAGTAGAAGTAATAGAAAGGTCACAGCTTTGAGGAAAGTGTGGTTTTAGTGGAAGATTAGGATCTACCTTCAGCACCTTCAGCTGACTGTATCCTTGAGGGTTAGCCTGAGAGTGAGGTGAGCATGCTCAGGATTTAGCAGAGGGTTAGGGGCAGTGAGGTGGCCAAGCCCATTGTAAAAGCACCGCTGCCTGAGATAATAAGAAAAAATAAACTGTGGAGGAATAAAATCCAGAAAGTTCTCTTTTCTTTACTGAAGAAAAGTTAAAATTGTTGATGGCCTAAAATTAACAACCCCATGGCATCATCAGAATTGCCATTTAAAAATAATATGTAGTAGAGGACTGAATCCAATGTGAAAAGATGAAAAGTTGATCAAATTTGCTAGTAGTCAAGAAAAGGGAAACAATGAAAGAGATTGATGGTTTATTTTAGCCTGATTGGGACTTTTTTTTAAGCATATAGTTGACACACAAGGTTACATTAGTTTCAGGTGTATGAGATGGTGATTTGACAACTCTGTACATCATGCTGTGCTCACCACAAGTATAGCTCCCATCTGTCCCCATACAACACCATTACAGTCCCATTGACTGTATTCCTTATACTGTACCTTTTATCCCTGTGACTTATTTATTCCATAACTGGAAGCATATACTTGCTACACCCCTTCATCCATTTTGTTCATCTCGCCTCCCTTCCCTGCTCTGGGAACCACCAATTTGTTCTCTGTATTTATTGGTATATTTCTAATTTGTTTGTTTATTTTTTATTTTTATTTATTTATTTCTTTATTTAGATTTCACATATAAGTGATATCCTATGGTATTTGTCTTTCTCTTAGTTCAACTAGCATAATACCCTCTAGGCCCATCCCTATTGTTGTAAATGGCAAGACCTCATTCTTTTTTATAGCTGAGTAATATTCCATTGTATATGTTTACCACACCTGGTACTGGATGGATTGCTATTGTAAATAATGCTGCAATAAGGGTGTACCTATCTTTTTGAATTAGTGTTTCCTTTTTCTCTGAGTAAATACCCAGTAGTGGAATTATTGGATTGTATGGCATTTCTATTTTTAATTTTTGAAGAATCTCTGTACTGTTTACCATAATGGCTGTACCAATTACATTCTTGCCAACAGAGTATGAAGGATCCTTTTTCTCCCCTCCTCCCCAACACTTGTTATTTTTTGAGTCTAGCCATTCTTACAGGCATAAGGTGGTATCTCATTGTGGTTTTGATTTGCATTTTCCTGATGATTAGTTGTGTTGAGCATCTTTTCATGTTTTGGCCATTGTATATCCTCTTTGGAAAAATGTCCATTCAGGTCCTCTGTCCATTTAAATCAGATTATTATTCAGTTGAGTTGTGTAAATTATTTATGTATTTTCAATATTAATCTCTTATTGAATACAATATTTGCATATATCTTTATCCATTCAATAGGTTGTCATGTTGTTGATAATTTCCCTCTCTGTGCAAAAGCTTTTTGTTTTGACATAATCTCAATAGTTTAATTGTGCTTTTATTTCCCTTGCCTAAGGAGACCTATTTAGAAAAATGTTACTAAGGCCAATGCAAGGAAACTATTGGCTATGTTTTAGGAGTTCCAGGGTTTCAGATCTCACATCTAGGTCTTTAATCTATTTTATTTTTGTGTATGGTATAAGGAAGTAGTCCAGTTTCATTGTTTTGCATGTAGCTGTCCAGTTTTCCCTACTACATATATTGAAGGTACTGTCTTTTGCCCAAGTATCTTCTTGCCTCCTTTGTTGTGAGTAGTCATATATGTGTGGGTTTATTTTTGGGATATTCTGTTTCATTGATCCACATATCTGTTTTTGTGCCAGGTTGCCTATTTTGATTACTACGGCTTTATAGTAGATCTTGAAATCTGGGAATGTGATGCCTCCAACTTTGTTCCTTTTCAGGATTATTTGGTCTATTTGGTGTCATTTGTGGTTCCATACAAATTTTAGAATTATTTGTTTTAGTTCTCTGGAAAATGCTTTTGGTGTTTTGATAGAGATTCAATTTGTAGATTGCTTTAAGAAGTGTGGACATTTTATCAATATTCTTCCAACTGTGAGCGTTGAATATCTATTTGTGTTCTCTTCAATTTCTTTTATCAATGTTTTATGGTTTTCAGAATGTAGATAGCTTCCTTGGTTTATTTTTAGGCATTATTTGTGGGGAAATTATAAATGGAATTATTTTCTTAATTTCTCTTTCTGCTATTTTGTGTATAGAAACACAACTGATTTGTATATTTTGTATCCTGCAACTTATTGAATTCATTTATTATTTCTGATAGATTTTTTGGTGGAGTGTTTAGTGTTTTTCTATGGAACTGGGACTTTACATAACTCAAATTGTGACCAAAAAGCTGTAGGATTTGCCTTAGGTGTTGATGAAGTTTGGGAGGGAGGCAAAGGCCATTATACTTGTTTGAAAACAGTACCACTCACAAAAAAGGAAATTATTTTCTGTTGTGCCTACCAATTTCAGCCCGTTTTTCTCTTTTTCTCTCCCTGCTTCCTGTCCCCATCATGTTTATAAGATTATGTGATCAAGAAGAAAAATATGTTAGGACATACATCAGATTGTTCAATTGAGCTTCCTTGGCAGGGAGATGCTTGGAGTAAGGTGGAGAGGGAAGGAGAAGTCATCTAAAAAATAAATAAATAAAACAAAAACCCCAAACCCCTGCAATACTAGAGAGCATGACTGCATTTAAACATTTTGTATTTATCTACTATCTTTTGAGACTAATTGACACTGAGAACTCTACAATTAAGTGTGTGTTGGCTTTTCTTTAAAATATGTTCAGAGTTCAATGGCAGAGATCACTAGGTACTCAGAAGAAGCAAATAAAGAATGTAGACTGGTCAGGTTTCTCTTTGTGTTGTCAGGACATAAATTGGAGTTGCAAAATAAAAAGTGAAGTTAGTAATTTGACTATGAGTATCTGCAATATCTATAAGGAATAATTTGGGTGATAGAGTCAAACTTTTTTTTTTCATCCAGATTCAGTTGTAATGAACATTATGGAATATAAGAAGACTGCAAATCATTTTTTCATCTAGCACTTGTGGCTAGCTGTGTATTTTAGGGGATCATGTGCTAAGTGTTTAAAGGGTTCCCTACTTAGATATATTTCGGCACACAGCTATTTTAGAAAATGTTTTAACTCCAAGCTACACTGGCAATAATTTATCTAATTTGTGCACCTCTTCTGATTTTATGAATGTGTGCGTCTCAATTTGGGGAATGGAGGGAATCTTAATTTGTTAATGTGTGAGCTCCTACCTTGTTTTTTTGGTTTGGCCTTTCATTGGTAGGCATAGGGAGAGGCCTACCTTCTGACTGAGGTGCAGGAAGAGCTGCTCTGTTCTCGAGTGTCTCACTATTCTCTGCGGCTGCTCTCTTTTAATTGACTGGAAATCAAGAGGTCATTTATCCATAATGATTAATATGGTGGCCTCAGCAGACTTTTAAAGTTAAGATTTGTATCTCTCGAACTTTCTCAATTGGAGTTGTTAAAAAAAAAAAAAAAAGCCTCAGGAATAGGCAATGCAGTGGTAAAAGGGTTTGGATATTCACGGAAATATTTTTTTTTAACCCATGTATGAACAGCAAATGTGCAAACCAAAAAAAGTACACAGGAGTAGAATGAAAATGATTTCCATGTTTGTCAGCAACATAGTTATTTACAAATAACCCATATGAAAATGTAAAAAAGCATATTACATCTTCACATGCCATCTGTATTAACTGAATAAAGCTTAGTGACATTATTTTCAAATCTGTAGTTAATTGTACATAGACATTTTGTGCGTTAAAAAAGAAATGTACATAATTTAAAATAAATTACATTACACAATTTACAAAGTAATAACAAAAACTTCTTAGACAAATGCCTCCTTAAACAAAATAAATATTCAGGTAATTAAATTAACAAAAAAACATTTAGGGGATTATAATTTATATAAAGACATATTGCAAATTTAATAAAGTTATATTTTACAATGACCGATACTGATCTCTTCAAATCTCTGTGCTACAAAGAGGCAGGAAAAAGTACCAGAAAGGGGATCTTAATGTTTACTTTTTAAAAATAAACACAAATAGATTGCTGAAAAATAGTTGTGAAAACTCCGTTGAAGGGTTCAAAGTAGATGATCTAGAAGATCTAGAAACTACTGCTTAAAAAAAAAAAAAAAGCATCTACAAAACAACAAGATAGTTATAATCTAAATAGACTAGAGATTTTGATCGCTGAAAACAGGACTGCCACAAACTAAAAGTCTTCATATACTGCCCATTTTTAAGATCTGGCTTGGTAGAAGCATGAAAACCTAAAACTACAAAGTTAACTCTATCCACTCAGTATTTGTTTTACTCACTTAATAACACAGACATAACCATTTTCAGCGTTCCTGCTAGATATAGAATTACCGTAATCACCCTGCAATACATCCTCTTTATAAAGAGTCATGTTTGCTGGGCCCGCACTCCACTTTCAGACCCCCAAATCCTCTTCTGCTGTCACAACCACCTGAGTATAGGACCAGATGGGACAGGCAGGTGTTTTGTTCTCATATCTAAACTAGACCCAGGAAAACTCATTTTTTGACAAGGCTCTTCATAGATTTGTTCTGATAGTGCTTCTTTCAAACACCTTCAGTCTTAGTGGGAAAATAGAACATGAAACACATTTGAATTTGGTAATAATTTTACAAACAGATCTCCGATCATTTGGAGACACAATTCTTGTGAATCTATTCAAACTCTAAGCCCAGGAATGGGCTCTCCTTTCTCTAAGGTACTGGAGTGCCTTACTGTCTTGCAGGTTGGGTCATAGACACGGAGGCGAGGTAGAGGTAGGAGAGTACTGGGTCATACTAAATGAGTACAAAAACTGACATATTTACAGAAAAAAAGTCTTTTTTTTTGAGGGGGGGGGGCAAGTCTTCTACATCTTTTCTTACCTTTTGACTCATGTCTTTGACCAGTACATTTTGTTTAAATCAAGATGTTCACACTCTTAGTGACACTTTGACTCTATTAGGTAGGGAATATAGACCTTCACCACCTTCTTTTTTTTTTCCTCCTTACTTAAAAATTGTGAGTATGTTTAGTAGAAGGTAGTTCTGAGAAAAGTAGACAAGATTAGTTAAGCAGAGTAGAGAGAGACCAGAGATAATCATCATAAAGGAACATAGGTATAGGTATAGGAACATAGGGATTTGGAGGAGATAAACAAATTAAACAAAACAAAACAAAACTGAGAGGTGTTAATTCCTGTAAGAAGTTCTGCATAAGTGACTTTATCTTGAAGTGTCCAGGAATGTAACAGGGTTCTGGTTCAGCCACATGAACATTGCCACCTCCCTGAGGGTGGAGGAGAATTACAGCAAAAGCGTAAAGCATGGCCTGAGACATGGACATTACATAAGGAAAAATGCTGCACTGGAAACAAATCCAGAGTCAAGGGTGATGTAAGTGCTGTCCTCATTCATGAAATATTTTTCCTTCTTTTGAGTATCTAAGATACATAGGTATACAAAAGCCATGACTCATTGTTTTACAGTGCCTAGCAGAGTGTCTTACATGTGATAATGCAAGAAATATTTGTCTTGTTTTGAGTAATTTGTGCTTTGTTATAAGTAATTAAGAACATGCTTTTATGTACTCCTTTTCAAATTAACTTTAAGCTACACTGCAGTGTCCTGAAAAAGTCTTTCAAATAAGAATTATGGTCCATATTTTAGATTAGGTACTGATAATAAGCAAATCAACCCCTTTCAAGAGAGATCAGTTGTGCCAATTCTATGTAGTTTATATTGAAACAGTCCAACAAAATAGTATATAACGTCATTTTTCTTTTCTTTTTTTCCTCAAAACCAAGCAGACCTTTGTATTTATAGAGCAGTAGTTCTAGATCTTTTGGGGCTCACAGGCCATTTTGATAAGGCAAAAGTGTTAACAGACCAGTTACTACTCTATTCCCCTCCTGAATTGTCAGAATGAACAGGAGGAATAAGGTTTTGATGAAATTCCAGTAACATACTAAACTAATTATTGACTCATGCCAGGAACAAAAATAAGGCCATTTTCATGTTCTAAACATGAATACAGTAACCTTCATTTGTCCAAAATAGGCAGCTGGCTATCTGTCCTTCCTTCCATCTTTTTAATAAGAGGCCACCCAGTATCTATCCTAACAGTGAATTTCCAATATGTTTTCTAGTTTTAGGTCACCTTGAACCTAGTTTCCTTTCATATAAGCAGTGTTGTAAAATGTGATTAATTTATGAATAAAATAATATATTTTCATAAAATTTTGATCAATTCATTAATTCTTACAGTATGGGCTGCGTGATACTGATCTGCTTTCTGAATTAATGACATTTTACAGTATCATACGTATAGCTTTTGTAGTGACAATAACAATATTTTATTCAGTAATTTCAAGTTATTAGATGTTGCATGCATGCAAGGCTGTTAGCTAAATTCTTCAAGTAACCGCAGTAGATTCTTTCTCAGCCATTTTGGACAAATGGAGTTCATTTTATTCAAAGAGATCAACTTGAGGATTATATGGAAGACCCCTGAGTGCATACACTGGCAATCACAGTTTTAGAGCAACGGTATTATTTTTGTCTTCCTCTTCAATAAGACCGATGCAATGGAATTTGTTTTTATGCTTTGTTTTGTTTAAATCCTTGGTTTAAAGTAAAATTCTCATGTCTGTAAACATCTGTTTGCTTTGAAATGATTGCTTTGCCTAATACAGTGAGTGTTAAGGAATTAGTGATTTCCACATTTAATTCTTATTAAAATAGTTAAAAATCTGTTCATTTTAGGGGCGACATCCTAATCTGAGGTCTTTTGTAATCTTTGCATGTACTCTAGTGGACAGCAGGGGGAGTTCAAACTCTACTTGAAGGTAAAACACCTGCTAGTCTAAACCACTTTTATAGTAACACAGCTATGTTTAAGATAAAATAGCTTATTACATTATTTTTAATAGACCTGAAAACCTAATGTCCTCCCCTCTACCAAAGGTTGTTGCAATAAATGTTGCCTGAAAAATGGAGTTGCTTTGCAATGGCACCTTTTGCATTTTCTTTTCATACAAAAGAAGTCTGCCAAATGAAATAGCATTTCACTGTGCCATTCCCAGGGTTACATGTGTGAAAAATGCAGTTACTTTGAAAACAGTGATAAAGTTTAATGACTTTTTTTCACCTTTGAAATTAAACACTGATGGCATTCTAAGGGTAAATGAGTGAAAACAAAAGGTGACACAATATAGAGAGGTAAGCACTGAAAAAACTTCTAAACCAGTGGTTCACAAACCACAACATGTCACAAAGAAAGGCTTATTGGAAAACAGCCACGCTCATTCTCTTATGCACTGTGTATCGTCTACACCTGCATCCTCATGATGACAGAGTTGAGAAGGTGCAACATAGACCTGGCTGAAAATATCTACTATCTGGTCCTTCACAGAAAAAGTTTGCCACCTTTGGTCTAGATATTTAATGAAGCCCTGGGCAAACTATTCTTTTCTGAAAATTTTAGTTTTTGAAATACTACAAAGACTGCTTCAAATTTTACTAGTGAGAAAGACAAAACTATGGATACATTTGATGCGAACCTGGAAAACAAATCAGGGAAAAAGAGAAATCACACAATTTTGAGTTCTAGTTACAAACATTATCAAGACATTATTTTTTCCATCTGCTCAAAATTAAAAAGACAACCGGCTCCTTTTTTTCTTTTCTTTTCTTTTTTTAACAAAGATAACAAATATAAAAATCTAGTCATAAACTGCCTTCAAAGTACATTAAAAACCAACTAGAGGGATTCATCTTTTGCAGGGTCAATGAGTTCGGGATTTGAACATTTAAATCACTGTCATGTCGATTTCACAATGGCTGCAGCAATGAGGAAGAGTGTATTCAGCAGATGCAATAGCTAATTCCATCCTGTCCTCATCCAAACTGAACTTTATTCTCTTCTGGATACAAGAACTTGCAAATGTCTCCATGACACTCTTAGCACAGATGTCTTCATCCCGTATGAAAAGAGGCAGTTTCTATGGCGATACTGGTTAAGTGCCTATCATGCTGCACTAATATAGTGCAAAAATGTGCCTTCCATATAGCAAAAGAGATGCAGGCAACCAGTTTGAAAATTAGGGAAAGTAGAAACGTATTAACACAAGCAAATTAGTTTTCCAGACAATAACCACTCTAAAATACAGAACTTGAGGACTTTTTTTTTTTTTCTAAGATACTAGTACATGTCCAGCATTCGTACTTCGGAGAAAAACAAAAATTAAGTCTTATAAAAGAGTCTTTGCCTCTGAAATACAGGTTAATGAGAGCTATCATCAACCACCCAAATGCTGAATTTATTCAATGGTTTTCTGTTCACTTTAGAGCTTATTTCTCATTCACCATTAAAACTGTTTATTGACAAGTACATAGTCTGACATAGTAATGTGTATCATTCAATTGAGTATACATGTTGTTATGCTTGACTATAGTATTGTAGAGATCTTGGTATAAATTCTTCATGCTAAAATGTTACTATGGGTTAACACTGCCAACAGAGGCTTTCATCAGGTCTCCTAACTGACCAATCCCACAACCATATTGTAGTGATGAAAGGGAACTGTCAGTTGGTAGATTTCAGAAAAGATCACAAAAACTCTCAGAATGCAGCATGTATTCAACTAAATCTAGAATTCTCAGGGCTGATTTTCTTTTTCTTTTCTTTCTTTTTTTTTAATGTAAGTGGTACTGTCTTGATTTCTCCAATGGCACTGTGATTTTCACTCTTTTCATTGATGCTCTTTTAAAAAGTTACAGTGCATTTTAATTCACACAGTGTGAAGAGCTTTGTGGCTGCTGGATGTCTACTGCAAAGTCAGAAAACTGAAATTGGTTGTTGCCAGGGTTAAGTTCTATTTTACATGTCTGCATCTCCATCGTAGGCTAGGGTTAAAGGTTTCAGTCGGTTGTTTTGCCTTCTTTGGGGTTTCTTTGGCTTTTTGCTGTAAATAATAATAATAATCAGGAAAGGAAAATCCATCTTTAATTGTAAATTTTACTCTTTTACATGGAAAAATTCAATCTATTGATAAAGTTGCCTAACTGCCTAATGACCTAAATTCAACATTAAAGTTTGATATTCTGGTGTCTTTGAATTTCTTATTTTATGCTCTAAATAAACTTGAAATGGAACCCCTCAAATATTTTATTATCCTGTAGAAGAAATATCAAATGGAATTACTAATAATGGAAATACTATAATCATTTATATTTGACCAGAAATCTTTATAACGTGTTAAAGAAGACAGTTAAATAAAAATAGGTATCATTATCATATCTTTCTCCAGTAGTAATTCAGTATCAAACCTTGTAGTTCACCATAAGCATACAAAGCAATATTATCTTGTATAACCAAAGAGAACATATTTGAGATGACCTGGAGCAGCTCTGGCTCATTTTCAGACACTATATGGCTCATATTTGGTAGTTTTTAGACTGTCTATGATGAAAACTATTTTTATTTCAAATTTCAGATGAATGCTAAATAAATGTGAAGTACTTATGTGAGACAAAAATTGCTGTTTCTGTATTATAGTCAACTATTTTTGCCAAACTAAAGAGATATGTAACCCCTTAGATTTTGAAATATTTAATCACTCACCAAGCTAGATAAATCATGGAGACAATAAAGATGAGTAACACAAATGCCCCAGCTGCTACACCGTAAACCCAGGTTTTTAGTCTCCCATCTAAGAAGAATGGATATTAGTTATTAATTTACATTAGTCTGGTATGTGTGCATATATAAAAATATATATGACAGTCTTTAACTATGACCAATGACCAGTCACATATGAGCAAATCCTTTCAAAACAAAATTAATTATTGCTTAGGCATAGTTAATGATTAAAGCAAAGCTGCTATTATGAGTTAGATGCTGCTTCATTAAAGATAAATTATCAGTGAGAATTGAATGGAAAAGAAATAATGGTTTTAATTCAGTTTGCATTCAGATTTCAAGTTCATATGCCTAAATTTTTGCTGCTGCTTATCTACATTTTACTTCAAATCCAATATATGTGTAGTGCTAAATAAACATTTTCTTCTGATTTTCATTCTGAGAATGGCAATTATAAGGGAAGAAGAAAAGTAATGCAATTTCATTAAAGTCCTAGAGCTTAGGGTTTATGCAGACAGGTATCTGAACATAAATTTTGTAATTTTAACCTTTTTTCCTAGATGAATTGAAAGTGAATATATTTAACATTTTTTGGAATTAATTTTTTATCTAATTTACACCACTGTACTTTAAAGTTTATTTGATGATATCATTTGTAAAACTAGCCAAGTTTGACTATAACCTATAAATAACTTTTTAATTCTAAATAACTTTTTTCTACCTTTTTTATTATATGGAATTAGGAAGGATAGGAACTTTTCTAATTCGGTTTTCTGGTCTCCTTTTCTTTGAGTTTTTTAGTTTTGTGTTTAGAATAAACTTCAACTAGATTATAGTATTAATTTGCCTAACTGGATCATTATATCAATATATATTTTCTGTTGCATACATATAATTAAACATATCAGTGCTGAAATTATAGATTGGGCAAATGGACTCCACACTCTGGTTTATTCAATATTTGGAAGTCATCAAAAGAAAGTCACTACTGTGAAAGTTTTCCCACTGAGAACTGATCAACTGGGGTCCATTTGTTGGAACTAAACTGTTAATATTCTGAAATCCTTTCGATTCTAAAGATTTTAAAAATGAGAGACTGGGCTTAAAATTAACCACTGTTGGGTTCATCTGCCCTGAGAGTTCTTCAACACATACTGAGTTTTTTAAAAGCCAAGAACAAAGTCTAAATGTACTTTTAAAGAACATAAACCTTTTTAACCTATAATCATTTTAGGGAGGGTATATATTAAATTTAAAATGACAATTCTCTCTAAAAACCAGTTTTGATGAGAGAAGGTATGCTTGGATTCTTAGTCAAGGTCAAGATTGGCTATTGAATGGCCATTTGCCAGTCCACTATCTTGAACACTGAGAAAAGAGTTTCCAGCACAGACACATCAGCTTTGCAAAATAAATTGTATTTTCAGCTAATAACCTTACCGAGGCAGGGATCATGCAGTTAAATCACGGTATTTAGGTTAAATCACCCAAATACTGAAAATACTTAAAATACTAATAGTAATTCTCCAATAAGGGTAAGTGTTTTTGACTTAATACATTATAAATAGGGAAGTGCTATACAGATTCCTTCTTTTCTCCTATTTCTAACAACTGTAAAGTAGACTATGCCTGGCTTTGCCTAGAGATTTCCTTTGGTCATTAACTAGTAATACCTCTTGGTGTGAGAAAAACTGTCATTATCTTAGCTACCATTTAGCCCTTGTAGCACAATTTTAAGCACCAGCTGTAGTTCCAGGAATAAGCATATAGTTTATTCCACCTGGGGAGAGAATGTGTGTGGGGTAGGTATAACATTTTATTAGGCCTTCAAGCTTTTGCCTGTATTGGCTTCAAGTCCATTACTAGACACATTAAGAGGGTCTGTTTAATATGACAAGGGTCTGGTCAGTCTCCAAATTTAAATCATCCCATGTAGACAGGAAGGCTCCATCCTCGCCCTTCTGTATCTGGTGCTACTACAGATTCTGATTATTTGAGTTTATCAAATCTAGAGGCTGATAGAAATTGGTCTGGCTACCAAGTGCCCTCTGGTACAGCATTACTGATGTTCCTATTTTAGGTTCAAATTATTACCAGTTTGTGGCCAAATGAAAAATTCTTATATGTCTTTAGAGTTTTATTTGTTCCAATTCTGAATGACAATACACTTTAGTCCTAATTGATATTTCATTGTTAGATTTCTTTGTTCAATGTGAATGTAATTATACTTGTAAATTTAGGTCCGAGATCAAAATAATATCTTAATTTTTTTTCCTCAGGAGAGAATAGTTTCATTTCTCTGAACTTTGAGCATGAGTGTTTTTTTCATAATAGCAAACCATTATACTATATGGTAATATCAGAATGAGTACAGATGAAAAATAAATCATATGAAAACACTTGCTCATTTTTTAACCTTTTGACATTGGTTAAAGGTATAACCAAAGGATTCTACATCAACACTGTCTAGTCACTTCACCTGGCCCAAATGGCTGTAGAAACCAGGTCCTTCCCCGTCCTGTTGGATTACTGGAGGATTGGGTTGGATGTACTGCCCGACTGGTTTTCACATCTCCTCTTTTGTCCTCCACAGTGGGTATCACCACCACGGGGATAAGTGTGCATTGCTCAAGTGTACCGTTAGAAGACATGACTTCAGTATACCCTTCTTCACAACTGCATGTCCTCATCTGCAGGAGAACAAGAGGATTTCTACCACACATAGAAAGTGATCTTTGAGAGCTTAATTGATCTGACTTGAAGAGAAGTCTCTAAAGGAGTGTTGTTTTAGGAATTTACTACATGTAATTTCTGTCCTAACATAAAAAAGAACATACTTTTTGTACTGTACACAGATTGTTTTAACAGTGGAAGTAAGTGCATTCAGAATTGTTTATATTATTAAAAGGAGAGGTCTAGAAGTAAAGCTTTAGGACCCAAGACATGCCTTTTGGGGGGACGGGAGAAAATGGACTTTTTAAGGGGTAGTGGAGTGACAAATAATGAAGCTGGCTTGTCTTTCCTAATAAATTCACACATACCTCACTACAGTACGAGTGGGGTTGACTACACGGTGGGTTACAAGACCTGTCAGCATCAGGCTGGCGCACCACCAAGCAGCCCCCTGCAGAACAGAAAATCACACATTGACAAGTAGCATCTCTTGCAATGATAGAAATACAATGAATAGACTTGTCTTTGAATCCTGAACCACTTTGGAAGCCCCATGGATTTTCTGAGGGTGATTGATTGTGAAATATTTTGTTAACCTTGACTGCTTCCTAGAGGAAGTTGAGGCCTTTCTTATTCAGAGGAGATAGCATAGTGCCTGGCACTCAGCAGGTGCTCCACAAGCACTTGTTCTTATAGTTGCTTTGAAAACATTAACTGCACACAGGTTATTTCTGTCATAGTTCCCTGTATCCCCTATTGGCCCAGTCATTAAAAATCAGATTTGATATCCCTTTAAATTTTTTTCTTGGCTAGTCAGAGAAATAGTGTTCATATTCACTGAGATAGATTAAGTCTTTAATTTATGTGACTACCCCCATAAATGTATTTTTTAATAATGCATATTTCTTTGAGAAGATCACTGTTCCTGCCAATTCAGGATTTTTGTGGGTATAGGAAAGAAAACATTTGTAGCTACTAAGTGATGTATTTGCATTACTGTTCAACTTGACATTGTAGCTCTGTTTTTTCTCCTTCTCTTTCTTTGTTCCAAGTATAGTAACAAGTATGCCTAAATTGTTACAAGTGAGGTTTTAAGATGAGAATAAATGTACTAGAGAAACAATATTGGTGATGGGGGGAACTTAGAGTTTCAGACCATACTTGCTCAGCTGAATAAAATTTTAGGAAACAAAGTTTTTCCTTTATTCATGGGATTGATGATCCTTTGGAATTTAATCAAAGATACCTCTTGTTAATTCTTTGCCCTATCTCTCAGTACTATAAATAAACCATTCATTAAAAAGTTGTGATGAGAAAGCAGTTAGTCATTGCAAGGCAATTGCAGTTAAATGGACATATTGAAGTTATTATCATGAAACACATGAAGAAAAAGGTGAACAACATCTTGATTTCTAATAAGGACAGCTTCATAAAATTAAAGCAACAGATCAAGGTAGGTAATATACTTTACATGCTTGTCTATTTCTCACAAAGAATCTCCTTTTTCCTAAGAGATGGAAGGAATATGCATATAGATTTTATCACAAATCATTTACACGTTGGCTTTTTGGTATCAAAGAGTATTAGAAAGAAGTACATTGGATACTTTAATGGATTAAAAAGAAGGTGAACACATGAGTTCTACAGGTAAGTCCTTTAAAATTTGACTTACCTTTGCATTGGGGAATATCCCCAATTTTAGTGGAAAAAGAGCTTCTAACATGTAGAAGAAAAGGCAGACAAATATTATTTGCATCCATTCGGGGGTGGGGGGGAACCATGAAAAGCAACAGGACCCTCTGGGGAAACTGCAACGTTCCTTCTGAGTAGTTTCAAGAAGCATGTTGACCTTCATTTTCAACACTTGAGTTGAATGGACCATCTCTATAAATGCCTTCACATTCAGAAAACCTATGCTTCCCTTCCCAGGGCTCATTTCACCTTATGCCTCTTACAGTGGTGTCTTCAGAATAGATTTTACTCCCAGAAAATAGTAATGTGAGAGAGTTAAGGGTTTCCTGGTAGGTGTCTCTTCTTTGTTATATATGTGTCTACTGGGAGTTGCTATTATCAATGTTTCTTGATACAGATTTCTCATGTATAAAATCTTACCTTCACAAGAATATAATTTGATATCCTGTTCCAGCTTTCATAGGGAGGAAATAAGTAATTAGGTTTAAATAAATCCAGGTAATTTAAAATTTAATAAAAAAACTGATGCTTTCCAAAAAGCATATTGATCTCTGTTCCTGTTATCTTACTGTATATATTACAGCTACATTTATAAATGGACATTACTAATAGGCATCCAAATGCACATTACCTTTTATCTCTGCCAGAGGGTCAAAACAATGGCAGTAAGTCAGCAGGTCCCCCTGAATACTTAACTCTCAAAATTCATGCTACTGGTACAATATGAAGATTCCTATAGATTAAATCTATAAAAATGTTAAAGGAGAGACATTAGATCTTTGGGTCATGTATTTAAGGTTGAGGTTCTGGTTCCGACCTTGGTTTCTTGCTAGGAAATTTGCAAGGTACGTATCTGGAGCCAGGTTTCTCTCCACTTCACAGTTTCCTTAAGAACCCTTGCATTTACGGGGTTCAGAAAAGGAAACTTTTAGTAATTGCAGGTTGGAGAAGCTCTTTGGTATTTTTGGGTCAAAGGACATTGCAGAAAAATTTTTCATTTAGACTTCTTCTTTGAATATATAAGTTTTGAGTCAGGGGCAGAGTGGATAGAGTCAGTTAGCTGACCAGATGTTCTGGGCTTGAGATTTGCCACCTATTAATTAATAAAAAGTTGAATTACAGATTTCTGAATTTCAAGCAAGGTATTTGGATTTCTATAATTATATTCCATTGGTAATATTTTTGGTCTTAATATATATTGTTTTTAAGGTACAGAAACAGATATAGTCACAAAATACTGATTTTTTTTTTCAGCATGTGGTGAATTATTCACATGTAAAATTTCTAGGGACGGTAATCTAAGAATTATGATAATTTACTGGAATTAGTATTTTAACTAAATGCTAACAACATTGTCTAACATGTCTGGATGAGGGAAAATTTAATTGAAATATTAAAGAACAAAATAGTCAATGATTACAATTATAACAGACTAGGTACTGAAAGAATATCTTTGTTTCCTTAATTACTTTATTTAAACAATGTGTATTACGGAAGACTTTCAAGAAACAAAGAGAAATTGGAAGTTTACCTGTTACATTTATACCATCTGACCTTTGACACCAGACTGTTCGGGAAGAACCCTTCCAAGCACTGGCCATCCATTTATACTCATAACACTGTCCATCTGCAGGGACACAATAAACATGAACAGAAGCATTCTGCTGGCTAGAAGGACAACCATAGGGAAAGAATATTACGAAAATATTTATAAACAATTGAAAAGTGGTAAATCTGTCTCAAAAACGATTCGAATTTATTGTCCTGAAATTGCCACATAAATGTTATAAAATTCCTGACCTATTCCTAAATCCCATTTCTTTGCCATGATTATTATTCTTTTAATGATAATACAGTACAGTTGATCCTTGAACAACATGGGAATTAGGGGCATGTACACCTATGCAGTCTAAAATCTGTGTATAACTTTTGACTCCTCCAAAACTTAACTATTAACAGCCTACTCTTGACCAGAAGCCTTACTGATAACACAAAATACAAGTTAATTGTTTTTATATGTGTTTGTTATACTATATGCTTATAATGAAGTTAGCTAGAAAAAAAGTTATTAAGAAAAGCATAAGGAAGAGAAAATATATTGTAATTTATTTATATTTAAAAAAACCCTCTTATGTAAGTGGACCTGGACAATTCAAACCTGTGTTGTTCAAAGGTCAACTGTATGTATTAAAAATTTGAAAAAGTATCATATTTTATGTATCGTTCTAAATATAGGTATTATACAGACAAAATATTTGTGTGTTTTTTAAAAATGTAGCTATAGCATGTTTCTTTCAACTGCTATATAGAATTCCGTTGTACTAAACACCACAATTTTTTTTAGCTATTTCCTCGCTGGGTGGTCTTTTTGGTTGTTTTCAATTTTTGCTTTTAGAGCAATGCTTCAGTGGTTAACCTCGTGCAGTCTCTTCATGCTTCTTTAAGGTACATATCTAGAAGACAAATTGCCAGGTATCACCATAAGGATGGGTGAAACTTTACTAAATATTATTTGTTTCTTCCTCCAAAAAGTGACAATCTACATAGCCACCAGCAGTGAAGAAGGGTTCTCATTGCTTAAGCTTTCATGAACATTTATAATTGCCAGATTTAAATTTTTTGGTTAGTCTGGGGGCTGTGGAAGCTATATCGTCATTTTAAATTGTAGTTCTCTATTTATTAATGCTATTAAAGAGCAAAAAATGTGGGTATTTAGATTTCCTCTTATGAAAGTTGCTTCTTTATATCTTGTGGCCATTTTTTTATATACTACTGAAGTCTATGCCTTTTCTTATTGAATTGTGGAAATTATTTATTCTAGAATAGCAGTTTTCAAAGTATAGTCCAGAGAACCTGGAGGACTTTGATATCCTTTCAGATTGTGTGTATGTGTGTGTATTTTCCTTTTTCAACTACACATATGTGTGAGTAGAGCTGGATTTTCTTCATATACATAAACTAAACTAAGATTGCAACAGGTTGCAAACAGAAGCAGAGAAGAGAATCCATTTGTCTGCCTTTAAGCCAGATATAGATATGCAAAAATGTAAAACAAGACCATGCTTGTCAAAGTCATTGTTTTTGTTTTGCAAAGTAGTTATTTTTCAGGAAGTATTGTTATTTGTGGTTACATAAAATTGGTTTATGGTTATCTTAAATCTTTTCATTTTTAATAGAATTTTTAGATTTGGGATCCTCAAAACAATTGTAAGAATATAAAATTGGATGAATTTTATATTCTTGGACTAAAACATTTTAAAATTGTTTTTCTAGATACTAATCCTTAGTAATTAATTGACTTCCCAAACATCTTTTCTAAGCCCTTGGCTTCTCTGCTAACCTTATTTACGATCTATTACTATGTACATGATTTCACTTAAAATAATTTTTCATCTTTCCCATCTTTGTGCTTCTCATGTCATGTTTAGGAAATTATTCTCTACCTTGAATTCATGATGGTCTCCTATATTTTCTTTAAATGTTTTACAGTTATGCTTTTCATCTTTGGGTCTATAATTTACCTAGAATACAGTTTTGTGTACAGTTTTGTGTGAGCTTAAAGATAATTTTAAAAACATTATATGGACGACAAATTATTGCAACATTATTTACCCACCCATTACCCTACTGACTTTCACTTCTGTTATGTACCTATGCATGAGAATTTATTCCTGAGATAGTTTCATTAGACTAATTGCTTTATTGTTGACTGATCACTCTTTAAAAATTATTAATGCTATAGAATAAATCTCGAATAAAGCCATGTAAGTCCCTTGAACTTGTCTCCCAGTTTTTCTTCTTAAAATTCTGGGCTTTAATAATTCTGGGGTACTCATGGTCTTCAACCTCTCCATATGAATTTTAGCATCAATTTCCCAGATTACTTAAAAATCTGTTCAAATTACATGGAATTTATAGATAAATTGGTATAAAATTGAGATGTAATGACATTGAGGCTTATCCACGAACATGTCTATTTTACTAATGTTTTTGTTATGTGCTTAAATAAGATTTCATCATTACTTTTATATATATCTTCATCATTTCTGTTAAATATATTTCTTCTTAGTTTTGATTCATTTTTCTCTAATTTTGTCATTGAGTCTTATTGGTAAGAGATTTCATTTTCATTTTTTTTTATTCAAGTAAAGTATAGTTAGTATTTCAGATATATAACACAGTGATTCAACAGTTACATACATTACAAAAACGCTCACCATGATAAAGGTAGCTGCCATCTGTCACCATACAAAGTTATGACAATCTTATTGATTCCCCATGATGTACTCTTGATCCTTGTGACTTATTTATGCTGTAAATGGAAATTTGTATGTCTTGATCCCCTTCATCTATTTCACCTAATCCCTTCTCTGGCAACCATGAGCTTGTTCCCTGTATTTATGAGTCTGCGTTTTTGTTTTGTTCATTCATTTCGTTTAGCTTCCACACATTTGTCTTTAACTTATTTCACTTATCATAATAGCCTCTAGGTTCATCCATGTTGTCTCAAATGGCCAGATCACATTCTTTGGTATGGCTGAGTAATAGAATATTGTATATATGTATACATATATACATATACCATATCTTTATCCATTCATTTATTTTATTTTATTTTTTTATCCATTCATTTATTGATGGGCTTTTAGCTTGCTTTTATATTGTACAATTACAATTGCTTGGCAATTGTAAATAATGCTGTAATAAATATGGGGTGCATATATCTTTTTGACTTAGTGTTTTTTCTTTGGGTAAATACCCGGAAGTGGAATTACTGAGTCATATGGTAATTTTAATTTTTTGAGGAACCTCCATACTATTCACCACAGTGGCTGTACCAATTTACATTCCTGCCAAGAATGCATGAGGGTTTGCATTCTCCACTCCTGGCCAATACCACTTGTCTTTTTGAAATTAACCATCTTGAGTGGTTGTGAGGAGATTCTCATTGTGGTTCTGACTCGCATTTCTCTGGTGATTAGTGATGTTGAGCATATTTTCATGTTTTTGGCCATCTATCTGTTATCTTCTTTGGAAAAATGTCTATACAGGTCCTCAGCCCATTTTTTTCATTATATTTTTGTGTGTATGTATTGAGTTGTATAAGTTCTTTATATATTCTGGATATTAACCCATTATTAGATATATCATTTGCAAATATCTTCTCTCATTCAATTGGTTGCCTTGTTGTTTTGTGGATGGTTTCCTTCTCTGTGTAAAAGCTTTTTTTTATTTTGGTCTAGTCCCAATAGTTTAATTTCTGCTTTTGTTTCTCTTGTCTGAGGAGACATATCTAGAATAATGTTGCTAAGTCCAATGTCAAAGAAATTACTGCCTATGTTTTCTTCTAGGAGATTTATGGTTTCAGGTGGTATATTTAGGTCTATAATCCATTTTGAGCTTATTTTTGTGTGTGGTATAAGCAACTGGTCCAGTTTTATTCTTTCCTATGTATCTGTCCACTTTTCCCAGTACCACTTATTGAAGAGATTGTCTTTTCCCAATTGTATCTTCTTGCCTCTCTTGTAGTGGATTAATTGACCATACATGTGGGTTGTTTCTGGGCTCTCTATTCTGTTCTATTGATTTAAGTGTCTACTTCTGTGCCAATTCCTACTGTTTTGATTACTATAGCTTTGTAGTATAGTTTGAAATCTGAGATTGTGCTACTTCCAGCATTGTTACTCTTTCTCAAGATTGCTTTAGCTGTTCAGTCTTTTGTGATTCCAAATAAATTTTAGGATTTTTCTAGTTCTGTGAAAAATACCATTGGTACTTTGGTAGGGGTTATATTTAATCAATAGATTGCTTTGGGTAATATGAACATTTTAACAATATTCTTCCAATCCATTAGCATGATATATCTTTCCATTTATTTATGTAGTTTTCAATTTCTCTCATCAATACCTTATTGTTTTCAGTGTACAGTATTTCATTTCCTTGGTTAAGCTTTTTTTTTCTAGATGTTTTATTCTTTTTGGTACAATTGTAAATGGAGTTTTTTTCTTTCTACCATTTTGTTATTATTATATAGAAATGAAACAGGTTTCTATATATCAATTTTGTATCCTGCAACATAACTGAATTAATTTATTCTAATAGTTTTTAGGGGAGAGTTTTTTATATCATATCATTGGCAAGCAGTGATAGTTTTACTTCTTCCTTATCAGTTTGGATGCTTTTCAATTCCTTTTATTGTCTCATTGCTATGGGTAGGATTTTTCAGTAGTATATTTGCTAAAAGTGGTGAGAGAGGATGACATCCTGTTCTTAATGGTGAACAATTACAAGCTTATCCACTGAGTATAATGTTAACTGTGGGTTTGTCAAAGATGGCCTTTGCTTTGGTGAGACCCCCTTGTTGAGTTTTTATCATGAATGTATGTTATATTTTTGTCCAATTCCTTTTCTGTATCTATTGAGATAATCATGACTTTTGGCTATTTTGTTTCTGTTAGAATATTCAATGTGAAAATCATCTATAATGTGAGTGATTATTTCTTTGTTTTCAACTATTAAGCTTGTGGTTATGCTTTCTAGGTTGAAAAGAAGTAGCAATAGTGAATATCCTTGCTTTGTTATTGATTCCAAGGGAATGTCTCTTATGTTTTCCCTAATATTATGATGTATGCTGTTAGTTTTGGCAGATATCATTTACTAGTTCAAGTTGTGTGGGGAGGTTTTTATTGTGAATTAATGTTGCATTGTATAAACATATTTTCAACACACATTTAAAGATCATATGCCTTTTTTTCTGTTACTGTGATGACTTACCTTAAGTTTTTCTAATATTTTGGCATCTTTGTACTTATAAAATAAATTATAATTAGTCATATTAATGATTTGGTTAGATAATTTTTATGACTTTGACAATCTGTTTTCATTGGTGACTTTATTGACTGATTTTTACTGTCAGTTATATTGTCTTGTAGCTGGGAGAATTTTCCTCATCTTTTTCCCATTCAACTTTATTTTTTAAGATTACACATAAAAGGGAGTTGTTTCTTTAAATTTTGGTAAAACTCAAAGCCATTTACGTTTTAGTTTGTTTCATGTGTTAGTAAATATTTGATAAATTTGAGTTTTCAATAGTTACAGAATCCATGGTGTAGATTCTCTATTTCTTGATATAAATTATAGTAACATTCTAGATTATCTTGAAGTTTTTATATTTATTAGCAAAATTCGTTCATAAAATATATTGTCAAACTCTACTCTATTAGTTGTAGTAGGGATTTTGCTCTTTTTTTTCTCAATTTTTGCCATGAGGTAGTCCATTTAGTTTTGGTCAACTATTGGCTTTTGATTATCTTGTTTTCTATTTCATTGAATTTGTATTTATCTATATTGGTTAAATTCTACTTTTTCTTTTTAAAAAAATCTCTTGAGTTTAATGCTTAGCTCATTTTAAACTTTTCTCCCTCCTATTTACATATTTAAGGCTTTAAGTTCTCTACTAAGCACTTCTGTGCTGCCTCTCACATTCCATTTGATTGGTAATGCTCTAGAAGTGTGGTTTTTAGTTTTTCCTGATATATGTGCATGGGGAGATTTCTTTTGCAATTGTTATTGATTTCTAATTTTGTCATTTTGGGTTGAACAAATCTTTCCTTGGAATTTATTCCATTTTTTTAAAAAGATTTTATTTATTTATTCATGAGAGACACACAGAAAGAGAAGGCAGAGACACAGGCAGAGGGAGAAGCAGGCTCCATGAAGGGATCCCAATGCGGGACTTGATCCTGAGACTCCAGAATCATGTCCTGGGCCGAAGGCGGCGCTAAACCGCTGAGCCCCCAGGCTGCCCTTATTTCATTTTCATTACCTACACAGTCCTAACACATATGGAATGATTTATCTGACTGGTAAGCTTGGGAAGATTTGACTGACAAGGTGGGTAATTCCACCTAATTCTTAAGTCATCTAGCCCATTTGGCTTTTATTCTAAGCATTCTTCCCTCACATTCTAAGCTTTTTCCTCCAACTTCTCAGTAATGACTAATATTTTGGCTCCTATTGCTATTAAATGTCCTACTCCCTAATTGTTTCAAGACATTAACAGGAAGGCCCGATAAATTCTTTTGTTTTCATTTAGACTGCCTCTGGGTTCACAAGCTAAGACATTTTAATGCTCTGTGGTTCTTAGAAATTTCATGTATTGTTTATACTGGGTGCATGGCTTTTTTTGTGTGTATACATACACACATAGACTGTGAACATGTATGTTCATATGTTCTATGTCAAATTCTTGCCAATACTTTTATCAATTTCCAAGAATATAGTAGAGCCTTTCACTTGGCTGTGGATTTTTCCTTGTTTCCTTTGATTTAAATAAAGCATATTGTTAAATTTATATATGCTCAGGATTGTCCTGGGTGTACAAATAATGTGCTCCTAATTATCTCAGTCTTCTGTAGCTCATAAAACTGTGAAACATTTTTTACATTTTATATCTAATTTATGAAGGGTGAATTTTTCCTCCTATAAATTTTTACACTTCAGAATCAAACTTAATTCTCAGTCCTAAGATCTTATCAAATTACTTATTGAACAGAAAATTTTATATCTTAGGCTTTTGTCTATCAACATAAAACTAAATTGAAAAGGTTTTGTGAATTGTGTAGCACTCACCATTACATGATTTTGTTTCTAACATTTGCTCTGGGCACAGATGCTGATTTTCTAGCTCTTGTATAATCACAGCTCTGGAACGGACCTGTATTCCACCAAAGCCTAGATCTTCACCATTCACACAGGTTAGCTGACACAGGCTCCAGGAAGACCAGTCCTTCAGATAACAGTCACCTGTAAAACACAGTTTTGTAGTTTATACCCATAAACAGTGGCCAGCCATATATTAATTTTATTTCTTAATCTCACTGGGAAATGTTTTTTGGTATGCTAGTCACACATGATATTTACAAGATTTAGATAAGTATTTAAATTTGCAAGTTCATATGTAGTTTATAAGCGTGCATTAATGTTATTTTTGGAATGGATGTTACTGGGTATAGACTATGGCTTGAAGGAGCTTGTTCCTTATCATTCACCTCCTCTTAAGAGACAACAAATTGATTAAAACCTACCACCATTCTTGTCATTATTGTAAAAGGATTTATTAAGTACTTGGTAGTATCAATGAAAATCTAAATATACATAAAGATTTGTCTGGTAGGTATTTATAATTTCAAAAGAACTTGAACTACAAGGCTGGGAAAACTGGCATTTATACTTTTTTTTTCCCTCTTTCTTGCCAGAGGTGTGAAGATGAGATAGCCAACTGAGCAATGGAAGTAGTGGCAATAATACTTGTAATTTTATCTGATCTACATCTTCAATCAACATCTTCTTTTTTCAATTATTTATTAAAAAATAATATACATGAAAAATTATCACATATTATAAATGTTGGGATTTTCACAATCTGATTATATAACCATGGAACCAATACCCAAATCAAGCAACAGGGCATTTTCAAGAGTTTTAGAAATGCTTCTTGTGTTATATATGGAATTATACAAGTTTTAAAAAATATTTCACTCATTTGTTTGCAAGATCCACGTTTTAATGTAGTTCCACTTTGATCATTCTTCCTGCTGTATTCTATTTCACTATATGAAGGTATCACAATTTAGATATTCATTCTATAGGTGGGCATGTGGAGAGTTGTAAATGTTTTCTATTATGAATACTGCTGTTGTGAACATTTTAGTATGAGTCATTTAAATGTATATGTGCATTTCTACTAGGTGTATACCTAGGGGTGGAATTGCTGGTGTATCATGTGTTCAGCATCGTCAACCATTTTGAGAACAAGGAAGAGTTAATGAAATATATCTTTCCTATATACCCTTCCATTCTTCAGGACTGATTGGTGATACTGTTCAGAGGATACAGTAAATTATGATAGATACAAATCCATAGGGATTCTTATCATTTTAATTATTCTAGCCATACCACATACATAATTCATATTGCCTTATATTATGCTGGCTGTCTAATATTAGCACAAAGTTGCCTGGAGATCTGATTAATGAAAACATGTCTTGTGCTATAATTAAGAAATCTTGGTCAGACATGAATTACTGACTAACAGATATATGTATAATAATAAAATGAAGTGATTTCTGTAGACCTGTTTTATAGTATGTCGTTAATATTCAATGTCATCCTGAAGTGCAGAAAATTCTAGTAAATTTTAGAAGTGTTAAAAAGCTAGGAAGCATGTTTAAATACTTTTGGGTTACTCAGTTTTTAATTATGCAGGAGAAACTTAAAATTTTAAACAATCCTCTCAAGCTAAAGGTAATATAACTGTGCTTCAGTAATTGCAAGCTACATGGAGACAAAACACACCTTTTTTACTAGTAGGCTTTATCTCTGTGCTTATATCACTTGACATAGTGCATTTCACAACAGAACTCAATAAATAAATAGTTGTCTGTGAATTATATAATCCTTACTCCCAAAGAACCCAGTATCAGGCCTCAAAAATTTAATAACAGCAAATAAGAGTGAGGCATTAGCTTGTACTAAACATATTCTTATATGTTGACCATACAAACCATTGTAATAACAGACTATACTATGCCTGCAAAAAATAGGACAAGTGTATGAAATACGTGTTCCTATGTTAGTATTTTACTCTTTAAAGCCTAGTAGCTCCTATATTGCTAGCTTCCCAAACCCATTACTGGAGACAACTAGAGCAAGAGAGGAAGGGAGATGCATAGATGGTAATTCATGCAAGAAGAGCAGCTTCCTCCTGGATTTGTAATTATTTAATTAGAGTGGTGTGTTTGCCCAGTTTGATGGTCTTATGGGATCTTGCTTTCCTTTGGGTCATTTGGGACAGATTTCAATCTTGTATTTACTTATGTTACTTTAAGATTAAACTGTCTCTTCTGTTAGAAGTAAACTCAATTTGGATAGGGGATATTTGTCTCTCACTGTATCTCCAAAATTGAGCTCTGTGCCCAGCCCCCAATAACACTTGATAATAGTAGTCAAATGAATGGGTACTCGCACTGCAGGAAGTATAATGAAAAGAAGTAGGATAAATTCTACAGGAAAGTCGACCCTAATGCCTGGTAAGAATGCCAGTGCTGCTCTGTGTTGTGGATATCACAATAGTCCTATTAATGGCTTTGGAAGAGATAGGCCTTCCAACTTTTAGCTTTGATCCCTTTTCACCAACTATGCAGCCATTTAGCACATTGAAGCTCAAAGGTTCAGTCCTTGGCTCTTCCCAGAACCTTTATCTGCTGCCACAGCCTCAACCTCCTTTTGTTGTGAAGCAAAATGATTTTATTCAATTGAATTGGGTGTAAGATCTGGATTGAAATCCGGCCAGTTTGGGGGATAGGAAGTGGAAGGGGGGGGAAACTGCTGGATCAGGAATAGGTTATTATTAGTGGGTATGGCAATATCTAAGAAGCAACACTTAGCCTAGGTCTAGAAAGTAAGATTTTTAGAAAGATAGTTCTTTATCTGAAGTAGATGAAACTATCTGTATATACAAGACTGTTATTACAACTGAATATGCAGTGAGGAATGCTCTTAAAGTCTAGCACTTAGTTCAAAGTATCAGGTTGTTTTATCTACTGCTCTACTTAATTTTATTCAGTTCATCTTGATAAACTATAGAAACTGCCAATATTATCACCTCAAATAATTTACTAACTAAGCAATGAGCAAATTGATGAAAATGAATGAGCAACCCATATGTTCAGCTTTTTATAGTGTTTAGAGAATCCCATCAAAATAAACTTTTGAAAATATGTTCTCCATCTTTAAAATTTTATAAAACTATCCAAATAAAAAAGGTATGATTTATTTTTGCCTCCAAACAATATTTGTCTGCCAAATCATTATTTTGGTGAGGATCTTGTTTGAAATAACACATTCTTTAAAGAGATTGATATTTTTCTTATAGGCAAATTGGGAGATTAAAAACTTTCCCCTAAGGGTGAACTATAGGCAATTTACTTTTAGTCTTACTCTTTCCTGTTCTAATAATAAGCTGTTGCCCCTATCTTTCTCAAACCCTTAGGCTCATGCTTGACATTGAACTTATTTTTACCTTCTATCTGTCCTAAAGTTCTCTGCATCGAGCCCAAATTCCTTTTTTTTTTAAAGATTTTATTTATTTATTTATTCATGAGAGAAAGAGAGAGAGAAGGCAGAGACACAGGCAGAGGGGGAAGAAGGCTCCATACAGGGACCCCAATGTAGGACTCGATCCCAGGACTCCAAGATCACGCCCCAGGCCAAAGGCAGGCACTAAACCGCTGAGTCACCCAGGGAGCCCCAAACCCAAATTCCTAAATATTAGCTTATCACTGTTTACCAGTTATTTCTAAACTATTTTATATACAGTATTTGCTTTCCACATTTTACTTCATGAACCCCTTGTGTCCAACTTTGAGTTGGAATAATTTCTTTCAATATTTTCTTCCCTAATATTTTTTCTCACTCTTGAATGATGTTGCTGGGGATAGCATTTTCAGTTCACGGCTATTTTCCACCACACTTTGCATATATTCCATTGTATTCCATTGTCTTTGGGCTTTCATTGTAACCAAGAAGAATTCTATCATAATTCTACTTGTCTTCTAGTTGCACGTAATCTGCTTTTTTCTCATAATTCTTTACTACTTATTTCTCTACAGTTTATGTTTTAATACAATATATCTAGGTGTGGATTTGTTGTTGATTCTATTCAGGACCCAGAGTGAGCCTTCATTACAAGGACTTAAATATTTCTTTAGTCCTTATGTGCTTAGACCCTGCTTCTCTCTCTCTCGGAAATTCTAAATAGGTGCAAATTCTCTTTCATACTTTCCCACTCAAGCACAAGCCTATGGCCTTAACTGCCAACACCTGCAGGTGTTAAAACTCCAGGTAGGTGGGGATAAGCAGAGGCCACATGGGAGACCTAGATTTCACCCTTAGTTGGCAGCAACAAGGCAGTAGCCCCCTTTCATCGACACTATAGTGTCCAGTTATTGGCACAGACACTATTGAATGAGAAGACTTGCTGACATGCCTTTAACTTAGATTACAGATGCAACCCCTTCTCAACCCTCGTGCTGGTAAGAAATGACCAGACTATGAATTGTGTTTTGCTATTGTCACCTGGGCAAGGCTTGGTGCAGGTTTCCTCGAGAACCATTTTTTTATTACCATCTATTATGGGTTCAATGTCAGTACAGAATTCTTCATCCACCACTTTGTTGAAATCATCAGTTGACCCGTCACTCACTACACAAGAAATGTTCCTTGTTCTCGTCCCTTCGCCACACTGGGCATCCTGGAATGCAGGAAGAAATAACTAATTAGGAAAAGAAAAATAATTGATTAGTGAGCTCATCACTTACAGTTATCTCTGCACCACTGATTTTGATTTATGAGCAGTTAAAGAAGCATTTGTAACCCTATGGAAGAAGTCCTAGAGGACAGTGGCTATAAAGTATACAGTGAACAATTTATTTGTTTTCTAGCCAAAGACAGGCAAATAAATTTTCATTAAAATGAATCAGTCTCCAAATGATTTTGAAAACACAGGACAGGGACTGCTTGTTATCAAAACTAATTAAACAGTTACAAAATAGCAAGGCACCTAAAATCTTGAGGAGGAAACATGCTGTCAGCTCTGAAACATATTTCTGCAAACAAGTCCCTGCAGATAGTGAACACACATTTCTACACAACTTCTTGAGATTTGATTACCTGCACTTGGCATAGAGACCACTGGCCATATTGCCACTGATAACAGGGCTTCACTGGGCAAGGCTTGGACTGTTCCATCAGGGCAGGGCATGGCCGTCCATCACCTTGAAAGGGCTGGGTCACTGTGCGTCTTCGGATCATTTTCCCTTTAAGAGATACAAAGTGATGCAACTGTAGTGATTTATTTGTGCAAGCATCTATCTTGAGGGAAGGCATCACAGACCTTTTTGCTGAGGGGATCTGAGGAATGGGTAAGGCTCAGATGTTTTGAAAAGAAAGAACACTGATTCAACCTTTCTGAAGATTATGTGGTAAGACTTAAAGCAAGAGAGATTTTATTTTCTGTTCCTTGACTATCAGTCTAATATTAACTCAGGTACAAACAAACCTGTGAGGCCACATGTTTGAGAACATTCTGACCAAGGAGACCAGTCGGAAAGCTGGCAGTTGACGGGACATTCTACCATGCAGGATGTGTTCATCTGCCAGGTCTTCTCCAGGCCAAGCTGAAAGGAGAGAGGTAGATTTGTTCATTACTGACCTGGAAGCACGACACAGGGTGGCATTAGGAAGGGGAAAGGAAGGCAAAAAGCAAGATGCAGAGTAGAATAAAAAGGACAAATAGGAAGTGGTTCAACCCAGGAGAGAGGGAACAAATGGCACAGGATGAATGGAAGAGCCCATTTACTCAATGTAGTTGAACTTTTTCAATAAGGAATAAAAAAAAAGTAATTTTAGTCTCCAAATTGGTTGAATTTCCCTAAGCAAGGAGCAAATAGACGTAAGCATGATTACGTTCTAGAAGTTAAGAGCCAAAAATATCACCAATATATAGTTTTAGGATTGTATCTTTGGGATATTATTTATTTTTGTTTTTTTAAGATTTTATTTGAAAGTGAGAGAGAGTGTGCATGAGTGGGGCGGAGGGCAGAGGGAGAGGGAGAAACAGACTCCCCACTGAGCAGGGAGCCCAGCTGAACTCCATCCCAGGACCCTGAGATCATGACCTGAGCAGAAGGCAGATGCTTAACCGGCTGAGCCACCCAGGCACCCCTATTATTTATTTTTACATGTGCATGATGTTAAACTGAAAAGCAAAAGGTTTGAAGGACAAATCACCACTCAAAAACTAATATTATAATGTACTGAAATAATATAAAATATTAGTTGTCAGGTATGTTATCTTTTTCAAAAGGAAGTATGGGTCACTAGAATTTTTTGATTACAAATATTTTATATACATTTATTTTATACAAAGATTTTCTTTTCTTAAACTGATCTCAGCAGCTGTTTATAATTCACTGGTTTTGGTTAGCCTCTCATCAGATAGTAATACTGTGACATTTAATTGGCATTGAGTTGTTTACTTAATCCTTCTACCTTTAAAATATGAGATTTCAAATTTATCACAAACAGTTAAAAAGTCCAAGGTACAGAGTAACAGGAAAATAGAAATATTTAAGAGCATTGTTAGAAAAGTACAATTTGGGGGGGCAGGAATAATCCTTGGGAATTTTCAAGATCTTTTTAAAAATTTCCATATGAAAAAGAAGTTTATATTGTCTAATGGACATAGCAAAAGATGGCAAAAGAAAATTTTTCTGAAATCTTATGTTGTGATTCAAGTATAACTCTTGGTTCTAAGTTATCCACTGAGAGAGGATCAGGTCAATGAGTATATGCTACATACCTCTGCAGGTATTCCCATTATATTCTCCGCCAGAAATAAATGACAAAGTTGAGTATTTGATATAAAAATATTTACCGTATCACTTAATTGAAGTCTTATAAAGTCACTTAAAGTCATGGGAGGTTGCAGAAGGGAGTCTTAAGGTGGTTATAGGCTAAAAATGATGTGTAAAATTTAAGGTAGACAATAGTTTGGTGAAGAGAGGGTTTGAGTCACAGAATTAAGCTACTACTGATTTATTTCACTACAGAATTGAGGGATGTCTTTGTCTAGATCTTCTGGGAATTTAGTAGTGAGACATTTTAACCCTCTACTATTTTTTTCTTACATTTTTGTGTCCTTTTTCCCTCTGTCTCATGCTCTCTCATCTAAACATATGTGTCTAAGTAAATGAAAAAGAAATCTCTTCGGGGATCAAAGAACAGGAAAGGAGAAACCAATTACTAGGTATTGGGTGAATAAAGAAAAACATCAAAGAAAAAAATGCTATATAAATGCTAGATGGGTTTAACCCTAATTGTCCTCTTTGTTGGGTAGGAATGGCATTTTCCTTTTTGGCTGTTAGGGACGCAGCAAGAGTTAGCTACTGCTGTTGCGCTGAATGCAGGGTTTGCACATGTATTAGTAGGTAGGCAATCGATCCATTATTAAAAAAGATAGCCAGCTTTTCTCAGGGCTATGATTTAATACTACTGCATCCATGGGGATGGATAAAGTGGGATATGAGTTGTTTATTCCAATTCCTGCAGAGAAAGCACTATTCTCCTTAAAGACCGTGTTTACTAGAGTATTATGATTTGAAACCTTAATTGTCACCACAGTATTCAAACATTATGATATTAATGCATAAGAGTAAATTTATCTAGGCTTATGGATAATTGAAATATCTTAGGGTTTTATTCACATTTCATTTAAGAAATAAAGGACTCTATTTATACCTCTATCCTATAGTCATGTTTTTAAATTGGTTTTGTATGATTTGGGTTTAGCTTTCACAAAGCTCTCAGCTGTTCCTTGTATATTTCATTCTGATCCAAGAAGACATTTATATGTACATTTGCAAACAAGGCAATATATTAGTCAACTAGGAGTAGATCAAAGCTCTCCAGCCAATCTAGGACTATAATAATGTTCATTAATGCTAATGTTATTTTTATAATGGTTACATTACTTTGATGTTATTAGTTTCCAGACAAAATTAATTCAGGTATAAAATTTATAATTAAAGTAAGAATCCACTAAATTATAAGATGGTAGTGAGTGGAATTTATTAAGTAAACAACTTGTTTTCAGCACACTCGGGTGCTCCATTCCCATGGACAGATATAATGAAGTTGTTAGAGCCACATGATAACGATATGAAAAGGACTAAGATATTTCCATCTCGAGTTTTCTCAGGGATTGGAGCAATTTACCATCAGCTTATATAAGCTCCAGCATGTTTAGATAGAAGTTATGGTCATCATGTCTACTGGACCCTTATGAGGCCATAAGCTCCTCCCTATGTGTTCAATATCTAATGAGGCTCCTTTTTATCTTAGTTCATGTTTAACCCAGTGGGGCTGAGATGCAGGAGAAGTTAAAACCTGGCAGGAATGTGAATACCCTTTTAGTACTGAAGTCAGACAAAATAATTGCAATGTGAAGTGTAGATTCATGAACACTAAGAGAAGCCAACAACTATGTTTCCTCACATTTCATAAGGTCATACCTAGAAATGATCACATGACTTTTATAAGTTGGAGAATTAATAGTCACAATTTTCTCTCAAAGAGAATGATTCTTGCCTCAAAGATACAATGGCAGACTTCATTCCTTTGTTTGAATTTCAAGCTGTCTCTTATCCAGACCTGAATACTTAGACTCTCACAGCTGGATATTAGATCCTAATATCAAAATCTGCTACCAAACCACATGCGATCAATGTTTAGCAACAGAGAGAATAAATGATGGCTCTTGGCAGGTGTCCCAGGCAACACAAAATTCACATGGAATTACAAAAGATGATGAGTAGTCTGATTAAGATTTATTGCCTTTATTCACCTTGATTACTTATTGTTCCCCAAGCATTTCTTTCAAAATAGGCTAATTAGCATACCTTTAGGCTCTGAACAGAACAAAATACAGGAAATTATGTGTAGAAATCAGTAGTTGGACAGTGTTTCTTTTCAAGAGGGTGCTTAGCAGCCTCTGAGTAGTACAGAAAAACATCTGCTGGCAATGAGCTGCATTGAGCACAGGTCACTTGGCTCAGCATGAATTGAAATTATTAGGGAAGAATTTACTTGCAGAGATATAACACAGTATCCCCTCACCTCTTCACAATATTTCAGGTCAACCGACTTGCCATCGCTTCGAACACAATCCAACATCCTTGTTTTAATGCCGTTTCCACAAACTGCCTTCTCACTCAGCTGACACGTACTCCAGTCTGAAAGGAAGGGAGCCCATCAGAACAGAAGGCTACGTATGAAACAGATTTCAAATGAAACTCTGATGACCTGAATCCCATATTTAATTCACAACTGCTTTCTAAGCCCCACAATCAATCATCCCACATGCAGAGCATATGGGTCCTGGCTTTGAACATATCAAGAGTCAAATGGAATTGCTGGGGTTGCACATAACTACAGGGATTATTCTTGAAGGCAGATGTCTACTTGATAATCTTGACAGCTAGCTGTTTGGTGATACTGCGGAACTGACTTTGGCCTGCAGATCAAATGTCACTTAAAAACTTTCTTTCCTAATAAAAGTAGAAATTTAAATTTTAACATTTTTAATTTAGCAAAACAATCATAATTTTAACGGGTGGCACTTTAACCATGTAGTTATATTCAAATAAAACACTATTTCACTTACTGTCCATACTTAGAATGTTTTAAAATATACACTTATTTCAAAATCACTTTGGCCATATCTATTTAATTCTTTTATTTCATGTCTTTTGCAAAATAATTCATTCATCTTTCTTTCCAGAGTAGCTTAGCTTAGCATGTCCCAGAGAACTGTGACTTCTTTGTATCATCAAAAGAAATTGAAGAGAAAAACCTAAGGAAACAAAAAGCCAATCTGACTGCTGTGTGTTATTGTACAAGGCCTGGAGTTCACTTCAGTGTGAGAATTACTTGGGAAAAACTTCACAAGCAGCTTCAATGTTTCCCACATCATATAAACTAACACACCCTCTTCTTTCCTAGAGAATGTGCCTTGATGGTATGGGGATGAGGGTTATGGAAAAAATGGTTTATAATGTCTTTTTTTCTGAAAAAAAAAACACAAAAACAATACTCATCTTTTTTTCATCTGTACCTTTGATAATACAGAAATGTCTGTATCTTCTTCCTACATTTTTTTGTAGGTTAAGATTGCTGACATTTTCACATCAGACTAATCATGCTTAGAATTATTGTCCAGTATGTTATAGCTATTAAACATCTTCTAGAGAAGATGTTTATCTTTCAATAAACCTGATACTTCTGGGAAAGATATATCTTTTACTTGCACCTTCCCAAAGTGGGAGGATGTCTTATATAGGATCACTTAGACTATTCACACTCTACCTCACACTCTACCTTAAGCACTCAGTATTTGTGTGATATTTTCATTCTCCATATCTTGATGTTTATTAAAAATAGATAAATATCTCTGTCTTTAAATAAAGAGTGATCTCTGGGAAAGTAAGCAGCATGTCCAAAAGGGACATAGATGGAGATGAACAATACTTACAGGAATGCTACTGAGCTGAAAGACATGGGATTTGGCCTTTAGCTTGGTGATTGATGAGATGACTATGCACATACCTGTTACATTATAATCATAGTGGAAGCAGTTTTTGTTTAGGTTACAGGGTTCCTTCTCAACAGCATTAGGACAGGCTCTTCCTTCATCTGCAGGTTGTCTGATGGGATCAGCTGACCTTTGCCGGAAACTGCTTTGACTGCAAGGCTGACAAAGAATAATACAACTCCTCAGAAAGGTGAATACCTAGCCATACAAGAACTAGTATATTAGGGAGAGCGCTGGAGCAGGAGTAAGAGTGTCTAGGCCACTGACTAACTTGAAGGGTCTCATACACCTCAGTTTCCTCATCTATAAAATCATCGTGTCAGATGAGTTTCTGACGTCCCATCTAGCCATAAGATGCTTAAGAGTCTGTGTGTCAAATGCTAATAGATATATCATATCACATATATGCAAACACATACATATGATCATATTAATTATTGCAGATCACTAATATAGAATTAATAATCAATAAATTGCATACAGTTTCTGTACCTGAACAACTATTTTAAGGGGGAACATATTAGCTGTTGTAGACCACAAACACAGAAATGACAACCTATCTACCCATCATCTACCTATATATCTATCTAGTTTCTTGGACCTGGAAAACCATCTTAAGATTGACTTTCAATAACTAGCTTTTAGTGATCTTGGTTTTCCTAATGGGCACATATGCATGCACACGAACACAATTCAGCAGTTAAAAAAGACTAGCTTGCCTTTCTGCTACTGGCAGAGTCTCGTTCTGCAACCATCTGGTTTCTAAGAACAGGAACTCAGATCTGATGCTATAGAATTAGAGTAGAAAATCATTTGCGTGCCCTTGTGATACAGTTGATTCTTTGTTGCTATTTAACCTGTATCCAAGTCAACCAGCAGCCCTGTTTTGCTACTGCTCTATCAGTTGGCTGCTAATTAACACCTTTAATAATGTTAACGCGGAGATAGAAAATTCATTTCACCTTGAAAACATGCATCATAAATTCTTTGAGACTGTCTTATATTGTATTTTAGCAAATTAATTCCACATTAGATGTATTCTTCTTGTACATTTGATGCCATTTTGAATTGTGCCGCTGTACAACGGTGCCTGGGCCAAGCCAAATATCCTAAATTCTCAGCCACTTCTGTTTTAAATGACTCTTCCCAGGGTCCCGTGGAAGAACCCCTATGGGCTGTTGAAATCTAGAAGCTTTGTGTTATTTGAAACTCTCAGCTGGTTTTCCAGACCCACAGAGACACAGAGTCAGTCTGTGGAAAGAGATTCACTGACACACAGCTTTCTTCCTTCAAGTCCCTTTTTTTTTTGCCAGAATCTTTGGTGTTTTAGTGTCAATACTCCTGCTGCAGTACACCCACTGTGTGAAAGATTATTCCTACAATTTAAATAAAATGGATTGGGCAAAAAAGCAAGGGATGAAAATAACTCGACACCATTAAAGTACCTTTACTGGAGCTTCATTCTTTTTCCCTTTACCTGGAGGGGATCATTATCACCAGTGCAGTTTTTAACATCCTATGTACTTATACGCCAATTTGAAGGCATTTTCTGTAGGTCTAGGAGGATGGTGGAGAAGTGTGAAGTTGGCAAGTGGTTGAGCTGTTCCAGTGTGAGTCAAAACACTGCTGACTTTAAATGGCACAGTCACATGGAATGAGGTAGCGAAGAAAACACTCTCGCCTTGGTAACTAATTTAGTAATTATTATTTTTTAATAGCTCTAAAGCTTTAGTGGTAAAGAATTAAGTAAACACTATTGATAAATGGTTAATCATCTCACCAAAGTGCAGCGGGTCCATGGACTCCATTCAGATATCACACAATCCTCAGGGCATGGTAATTTGCACTCTCTAGAGCCCAGGGGCATCTCTTCTGGATCACAGAGGTAATCTTCTACATGGTCAGAAGGGCCATCTGCTGTGTTCTGCATGCATCTAAAAAAAACCATACCTATTCAGGAATGAAGGTTCCTGAAGGAACCAGGACAATTAGAACGATGGCCAACCCATAGGATAGGATGGCTCTAAAACATTGTTATGGGGTTGTGAGGTGGGAATGTTTGCATTTAATAAAATTCTCCAAACATGAAGACATAAAAGGATCTCTGCCTCCTATAAATACTGGCAGAGCTTCAGCATGATATAAAATGGACGATTGCTTGTATCATCATAATCTTTTAAAATTATAGCCACTGTATGGATTATAGTATGTCTTCCTCTGAAGGAAGAAGGTCTTTAAAAAATAAAAAGATTATTTATTTATTTTTCATGAGAAACACACAGAGAGAGGCAGAGACATAGGCAGAGGGAGAAGCAGGCTCCCTGCAGGAAGCCGACGTGGGACTCAATCTTGGGACTCTGAGATCACGCCCCGAGCCAAAGGTAGAGGCTCAACTGCTGAGGCACCCAGGTGTCCCAAAGAGGGCCTTTTATACTCGTGTATGATGCAGCAACTAATGAGGAATGGTCCACAGAGATTCACTGAGGGGCTTATTTTTGGAAATGGCAGATTCCATAGAGAAGGTAGATTCATAGATGATGGAAGATGAGGCACACTGAACTTTCCTAGAGGTTTCATGAAATATTTTCTAAAGTAATTGATGGAATTTATCAAGTTGTTTTGTCACTAAAAAGTAATATTAGCCTCCTATATGCTGATAACTTTAAAAGAAAGGCAGAAGCGAAAATACAATTATAGTAATAATAATAGCACAAATTCTCTAAATATGGTTGTTTGAATCTTTCATATATCTTGGCCTTTTTTTTTTGTTTTGTTTTGTTTTTTATCTTGGCCTTTTTTAATTGGTAGTTTTCTTCTTAACAGAACAGATTCAACCACCTTATATGTTTCTTTTGTAAGCAGTCATGGAAGTCTCGCTTACTTATCTCTTGGGGATCTAATTAACATGGTTAGTACCAGACTTCACTCTTAGCATAATTAATAATCTCTCAAGGCACTTTTCTAGTGGAAGGGAAAAACTTTATCCCTCATCTATAACTCAGAGAAGGTCAACCAAAGTAATGGGTTTGGGAAGAGAATGCATTGCTAGAGCTAAAAGCAGGCTTGAGTTCTTAAGCCTCTCAAACCCATTGCCATGTTTTAAACTCTAGGTTAAATTACATTATCAGTTAAACCTGGAATCTCACCATTCCCAAGGATTTACAATCAGTGGGGACTTTGCATCTTTATAAATCTCCTCTGCAGAAATACCTTTCTATACAGTGCTGCCCAATTTAAGAGAAATGTTGTTTTCCTATGGGATACATTTAATGACTGGAAAACTGTGCTGTTGCTCATGTCTTAATTGGGTTTGTAGTCTGAAAAAAAATACTTCTACGAAAACCCACTTCTGCACTTTTTGGTGTGGATGGATAAAAATAGGAAAGAGAGACCACAAAAATATGCAAAGGTAGGTATTTATTTGATTTCATTGCTAAAGAAAAAAATATAAATTTCTTTGGGAGACTTTCAGTTTCCCAGGAAAAAGTTCTCTCTTCAGTGGCATTTAAAAAATATTCTGTTGACGGCAACTTTGAGAGGATGTGGAGCAGCTTTGGGATGACATGGAACAAAATTTAATGCTCAAAAGATAAGTTTGTCACTAAGAAAAGATTGTATTCATGCTAGTTATTGACACAGGGTACAAGGATTAACTTGCAAAATTACCTATTGATCCAGAGTTAAAGACAGATGTTCAATACTCTATTAAGTAGTTATGTACATAAAACTACATTTTCACAGGCTTTTCTCCTTTAATTTTTTATTACATAGCTAATTCATTCAGCTTAGGAAAATCAGAAGAAACAAACAAAAACAAAAAATCACTCAGAGAAAACCACTCTTTAAAGACTATTCTATTTAAGCATATATTTCATTTCATAAAATAGAGCAAATTTTATCTACTATTTGTACCATTTAAAAAAACAATAATATGAACATCTTTTCCTGTCACCAACTATTTTCCTAAGATATAATTCTTTTTTTAAGAATGATTTACTTGGGCAGCCCGGGTGGCTCAGCAGTTTAGTGCCGCCTTCTGCCCAGGGCAGGCGTAATCCTGGAGACCCGGGATTGAGTCCCACGTCTGGCTCCCTGCATAGAGTCTGCTTCTCCCTCTGCCTGTGTCTGCCTCTCTCTCTCTCTCTCTCTCTAATAGATAAATAAAATCTTTAAAAAATGATTTACTTATTTGAGGGGGGAGGGATAGAGGGAAGAGAGAACTCAAGCCAACTCTTCTCCTTGCTCAGCAACTCAGGGGCTTAATCTCATGAGCCTGAAATCAGGACAGGAGCCCAAACCAGGAGTCAGGTGCCTAACCAACTGTGCAACCCAGGTGCCCCAACAAAGGTATAATTTTTAATGACTATATTTGAATGTCATCACTTCAATATGCCACGATTGTTAAAAATGTCCTTATTGTTGATATTCAAATTATTTATGTTTTATTTACTTTATTTGGTATTAGTTTTTAAAATCACTCTAGAATACAGAATCAAGATTCACATCAGGTTTTCAGCACAAAGGAAAGCACTAAAGCACTTTAAGTTCATTTGGTTTCCTCCAAATTCTTGGCCTTTCTCCTTTCCACAGGACAAGGAATTATGCTGTGAGAAAAATTGAACTGTATTAGAAATACATAGTTCAGAACCAAGCTGGAGGCAAAGAGCAGGGCCTGAGGCCCGTCATAGGTATGACAGTAAAGGGGTACATTGTCTGCAGAGAATTTAAAAGCAACAATAAAGATAATCAAATCCCTTGCTCTTTATTACCTGTTTTTTATTATCACCATGTGCTAGAAATTCTAAAAAAAAAAAAAAAAATGTCTGTGAAAAATATCCCTTCCCACCAGGAAAAATCACTTCTGCCACCAGCCTTTGATATGTCATATCATCCTAAAAGAAAAAGAATGACACTGGATAAATTGGTACTTGCTCTCTTATAGACTCTTCTATCCTGAAATGTCACATAATGCTTGCATATAAGCAAGACATTTTGACCTTAATTAGCAGAGGATAAGGTTAGAGAGGTTTACTACTCAATCAGTAACAAATAGAAACATTATTACATGATCAGAGATCACAATCAATACTGACCTTCCCTTTTCTCTATTGACATTAAAGATGTTTACTGAGAAAATGAATAGATCTCAAAAGTTACTTTGCTTAAGATGTATTTGGAAATGTTGAGAGTATTATTTATAAAGCAAAAAAAAAAAGCATGTACACAGATCATTGAAGAGAAAATTGAAAGAAACAGTATTATAATTTTTCTTACTAATGAAAAACCCAACTTGATCAAAATATTTTTATAAGGAAAATATTTTTAAATTTGGAGGAGAAATTTTGAATTTGCAAGGGAATGGTGGAAAATGGAATCTCTGTCTTTTCCCTATGTTTCCCTATCAACTTGTTACCTTCTAATTGCTCATCTACCTTTATTAAGTTCCTCAGAAAAATAGCTTAAGAGTTCAGAGGGCTTGTGAAAAAAGAAACATTATTTTTATTGGAAGCAAATTATACAGTGTGCCAAAGTTTTACGATATAAATGTTAATTCACTCAACTTTTCTATTGGGAAACATAAATCTTAAATTCATGAAAAGTTAGGTCATGAGTAGCAGTGGGCTTGTCCACTAGATGAGTGGTCAAATTCTGTATGTTTTTACACTTGTCTTTACTGTGTATCACTCGGCAGGGTTAGAAGAAACTGGTATAAAGAGTGACAACTCTGTCACTTTACTAGATGAGTGTTCTTGGTAAATTACTCAGTACTTCTGAATCTACTCCACAAAGTAGAGATAATAAAACTCATAGACTTGTTTTGTAGGGTTCCAGAGCCCTTAAGAGTCATATGCAGATACTGGAGGGAAAATTTAATGAATATCAAAATTGTATTAGGTGTTAGGAAATTTCTATAAATATGACAAGGTCTCTGGAGAAAATTATAGAGTTTAATAAAAACAACAGATGGTAAATGGATCTTTTCAAAACAATGAGGGGGAAGTGGGGTACTGTACAGCAACACCACTCAACAGAACTTTCTGTGATGATGGAAATGCTCTATAGTTCTGCTGTCTGACAGCATAGCTATTAGCCTCCTCAGCTATTGAGCACTTTAAATATGTCCAGAGTGGCTGAGGAAACATATTTTCAATTTAATTTAATTTAATTTTAACCAGTTTAAACTTAAAGTGAAATAGCCCCCACGTGGCTGGTGGTTGCCTCCTAGGTGGCATGGTCATAGAACAAATGAGCAGCACTTAGTATTAGGAAGGCTTCCTGGAGGAGGTGGGAATATTCAAAAGTTAGCCATTTGGATGACACAAAGGAGCAAGGGTTTATCACAGATTATCACTAAAAAGCAGACAGAAATCTTTTTGGCTTTTAAGAACAAAGTTTTTGGGGTTGGAAAAATTTGCATTCATTCAGCTTGCATTCACGATGAGTATCCTTCTCTTCAGGAGGACCTTCAAGTGAGGCTTCCTGTCAGGAGGCCCAGTGTGACAACTTGCTGCTTGAAGCAGATGCCCTTAGAATATTCCATGAACACAGATTCCCTGGAAATAAAACTAAAGAGAGTTTAATGCAGGAGACCAGGGAGGAGTGAGAGCCCCACGCTGGCCTACATGAGGCTGGGAGGTGGTAGTGTGTTCTGTTTCTGCACAATGAGGCTCACTCTTACCTCACTTTTCGGGTTTGCACACCCTCTCCACAGTTATCTCGCATGTTGACAAAGGTCACTTTGCAGATGCTCCATGGCTCTGTGACCCATATGTACTGGTTGCAGTCGCTGTGGCAAGGGACAACCTCATACACCTGAAACACACACAGTTTTCTGGGATTTCTCCTCAGGGAACCCGCTGAGAGTGGGCAGGAGCACGGAACATCACAACAAACATTGTATTCTTGTTGCACTATTTTCACTCCTCTCCTTTATTGTTCTTCTAAGATGGGAATATAGAAACTCTCTTGAGAGTTCTAGAAGTAAAAGGCTAGCTGTGTCGTAGTCCCTTGATCCTATATTACATGACAGTGGTACATCTGACCCAATGGAGCACATGGGACATATTGGGTATGTTCCTGTACTGATCCTCACCACGCAGTGCTGATTTCATGGGCCATCTGTCTTGTTCACGGTGTTGTGTGTCTTCAATACTTAGGCCAGAGTGCTCGTATGTTAGGCCTTCTATAGAGATTTGTTGGATAGATGAATGAATAAATGAATTAATGAATTAAATGAGCATATAAAAGTAACTGTTTTCAAAGAAATATAACTTGGCCTGTTTTCCAAGTGAATGTATAGAGCAATAAGAATTTGTATATTTTTTGCATTCCATATGTAAAACTAAATTAGATGATAACAAGAAACAAAACCATTTAAAAAGTAACCTTCAATCATTTAGGGCTTGGAAGCAAGGTCTGAAATCGGCCTCATATTACACAGCTACAGCTCAAAGCAGGGAGCGTCACATGACACAAAGCAAACTGTCTGTGCTTTGGTGACCATAAAGGCTGAAAGTCTCACATTTAGACTGGTATGTTTGGTTTCAGGATTTTAGAACAATGAACCAATTACTCTTTTTCTCAATGAGAAGAATGACTAAATCGAGGGAATAAAATAAACCGTAATCCACTGCAACACAGCTGAGTCAACCATTAAAGAAAAATGTCTTTTAAAATAATTTCAAAATCTAGGGTAATTCAACTCTATTTCCTATTTCACACAACACACACACACTAGTGTATGTATATTTTACGTAACTAATTCCAGAAACTATAGATATAAATAGCCCTTTGGTGCTATTCTTTTGTGCAAATTTTAGTGAATGAATAAAGCTGAGCTATTGCAAGTAAGAATAAAGAATATACAGTGCTGGAATAGGAATCCATCATTGTTATACAGGGTCACCTTCACATGGGGTACTGTATTAAAATAGGACTAAATACTACCGAGTAAAACATGACCCTACAATTTGTGAGGAAGGGAAACATTGAAGGAGAAATGCATTTCTCCTAATCTTTTGATGGCGCTCATGTGAATCTCCTCCACTGGACTGAATACCAACCAGTTCAGAGCGACTTCCTGCCACCGGCCCTCAGCCCACCTGTGCCTTTCCCTTTCCCTCTGAGAAGCATGACAGCATTAACAAGAGGTGTCACTGCCTTGTCAGGGCTGGTGAAGTGAAGCTTGTTCCCCCCACCCCGGAACCTCAGCCCTGATAATAAAGTGAGAAAACACAGGTGGCATGCTGGGCCAGGGGGACGGTGGATGGGGGGCGGGGGGGAGGAACAGCTGCAGAACAAAAATTTTATAGAAAATATGATATTTTCTCCCTGTAAAAGATAAAAGACAATAGCAGGAAGTGAAATACATTCTCTGGAGTCGGGAGAAAAAAGGAAAACAAGTAGTAGCCTACCAGGAACCAGGGGGTGTAGGAATTCTTACCTGTGCCTGGGGTGGCATTCAGCAGGATTGAAGAAAAGGGAGAGGAAAAAGATAAGGAAAAAGTGTCAGTATGCTGAATGAAAACATTCATATTCTACATTTAAAATATCATTTCATCCACATATAAAAGTCTATTTTTCTTTTTTGGGGGGGTAAATTATTAGAATATCTTTATTAAGCCTTGGGAGAGAAAAAGCAACTCCTTATTATTGTTTAAAGTTGAAATACATAAATGAGTATTGCAAACTTCATGGTCAAGGAAAAGATTAGATGGGCAGGATGAAGAAATCTTAAGACACTGAGTAGTCCTCAAAATACATACCATATGTATGTATGACTGATGAATGATGGGGGGAACTGATGAATGATGGCAACTACTCTGTGATGCAAATTGTGAGTGAAATCTATCCATAGACTGCTTGATTAATCTATTGATTTTAATCAATCCATCCATCTACATTTCTTGGGAAATGAGAATTTGCTTCCTCAGTTAGAAAATGGTACCTCAAAACCATTTTCAAGTCAATGGACCTCTGATTTTTTTATTGAGGAATGTATAATTGTAGTAAAAAATCCATGTGATTTGCAATTTTCAAAGTTAACACAAACCTTTGCATATTCTTTACTTTCCTAATATTTTGGTGATAAAATCCTAGGAATTTCTATTTTTAAATGTAGAACATTTGTACTCAGATAGTAGGAATCTATTACTTCTCATTTTAGCTTTAATTTTTAGTTGTTAATGCCTTGATATGTCACCAGTAAGCTGATTAACAAGTACCTGAATGTCTCCATCAAACTCTGTATTAAATTTTATCAGAGCTGGAGAGTGACAGAAAAATGGCTTAGGTAGAAGACTTTTCATAGCAAAGAAAACTTGGCAGAAGGTCCTGAACCTTTGAAAATTCACTAGTAAAAACAATGCTGAGGCAAACACAGCTCATTTTAATTGAGAGGTTGACTGGCTGTACACACACACACACACACACACACACACACCCTGAACATTTCTGTAGAATTTCTCTTTATTAGGGCAATGGATGAGAATTTATTACAATTCAAATTTACCAATGGAACTTTAAAATTTCAAAACTTGTAGAAAAATATTTACATTTTAAACCTTGCATTTCAGTTATTTTGTTTCTTTTGGGTTATGTTAACCGAAATTTCTTGTTTGCAAGTATTCACTCTGGCAGGAAAACTCATTCACCAGTAGATGGCAGCAGTGTAGTGTACTAGTCACCAATGGCTGACCTTAAGGGCATATTCAGCAACTTCACTCAGGGGGAAAAAAAATCAAGCTTTTTTTCAGAGAAGTACTTCCTATGGCATTTAATTCTCCACTTTCTTTGTCCTTAATTTCTTTATTCAAAATGTATTTTGATTTTCTCTAGACTGTCCCTTTATTTTACTTTATTATTTTTGAAGATCTAATTGGCTTTCTCATGAGATTCACAAATTGGATAGCCTTCCATTTAGCAGGTAGAGGGGAACATCCTACAGTTTATCTTTATTATCATTAACAATTTAAGTTAATTTGGGAAGTAAAGTATGTGTACTGGTAGGCAGTGTGTTTGGAGATTAAAGTGAGTTTATGTATGCCTGAAACTTATCTACATATTTAAGGTTGGTTTATATATATATGACTTGGTTCATTTGATTGTAACAATATAAATACATATCTTAACATCTACAAATACAATATTAAATTTATTCTTTGTTAGTTCACATATAGGTCAATCATGATAATAATTGTCTATATTTTATATTACATTTAAATTAGTCATAATTCCCTCTATTAGTCTTTTCATTTTATATCTCCAATAGGGCACAAGTAACGACTATTAACTGCAGCTAATGAAGTGAGGATACAAAAATAAAATAAAGTTCCAAATAAAATTCAAAAGGTCAAAGACTAAATTGGTATATAGTGTTGGTACACTGACTTTGAGGTCATCTTTATTTTTCTTTTTTCTTAACTTATTTTATATCAAGCAAATTTAAATGAACATTCAATATATATTTCCTAGTTTTATTTTTTTAGAGAGGGGGAGAGTGTGAAGGGGCAGAGGGAGAGGGAGAGAGAGAATCTTAAGCAGGCTCCACACTCAGCGTGGAGCCCAACGAGGGGCTCCATGTTACTACCTACCCTGAGATCATGACCTAAGTTGAAATTAAGAGTTGGACACTCAACCAACTGAGCCATCCAGGAAGTACCCCTCCACCTTTATTATTTCAAGAAGGAAAGATAGAGGGATGGGAGAGGGAGGGAGAGAGTGAGAGTGTGTGTGTGAGAGAGAGAGATTTCCTAGTTTCAGACCCAAATCCAAATGCTTTCTTTCATTTTAATTTAAGTAGTTGGTAATTGAGATATCTTTTCTGAGAGTCTAGGGGAACTATAATAATGAGACAATCTTGCTCTTAGCACACAGCTAGATACAATTTTATGACATTATTTTAAAGGTAGGTGTCATTTTAATTTCCACTTAATTATATTCATATGCATGTACATGCAAGGTACTAAATCTCCTAATGCAAAGATAATATATCTGATTTGGGATTTTAACAACATACCTCTATTTACTCAGGCATTCTAAGGATTAAATGGGTTAAATGTCTTACTCAGGGTTATTATTTATTCTCCATTTTGGAGAAAAAAATAGATCACGTGAATCTAAATAATACGTTAATTAAAATCAGTGGTAGAGAATACCTGGTTGACATGGTCCAGCTTGGGGCAAGGCCTCCCTCCATTATATGGTTTCTCACGCAACCATTTAGACCGAACCTTCACACCACTTCCACAGGACTTACTGCAGCGAGACCAGTTGGACCACTCACTGAGCTTGCAATCGGAAGGACAAGGGATGATGCAGGCCTCTTCAATGTAACCTGCATGGAAAAAAAATCAGATGAGAGCCATCTTCTCCACATGTCACTTGCCCACTACCACCCACCATTCTAGCTCACTTAGAAGGTCCAAGTTTGACTTGACAGCAACATGCAAATGCAAAGATGTCTGCGTTGTTAGAGACTGAAATTCTGCAGGAAAATGACACATACATACAGCGACTCTGTTAAAATAACAGCTGAGCAGCTGCCATATGATCTGCTTAGGATTCATGCTCACCATATTTCAGCATTTCTGACTTTCTGACAGCTCGTGTTTAATTGACAATAACCTGTCTGCTGCTATATCGTTCTCATGCTGTCAGAATGATACATTAAAAAAATTATAACAGTTTTCTGTAAAATTCTGTCTGTTAATGTCACACAAGTCCAAGTGTTTGAGTCCATGCAAAGTTCTTCCTCAAGAAGAAAGACAGACCCTCTCAATCAACATCCAAAAGGAACCATTTAACTTAGCACCTTATGTTTCCCCTTCTTTGCAAATCAGATCTGGAGAAGAAAAATGAAGGATGTTAAATAAATAATGTCTCATAATTTTCAGTGCTGTCAATTTAAAAAACAATTTCACATCTTATATTCATTTGATTCTCTTGAAAATCTTATAAATGTATTGGATACGTATTGATATACTATTGGACAGATAGGAAAACAAATGCAGAAAGATAATTGACAAGTGGAGGATCACACAGTAAAAGATGGGGTCTAGTCCAGCACTCATTTCATCAAATCACACAGCCAATTAACTTAATAGTCTACAGATGTGATTTGAGAAATGGGTGCATTTTCCTGGAACAGTCCCTTATTACCAAGTTGGCATTTCAAACATCAATTTATCACTTGTATATACTCTCCAGGCAAATACGTGGAAAAGCTAAATTTCCTACGGTCAAGAGTCAAAAGCATAGTTGTTCTGTGTAATACTCTGATATGCAGAGGGTTTGTTCTTATACCATTTTACATCAGCCATCAAGGATTCAATTTTGAAAATGATAATATAGACAACTTGTACTAGGGGACTCTAGGTAGATTACAATTTTGTTATTGAAATATAATTTATATACGATAAAAATCAGCTCATGACTCAGTTTTTAATACATTCACCAAGTCGTACAACCATCACCATTATCTAATTTTAGAACATTTCCATTGCCACATAAAGAAACCCTCTAGCCATTAGCAGAGGGTTATCAGTTAGCAGAGGGTTATCATTTTCTCCTCCCCCATTACCTGGCAACCACTCATCCACTTTCTGTCCCTGAGAATGCACCTATTCTGGACATTTCCTAAAATGAAATCAAACATTATGTGGCTTTTCTCAATTGGCTTATTTTACTTAGTATAATGTTTTCAGGATTCATCTTTGTGAGGGTTCAAGCATGTGTTAGTACTTCATTCCTTTTTATGACTGAATAGTGTTCCATTGAATGGACAGATCATATTTTGTTTATCCACTCATAAGTGTATGGGTATTTTAGTTTCCCTATTTTGTATATTATGAATAATGCTGCTGTGAACATTTGTGTATAGGTTTCTGTGTGGACATGCTTTTAATTTTCATGGGCATATATCTAGGAGTGGAATTGCTGGGTCATATGATAACTATATTTAACTTTTTGAGGAAGTGCCAAACTGTTTTCCAAAGCACATCACTTTACACCACCATTAGCAAGGTATAACTGTCCTAATTTCTACATTTGTCAAAACATGTCTTTTTTATTTTAGTATTCTTTGAAGAACAAAAGTTGTAACTGTCAATGAGCCCAATTTACCTATTTTTTTTTTCTTTGGGAGCTTGGGCTCTGATGTCACATCTAGGAAACCATTACCCAATCTGAGGTAATTCAGATTTGCACCTATGATTTCTTCTAGGGATTTTACAGTTTTAACTCTCACATTCAGGTATGTGATTCACTTAATATTTGTATATGGTAAAAGTTGTAAGGGGGTCCAACTTCATTCATTTGTATGTGATTATCAAGTTATACCAGGCCCATTTGTTGAAAATACTATTTTTTATACATTGAATTATTTTGCTGAAACTCAGTTGACCACAAATGTAAAAGTTAATATCTGGATTCTAAATGTCATTCCATTGATCGTTATGCCAATACCACACCATCTTGAGTACTGTAACTTTGTAGTAAGGTTTGAAGTCAGGATGCGTGAGTCCTACTTTGTTCTTATTTTTCAAGATAATTTTAGCTTTTTTGGGTCCCTTGCATTTCCATATGCAAAATCTAAGGTAATTTTAGAATCAGCTTGTCAATTTTCACTCAGAATGGCAGCTAGGATTTTGATAGGAATTGTGTTGAAGAACTCGATCAATTTGCCACCTTAACAATTCAGATACATGGGAATACTTTCCATTTATTTAGGTCTGTAATTTCTTTCAATGTAGTTTTTGTGGATACATCTTGAACTTCTTTTGTTAAATTTATTCCTAAGGATTTCATTCTTTTTATTGTAGGCAGATTCATAAGAGAATCAGCAAACACTGATTTATTTTATTATTGTGAAACAAGACCACCTAAAAACCAATATGACAAATTTAACCTATAAGCTTGTGACCAAAATATTCTGTTAAGAAGTGTTAAAAAGCTAGCCAGTTATTACACAATATTTCCTAGCCTTGCCTTTTCATAAATTACCTAGAACACATGCTAAAAGTACAGGTTTCCAGCAACCCCAAACATCATGATACAGTTCACTTGGGATAGGGTCTCACTTTTGGAAATTTAATATATTGCGTTTATTCAGCAGTCCCTCTTTCTTTATTGAAATTATTTTTTCAAGGTAATTTTGGATTCACATATAATTGTAAGAAATAATGGAGAGGTCCACTGTCTACTTACCCCAGTTTCTTACAATAGTCAACTACAGTATAATTTCAATCAAGATACTGAGATTGATATAATCTACTGAGTTTATTCAGGTTTCACCAGTCAAACATGTACTCATTTATGCATGGATAAGTGTGTAAAACAGAAATTAGGGAATGCTATCATAAGACACAGGCAGAACCAGTAGAATCTGGATGAGAAGTAGATTTATAGCTTATCTTTATATATATTATCTCCTGTGTTTCTGCCAAAGATACACATCAGCTGTTTTAGTCTCCATACACAAAAGTGCATCTTTTGTGCAATTTCATAAGTATGAAGTTCATTGAATACACACATGAACACAGAGCCCTCTTTTGTTCCCCCTTCCTATCACTATCCCTTCCCATATGTGCAACCACTATCCTGATTTCTCACAATGCAGAACTGTTGTACTTTTAAAAAACTTCATGTAAATGGAATCATACAGTGTTTACTCATGTGTGCAAGCTTTCGTTCATTCTAAAATGTGGTGTGAGATTCATCCATATTGTTGCATGCTGTTGAAGACCATTCTAATTAACATATAGAATTCTGTGGTATAAATATATTATGGCTTATTTTTTCATCTTTATTTGTTTATGATGAATTGTGTATATTTTCCAATGCGGAGCTATTGCTAACAATATTGCTATGAACATTCTAGAATATGCCTTTTGGTGAACATATGTATGCACTTTTGCTGGGAGTATTCCTAGGAGTAAATTTGATGCATCAGAAGATATGCATATTATATTATCTAATTCTAAGTAAAGTATATAAAAAGTTGGTTTTTAAAAGACTTTATTTATTTATTTGAGAGAGTGAGAGCACAAGTAAGGATGAGGAGCAGAGGGAGAAGGAGAGACAGACTCCACACCGAACATGGAGCCTGATATGGCACTCGATCTTACTACCCTGAGATCATGACCTGAACCGAAATTGAGAGTCAGATGCTTCACCAACTGAGCCACTCAAGTAACCCTGTTGTTTTTATTAAAGATAGGATTGCAAATTTGGCATGAAGAGCAGGATGCAATGAAAGAATTTTTAGAAGTGTATAAAATAGTCTCAGGTAACCAAGAGGGCAGAGGTGGGTCTTTGTCAGTTGTGGAACACTGAAGATAGAAAAGAGATGTCCATGCTAAGTTTTGAATGTACTTCTGGCATTTAGAAGGCTTCTGGGCTATTGATAATGATGTAGAGAAAAGTTCAAAGGACTGAGGTACCTTATGGCAGTGTTTACCAAAATTTTGAAAAGCATAACTTCTTCAAATACACGGTAGAGTCTACTTACATCTTATACTTTGACTTTATTATGGTTTGAGGTGGGAAAACAAGCCCATCTCACTATTTTGAGCTGAAACAAATTTCAAATCCCATTTTCTTTTCATACAGTAGTTTAGAAAATGAATTTATCTAAACCAGTAGGATATTTAAAAATGTAACCCTTGAAAAGGTCAGTAATAATTCATTTTGTATTTCAAAGTAATAGTTTATGAAACTGAATCAAGCTGTAGAAATGTCTAAAGTCAACGGCATTTCAAATCAATGGCATTCTGTGGCCAAACTACTTAATGCTTGCAAAAAAGTATATATATTTTAAACATCCCAATTATTTCCAAATGTTATCAATAGCTTTGGCAAAGGACACTAGTATTTCAGAGGTAATTATTTTACTATTTTATTTTTTAAGGTTTTTATTTAAATTCCAGTTCATTAACATACAGTGTAATTCAAGTGTACGATATAGTGATTCAACACTTCCATACATCACCCAGTACTCATCACAACTAGTGTACTCCTTGAGCCCAATCACCTATTTAACCAGTCCCCCCACAAACCTCTCCTCTGGTAGAACAAACCATCAGTTTGTTCTCTATAGTTAAAGGTCTGTTTCTTGGTTTGCTTCTCTCTCTCTTTCTCTCTTTTATCCCATCATTCATTTGTTTCATTTCTTAAATTTTAAATGTGATTGAAATCATATGACATTTGTCTTTCTCTGCCTGACTTATTTCATTTAGCATAATCCTCTCTAGCTCCATCCAGGCCTTTGCAAGATCTCATTTCTTTTTCATAGCTGAGTAATATACCCGTGCGTGCATGTGCATGTGTGTGTGTGGTTGTGTGTAAACTACATCTTTTTTTATCCATTCATCAGTCAGTGGATACTTGGGAGGTTTCCATAATATGGCTATTGTGAATAATGTTGCTATAAACACTGAGGTGCATATGTCCCTTTGATTTTTGTATTCCTTGGGTAAATACCTAGTGGTACAATTGCTGGATTGCAGGATAGTTCTATTTTTAAGTTTTTGAGGAATCTCCATACTATTTTTCAAAGTGGTTGCACCAGTTTGCATTCCCATCAACTGGGCAAGAGGGTTCCTTTTTTCTCTACATCCTCGCCAACACTTGTTGCTTGTGTTATTGATTTTAGCAATTCTGACAGGTATGAGGTGAGATCTCACTGTAATTTTGATTTGTATTTCCCTGATGATCATTGATACTGAGCATCTTTTCATATGTCTATTGGCCACCTTTATGTATGTCTCCTTTTGAAAAATGTCTATTTATGTCTTCTGCCCACTTTTTTTTTGCGGGGGGAGGGGGTTGAGAGGAAAGGGGAGAAGGAGAGAGAGAATTCCAAGCAGGCTCCACACCTAGCACAGATCCCAATGTGGAGCCTGATCCCATAACTCTAAGACCACGACCCTAGCTGAAATCCAACCAACTGAGACACCCAGGCATCCCTCTCCTGCCCACTTTTTAATTGGATTATTGTTTTTTAGGGGGTGTTGACTTTTATAAGTTCTTTATATATTTTGGACTTTAATCCTTTATCACTTATGTCATTTGCAAATATTTTCTTCCATTCCATAGATTACCTTTTAGTTTTGTTGTTTCCTTCACTGTGCAGAAGCTTTTTATTTTGATGTAGTCCCAATAGTTCATTTTTGCTTTTGTTTCCTTTGCCTTATGAGACCTATCTAGAAAGAAGCTGCTATGGCTGGTGTCAAAGAGGTTACTGTCTGTGCCCTCCTCTAAGATTTTTATGGTTTCAGGTCTTACATTTAGGTCTTTAACCCACTTTGAATTTGTTTTGTGTATAGTGTAAGAAAATAGTCCAGTTTCATTCTTTTGCATGTTGCTGTCCAGATTTCCCAACACCATTTGCTGAAGAGACTTTTTCTCATTGCATATTCTTTCCTGTTTTATGGAAGATTAGTTGACCATATATTTGTGGTTCATTTCTGAGTTTTCTGTTCTGTTCTATTGAACTATGTGCCTATTTTTGTGTCAGTACCACACTGTTTTGATCACTAGAGCTGTGCAATATAACTTGAAGTCCGGAATTGTGATGTCTCCAGCTTTGCTCTTCTTTTTCAAGGTTGCTTTGGCTATTCAGGGTCTTTTATGGTCCCATACAAATTTTAAGATTATTTGTTATAGTTCTGTGAAAAATACTATTCATATTTTGTTAGGCATTGCATTAAACGTGTAGACTGCTTTGGAAAGTATAGACATTTTCATAATATTTGTTCCTCCAATCCATAAGTAGGGAACATCTTTCCGTTTCTTTGTGTCATCTTCAATTTCCTTCACTAGAGTTTTATAGTATTCAGGGTATATGTCTTTTGCCTCTTTGGTTAGGTTTATTCCTAGGTATCTTATGGTTTTTGGTGCAATTGTAAATGGGATCGACTCCTTAATTTCTCTTTCTGCTGCTTCATTATTGGTGTATAGAAATGCAATAGATTTCTGTATGTTGATTTTGTATGCTGTGACATTACTCAATTTGTGTATCAGTTCTAGCAGTTTTTGGTAAAGTTTCAGGTTTTCTATATAGACTATCATGTCACCTCCAAACAGTAAAAATTTGACTTGTTTCTTGCCAATGTGAATGTCTCTTAGTTCTTTTTATTGTCTGACTGCTGAGACTAGGGCTTCCAGTACTATGTTAAGTAACCATAGTAGGAGTGGACATCCTTGTCTTGTTTCTGACCATAGACAAAAAGCTCTCAGTTTTTCCCCACTGAGGATGATATGAAACTGTAGGTTTTTCATATATGGCCCTTATTATGTTAAGGCCCTATCTCCACTTTGTTGAGGGTTTTTTTTTTTTTTTTATCACGAATGCATATTGTACTTTGCCAAATGCTTTTTTCTGCATCTATTGAGAGGACCATATAGTTCTTTTCCTTTCTTTTATTAATGCAGTGTATCAGGTTGATTTGCAAATATTGAACCACCCATGCACCCCAGGAATAAATCTCACTTGATTGTGGTGAATTATTTTTTTTAACGTATTTTTGGATTCAGTTTGCTAGTATTTAATTGAGAATTTTTGCATCCGTGTTCATCAGAGATATTGGCCTATAGTTCTCTTTTTAGTGGTCTTTGGTTTAAGTATCAGGGTAATAATGCTGGCCTCATAGAATGAGTTGGGAAGTTTTCCTTCATTTTCTATTTTTTGGAATAGTTTGAGAAGAATAGCTATTAATTCTTCTTTAAAAGTTCTGTAGAATTTGTCTGTGAAACCAGCTGCTCCTGGACTTTTGTTTGTTGAGAGTTTTTTGATTACTGATTCAATTTTTTTGCTGATTATTGGTCTGTTCAGGTTTTCTATTTCTTCCTGCTTCAGTTTTATATGTCTCTAGGAATTTATTCATTTCTTCCAGGCTGTCCAATTTGGTGGCATATAGTTTTTCATAATATTCTCTTATAACTGTACTTCTGTGGTGTTGATTGTTATTTCTCTCATTTGTGATTTTATTTGAGTCCTTTCTCTTTTCTTTTTGATAATTTTGGCTACAGGTGTATCAATTTTAGTAATTTTTTTCAAAGAACCAGCTCCTGGTTTCATTGATCTGTTCCATCGTGGGTTTGTTTTGTTTTGTTTTTTAGTTTCTATATAATTTTTTTTAAAGATTTTATGTTTTTATTCATGAGAAACACACAGAGAGAGGCAGAGACACAGGCAGAGGGAGAAGCAGACTCCCCACGGGGAGCCAAATGTGGGACTCGATCCCCTGAATTCGGGCATCATGCCCTGAGTCAAATGCAGATGCTCAACTGCTGAGCCATCCACGCTTCCCTCTATATCATTTATTTCTGCTCCAAACTTTATTATTTCCTTCCTTTGGTTGGCTTTAGGCTTTGCGTTGCTCTTTTTCTAGTTCCTTTAAGTATAAGGCCAGGTTGTTTATTTGAGTTATTTTATTTTATTTATTTATTTATTTGTGAGACTGCACATGAGAAAGCACAAGCAGGTGGAGTGGCAGAAGGAGAGGGAGAAGCAGGCTGGCTGCTGAGCAGGGAGCATGATGTTGGGCTTGATCGAAGGACCCTGGGATCATGATGTGAGCTGAAGGTAGATGCTTACCGGACTGAGCCATCTAGGTGCCCCTATTTGATATTTTTCTTGCTTCTTAAGTAGGCCTCCCTATTAGAACCACTTTTGCTGTGTCCCAAATATTTTGGACCATTGTGTTTTCATTTTCATTTGTTTCTGTGAACTTTTTAAATTTCTTCTTTGGTTTCCTGGTTGACCTATTCATTGTTTACTAGCATGTTGTTTAACCTCCATGCATTTATGGAATTTCCAGATTTTTTTTTTTGTGATTGATTTCCAGTTTCCTAGCATTGTGGTCAGAAAGATGCATGGTATGACTTCAACATTTTTGTACTCATTGAGGCCTGCTTTGTTAATTAATATGTGATCTATTCTAGAGAATGTTTCATATGCACTGGAAAAATGTGTATTCTCCTGTTTTAGGATGAAATGTTCTGAATATATCTGTTAAGTCCATCTGGTCCAGTGTGTCATTCAAAGCCACTGTTTTCTTATTTATTTTCTCTTTAGATGATCTGTCCATTGATGTACGTGGGTCTTAAAGTCCCCTACAATTACTATTTTATTATCCGTGAGTTCCTTTATGTTTGTTATTGTTTTGTATATTTGGGTGCTCCCATATTGGGTGCATAAATATTCATAATTGTCAGATATTATTTTTGATTTGTCCCCTTTATTATGATATAGTGCCTTCTTTATCTCTTGCTACAAAGGTAATAAATTATTGAAATATTTCTAGAAGAATTGCATTTTCCCACCTTCAAAATGATGACAAGTAGAATCACACAATCATTCATGTCACTGCTTCACAAAGTAACAGATAAATGGAAATTCTTTCTTTCCATTTTATCTGTTGGAAGATTATGGCATTAGTGAGATTTAACATGTATGACTTCAGACTGATTCACATTGTATTACTAAGTAAGCAGATATAAAACTTTTATGACTAATCTTCCAATAGCATATTCCAGAAAACATCTCTCAAATAAAATTCAACCTATTAAATTGTTAAAAGATATAAATTAGGCACTGACATAAAGACAAAACTGCAAAAGAGTATAATGCTCAGCATTCCATTTTTATTTTCCAATGTGTAACAACACTCAATAATTGCCTGTCATGTTTATCTAGCACAATTAAAATCCTTAATGCTACTAGTAAATTGCTAGATAACCATTCCCTTGCCTTCTCTGCTAAGATCATTTTTGAGGGCAATTAACACCAATCATAGGGGATGGGAAGACAGAAACATTTCATGTGTTTTAAGGCTAAATAAACTGCTGGCATCTTCTAGCAATTTATACCTTGTGAGGAATGCTGAAATAAAACAAATGACTTCACAATTAGGGTGTTAAAACTTTTAGCAGTTCAACACTAAATTTGACACATGGAAAATCAAACTCCTGACTTCTGATCATATTTTTTGTATCCCATATCTGTTCTGACTGTTCCTGCAGGTTGAAAAAAACCAGAACACTAGCGGGCTTAAAGTGGCAACTGGAGGACATATTGCTTTTGAGATACATCCAATCACCTCTTCCATTTGAATTATGAATGCACAGATAATGCAGCTTTCAACAACCTTCACAGTTGTTATATTGTGTTGTTGAAAGGTGCACTGCTGATAAAGAATTCATTTTAAAAGCACATGGAAAATATTGCTTGGTTCTGATTTACAGCTCTGTGAATGAGCAACTCTGGCACTCTATCTGAAACTTTTGGATTAATCTCAAAAGCAACCTCAAAAATCTCTCCTACTTTAATGTATATTCTATGCACATAACTGTAATCAGGAATGAGAAAAATTAGCTAGAACTATATTATTGTCTTCATGGGTTTAAAAATATTAAATCATTAAAAAATTCTCAAATGAATAGGATATTCTTTATAATTACATATTGAGGACTGATAACTTAGTCCTGGAAAACCAAATTACTACATAAAAGCCAAATTCCTATCATCAAATATTCAATCCAAATCTATATATTCAATGTATGCAAAGTTATGAACCAATCTTGGGCAATTAAAATTTTCATAGTGAAGTATTCAGGAAAATGTAACTACAATGAAACACTATTTTAACTTTATTTATATTTATTTGTTTTATATACATATGAAGACCTATCTCTTCATATCTGCCAGGTACTTACAGATTTTTCTCAGGAAATTTCATGTGTCAATGGCTGTGAATTTCTGTTGCTGTTATTATTCTAATACTGGGAGTTACATGACTAGGCACATTCAGATTCACTTAGGCACAGCTATGCACAAGTTTATTATCAAGGTCATTTCTTATTGCCAACTCTAAAGCTTTCTGTTAGTATAATAAGGGCTTTGGATGTTCTTTTTTGATTTCAGGGAGGTAGCCTCCAAGTCCTGATATTTCCTGAACTTTCCTATTCTTGGTGGTTTCTTGGACTACAAGTGAGTTTATGTTAAAGAGCTGTCTCAGGAGGTTGGACTGGTCACACCTCAAAGAACAAGTTTAGAGGGTTGGGGCTTTAAGCCACATGATATCCACCCAATCTCTGGGGGCGAAAGGGAAAAAGATTGAACTCGACCATGTGCCCAATGAGTCAATTAATCATGTCTATGTAATGAAACCCCAATAAAAACTCTGGATACCAAAAGCTCAGGTGAGCTCTCTGGCAGATAGTACACCTTAATATGTAGAGAGGGCAATGCCTTCTGGCTCCATGGGGACAGAACATAGAAGACTTGAGTTTGGGACCTTCCCAGACATTTCCCATTTATTTCTTATTTCAGCTACTTTTATTTTATTTTTTTTAAGAGGTGAGGAGAGAGACAGAGGGAGAAGGAGAGAGAGAATCTTGAGCAGGCTCTACACCCAGTGCGGAGCCCAAGATAGGGCTCAGTCTCACAAAGCTGAGATCATGACCTGAGCTGAAATCAAGAGTCAGATGCTTAACTGACTGAGCCATCCAGGTGCCCCTGGCTACTTCCGATTTGTATCTCTTTGCTAAAATAAGACTCTATAAGTTCAGTTGACCTCAACAGCATGGTGGTTATGGGAACTGACTCCCTGTGCAGCTGAAAATTTTTGTGTAACTTTGACTCCCACAAAACCTAACTATTAATAGCCTATTGTTGACCAGAAATCTTATGGATAACATAAACAGTTGATCAACACATATTTTGTATATTGTATACGTTATATTTTGTGTTCCTACAGTAAAGTAAGCTTGACCAGAAGAAAATGTTAAGAAAATCATAAGGAAAAGAAAATACACTTATAGTACTGTATCTATGAAAACAAATCTGTGTACAAGGGGACCCACACAATTAAACTTATGTTGTTCGACGGTCAACTGTATAGTGTTCTCCTAAGTTCTCTGAGCTGTTCAAGTAAACCGGAGGGGTACTGGGAACCTCCAAATCTGCAGGCAGCATGTCAATAGTAAGGGTGGCCTGGGAAGCCAAGAACTTGCAGCTGAAGTCTGAAGTGCAAGCAGTCTTGAAGAGGATTGAGCCCTTAGCTGGTGGAGTTCAACCTAACTCCACGTAGTTAGCACCAGAATTACACTGCACTTTCAGACATACCTTTATATTTAAAAAAGTAAATAACTTACTTACATAGGCACATGTATCTATGGTTTACTTATTCAACCAAAATAAAACTTTGGGAATAATTACATATATTAAAGCTTGTATGGACCATCTCCCTAGATTTAACATTTATAATTTTAATATATACTGTGCTAAAAATAAGAGGTGCTAAAAAGCTCACTTTGGGAATAAGGCTTTGTCAGCAATGTAAATATATTTGATGGAATGTAGAGACTATGAAGTAATGGGAAATAAATTAATTCTAGAACTTAGAGTGATTTATTTTTAGCTTGATCCAATGCTAAAGACTTTTTCTTACAGTCAGTGAGAACCATATATTACCTTAGAATTATTTCCAAAGATGATCTTTAAACATTAGTTTGTTGGGTTCTAATAAGTATTTTTTTATTCTAATAAGCATTAAACTTAATTTTAACAACAACAACAAAAAAAACCATTTCTGTGATCAAGTTGGAAAATTATTGCATTTATATTAAATAGGTTTCTTTACCCTGGGCTTTCCTTTTTTGCTGTGAATCTCCAGAAGAATGACTTGGATAGTGCATTCCTATACTAATTTTTCTCTATAGCATCTCACTGGACCAGTAAGAAATAAACCATTCAGATAGGTTGTAATTATAATGCATTAATCTTGGATTCATGCTTTGAGTTGTACAGAGTTCTAATACGTAAACACAGGGACTTTTCACGTCCATTTCTGGATATGGGAAAAAAAATGCAAAAGTGGATAAACAAATTAAAAAACCTCTAAATGTCCTAAACTTAAGAGATTTTCTTTTTCTTAAATTATATTTAAAGTTTTAAGGCTTTAAAGGTCAAGCCTATGGCAAAAGGTGGGGAAACTGTTATGTGAATAAATACCTTGAGGTTTTTTTTTTTTTTTTTTTTTTTTTTAACGGCTATTTAAAAAGACCATAAGGGGAGTCAATGTTGTTTTTATGCAAATTAACTAAAATTTCCTGTAAGAGCAAAATTGGATTTCAATGTAACTATGAAGAAATGGGCTAAATGTGGAGGGTAAATGCAAGTAAAGATTTTTCTTTAAAATTTAATTTTTAAATGCCCATAAAATTTGTTCGTGTGCTCTCAGGTTCCTTTTTGAGCCCACAGATAGGGCTTATGTGTAATACATAATGCCTTCTTCATGAATGTATAAAAAAATTCCTTACTCAAGTCTTGTTCATTACATGACTATTTGATGATGGTTTAAAGTAGAAAAAGACCCACACTGTAGGAATGAGACTAGATTAATGGGGTACAGAACTTTAAAACTATTTTGGATTCACAGGGTTTTACTAATACAATAAGAATCTATATGTGGATTCACAGAGGTCATTTTGTGTCTTTATGAATTATGAAACTTTGTAACATAAAGAATGAACGACTCTATGGTTAAATCAATAAAATTGCCATAGATATCAGCAAGGTTATCACTCTCTAATCATTCATTGAAAATTAGTGTTATGACTTCTTTAATGAATTAGGGGGAATATGGGGCCAGAGACCTATAGAAACGATGTGGAGTAAAATATAATGGCAGAAGTCATTGATTAAGGTAAAGATCAAAATTCTTTTGTTTTTAATTGTTGCAAATAATGAACTATTTTTGGTAGTTAAATTTATTTTAAGCAGCAGAACACTTTTTTCTAAAAAGCTGAGGAGAAAGCCCAATAAGTTTACGGGATTTATTGGAAGCTGTGTTTGACAGCCTGGCCTGAGGGGCTCCATGGAGCCCAGTTTGAAAACCATGTTATTAAGTAATGGATGAGTTGAAGTCTTCAGGACATGGGGCACACAGAACTAATAACACCAGATGTTTTCCCATCACACAAGACATGAATGGTAGCTGCTGGAAATTTTCCAATGAAAGTCTCTCCCTCATCACCTCCAAGGTACTCCTTCAGGGAGCCTGTTGGAGAACAATGCTGTCTCCACACCTTATTTAAATTTGACCCTAGGCTATAGCTTTCTTTTTGTACTCAGTATCCACAGTGGCCCTTTCCTTCTTTCCCCGGCTCTTTAAACTTGGACCTATTACCTCAGGAAAAGTCTGTCTCTTAAACCCTGCCTCTCTTTTACATTTAAAAGGAAAAAGATTTCAATTGTGAATGGTAACTGCAAAAGTAATACCAGTTTTACCTGTGCTGCCAAATGGAAGATTTAAATTCTGAAATGAATTAGATATTAAATAAATACGATCAACTGAAAAAACTTTTCAGAGAACATAGCACTCCATTTCAGTTTGTTTACAAGACTCTATTTATTGCCTTCTCTGCCTGGTTTAATTAAACATGTTCTTCCTCAAATACAAGCATCCACCATGATAAGGAAAAAATTTCTCATTCAATTTTGTTTCTAATTAACCTCTAATATTAAACTTCTATACCCTTCTATAGAATCTTATTACAAAAGTAATATGTTCTAGTTATATTACGGTTGAGTGGTTCTGTAGGTTATCCTCAGAATCTACTCTCTCCATATTCATACTTATTTTTATCAGATGTACCCTGAGTTTCAAACATGTCTTAAAAGTACCTGCACTTGAACTAAAATCTATTTGTAAATTGAGCACTGGCAATCACTAAATTGCCAATATCCTTTCCAGAGGGCCCTATAGACTCATTCAGTTTTCAAAATCATATCTAAATAGACATTCACCTTATAAAGACTCATCCTTGTACATTGAAAAAAAAATTCTAATGTTCTCTTCCCCATAACTGGTGAACTATGGTGTGGGAGGTGTTGATTATCTTGCCCAAGGCAGCATATTATGTTTCTCTATGGGGTGATCTCCAAAGGCCTTTCCTACAAAGATATAAGCTCACGTTCCTACCAAACCCTATGAGGGGCTGCAAGTTCCAGTAAAGTAATCCTTAAATTGTGTGGGGCCCCTGGCTGGCTCAGTCAGTAGAGCATGTGAGTCTTGATTGCAGGGTTCTGAGTTCGAGCCCCACAATGAGCATAGAACTTACTTAAAAATAAATGAATGAATGAATGTAAATTAAAAAGAAAATAAACCTGTAATAGAATGCTCTGGGGATCTTGTCAAAATGCAGATTCTGACTAAGTAGGTCTGTAATGTGGGTTGAATTGCATTTCCAGTGGTTTTCCTGTGAGGTCTATTCTGCTGGTCTCTAGACCACATTTTGTGTAGCAAGGAGTTAGCTCTTGGTTGGTAAATGACAACGCTGGCTGGCAGCCTGTTTTTGTAGACAACGTTTTATTGGAACACAGTTGTGCCATCCACTCACACACTGTATCATGCTTTCAGGCTATAACTGCAGAGTTGGGTACTTGTGACAGAGACCTTTTGGTCCACAGAGCCTAAAATATTTGCTATCTGGAGCTTTAGGAAAACATTTGGTGATAAAGTAATTTATCCTAATAGCTGATTGTTAAGTTTCTTCATAGGCTCTACATGTTAGCAGGTATTTGATAGATATAAATAGCAATATATTACTTTTAAGCAACAGGAGAGCAATGTATTTTAAATACATTGTATGTCACAGGCTCCTGAAGAACAATCATTTCTGCTAAGTTGATATTAATGAATAATAAAATATCACAAATATAACTGAGTTTTAGAATACTTACTGATAGTGCATTATGGCTTAAACTGCCTATGACATAGCAATGATAAACTTAAAAGCAAAGATTGAAGAGAGTAAAGATTGAGGGTAAAGATTGAAGAGAAGTGTCTGGAAGGAATTATTTAGCTCTTAGAGCTCAAGACTTGAGCACCTGGCATTTTTACATTACATTTTTATCCAATTCACCTTCCAAGTATCACTTCCACATAACTCAAATAGAAATGTTGTTTCTTATTTCTCAAGGAAAAGATAAGTGAAAACAAAGAGTTAAATAAGTTGTCACAATGACTAATATAAACCAAGATTAAGATGTTGTCCAAACCTAGTGTTGTACAAATCAGCAATTCTGAACAATAAGCTTTGAATGGCAATAAGAAGACTTAATACTGATATCACTGGACTAATTCAGTGGAATAGGTATGTGACTATTATTTCTTCTATTTCTTCTATTTAGTAGGTAGAAAAAAAGCACAAATATTTGATGAATACCATAAAGAAAGTTTGTCACATGAAGAGCTCTATTCCAAAGATCTTAGTTGTTCTCAATAATCTATTTGGTAATTTCCCAGAAACGTGACACAGAAAAAAGAATAGTGTCTGGAAAAAAGTAATCCAAGCCTGACTGTGGATCAAATACAACCACAAAAATCCTTTCCAGTGTTTCACTCATCTTTTCATCCTACAAATATTGAACACCTACTCATTCTAGGTGCTAGAGATACATCAGTGAACAAAGTAGCCCAAGATACCCTCATCAATCTTGTGCAATCTGTAAAATTCTTGTACAGGAGATAAAACATAAATAAATATAACAAGTAAGTTATATGGTATGGTTATAGCATGACACATGCTTTAAAAATACAAAACATAGAGCAGGATAATGGGGTTTGGGAAAGAGGGGTATGGTTGAGGGGCAGCATGATAAGATTTTATCACTTATGTTTGAATGGAAAACATGCATACATGAATTTTACATAGGTTAGGTTATCTCTAAGATTTTTTTTTTTTAGATTTTATTTATTTATTCATGAGAGACCCACAGAGAGAGAGGAAGAGACACAGGCAGATGGAGAAGCAGGCTCCATGCAGGGAGCCTGACGTGGGACTGGATCCTGGGTGTCCAGGATCACACCCTGGGCTGAAGGTGGCGCAAAACTGCTGAGCCACCCAGGCTGCCCACTTTAAGATTCTTTATTAAAGAGTAACTGATAACAATGATTTTAGAAAGTTCTAGAAATTCTATCTCTTGCTCTGTAAAATCTTAAATAATTAAATTGAGAAGTCCCTGGTTCTTTGCAATCACTCAAATTTCTAATGAAATAATGAATTAAGATTAGAGTGTTCCCAGTAGTGAGTAGAACATGTGTAATTTGGTTTTTGAATGATTTTAAATCTGCTGCTACAGTGACACTATCAAGAGTCCACAACAAAAGTAAATAAGCATATTCTGTGTTATGTTCTTGGGATAGATAAATGCCCCCAAATATATTTATATTTCAGTAAGAATTACATCTAATACAATGTCATCAGATGGGTTAACATTTATGTGACTCCCAAGGTAAACTTTAAGATCTGATTTTTGGAGTATTGCTATGGGATAATCAGGGACATTGGGAACAAGCCCCTATGCACCTGGGAAGCTCCTTGCTGGACATTATTATAGCTTTTCTCACAAACAGGGGCCAAAATGCAAGCCCAGACTGATTCAAACTCATCTGAGATAGGACGGGCCACCAAATTTGACCTTTTATCAGCTTTTCCTCTCATTTTAATGCTAGAAAACATGTCCAGAGGTGGAGACTTAACATGCAAATGAAACATACAATGCACAACGAAGCATGTTCTATCAACCACATCTGTACGTCCACTTCCCAGGAATTCATAGCCCTTACATGCTTAACCATTACTCCTTTCCCACCTCAGCCCCTGGCTGTTGTTCTGAGAGCCAGTCTGACACTTTGTTGAGACCATGTCTTCCTTTGGCTGCAGCTGATGCCCCAATAAAGCCTTGCCTGTACCTTTAAATTTGGGGTCTAGCCTTGTTTCTACTTTTGCTAGCTCCAGGAATCTGAGCCCAGTAACAGATATATCATTCTTCAGTACAAAGTTCACTATTACAAAGAATTTCAGACATAATAGAACTGTGCCTTAAGGTTAAGACATTTAAAAAATGGTGTGCACATGGGAAATGGCCTAAAATAATAGAATTAAACTGGTGAAAGTCAAACTATTTTATCAGTGTAATAACTATAATATGATCCACAGACAGACAACACAGATAAAATAGAAATGCCCTAAGGCCACTATCGAACAGGGGATTAGCATCTTTGCACTGCATACATGTGGCGATCAATTCTATGTCTAAGCTGAAAGCAGAAAGAGTCATTTTTGTGAAAGCCACTTTTCCACCATCCATTTGGAAAGTCAGTTTGGCTGAGAAGGCAGTGGTCATAGAGGCTGTAATTTGGAGTGTGCCTTGGATAGAACACCAAAGTTAGAGTATTCCACCAACGCCAGCAGAATTTACAGAACATAGATAGGCAAAGTAGTAATTTCCAAAGAAATCAGGCAACAGAGATTCAATTTCCTCAGACATCACTTTGAGTAAATGTATTGGTAAATACTAAAATATCCCATTGGACATCTACCATAGGTTAGATTTAATGAGCAAGAAATCATGCTGGACAGACACAAGGAACTAATTTACTTAGTTCTGAGTCTTATATTCTTCCACAATACCTATGAAGTTTAGTGCTATCAGGAATCTATCTTTTAAACATATGTGCTTTTCTTCTAGAATACAGTACTGCATTCTTTGTGCTTTGGGCTGACAATGCTAAGGTGGGGAGTCTACTGCCTTTAGTCAATTTTTATTATTTTTGTACTTTACTTTTGTTAAGTGATCAAACATCTCTGAAATTCACAGGATATTTTAAGGTTTTTTTTCCCTAAAAATAAGATTGACTGTTAAGTGGTTTACTGACACTCTCTTGCATGTAATTAACAGATAGGAATAAAAGTGAGAATATGCAACAGTCATTCTGAAAACTCAAAGGTTATGGTAAAAACACATGATTATCTTGGTGATTCACTAGGCATAACAATTTAAAATATGAGCAAACTCTTGAAAGTTACATTCCAGGAGAAATGTATATTTAAAAGTGATCTTCAATTTTACATTTTAATGACTAATTATGATCTTCTACATCATCATATCATCTCAGTATGGCAAGTGCATTTGCATTTTCCCTGGTCTCTAATTCATAGCATTAATGTTATTGATACAAAGAATAAAATATCCAGTTACTCTTACACCTATTTCTCAAAGCATACTTATTATAAAAATCAAATTCTTTTTTCTTTTGTAGTTATTGTTCTAAATGCATTGAATATCTTTAGTTAGAAATACATTAACCTGAATATATTAACCTTATAGCTACAACTTCAGGCAGCCCAGGTGGCTCAACAGTTTAGCGCCTGCCTTCGGCCCAGGGTGTGATTCTGGAGACCCGGAATCGAGTCCCATGTCGGGCTCCCTGCATGGAGCCTGCTTCTCCCTCTGCCTGTCTCTCTGCTTCTCTCTCTCTCTCTCTCTCTCTCTGTCTCTTATGAATAAATAAATAAAATCTTAAAAAAAAAACAAAGCTTCAATATTATGGAGTCTTTGGGGCTATTATCACTAGACTTTGATAAAAGAAATTATGAGATAAGGTGGGGAAAAAAGGGAAATGGATTTTGGGGACTTTACGAGGAAAGGTTTAAGAGATTCCAATATATGTGTCATTGATAATCCGTCGATGGTTTATAAATCGAGGTGGTCTTATTAGTTCACATTGTTTTCTGAACCATATAATAAACTGGAGGAGCACTGTTCCAACAGCAGAAGCCTTTTCAACAAAGTTGGAGGGTAATTGCCACATCCCTCCCTCCTAGCAACTTAACACATCTTTCTAAGGTCACCTCCACAAAGAAGGTAGGAGAATCATTGTCCAGTATTCACAAATATATGGCATCTATGATTCAGGCTGACCCACTGTAAACTAATCTCAGTCTGATACAAAAGGATAGATGTATTAAAATAAAAGAATAATGGAAAATGTTGCTTAAGGACTAGTATATTAAGATTCACAACCAAAGAGTTTATAACATACTCTGATCAAAGATGGCCACTCTTCACAAACTTCTGGCAATTCAATTTTTATCACTGTGTTTGGTTTAGAAACCTAAAGTGGGCACATCTAAGAGTATGTGCATTTTTCTTTTCTTTTTCTCCCCACCTCCTCTTGCCCCCCCTCCCCCTTTTTTTTTTGCTAATTTCAACACAATGGGAAATAAATAAGATATTTGTGTTTTCACCAATTCTACCTTTCAGTCTTTTCTCTCTGCCACTTAATGACATTTCAGACATATTGCAAATCTTGCCAATTTCGTTATTAGAAGACTGTCTAGTTTATAACTTTATTTTCAGATTAAATTCAAATCTCCTCTCCTCTTCCCTCTCTCGTGGGGGGATTGTTGGGCCTATTTGACAGACTCTTGATCAGTACCAAGGGAGGGTTCTGGCACTATTTTTGTCTACCTGTAAGGCTTTTTTGCCACCAACTTTGGGATTTAGTTGCCAACTTCTAGACAAGACAAATGCCACTGAATATCCTGCCTGATGCCCCCAAAATGTTCCATTTAGAGCACAGTCTATGAACCTTCATTTCCCTCCATTCTGATCCATGTTCATTTAACCTCCACCTCCAAAGATAGCAAACATATGACACTGAAGAAAATTATTTACCATGACTGTTACATCTGGATGTTTCCACGAGCCTGCCATTTTGGTCGTAGCATGCCATTGCTTGGTAACGATATCCTTGACCACATTCCTTGGTATCTCCTTGTGTTTTCACTCCAAGCAACACTTCCACTTTCCCCTCTGGTAAAATGCAGTCTGACCAGTTCCCCACAGGCTGTGCATTATACTTGTCACAAGGACAGTACTGAGTCTCAATCAGGGGGTACAAATGAGAATTTTTACATTTTTCCTTCTTTTTACTTTTTCCTGTGGAGAAATTTGAGTTGGAAAATATCGTTACTCACTTCATCCCTAGTTTTCCTCCTTTCCTAAGCTTCTTTTCTCCATTTTTAACCATATTCAACAGTAACTTAAAATGAATGCTATTTTCTCACTATACTGTTTTCTCTGTAGGCTTTATTAGTACTGGGTGCTTTGCATATTGAAATTTTTCTTATTTTCGCATTTTAAAATTACCATTTTGCAAAAGGCATTAACTGTTATGCTGAATTTTATACTCTCCGAATGATTAAAATCCTTTCAAATGATCACGTGCTTTCACTGAATAGGGGAGTTTAAGGTAACTGCATGAATCTCTCATTTATAAGTGCAAAAATATGAAATGGAGAGAGAGTTGCTGTCCAGGACTATACAGCTTTTTATTAATTCCAGATAGATGACATGGTTATATAGGATTACAATTTAGAAAATGATATTTTTTATATTTACTTTCCTGATTATGTCTTTGATCTTTCATTATTTCTGAAGAATAATTATTTTGACATCCATGGTGATTAGTGTAGTACATAGTCACAGCGTCACAGTGAAGATATTTAGTGTCAGAAAAAAAGCACTAGAAATAGTCTGTATATAAATCGAAATAAATTCCCTTTTAAAATAAAAAAATGAACATAACAGTAATATGTGCTTGAAAAATAATGTATCATTTTAATTGAATCACGTTTCTATTATATGTTTATTATATCACATATCATAATACTATTTAGTTATATCACACACAATTAATTGTATATGTTTTACATATATTTATTTCTAACTTTCAGAACGTGTCTTATATAGTTTTCAAGAGATTTCATTATGACAGGTGGTTAATTTTATATCTTTTAAATTCTAAAGAGTCTACTGGCACCAATATTTTTAGGTTTCTTTCTGCCACTGACAATATTTTTGAATGCACCAGGTTTAGTTCAGTATGATAGCTCCTGGTCTTGCTCATTATATTACTGCTTTTTGTCATTGTGACTGCCTTTTAAAATGTACTTTTCAGATACAAAATTAGTGTCATATCCCTCTTCTAGGAGATGAAGGATAATCTGAGGCTGTGACAGTGAGAATAGTTTAAGAAAATGAGGTGACAACCTTTTCTTTTGTTCTCCAAGTACCTCACAGTCCGTAGGCAATCCACCAGAAGTGTATGTTTAAACAAAAAAAAAAAAAAAAAAAAATCATCTACCTATTGTATAGGGAGCCAGCACAATTTTCAAGGTTACTTTTTCTTTCTACTAGAAGTACGTAACGTGTCTGTCACTGCCAACTTACATTAAAATACACATGTGAATCCACTGGCAAATTAAGTATCAGTATACCAGCAATAAAGCATAGCCATGCATTTTCTAAAGATATTATCAGAGCTCTCTTGGTCTAACTTTAATGTGTTTTCTAAGTTGACAGTGTTGGTTTTCACAACCCAATTATTCTTACCAACAATAGTGCGTTTTCTGGTCCTAACTGCACCACAGTCTCCGTTGCAGGAAGAAAACTTGGACCAGCTGGTAAACTGACAGTCATCTTGGCATGGGATCTGGCAGGCCTGGGTGAGGGCTGGCACAGGGCCTGCATACCAGAGGCATTCATGGATGCCAGCCTGTCCTCCATCTTGCTTTCGACAAGTAATAGCTAAAGGAAAAACACAGAGCTGTTTAAAACAAATTTGAATGTCTATAATTATTCTCCAATTTCAGAATTAACCTAATATTTTCTTATGAAGTCAGAGGAATCATCTTTTAACTCTTTATTTGCAGCAAATCTGGGAGGAGTGTTTCTAATAATCACAGTAGTCATTAAATTGACCCTGTAGGGTTTTTTTTTAATTAATAATTTTTTGATCCTGCAAGGTTTTTTTTTTTTTCAATAACAGATAACCCTCAGTGGTTTTTGTGACACAGAAAAGCACACAGTTACACACACACACAGCATTTAGCAGTTTTTATTAGATGCTATTAAAGATTTCAAGTCCTTATTTAGAAATTAATTATTTAAGAGACAACACTGAGTTCTGATAACAGTTTATGTTGAAACCACACTATTCATAGAGGTACTGGGAGATAACACATACCTTTAATATTATCATTGGATGCTCTAGGATTTCTATATACAAGGGTCTTAGTGGCAGCAAATGGAAAGTTTGATTGAGAAGGGGATGCTTATGGAACTCATCTTGCAGCTGCATTTGCATGGAAAGCATGTTATTTAACTACATTGGAAGTTTGTTGGGATGGTTTTGGAGTGATTAATGGGGAGAGAGGGGACTATGTGAAAGTCTCCCTTTCAGCTCTGTCTGTAAGTTCTTCACATGCACAAATATCAACCATGAATTTAAAAATAAAAACAAAAACTTTTAGCACCTTAATCTATCATATCATAATCAACATTTCCAAAAATGTTGGAAACATTTCTAAAAAATGTTCAAATAATTTTAATTCATATGTACTATTTCCCCCAAGATATTGTTCTACTGGATTTTTAAAAATCATGTCATATTTTTATTGCTTATTGAGCATAGTTGTAAAATTGCTTTAAGGTATCAAGTTTCAAAGAAAAAGAGCAAGTGATGTTTTACAGTCCCCTTTCTGACATTTTCTCCCACGGTTTTAAAAATAATTTATTCATTTATTGAGGAAGAAGACAAAACATTTAGACCTTGGTCCTAAAAATCTTCCTTGAACTAGCTTACATGGCCTCAGTCAGACTGATTTATGTGGCCCTTTTAGCTTTATAGTCTAAACTGGAACTTGGGCTCTTTCCTGCTCAGAATTCTATTCATCATGAAACCAAGGTGAAGGAGCCTGACATTTTGATCCTAAATTAGAGGTAGGGTATATAGGGTCCCAGGTTAGACATCAGTCTCCAGATCTGTATACTAAAACTTAACACCTAGTAGTAGGGCTGTGTGATGGGGTGTCTAAAAGAATGTAACAATTTTCACAAAGGAAGACTTTCCCTGTGTAGGTGAATACAACTTGTCACAACTGGTGCAGTAAAATTGTCTAATAGTGCAAATGTAGGTGAGTATTCATCTAGTTTTTAGCTAAAGATACCTCTTCATTTATGTGCACAACACTGAAAGGGCCAATTTTTACAAAGAGGACAGGGGTCCATGGAAACCTGGTAGTGTGAACAGTAGTGGTGGTTATGAAAGTTATGTGACAGGAGATAGCAACAAATTCCCCTACCAGATGCTCATCACTCAGAAGAGATGCTGTCTGGTGTTCCGTATTTATCGTACTGGTCTAGCAGCAGTTCCCAAACCGGGCTGCGGATTACAATCACCTGGATAGTGTCTGAGACATATCCGTCCCCTCACCAAACTCAAACATTCTGATTTATCAGTCTAGGACAAGGTCCTGGGCATTAGCATCCTTTTAAAAGGTCCTTGGTGATTCAAATATGCAACAGTGGATCAAGACCACCACCCTAGCAGGTGATGTATTTCCACTTGCATCAGAAACACCTGGAAAACTGTTAAAGTTGAAAATTCTTGGATTCATTCTAGAGTTCCTGCATGAGATTTCTGCGTATGGGGTCAAAGAATATGTTTGTTTCTCCACGTCCCCCCCCACCCCCCGCCCCCAACTGCTTAGATGTTCCTCATGTACATTTAAGACCCATTAGCTTGAGTAGTCAAGGCACAAGGAAGGGTCAGGCTGAAATTTGGTACTAAGAGTGAAACTGTTTTGATACTCAGTCACCCTGGCACTGTGTCAAGGTTGGGAAACAATGGCTGAGCCTATGGGAGTGAACTAAGGGAGTTCTAAAAGTGGAGCTCCAAAAGTGGAGCTCCACGGGACTTGCACAATCAGTGAATCAAAAGAGTATCCACATAGTTTGGAAGAATGTTATCTATGGATTGGTGCTGGAGGACTCCCCATGAGGTGGTATAGTCATGATTTTGATTTTGCAGTTTGATACCATGTAAATTTAGTAATCTCTGATAGTCTGTGGGCAAAGTTGTCCCAAGGAAGCTCAAGAGGAAGGACTGACAAAGAGGGAGATATTAGATGATTTATGTATCAGGAAATGGAGGAATCTGAAGAATGATTAGCTTGGAAAATAAGAGATTTGACCATATCAGAACTCTAAGCTGTGAAAGGGGTCACACTGTTCATAATAAAAGATACAAAACTAAATTTGGGTTCTTTGAAATAAAACTACTATCTACTCTTCAATTTGACTCTCTGAAACAGATATTTGAATATAAATCTTTTGAGAAACTAAATAAAATTGCCTTAGGTTCTCCTTTAAGGCTCTCTTCCTAAGGTTCTCTTGCAAATTTTATTTCACATTAAGATTGACACCAAAAAACCAAAATAAAGTAAAACCACCACCAACATAATTTCAGAAACAAGCTAATTTTGTGCAGATTTGCACTATTTGCATAAATGTGAAGTCCTTTTCCCTATATAACTTAAGTATTTCAATTAGTAGAAAAGAAAAAAAAATGTAAATTTCCCATATCTGTTCTCAGAAACCCACTCAGCATTTTGCTGCCCTTATCTGAGATTTCAGACAGTGTATTCTGAAAGAATTACTCATAGAATGTTATCTAAACAATAACAACAGCAGTATTTGTACAATATATTGAAAATTTGTCATACATCTCAACTTGTTTCTATTCTGACTTAGAGGAAACACAACAATTCAAGCACAGAAATGCAACTTCATTTCAAGCAGAAATGAACTTCCTGCTATTAGGGTGAGGAAGATATAAATGTTTGGAGAGGAAACCATCTGGTCTCTCAACTTTATAAACCTTTAAAATCATTTCTAAGATACAGAAAACGGGGTGGTTTTAACCATAGAAAAGATACATCATACTAAGCATGGTTTCCTAGAACACCAGAAAGCTACAAATACCCAGACAAGTGTATCTATATTTACAGGTGAAAGGTTTATAGTGATTACGTAAATTCTTCTTTGGGTTGAGGTCTTGTTGACAAGACGGTCCAAAAACCCATGCAGCCCATCTACCTCATTCACTATGAAAGCTTCTTAGTGAGGTCAGTAAATACCAAAATAATTATTTTAAGTTACATTGATTATGTTTTAAGTCTACATTGATTATGTTTATTTTATTTATAATTTTATTTTACTTATATGAGGCACAGCAATTTTTACTTAAGTGTCAGGGATCGGCTTGCTTCCAGCAGGCTGAAAGCCTGGGAGACATCCATGTGGCTGCCTTGTGGGTTACATCTGAATTAGGCTAGGAAAGCTCAGCCTAGCAACATTGAGGGAATGATGGGAAGATGAGTAAGAGAGTTTCTTCAACAAATAAGTGCTCTGGAAGAGGGAGCTAGAATTGTCAGACTAAAAGTGACTCAACAAATATTCTAACCAATGCAATGTGAAGACCTTTATGAATCCTGGGTTGAACAAATTAATAGTGAACATTTTTGAGGTGATAGGGGAAAATTCACACATGGTGTGAATATAGATGACATTGAAGAGTTATTGTTAATTTTGTTTAGCGTTATAATCCTACTATTGTTATGTTAAAAAATTAAAGTATTTATGGATGATTTACATCTTATCAGAGACTTGCTTTAAAATACCCCAGCAAAATTTTTGTTAAGTGTTTGAGGAGTAGCTGATGCCGAAGAATGGCAACATGTTAAAAACTATTGAAGCTGAGTGAACGAAGACTACACTACCAGGGGTCATTATATTAGTCTTCTTATTTTTGCGTCTCTTTGAAACTTCCCATAAATTTAAATTAAAAAATTAATCGGTTGAATAAGTAAAGTCAATTTTAGAATGTTTTCATGTAGGCTGAATTTTGAACTATGTTTTAAAGAGGAGAATAATCAAGGTTCCTGGAATGAAAGAGAATAGATAACATTGGTCTGAGCTAAAAGGACATGGATATCTCTGTTATGCATATATGACTATGTAAATGGAATGTTACTGATGCAGCCCTGAAGTAAATCTAATAGAATTCCAAATGTAGTTGCTCATCTTCATTTTCTTGAAGAGGAATGAAACTCCCTTATTATTCAGGATGCACAAAAGAAAAGGAATTCTCTTGGTCTGCAGATTACCCTTCAGCATGCAAGACCATGTATTTTCATTTGAATAATCAGTGAAATAAATTACTAGATCTAAAATGTGCACATAGAAGTTCATTAGAGGAAACAGAAGATCAATATCTTGGTGCAGTGAAAACTGCTGGATTATATGTAAACAAAGAATTCAAGGAAATCTAAGACATTATTTATTAAGTTGAGTAATATTAACATGGTTTACCTCACGGCAACAGTGTCTGAGTATGTGTTTGGCAGATTGAAATGCTTAGAGGAGTGATTTTTTTCCTATACTATTAATGAAAAAAAATGGTAAAAGTAAGAACAAATCATGTAGAAATGAAAAAGAAAAAGCTTAATGTGAGTGAAAGCTAGTTACCAAGAGACCTAATTGTGCTTAGAAATAAGACCTAACCCATAAATAATGCAAGAGGGCTCCAGTTGTTTACCAGGTGGATGTAATGATCCTGGGTTTTCTCTGTGTAGAAGAGATTTTCACTGACAAGTTTGCCAAATTACTTTCTAATTACAGCTTGTGAATACAACTCTGGCAGAATGGAAAGAAATGCACTTTTTTTTTTTTTTTTTTTTATTGATCCTAAATAGTTACCAATGATTCCCCAGTCTCATTGATGCTAATAATATATGTGAATGTATGTGAAAGTCCTTGAATGAGGACTTACTAGGAAGTAATAATCAGCTCCCAGTGGAGTAGCCCAGATAAGGGACCTGAGAAGGGCTAACTAACTGCATCACAACAAACACCACATTGAGGAACCATCCTAGACACAGCGCAGAGCCAAGCTTATTTTATGAGCTATTTCAAAAATAGTAGATACTAATAATAATTTTATGACAGGGTCCTTGCAGAGATATAAATCTCCAAATCAGATAGGCTGCTCATATCCATAGGAAATTAGAGCAAACCATTTAAATATAGAAATAATTCTAGAAGTTTAAAAAATAGCTTTGTAAATAAAAAGTTGCATTATAGATGTATAAAAATATTGGGTGGTAACCAAATGTATATCAGGCAAAAAAAGTTTTAAAATCATGTCTCTGCAAAATTTCTTTCAAGCAAGTTCCTTTGCTCTTTGAGTTATGTTGAGCTTTGCTCTTTCTTACCTTGTTCTTTTTGCATTTTCATTCTTTTTTTTTTCCTCATTGCATAACAATCTCTGAAAATCAACACATTCATGTGAATTCCTGAGATAAATCAACCCAGATATTCTGGGCCAAATCTTGATTAGTGCCTCTAAAATGTAATTTTTAAAAAACAACAAAGTTGGCCAGACTTTAAGTAGAGGACTGATGCCAAGGGCATCAATGTAGAATAAGCCACTTAATTTAAGCACAAGATTTAAGCATATTTACTCATAAAAAAATAACTGCATAAATTATAGTTAAATACATTCCACATCATTTAGATTTAATTCTGGTACAGGGAGAATTAGAACTTCCTTTTCCCCCTTGACTTTCCTTTTACAAACTTTTCAATCAACAGATGATGCAGGCTGAATACTTCTGGGACCAGGAAGGTCCCTGCCATATGAAGCATATTATTAAAGGGTCTTTTTTCTTTCTTTTCTTTCCTTTCCTTTCCTTTCCTTTCCTTTCCTTTCCTTTCCTTTCCTTTCCTTTCCTTTCCTTTCCTTTCCTTTCTTTTTTTTCTTTTCTTTTCTTTTCTTTTCTTTTGTTTTCTTTTCTTTTCTCTTTTCTTTTCTTTCTTTCTTTTTTTTTTCTTTTCTTTCTTTTCTTTTCTTTTCTCTTTTCTTTTCTTTCTTTCTTTTTTTTTTTTTTTGGTCTATTTGAGAATATATCTGAATTACACTGGCTTTGACATAAAGAGACTGATACCAGATCTTAGTGACAGGTCAACATTAAAACGGACATTCTTTGGTAGGCAAGGATATAGAAGGGATGGGGGATTAGGATAGCCAGGGTGACCCTGGGAATTATTAACCATATATCCATCTAATTCTCAGGAAGCACACATGGCAGGAGATGGCACGAAGATCAACAAGAAGTTTGAACATAGGCAAATCTGAAGTTAGTTTATGAAACTCAACATCTAACCTATGATACATTTATATCATACCCTTGGTATAAATGTGTCATAAGGTAATAAACACTGGAACAATACATAAACATTTTAAGTAGCAGTGGTACACATTACCCCTTTAGGACAGACATAGAGAAAAAAATAGGTAAATTGTCCAAAACTGTCATTTTTGTGAACCATGTATTTAATTTCAAATAGATCTCTAATGGTTAAGTCTAGCTATAGCTATTATGGCTAGGTTTTGATGATATAGTCACTGACTTATATGCCATAAGTTAGCTTTCTAAATGCCATCCACACTGTAGACATGTGAGTAGAGAGAAAAGACAGTAGAAGTTAGCATTCTATTAAAAGTTTATATACAAGTGACTCAAATAGTATGAAGCAAATATAAGCTGTCTCTTCACTCACAAATTAAATGGAATGTGAACATAATTTTATGTTATTTTCATTTATCTTATTGACAATATTATAGGGAAGATGCCTATTTGAAAGGCCCTCTAAAATTTCCCAATAACATTTAAGAATGATTTCAGTTTTAAAGTTGCCAAATCTGGTCAAATCCTTCTTTAAAATAGGTCTTTCTCCTTCCTTCCTTTCTTTCCTTTTCTTCTTTTCTTAAAGATTTATTTATTTATTTATTTATTTATTTATTTATTTATTTATTTATGAGAGAGAGGGAGAAAGAGAGAGAGAGAGAGGCAGACACAGGCAGAGGGAGAAGCAGGCTCCATGCAGAGAGCCCAATGTGGGACTTGATCCCAGGACTCCAGGATCACGCCCTGGGCCAAAGGCAGGTGCTAAACCACTGAGCCACCCAGGCGTCCCTCTTCTTTTCTTATACCATTACATAAAATTTCTTGGACCGTACCATTCTTAATAGTGAAAATCTGGCTCAAGCCCCTCCCTATGTCTAATTTCCTATCAGAACAGTACTCCTTCTCCCTCTCTGCCTCTCCTAGTGCCCACTCCCACCCCAGTATTCAAATCCTCCTCAGAGCAGCCCTTTGCTTCCAACTCACTCATATGGAGTGAAAGGCAAACTACTCAATGCACTGTTCCCCATGCATAAAGATTTTATTTTGTGCCTTTTTGTTTTTGTTATCTTAGATTTAAAAGTCATTTCCTCTGTCACTATGCCTTATCTGTGGTTACTTCTTTTTATCTTTTCTGAAGTCTCTAGTGGTTATTGTGTAAATACATTACCAATGTATTACTAATATGCTTAAAACCTGGATCATGTATACTCATAGTATATTACCTGCTATAGGAAATAAGTGAAAACTATTTATTACATACTTTTTATTCTCTCAACAGTCTGGGCCCACTACCATGTAGGCAACAGGCAACATGTGGCATGTATTCAATAAATATTTGTTTTATGCAAGAATGAATAGTACTGAATGATATTCAGGAAGTTTGAACTGGCTTTTAGGGACTGGTGTTAACCTGTTTTTATAGCTTTCTGAGAGAGCTAGTATCAATGGCTGTGTACAGTGGAATAGGAATTTTATTTTAAGACACTGGTCCTTCATTATTGCTATGGACTGTGTCCCTGGAAATTCATATGTTGAATTCTCCAATATGATAGAATTTGGAGATGTAGTGTTTGGGAAGTGAATGGGCATAGAGGAAGTCATGAGGATGGGGTCCTTATGATGAGGTTAGTGCCCTTGGAAGGAGAGACCAGAGAGCTAGCTTGCTCTCTTCTTCTCTCCACCATGTGAAGACATAGCAAGAAAACAACCATCCGCAAGTTAGAAAGAGAGATCTTACCAGAACTGGAATTGGCCAGCAGCATGATTTGGATTTTCCAGCCTCCAGACTGTGAGATATAAATTCCTATGCTTAAACACCTAGTCTATAGTGTTTTATTATAGGAGCCTAAGGAGACTGATAGAGTTATCAACACAAAGTTTTAAGCACTTATTTTATAGAGGATTTCTAATGTTTTTATAGATACACTTGATAAACTTAAGGAAAATATCCTGTTTATAGCAGAGTAGCTAATTCAATTTAGAGAAGATTGGGCAAAAATTATGTGATTCTGGGAATGCTCGATACAAAATTTCCCTTCACCATTATTTCATTTTTCCTTTAAAATGTAATGGGATTGGATCATAAATAAACATGTTTCAATTTTCAGAGCATATCAATTTTCTCTCAAAGCACTTTATGTTCTGATATAATAGTTCTGAAAGCATTTTCACATAGTTCTGAAATACAGAGAAGGTAGACTTGGTCAAGACTGCATTTACTTGACTGGAGTAGAATCTTCCTATATTCTCCCATCTGTGTCATTCTAACTCATGTTTGAGTAAGGCTGATTCTCACTAATTTGCTTTAGAGTGAGTGTCCATGCTGGAATGGTAAGCAGTTATAATCACTTGTTAAAGAGACTCTGGGAACATAATTGCTTCCCAAATCCTTTCCAGGGTATCCACACAGATAATTCCTACAATTAGAACAATTATGCTACTAATAGCAAAAATGAAAGTCTGCCCATAACAGCCACTTTGTTGTTAACGGTTGGTAAAAATAGGTGTAGGTGACTGGAAAAGAGGAGACCTAGGACGGTTGGCTAGTAAGCTAGTAAAAGAGAATTCAGAGTTTCTTCTACTGTGCAAAGTTCAAGTCATTTGAGAAAATCTGACCAAAATAATAGGTGACCCTGTAAGTCTGCTGCTGAGTCGTGCATACTATATAAGACACACACATTCTTTCCATTCTATTCATACCTAGTAAATTAACTCTTAATGTCTTGGATATGATTTATCAGCTTCTAGACAGGGGAATTATGAGGTCTTATCACGTGTCTTCCAGATCCTATATATTATCTGGTTTTACCTTTTATTCTTTAAAAAAAAATTTTACTAATAAAGTTTTACAGTCAAAGTTTTATTTCTCATCCCCCCACCAAAGAATGCTGCAATTTCATTCTAAATGTGTGCATTTTACTACTGTGACAGTGTTTAAAGTCCACTGCTCTTATAACTTAAGTAGTTCCTTTATTTTTTTTAAAAGATTTTATTTATTTATTCATGAGAGACACACAGAGAGAGGCAGAGACATAGGCAGAAGGAGAAGCAGGCTCCCTGTGGGGAGCCCGACATGGGACTTGATCCCCGGGCCCCGGGATCATGACCTGAGTTGAAGGCAGGCACTCAACCACTGAGACACTCAGGTGCCCCTAAAGTAGTTCCTTTAAGGATGAATGGAAAAACTTCTTCCCAAGTGATCAGATAAACTTCAGGGGTTCTCTGATCCTACTGAGTAATGACTATTCAGAAGTTGTGACTCTATCATTGATTACCTGGCTTGAGTTTAGATCAGAGGTCAGCAACCTTTTTCTGTAAAGGGCTAGATAGATAGTAAATATTTTTGGCTCTGAGTCATATGCCTCATTATCTTGGAGACAGCCTTAGGCCATAGGTAAAGAAATTGGTACAGCTGTGTTCCAATCAACCTTTAGATGAAAAAAACAAAACAAAACAAACAAACAAAAAAAACACAGCAACAACAACAAAGACAAAAAATGCTCAGGCTGTGGGTTAGATTGGGTACACAGGCTACTCTGTTAGCTGTCAGCTGATCTAGATCAATAGTTTGATACAAACCATGTGATAAACACTTTTATCTTTATTTATTTTCTTTTTCACTTTTATTTTTAGAATCATAGACTGATAAAGTTAGCAATCTCATATTTTAGTTCATAGCATGTCATTTCCAACCTAAGCAAGAAAATAGTAATTTAAAGCTGATACCATTAAAATTCTCTATGTAAAAAAAAAAAAAAAAAAAAAAAAAAAATGCTTAAAGAGTATACAAATGCATACTGGTTAGAGAAAAAAGTGACCTATTAATGGGAAAATACAATAACCACCTTTTCTCCTACGCACCATATATTGTAGAGATCTTAGCTTCTCCTATGGCTTCATTAAATCCTTTTATGGAAATGCTACCCAAATTTCTATCTGCTGTCTGAAGCTTTCTCTATAGTGACATTTCTACATTTCAATGCATACTTAGATATTTCCAGTTTGCTCTCCTGCCATCATCTCTTATGTACAATCTATAAAATATAATTTCTAAAATTAGTTCTTTCAGACCTAAGAATTTTCACCAATATTACAACTATTCTCAAGAACATATTAGAGTCAAGAACCATATGATCATCTTTGACTCACTTATTTCAATCTCATCATCTATAGTTTGCCACTAAGTCTTGATGTTATTTTCCTCTACTTGTATGTTAAAAATTCACTTATTTTTGCCAATTCCCACTACTGTAGTTCCAATCTGAGCCCCTATTACTCAGCCTCACATTGCTATAACCCTGTGCTAGCTGGCATCCAGATTCACACGTCTTATCTTCCTAGTTTATTCTCTACATGCTGACAGATAAAACAGTACTTTCATCAGGTCCTTGCTCCTACCACTTATTGAACGAGGCCTAAAATACTGGTCCTGACATTTATAGCCTTTTACAAAATCACCCCAGGCTCTAGCTCACATTTTTGGAGCTTTGACCTACCAATTTTCTGTGAATACTTTTAATGTTTTTGTTTTTCTTTCTCCAAATACTTAGCTTACATAATTGATCTTTTTTTCCCTCCTTTCTACTTATTCTAATGTTATGGTAGAAGTTAAGTCCAGCCTATCCTTTAGGTCTTTCTTAAGTGCTTTAGCTTCAAATGGTTGCTTTTGCAATGGATCAATTTCAGTCTTTAACTCCTACTTATTGGGTGATGTTACCAGTGATCTCATTTTCCTAACCAAACGAAGGCACCCTGGCTTGAACATATGCATCTTTTCCTGACATTCATGGCTTTTCTACACTGTCTTCTAAAGTCAGTCGCAGTCGGGTGAGTGACTAGAACTAGAAAGTCTGATGTATAGGAGAGGACAGAGGGTAGATTCTCTATAGTCTTTGCTGATTGATGGTAATACTTACCATACAATTATTTTAATCACCAGAAAAACAGTACCAGTTGGCATTTTAGTCTGATCAGATAGGAGTAAAGATGAAAATAGTAAGAATCTGACTCTATCATGCAGAGTTCTGAAAAGAGCTATGACCCTCAAGGGAAGAACCTTCTGCTTTTTGCCAATAGCAAAAGCTATTTCTATATTCTTAATTTTCCTCATTTTATGTTTCTGTAGGAATACAAGCTCTAAGGAAAAGAATCTTTAATCTACCAAGGCAACAAAGCAAAAGGCTATCTTGATATGGAAATTAAAGGGGTTCTTCTGATGGAAATTAAAGGGGTTCTTCTGATATATTTATGCAGAAATAATTTGTTATAATGCAACCTCCTCTTTCAGAGATCCGGAAAATAGAAAAGATTGTCAAGATAATGTAAGTGGTCTCACAAGTATGCCAAGATTAGAAATTATTTAAGTACAGGCAGAGGAAGAAGTATCAGTAACAGGAAACCAAGAATGGAACAATCAGAAAGGCAGGAGAAAGTAGCATTGAGGAAGCTAGAGGAAGCTCCCCTTTTCATGCTGGGAGTGGGTCACAGTATTAGATACTAGGAAGCAGACACCCAGGAGGAGGCATGAATAGAGGTTTTTAGATTTGGAAATGAGATGATTGCCAGTAATCACAGAAAGAACAGTTTTTATGCAGATTATGCATCAAAAACCAAAGGGCCATGTTAATATTATTGCTTTTATGCCTACTATGACCTCTCTGCACATTCCCTGGGGCCATGATCTAACAGGAAGGGGGGAAGGAATTAACATTGAAGATAGACTTAATATGTACAAAGCACTGTGGGGATCATTATGTTCTCAGCCTCTGAGGGAGGAAATGAATGAACCACAGTTGTGCAGTGGTTAAGGAATAATTTGGAACTGAAGCTGTTTCACACTTGTGCTGCTTTTCCTCCCATGCTATTTGATAAAAATACGGCTTTCATCTGTTTTACCTAACTTTATTTTCACACTTTGTCCCCTGGGTATTATCTGTGCATAGATTATAGAATACAAAAATTGGAAAAATCCTGAAAGATCATTTGGCCCAGCCCTCTTTTTTTTTTTTTTTTTTCATTTAAATTAACTGAGACCCAGGAAGCTGAAGGGATGAGCAAGCCTCACCCTGTGTTAGTGAAAGAACTAGACTAAAACCCACGTTTCCTGATTCTCAATTTCAAGTCTGTTTCATTAGAAACTCTATGTGGGGCCTGAATTGTATGCAACCATATGCTTGACTCAGGAGGAATGAGCAAGGTAGAATAAGAAGTTCTTGTATCACTCAACTTCTCAATGAATGGTTTGAAATGATTTTCAATTCTAAACACCTAAGTCTCTCTAACTGTAAGAGATAGTTATGTTTTAGCCATAGCTTATGAAGGATAAATAAGGAAAATTAACCATATGAAACAAAATTCTAAAAACAACTAGGTAGTTAATATTATTTATAAACTAAATTTTAGGTTTCAAATAACGATCTCTAAAAGGATAAGATAAAAATAGATTTTTACAAAAACATAGATTATTTTTCTCAAATTAAGAAAGCAACCTTTTCACTGTCAAGAATCAAAATAAACAAAAACTGGAATTCTGTGTTTAGACTTTTGCATCATCATCATATACATAGCTACTAAATGAGGGGGCAAAATGCATTTTTATGCATTAAAAAAAAGGCTGTGTATTTAATTATGTATTCAGCTACTTTAAGTATGTAGCAGGAACTACATGTTAAAAGTCAATATAAGTAAAAACAATCATGTTCTCTAAAGGCTGAACTTGTTACAAGTATAAACAACCTGTTCCAAATCTTGGAATGTATTATCCACAATATCTAGTAAATAACCATACTACTCAGTAAATGTTGGAAACGTTTCCATCACTCATTTTTGCAAGATTCCATGTTATCTAGTCGAGCAGACAGATTGCAGTCCACATATGGCAGGTTTTGAGTAAATAAATCTGCCATTTAAAAATCAGCACTGAATATGAACAAAATTGGGCATAGCCATGACAACACTAGGGATACTATTGCTGAGAATTTCCAGAAAGTTAACCAGTTATGGTACATTATATGCACATACATATATAGTTCACATGGGCAAGGATATAAGGATCTTATTGACTGTTAGGGTGGCAAGCAAACTGTAATGGAATAGCACAATCCAAAAAGTAACCCAAAAATCCCAAACAAGCTGCAGGGTACAATACAGTCATAAGGTTCTCAAAGAGCTTGCTTTGATTCACTTCTAAATATGAATGAAGGAAAAATTCAACCACAGTATTTATAGGCTCCTGTCAAAGAACAAAGGATTGAAAAGGATGAGCTTCCATGTTGCCATGTTAGGTAGAAAGAGTGGTAGCAGACAGATATCTGCTGCTCTGTTTGCTAAGCATGTCATCGAAGTGACAAACTCATCAGGCTGGTGGTTAAGTGAGTGAAGAATGTAAATGTAAATGTAAAGCAAATCAGGGGTGTAAGGGAGCCTCCCACCTCTTGCCTGGCGTCCGGGTCCGCAGCCTTCCTGTGCTCCAGGGCTGTCCTGTCGCACACTCCAAGGGACCAACTGGCACCTGCGCCATTTGTGGGTCTTCCACCTGCAAGAAAAGAACAGAAGTTTCATAGAGAGGAAGCAAAAATACCAGGCAAATCACAGAGATACGGTGGCATGGAAACATGACTTTGAGCACAGCAAATGGGAATTTATTTCACAATGCTTAGTTCTATCTAAATGTAATTTAGACCTCTATCAAGACATTGTCAAAAGCAACATTAAATATACAAGTACTTTCTATGGCTGTGGAGACAAGAGTTCATCACTGTCAACTTCTACAGAAATGAAATCTATAGCTGCATTTAGCCTTAAAAAAAAAAAAACCTGAAGTATAGTTGATACTTGTTACATTTTTCTTGGATTAGGACTGCCATCAGATGTAGCAGATAGTACTAGAAGTGATGCATCCCATTTAAATAAGGTATGTTTACTTTATATTCTGTTTTTAAAAAAAGATTTTATTTATTTAATGAGAGACACACACATACACACACACACACACAGAGGCAGAGACACAGGCAGAGGGAGAAGCAGCCTCCATGCAGGGAGCCCGACGTGGGATTCAATCCTGGGTCTCCAGGATCATGCCTTGGGCCAAAGGCAGCACTAAACCGCTGAGCCACCGGGGCTGCCCTGTTTACTTTATATTAGAATTGTGAAACTATTCATGTCATGAGCCTTCTGAATGGTATATTTTGGTTAGCAGTGTAGGGGTAACTCAGAAATCGCAATTACAACACATTTTACAAAAACAAATCTCCCAAATAAATTAGCTTGGGGCTGATAGTTGTCATTGTTCAGGGTAAACATGCGATTATACTGTTTGTCATATCAGAATTAAATACAGAGAAATTAAGATGGCAAATTTACCATCAGATTCATCGTATTTTGTGATCACACATACCATCAGTTACTGCCATAATATGTCATCTGTCATCAGATGGCAATTATATACCACATCAAGTTTCGATTAGGTGCTTTCTTTTAATAGTCACAAGGAAAAATTTCCCTAATAATTATCAAGATGATGATGTAGAGCCTGAATAACCTGAATTTTCCTTGACGTGGCCACAAATGAACAGGACAGACATTTTACTAGCATCAGTGAAATAAAGATGTCATTTTGTGAACCAGAATGCCAGCGTTTATGAGGAACAGGTGCTCTTTGGAGCCAGGGGAGGAAGGCTTAGGCTACTCCTCTCCCAGAAAAAGAATTGCTTATATGTTTCATAATTGCTAACTACTTCTTTGAATTTCTTATAGTTTAAAATCAACATAAGACGTTTCCCCGAATCCCCGGAGCTAGTGATACAGTCTGGAAATTTACACAAGTATTTGTCTCCCTGGAGATAATTTCGGTAGCAGAACAGCTCCCCTAAAGAGGCAAGAATTGGCACATCCAGCCATAAACAGTTGCAAACTCTGCTGAGCCTGCGGGACAGTCATTGGCTTTCTTTTCTCATCATCGGAAAGAAAATGGTCTTGAAGTATTTGCTCAGTGCGTGGCTTACAGTGATTTTTCTTTAACTCCATTACCTGTAGCTTTGGCACACTTGAGGGGCCTCACAGACTTTCTCTTCGTAGAGCGGGTCGGTGCAGTCCCTGCCCCCGTTGGCCGGCTGCTGAATGATGACCCGGTGCCGAGACTGCTTTCTGACTCCGGAGTCCCCTGGAATGAGGCAGCGTTTTAACTGCTGTACTCTGCACTGCTAAAACAATCTTCAAATACCAGCCGGCGTGAAGAAATGACATTGCTTCCAGCTACCTGTGCTTTGACATCCCTGAATTAGGGGCCTCATCTAGTCTAATCACTTTCGAAATTCTCCAGACCCTTATACCGAGAACCTAATCAATTTATATTCAAAAATGTGAAGAACAGAGAAAATAGTTCCATAGTCAACTAGCCTTCCTAATGTGCAGCTACAAAGTAATTGCTCCTTTGTATATTTCTTTCCCCTGGAGAAATATGACAGATCTAATTAATTTATTTTCCTTTACCTTAGGTTTATTTTTATGCCATTTCACATAGTCCTATTTACCACATGGGACTCATACAGTTCTAATGAATCTTTCTTAGGAGACTATATTCAATGTTTTAATGTGAAATTTTATTTCTTTGTTATTCACTTAATTTGAAATGCATACCTCATAAATTATTCTAGTCATTTATTATTCATGTTAAACAGTCTAAGATCTTCAATTCAGGTCACATTCTAAACATCAGGGCCGTAAATAGTGAAACAAAAGTGGCTTCTTAGAGGCAGAATTTTTACAGAAGCATTCATAGTAGCAATTACTGTAAATAAATAACTCCAAATTATTTTTTTAAAAAACAATGGAAATAATTAAGATTTACCTTCAATGAAGATATCCACTTGACAGTATTACTCATATAAAGATGTCTAAATATTTTAGTACTTGAGACAATGTATAAGACTTGCCAACTTTAATAAAAGATATTTCAATTTATAATATATACCCTTTAAGGACAAATGACCACATGACACAATTTTAATTACATTAGAATTCCCTAAAGAATTATTTTAATAGAGTTCCCTTAATGCATTTACATTTTCTGCAAGATCATTAAATATTTGATATGCAGAGACAGGAGAAGAAAAATTTAGAAGGGTTAGCAGTCCTTAACAATGGATGTTTAATAAAAAATTAAATGAAATTTTCTTAATGTTATTGTGTCAGTAGAAAAATGTGATTTGACAATTAAAACTTCCTAATAAGGGATATCTTTCCTCATGAAGTCGGGGCATCCCTCAACATGGTCTGGGCAAGTGATTCCCAGCAAAGTGAACTGAAGATTTCCACAGAAATCAGATTAAAGATTCCCAAATGTCTGACTATGTAGAAGAATTTCCTTTAAAAACTGAAAATAAAAACAAATCGGTCAGAATCTTTGGGAGCTGGATTTGGGAATCTGATTTTTACAAAGCTTGCCAGGGAATTGTGAATGAACAGCCACGTTTGAGATCTATTGGAATAGATGACCTTGTATATCTTATCTCAATTTAAGATTCTAGGGTCCACATGCAACTTTTTACCATTATTCCCATTAGTGATTATGTTAACAATTTCAGTGAATAATTAGAATGCTACAGGTAAAATAGCAGTTTGAATGCCAGCTGCAACTTTTACATATTAAATATCATTTATCTAGGAAAGATGTAAGAAATGCAATGGGACTTTTAATAAAATTGCTAATGCTGCTTCCATCATTATGTTGTCCAATGGCCCCTATTTTAATATCCAGGTGACAAATTCCTCTAATAATTGAGAACAAGGAAAATTTTGTTTCCCTTGACAGTCTGTTAAAACTCTTACAGGTTTCTATTTTTTGCTTCGTTCTTTAGAATCTCAGGGCTAATTTTCTTCTCAAGTGCAGGAGCTTACCTTAACTTTGACTTGATAGGATAATTTTTCCCTTCCTCTCCCCAATTCCATTTACTACTTGATTTCATCCTTCTTTTATACTTTCTCTTATTTTTCTTTTTTAATATTATGATCCGTCTTTCATCCTTTTAAAAGAGTATATGAGCTAAATAACCATTCTAATCATCTGTTTGGCATTGGGAGAAGGAGGGAGGTGTGCGTCTGTTTAACAGGGAAAAGAGACAAAGAACATGGAGGAGCAGGCCTTTGTTTCTGGAATGATCAAGATTCTCAGAGTCAGTAACTCTCAACCCCTTCTCTACCTGCAGGTAGACAACAGACATGGAATTGAGACTCAAGGATCTGGAGCCTGGTGGAGACCATGAGCTCAGCATCAGTGGCACTTTATACACCGAAGCTCCTGGTCACTAACTATCTGGATATCACATGGGACACGGGCAGCACTGTTCAGATTTGAGAGGCAGCATGTAGTGCTTCAATCGCACTTCATTTTTTGACTCGAAAGTAAAAATTTCACCTCAGGTACAGCTCTAAAACATTCTAGTGCCTTTCATCACAATGTCCACAAGCTTGTGTTTTATATACAAGACTACAATAACCCTTTTCACTTCCATAATTGATTCCACAGTAGCAATCCGTTTATTCTTTAAAAAGTTCAAATACCTTAACCTTGTGCAGCTCGCAAAACAGAGAGTGTGAGCTGATGAAAGCAGGACATTCTAAAACCCTAACACCTACAGAGGAAGTCTAATGGAGTTACACAGCAAGTGTCAGGATACCCATGTTCGTATCCACTGGGAGTTTCAGTGACTCCCAGATCTCAGTTAGGAAATTACTTGTATGTTCAAAGAAATAGCACTGCGGAGCTGAGCCAGGTTATAGGGCCCTCAGATCAGAATGCAGACAAAGGGAGAGCTACGGCATACATTTGAAAAGAAAAGTGGAAGGTTTCTCACTAATAACTTGAGCTGGCAAACTTGGAATTTTATAACCTTCATGGCTTCCTGTATGCATATGCACCTAGTTTATTGTATTTGGTTGACAGACATGTATAGTTTCCATTTATCTTTGTGTTTTAGTGCCTAGGATACCAGTCACACATGGTAAGGATTTAACAAATATTTGCTGGATGAACAAACACATTTATCTCACTTCTCAACTGAGAAGATAGTATCTTCTATGTCTTTTTATCTACTTTCTTATAGTAGGAAGCACATGGGTACAAAATTTGTGCACTGAGGATTAATACAAGATAAGGGATCGTTCTGTTCCCTGGAAATAATAAACATGGGGAAAATAAAGAAATATTCCTGTTTATATTTGAAAGTATCTATTTAGGCTGGAAATAGAAAAAGAAGGATTATATATTCAGAAAACAGTCATGTGATAATGAGGCACACAGACTCAGAAGGCATGCAATCTCTCAGGTAGTTATGGCATTTTACAGATTATTTGAAGACATTCAAGATAAATTTCACTGGGGAATTTACTTGATGGGAAGATGTAAAGGGCAGGAAAAACTAAGATTTGTTAAGCTAGATGGGAGGGATGGATGGCAGGCTGGAGTAACATTGAGCTAGGAAATTGAAAGGGAAATGTTTCATGTAAGAAGCAAAATGTAAAGGTAGTTTTCACATCTTTCGGGGTAATCCTAACGTCATACTGCTTCAGGGCATCAAGGCAGAATAGATATCTCTGCAATATCTGTTCTAGCTCTCAAGTCAATAAATGCAGTTAGAAAAAAGGAGTGAACAAAATGTGAATAGTGAAATGTATTATTTAATCAAAAGTATTGACATTTTTAAAATTATAGTTATAAATAATTTATATGCATAAATGCTTACTAGTTCTCATAAAAGTCTTGTGTAAAAATTTATAAAAACTTGGAAAAAGTTAACAAGTGCATTGGTTTGAGGATTAAAACTACTCTCTACTCAACTGATCTTCATTGGCATTGATTTTTCAAGACATATCTTGAGACCTCTCTGAATAACATTTCAAATAATTCCTTTTGTTCGTCCTGGAATGCTAAGCTATTCTATTCCATTTTTTTGCAATATTACCTCTTTTTTTTTTTTTTCAATATTACCTATTTAAAGTGATTTTTGAAGGAAGGGTGGCTCCACATTTTCATAAATTTAAAATTCTAATACAATTTAGACTTTACCTGCAGAATTTAAAAAAAAACACTCTATCCTTGAATTAATTTTCTGTTGCTATTATCTATCCTTGGACATAGAACTCCATTTACTATTTTTAATTGTATGTGGAAGTCAGTGTTATTTCAATGAAGTTTGGACTATTCCCATTTCATACCAAATGATGGGAAAAAAAAACCTAATCCCATATATCATTGCTTTTTTTGTCCTTACAACAATAGGCTAGTTTTCTATTACACCATTGTATCGTTATTATCAGTTATAGCAGTCTACAGGCAAATACAGAAAAGGCTTATCCAGACACACAAAGCATCTTGGCACTGTTGTCCAACAGCAACCCTCTCTGCCATCCCCTAGGCTTTATTTCCTCAATAGACAATTAGAGTTATTCTTTTTAAGTCTGAGTGCCTAGGTTTAGGGTTTCTAAAAACCTCTTGTTATATAGGACTCAGTAGAGAACCTCCAAATAGAACAAGCAGGGCTGATCTCCTGTTCCTGCTGAGACGACCAAACACAGCCCTATCTCTCAGAGAGCTTCTTGTCACAGGACAGTAGATTTCTGTGCTGGCATTCTTGCACTCTTTGGCCACCACCACCCAGAAGCTCCAGGGGAGAACAGTATCCTAATAGCACTGTGCATTTTAATTCACAGAGGTTATTTAAACCCTTCACAAGATCAGCCCAACTAAACTCATTATATATCTCAGCTGTCTGTCACTTTCAAGAAGCTAGTACCGCTGCCACCATCCCTCTTGTCACCCCCACATGTCTTCCATCATCATCTAGACCCACAGCACTCCTTACATACATAACCTGATTTTCAACTTCTCATTTTGTTCCATCCTCTAATCCTTCCATCAGTCACCCATCTTCTATCTCTTCTTGGAAAATTTCCTTCATATTTTTTGCCAGTGGAAGCTGATTCTAGACATTTCTTAGTCTTTTCTTCTCCGTTTATCTTTAAAAGTCTCCAAGTCCTCTGTCATCAACTTTCCATCAGCTATTTACCTTGTAGCAGCCAGCTACCAACATTTCATTAATTAACAACTTTAGAATGTCCCTCACAGTAATCCTTTCTCTTCCTACCCCTGCCACCAGTCTGGTGGCTTTGGCAACCACATGATTATTCCATGCAAGGTGCTGGGCTCTGAATTAGTGCTCCTCCTCATCTTCAATGACCTTTCCCTCCATTTCAAATCAATTACTAGCTTTTCTCATTCATCCCTTGATGTTATTATCATTAGTTACTCTCATTGTACATGCTCATCTTTAAACTCCTTACTTTTCCATCACTCCTCCTAACCTTCTAGGTCAATAGTTTCAGTTATCATCCTACTAAAATTCCTCAAATTCACTTGCGACTGCTAGTCTACTTTCCTTATTACTTTTTTACTTTTCCATTATCTATCATTCTCTTCATAACCTCACTTCCATCCCAAACTAACTTAGGTTTCATACTTCATTACTACAATAAGGACTCCCTTGAAAACATCCTTAATTCCCTGTTCCTCTCTTTTTTACCTTGTACTCTCCTGGGAAAGCCCCAACTCTAATCTAAACCAATTCTTTTGTTACACTTTTTCTGCACTCAGGCAGCTGAACACGGCTGGAGGAACAAGGACAATTGTGTGGAGCAACCCCTTTTTAAAGATACAACTAAATAGGCACTCCATGGTGCCAAGAAATTCTGTATGTTATTAGCTTGTCTGCTTTTGCATTCTCCAAAATGATGTCACATCTTCTTTTCTCTCCTCAGCACCCCTACACACTTCCCTTGATCCTTCATACTTGTTGAACAGTCATTAAATGCCTTGTCTGTCTCCTACCACCAGATTATAAGCTTCCTGAGAGCAAGGATCATTGATTTCCTTGTTACTGCTATTTCCTTTATATTTAAAATTGTGCTTAGTATAGTATACTTACTTGAGAAACCATTGTAGAAAGAAAAAATGAATCATTGCTTAATAATGTTTAATGACATGATGAGCATTTAAAAACAATTATCAATAAACATATCTACAAATAATTTTTTCTCTTCATCATGATCTAAATACTTTTCTCACACTGATACACAAACTTCTAAGAAAGATTGCGCTTAATAAGTCAAATTAAAACATTCACTAGACACTGACCATATGCAGCTTGTGGTTTGTTTCCTATAGGAACTTATACAAAAATAAAATATGGGATAAAAATTAATATAAAATATAAACTAACTAATAAGTTATATGTCAGTTGGGCCATGGTTCACAAAGCATAGAGCACTTTACCATATCTCATTTGTACCACAGAACAACTCATAGATGTTATAACCAAGGCTTGGCAAGTTTAAATATCTTACATAAGGTTACTTGGCTGCTAAGTGGCCAGGATGTGTTCAAACCATTTGCTGATTTAAAGTTCACTCATTCCATTATATCATGAAATCCACTACTCATATTTATGTTCAAAAACTAAAAATTGTGTCCTGCTATATAGAAGCTCAATTTGGTCTTCCATAACCTGTCTCCAATCTTCTTTCCAACTTCACATCTTAATTTTTCTTCCCTCAGTCTGGGTTCCAGTGGACTAGCTGTCATTTTCCTCTCAAACAACATATCTTCTCATGGTCATCTAAGAGTTTTCCTCATGTTTTTGATCCTCTCTTGGGATTCCTTTATATGTTCCCCCTTTCTTTTCTTTTCTTTTTTTTTTTAAGATTTTATTTATTTATTCCTGAGAGACACACACACACACACAGAGAAAGGCAGAGACACTGGCAGAAGTAGAAACAGGTTCCATGCAGGGAGCCTGACATGGGACTTGATCCCTGGTCTCCAGGATCATACGTTGGACCAAAGGCAGGCTCTAAACGCTGAGCCACCCAGGGAATCCCTATGTTCCCCCTTTCACAAAGATTGCTTCCACTTTAATTTCAAGATTTTCGCTATTTGCTCTCACAATATTTTCCCCCTTCCCTTCCTTAGAGCTCTCTCTGTTTTACCACTAAAGCTTATTCAATAGTCTTACATTATCTGATTTACATTGAAGAGCTTTACATTTTAGAAATCTTATATTATTCTATATATTAAATGAGATCAAAAGCTTCCATAAAGTCAGAGACTATGTCTTCTCTACAGGGCCATTAATGTACCAGTTATATATATAGGAATCAATAAATAAGAAATCCAATAACAATTTATGTATATATATTATATTTATATATAAATATATATATAGATAAGTATTAATTTAATTATCATGTACATAGTATTTATAATGTATTTCTTCATCTATCTGCTAAATTTTATTTAAAGGGCATTATAGAGATGCCTGGGTGGCTCAATCAGTTAAGTGTCTGTCTTTGGCTCAGGTCATGATTCCAGGGTCCTGAGATTCTGCTCACTGGGGAGCCTGTTTCTCCCTCTGTCCCTCCCCATCCCCTTGACTGTGTTTTCTCTTCCTCTCTCTGTTTCTCTCTCTCAAATAAATAAAATCTTTAAAAATTTTCACTTAAAAATGCTAAGTTTGTGTTAGATGATTAATTATATGATTATAAATGTAACTGCACATATTTTGGAATTATTAGTAAATGGCCTTATCCCATATTAACATGAACATTAAGTATGAAAACATAACACTTGAAAGCACATAAATTCCATGTAATAACCTTTTTTAGTGCAGTGATGAGTAACAACTGCTACAGAAATACTGACTGATAAAGTAGAATTCTGTTGCTGATTATGACCAAACTAAATAATATCATATGTTAATTTTTAAGAAAATAAAAGAAAATCTGGAAAAATTATCAGCGATGCTGCTTTAATCATAAAATTTAATGCCATTAGCTTTGTTTTGAAAATATTAACACATGTAACTTTTTGCAGCAAAAACAGTTTAGATGTCTCAAAGAATTTTAAAATCAAAATTGTATACTCTTGCTCACTTTATAAAGGTTTAATTTTATTTGATACTTCAAGAGTACCTAAAATTTTTTAAAAAGCATAAAAAGGAACTGATGTTTTAACTGTATAAAAGGATAATCACACTGTAAAAACAACCCATTATTAAATTTATGATTTCATATAGCATCTTAAGGATTTAAATAATTTTTGGCAATTTAAAATAGTTGTTAATCTAGAAGTTGAAGTTCTTTTTTTGAAGATTTTATTTATTTATTTAGAGAGAAATAGTGAATGGGGGAAAGGGCAGAGGGAGAGGGAGAGAGAGAATCTCAAGCAGACTCTGCACTGAGTGTGGAGGGTAGACACAAGGCTCAATCTCACAGCACTGAGATCTTGACTTGAGCCAAAATCAAGAGTCAGGTACTTAACCAACTGAGCCACCCGGGCCCCCTTAGAAGTTGATTCTTAGTTGAATCTCTTTAGTCAAGAAGCATAAATAAAATAAAAAAGATAAAAGAAATTTATGAAACATCATCTGCATTTGCTGCAATAGTAAAAAAAAAACAAAATAGGAGACAGTGCCTCCCGTGACACTGAGAGAAAACTTGCTAAGGTATTGCATAAGTCACCTGGAGGATATTGATATCTTTCTCAGCAGCAATGAGAAAGGACCCCATCCTGAAGGGTAAAGAGTTATCAAAGTGCGTGCCATTATATTAAAGAGTCTTTGTGAGTAATAAAAGCAAAACCAAACCAAACTGGGAACAAATCCTCATCTTGCAAACAAATGCTTCACGGCATGTTAAGTATTGGAAGAGGAACAATTTGGCCATTTTTCTCTTTCTGTTATTCCCAGCCTTGGGGGCTGCATAATTGAATCTATGGTGAATCTGGGCCCATGACCATCTATTTCTTGCCAGTAAGAGGTTTGGAAGCCATGAGTACTGATAAAATTGCTGTACATTCTTTATGAAAAATACAGGGACACTACACATTCTTTTAGAATTAATGTTAAAGGAAATCTTATTAATAGCATAAAGTCTAGAATCCATTCATTTTGATCTATATCATATAGTCTTAAATCAGTTTTTGGCATAAAACTCATTCATTTGGTTCTTTAAAGCTGTGCTATTTTCTAGAATGAAACTAGAATTTTATGGCATGCATGACAAACCAGGATTACCCAGCCCTGTGTAAGAATCATAAACATTGCTCAGCCAGAAGAAGTTGGAGGTCCTGCCTGGAGTAGGTTTTCTAGGTGAGTAGACTTCAGAACTCTGTAGCTCATACCTTCTTTACATGAGTTGGGGCATGATGTCCAGTCACTATATGGTGTCACAATACAGTCCTTTCTACAAGGAAGCAGACAGGGCCTCACTGTTTCAGGTCTAAGGCTTTCAGGACACCTAGAACACACAAAGGGAAATTACTTGGCCTCTTTAGTAACCCAGAAAACCTGGTCATTTAATATCTTTAAATCTTTCATTACTAAAATGGCTAAACAGTCACCAACCTGTATTATTTAACTTCCAGGAGCTTGTTTACTTTTCATAAGAACTATTCAACGAAATTAATTTTTCCAAACTGGACCTCAATAATGCTTCTCAAGGCAGGATGTGTAAATTTAATAATAGTAATGTACTACTAGAACAAAATATAACAATCCTATCTTATCCCCTTATAAGAATCTATTAACAAATACATATTTTCTAACATGCTCTACAAGAAATTTGTGGAAATTCAAACTACTAATTTAAGGACTGATTCTGCATCTTTGTATAAGTAAATATGCTTATTGCTGATTAAAGTTTATAGGTTGTTTTACAGTTTATTTTTACAAAAGATGTGTAGCATAAAATAAGTTTACAATGGACTACATTCAATACACAGTATATGATCAAGGAAAATACTATATTTACAGCTATATTTTTCACAATAAATAATAAAATAATAAAAGTATATAGGTAGATCATTATAATAAGCAGTTTTTTACTTTATTCCTGGTTTCATTTTGTGTCTCTATTCTCCTTTTTTCTTCCATGTTGTCCCCAGTTTCAGTGATCTAAATTATGCGATTTTAAGTATTTTATAAATTAAAATATTTTTGGAACAAAAAGAGTAAATATAAATAAAATATAAATAGTCAATCAATACTTCAAAGAAAAATAAAACACTGTGTTCTTGGCAAATTATAGTAAAATTAATTATTTTCAAAGATATAGCAAACATTTATTAGGAACATAAGAGAAAGATACTGACAAAACACTGAAATGTCTTATTTTATACAGGAGTTTTCACTTTTTAAAAGATAACTCGAGGAAGCCAATGTATGAATTTTCAGTATACTGTCTTGTGATTGACTTAAGCGATTTTTAAGTTTCCCTATTCTCTGTATCTTTAAGATTTAATTCTACTATTGCTAGTGGTCAAATAGTGACCACTAGCATTAACACCAGAAGAGGATGTATATTAAGCACAAAAGAAATAATAACATAATTCATATGACTAAAAGTAGCTTATTGTTCTGACTCCTAAGGAGTTCTCTTTTGAAGTTATATAAATCTCTGACAAGGACGGTCAGAGACAGTGAAGAAATAAACCAAACAACTAGTATTACTAGTTGCTGGAATAAGTTGGCAAATTAGTGGAAAATGGGATTTAAAAATACTCCTGATGGGAGAAACCAAATTTTCTGTAGGTCAGGATAAATTGTCTTTTAACAAGTAAGTTAATCAGGTTTTCACAACTGAACTATGAATGGGGGAAAAAAATGAACATCATTAATCTCCTTTCCATAATTTCTTTATAGCACTTTGCTGACACTTCACTTTTTAAATAACTTGTATTACAGATATTTATCTACATGTTCCATCTCATGCATAAATATCATGTTCTATCCAATTATACAGATACATGCTTTCCTCTTTCATTCTATAATGCTAAGGTTTATTCAGAAGTGGATTAGAAAAATATATTGGACTCAAGGATTTCAAAAAGAAATAATCTCCCTGGTTTATATTGAGGATAATCTTGGATTTTCCTAATTGCTATGAAAACGAAGATATTTAGAAGTGAGTCACAGAAGTCAATGAATTGTTACAAATGAAATTATAAATCCACTAGAATCATAATTTAATCTGCATTCCTAGCCAGGAACATTATATGGCAGCACTCCACATATAGTACTGTTTATGCTTTTGGAATTAAAGAATTATTGATTAGTAATTATTATTGGAGGCACTTCTTTTCAATCAAGCAATTTAACAACTTTAATAATGAGAGAGGATTCATAGCAAGCTCTTCAAATTTTAGCCCTTTATAAATCAATGGAATTTACAATGTTATCATTGACAACCTCCAAAATTCGGTTTGAGTTTAGAAATATCCACAGCAAGATACTTGGCTAACTGTGGAGAACAAAATTACTAACACCAAAGCCATTAAATGAACACACAAAGATAAATTATACAGCCTAGATTACAACCAATAAAATGAATGCAGACTTCCTTTGGCGAAGCAATTGGTTCAGTCAACATGTTTCTTTTCTCCTTTGTACTGTTTGTATTTAGTGTTTGTGGTTTAAATCAAGGAATTGATTTTCCCCCAAATCTTATTCAAGGTCAAATTAAACAGATGTGATAGGAGTTGAAGTTTGTTACTCGGAGGATAGATAAGATCAATAACATTGATTTTACCATTGTACAGTAATCTGTTTTATTAAGAGGAGTTTAAGACAATGTTTCTATTTGCATTTTTGTTTCAAATGCCTCCTCCTGAAAAGCATCCACTACATTTGACCTAGCTTCTAGGGATAAGGGCATAACATCTTCTTTTGAATTCAGTGTTTGCTTAATTTTTCAGAACTTTAATGGCAAAGCAAATCCACTTAATTTAGCAAATCTATACATGTATCCAGGTCATTGAATAAAGGCTGCAGGGGCAAAGCAAATTTTTAATGGATTATTGTGGTGGTTTGACATGGGGCTTCAGGATGCCCTTCCTATTGAATGACCTAATGACATTAATCCATCAGGCTTTTTCACACATACGTTTATACACATGTGTGTATCTATTGCTTAGCACAGTTTGTAACTTGGATAAAGTGAGAGAAATGTCAACAGAAATATCTGCAACGTGATTAGCCGTGGAACAGGAACAGAGTCAGCTCACTTGTAGCTGCTCAGCATAATTGCCCTCCACCCTGTGCCAGGTTGGTCAGGTTACAACCCTCTGCACATTTTAATACACTGCACATTAACTTCTTGTGTTAGATTGTTCACAACTTTCACTTTATTTCTATTAAAAAAGTGGTTTGGGGCTACCTATTAAGGAAGTAGAATAGTTTCTCAATCTATTCAAGTCTTCCTGGCATATGTTTTCTAATGTTTCAGACTTTCAAATTATATAATCAAATAAAGTATGGGGCAAAATAACCTTAATGTCTGGAACCCTGACCAAGTAAAAACAACTCCTAATGGGATTATTATTTATACCCTGAAGTGTTCCAGACATCAGGTACATTATTATCATTTCCCTGAAACCCTAGGAAGGCTCTCAAATTTTAAAGAGAAAATAATACTTTCTCAGATTTATTGAGTGCTTCTATTACTATTTTTAAAAACTATTAAATCCTTTCAATAAGCTTTGAAAATTAAGGCCAGAATCAGTTAAGGAGCATGCTTAGGGTCACACATAATACTGAAGCACCTGGCCACGTATTTGGAAATTATGAAGCCGTTTTTTTACCAGTGCAAAATTGACTGATTTTACTTTCCATGTTTCATGTGGCTAAGAAGATCTGAATTCTAAAAGATTTATGTTGTCTATATCTGAAAATATAAAAGTGGCTTTTTCCCCTTAAAGGAATACATTTTTGGAGTTGATTTATTAATTTTCTCTAAGAATTGATTAACTCAGTTATGCCATGACATGTTTTCATTTATATTTCTTACAGGGCATATATAATATGCCAACTCTCTGGTTCTTTGTCTTCCCCTCTAGCAAACTGTTTGCCTTGTTATTACACTATTTGTAACCACAGTGAGAAACTGATGGTTTTTCTACTTATCATAACACTCATCCTATCCCAAGGCTCTCTCTTAGAAGTGAATGGCTTATTCATTTAACCATTAAAAGATGTAATAAGTTTGGCCTCAGTATTTTTTGATATTTTGATATAGTATTTTCTAGGGGAAATGAAAAGCAGATCTTAGAAGGCTACAGTCCAGTTAAACGAGATTGGTGGACTCAATAGCCTATGGGAACACAGGAGGTCACGGATGACCTGCACTGCTGGGACTTCATATGCTGTCATTAGTGACCAGACAGGCCCAGAGCAAGCTCTTCTCTTGCTGCCTCTCTAGCTTAATAAAGGAGAAAGTGCTACTATAAAACAGAAAGTAGGTACCACATAGAAATATTTCTACAGAATTTATAGATTGTAGGTACAAGACTCCAAAGCTGTTATAACTTTATCAGGGGCTGACATTCAAAACAAAGAAATCTTACTCTTGAGGACAGGTATGACAAGCATCAAAATGCTTCATTTCATGAAGCAAGTGAAGCCTGAGTCAATCCCCTGCATGGTTGGCCACCGGATTTACTGCTGTCATTCTAAAGCCCTTACTTTTTGGGTCCTACTTGGCCCACATTGACCCGCACACAAATGACTTTTCTTGTCTGCATGCCAACAGAGCAAGACGCCTCTCCATTCCAAGTAGTCGTCGTGTTGAAGGATGATACTGAAGTGTCCTCTATGCACTGGCCCCAGGGACCAGTCTGCCAGTGGTACACAGTGCAGGGATGCTCGTTACAACTGCGCACCTCTTGCAAAGCACTGCTATTTGGACAGTGAGCTCCACCTATAAAAATGGGCAACACAAGAGGATTAGATATGGCGCCAACAGGAAACTTACCATTCTCTCTTCTTTGGGATTAACAATAATGATGGTAACTTGCATTTGTTAGCACATACCCTGTGACTGACACACTACTAGGAAGGCAAATTACATAGTAATCTTATATCATTTGGCATCCTCCAGCTTAAAGTTTAAGCTATGTAGTATACATGATATTTGTTTCAGGAGACTACTGAGGACCTCAAAGAGAGAGGTCATTATCCATCCTCCAGAGAAGCTGAAATGAGGTACAAATGGAGCCTGTGGATTGTTGACTAAGGGAAACGAGGATTGAGAGGCTGTGGATGGAGAAAACCCAGTGTGTTTTTGAATGTTATCCCCAACCTGAAAATCTTTAAAACATGTTTTAAAGTACTGCATATTTTAATGTACTAGGCTTTAGGGTGATTAGAAACAGGGGCTTAAAATCAACTTATGCTGTCTGATGTTCTGCAGTACGACTGGAAAAGCCATGTGGTAATGATAGTACCATGTTTCTTTAAATCTAGGATATCACTGGCTGTAAGATATATTATCACTTTGTGTGTCAAAAAAAGAGTAATGGCTACAAGTTAAACTATGATATACTGCCTCCTTATCAATCCTAACTTTTACTGTATGCCAACTGAAATACATTTGTAGGATTTATTTACATGCTTTTAAAACAGATATCACTCAACTGCACATATTAAAAAGGAAGACATTCCTAAATCTTCTTTACATTCAGAGTTCAAATCCTTTAAGTCACTTTCGAACTCAAAGTAGTCAAAGTTTGCCATCCTATACAGAATCATCTCTATGGTATCAAAAGTATTGATGATGTAGGATGCTTTTTTTTTTTTTTTAAGTTCTCCCTATTGTCTCCTGGGCTTTCTTCCAGGATACTGGAACCCATCTCTAAGTTTTGATGCTGCTGCATTCTTAATTGCACCAGAAGATGTCAACAAAAGATTTAAGCAAGCAACTGAGGAATGGTTTTTAGCTGTTTTGGGTTATTTTTTTAGCAGAAATATGGAATTGCTACTGCCATCAGGAGTAACAACAAAATTCAGGTACTAGCAGTGACAGCTATGTTATAATTGCTGTCTGGCTACAGTGGTTTAAAAAGCGTCCATTGTAAGATGCAATAATTATAGAGATGATAAGAGGTCGAAATGGATTTGTCTTTTCATCAATAGAATATGATGTGAAGTTGTCATTATGGAACCATTTTTTATGTGCTACCCTGTTATAAGTACTTTGTAGGTGAGACCTCATTTAATACCCAAACTGCCTTACAAGTTAAAAATTACAAAGTGGATGAGTCAATACAATTTAAATGATATAACAGTAATAGCCCAGTTTCTTACAACTGCGCTATTTATAATGGCAATTACAAAAATAAAAAGCTTTATACTGTTAAAAGCAGAGTCTAGGAGAAATTTCTTGCTTATTTATTTATTTATTTATTTATTTATTTATTTATTTGATAATTTAATGTAGTTGAACTTATACAGCCTTTGGGTTTTATTTTACGAACAAATAACTTGGTTGCTGGGACACCCGGGTGGCTCAATCGGTTGGGTGACTGACTCCTATTTCAGCTTAGGTCATGATCTCAGGGTCCATGATCTTGGAGCCCCTTGTCAGCCTCATCGTTCAGCAGGGAGTCGGCTTGAGGATTCTCTTTCCCTCTCCCTTTGCTTTTTTTTTTAAGTTCTCCCTGTTGTCTCCTGGACTTTCTTCCTGCTCACTCTCTAATAAATAAATAAATAAAATCTAAAAAAGAAAAAAAGAAAGAAAATAGCTGTTTGTTAAATAAGAAAAGGTAATTTAATAGCTAGTGATCTTAAGGTGGAAGATGACCCCAAAATTTGAGATATGGGTAAAAGTCATAAACAAAACCACACCCTGAAATGATTTTCATTTATCGCTTCACTTATGGTTAAAAACATCCCACTAATCCAGCAAAAAAAAAAAAAAAACAAAAAAAAAAACAAATCAGTAGGCAGTGTCTGTGAGAATTTAACTGCAATTCAGAATCATTTATACAGCGTTGAACATGGGATCAACATCAGAATAACCTGCATTAAGCAGCATTTCATTAAAGTCTCCTGCTTCATGATGGTGAAAACATCTGTCACAGATCATAGCTTGTCCTCCATCACACAGCTCAGTGACCCTGGCAGCCTCTGAAAAGAAGTTTAGGATTTGAATAGGAATGGATTCTAAAACATACTAATTGGATCGGGGAGAAGTAAATGAGCACTCTTATAATCCATTCCCTGAGGCTCTAGATTTATCCAATCTTATCTCTAACACAAACATCTAATTATAGACATTAGATATATACATTTTATGGAACCATTTTAACCATACCTTTACATTTAATAGTAAAATTACTGATCTTTTACAAAAAAAGTATTTATTTACCTCATTTTCACTGTGAGTGTAGGTATGCTGTTTAAACTGTGATCCTAAAACTCTTAAATTGTTTTTGACATTGAAATTGACTGGCTGGCTTCGGAACACACGATAGGAAAAAAACTTCTACAGCATCAGCATAACATGTCAAGGAACTGCAAGATGGCTGTTAAGTTTACAGATATAAAGGCTATTTATTTTCTTGCCCCAATCCACATTAAAGCCACATCAGCAGTTTGGGTCTAATGTCAGGATACTCGTGTAGATAAGCCCCAATGTGTTCTTAATTATAACAACGATATGGCAATTTCGAAAGCATGGCTTAGGTTAATCAGTCATTGCAGTATCATCCTGCTGTTTTGGGAATATTTTTATGGTAGAAAAATTGATAGATATAATATTGAATTTATTTATTATTTATGGGAAGATATAATTCCAGACATGTGGGAATATTTCCATAGTGCTGGGGAAAGTATAAAATGTCACCCATGACAAAATTAGTGATAAATGGTATTTTAAAAAAATCCTTTTATAAATAAAAATATATGCTTCATACTAATATGACCATATAGGCTCTCTATCATTCCATCAAGTAGAAAGATTTTATAATACTTTTATGAAATCCTACTATATAAATAAATGTCCATGCTTACATAAAAATATTAACTATTACGTGTGAAACTTTTATAAAAATGAAAAAGTGACTTTTTCTTCCTCACATCAGGTCTATAAAAGCTGTGTTAACATACATTTGAACAGAGCTATGGTGTTTCTGGTTCTGGCATTGAAGTCCTTACAATTTAAATGGCAGAATGAAAAAAGAACCTTGTCAAAACATTAATTGGATACATATGTATTGAGTTGTATAGTATGCAATGTTTATGTCTATTTTTAAAATATATTTATTTATTTTTTATTGGAGTTCAATTTGCCAACATATAGCATAACACCCAGTGCTCATCCCATCAAGTGCCCCGCTCAGAGCCCGTCACCCAGTCCCTCCCTCACCTCCTGCCCACCTCCCTTTTTACCACCCCTTGTTCGTTTCCCAGAGTTAGGAGTCTCTCATATTTTGTATCCCTTAATGTCTAATACTTCAAGAGATAGATACCTACAGGGATTAGAAATAGTTTTTCTGCTTTCAAGGATTTTATAATGCAGTGGGGAAAAGTAGTAGGGGTGGGCAAGCATACAAATGGGTATAATTTTAGGTGAAATGCAGTAATCATGTTAAAAGTGGTACCAAAACTGAGATTCAAAAGTGTAAGATTCCATCAGTTTGGGGGCAACTGAAAAATGACTCAGTAGGAGGCAGGGAGGTGAGTTTCGAAGGAGTGGGATTTTGTCAAGCAGAGTTCTGGGAAGGGAGAGAAAGAAGGCAAAATTTTACTTAAGCAGAAGCAAAAATAAAAGCCAAGGCATGCAGACAGGTATGACAAGGGGAATTAGCAATACTGATGCAGTCCACTGGAGTGCAAAGTTCACACAGAGAAGTAACCGGCAATAAGGAAAAGGAAGTAAACTGGGCTCATGCTAAGAAGTGGCTATTAGTATACTATGAATTACAGTTTTTAAATGCTTGTAATTTTGCCTGCTTATTGCAGCCCAGAACCCTTTGACTGCAGATCATGTCTGGGTGAAAAGCACACTGGCAACGGCATGACTGTGGGGACCTGAAAGGAAGAATGTCAACCCCAGAGACCCTCAGAAGATTTTGCTGTAGCATGCCATTCCTACTCCTCCCCTTTCTTTGCCCTTGCAGAAAGAGGTAAGAAGACATCCCACTATGGAGTCTGCATAAACCTTATGTGGCGTTGTGGTTATGCAGGGGCAGACTACAACAGAACTCCTTTTTCAAAATCAAGAATGGGAGGATGAGGAAGTGACAGTACTTTTACTTAGAAGACAAAATTATATGTGTATATACACAGATAATGGATTCTGAATTCTTCAAATCCACCCCGGAGTAAAAGTGTTCCTTGGCTCCTAGGAGTAAAACACTTTAGCTGTGAAAACCCAAAGTTAAAATATAAATATTCCTCTCCTCAATGTTTTGTACTTTGAAATATAATTTTTGAAGACTGCTAATTATTTGAAAATTTTTTTGGCATAATTCTATTTCAATTTGCATCTATTTTCTGTATTTATAAAGCAGGTGTAAAGACACTAAAATTTGGCTGATGAAATTATAATATTAGGTCATTTTGAACTTTGCAAAAAAAGCATCTCATTTCTTGCTCTGTAAGGATAATTAACTATGTAATGAGAATTAACAGAAGTTGTTATTATACTCAGTGGAAAACATTTTGAAAATCATTTTTTTCTTTTTAAACTGAGTTTATTAAGGATCCGCAAGACAGGTTCAAAAATTCAGAAGGCTATAAATCTAACATCAATTTTTAATTTCTTATTCAAATTCAACATACTACTATTGATATTAAAAATATGCCAGGCTGAAGTATTAGAAGATTGCTTCCTTTCAGATCTTCCCAACACATTTTTTTTTTTTTTTTTTTCAGGTCCAGTAACATGTGCCTCTTTATCTCCACACTGGGAGGCTAGGCCTGAGGTACTAATGAATCACTCTATAAAACCCAGAGGAGCAAGTACAAGTCCAGGGAATAGGGTCAAGGTCATGCAGAAAGGTCACTTATCAAAATGCTACTACTCATACAGTTCAGCCACCACTTTGCGGCTAGCAAACCAGTGCCCATTGAAGGCCTGGATGGCCTTGGGAGTCTCAGAGGCTAGAGAAAACACCACAAAAATCTTGACATGATCTTTGCATCCTCCTTCTCAAATATTTTTAAAGTAGCTTTTGGGACCCATCCTACAGTTTACCCAGGACAAGGAAGATGTTCACCTCAAGGTATACAATGTCAAAACTGAAATACCAATTTTATTTAAACACACACACATGGGAAGCCTGGGTGGCTCAGTAGTTGAGCATCTGCCTTTGGCTCAGGGTGTGATCCTGGGGTCCTGAGACAGAGTCCTGCATCAGGCTCCCCGCAGGAAGCCGGCTTCTCCCTCTGCCTAAGTCTCTGCCTCTTCCTCTGTGTCTCTCATGAATAAATAAAATCTTAAAAAAAATATATACACACACACAGTTTTGTTTTTTTAAGTTGAAAAATATTTTTTACCTTCTTCAGTATATTAACTACCTCTAGTTGCTAGTATTTGTATTTGCTTTCCAAATGACATTTGGATAAGAATCATTTTGTGATAATTTCTATGTATTGCTGATAACAAGTTACAAAAGTGTTCAAGACTGCATGAAGCGCAATTATATTCAAATTGTTTTTATTCTATTAATTTTTTATGTTTTAATTTTGAATCAAGGTCAAAATTACAAGAAAATCAAAAGTATATTATTGAGTAAGGAACAGGCAAGGCTAGGTAGGGAGAGATAGGTAAGTGGGCCATGGAATCAGGCTCACAAAAATCCCAAAAATTTGGAGGTGAAAGAAAATCAGAGATAAGGAAGCAAACCAGACCATCATGTCCTAGTTGTCAGAGGTGGGGTCTTGTTGTAATAGTACTTGTGACCGACAAAGAATTATCAGACCCTAAAAAGGAAATAAGCCATTGAAGGTGTTATCACTAGTCCTTACCCAATGGTGATATCAGTAGAGATGTTAAAAGGATTCAGGTAAAAAAAAAAAAAAAAAAAAAGGATTCAGGTTCCCTGGTTGGCTTTCAATAAAAGACCAATTGTACAAGTCCCCAGTGGTAACCCTGTCAGGATCCCTCTCATTCCTGAGAGCTTTTTCCTGTATCCTTGCTTAATAAACTTCTATCTCTTTACTCTTTTTTGTCTGCCAGATCCATTCCATGAGACAAGAACCTAGCTCTATTGTTTCATTATCAATAATTTTCCTTCATGGATCATTTGGACAAAGTTGTTGAAATGACGCCCTACTACCCTAAATACGTAAATGTTTATTTCCTATTGTCAACGGCATTTTATATTCACATTTAATATTAAACACATTTAATATTCAAGATCAACTAACATTGATACATTTATTACTATCTAATCCTCATACCTATTAAAAATGTCTAACTATCCTCAAATGTCTTTTTTATAGTTAAATAATCTAGTTCATAATCAAGTGTTGCATTTAAATATCAGGTCTTGGTAATTTCCTTCAATCTGGAATAGTTCCTCATTTTCATGATTTAGACACTTTAGACACCAATTATTGTTTTTCAATGTTTTTCAATTTGGATGTTTCCTCATGATTACATTCTACAATACGCATCTTTGAGAGGGATATCATAGAGTTGATGTCAATTTATCATTGTAGCACACCAGGAACAAGTGATTTTTATTGGTTCCATTACCAACTATTTAAATTTTAATCCTTGGATTAAGGTGGTGTCTGTCATACTTCTCCATTAGGGAGGTACTTGAGACAAAATAAAATGCTCTTGGTCAGATGTTCAATTAATATATTTATTAATATCAAGTATGGATCCATGGTTTCCTACTTTATGTAATGGCTTATAATCTGTTTTTAATATTATTTTGGCATTTACATCACTTCCATATGTGGTCAGTGGGAGACTCTTCAAGCTACCTTCTATGACCTTTGACATCTTCTCCTCTTCCATCCTTTCTGGCACAAAATCTTCCAAGTCTGTCCTGAATCTCTTCCTATTCTAGTCCTGGAATCAGCCATTTCTCCAAGGAGCCCTAGTTCCTTTTTTTCCCCCCCACAAATGCTAGCAGAAACCAAGATCTGGGCAGCCCCGGTGGCGCAGCGGTTTAGCGCCACCTGCAGCCCGGGGCGTGATCCTGGAGACCCGGGATCGAGTTCCACATCGGGCTCCCTGCATGGAGCCTGCTTCTCCCTCTGCCTGTGTCTCTGCCTCTCTCTCTAGCTGTGTCTCTATGAATAAATAAATAAAATCTTAAAAAAAAAAAAACCAAGATCTGAGGGCTATATGCAGTTGTTGCTATTGGAGTCTTGCTCCTCTAGAGGGAAGAGAGCTAATATATGTATATAGTATAAATATACTTAGCATACTCAACATTTATATTGATTTCTATATCTATCTCTAGAAATTTAACACAATGAATTCACAGTGATAACTTTAAATTCCAATACAGTAACACAAGGTTTATTCTACTTTTAATACATATCTCCCTTCTCTAGCAATGACAAAAACCTGAATCTTATTACTTTTTAAATTTTAAAGATTTTATTTATTTATTCGCGAGACATAGAGAGAGAGGCAGAGACATAGACAGAGGAGAAGCAGGCTCCCTGCAGGGAGCCAGATGTGGGACTCCATCCCAGGACCCCAGGATCATGCCCTGAGCTGAAGGCAGTTCCTCAACCATTGAACCACCCAGGTGCCCCTGAATCTTATTACTTTTTTAAGACATGTACTTATTTGTTCAAACCCCGCCCTCTCCTTCCAGCCCCAATCCCCCACTGCCATCTCCATTGTTGTACCGAAAGAAAATCTTTATCACTCTACTCATGTTAGGACAGCCTGTATCAGGCCACCCTATAGCATAAAAACCTTTTCCAACCTTCCTGGTTCTGACATTCCACAACTGTCTGGCTGCCTCTTTACTCTGCTTGTGCTCTGACCCATATTGGGTTGCTGCTTTTATCCTCTTATACAATCCTTGTATTCTTCACCCCCACCCACTAAGCCTATTCAATGCCTCTGACATCAAATGCCAGGCGACCCTCTTCCCATTGGAGAGGCTCTTCACATCCAGGTTGCACTCTGATAACCCATTCTGGACAACTGCAGACCCCCACCTGCTGCCACAGATGCTCAAATGCTTGACTCCACTTAACAACTTTTTAGATAAAACTGTTCAGGAACAGAGAGAAAGGGCCTAGAAAGAAAGAGAAGGGGAAAAAAAGGAAAGGAAAAGAAAGAAGTATAGTATGGGGAAGAGGAAGTGTTATTCTGTATCTTGTCATTCATTTAGTAGGAACAAAGAAATAATTGAAAAAAAGTTATAACATTTCAACAATAGAGAAGAGAATAATCCTTTATCATATATCTATGAATGCAGGCATAGAGATGATTTAGACACACACACACACACACACACATGCACACACACACACACACACAAGAAACCTAAGTAAATCAGGGCTAAGACCAGGAGCTAGCACTCTTCTTTTTCTAGCACATACCAAGATTATATGGAACCTACCCCGAGCTATGACTGAAGTTAGGTCCAGCTTCAAGCCATGATTGTATGATTTGCTTTGCCAATGAAGTGTCAGTAGAAAGGACATAAGTCACTTCTATATGGAAAAACTTAATGCTGATGTTTTGAAATCAGCAGACAGACTCTCCAACTATGTTCTTCCACTGGCATGGGAAGTAGGTCTTCATATGGAGGTATAATGCTGAGACATTTAATGGAGGGCACTTCCTTGGAAAGTTAACCAACACCATGGCAAAATTCCCACAAGGAAGGGATAATTTTTCTTTTAAGTTTTTGAGCTTCTGAGCTATTTGTTACTGCAAAATAACTTGATCTGCTCTTAATAATATAAGAGGTTATATAATCTTCAGTATAATGTTCAACAGTGAAGTTATGACTGAGATAAATAAAAGTCTATCTTTTATTTTGGGAAGCAGCATTGATTTTGTAAATCCAGATTAATACTTTGCACATGGATCCGTAAATTATTTCCCCAGAAACTATATGTCTAAACACTTAACATATAACTTTAATACTGTGATCTCTTCCCTTGAGGTTATCACAGTAATTTTCTGATTTAGAAAATTTAGAACATGTTTGACACATACAAAACATTAATTCTCGGGCACCTGGGTGGCTCAGTGGTTGAGCATCTGCCTTGGGCTCAGGTCGTGATCCCGGGATCCCAGAATTGAGTCCCACATCGGGCTCCTCACAGGGAGCCTGCTTTTCCCTCTGCCTGTGGCTCTGCCTCTCTCTGTGTGTCTCTCATGAATAAATAAATAAAATCTTAAAAAAAAACATTAATTCTTGGGGAATAATAGACCTACTTTTGTGTAGAATTATAAAGGGTTACCTAATTAGCAGGGAAGCATCTTTTAAAATTTCCTGCAAAGTTCTTAATTAACTTTAAAAGTGCCACAAAATTCAAAAAAATAAAAAAATAAATGTCTCAAAATTATAGACTTATTTTGTGAAAGATAATGTTTCAGTGTCTGGTGAATAATAAGTATTAAATAGTTTTGAAGGACAGATTCCTATTTAAACATGTCATACAATTATACCGGTTTTTCTAACTGTTATTAACAGATATAAGCAGCAGCAGATTCTCCACTGACAGCTTCCTCTATGGTTTCCATGTAAAATTATGTTTTGAATTCATGCCTTTATGATTTACTATGTAAACATCTATAATTTTCCAGCACGGCTTGCTTATGATGCAGCTACTAGACTTAATTAAAAATTATCGAAGTCTCACCCTTTCAAACTAAGTGGATGATAAATATCAAAGAGCAGTCATAAATTTCTGCCTTTAAAGCATTTCATGACCTTTCAGTGTGAAGCATCATGTCTATAGAAATAATGATCTGGTGAATTCTGCAAGCATGGCAAAAATCTCTGCCATGTGACTCACGGGGCGAAAAGTCACTCATTACTAGTCACACAGCAAGTGTCTGCAGAGTATAATAGATTTATAGGAAGCAGGGTAACCACAGATCTAATTTTAATGAAGTTCAAGACATAATCTGAGCTGATAGAGTTTGAAGTCTGAATATAATCTATACAAGGTTGGAGTTAGTATTTGACAAGATGTGGAATATAACTTTCTAAAGTGTTCTATTTTTCTATTTGGTTCCAGGATACATTTTTCTGCAGGGAGAAAATAGTTAAATTTACATTAAGGTGACCAGAAAAAGGGTTTTTGGACATTTCAAAGAAAATCTAAATTTTCCTATAGGTTAACTGTGTCAAATATGCTATTTTTTTCCCTCACATCGTAAGATCAAGGTAGTTACATTTTTGTATAGCTATTCTATTCACAGGTAGCAAGTCTGACTAAATAAAAACACTATCAGGTTTCTATCACTAAAACGCTTTATAAATAGAAAAATAAAACTGGCAATTTATTATTTGGGGATATACACAGAGAAAGACATGCATATTACAAATAGTAATCATCATTTACTAATGCTAAATGAGAATGAGAAGAGTCATTCAGCTTGATAATGTTTAAATAATATACACCTATATTCTTGAGACAGAACATGCGTTAATGTGAGAGAACTTGATTACTTCTGTTTTTTTCTTCCTCCTGTGTTATTCTCAAGAATGACAAGATTAAGTATGACATTATATCACACAGTCACACAGAGGCCAAATTAGCATTTGGATGTAAGCTTGAGAGATAATTACCAAGAGCCTTATATTTCTCGACAATAAAGCTTACACAAGTGAGGTATGAATATATGACAAACATGCTTTATTCCCCCGATAGAATGAGTTGATTAAGGAGTAGCATATTTGAAAAATGAACACAATCTACATATGAGATTTCTGGATCTCAGAACCTATGTTTAGAAACCCAAATGGCAGAAAATCCATGTGATTTTCAATCAAGTACTAGTCATGTTGGTATTTCTTTAGAAACAAAATACTTTTATTATTGAACATATATGCCTATTTAAGAGAAAGTAGAATGTGATTTCAAAGGGAAAAACGGACTACTGCAATACAGAAAAAATAATCAAACCTGACATCTGGAATTTTGGGAGCCATTTTCATAGTTTTCCACAGGTTTAACATTCAAACTGGGAAGCAATATCAGGAGAGAGGAAAGGCAAAATAAGTTTACTTTTAAAGGTCTTTCTTTTATTAAAGATCTATTTTCGAGATTAATTTTGGGGAATAGAAGTTGCTCAATCTGTCAACAGATACTAAATTTCCTTGGATTGCTGCAATTTTGGTAGATTTTTGTACAGCATCCCCTTAGCCACAGAAGACACACATACATACATAAATACCAAAAAAACAAAACAAACAAACAAACAAACAAGCAAAAAAAATGCCAACTTCTGAAAGGAATCTAAATCCCCTTCTGAAGCTGGTGACCAACCTTACCTTCGTCACCGGCATAGGCCAGAATGGACCGTGCTCGTATCTGTTTCCCTTCTGTGGTTTTCCCCGAGCAGGTGTGTGAGCAGGAGGACCATGCAGACCACGTGCTGAGCACACAGTCCTTTGGGCATGGGGCATAACAGGCAACGGGGATGGGGAAGATGGCATCTCTGCACAGCTGTCTGTCAACTTCTTCTCCTGGGGAAGACATCATCACGAATAATCTATCATTTTTAAACAAATGTAAAGTGAGCAGTTGTAACCAGATGGGCACCAAGATAAATTAGGTTATTTTATTCTTAGTTAAAAGCAAAGCTAAAACAAAGCCCACTACGGCCAGATGTTTAAAAAACACTAGGAATAAATATGTATCCTTAAGTGAAGGTTCTCTTATTATCAGAAGCTTAGGTGTATAGATCAAGCACAGTGCTGGAAGTATTTTTATACTACAGATTCCTGCCCAATTAGTGATTTTTTTGTATTTATAATAGTACCCTGGCAATAAGGAGCATCAGTGAATTATGTTCCTCTTTTTATTGCATCATTGGAGATGCATCATTTCATCAGCATTTACAAATAACATCTCTATCCATGGTATATACCATATTCTTTCATGAATTAACTCAGGTATCTCTGTTTGCAAACTCTGTGTCTCCCAGATAATTTATTTTTTGTATAACTGGCAACCTTTTACTTTCATAAAAAATTTCTTTGTTAGTTGGAAATAGCCAAGAAATGTAAATGATAGGATAACAATATAAAACTACTGTTTCAGAGGTTCCATTGGGAGAGGTGGTAAAAAATGACAAGGTAAGCAAATGGCAGAAGATGGTGCCACTTCAGCGCTTAAAGCTCTTCAGTAGTTTCTTGTTGCTCTTAAGATAGAGGTAAGAATTCTTACAAGTTTACAAGACCTCAAGCCAGCAAACCTGGCTCTGGTTTCTCTTCCCAACTTCATCTCACTCCATTCCCTCCCTCACCCTGGAGCTCTAGAGATTGGCACACCTTTAGTATTTGTTGAATGAATACAATGAGACTTACAAAAAGCCAATGAGGAAGAAAATATTTTTGTGGTTAATAAATGCCAAAGATAACCAAAAGGATTACAAATAAATAACCAAAATAGAATATGAAATGAATTCTGTGGCTTAGCTGATTAAGGTAGGGTGCTAATGACGTCAATGGAACAGAGTGAAACAAACACAAACAAGCAAAAGTTAATCTATTTTGCCACAAAATATGACCATAATTCTGGTGAATATATCAGAAATGTATGCCTTGGGCCCTTACACTTTCAGGGAGAAAGAATGACTAATCATGTCATTCTTCATTGCTATTAGAAAAACAACTCAGAGGTGTTTTTCACTGAGGAAGGCTAGTAGCTGCATGTAGTGTATAGTCCTTTATTCACATATTTGAATAACAAGACAGAAAATTAGAGTCAATTGGAAATGTTCTAACAGGTTAATAGTTACTAGTTTGCCGGGGCCTTAAATCATTAGACGCAATCAGAAGTCAAGTGGAACCTTAATAGCCATCAGTTTGCAAGGCTTTAAATTATTAGATTTGCTCACTAGTAAGTAAGACTCACTGAAATGATAATTGATTCATCATTGTATCATTCATTCTTTAGTTACTATGATCTGTGGGATCTCTTTTAATTCTGCTTTTATTGGCTTTAGGGTTTGGCTTATATCCCAGTAAAACAATATGAAGATAGATTGTAGATTTATAGGTACCAAAGGTAGAGTACAAAAATCATTATGGTACAAGGAATTTTAATATTTTACAATTTACATAATAATGATGACTCTTTTTCCTACTAGACTTTTTTTTCTGAGTGCAAGAGGAGACTTGCATATGTCTTATTTTTTTCATTGCTACTTTTAATGTTCCATCTACTCTCTTTCACTTTCATTTCTAATACTGTGTGAAAAGTAAGGAAAGTTTGGTGTGATAGCCTATAATCAACCAGGAATTATAGTTTTATTTCTTCTCATAGTTACTTAATCATTTCTACTCAGAAAAATTCAATTTATTCTGTAGCAATTGGAAGTGTGCTACATGTATGCTATTATAAATTAATTTGCATAGCATAAGTGCTATATTTCTCTTTCTCGTAGTGTAAACTTAAGGGATGTACAATTTCAACCTTTCTTGCTTTATGGGTTATTCTTTATTTTCAATCTGTGTCCCATACCTTATGTTAGCTCTTTTCAATTGTCTTGTTTTGCTTAGCCAGGTGTATTTTCCTGTAGGCACATTCCTTCTAGAGTACATCTTAATCCTCTGTGGAGCTATTAAGACCCACCTTGGATCCAATCTCTCAATTTCCTTAGATTTCAGCCCTTATCATACTCTTCCCAACTTTGCCAGGTAAGCCCCTGCCCCTGATTGCTCCTGATTGCTTATCATTGTCTTGCATCCAAATAATGGCATTATGTTCTAGCCACAATGGCTTTTCCCCCTTTTCTCCTACAGACCAGTCTCATCACTGCCTCAAGGCCTTGGCATTCTCTCTTCATTTTGTATGAAAATTTCAGATCTCACAGCAGACTACTTTTCAATATTCAGTTTTCAGTTTAATTGTCTCCTTCCTAGAGGAGGCTTAACTGACCATACACAATCTCATAGTAACTGCATTACTGGAAATTATTTTAATTAACTGTTTACAAGCTTATCTTCTAACCCTATCACTAGATTAAAAACCCAATAAGGGCATGATCTTTATGTCTCTTGTTATTTTATATTTAGAACCAAAAACAGTGCCTGGGACATAATAGATACTAAATAATCTTCTGCTAAATGAACAAATGAACTGATTAATTTAAACCTGTTGTATCAGGAAACAGAATGCTAGATTAGACAAATATGGATTTAAGTATAGTATTTCTTAAATTGCCATGCAGTCAAGTGCTCTAAGACTTTGTTAATGTGTATTCAGTAGTCAGGCAGCATATGCACCACCTGGAGTCTGCTAGAAATGCAGTCTCTCAGATCCCATTCACTGAATCATTATTTGCATTTTATAAAGTTCCCTAGGTGATCTGCATGCACATAAAATATGAGGAGCGTTGCTCTAGAATTTTTCTGCCTTTCTTCTCTTGTGTTTTGAATAGGATCAGACTGCTTCTTGAATGGGTCACTACAGATTCATCTGGATCTCATACCTAACATCAATCGTTTCTCTGTGGGACTTCCCTTTAGACTTCTCTTTATACAGGGTATACTTAGATGAAAACATTCAGAGTAGATACTGACTGCCCATCTTTTGTCAAGCACTGTGCTGTATTGGGTACACCATCTCAGCTAATTGTCACCACACATTTTTTGAGATATAATTGATATGTAACATTATATTCATTTTAGGTGTACAACATAATGCTTTGATATTTATATACATTGTGAAATAAGCATAATAAGTCTAATTAACATCTGTCCCCACATACAGTTATAATTTGTTTTCAAGTGATAAAGACTTTTAAAATCTGCTCTCTTAGCAACTTTCAAATATGCATTACGGAATTATCAACTATAGTTACCACACTGTACATTACATCCTCATGACTCATTTATATTACAACTGGAAGTTTGTACCTTTCACAACAACCTTCTGACACGAGTACTAGCACCCAATTTTTACTTAAAGGAAACTGAAGCTCAGCAAGTTTAAGTTTACTGTTTCAAAGAGCAGAAGTTTAACTAAAGAAACAGAGATTTGAACTGAGTTTTAACCAATCCCCAATCTACTTTTTCCTGGAATGGTGGTAGGAACTAGGGATGCCAAGAGTTAATGAGGGATGAGATTTTGTCTACAAAAAAGTCAAGAAATTGGCACTCTAAATTGTTTCTCAGGGCAGAGTTGAAGCATAGTGGCAGCTATATATTGTCTCAAATACAAAGAATATGCATGTTGACATGTCCAAGGTTACATATTTTTGCTTGGAGCCATTGACTACTGTTAGGACATTTTCAACTACCATATGTCCTAATTATAGAATCTTTTGAGACTTTGGTTATCTGAATGTGCATCCAAATAAATCTGGGCATACAAATCTAGTGATCATTATAGTGAATGATGTGGTTTCTACTGCTCATTTAGGTGCAGACCCATGCAACCTGTTCTTTCTTTATTCTTTTTGATGATGATTCCTTAGCTAGATCCTGGACATGATGTCATAAATGTTTAGAATCCTCACACTTGCCATTGTGTATTAAATACACTATATATTTTTGACATACATGTACCAACATAAAAGCTTCAAAGGACTGCTTTATATTTATGAGACTTGTAGCTTTCCCCCATAAAAATCTAGGCATCTTAACCAGACCTACAAAAATGTATATTTTACATGAAATATATTAATACAGAAAGAAATGAATGAACCATTGTCTACATATTACAACTTCTGTCTTACTGTGAAGCCTTAACTAAACAATATTTGGCTTAAACTGGTTTGTGACGTCCTATATAAAAAGTTGAGAAATAAAATGATAATACTTGGGTTTATTTATTTTTGTGAACTCAAAACAAGATTTGAATGTCTAAGTTAGTGTCTTCCAATCTCTGTCTTCACAAATCTAATTTTAAGAATACATTTTTAATAATAATTTAATCAATTTAAACATGTAGTTTGATATCTTTAATGTAACCCCCAATTTCCCCTTGTTCAGTCTATTTCATGAACTTCATCAAAATCTTTCATGAACTCTTCCAAAATATCTCCTTTCATTCTACTGTGTTTCCTATTATCAGGATAAAGAGAACTGAACATCTGCTTGAAGTAATTACACTAAAAATTCACGACAATTTCCATAAAAATAAAACAAAATGAAAAGTGCGATCAGAGGATAGACTTCTTTTTCTTGGTAAAAGTATATGTGAAAGTTTATTTCATTCATTGTACTGGAGCTTAAATGTAATATAAAAGATAAATCCTGGTTTATGAAGGTCTTTAGAGTTTTGAGGTTTTTATAGCTTAAGAGATGAGCAAAGAACACAACATTAATACAGTAAAAATATAATTAACTGTATTTTAATGTCAGGAATATACATGTTTAGCACTATTTCCTAAATATTCCTTGCATATTCTAATTTCTTTTTTATCATAGAAATGTGCAATTTGCTGTGGATGATTTTTAAGTCATAGTAGTACTATGTACAAGGTACCTCTGGAAGGCATTGAAGAATTGAAACACAATCAATGGAATGGAATTGAGAGGAGGGGTAAACAGAAAGGAGAAATTAAAGAAAAGAGATGTCAGATACAGAGCCACAATTTTTAAAAAGCACACTATTTAGAAAGCCTCTAGTATTATATTTAGGGGATAGATTTCCCTTGCCAGACCTAAACAATCCTATAGCAATCCTGAGAATTATTACCGGATTGTTGATATCTTTTTTATTCTTCAGAAATTGTCTTAAAATTTCATATTGACTTTGACAGTGGAAGTTATTATTTATATATTTACTTACTTATTGACAACCGATATAAATTAAAAAAAAAAGAATTGAGATGGGAAAAGAATGAAATCTTATATTTGCCTGGATCTTTCCAGAGAGCATTTTCATATAACCATCTTATCTGAACTTTATAACAACTGTATGATATATAAGTCTGGAATCACTCTCAGCTTACTAAAGTAAAAGACCCATGAATTGAGTCTTCTAACGCTTTCGAGAAGCTTCATATCTTTTCATTTTAAATAGGAAGTGTCCCAATAATTTTTATTCCCTGCACTCCTTCAGCTTTGACGTCCAGATAGTGATTCTGATTTATTCAATGTACTATCCCCCAACCCTATGTTTTCTTCTTGACCCTTGTGTACTTTCCTCCCATCTCCTGCTATTTCCTAGGTCTCCCACAGCCTTCATCCACCCAGCCCTCCAAAGTGGGTCTCTAAAGTGCAAATATAAACATTACAATGTCCTTAACACCTACTAGCTGAGGGCTGAATTCCTTTCTAGAATTTAGGAAATCCTCATCTTTTGTCATTGCCCATGTTTTGCCTACATCCACAGAAAGCCATTTGCTTTTCTGTGAACTGAAACACTGCTTTCTTATTCCTCTGCCATTTGGTGTATACTGTTCTCCAGGTCTGCTTGCATCATCCTCTTGCTAAGTGCTTTTTAGGACTGCATCTTTTTCCTCTGTGAACCTTCTGTGACTTTCAAAATGCCCTGCTGGAGTAGTGCTCTACACTATCTGTTCCCACAACATCGCAGACATATCACTTTAAAGACTTTTGCTAATTGTCTGTTGACTCACTCACCTTTACCTCCATTGGCCTATGAGAACCTTCTGGCCAGAGAATTTGTCTTATTCATTACCTTTATAGCTGGAGTCCTTGGTTCAGTTGCTGTCAGAACTTAAAAGTTTTGCAGTAAATGTTTGTTGGATGAGGAAAAAGAATGGATTAGAAATTGCAGGACATGCTTTGCTTTTCTGAAAAAGCCACTTGTGTTTATATATTTCCAACTTTTAGTTTACAGAACTTCATTAAGATGGCCTTAACATTACCGTTAGCTTGACTGAACTTGACAGGTTTCCTCCTGTTTTTAGACCCTTGACCTCCCTTTTCCTAAAGTATTTATGTAAAAAAAAAAACAAAAAACAAAAAACCTTAGAACCATATATTCTTTTTCTGTCTTTGAAACTTATGTAAATTTCTCCAAGTCTCTTCTCAGTCTTACAACCCAGGAAATATCTTTCTCAAGGAGTTAAGAACCATTTCCTTGACATGGAAACAAAAGAGGAGATAGTACTCTGATACCTCGGTCTCTGTATGATGGAACATCTCCAACTTCTTTAGCCAGTGGCAGTTAGCAAACACACATGGTCTAATAACTGAGAAAAATATTTGCAAACTCAGGAGAAACTTTACATATTCAACACATCCCACTGATCAATTTCCCGCCTAAAGTCCTCTATTGATTTCTCAGTAATTCACCTAATACTTAAAAATATTCCTGCCTTTTGATTCTCTGGAGTTAATTTCAGTTTCTATTGTAATAGTGTAGAATAAAGTCTTCCTTATTTGCATAACTCTGTTTGATGCAATTCTTGACCAATTCATATCCAATTTATGGCCTTTAGCTTAACCTTCTCTTAAAAAATATATATATTTACCTATTGACTTTTAAATATCTTTTAGCAATCTAGGATCTTTTTACTATATTCATTTTCAAGATTTGCCTGCCTTTTCATTATCTTCTAAACCTTTCCATTCCCAATAAGTGTATCCTTATGTTCCTACTATATTATCTTCCCCATCACCTTTGTTGTGTTACCTCAAGTCTGTATTTCTGTTCCTTCACGGTCTGCAAAATAAGTCCGGTGACTTTGAAGTAAAAACAGGTACCTTCCCATCATCCCCCAGCAGCACCTACCTTCCAACTCCTTGCCCAGATGTAGCCATTAAAATAACCTTTAACTTCATTTTTAAGATGAAGCCCATTCTAACAAAGTATGGTAAATAACATGATTTGTTATAAATAAATGATGCATTTACTTAACTTTATTTAACTGAAGATAATACTTCACTTTTATGCCCCTTCCTATTATCTGTTTGCCTGAAAGTCCCAGTCTACCTGGCTTTGTTTATTTTCAGTGACTAAAAAGTGAACATTTTTAAAATGTTTTTAAAAACATTATGGAAAATCCAGAAAATTCAAATAATAACTTTATCTCTGACATTATTTGAGATTAAACAAAGTTTTGTTTTTATTTCCTGCAGATTTATTTTACATTTTCATTCTTGAGTAATTCCTTCCTTATTTTTAATTATTCTTGAGTTTGAAATTATCTACAATGTTAATTTCATCTCCTTCAAATTTATTTTTTTTTAAATACCTAGAAATCAAACTGCCCTGGTTCAAATTCTGGCTCTACCACTTATTAACTATGTACCCTGGAGCAAATTATTTAACTTGAGCTAAGATTCAATTTCCTAATCTACAAAATGGAAACTAATAATAGTACCTATTTTATTCATATTAAAAGAGATTCTTAAAAACTAAGTGCCTAGCTCAGTGTCTGGTGCATAGTTGAAAAATGCCATCTATTATAATAATATCATGCCGACTTTCACCACCTCCTGTCAGGGGAGGAGCTGACCATCCCTCCCACACCAATATAGGATTGGAGGTCTTCCACTTTATTTCAGTCAACTTAAATTAATGTGCTTAATTATTTTTTCCTAATTCTGCTTATAGGAAGGTTTGTAGGAAGGTATTAGTAAAAAAATGACTCCACTGCTCTGGTAGTATAAGCTTGATCATTCAGTAATTTTACATTTTTCTTTTTGTTAAAGTGGTAAGATTGTGAGGAAATAATGAAAACTCAGGAAAAGCCAACCTATTAAGTGTTATAGTTCATATTTTGAAAACTAGAGTTGTGTTGTAAATAATTTGGGGCCTCAATAAAATTTTTAATTAAAAGTTATACTACAGAATACAGTATATTGAGCTGACAGTGAGTGATAAGCAGAAGTACAAAGACATGTGGCATCCTATAATCCTCCTTTAGTTCCCTCTCAATGGATTAAATCATTTACATTGACTCTTAAAAACTGTGAGTTAAACAACTGCATACAATTACTTTCATTCCACATCTTCTAGACAAGAAGAAAAAAAGCTGTTTCTGGAAGTGCTATGATGCAGTTACACTGAACTCTGTTACAGTACTAAATGAGAGTAATTATGCTTCTAAATGAAAGATATAGTAGGGTCATTTTGAAGAGTTATCAATACAATCAACAAAAAGTCACATGTATTATAGTCTATTGGTCTAATCAATTTAACTTTATTTTCTTTAAGATTTCTTTCTTTTAGAGAGAAATGTGTGTGAGTGGGGCAGAAGGAGACAGAGAGAAATCCTCAAGCAGCCTCCTCACTGAGTGTGCCCAATGCAGGGCTGGATTCCAGGATCCCAAGATCATGACCTGAGCCAAAATCAAGAGTTGGCTGCTCAACTGACTGAGCCACTCAGGTGCCACAAGTAATTTAACTTTAAAAGCTTATGTAAATAGATAGTTCCACATCAAGTATTTCAATAGAATTCCAATTGTTCTGTGATGAAATACTACTCCTGTTTTGATCTCTCTAGGCTCATTCTCCATCACACTAAGTAAGGCATCTTATGGGCTCTATCCCAGTCAGTTCCTCCCAGAACCTTGCAGGGCTCTCTCTGGATGAGGGGTCTTGGAAAGGCTTTCCCCTTAGTTTTTTTGTCCCCTCACCCCCCAACCCCCCACCCCAGGTCTTGGTTTCAGATCTTTCTCTGAGAGAGTCTTACATTTTCCAATCTGTCCTGCAAATTATCAGACAAATAGTCTGCTAGGCCCACTGCTGTGACTACATTATACCCTCAAATGACTCCCTGTAGTTCTCCAGATCCAGCATGCTTTTGTGTCAGTTGTGTTTTAAGATATTTCACCAACTGCCCTCATTTGACATACCTTGTCTAACAAATGCATTTTCCATGCTCTGGGGATAGTTGCAAGAAGACTAGGCTCAGAAGACCTTACTGCCTTTTGAAAAGGATGACTGCACACTTATCAACTTTTTGGGCCTAGGTTATAAACCAATTTCAATTTGTAAATTGTCTCATTTAAAGCAATTTTTGCCACCTCTCTTTCTGCACTCCTACATTTTAGGATCTCTTATATGCTCACATAAATAAAAAGAAAGTATAGTTATTCTATACATAGTTATTCAAAGATCACGATATGCAAACAAGTCTACAGAGTAATGGCAAAACTACGAATAAAGGAGAAATGTAAATAGACATATATTTGGACTTTGGAATCTTACCAGGATTAAGAAAACCATATGACTTTGAGATACTATGTTTATCTTATCTTATGAAAACATGTAGCAATTACCATACCATAAAATTTTGGTTAGCAATAGAGACTGTGGATTGATGGGATGATCAGACATGGCATAGTTTATAAAGGGATACATTCTGAAGGCAGTGAAATTTGAACAGAGTTTTGAAGGAATGAAGGCTGAATTGGAAATGAGGAAGAGAAGCAGTAAAAAAAAATGTAGGAGTTTGGTCTATGTGGGAAGGCTTTGAAGCAGCAACTAATTCAAAGTATTAATCATCACCATTAAACTTTTCCAAGATCATCCACTCTGTCCTCTGATGACCCCATGTAGAAACACTATAGTCTGGACCATAAACAAACATGAGGCTGAGAGCTACAGGAGATCAAGTCACAATTTGTCCTTTTAATCTTCACAATTATAGTAGAATGTATCCTAGCAAATCACAGGAAAATAATCTGAGGGAAAATGAAGTTTCAATGATGGGGAAAGTGTTATTCTATTAAGTGGCCTGGAAGCTGTATGCATCCACACTGAAAGCCACAAACATGTTAGAAACTCCCAGCTCATTTTATCAACAGTTAACATTTGTAAAAAAAAAAAAAAAAAAGGTGCTCGGGGCCATCTTGAAGTTAATAATGATCATAAGAGTTTGTAATAAAAATGAATGCAGCTGATGGAGAAAGAGCATCATCAGGTCAACAGTTGAGAAAGTCTCTATTAAAATCAAACAAGAGCAAACCATGATAAACGAGCATCTGTAAAAAGAAAACCTGAGAGTGCTATAAAGGATTCACATTGTACTGATAAAGAAGGAGTTGGTTAGTCTGAGATGGTCAAAATGGTACTCAGGAATCAGTCAACATATGTCAAAATTAAAGGACAGTGAGAACAGTCACCGGAAAAAGACAGAAAAACTATTATAGTTCAGTTTTCCCCGTTGTGGTAGAGTTTTTCTAAATGTTCCTGTCTTTAGGTGTCACCAGAAAACTAGTCATCTGGATCTATAAAGCAAGGTCATAGAAATTATATTATTTTTAAAGGATTGACTGATTGATAAGCAAGCATGAACATAAGCAAGGAGACTGTGAGAGGGAGAAGCAGACTCCCCACTGAGCAGGGAGCCCAAAGAGGGGTTGGATCCAAGGACCCTGGGAAGGCAGACACTTAACTGACTGAGCCACCCAGGTGTCCCAAGGACTTAGAAATTTTCATTTAAAAAAGACCCTTAAGCAGGGCAGACCAAGACGGCCACATAAGAAGATCCTGAACTTCTTCCCCCAGATACACTGCATCTACAGCTACACGTAGAAAAAGATCCCTCGAAAATGACTAGTTGAACAGATGCTTCACATCAAGCAAGGAGAGAGCTCCATCAAGGCAGGTTGAACCTCATACAAAATTCAACCCCAGCAAGCAATCCACAAGCAGGAGGGATCTCACAAATCTGAAACTTTCCCCTGAGGAGCAAAGGGTTTGCACTCCACCTCCTATACCTCAACTCTTAAATCTTGCACCTCTATATCGGATACTTCAACCCCTAAGACAGGCCCCAAAATGTGTTTTTGAAAACCAATAAGGCTTGTGTCCAAGAGACCTGGGCTGCAAAGAACTGCAAGACTGCTCTTGAAAGGCTTCCTGCAGACCCATTTGCCCCAGGGTCCAGTGCAGAATCAGCAATTTAGTAAGCACCCAGCCTATTAAGTGAAGGAGATTCATTTACTAATCTTAAGGCATCTACTGGAGGTGCAGGGCCTCGTGGGATTCTCTCCAGAGATGGGCATTCTGGAAGCACCATTTTTGTGTTCTCCCTCTGCCTCACTAAAGCTGGTACGAAGTGTCCTATATTCTCCCTCTGCCTTGTTAAAGCTGGCCAGCTATATGCTATTGTGGGAGACCCAATCTGATGAAAGGACATGCACAAACTAAAAGTGAAGGTATGGAAAAAGATGTTCCATGCAAATAGAAGCCAAAGGATAACTGCAGTAGCTATACTTATGTCAGACAAAATAGGCTTTAAAACAAAAGACTGCATAAAAAACAAAGAAGGGTATTGCAAAATGATAAACTTGTCAATCCAAGAAGATTCAAAATTTATAAATATTTATGCACTGCACACAGGAGAACCTAATATATAAAACAAATATTCACAGACCTAAGGGAGGAGATAGACAGCAATATAATAATTATAGGGGATCTTAATACTTCACTTACATCAATGAATAAGTCATCCATGCAAAAAAAAAATCAGTAAGGAAACACTGGCCTTAAATGACACATTAGACCAGATGGACTTAATATATACAAAATATTCTATATCCCAAACAGCAGAATACACATTCTTGTCACACACACATAGAACATGCTCAAGGATAGATGACATGTAAGGTCACAAAACAAGTTTTAATAATCTTTTTTTTAAGGAGATGGAAGTTTATTGAATACACTGCAAGGACAGCAAAGGAGAGACTGTCTGCCACAAGGTGGTGGTGAGAGGCCACGGTTATAGTGAGGAGTGAGGAGGTATAGGAACGTATGGAATTTTCCTTGAGTCAGTAAATTTAAGACTGATATATCAGGCATCTTTTCTGACTACAATCGTTTCTAGTATGAAACTAGAAACCAATGACAAGAAAAAGCCTGGAAAAAATCAGAAATAGGTGGAGACTCAACAACATGCTACTGAACAACCAATGGGTCAATGAAGAAATCAAATGAGAAATAAAAAATATGAGACAAAATGAAGAACAATATACCAAAATTTATGGGATGCAGCAAAAGCAGTTCTAAGAGAAAAGTTCAGGACAATAAAGTCTACCTCAAAAAAGAAGAAAAATCTCAAGCAATCTAACTTTACACATCATGTAATTACAAAAAGAATAAAAGTAGAAGGAAGGAAACAACAAAGATCAGAGAGGAGATAAATGAAATAGAGACTAAAAAAACAATAGAAAAAAATTAATGGAACTAAGAGTTGGTTCTTTGAAAAGAACAAATCTTGAACTATACCGACCAAGAAAATAAGAAAAATCAAATAAAATAAGAAATGAAAGAGGTGTTATAACTGAACATTGCAGAAATACAAAGGATCCTAAGAGACTATTATGAATAATTATATGCCAACAAATTGGACAACCTAGAAGACATGGATAAGTCCTTAGACCACATACAACCTTCCAAGACTGCATTGTTTAAAAATAGAAAACATGATATACCACGATCAAGAGGAATTTATTTCAGGGATGAAAAGATAGTTCAATATTCATGAATGAATCTACATGATATACCACATTAATAAATGAAGGATAAAAATCACATGATTATCTCAATAGATACAGGAAAAATATTTGGCAAAATTCAAAATCCATTTATGATAAAACTCTCAACAAAGTGAGTATAAAGGAAACAAACATCAACATAATAAAGGCCATACTGACAAGCCAACAGCTAATATCACACTTAATGGTGAAAAGCTAAAAGTCTTTTCTCTAGGTTCAGGAACCGGACAAAATGCCACACTTGCCACTTTTATTCAACACAGTATTGAAGCCCTAAGCAGATCAATAAGGCAATAAAAATAAATACAAGGCATCAAAATGGGAAAGGAAGAACTAGAATGGTTAGTATTCATGGATGACATGACTTTATATGTAGAAAATCCTAAAGGGTCCACCAATAAACTGTTAAAGCTAATAAACAAATTCAGTAAAGTTGCAGGATACAAAATCAACATACAAAATTTTGCTGCATTTCTATACAACAATAGCAAAAAAAGTCAGAAGGAGAAATTAAGAAACTAATCCCACTTATATCACATCAAAAAGAATAAAATATCTAGGAATAAATTTAACCAAGAAGATGAAAGACCTGCACTCTGAAAACTCTAAGACAGTGATGGAAGAAACTGAGGAATACAATTTAAATAAAAAGATGTTCCATACTTATAAATTGGAAGAATGAATATTTTTTAAATGTGCATATAAGCCGAAGCAATCTACAGATTTATTTGTATCCTTATCCTTATCAAAATTTATTTGTATCAATCCTTATCAAAATTCCGAAGGCATTTTTTCACAGAACTAGAACTAGCAATTCTAAAATCTGTATGGAACCACATAAGACCGAGAATAGCTAAACCAATCTTGAAAACCAAGTTGAAGGTATGTAGCTCCCTGATTGCAAAGCTATAATAATCAAAATAGTATGGTATTGGCATAAAAAGAGACATATAGATCAATGGAATAGAACAGAGAACCCAGAAATAAACACACATATGTGGTCAGTCAATTTACAACATAATGGAGAAGGACAGTTTTTTAAATAAATCTTGTTAGGAAAACTGGACAACCACATACAACAGAATGAAATTAGACTACTGTCTTGTATCCTATATAAACTTTAACACAAAATGGGTTAAAAACTTCAATTTAAAATCTGAAGCCATAAAACTCCTAGAAGAAACCTTAAGTGGTAAGCTTTTTGATATTCTTGACAATAACTTTTTGAATAGGACTTCATTTTCCAAAGAAGACATACAGATGGCCAACAGACACATGAAAAGATGCTCAACATTACTCATCATCAGGGAAATGCAAATCAAAACCCCAAAGATATTATCACTTTGCACCAGTCATTATGGCCAGGATCTAAAACACAAGAAATAGCAAGCTTTGACAAGGATGTGGAGAAAAAGGAACCCTCATTCACTGTTGTGGTGAAAGTGAATTGGTGTAGCCACTGTGGAAAACAGTATGGAGATTCCTCAAAAAATTATAAAGAGAACCTCTATCTGATGCAGTAATTCCACTACTGGGTATTTAACCAAAACAAAAATACTAATTCGAAAAGACATATGCACTTTCATGTTCACTGCAGCATTAAATATAATAAGCAAGATATGGAAACAGCCTGCATCCATTGATGGATGAATGGATAAAGAAGACATGGTATATAAAACAACAAAATATTAATTGACTGCAACATAGAGTGAGATCTTGTTATATGTAACAACATAGGTGGGCCTTGAAGACATTATACTAAGTGAAATAAGTTAGAGAAAGATAAATACCATATGATTTTTGGGACACATGGGTGGCTCAGCACTTGAGCATCTGCCTATGGCTCAGGTCATGATCCTTGGGTCCTGGGATGGAGCCCTGCATCAAGCTCCTTTTGGGGAACCTGCTTCTCTGTCTGCCTATGTCTTTGCCTCTCATGAATAAATAAGTAAAATCTTAAAAAATACAATATGATTTCACTTATATGTGGAATCTGAAAACAAAACAAATAAATCAAAGGAAAACAAAACCAACTCAACAACACAGAGAACAGATCGGTGGCTGCCAATGGGGAGGAGTGCAGCATGGATGAAATGGGTGAAAGGGGTTAAAAGGTATACATTTCTAGTCAGAAAATAAGTAAGTCACGGAAATGTAATTATACCATGATTTCAGCTAGTAATACTATATTGTGTATTTGAAAGCTGCTAAGAGAATAACTCTTAAAAGTTCTCATGACAAGAAAAGGAAATTTTATAACTATGTATATAATGGATGGTATCTAGACTTATTGTGGTGACTGTTAAACAGTGTATACAAATTTCTATCATTATATTGTATAACTGAAACTAATATAATGCTATATGTCAATGATTTCCTTAGTTACAAAAAATTTCTAAACATCTCCATCATATATCCTAACACTGCCATATCACATAATTCTCATCTCTCTATTTTTTAGTGAAAACATTGAAGATCTAACTCTCTTAGCAATTCACATATATAGCACAGTATTGTTGTTTATAATCATCATGCTGTGCATTAAGTCCCCAGAACTTAATCACTTTCTAATTGGAAGTTTGTACTTTTGCTTAATAGCTCCTTATTTCCTCCACCCAGCTTCTAGTAACCACTATTCTAGTCTCTGTTTCTATAACTTCGGCTTCTTTAGGTTCCACATATAAGTGAGTTCATATAGTATTTGTCTTTCTCTGACTTACTTCACTTAACGCAGTGCTAACACTATGGTGGCAATTGCATCATAATATGTAAGTGCATCAAATCAGTACCTTATACACCTTAAAGTTACAGAATGCCATATGCTAATTACATATGGACATAGTTGGAGGGAAAAAAAGATCCCTACATGATTCTGACACTTCAGTGCATAGGAGCTCTTCTGTCCACTTATTCCTGATTAAATCTCAATATGTTGGAAGAAAGGGTTTATAGAACCAAATTCTCAGTCTTATTTGTGACTAGAATTTACATACACATATTTAATTAAAAAAAATAATGTGAGACGCCTGGGTGGCTCAGTGGTAGGTGTGCGCCTTTGGCTTAGGGCGTGATCCTGGGATCCAGGGATAGTGTCCCACATCGGGCTCCCAGTGTGGAGCCTGCTTCTCCCTCTGCCTATGTCTCTGCCTCCCCCCACCCCCCCGCTCTCTCTCTCTGTGTCTCTAATGAATAGATAAATAAAATCTTTAAAAATAAATAAATAAATAAAAATAATGTTGGCCCATTGTACCATCTTAATTTATCTCAAATAACTTTTTGTTGTTCATCTCAAGCCCTGAGTTGAAGCAACGATTTAGGTATTTTAAGGAGACATAAATAAATCAGAGTGGGATCATTTTTACTTCATAGTCTTCTATGAACAAAGTAATGAAGTTTTATAGTAGTGGTTTCCTAATAGGGACATTTGGGGATAATATCTTCTAGTTTATAATGTTCTTTGATGAGTGTTAGGAGGATTATTGAATCATGAATCAATAAAATAGAATTGTTGCTCTGAAAAATACACACACACACTTAAATCAACACACATATATATAATTTGATTCAAAACTAGAAGCAAGAATAGGTGTACATTAGTGGGAATTTTGCTCTTACAGGAGAAACATTTTCTAAAATTGAAAAGTAACTATATTAGGCTAAAGGTACACAATTTTGTTGTATAACTATGGTGCTCCTATTCAGCTGGTATGTGCTAGCTTGTACAGATAAAGACACACTTATTTTTAAAGACAAACCAATTGGTCAAGGCATCTGTGCAGATGGGTAGGTCAGTGCTTGTGCCTTGTGCTGGTGAACATTTTGTTAAATATCATGAATAAAACCCCTAGGTATAATCAACTGACTTAAAAGTCCTGCCCTCTTAATTCTCAGTGTTCTTATTATAACTTAAAAGAAGACAAAGTAAAACATAGCAAAAACCCCACACACAGTTGAACTCAAGACTCTTAAATTTCTCTTAAATCTATCTACAAGTGTAATTCAAGGTAAGATGACCTAACAATATTCCTTTGATGTTCCTTTTTGTTTAAAAATCTCCAATAGTTCCGCACTGATTGGTGTATTCTGGATAAAAATAAACACTTTGAGTACTTACTATGTGCTAAGCAAATGATCATCATAGCAAGTCAAGAGGTGGATATTTTTTAAAATCACATTTTGCAGCCTTTGAAATAGAGACTCAAACAGCTTCCCCCCTCCCTGCTCCTTGCTCTAAGTCACTTGCTCCTTCGCGGCAGAAGCAGGATTTCAAGCCTGTGTTCCTAGACTACAAAGCTCATGTTCTCTCCATCATAACATGATGTATTTCAGGCACAAGCATCTGGCAGGTACTTGATTGAAAACTGGTAAAATAAGTGAGCTTATATTTTACCTACATCTATGTACTATAACATTTTCCAAAACACACTTTTTTTCTTCCTTTAGGACATAAACTACTCTTAAAATGGACCAATTGTATGTAGCATATTACAATCTAGAAATCGTCAAGAGTATAAATTTGGGGAAGGGAATCATAGTACAGACAAAACTTTTCATAAATGGATATTTAATTTCTTTGGGGGCTTAATCTTCTGTGCAGTATAATTTTTCTGACATTTCAGCAATGCATTTATAAGCAACTTGACCTTTGATACATTTTTCTTTTCAAGCTTGTAGCTTGATAAATTGCCAGAAACATTACATTCAGAAGGAAAGTTAAAAAACCAAACAACCAAAATAACTATGGCTTACAAAACAATGCTTTTTCAGATGAAATTTTATTCACTTTTTTTTACTTTGAATTTATTTTGATTTATTTTTAACACCTTCCTTTTTTTTACTTGAATTTATTTTCATTTATTTTTTAACACCCTTTAACAATGCTGTTTTACACACTATACCTTCATAACCTGTAGATCAGCACATATGCAATAACTAGGTAAGTACACTTCAGGGAGCATTGGCCCTATATGCTCTTGAAGATAAGTGTGAAAAAAATAATAACTGAATAATCAAGTAAGTAAAGAGGAGAAATAAATAGCATTTACACATGTGAACTCTTTTGCTAAAAATCAGCTTGGATACTAGGGAAATAATGATTACAGTCACTTATAAACTGGCGGCTCTTTTACTCCCCCTTCTATAGTAGCTGTTAAACAGGATCAATGACGACAACATAAAATCAATTTGAATACTATCCATTGTAGAACTCTTCTAGCATTGTATGTCGAGATAATGCTCTCTAGAAGCCATTAAAAAAATATCAAAACCACAGCTGAATTACAGAAATCTTAAAAAGTGCTTGGCTTATGTGTATATCCGAAAGATGGAATGGAGGCTGCCTATTTGATCAGACAAGGAGCGGAGACGCAGGCAGAATGAATTCCATAGCGAATGTGCTAAGACTTTTGAAGTCTTTACCCTGAGGGTAGGAATAATAAGCTACTCTGCTTGCGTTTGGATGGACTTACAAAGCCAGGGGGGAAATGGATGAGATGAAATAGACAGAATCAAAATAATAGGGGATTTGGGGAGTTAAGATTTTCAGACAAGTTAAGTTACTGGGAAATCAGTGCAAAGAATAACAAGAGACTCAAACAGGAGAACCTTGTCAGCTATTCTTCTAAGATCATAAATTTTTCAAGTGATAAAATTCTACAATGAGTCAGAAGTATAAAGAAATACTAGGTTCTCATGTGAATCTTATGCTTCTGATTTCCAGCCTAAAAGACATGAACATAAAATCACAATCTGGAACTGATAATTGCTGACATTTATGAGCATTGCTATGTGTTAGGCACTGCTTTACAGGTTTTTTTTTTTTTTTTTTTTGCTTTACAGGTTTTAACTGATGCCATTCTCCAACAATCCTGAGATAGACACGATTTTTATACCTACATTCCAGAGAAGGAAACTAAGGCAGGGAAGTTGAGTAACGTGGCTAAAGTTACACTGTGCTGCCCTTCCTGCTAGTGGGAGTGACCTGGTTGATTTAACTGCTCTTTTGTGTGATTCTCCAATAGAACACTGTTCTGTGTGTATCATCAGAACAATGTGGAAAGCACAGCTGTGGGGGAGGTGTGATCTAGAGATTAGGAAGTGAGGCCCACAGGAGAGACAAGACTCGCCCAAGGTCATGCTACAAGTTAATGACAGAATTGGGTTTCTAGGATTCATCCAGGGACCAAATGGAGCTGCAGTGTAGGGATGCAATATCTGGTATTTCTTCATGTATAAGGCCATTACAGAGATTACAGATACTACCTCACAGCATTGTGCTCAATTATCTGCCGCACCAAGAAAACACAAATTACCTTCTACCAAGGGCCAGGTACCTGTGCTATGTAAACTGCTTACAATAGTCTTAAGAAGCACAAAATATTATCTCATTTTTACAAGCAAGGAAACTCTATGGATCAAATATAAAAGCAGGAAATTTTACTCAAATATGTATCACATTAAAAACATACAGGGGAGTTTCTCTTGAAAGCAAAACAAAACCAAGAAATTCAGACAATCAAGGGTAAAACCAAAGTCAATAGCTTGGGAGTGGAAAAGATATGATTTACAGGCCTTAAAACAATCACTGTATCTATGCAAACAAAGGTACTGTGAAGCTAAACAACTGTGAGACTTCTTGACGAAGACAATAGAGGTGCCAAGAATCCAGAAATTAAAGTATCCAATATAAATAAAGTAATTTTAATGGATACATATCTGCTGAGATAGGCAAAATATTTCAGTACATCTCCCAATTATAAAATAAATGGTATTAAGTCACCCATTCCATTTCACCAGGAGACATTAGAAATAAGCTGGTTCTCAAGAAAGCAGTTCAAACAAAGTCAGTGCCCAATCCAGCATTGTTTCAAAATTGTCACCATCCTTTTAGTTAATACACCTTTGTAGCGTAATGTGCTTTCAATAATTTTTAATACTTACTAGCACCTTCCACTCAGAAAATGTTTATCTTTGTTCTATGTAGGAGGCAGCTAGTCAGACTGTCACGGATGCAGGTACGTTTAAGAACTCCTGACGTCAAATTCAATTGTGGCCACCACATGCTCATTCAGTTCAATGGGGAGGTAAGTGGATTTGATAGGCATATCATTGCTTAGGAAAAATCTTGAATTCATGAAGTTTTAGAGGATAACAGAATTCAATTATTCTTTGAAAGGAAGTAGAATTGAGTATCCTCAATACAGAGGATTAAAATACTCTGATAAAAGGAAATAATAATTAAAATTCTGAGGCTCATTTTAGAAGTTATCCTAATTCTTCTCCTTAAATTGTCTTACAAGTAAATGGTCACTAATTCTAAACATCCATTTCTAATATTTGATATGGGAGTCTAATTTCCTTTTGCCTTTTCAATTTAAAGTAGCAATGATTTAAGTATTCAAAAGAACTCAGCTACAATTTGCATTTTTGAAAACTAATATTGTAAAGGGACTTTTTCTTTTCTTCAATTTAAAAGGTTTGAGTAGAAGACTTACAAGGTATAAGGCAAAGTAATCTTTGCACTTGAATTGGTAATAAAAAGCTCTGCCAGGGACAGAAGTCTCAAAACTAAAAGTGGGCAATCTGAACATACATTTAAGGCAAAAAATTAAATACACTAGAGAATTTATAAAGTAAAAAGGCTTAACATTTGATTCTTGGTTTTGGCTCAGGTCATGATCTCTGGGTCCTGAGATTGGGCTCTGTGCTCAGGAAAAGTGGAGTCTCCTTGTCCCTCTCTCTGCTCCTTCCCCCACCCACTTGCTCAATCTCTCTCTTTCATAAATAAATAAAATCAAATAAATAAATAAATAAATAAACAAACACAAACGCTTAAGATTCAGAGAGAATCATCTTTTTCCATCAGAGTAAAAAAAAAAAAACAAACCAGGAATTTATATAACACTGGCATAGTTAGTGAATATGGTTATGAAAAATTTTACATGGTTAAAAGTAAAGTAAGGTTTCAGAATCATTAGAAATATCAAGCATGCTAACTGCGCATTATTTGGACATGCATTACAGATTTAGATTATCTCTCTGTGGGACTTATCTATCTAGTTTCTTCTCCTTTGGTAGGGGTTTGGCTTGATGAAATTCTACAATTACAGGACAGAGAATCTAAAAGTACTTCACAAACAGCACCTTTTTTTAAAAAGTACATCTGAAGCAAATTATATAAAATTTTATGAGAACAATAGAGACATAAGAAGGTCCTGGAGCAAAGGCATAGTTCCTAAAGCAGGATTATAGCAGAGATATCAGTACCTACAAAAAAATTAACTTCGCCAAGAGGCACTACAAAATACAAGTGTTTTGATTTTTTAAGAAAAGTTTTTCTATTAACTAGATATTTTCTTAGCAGAGAGAATCCATTTTACTACTAATTGTATGGGCTCTACTTGATTTATATGGCTGTTAATTGCATTTAGTTCATTTGTATCCTGATTATTTCATTACTGATTTGGCTCCTTTTTAGATTCCAGCTTTTACTCTTGCTCTTCTCCACTCAGCAGCTAAAACTATCCTTTTAAAACATAATTCGGATTACATCATTCCTGTGCTGAAATCTTTCAGTGGCTTCCCATTAACATGAAATTCTTCCCTTATTCCCCAGAGGCTCTCCACCATCCAGTATCTTGGCTACCTCTACACTTTTTCTGCTGCCTCACTCTTTCAGCCACATTGATCCTTGCCATCCATAATCTTGGAACACCTTCTCTTGACTGGGCTCTTCCGCTGGATGTAACACTTTTCCCTCTGATACATACTTTACTTACTCCTTCATGACAAGTCTCTGACCTTTCCCTGGGAAAGGCCTTCCCTGACCATTCTGACTAAAATATGCTTCTCCCCACTTATAGTTCTCCATTGCTACACCTTCTCTGTTTTGTTTTCAGATACTTTTTACAAATCGTTAATATACATTGATGCATTGTATCTTTCTGTGCATTTACATTCTCTTTCCTTTCTTTCTCTCTCTCTCTTTCTTTCTTTCTTTCTTTCTTCTTTCTTTTTTAAAGATTTTATTTATTCATTCATGAGGGACACAGAGAGAGTGAGAGGCAGAGACACAGACAGAGGGAGAAGCAGGCTCCATGCAGGGAACCCGATGTGGGACTCGATCCTGGGTCTCCAGGATCACACCCTGGCTGAAGGCGGCGCTAAACCACTGAGCCACACAGGGATCCCTCCTTTCTTTTTTTCTTTAAAAAAAAAAAAAGATTTTATTTATTATTTATTGATGAGACACACACACACACACACAGAGACAGAGACGCAGGCAGAGAGAGAAGCAGGCTCCCTGGGGGGAGTGTGATGTGTGACTTGATCCCAAGACCCCAGGATCATGCCTCAACCACTGAGCCACCGAGACGCCCTGTCTCTTTCTCTTAGAATGCAAATACCACCAAGTTTGAGATATTACCTGTTCATCTCTCATTGCTATGTTCTTAAGGATCAAGAAAGGATTGGGCACAAAGTACAGGCGTATTAAACATTTGCTGAGTACATAAATGAGTAGGATATCTAAAGACAAGGCAGTTATGATAAAGAACAATAGGAAGACAACCTAATTAAAAAACAAAGGATGAATAGACATTTTTCAAAAAAATATAGAGAGAGTCAAGAAGCACACAAAAAAGAATGCTCAGCAACACTGATCATTAGGGAAATGCAAATAAGCCCACAATAAAATACCATTTTATAATCACCAAGATGGTCATGATAAAAAAAAAATGAAGAAGAAGAAGAAAAGAACAGTCATTGTTGAGGACATGGGTCCACTGAAACTCTCATACACTGCTGGTAGGAATGCAAAATGGTGCAGCCTATTGGAAACTCCACCAAACTTTGCAAAACAGTTTTGCTGTTCCTCAAAGGGTTAAACTAGAACTACCATATGGCCCAGCAATTCCACTACTTGGTATATTCTCAAGAGAAGCAAGAATATATGTCCACACAAAAACTTGCACACAAATGTTCACAACAGCACTCTTCACAACAGTCAGGTGGAAACATCCCAAATGTCCATCAGTAGATAAGTGGGGGATGTGGACTATTACTCACACATACAAAAGGAGTGAAGTACTAATACATGCTGCAATGTAGGTGAATCTTGAACGCATTATGCTAAGTGAAAGAGGCCATACACGGAAGGTCACATATCCTATGATTCCATTCACAGAAATATCCGACATAGGTAAAGTCATAGAGATAGGAGGCAGATCAGTGATTGCCATGGGCTGGGCAAGGGAGGCACAACAAAATAGGGAGTGGAGCGCCTGCTTAACGGCTACAGGGTTATCTTTTGAGGGTGATGAAATGTTTTAGAACTAGACAGAAATAGTTGCAAACACTGTGGATGTCCTAAATTCCACTAATTTGTACGCTTCAAAATAGTTACTCTCATATCATGTGCATCTCACCTCAATTTTTAAAAAGGCTATGTTTATAATAGTCTACAAAGCCCTTAGGATCTGGTCCTTGCTAGGTTTCTACTACCTACCCTCCTGCCCTAGTCTACCTTCCCTACACACAGACACACACACACACACTCAGCCCCAGACACTCTCCCACCTTGTTATTCCTCAAACCTGCCAAGTGTCGGAGCCTTCACACTTACTCTTCCCCTCACTTGATAATTCCCACAACTGCTGCCAGGCTTATTCTCTCTTTTCTTTCTGGCTCTGCTTAAATATCCCACCTTAAATATATCACCCAAAATAAAATAACACACTCCCGCATCTCTCACCTTGCATTATTTTTCTCCATAGCACTTGTTATCGTCTGACTTATTATATTTTACTTATTTATTTGTTGCCTGTCTATCCCCCATCCCCAGAATTAAGACACGGATATTATTTTAATCTTGTTATGATTCTTATATTGAAAATGGTGCCTGACACAGAGTATGCCATCAGTTAATATTTACTGAGTAAGTTAATATCATTTGTGTAAAATTCCTGCCTGAATAAACATAAATTGCCTAAGAACAAATTCATCTGTGGTAAAACCGAATGATATGGCAAAATCGCAACAATAAACAACAAGTTTATTTAAAAATTCACTCTGGAGAGGAGTTAGTAGGAGCCAAGGGGATGAGGTCATGAGGGGCCCAGGGAACTTTAATTCTATTATTAATGTTCTATTTATTTAATTGGATAATGTTTTAATGAGTTGTTTATGCTTTATGACATAATACTACTTGTGATCTTTTATGTATATCAAATAGTTTACAAAAATTTTAAACAGGTCAGCAGTATAAATTATCTGGTAACGTTTACAAAATACTAAATGTACTTGAATAAGTGACCTGCTTTCTCCTTTCAAGAATCTTATTTTACCCTTTAGAAGAACATAGGCACACTTGGCTAAGACTGTATGGAGGCTCAAAAACTAATAATCACCAACATTTGTAGGGGAACTAAGCCTTCAGTACTGTTACTCCACCCTAACTTACCAGGAAGGAGGCTTTCATCCAATCCTGAACACTGCTTCATATTTATACTGCTTCATGTTTATACTCATTTAAAACTGTTTTCTTTTGCTTTGAATGGAAAAATAAGTGATAAGTGAATTTGTAGAAACACCAGCTATAGAGAAAAGCTTTTATGTATAATCAGAAACGACATCAGCAAGCCCATCAGAAAATAATAAAACACATAGCTTCAACTGAAAACGGAAAAATGTTGCCATGATTTTAGTATCTATTCTAATAATGAAATTTGCTTGTTGGACTCTGGATCAGCCCCTATTGGCTTCAGAACATTACAATTCGTGGCTGGGCATGCAATATTTTAACTTAATATTCACAACTCCAACGAGATTGGTATTGAATAATGACCGGAGGTGATGATGGCAAGTTGATCTTATTTTTCAACCTCTTATTTATTTGGTGTTTCTCCAGTTGACCTCTGACAATTTCTACTTGACTTCACATTGTGCACTTCTGCCTTTTAGCTGAAAGGAGAGAATTCTTTTTTGACGCTGTAAATGTTCAAAGTAGACAATAATCCAGAGTGTCATAAATTAGCATAAATATCAACAATCAAATATGATGTACCTACTTAAGATGAAAATTTCATTCATTATGTACTGATCATGAAAGTAACATATTGCTGTTGCATTTAGGGGGATTCATTACCACATACTGAGTTACTGTTATAGACAATTAAAGCCTTAAGGACCTCACCCATGATTTTTTTCTTTTTCTTTTTTCTTTTTTTTTTTTTAGAGATGAATAAACTGAGCTTGGGATGAGAGAAAGGACTTGTCCAGTGTTTTACAGTAAGTACCATAAGTAAGAATGTACAGTAAGAATGAGGATTGGAATTCAAATCTCTTCAACTACATTTAATTAGTCTTGCCAGTACACGTCTGGCAATGATTTGCATACATAATACCTTGGTTGTACAATCCAGGGATAGACTATGACAGGTACCTGAGAAAAAAGAAGGAATATTGCTTTGGCTGAACTGGAACTTCAGAACTGTGACTGACCAGACCCCATTAGAAGGCTATCAAAATATTTCAAGTAGCAGTATCAATCATGATTTAGAGTGTACTGTTAGTGAACAAATAATGGATTAAAATTCTTTAAACTATAGAAATATGAGAAATTTTGGTTGTGGTCATCTTTTTAAAAGTTATTTGTCAATTCCTTTTCCTAAATTAAAGATTTTGAAGAGCCACTATTTCTATCCATTTTTATTTTAAGCTCTATTTTAGCTACAATAAAGTCTAATATCTAATTAGTAATTTAGTAAACTCACTGAAAATAAATTCAAACCCAAGAGTTAAGGTGACTGCACTCATAAATACATACCTAACATAAAATACACTCATAAAGTCAGAAATTTTAAACTACTGCATTGACCCGTTTCTTGAAATAGGAAAGACAGAACCCAAGATAAGTAGGGTGGTTGATTAAGCCTGGATAATGTTCCTGTACCCTAGAAATGACTCTGAGAATTGATTCATGACTCCAGATGACCTACTACTGATTTGTTGGCTCTGCCAGAAGAGAAATTACTAAAGGGTACTTTGCTGATGTAATATAGCTGCCCATCCCCACCTTCCTATAAAATGAAGCTTCCACAAGCCAGTTGACCTTGCTGGTATGCAGAGATGACTTTGTCTCGGCACTAAGGCCAATGTCTGGTTTATTTATTTATAATGCTATAAATAATATTTTGGTTTTAAATTCTTAATTATCTGCAAACCCTTTTTTTTCTCTTTTTCTTAAGAAAAGGTAGGCTGTTCACCAACAATATAAATTTCCGTATAACAATGATTTATTCTTTACAGGAGAGAGAGCAAGCAGAATTTAAATAGCATCTTTGAAAGATTGTATATTAATCTTTAATTCAGAATCAGCACATATTTAAGTAATTCCTTAGGAGACACCATGTATGTTTAACAATGAAACTGAATTTGGGAATATGGTACCAATTGTTCTGTAATCTCATCAGCATTTTGGTAAGAGGAGGACGTATGCATCTTTACCTATATTGCTAATATCTATCAGAATTATAGTTATGGTCACGTAGATAAAATCTTTATGTGATGCAAAGGGATAAAAGAGAGAAAGCAAAATAGTATTTTTCCCTAACCAAATAGTTATTTTAAAATTTAAAATGTATTGCCATCTGTCATGTTTGTAAAGTCAACAGTTTGGGGAAGATAAGGTAGAAATATTTCCATATAATTAAAAAAATCAGAAAACCACATTTCAAAACCTACTTATACTGAGATAGTAAAAAAAGTGTTTTCCCTCTTGAAACTATGTCATTAAAAATAGATGCATGGAATATAGCAAGTACAGGCTGTAAAGTAAAAAATAAGCACAAGGGAATCAGATAAGAGAAAAAGAAGAAAATCCTAACATATTAAAATATTTTGGTGTGAGCTTTTGATTGTCATTTTACCTCAAGTCCTTTTTAAGGGCCTCCTATTGATCTGAGGTGTCAACAACTACACTATTTTAAACACAATTTTATAAATGTCTTGTACAGAAGCACATTTTAAAGATGCATATAATGAAATACATAGAAAAAATCTTGTACTTGGTGGGGTTTTTTTGACGCTTTATGAAAACTGACAGACATATCATTTTTATATGCTAATCTACATACTTCCCATATAGAATCAGGTGTTCCTCGGGGAAATTCAGCATTTATAACTGAAGACCCAACAGACCATTCCGATTTACAGCTCCTTCTGGACCACCCCATGGAGGACACTGGGAAAGGAGCTGTAAAAGCCACAGATAGATAAGACAGACATAGTGCTACGGAGGCAGCAGAGAGAGGTGAAAAGACAGCTGACTTCAAACCACAGGGATCTGTGTTTAAATAAAAGCTTGACTGCTTGCTGGATGTGTCACCTTGGCCATGACATCCAGCTTCTCAGAGCCAAAGTGGCACTCTGCTCAGAGTGGAGAACTTAGCTACTTAAAACATACTGGTGCCTGTTTACCTTTTGTTTTCCTTACACAGCCTACCTACTCACGGCTTAAGTTGGAGAGGCAGACATATACACAACCAAGTGTCATCTAAGGGATACAAAGAAAACACTACTGGATTGCCAGGGCAAAGCATTTGGTTCTAACTAGCCAGAGTAAAGGAAACTGTGGAGATTGTTCAATTTGGCTTGTGAGAAATTAGTAGGATTTCTATTAGAAAGAGATTGGTAGGTGAGTGCATTCTAAGTTGATGGAGAAGCAGAAGAGTATTTATGACTGAATGGTTTGGTAAGTACCAAGCTTCGCTCATGAGTGTGCTGGCACCATTTTAGGTACAGTGGGCACGCCAGTGAAGAGGATAAGACAGACATTCTTTTCCTGACAAAGTGAATCAACTGATTATCCTAGTAGAAGTAAGGAGGAGGAAGTAGAAAAAAAAAAAAACAAAAACAAAGAAGTATATATCCGATTTTCCCCCCTAAAATTGTATTACACGGGAAATATTTGCTGTATCTGTGCTATGTACTCAGAATTATGTGCTGTAGAAAATTAAAAGCCAGTTAAATATGACTCGTGGTTTCCAGAAATATACAATCAAGTCCAGTGAACAAAATGAACTCATGTGAAACAGTAAGTCATACTTTGTAGCACTGACTATAAATGAAATCACAGTTAAGAATGGCAGAGGACATAGGAACATATTTCATTCACGGGTATTTTTTGATATTTCCATTTTTAATGTTCACTAATAAAGACTTCCTGACAAATCTGTTTGCCAAATCTGAATATGCGCCAGAGTTTTACTAGTATCTGTTCTCCTGAGTGAGGATAAATCATTCATGGACTTTGAAGTTAGGTGGATCTGAATTTAAACCCTTTACTTCATTTTCCAGTAAGAAGACTTTTTTAAAATTTGGTTTTACTCATAATATTTTTATTGAAATATACATACACATTCTCAAAAAAATGTACTCAACAATTACCACAAGGCAAACATCTGGGTAATCATCCGTCAGATCATAAAACAGAACTTTGCCATCATGGCCTTTCCAACTATTTCTCCATCCTTTCTCCTTAAAAGGATCTACTACTGTTATTTTTAAATCAGTCTTCTGGTTTTGCCTAGTTTTGAAAGGCAATGAATAAGTTGCTAACATTCTTTACATATTTTTGTGTATTTATGCATACATTTCTTTTTGTTACATACTTAGGAGTGGGATTTCTATGTCAATGGTGTTGAGTGTCTTATTTTTGGCAAACTGTCACTCTTCTCCAGCTGTATTTGAGAATTCTCTTGCTCTATATCTTCACTAACTCTTAGTAGTGTCTAACTTTTTAATTTTAGCCATTCTTGTAACTGGTAGTATATTATTTTGGTTATAATTGGCATTTCCCAGTTACTAATAAGAGTATGTTTTAACATATTTATTGGCTTAGGAAGTCTCTTTTGAAAAAAATATCTGTTCAAGTCTCCCGACTTATCTCTACTGGCATGACAGTGCTTTTCTTATTTGTTTTTCTTGTTGAATTGTAGTGGTTCTTTGTATATTCTGAATACAAAAGCTTTGTCAGCAAATGTGTTCTCTATTCTTTCCTATGCCTTTCCGTGATCTAAATGTTTTGTGAGTAACAGAATTTACTGGCTTTAGCTTAAGAATTTTTTCCTTCATATGTTGTTAAAGATAGTTTTCGCTATACCATTTTATAAAGTTAATTTTCTATATTATCTTCTAGATTAGAAACTTTATTGTTTAATCTTTTATATTTTGATTTATAATCCACTTGCAATTGATTTATGTGTATTGCTTGAGAGATGGACCAAGTTTCTTTTTTTTCTTATTGCTTATCCCATTGATCTGGCTGATATAATTTGTTGAAAAAAAGTTTTCTCCATGCTTTGCCAACTTTATCATACATTGAGTCCACAAACATGTGGTTCTCTTTCTGGACTATGTATTCTGTTCAACTGGCCTAATTCCATATCTTGTCCCAATACCACTATGTCTTACTTAGGTTAATGAAAAGTCTCTGATACAGCATATATTTCCATCTTTCTGTTTCTAGAGTACATTGTTTATTCCTGGCCCTTTGATATTCCATATGAATTTTAGACTAGCTCTTTTTTAGATTTCCTGCTGAAAAGTGACTAAATAAGTTAATAGGTTATAATTTTTATTACAATCTTAGATATGCTGGATATGTTTAGTACACAAACTGACTTGATTTGATAATTATGAGGAATGGTGATAATGAACATTCTTCTCTTTATTTATAGGATGGAAAGCTTTAATATTTCAACATTAAGTATGATGTATGTTTTGTATTTTTATCATATGCTTATAAAGTTAAGGAAGTTTCCTTTTGTGCCTAGATCGTTATAGATCTTTTTTTAAAACATAAATGAAAGTTAAATTTTATAAAATATCTTTTCTAAGTCTGTTGAGATAATTGTACTTTTAAAAAAATCTACCTTGTTAATTAATGGAATCAACTGTTTAGTTTTTTTTTTTTTTTTTTTTTTTTTTAAATACTGAGAGGTATTTTGGGTATATCTATTTGTTGCCTCTGAAATATTTCACATTTAGACCATTCCCTTCTTCTACTCAATGCTGGATTTCTTTTTTTTTTTTTATTTATGATAGTCACACACAGAGAGAGAGAGAGAGAGAGAGAGACATAGGCAGAGGGAGAAGCAGGCTCCATGCACCGGGAGCCCGACGTGGGATTCGATCCCGGGTCTCCAGGATCGTGCCCTGGGCCAAAGGCAGGCACTATACCGCTGCGCCACCCAGGGATCCCAACTGTTTAGTTTTTGAATGACAAACTGACTTCACATTCCTGGATAAGGTCATCTGGTTACTATGTATTACCCTTTTTATGTATAATTAGATATTATTTGCTAATTTTTATTTAGGGTTTTTGTGTCTAATTTTGATACCTAATCTTGGCTTTAACTTTGGTATTAATATGATGTTTGGTGCCACTAAACAACTCAAGAAATGTTCATCATTTTTGATTATCTTAAAAATTTTTATAAGATTAGCGTTGTTTTTTTCTTAATATTTTGGCAGTATTTACTAGTAAAGCCATCTGGATCTGTGGTTTTCCTTATGAAAAGATATTTATTTTGGATTCAGTTTTGGTGAGTTGTATTTTTCTGTTCATCTAAATTTTAAAATGTATGGGCATGAAGCTATCATATCCTTTTACTATTTTTTGGTGTCTAGGATCTATAATGATGTCCTCCTTTTTACCCTGAAACTGGTAATACATGCTATCATTTCTTTTTCTTCATTTGTCTCTATATGAATTTAAAAATGCTATTAGTCCTTTCAGAAAACCAAATTTGTGTTCATTTACCCTATCCAGTGTATGCTTTATTTTCTTAATAAATTTTTTGTTCTTTAAATTTTTTTCCTTCCTATTATTTTGAGTTTATATTTCTGTTTTATTTATTATTTGAGAGAGAGAGCAAGTGGGTGCACAGCCTGGGGGAGGGGCATAAAGAGAGGGAGACAAAGAATCTCAAGCAGCATCCACGTGTGGAGCCTGATGTGAGGCTAATTGTTTTTTAGAAATACCATTGGTCCTAATTATCACTTTTCTGTTACCAGTAGTGGAAGTGTTGCTAGGTTTGACTTTAGTAAGTGCTTAACCTGAATCTCAGGTCACTTTTCTATAAAACAGAAATATATTATTACCTTTAAAATTTTCTAGGGCAGGGGGATCCCTGGGTGGCTCAGCGGTTTAGCATCTGCCTTCGGCCCAGGGCATGGTCCTGGGATCCCGGGATTGAGTTCCATATTGGGCTCCCTGTATGGAGCCTGCTTCTCCCTCTGCCTGTGTCTCTGCCTCTCTCTCTCTCTCATGAATAAATAAATAAAATCTTTAAAAACAATTTTTTCTAGGGCATATTTTGCAAAGAGTAGTAATTCAGACAAAAATTTTATTTGGCTTCAACCATACTTTCTTTACTGAAAGATCTGATCTAGTCTGGTAGCTTTATATATCTTTGACAAGCCATATTTTGTTTCCTGACATCTCTTTTGATGTTCTATCCTGTATTCATCATTTGCTGTTTGCTTTTAATTTGCTTATGCTGCCAATATCTCATATATAAAACAAGTTCACCCAAAGAATCCCTTTTCTCAAAGGCATTTGTTCCCATAAATTTAGATAAATCTCTTCAGGGTAACATGGTTGAGCCCCCAAATCTTGAAGATGTATTTGGATAAACATTTTACTTGAATGTTTTAGTCACAAAAATCTGATTAGTTCTTAAAAGTGTCTCTCACATGGGGTTCCTGGGTAGCTCAGTCCGTTAAATGTCCTACTCCTGGTTTTGGCTCAGGTCATGATCTCAGGATCCTAAGATTGAGCCCTACAATCAAGCGCTTCATTGGGCTCCTCACTCAGCAGGAAGTCTGCTGCCTCTCTCTCCCTTTGCCCCCACCACCACTCTCCCTCTACTCCTCCCCTTTCTCTTTCCCTCTGTCACTTCCCTGTCTGTCTTCCTCTGCCCCTGCCCCTGCTCATGCACTTTTTCTCTCTCCCTCTCTAATAAATAAATAAATCTTAAAAAAAAGTCATCTCTCACCTATATTCTTAGTTCTAGTGCATGAATGTTGTGAAACTTAGCCCCGTATCTTTGGACTAGTTTACATGTTTCCTAATTCTTCTTTTTACTTTCAGATGTTCATGCATTCCTTCTATACTGCAGTCCTGTCAATTAATACAGTAGCCTTAATATAGCATGATAGTTTAATATTTTTCCCCAAAACCCTGCAAGTAAGCCTGGTATGTTAAATAATAAATTCCAAGCCATTAGGTGGCATGCAAGCCCTTCTATAATCTCATGTTATTGACTCTCCCTTCAAATTTATTTCCAAACTACTTTCATATGAAATTTCTGTTCTGTACATATCAGTGTATTTAATTCTTCAGGATACATGTGCTTCTCCTCTTTTTGTCTTTACTCACCCACTTAGAATGCTTTTTTTCCTTCTCTCAACTGTTTTGAATCATTGGTATCATGAAATGCTAAATTTATATCACCTCTGTCCAGTCTTCCTGACCACATTGCTGAAGGCAATCCCTTATTCTTCTGAAAATCTGTAACATCTGTGGGGATGCAATGTGGTGCTCCGGGAAACTGCAGATATTAGAGTCAAATGCAACTGAATTTTAAACTCTTTTCCAGTTGCATAATCTTGAGTAATTTATGAAGACTTACTTGTCTGCAAAATGGACTAAGGGTTAATACTAACTCTTTTGGACATCTATTATATAAATTATATAGGAATGATATAATAGCTGAAAACAGTATAAAGAGCCTCATATGTAATAGTTGTTAAAATAAACAAGAGATATTACTTCTGTCATTACTGATAGTGTGACTCATATAAAATTAATTATGTGCTATTTTTATTGTCAATTACCTTTTATGCAGATATTTCCTAAGTGCTACTTGTATGTAAAGTTCTTTAGGATAAGAATCATGCATATCCCTTTGCATATCTTACAAATAATATACAGTTGAGAATGTTTGTTGATTGACATTTACATATGAATATGTAATATTTTTAGGAAGAGACTTGATGAGTATTATTTTAGATTGATTAAAGATGTCACAGTTGTAAACAAAATCTTCAAGTTTTGTTATAATATGACTAGAACCTGAGTCAGTCTACGTTTCATTTACAAAGGTAGTCTCTGAAAAGTCTATAAAATCAGTGAACATATTGATTGTGCTCAACATATTGATTGTGCTCAACAACGTAAGCTGCCTTCTGTTGAATAATCTAATCAAATGTAATTTGGCACAAGAAAAAAGTAAGTTTGATGACAAACAAAGGTCTCAAATGTTGAGGGGAAAAATCAATTTTAGTCATGGAAGCAGAAGGATCAATATTCAGTCTACAAGTACATTTAAGTTTTTACAGGATATCAGAATGATGGCTGTGATATATATTTTTTTAAAGCTCCCAAATACTGCTTTCCAAAATGTAATCATTTAGAATTTCTATACTTTTACTAGTAGAGAATTTTCAGAACATTGTCAATCATGATTGGTGACCATGTAAGGAACATAGCAATAATGCACTCAGACATTTCATCTATCAAAACACATCTATACACACATACACACAAAGACAAATATAGAAAAAGTACTCAACCTGAACTGTCCCATTAACAATACTTTCCAATTACCAAATGTCATCTAAGTCACCTGCTAGTCTCATAGAAATTTAAAGAGTTAAACAGGTCAACTGCATATGCATTGCCTGATATTTTCAAAACACTGTGCCAATGTATTCACTATTTTGAAAAATTCATTTGCTAATTGGCAATGGAATCTCCTAGATAGAGCTCTCTAGAGACATTGAAGTTACAAGTTTAGGGCAGTGAGATAGAGCTACATGCTTAAAAGTTTTCATAGCATAATGTTTTTATTATAGGGATTTGCCTTCAAATGACTGATTGGGATGAGGGAGGAAAAGAAGATTGTCACATAGTGGGTATAGGCAGTCATGACCTGAGTGGCTTAAAAATTGTAAGGCAAATGTCTAGAAATGGGAATTGTTACATTATTTTTTAAAAAGATTTATTTATTTTATATAGAGAGAGTACATAAGCATGTGCATAATGGGGAGGGGATGAGGGAAAAGAGGGAAGAGTGTCTTAAGTAGGATCCAAACTCTGTGGAGCACGATATGGGAGCTCAATCTCATGACCCTGTGATCATAACCTAAGTAAGAATCAAGAGTTGGACACATTATTGACTGAGCCACCCAGGCACCCGTACATTAATTTTATGTTATCCTGTCCTCTCAATAGTTTTAATGTGGTTTGTAACACCTAAGAGTTAGCTAACAGTAATTTTAAAAAATGAGAAATTTATTTATAAAGTAGAGAGAAACATTAGAGGTTAATAGATATGTTTGTGTATATGAATCCCATACTTTGCTTACAGGTTCTTCATAATTAGCAGTCTACGAAAGGAGGATTAATTACAGAATTCATCCAGAATTTTCAGGAGATGTAAAATTTTCTTGATTTCAAAACAAGTAAATTTATTCCTACAATTTTTATAAAGGAGATATTACCTAATTTGATGCATAAATGTTACGATAATGTCAACATGGGTTTTCTGATAGTGTCTTCAATATAGGCACTATTAAGTAAAAGAAAGTTAAATGAAAGGGCAATTGTATTGAGTTATATTTTTGACATTAGTCTGGAAAAGTTAGAGTTTCTAAGCTTCTTTGGCTCCTAAATCCAGGCAAGGTATGACTGAAATTAGGGAAAGGAAAATTAGGGCTTCATAAAGATTTTGATAATAAGGTCTTCCATAATACTGTCTGGGAAAAAACTCAGCTGGGGAGAATGGTAAGGAAATGGCACTATTTGCCAGAGTGAGGGCATTCATAATTCTGTTATTCCTAGGACAAAATTATTGCTATTTAGAAGCCTAAGACTCAGAACCTGCTTCCCCATTTCCTTTAAAAAGCATATGTTTCCCAAAGGCCACTAGGCAGATTCCCAGTTGAAGTAGGTCACTTTGCCTAAATAGGAACTATTAGAAATCAATATTATTTAAAATGTTCTTTGGATAAATACTTCGTCACATTGATTTATACCAGTTTTCTTTCACATACTCTCATGTTTATAGATGACACTTAACACATACTGTATTTCAGTATTTTTCTCATTTATCCATGGGATTTTTTCCTTTTTTTTTTTTTATTGTTTATTTAACCTTTGGTTAATACTGTTATATCAGACAATCTGAGATAAAACCTCTTGTCAACAGCTAAAAAATAATTTTATTCCTATAAGGACATCTTGCATCATTAAAATAAATTATGAAGAAGATAAAATAATAATCAGATCGATGATAAAATACTGAATATAAGAACCACATCAAGGCTGTGAAAACAAAACTATAACTGCTCTTTAAAAGTTTCTAAGAGCTCATTGCTTTCACTTTTCTTATGGGAAGATATTTTTTTTTTTTTGGAAGATATTTATTGTGGCAATGCTCATTTGGTTTCCACCATAATGTGAAAGTACTTGGAAAATAAAAATATCGATGTATAACACAAATTTGATCAAACCTATCAACATGTACATACAAGTCAGTTGACTCTTGAACAACACAGTCTTCAGGGGTACTAACCCCCCACATTAGAAAATCCATATATAACATTTGACACCCCCAAAACTTAATTATTAATATTCTACTGTTGATCAGAAAGGAGCCTTACTGATAACATAAACCATTGATTAACACATATTTTGCATATGTATTATACTCTGTGTTCTTACAATAATAGCTAACTTGTTCTTAACATTTTTGATATTTCTAGGCTATGTGATTTGTCTGCAAGTTTCTTCAAATTGTTGCAACCCCCAACAAATTTTCCAATACATTTATTTAAAAAAATCCTCATATAAGTGAACTTGCATAGTTTGAACCCATATTGTGGAATATTGTTCAAGGGACAACCATCTATGTTATTCAACAGTCAACTGTATTTTTCTTTTGTTAAACACTCCTTGTTCCTTTTAGGATAATCTGCACTAGGTCTATTAAGGTATTTTATATATTTCTGTAGAATTTGAATGCCAAGGAAATAAAAAGAATATTAGGTTTGACAAACTCAGATCAATTCTCTCAATGCCCGAACTATAAAGGAAATTTATAGAAAAATGGTGCTTTACTAGTAGTAACACAAATTTTAACACAAAGTTACCTTCTAAAATTAAAAATATATAACACACCATTTTCAGCTCTGTGTTGATTTTGTACTTTGGTGACTGGAAAGGTCACAAAGTTCAAAGCATTATATTAAAAACTACTCAATGGCAGACTCATAACAACAAAAAAAGGTAGCTTTCTGTTCTTTGGTCTCTAAAAAATATGGCTTTAAGTCTCTACTATATGGACTTCTGCTTTTAAAACATGAGAGGCAGGGACAGCCTGGGTGGCTCAGTGGTTTAGCACTGCCTTCAGACCAGAGCCTGATCTTGGAGACCTAGGATCGAGTCCCGCGTCAGGCTCCCTGCATGGAGCCTGCTTCTCCTTCTGCCTGTATCTCTGCCTCTCTCTCTCTCTCTCTCTCATTAATGAATGAATAAAATCTTAAAAAAGAAAACTTGAAAAAAATTAAAAAATAAAACATGAGAGGCATAGGTACTATGAAATGAAATGTACAACCTCATCTCTTCCTTTGAGATTATCTTTTTTCTATGTAACAAAACTCAAATCTCTATAAAGCAAAATAAAGGAAAACTTGACAAATAATGGAGGAATATACCAAGCTCCTGGATGGAGAGGAGATACATGACAAGAGATCAGTTTTTCCTAAATACATTCATGATTTCCAGAATCCCAGTTTAAAAATTACAAAAGAAGTGAATTTCTATTTTGGAAAAACAACTAATCAGTGACTTTTTAAAAGTTTAGAAAAGAGAAGGAAGAATGGCTTTCCTAACTATTTAACTGATCAGACTATGAGAAAGCAGTCTAGTCCTAGTGAAAGAAAGAAATAGACAAAAATAATAGATGGATCAATAGACCAGAATATACCATGTAGTCCTACAATATAGGAGTTAATAAAAACTAGTACATTTTACCTACAAAAATATATTTTTATTGTTCTCTACTCTTTCTTGTAGTCATTTTAGTCTTTATTGGCTACTTCTTTTTACTTCCTTAGTAAATGTTGTAGATAATTTTTTCTTTAAGAATCTGCATTTGGGGTATTAGTCCTTACCCTAGATTACTAGGAGTGGTAGAGACAAGCATATTTGAGGTTTATAATGTACATTGTTAAACAACATTCTAAGATACAATAATTTACAGTTTCTCCTCTTCTAAGGGTTTTATTTCATGGGACGGAGCATTCTTTTTATTGACTTTATTATGCTATATAGGGAAAATTAGATACTATCTCACCAATTTGCACCTTTTTGTTGCAGTGGTTATATAAACTGGTTCCTATTTTTGTGGTGGAGCTCACAATCTGGCAATGAAAACTGAGAGCCTATGTCATGGAGGACTCCAGAGGGGCACCTAGAACCTTACATTCTAGATAAATGACAGTGTGCCTGCATAACTTCCCAGAATGGGATGGGGCTCCTGGGTTTGTGCCATGTTGTCCATTCCTAGTACAATAGGGCTCATGATCTTCCTGACTGCTCAGCTGTAGCAGATTTAAGACATGTACTGTTTTACAAAAAGCATGAACTCCACTCATTTAGAGTAACATTTTTGAATGTTTTAGTGAAACTTGAGTTGAAACTGAGTTCAGTTGAATAATCTTTGATCAGACATAGGAACTTTACAAGATAAATGGCTATTTAAGGTAAATACAAAGGTAATTTGGTTGTCAAAATGCTTTCAATCTTTATGTGTTACCTGTGCCTACACAGCCAGAGGCACATTTCCAGAGTCTGAGCTCTCCAGGGTGCTCTGAATGACCCCTAAACTCTATTTTCCTCCTTTTACATACTACAATAACAGGGACCACTCTACTTCAAAAGAATTACTGCCATTCTCTTCAATGAGAAAGGGTGAAGGCTGAAAGAAATCAAGATATACTTGATTCAGAATGTATGGTTAATGCATACTCTAAATCAACATGAAATAAAACTTTGTAAAAGAAGAGTTCCTCTCTCTCTCTCATGAATAAATAAATAAAATCTTATAAAAAAAGAAGAGTTCATAAAAAGAAATGTTCTTTTTCCTGAATCTGACTAAATGATTATGGGATTATTAAAAAAAAAAAAAACAGCAGAGAATCAGCTTTGCCTTTCTTAATTTTAGTGGGAGATAAGCACTTCCATTTTCTGGGGATACAAGACACATTCCTCATATACATTATCATGTTTTTCACATTTAACCTTTCTATTGACAGAAGCTGCACTTGAAACCATCAGTAAATCCATTTGGAAATGCTTTTACCAAATTAGAACAAGAGAATATTACTCTAGGAACAAAGGTAAAGGATTCTTCTATGACTTAGATGCATCTTTATTTTTCCCTAACTGCAGTCAATAGATCATGGCAGAGTACATACAGTCCATCCAAACAGCACTAAAGTCACTGAGTTTAAATCCACCTGCTATGAAATGGCATTACATGCACGGATTAAAATACCATAAAATAAATGTAATATTCTTCATATCAAATTGAAGATATACAAAAATAAGCTTTTTAAATAAAAGAGATAAGAACAATAACATTTTAACCATTGTTAATAATGTCATAGATCAAATTTAGGAAAAGGAAACTTAAAAAACCTATTATGTGTAAGTAACAGAATTAATACAATTATACTATTATTTTTTTAGGCATTCCTAACACAAAAATATATTTTAAAATTACAGCTTTCACCAATATTACTGTATCAACCTTTCATACTCTAATGTAGGTGTCAGAGGTATGAACACATAAAGCTCAAATACAGATTTCTCCAATAATTATGAAAGACATTCTTATAGTTACATCATCAGGGGTCTTTAAAATAAATAAATAATCAAGTGCTCAACATAACTTCTTTCTTCATTTACTTGCTAGATTATACTCATTTGGAACATTTCTTTCCATTAGCATTATGACAACCCATAAAAAGTCTTTCACGTAAAACATAAATTTTAAAACATATGGATACATCTCCCCACTTCCTAAATTTAATGTGTGACAGAGGAACAAGAGAACATCAACATCACAGATTAAAAACAAATTTCACTGCAATAAAATTTGCAGGGTTATGGTTAGATCATATTTTGTTTTATAGCCAAACAGATTTCTTGGTTTAGTTTAAAAAAGAACAAGAGTGTCTGTCTCCCCCTTCCTTCCTCCCTTATGTGGTTAGAATTCTATTTCTAAATTATCTGATTATACCACTTCCCTAGCAGGAACACTTTTAATTCCAATGGATGTAAAGGAGTCTCCTTAACTAGGCTTCTTTCATGTCTGGTACCATCCACAAAGACTCTAACCTCCCAAACACAAATTCTGCAGTGACAATCCCAAATGTTTACAGATCCCAGATATCACAAGTTTTTTCACATTTCTGTGTTCTTGTAAGGCTGTGATTTTAACCTAAAATACACTGACCTTCTTAAGAATTTGTATTTATCCATTGAATTAACACATAATATTTTTTTCTAAAGCCTTCAGTACCTCTCCAAGGCACAGAGCAAACTCTACCTGCCTCAGCCCTTAGCATGCTGAATATGTTGTCATTTTAGTGTATGTGCTGTTGATGTGAGCACCTGAATATACTTCTAGTTTAAAAATTATTGCATGTTTAAACAATTTGATTATACATTTTCCCATATCTAACTGTCATTATTAACATGAGTATCATAGCATATCACTAGCACATACTAGAATTCCTGAAAAAGAGCACATACAATGAATGTTATGAAAGCAATGAATGAATCAGTCTAGGTAGCAGACTTGAAAATCTAACCTATGGTCAAGCCAAGTCAAACTGCTGTTTATGAGATCAGAACTTCTCTAGAGGGTTCTAGCTCTCTCTTCAAATATAGCCATCTCATGGGTTACAGCTCTTTCAAAAGCCCAGACTACATATTCATAGAGCTCCTTTCATAAGTTTCTTGCTTAAAAATCATAATATAGCTCTAAATCAAAGCTGGCATTTTAAAACCTTATTTAAAAAAATTAAAAAAACAACAAACAAAAATCAAGAAGACATTTTGTGACTTTTATCATGATCTCAGCAACAATTTCCTACAATGAGATTCTAATACTGAAGAGAAAACAATCCCATTTATAATTGCACATAAAAAAGAAAAATACCAAGGAATAAACTTAACAAAGGAAGTGAACACCTGTACTCTGAGAACTAAAAAACACTGATAAAAGAAATTGAAGATGACACAAATGAAAAGATATACCATACTCATGGAATCAAATAATTAATACTGTTTAAATGTCCATACTGTCCAAAGCAATCTACACATTCAATGAATTCCTATCAAAATGCTAATAGCATTTTTCACAGAACTAGAACAAATAACACTAAAATTTGTATGGAACCACAAAAGACCCTGGGTAGCCAAAACAATCCTTTTTTTTTTTTTTTTCCCAAAACAATCTTGAAAAAAGAGAACAAAACTGCAAGTATCACAATCCCAAATTCCAAGATTACAAAGCTATAGTAATCAAAACAGTGTGGTACTAGCCAAATCAATGGAACAGAAAAGAAAGTCCAGAAATAAACCCATAAGTATATGGTAAATTAATATTCAACAAAGGAGTCAAGAATACGCAATGATAAAAGTACAGTCTCTTTAACAAATGGTATTGGGAAAAATGGATAGCTACATGCAAAAGAATGAAACTGGACCACTTTCTTACACCATATACAAAAAAAAATCAAAATGGATTAAACACTTCAATGTGAGATTTAAAATCATAAAACTCCTTAAAGAAAACATAGGCAGTAATCTCCTGGAAGTTGATCTTAACAGCATTTTTCTAGATAGTCTCCTTGGGCAAGAGAAACAAAGGCAAAAAGAAACTATTGAGATGACACCAAAATAAAAAAAACTTATGCACATAAAGGAAACCATCAACAAAACAAGGCAACCTACTGAATAGGAGAAGATATCTGCAAATAATATAATTGATAAAAGGTTAATATCCAAAATATATGAAGAACTTATACAACTTTACATCCAAAAACAAATAATTTAACTAAAAATAGACAGAGGACATAAATAGATAAGTTTCCAAAGAAGACATAGAGATGGCCAAGAGACACGTGAAAAAATGCTACCATTAATTATAAAATAAATTCAAATAAAAATCATGATGACATATCACCTTACACCTGCCAGAATGGTTAGTATCCAAAAGACAAGAACTAAAATGTACTGGTGAGAATGTGGACAAAAGGGAATCCTTGTGTACTACTGGTAGGAATGCAAACTGGTACAGCCACTGCGGAAAATAGTATGCAGGTTCCCCAGAAAATTAAAAATAGGACTGCCATATGATGCAGTAACTCTATTATTGGATATTTAACTCCCATAACTAAAAACACTAATATGAAAATACATATGCAGCCCTATGTGTATTGCAGCATTATTCACAAAAGCCAAGATATGGAAGCAACCTAACTGTCCATCAATAGATCAATGGATAAAAAGGATGTGATTGATACACACACACACACACACATACACACACACACAAGGACACACATACATGCACACACACATAGAAATATTACTCAGCCATTAAAAAATAAGGGCAAAATAGGTGAAAGGGAGTAGGAGACACAGGTTTCCAGTTATGAGATGAATTAAGTCTTGGGGATGAATGGTATAGTATAGGGAATACAGTCAATGCTATTATAATATTGTTGTTTGTTGACAGATGGCAGCTACCCTTGCGGTAAGCATTGCATAACATAGAGAGTTGCAGAATCACTCGGCTGTATACCTGAAACTAATGTAACATTGTGTCAACTATACTTCAATTAAAAAAAAAAGTATTACTATCAATTAAAAAAAGGGTAGAAGAGACAAGGAATGAAAAAAGATTTTTAGATGATAATGACAAAAAAAAGAAAAACGATGACTTGAGGCACTTTAGATACTCCACCATTTCTGTTGGCTTACAAGGTCTGCTTTGGTCAAGACAACTGATGTTTTCTTAATCTAACATCAAATGCTCTATGCAGACAGAACAATTTTCTCTTTTTCCAACCAGACTGTCACCCTGCATTCTTTCTACTGAGAAACCTTCTGAAGAAACTCATTCGGAAGAGCTTCATTAGACTCTTCTTTAGTATAATATAGGGATTTTGCAAATGTCTTATATATTTGCAAATTATATTCTTAAGGAAAATGGAGAGTGAATACTTGTTTACTGGTGCATTTCGGGTACATCTGGGAGTACAACCCAGGGAGTCACTCAGTCAAAGAAACGACTGTCTTTCCTGTTTCAGTTAGATCTCCTTGGAGCTAAAAATAATGAAGAGACTTTACCGGTTTAAAAAATGGTTTGGGTAAAGATTAAAAGTGGCTTCAGGTGAAGATAAATAAAACAGCTCAAAATATGCCAATAAACACCTCCATCTCTCCTGTCTGCCTTTTATATTATCAATGTTATGTAGTGAGGTTGGACTGTTCCAATGTTCCTTTTAGTTATTTCTGCACAGGTTCTTGGGTATTTTTTCTATTGCTAGTCCAAATTGGGTCATATGTTCATCCTTAAATCACCATAGCCAGGTAGATGGGATACAGCTTTGGCTGGGAGATGTGATCAATCCTAGCAAGCCTTGTGAATAGTTGTAGGGGATGGATGAATTCCTCAGGAAAAAAATCAGAAGCACAGTTGATGAGAGAAGAGAATGAATGAACGTTGAGGCAAGGAAAACATGATTAATATATATTTTTTAAAATTTTCTGTCAATTCAGCAATCTCTTTGATCAAAAATTTTAAAATTTTAAGATAGAAGATCAAAGATTTAAATTTTTTACTAATTTACTTAAAATTCTTTACCTTCTTTTAGCCAATTGATAAAGTTGAAAGTCAAGAAAAAAAACTGTAGTGTTATGGCTTTTCATACTTCATTCCCTATTTCAACAATAGGTGTCCCTGAAATAATAAATCTCAGATTGAGGATCACAGCTGAACAGCATCTCCTCTTTCACTTCCCAATATGGATTTTTGGTAAGTTTTTTTGGAAGATATATTTTTTCCAGCTCCTACATAATGTAGTGCTAAATACCAGTGGTTTTGAAGTTCAAAATTACTACAGATTTCGTTTCTCATTATATTTAATTGCCATTCCATGAAAATCTTGTCTAATTTTATATAAGAGAAGTCCAATTTCTGGCTATAGTCAGTAACTTGTTATCTTACACTAAGGAAAGAAAGACTACAATTTTTTGTGTGTCATATATTTGGGTGCAATTTTTATGTCATACATATAAAAAAATGCACAGTCATAATCTACCTTAAATTAATAGCAAATTGTTACAATAATTAATTTTCAAAATTTAGTCAAACTGAAATAATATTGGTTCTCTTCAGAAGACATTACTAGCTCAATACTAGTTTGAATCAATAATATGTGTCAAGTGGAAAAAAAAGAAATCTCAATTCAGAGATCTATTTCCTTCATCTAGGAAACAGGTAAAAAGATTTTATATTATGGAATTTAACAAGTGAAATACATGATATGATTTTCTATTATGGAATTTACTATTATATACTTATTATTTTCTGATACCTAATAGAATAAGAACTAGGCACTTATTTCTTTAAGGAAATATATACATACATACATACATACATATGCTTTGAAAATAGGTACACTTATTTAGCGAAGATGTTATGAAAATAAATGAGATAGATTATAAATCATTTGATCGATATAGGTAATTAATAAAACTCTTGTTCTTAGCCAAACAAAGAAAAAAGAACAGTTTTGGTGCTTAGTTAACTTTTTCACGTTGAACTCATCTCAGATGAATGATAGAGAACAGCAAATACTTAAAATAGTTTTTATTATGTTCAGGTGCATTTCTTAGCACTTAGTATATATTAACTCATGCATACTCTACAACACTATTATGAATATTTATATTTCACAGATGAGGAAACTTAGTCACAGGGGACTTAAAGTACCTGACAAAAAGAGTGGCAAAATTAGCGTTTAAACCTATACTCAGTGCCTCAATAACTGGGGTCCAGAAAATTGAGTCTCCACAAAAAAAGAGTCTAATAATAAAATACTGTGAGAGGAATCCTCCAGATTATAGACTTTATGAACATTCGGTTTATTTTTCTCTTTATGCAAATGAAGTAGCTGTTTTCTCTGGTGTTCTGGGACTTTCGTGTAATAGAATTTGAAGGGATATTGAGATGGTAATAGAGTATGCAATTTGGTGTCATGTTTTGTCTGGCATCTGGTAGGCAAAGTTTGAATTTTTGGGTGAGAGTAATAATAAAAATTTACTTAAGGAGAAACTAAGAGTCATTTCCTGAAAAGATGTGATGTTTAGGGATTAAAAAAAAAAGAAATTAGCCATGAATCAGAGATTTATTGACAATCTACTATGTGAAACAGTGCTAGGAAATAGGTATAAAAAGTAAATAAGGTATGATCTCTATCCTACGGTAACTAAGAGTATAAAAGGGATAGTAGGCAACAGTAAAGTGTAAATAACCAAATTCTAGAAGATGTACAATGATGTAGCAAATAGAAGGGCATAAAAGGCGATTGGTAAGAGGGCAGGATGAGATTGGAGGGACATTCTGTGATTCCCAAATGGCTTTGAACTTGATATTAAAAAAGCAACAAACAGGAAGCCAACAAGAGGTTTTAAGCAGTTAACTGGCATAATGAAGAGAGGATTTATGGTTATATACTTATAGTTCCAGAATAAGGAAAATCTGATGCAAAAGCATCATGAGTTATTCTTTAAAAGCACAAATCACTTCTGTTAGTTTACACCCTTCAAGAGATTCTCATCTTAAAGTAAATGACAAGGATCCTGGATGGCCTCACTCCTTCATAGCCTCTCTGACCTCATTCCTGATTATTCTTCCCTAGTTTACCCTACTCCAAACACACTGGCTGCCCTGTTGTTCTCAGATTCAAAGTAGCTCCTACCCCAAGGTCTTGCATTTGGTGTTCCTTCTGCCTAGAATATTATCTCCCCAGATTCTTATAGGACTTTATTACTTCTTTCATGTCTCTTCATAGATGTCACTCTATCAGGAATAAGCAAATTGTGATGCTATGAACTAGGTTAGAAATACTGGAGAGGAAATGAACTTTGGAGGAAAGATGATGAGTCTCACATTGGTACATAGTGATTTTGAAATGTCAGTGGGTTTTAGTTGAGCCTTCCAGATAGAGCCTTATAGTAGAAGGTTGAAAGGGAATGTTAACATTTAAGGAAGAAGCAGAGGGAAAAAAATATACAGCATATAGGAAGCAGAACAAGTAGCCTGTATAGATTAAATACATCTACAAATTCTGATGAGTACCTCCTATCAGAAGTAGAATTGATTCTACTGTCCCTTGAATCTGGCTGGCCTTGTAACGTGCTTTGACCCAAAGAATATGATAGAAGTGATCTTATGATTGTTCCAGATGCAGACATGAAGAGATCATTCATCTGTTTTGCCCTTTTGGAACAATGTCTTCAGATCACCTTGAAAAGAAGTCCATATGCTTGCTCTACAGGAGTACGAGGGGACACATGGAAGAAAACTAAGGTAACTTCATTGATATTAATGAGGCCAACTTACACATCCCAGTCACACCAGCCCTCTGGCTGAACACAGCTGCATCAGTGATCCCAGAACTGCCTTGCCAATCAATAGAATTGAGAAAAAAAAATTTAAATCATTAAGTGTAGGGTGGTATGTTATGCAGCATACATATCTGATACAGAACTTAGTACCTAGAAATGTGGTACTGCTTTAACAAAAACCAAAACCAAAACTATAATATGTAGCAATGAATTTGAGACTTGGAGGAAGAGAGGTAAAAGCTAAAATTTGGTGTGAAGATATTTAATGGAGAATGGAGACAGAGTCTCATGTCACATATTGGTGAAAAGTTGGCAAAATAGTTACTTATGGAAACTTGCAAAATGGAAAATGTACCTAATGGACCTGTGGATACAGATAAGGGTATTTTCAGGAAAAGTGTTAAAAATGTCTATTTAATTTTTCCTCTGGAGGATGATATGCTATAAGGAGAGAATAAACTAAAGAGGGAATAATTCTGTGTGCATTTGGAATGATGTGCTGACATGGAAAATAGAATGGTTTCTCACCTCGAGTCATCTGGCAAAGGATTTTCAGGGTAATAAATGGCCTAAGGTAAAAACCAATTTAAGGATATACCTAAAAATTCTTTGATAATACTTCAAAAATAGTTAAGTGATTCCTAGAAAACTCTCTCATATAAAATAGACATCTCCACATAGAAGAACTTCTAAGAATCTTAATGCCATTTTCCATAGTAGCCTCATACATGGTCCAAAGTAAAGAGAGGCTTTTCTCAAAAATAAATTATATAAATTATGGATATGGCTTTCGGGACATGGAGTAATCTACAATGAGATTCTTAATAAGCCCAAAACATTAAGTGTTGTATTGTTAAAACACAGCCAACTTGGTCTTAGAGAAAATGAGACTGTTCAAAATGAAAGAAAGGCCCCTGGGCTCTGTGATTTACATAGACAGAGGGCAGATTAAGAAAGCTCATCAGCCACAAATACAAGTCATTTCTTATAAAAAGGGAAAGGCATCTATGGAAAATCCAAGAGCCCAGAGTGAAGAACAAAGAGCCAAGTGGAATGAATAATAGACTAGGGAATCACTTTCAGAGAACAAAAATAGGCTGAGATCAAGGAATTTCCCCTGTCCCTAGTAAAGAGGGAGCAGGCTGGATTTAAGAATTGATAAAGACCAGACACTTCTGAATGCTTCCTATTTTTCTTGGTTTTGAATGGGAGAATCTATTTTCTGGTCCCTGTTACATCATTATATGTTGTATGTGTGGAGAGAATTAGGGGGAGATATTTTATCTTTCTAGTTAATAGGCCATACCCTAGAAACAACAGAGTTTGGGTTTCAATCTGAAATCAGTTTCTTTGTAATCAGTAAATTGCTTGAATGATTCGCTTTTTTAGTGTCCAGAAATTAAAGTACTTTTTAATATGAAGGTCATATTTTCCATGTTTGCCAAAACCTTAAAAATTCTGATGTTGAGTTAAACTGAAAGATTCTGTAGGATTGGATTATCTTCAAGAGAAAAAAAAAAGTCCCCCAAGCCCCACAATAATCAAAAGATCTTTGTAAGCTCATAGGGAAGGTTTCTGGATATAGGATTTAATTAGTAAGAAGAAAATTTAAGCACTACAATAAAATACATTTTTAGAAAACAGAAAGGACTGGAAATATACAAGTTAGGAACAAAAGCACTTAAACATTGGCCAAAAGCATTTTAAAAATAAATAATCTTATGATCTAAAATAATAATGTTTTTTGGTGTGTGTGTGGTACTATGTGGAAAATACAAACTACAATTCTATTTAAGATGACAAGTTCTATAATTCTAAGTTAATCAAATAAGATGGTACATAGTAAGAATGTTATATGTATTTTTTATATTGTATATTTTCTTTTTTCCTCTAAAAGAATCTATGACTAAAGGATAATACTAAAGTATTTTGAAGTGCACAAAAGAGACAAGTTTCCTTGTGGGGGACAAAACCCCACAGCTCCTCTGAAAATAAGAGCTCAAAGTTAATATGTACCATCGGTCCATCAATAAATAAAAATAAAAGAATAGTCACACCCAACTGATGTATTTGACAAACCTCATCTATATTCTAATCAAACACAGGTCCTGAGTAGTGAATGATAAAACTGCATGAGAATTTTGGTGCTCTTGGGTTAGGAGGGGGTGTACTTTGCATGTGGAAGGAATGAAAACAACTGTGACCAGAGGCTACTTTTTTTTGCTGTAATTCTTTGTAATGTCTCTTATCAGGAGATAGAGTCTATTTCTCTACCCATTAAATCTGAGTTGTCACTGTGACTTGCTTTGACCAAGAGAATGTGGCAGAAGAGACAATGGGTAGTTCAAGAGCCTGTCAGCTTGTTTTTTGTCCTCTAAGAGGAGTGCCTGAAAGCCACCATGTAAGAAAGCTAGTCTAGCTTGTTAGAGGATGAGAGCGCATGTAGAGAAGCACCTGTGTACCTCAGCACACAGCACCAACTGTAAAATATATGAGGGAGGCCATCCTGGATCTTCCAGTCATAGCCAATCTCCATAAATGAGCCCGGGAACCTCCCAGAATCATGGGAAATCCTAACTGGGTTTGTTTTCAACCAGTGAGTTTTAAGGTGACATGTTAGCAAGTAATAGGTAAATGATACATAGCCTGAGAGGTATGAAGGGAATCAGAGGAAAGTAAAACCAATGAGGTCATGGAAGTACAATCTCTGACAGGAGATAAGAGAGAGGCAGAGCTGAAGAAGCAAACAAGGGATAATATAAGGAAAGAGATGCATCTGTTAGAGGTTTAATAATTCAATTCCTGTTTAATTTGACTGAAAGTTGTCCTTTTCATCCATACTGGCTTTCACTGACCCAGCTATGAACAAACTGACTGCCTTGAGTTTTGTTCAAGCACTTGACTACCTATGATAGAGTGAAAGGCTCTTCATCTTTTTTTTCCCCCTTATATTTCCTATTTGAAGTGATAGCAAACACTTAGTGGGAAATTTATATTGTATCTCATGAAGTGGTAAGTAAGCTATTGCATACTGAACTTTTTTTTTTTAAAGATTTTTAAATTTATTTATTCATGAGAGACACACACATAGAGAGAGAGAGGGAGGGAGAGAGAGAGAGAGAGAGAGAGAGAGAGGCAGAGACAGGCAGAGGGAGAAGCAGGCTCCATGTAGGGAGCCCGACATGGGACTCGATTCCTGGGTCTCCAGGATCATGCCCTGGGCCAAAGGCGGCACTAAACCACTAAGCCACCCAGGCTGCCCCATACTGAACTTTCATCTCAGTCTTCTGCTAATTCTCCCTTACTTTAAATAGAAAATTCTTTATAAAACCCTACTCTGTGCTAAGACATTTATGTGTAAAAGAACACATGGCTCAATCCAGATGGTTTTCTTACAAACAAAAAATAATTTTATTAATAATATATCAAAATATAATACACACATACACACACAATACAGCAGACAGATCAGGTTATTTTGTGCTAGATTTTTTTAAGCCAGAATAAAATCGTGATCACTACAAACCACCATTAAAGAATAACCTACTGCCTTAAATTTTCTAAAAAGCTATAATGATTTTCATCCTTACAACAAATTAAATAGAGAATCTCAACCCAATTACAGAAAAACTCCTACCAACAGTGTTAGATGATCCTAATTGTAAAGTAAGAGACCTTAGATTTAAGCATAACATCCAACCTAATTATATTCCGAACACATTAAATAGCATAGCATTCTCCAGGAAGGGAACTTCTTAGTTGATTTGTTGCTTAAATTATGGAAAAACAATTCAGTTATAGGACTTATTCTTGCATTTAAAAGATCAGCTTTTCCATGTAATGGCTGTGTAATTTGTGTTAAGAAGTAGATTCCAGTTCCAGAGAGTGATCATGCTTTTGAAATTGTGTTCTCATCAGCTCTACAGACATTTG